>NC_135893.1:15604226-16804226 GCF_964194155.1 Cetorhinus maximus | reverse complement strand
AAGGGAATGGGTGACCACCAGACAGTCCACGAGAAACAGGCAGGTAGTTCAGGAGTCCCCTGGAGTCCCGCTCGCAAATTGGTATTCCGTTTTGGAGGCTGATGATGGTTCCTCCAGGGAGTGCGGACAGAGCCAAGCTTCTGACACCACAAGCAGCCTGTCTGTACCGGAGGGGAGGAAGAGCAATAGTAATAGGGGATCCTATAGTCAGGGGAACAGATAGGCGCTACTGTGGCCATCAACGTGACTCCAGGATGGTATGTTGCCTCCTTGGTGTCAGGGTCCGGAATGTCACTGAACGGCTGCAGGGCATTCTGAAGGGGGAGGGTGATAAGGCAGAGGTCATGGTACATGTTGGTACCAATGACATAGGTAGAAAGAAGGATGAGGTCTTGTATCAAGAATTCAGGGAGTTAGGCAGTAGACTAAAAAGCAAGACCTCTCGGGTTGTAATCTCTGGATTACTCCCAGTGCCACATGCTAGCGAGCACAGAAATAGGAGAATATGCAGATGAATACGTGTCTTAAGAGTTGGTGCAGGAGGGAGAGTTTTAGCTTCCTGGATCACTAGGTCCGTTTTTGGAGAAGGTGGGACCTGTACAAGCGGGACGGTCTACATCTGAACCAGAGCGGGACTAACATCTTTGCGGGTTGGTTTGCTAGTGCTGTTGGGAGGAGTTTAAACTAATTCGGCAGGGGGAGGGGACACAATGCTAGCAGAATAGGGACACATCATAATACAGTAAAACAATCAAGTCAGAGGGAGTACAGCTGCATTAAGTTTCAAGGGAGTAAGGCAAGGCTGGATGGCTTCTACTTTAATGCCAGGAGTATTACAGGTAAAACAGATGAGTTAAGGGTGAAGATTGACACGTGGAATTGTGATATAGCAGCCATCACTGAGACATGGCTGAGGGAAGGGCAGGATTGGCAGCTCAACATTCCGGGATATAGAATCTTCAGGCGAGATGGGAGGGGGTAAAAGAGGAGGAGGCGTTGCATTATTAGTTAAGGAGTCAGTTACTTCAGTAAGAAGAGATGATATCTTGGAGGGGGCATCGAATGAAGCTTTGTGGGTAGAGCTTAGGAATAACAAAGGGGTAGTCACATTATTAGGTGTTTATTATAGACCCCCAGATAGTCAGTGGGAAGTTGAGGAGCAAATATGTGCACAATTTGTGGAGGTGTGTAAAAACAATAACAATAGGGTAATTATATTAGGTGATTTCAACTTTCCCAACATTAATTGGGATAGACATAGTGTTAAGGGCTTGGATGGAGTGGATTTCTTGAAATATGTACAGGAGAACTTTTTAGGTCAATATGTAGAGGGTCCAACAAAGGACGGCGCATTGCTGGATCTAATTCTGGGGAATGAAGCCGGACAGGTGGCTGAGGTGGTGGTGGGCGAGCATTTTAGCGATAGCGACCACAACATGGTACAGTTTAAGTTTGTTATGGACAAAGAAATCGACAAGTTGCCAAAAAAATGTTTTGGATTGGGGAGAGTGGATTTTAGTAAAATAAGGCAAGATCTGGCCAAGGTAGACTGGGAACAGTTGTGGGGAAATCTACAGAGGAACAGTGGGGCGTGTTCAAAAAGGAAATGGGGAGGGTACAGGCTCAACATGTTCCCTCTAGGGTGATAGGAAAGAGTAACAAGCCCAGAGAACCATGGATGAGCAGAGATATTCAGGATGTGATGAGAAGGAAAAGAGAGGCTTTTAGCAGGTACAAGGGAAGCAAATCAGCAAAGGCATTAGTGGAGTACAGAAAGTGCAGGGTGGAGCTTAAGAAAGCAATTAGGAGAGCAAAGAGGGGATATGAGAAAGCTCTGGCTGGTAAAAGTAGGGAAAATCCCAAGATATTCTATAAGTATATCAATGGGGAGAGGATAACCAGGAAAAGAGTAGGTCCCATAAGGGACCAAGGGGGAAATCTATGGGTGGAGCCAGAGGACATCGCTAGAGTGTTGAATGAATACTTCACATCCATCTTCACCCAAGAGAATGAGGATGAAGGTATCGAACTCAGGGAGAGAGACTGCGAGATTCTTAAGCAAATTGATATAGGGAGTGACAAGGTATTGGAGGTGTTGGGTGGCTTAAAAGTGGACAAATCTCCAGGTCCAGATGATTTGTGTCCCAGACTGCTGAGGGAGGCAAGGGAGGAGATCGCAGGGTCTCTGACCCAAATTTTTAATTCCTCTCTGGCCACGGGGGAAGTGCCAGAGGATTGGAGAACAACTAATGTGGTTCTGCTATTTAAGAAGGGTTGTAGAGATTAGCCAGGGAACTACAGGCCAGTGAGTCTCATGTCAGTGGTAGGGAAACTATTGGAGAAAGTTCTGAAGGAGTGTATCTATCTCCACTTGGAGAGGCAAGGTTTGATCAGGGATAGTCAGCATAGCTTTGTCAGAGGGAGGTCATGCCTAACAAATTTGATTGAATTTTTTGAGGAGATGACCAGGTGTGTAGATGAGGGTAGTGCAGTTGATGTAGTTTATATGGATTTCAGCAAAGCCTTTGACAAGGTCCCACATGGGAGACTTATAAAGAAGGCAAATGCACATGGGATACAGGGTAATTTGATAAGGTGGATTCAAAATTGGCTGAGTTGTAGGAGGCAGAAGGTGATGACAGAAGGATGCTTTAGTTACTGGAAGCCAGTGTCCAGTGGCGTACCACAGAGATCTGTGCTCCGTCCCCTATTATTTGTCATTTATATAAACGACATAGATGACTATGTGGGGGGCAGGATTAGTAAGTTTGTGGATGACACAAAGATTGGCCGGGTGGTCAACAGTGAGGTTGAGTGTCTTGGGCTACAGGAAGATATAGACGGGATGGTCAAATGGGCAGATAAGTGGCAGATGGAATTTAACCCTGAAAAGTGTGAGGTGATACACTTTGGAAGGAGTAATTTGACAAGGAAGGATTCAATGAACGGCATGGCACTAGGAGGTTCTGAGGAACAAAGGGGCTTTGGTGTGTGTGTGTCCATAGATCTCTGAAGGTAGAGGGGCATGTTAGCGGGGTGGTGAAAAAGGCATATGGGACACTTGCTTTTATCAGTCGAGGCATAGATTACAAAAGTAGGGAGGTCATGTTGGAGTTGTTTAGAACCTTGGTGAGGCCACAGCTGGATTGCTGTGTGCAGTTCTGGTCGCCACATTATTAGGAAGGATGTGATTGCACTGGAGGGGGTGCAGAGGAGATTCACCAGGATGTCGCCTGGGATGAAACATTTAAGTTATGAAGAGAGGCTGGATAGACTTGGGTTGTTTTTGTTGGAGCAGAGAAGACTGAGGGGCGACCTGATCAAGGTGTACAAGATTATGAGGGGCATGGACAGGGTGGATAGGGAGCAGCTGTTCCCCTTAGTTGAAGGGTCAGTCACAAGGGGGCATAAGTTCAAGGTGAAGGGCAGGAGGTTTAGGGGGCATGTGAGGAAAAACATTTTTACCCAGAGGGTGGTGACGGTCTGGAATGCACTGCCTGGGAGGGTGGTGGAGGCGGGTTGCCTCACATCCTTTAAAAAGTACCTGGATGAGCACTTGGCACGTCATACCATTAAAGGCTATGGGCCAAGTGCTGGTAAATGGGATTAGGTAGGTCAGGTGTATCTCACATGTTGGTGCAGACCCGATGGGCCGAAGGGCCTCTTCTGCACTGTGATTCTGTGATAGGTGGCAAAGGAGTGATTGCAAAAGATGTCATAAACAAAAGGTCAAGGGGTTGTTATTAGTGGTGACACTGGCTAAAGGAGGTGCTAATGGTGACATTAAGTGTGGAAAGCAGAATGTGATAATGGCAGGACCAGGATAAGCACTCTGGAAAGTGACAGATGGGATGGGGTGGGGGGAGGGGACGGTGGTGGGAAAAAGATCGAAAAGGCTAAAAGCTGGGGATAAAACAATGAATAAAAATGGAAATAAATTTTAAAAATAATGAAAATAAGGCGGGAAGAAAATAAATAATTAAAAAATAGAAACTAATATAGAAAAAAGGTTTTTGATCTCTTTCTCTCTCTCTCTCTCTCTCTCTCTCTCTCCCCCCCCCCCCCCCCCCCCCCCCCCTCCCCCTCCCCCTTTTTTTATATATTTGTTTGGAATTTAAGGGGTACATTTCCCAAAATAGACCAGACAGCATTTATCACAGTAGAGCATGTGATCTGTGGTTATATACAAAGGACAATGTTAGTTGGCGTCTTGAAAGTTCAGTGGTAATATTTCTACCATTTTCTCGCTTTTTTCTCCTGAAGTAGCAGAATGTTGCATAGGTGTGATTCCTTGGATGCTGGTAATTCTTTGCTATCTTATTCAAGTGATCTTATCCATACCCAGTGTCCAGACATGCATGCTTCCCAGTAGGCAAGGTTCACTTGTAGTTTTGAGAAGAGAAACTACACTTGGGGGTGCAGTGGCCAAATGGAGATTTGTATACATTATGGCAGAACTGTTGTCTGTTTTTGCAATTATACAGTTAAAAACAGAAGAGCATTATTAACCTAAGTTCAGTAGAAATTAAAATCAAGCATCCCAAATTTTTAGGAGTAATGAGTTCATAGGGCCGAACAGTGCCTTTTTCAGAGATCACTCTGCCACATTAACTTCTCCATCTCTTTAGTTTTAAGACATGCATTTAATTATCTCATTAGCCCATGATACAGTCTTCCTGGAAGCTGGCTAAACACATAAGGGAGAAAGGAAAAGAAGGATGAGTTGATGGGGTGAGATGAAGGAGGGTGTGAACAGGCTCATGCAGTGCATAAACTCCGTCAGGGATCCATTGGGCTGAATGGACTCTTTTTTGTGCTGTATGATGTAATTTTATGTAGTAATTCAAGTGGTTGACTCTGGCTACTTATTCCACAACATGATTGTCCTTTGGGTGAATAAATTTCACCTGATTATCCTTTTAGTTTTTAATTTGTTTCATTTGAATTTTATGCCTTGTTCTTATGTCTGTTAAGACAGAGCAATACCCATATCTTGTGGATGTACAGCCAGTAGAATCCAGTTTATGTCAATAGGTCAAGCAGACAAAATGTTGCAGCTAATCCGACTTGCACACTGGCTTGGGGCTTTGATGTTCTGAAACTTTGTTAATTTAGCAATCTATATTTCCCAAAATTTTGACTGTTTTCTTGTAGATACATTTCCAATGTTTGAGCTTTCCAAAATAGTGTTTCCAACAGCTTTATTTGGTGGTCATTACACCATCATTGAGTCATCCTGGCTCCTGGTTAGATTATTTGATTTGAAACGCATTGACAGCCATCCAGTCAGTATCCTTTCTGTCATGTGTATCTGTTGAAATAATGCCTGTGGCTAATTTGGTTTAATTTGGCATAGATTTGATTCAGGGTTTAACTGAACTGGCAAGTGGCAGAAAATTTAATTAATTTGTGTACTATTTGCTTTCACCAACCCACCAGTAAATGAAGGGCTCACCCTTAAAAGGCACTTGGGACTTGTACTAATTAGTTAAATTCAATGCAGTGAAGTTCGTTACTCAAGATAATCTGAATAAAAACAGAAAACACTGGAAATACTCAGGTCAGGCAGCAACCTGTTTCAGGTTGTTCTGCTGAAACGTCCACTGGTTCTTCTCTGCTCACAGATGTTGCTTGATCCGAGTGTTTTCTGTTTTTCTGCAGTTGGCATACATGATTTAATCTATCCAGGTGATATAGAAAATGAATATTTCCGATAGTTGGAATTTGTTTTATCAGTCACTTATCAGTGCACTTCTCAAAGTATAAACTCTATTTGGGGGAAAGATACCCAATTCTGAAGAAAAATGGAAAGGATTGCTAAATGACTTTTTTGAGGTAAGTCCGTCTTAAAAACTATTTTCATTAATGGATAGTTTTGGCAATTTAACTTTCTAACCGATACAACTTTATTATTTTTTAATTTATTTTAATTTTATTATTTTTTAAAAAAATTATTATTATTTTTATTTTATTACTTATTATATGGCTTAAAGTTGATGAAGCTAGAACTTCCCTAACGGTTCAGTTGGTAAATGCACTTCTGTGTTGCTCAGCAGAACCCAATGATCTGGAAGGTTCTCAATGTTAAATCCCTTGACTAGCACAAGCCTAATTTATCTCAATTGAAGAACTCTAGGGGATTCTTGGGCTAGGTAAGAAAAAATGACCCAAAATTCCTGTTTCTGTTTGCTACCTATTGATTCCCGCTGAAATGTGCATGTGTGTGGACATCGGGTCAGATCTGGGCAGGATTGGACTTCACTATGGTGCTTCTCATTATCAAGTAGCTTTTTAACACTTGAGGTCTGATTTTAACTCTTAAGTGAATGGGTTTTGAGTGAGTTAAAATCTCTCCCTACTTTGTAGTGTCAGATGCGAACAATGACTATTCAATCAATATAGGAAAAAATTGGCAAAATTAAAATGTTTCTTATATATACTAAATGCACCAAAAGATTCGTGACCTTGATTGAAAAAGATCAAGTGCGACTTTTTGTTTCATTTATGATTTATAGCAATGATCGTTTGGTAGTACAGAACTTGAGTATTGCTGAAAAAAGGGAGCTTCGGCAAAATGTCTTTTTTAACTGCTATAATTTATAGCGTTTAGGGTTGAGCAATATTACTTGTGATTTTAAAAAAAAACCATCAGCTAATATACACATAGTTCCTTTCATACCAAAATATAAAATATTTTCCACAATGAGTTAGAAGGTTTGACTACTGTTTCTGCAGCAATTTTGGATTAATAAGTATTTTACTCTAAGTATAACTTTAGATTTTGGAGAATTTAGTACTTGAATTCACACCTTTTTTTTCTACAGGGGAAATGTGCAAATGCTGAGGAGTTTGCTTTATGCGTTTCCATTAACCAAGCATGTGAATCCTGGTTATTAACCAAGCATGGGTATCATACCTTTTATATTCCGATTAGTGTGAAGATTGAGACTGCAAGTTTGAGAGTAGAGTATTGAAGTAGATATTTTTCATCAAACCAATCATAAAATAGTTCTTGTTAATTATTACTTTTTGGGAACACGTAATAATGGAAATAAAAATATTTACAAATTGCAAAATAAAAATAAGATATTTAGGTAGATCATTTTACTAAGTGGCTATCTTTTGGAGGACACAAAGACATAATCTAAGATGACACTTCAGTGAATTACTGATGAAACACTGCATTGTCAGAAGTGCCATCATTTGAATGAGACACTCAAATGATAATGGAATCTTTACTCAAAGATGTAATAGAAAAACACCTAGAAACTGAAGATATTACGGAATAGTCAGCTTGGATTGCAAAAGGGAATGTTTATGTTTGACCAAATTTACTGAATTATTTTGAAGTAGTACCAGAAAGAGTAGAAAAGGGTAATGTAGTAAAAGTGATATATTTGGGTTGCCAAAAAGCCTTCAATAGTGTACTGCATAATCGACTAATTGCAAGGGTCAGAATATGTGGAAATAGAGTACATATAGCAGAATGGATAGCGAGGTGACAACAAAACAGAAAGAGGAAGTAGGGGTTAAAGGTATTACTCTGACTGGTAAATGGCGGAAGTGGTTTTCCTCCAGGATCAATGCTGGGAGAACTATCATTCTTTACTATTTACATAAATTTATTTGGATTCTGGAATTTGAAGTACAATTTCAAAATTTGCAGATGACAGCAAATTGGGTGTAGTTACAACAGAGGAAGACTGATTAAAATGCAGGAAGTTACTAATGAACATGTAGAATGAACATGTATTTGGCAGATGAACTTCAGTATCAATGTGTGAGATAATACATTTTGATAAAAATGAGGAAGCCACATACTCCCTGGAAAATGTGTCTAAATGAGTAAAAGAACAGAGTGATCAGGAGGTAAAGATATACAAATCACTAAAAGTAGCAATGCTGGTTAAATCACTAAAATTAGCAATTCTGAGGTCATACTGGTCTCCATGTTATAGGATATAGAGAAGGTGCAAAAAAACTAGTATGACACCAGAGCTGAGACTTATCAGAAAAGATTGAACAGGCTGGGGCTCTTTACTGGCGCACATGGAACATAAACACCGGCAGGAATCTGTTGTAATACTTTGTAATATATTTAGCTTTTCTGAGGAGACCATTCAGCCCATTAAGCCCACACCAGATCTCTGTAGAGCAATCCATTCCCCTGCCCCATCACTAGCCCTGCAAGTTTATTTCCCTTAAGTGCCCATCCAATTTTCTTTTGAACTCATTGATTGTCTGCACTTTCATCAACCTCGTAGGCAGCAAGTTCCAGGTCATTATCAGTTGCAGTGTTTTTAAATTCTCCCTCACATCCCCTGCATGTCTTGTCCAAAACCTTAAATCTATTCTTCCCCTAGTCTTTGTATGATCAGCTAATGGGAACAGCTTTTGTTTACCTTAAATAAACCTGTCATAATTTTGTACAGACCTAACAAATCTCCTATGAATCTCCTTTCCTCCAAGGAAAACGACCCCAGCTTCTCCAACCTAATGTTGTTGCTAAAATCTCTCATCCCTGGAACCACTTTGGTAAATCTCTGCTGCACACTCGCATCCTTCCTCAAGTGTGGGGACCACTACTCTCATGTGGCCTAACCAGATTATTATCAAATTCAGCCTAACTTCCCTTTCCTGCTTTTGTACTCAATACTAGCCTGTAGCTACTAGGAATGTCCTTAACCCTTTTCTTGAATAATGGTGTCACATCTGTCATTTTCCAATTCTTTGGCACCTCTCGCTATCTAGGAAAGATTGGACAATTATGGCAAACCTCTCTGCAATCTCCGCCCACACTTCCTTTAGCAACCAGGGATGTAAGCCATCCAGATCCGATAACTTATCTGCTCTAAGCATATTTGTTTTAGGTAAGACTTGAAGATCCCATGGCAGTATTTGAAAAAGATCATGGAGTTATCCTGGTCAAATGACTCCCTCAACCAAAACAGTCTAACTGATACTTGATCTCATTGCTGTTTATACAATATTGGTCCTACACAAAGAACAAAGACTGCTGTTTATGGTAACTAACTGTACCTGAAATATTTTGGGATATTTCTCAGAGACCTAATATGGCACTATATAGATACAAGCTCTTTCTGATTGCCACTTCGATACTTAATCGTATTTTACTTTCCCACCCCACAACTTCTACCCTGCCACCCTATCCTTTCTGAAGGCACTAATTCATGCTACTGAATGGCTCCATGAAAACCAGTAACCCTCCAGCACCTTGCTCAAGTGGTTCCACTGCATGTTGGCTTTTTAATCATCAAAGGCATCACAGCCA
Source organism: Cetorhinus maximus (assembly GCF_964194155.1). NCBI lineage: Eukaryota > Metazoa > Chordata > Chondrichthyes > Lamniformes > Cetorhinidae > Cetorhinus > Cetorhinus maximus. The sequence goes on along the minus strand of NC_135893.1, from coordinate 16,794,934 downwards.
AGTGCGATCCTGTCCTCCTTTTAAATTCCTCACACCTGCACCTCCCTAAATGGGCCACCAGATACCTGTCAGGCACTCTGGATTTTTTTCCCCCAATCCCTTTCCCATTTCCTAGCCCAAGTCCAGCTTCTGCCACCATATTTTGAGCTGATGAATTCTGAGAAATTCTGCATAAACCAGAGCCAATCTCCTAAATGGAGATAAACTAGTATACACAATCTATTCAGCCAATTATTGTTACATTCTCGAGGTTGTTGCCTTCAAAACCTGGTGTAACTGCTGTTGCTTGAGGCCCTGATTTATTACAGATGACTTGTTTTCTCACTATTCAAATAAATGCAGGGGATTTCTCCTAGTGTCCTGGCTAATATTTACCTCTCAACCAATGCCACCAAAAGTAAATTGAGATCAATTACCTCATTGCTGTTTGTGTGATCTTGTGCATATATTGGCTGCTACATTTATGTAAATTATACTGGCAACCGCTCTTAAGAAGTCTGCACTTTATTGCTTGTGAAGTACTTTTGCATATCCTGAGATGAAGGGTGCAATATAAATGCAAGTTCTTTTTCTCTTCCATTGTTTAACCTGAAAGATGGCATCCCTGATAATGTAGCATTCATTCTGTATGGAAGTACAGGTTAGATTATGTGCTTAAGTCACTGTTCCTTTACCTTTCGGCAGAGTGAATGTGCAGTGGTTTGTTGAACCCTGAAAAAAAGCAATGGTGGTGTGATCACTCCAGTGCACAAATTATTTTTAAGCAGTTGTGCTGTATTTTGGTTTCTGCACGGAAGGCATTTTATTTTTGGCTGTGGTTGTCACACTTATCATTGATTAAAATGATTAATTTATTGGATGTGTTAAGACATTCTCATTGAAAAGTTAAATTTAACATATTGCCAGTTAGTGGAAATACTGTAAGATTCCTGTATATGTTTATATGGAACATTAAGCAAGAGAGTAAGTTATCTGGAATTTTTTGTGTATGCAAAGCATAATATCAGGAAGATTCCACTCATTTGCCTGTTACACTTGAGTTATGCCTTTTTGTACCTGATTTTGTTTTGTAGTCTTTGGATTTATGTAGGGATATATTTTCATGAGTGAATCCTTGGATACCTTGCCCAAACTGGCATTCTCCTTGGGTATTCATGTGAGTGTAGGTCTGATATTTGATGGGGGTGTGCAGGGATAGATTGGAGCATCACAGCCAAGCCTACTCCTGTTTTCAAATGATATCTTTATACATTCACAATGAGCATCACTGGTCTATTTTTTTATTCTTGGGAAGAAGACATCACTGGCCAAGCAGCATTTGTTTCCAGTCACCAGTTGGCTTGGGAACATTTAAAAGTTAACCACTTAGTGTGGGACTGGAGTCATGGAAACTGGACTAGGTGTGGGTGGCAGATGTGCTTCCCTGAAGGGCATCAGTTGAGTTTTTAAGACAGCCCAGCAGCTTCCATGGTTGTTTTCCTGAACCAGTCCATAAATTGCCAATTTTATTGAGTCCACTTTCACAACTTGCAGTGGTGGGATTTGAACTGTGGCGATAGTCCATTATTATAATGATTAGGCTGCTGTACTTTCCAGGATTATGAATCCTGGGCATCACTCTCCTGCTTTTGCCTCATTTGAATCCCAGGGGCATTGAGATCAATCATAGCCCCCCTCCCTGGCTGAGATTGGCTCACTTAGCAAAGATCAAGGATTGAACCTGAAACCTACCAGATCTGCAATACTCAAAATCATAATATGGCGCGTTTACCCATTGAGCTCTCAGTGGAGCTGCTCTGATATTAATTTATGGTATTTCAATTATGTAGTTTTATTGTCCCATAAGCACAGAAGATGAAGGCAAACTAAGAAAAAAAAAGCTATGAAGGGTATCACTTTTTATAGAACACTATACAGTATTATAGTACTGAGACAAGTATTTTTTTGTCATAATTTTAGTTGCAGAAGTATTTTCAAAATTAGTTTATTGGAATATTTTCTATCAGTAGCAAATCTTTGCCAGTCGCAAAGTAAGTTCCTTTTGTCATTTTTTTAAAACAAGTTGTCAGTGATGAGACATTCTCTTGCATAATTAATTCATATAAATTCAGATCTTTGTATAATACTTAATTGGATTTTGAACTTTTGAAAATATCCAAATTTTTATTTGCAGAGGTTAAGAAGACGAGTGGGAGGAAAGTATACTTTAATTGTTTTTATTTTTGTATCAAACCATTTAATGGCATTCAGTACTTAAGAGATATTCCTATGGGGTCAACTGATCAAGTGGATTAGTTGTTTACCTTTCACTCATCTGCCTGAGCTCGACTTAAAGATAAAGTCTTGTTGGTCTGCTAGATGCAAAGGACCTATATGAAAAGAATCTGAACAGCTGTAAGACAGTTGCGGATATGGATGTATAGTACAAGGTTACTCCAATTCTGCACGATATTATCCAGAGAAGACATGGAATAATGTGTGTGGGAAATGGAAGAAAGTCACATTGTTCTGGTGGAGGTACAGAGTAAAGGAAACTTAATCTGTTTTGCACCTCTTTGGGAATGCTTAATAGGACAGTACAGTGGAACTTTATTCTGCAACTAACATATGCTGTTGTTTACTCTAAGTGCTTAATGCTGATACTGGGTGCTGAAATGGAAAACGTTCCCATAGTCAACAACAAAATACTGGTCAAAATTGATACTGTTGAAGCAAATCAGTAAGGAGAGCTCATGTTGTTATCCATAAAATTTTGAGAGATTTATTTTGGCACCTTGTTCTAAGAAAGCTGCTTATTGAAAATACTGTACTACTGTACAAAATCTTGTCACTTCTTTTAGACTTTAAAGGGCTGTAACTTCTTGAATAGCTGAGACCTGAATGATTCAAAATGTATGGAAAAATTTTAGATAAGAGGACTAAGATAATAGATCACTGGTTTTTGACTTCTGATGATGTCTCAAACCACAGGAGCTTTAAACTTGCTGACAACTACTTATTGTTTTTCATAATATATATGATATGGTGGAAATGCTGTGCATAGTAGAGGTGTAGTAATTTAGATGAAAGGGTACACATTCGTCATGTGATGCCTCAGACTTTCAGCTTCTTCACTGTGGAGTAATGCACAATTTTTTTTTAAACAGATTGCCAGGAAATACACTACACAGAATAATCAATGCCTGGAAGCAAGTTACAAGGTGGTCATTTAATGGGGAGATTCAGTAATTGTTTATAATAGTAATCTGAATCATGAGATTAAATTACTGGATCAAAACTCTCTGGATGGCTCAGGTGGTAAAGCCAGCATGTAACTGAGCCATATAGAGCAGAAGGTCCCAGGTTTAATTCCTGGTCTGTGTTGAATTAGCTGATGTCAGCTGTAATGTCAGTTGACATGCTATAATTGGCCTCCTAGCCCCTGAACTAGAGCTGCAAAATCATCCATTGTTTCTGCTTCTGATCCCTATTCATTGATTTCTGCTAGTAAGGGCATATGTGGTAGTGGCAATGATAAAATTGGGTTGTTTGACCTCCCCAAATGGTCAAGTAACTTTAATAGTTATCACCTAGGCTCTTTTGTGAAGAATGACTAGTCTAGTTACTGTACTTGTCTGTTGAATTGTAGCCCAGTAATGAGTCAATTACTTTAATGGGAGGAGGAAGAAGATCCTATTGATATAACTTTTGAATTTTCTTACATGTTGTAGTATTTATATGGTGGCATTTTTGGAGTGAGTTTCAAGGTGGTATTTAGTAATATCAGTATAATAGCCACTGCACTTGATGTCATAATGAGTTACAACCTCTCTAATGAAGGAGTAACCTTCCAGTAAATGTCATTACAATCATTAAGTTATAATTTTGTCACCGATTACTGGAAAACTCTAACAACAATACTTGTTTCAAAATGAGAAACCATATTGAGGGGCCAAGGCAGCAACATGTAGAACGCCACCAGGTGGTGTATGTATTGCCAGATTGCTGCCTTCCAGTTTAAATCGTCCCAGGCCACAACCACACAATTTGAAGATTAATTGAATCTGAAAGGTATAGAGGGAGTAAGACACAATTTTAAAAAAGTGTTCTGTTAACCACCCCAGGACACTGGAGTATCCTTGGAGAGACTTCCTGCCTATGCTGGTATTTTCCCAGGTCATCCAAGATCTACAGTATATGCCATTGTGTAATCCTTTAACAGCTATTTCTTTTTAGATGAAGTGCTTGGTGTTTATGTAAAACTTTGATCTGTGGCAAAGCTTTTATTTGTGACTAGAAAACTGAAAAGTTGTGTTACAGCTCCAAAATTAAAGACTAATCATAATGATAGTCTACCCAAAAATGCATTACATTGACTCGAGGGTATACCCCCAATGGTGGAAAAAGCACAGCAATACAAACTGGATTTTTAAACACTGCAATGTAAAGTTATAACAGTTAGCAGAGATGTGTGTTTCTAGGTTTCCACATCTGAAAATAAAATCTATAAGCTTGCACTGTTGTGTAATTTTAGTTTTGGACTGGAGAATTGAGTAACTGTTCCCTGCTTGGAGTCAAAAAGGGTGTAATATTTCTCTGGTTTAAATATGTTGCAAATGGGGAAAGGACCACTTGTATGCACAGTGTTCTGTAATACTGTACGATATAGAGCAGAGAGTGCTAGGTTTGATTTCTGGTCTGTTTTGAGTTAATTGATCGCTGCCAGAAATAGAGATGCTACAATTGGCCTTAGTGGCCCTGGGATTAGGAAGTCAAAGGTTGAGTGGGATTTGTGTTTTTGAACGCTATCTGGTGACCACTTCTGATAAAATGCCCCGGGCTGTCATAAGAGGAGAGGATCAGGTTTGGCTGTGATGCTCACATTGTTTGAATAGCTTGCTGTGGTGGGCTATCGTGACTTACTGTCTAGGTTTGCAGTAGAGGAAGGGCTACTTTCCAGTAATCAGTGATAAAAACAAAAAACTGCGGATGCTGGAAATCCAAAACAAAAACAGAAATACCTTAAACCAGCTTATATTTCACCCCTCTCCTATTTTTACTTAGTTCTGTTGAAGGGTCATGAGGACTCGAAACGTCAACTTTGTTCTTCTCCGCCGATGCTGCCAGACCTGCTGAGTTTTTCCAGGTATTTCTGTTTTTGTTCCAGTAATCAGTGATGGAAGGTGCCTGGCACAGAACTGCACTTCAAGAGCTAGCAACTTCAGTAGGGGAGAAAGAAAAATTTTTGCATTTACGTGTTGAACGTTTTTCATCCCAATGTCCTCACAGCCAATGAAATACTTCAGTTTTGAAATGTAGTTGCTGGTTGTTGTTTTCCTATAACAATTTGTGCAGAGCAAAGCTTCACGATCTGCAGTGAGGGAGAGAATACAGTAATGTGGTTGAGTGATAAATATTGGCCAGCTCACTGGGGGAACTCAACTGTTCTTTTCCAAATAATGTGATAGGATCTTTAGCCCACTTGAGAGGGCAGTTGGGTCTTTGATTTAATGTCTCATTTGAAAGATGGCGTTTTTGATAGCACACAATTCCTTCAGTAGTGCACTGCTGTTAGTCTAGGTTATGTGCTCAAATATCAAGTTGCATTTGGATATGCAATAGTCTGGCTCTGCGATGCTATCACTGAGCCAAGGCTGACATTTAGGATGGCAGAAACTTTGGTGGTTGGGATGGGAAGAAAATTAGCAAAAAATGTAACTATGTCCTTTTTGATTCAAAATTTCTTTAAGGGATAGAATAAGTTGTAATAAAACTGTAAGAACTGAGAGAAATGCATCATATTTGAGTTACACAGAACATCTTAATTTTTTCTTCAGATGATTAAAATTTATTACTGACCTCCTTCAGAATGTTTTGACTTGGTTTCTACCAGTAACATTTTAAATCTGTACTTGTGACTCTTAATGTTACTTTGACGATAAGACAATAAGCTTCTGGGCCAATCAGTAATTTATGCCATTTCACTTCATTTCAGATGATCATGGGAACAGCAACGGCAGTCATGTGAAAATATTTTTGCCCAAGAAATTACTCGAATGTCTACCGAAATGTTCTGCTTTACCAAAGGAAAGACACCGCTGGAACACAAATGAGGTACTGTGAAGTGTTTGTTTCTACTGATTCTGCCCAACTCTAAGTAGCCTGATAATATTTCAGGAGCTGCCTCCCTAGCTGGAAGTTTAGCTTCAGATCGTGCAGTTGCTTTTGTAAGAATGGCAGTTGAAAGAAATGGTATCTAAACCAATGTTTCAATCTCTCAAAAAAGCAGAAAAAGATTATAAGTTTGGATGTGAGCAGGGAGGTTTCATAGGCTTAAACACTTTGGGACCAACGAAGTATTTCTTACTGGGAGCTCAACTAATCAAGGTCTGAAAACATGCACACATTCATCCATAACTACAAAGGCAGGTAATTTGTTTGTATGACATGCCAATGATCTTTCAGTGTTCATCAAGCAGTGTACAAGAATGGCTCGAGATGATGAGTAAGCAGCTTGTCTACCCTGAGCATACCTCTTCTTCCTGCTTCCTCAGTGACCTGACTGGCGCTGGATCATAAAAATACTTTGAATCAGGATTCTAATTATATTCCACAATGTTGTCTGAATGTACAGAATGTGATCTTCAGAAGTTATTACAGTTCCCTAAAAGCTTTTATTTGGGGATGTTTTGTAAATGCAGTGCCTAGTCCCTTAGATTGAGATGATATGCTGCCATTTCAATTTAGGCTGTCTTGGTTTTGGTTCCTAAGCGCTGCTTTCCTGATTTTCCCCACCAGCACATAGGTGTTCCTTGTATTAGGGATGACTGCATCACCAGAGGTCCCTCAGGTCCCCTGTACAATCTCTGATGGCTGTTGAACCTTGCAGATTTTGTCACATTGGACTCAGTTTTAGCATGATCTTGTTGGAGTCAGTTGATTGCAGCACTAAATGATTTTCTTACAAAGCAGGAATGGCTTGCTGGAGTATCTGTAGCTGTAGATCATTCTTACAATACTGTATTTTTTGGTTTGTTTGAAGATCTGATATAAAGAATTCTGCACTTCAGAAATGGTTAGTTATGTTGGATAACTGAATGAAACATGTAAAATAAATAAATAAAAGAAAAAATAAAATTAGGGAGGCTTTATACATTGATGAAACTTCTGAATGGATTTGATATCGATTATTACAAGCACGCATGACACTTTTAAAATATTAAAGGGCTGTAACTTTTGAGGATTATCTAATTTTTATTTATATGTACATTTGTCTATGCATTTATGATTGAGAAACCATAATGGTTAATTAAACCTGCTCTTCAGTCACATGACTGGTTGGTGATGAATTCATTGTTTTTTTTTTCTTGAAAAGGGTGTCAAATTAAAGCAGCAGTTATCTTAATAACAGGTTGCTGTAAGTATTATAATTTGTTGATTATAAAAGCAACCCAAGTTTATTTATCCCTTCACTGATTTTATAGCTTGTAGCCATGGTGTTGGGAAAATTGTTAATATTGAAAAATATCTTTCTTCAAAAAAAATTGTAGCATATGGTATGTTTTAAGATGGATTGGGATAAATGATTGCATTGTTAGTCCCAAGGTTTAACTTGTATGTTTAGAGGTTGTGATTTGAAACTGAAGCTGACTACTGAAAGGAATTATACTGTACAAGTAAGTTGGTGATAAACATTTACCTTTTCTTCAGGATAAACTTGAACCTCAATAAAATACTGTTAAAATAAAGGTGCTGAATCCCCCAGTACAAAGCTAAATACTGTGGATGATAGAAATCTGAAATAAAAACAGAAAATGTTGGAAATACTCAGCAGGTTATGCAGCATCTGTAGAGAGAGAAACAGAATTAACATTTCAGGTTGGTGACCTTTCATCAGAACAGGCCTTGATACTGAAAACTCAAGCTACCAGTAGCGTGGTTAAGAAAATTGGGGATGATGAGGCTAGAGTTGGAGGAAGGTAGAGTTAATGGATGGTTATAGGGCTAAAGCAGGTTGCAATGATATAAACAGAGAAGGCCATAGAGGGATTTGTACAGGTGGATGAGAATTTTAAAATGGATGCATTGGGGAGTAGGGAGCCAATGTAGGTCGTTGAGCATGGATAAGGGTTTCAACAGCAGATGGGCTGAGGCAGAGACAATGACAGGCAAGATGGAAATAAACACTCTTGGTGATGGCAACGATGTGGATCAAAAGCTCAACTTGCGAGCAGTCTGTTTCAGTCTGAATCAGAAGCCACGGAGCGGGATGGAATAGGTGGCTAGGGAACACGCTTTGTAATGGGTGCTGAAGACAATGGCTTCAGTCTTCCCAATCTTTGGTTTTCTAGCCACAATTTATTCCAAGGTAACCAAATGGAAAAGCAAATTGTTTTCAGTTGTCATGCAAGTTGATGCCACTGGTCATCGCAAGACATTGTGTAGCAGAAACCCTTAGGCGCTCAAACCGTTTGATCAAAATGAAACCTCTAGGGTCATATGAAGATTTTCCAGTTAGGGTTTTTCTATTTGGAAAAATAAATCTGAAAAAAACCGTGAGAAAATTTAGCATGTCTTAGTATGGTAAAGAACATAAATCTCCTTGGGCTATTTTCCAGAGCCAACTGACATACCCAATTCCACTGAACTGGCATTTGGCTTCTTGGTTCAAACAAAAGGAGATAAATGAGTTGACCTAGAAGAGTTCAAAGAAACTTAAGTCTTAATAAATAATGTAGAGGAATGAAGTCAGTTGTAAAACTTGTGGATGGATGACCTTGATCTCCATTTAAAATTTTAGTCCACAAATCATGGATTTTAGAGCAGCTTCTAGATTTTGTACATTGCCTCCTTGAGGTGCAAGCTCCAAGCGCTAACTGTTTAATTGGAGTGTTGTAGTGCAATGTATTTTTTGTTCATGTGATGAGTGTTGCTGGCAAGGATAGCATTTATTGCCCATCTCTAATTGCCCTGGGGAAGGTGATGTTAAGCACCCTTCTTGAACTGCTGCAGTCCATGTTGTGTACGTACAACGTAGGGACAAAGTTCCAAGATTTTGACCTGTGATGATGGATACAGTTCTAAGTCAGAATCCTGTGTGACTTGGAGGGGAACTTGCAAATTGTGGTGTTCCCATGCATCTGCTCCCCATGTCCTCCTGGTGTTAGAGATCGTAGGTTTGGAAGGAGCTTTGGTAAGTTGCTGCAGTGCACCTTGTAGACAAGTAAGTGCAAATAAACAACTTTAGTTACATTTGCAACTACTGGATGATAACTAACTGAGATCTTAGAAATAAGCAAATACAAGCATATGAATTGGAGCAAGAGTCGGCCATTCAGCCCTTCGAGCCTGCTCTGCCATTCAATAAAATTGTGGTTGATCTGATTGTGGCCTCAACTCCACATCTTATGCACTGACTGCCAGTCAGCTATCTTACAATTAAAATAAAGGCAGAAATGATCTGTCTCCAATGTGCATGATTTGCCCATGTGAGACTCCAAGTGCATCGATTTGTTAGATTGCATAAACCTAAACTGAAGTTTCAGGAGCTTCATAACCCTCTAGAAATTTCTTCACTTAGATGTTTTAAGGCCTCTGGTGTAGATCAGATCAGAAATGTCATGCCTGAAGATAAATCTGCGTCTTCAAGGACCATTTACATTGGAGGCAGTTCAAATAAGGTTCATTAGGACTGGATTGATTCCTGGGATGAAAGGTTGAGCAGGTTAGGCCTATAGTCATTGGAGCCTAGAAGAATGAGAGCTGTTCTTATTAAAACACAAGATTCTGAGGGAACTTGACAGGGTAGATGCTGAGGATGTTTCCCCTTGTAAGAGAATCTAAAACCAAGGGTCACAGATTCGAAATATTAAGACTGAGATGTGGAATGGAGTGCCTTGTCTGCCTTCTGCATCTCTAGATGCAGGAACTACTAAGCCTGAGAGGAAGTTTTTCTCTCTGAAGGTTGTTAGTCTTTGGAATTCAAAGCCTAGAGAGCAGTGGAGGCTGGGTCATTGAATATATTCAAGGCTGAGTTAGAAAGATTTTTGATCTATATGGGGATCAAAGGTTATTGGGGTGGGGGGTGGTGAGGGTGGGCAGATGAGAAAGTAGAATTAAAGTCAAAATCAGTATAGCCATGACTTTATTGAATGGTGGAGCAAACTTGAGGGGCCAGTTGACCAGCTCCTGCTCCTATTTCTTATGCTCTTATAATCTTACTCTTCCAAATAGAACACATTTTGGACCTCTTCACCAGTTTGTAACTGCTTCGAATGAAACGCTTCTTAAACTCGCCAATTAGCACACAAAAAGGAATTTGTTACAGCTTAGAAATAATTATTTAAAGTGTAGAGTGAGAAGCAAAAGACATCTTCTTCTCAATTCTGAAAGTTTGCTGTGCGGCTTTATCTGAATTTTTGAGAAATGCCCAGAATGAAATCATTATGAAGATTGAAAAGTGAAATGGAGATACATTAAGAAGTAATCACTAGGTGACACTAAGTTTTTGTTTTAAAATCAGATAAATTTGCACGAGGCCAAGAAGACTCAGGGAGGTAAGGAGCTACATGGTTTTCAGGCGCTGGCAACAAGTGATAGTTTATTATGCAGTGAGTTTTGATTTTGACATAGATTGTGTCAAAGAAAAGCTTACAGGATGGTACATTTTGAAATTGGAAGAGTCAAAAGAGGAAAATTTAGAGACACGTTGAGCTGTATTGATAAATAGAAAGTGACAGGAAAGATTGCAATGGAAAGAGAAGCCAGGTGACTGAGGAATTGTCTGTTAGGTGACAATTGTTAAGGGGCCATAATCTACCCTTGGAGGAACTTGTGCTTTATAGAGTTAAGAGCTTTAGAGGAGAAAATGCATTTTTGATGCAAAAGAGAAGGAACTAACTGTAGGAGAAGGGCCTGGCACATATAGGGTTAACGTGGGACTGAGTACAATACCACCCACAGTGATGTAAGAGAGCACATGACCCACACTCCGGGTCAGTTGTGTTGGACAGAGCTGTGTGTACCAGCAAGCATGGAGACCTTGCTTGTACCGTTTACTGTATATTTGTAAATAATTCTAAAGGTCAATAAAGACTTAAAGTTAATCTACAATTAACTACTGAACTGTAACCAATATCCTATAATGTAGTGGCAGGTTGTGGAAAAGCCAAAAACTTTGCAGAAAATGCAGAGAGAAATTAATATGCTGGAAGACTGAGGAAAAATTCAGCAATGCAGTCTGATCTGAAAAGAAGCTCCAGAGGCACAAGCACAGAGGAAAAATCGCTAAGAAAAGTCTCCATGGAAAGGCTTGGAAGCTGAAGGCAGAGATTTAAGATTCCTTACTACAGCAGAAGACTCCATTGCATCTCCTTTGGAAGTCCAGCTTCAAATCCCAGAGCACAGAGTCAGCAGACCTAGCAAGTGTGAGCTGAATCTTTTTACATTCCAGGCTACATGTCCTGAGAAATCTTTAAATATTTCAGAGTCAGAAGTGCAGTTGGCTAAAAACCCAATCCCCGAATCGCCACCTTAACATGCGGCGTCCAAGCTTGCTCTGAAAAAAATTATAAATAATTCTCCGGAAGAATTGAGACTTTTTAAACCCAGCTAAAGGCAAACAAAAGCCAGGGTTCTGAGAATTTGAGACTTTAAACATAAATACTGAGCAGGAGAGCTCTGCAGGCAACCATTGTGAATTATCTTTCCAAGCTGAGCATGATCACCATTGTAGTGGAGTCTGTCAAAACAGGCAAGCACGGGAAATCCCTTTGTCTCCGAGTGAACGGTGACACCACCTTGAAATTCAGAAAGCTCTTAAAGCAGAACCTACACTTTTTAAAAAAAAAAGTTAACAATAGATCAGAACTCCACATTTCCAAATCAATTTTGACTAATCCAAGACCCAGATCAATCACATAATTGGGGACTTTGGAGGAAACGATTCCTTCTAAAATACAGCATCGCTTCAGGTCTAAACAAAAAGTCAGAAGCAGAGTAGGTTAATGACACACTGCTTTGATACACACTGTAATGATAACGATGTAAGACATATGGTAAACTATAATCACTTAAATACATTGGATAAAGACTTGGGAGGAGGTGTAGTATAAGGGTCTGGAACATATTGGGTTAATGTGGGACTCAGTACTGTACCGCCCACACAGTGACGTAAGAGAACACATGACCCACACACACGGTCAGTTGAGTGTTGGACAGAGCTGTGTGTACCATCAGTCCTGGCAAGCATGGAGACAGCTCCTGGCTTGCACTCGGCCATTTGGACAAATGTACTTTAGCCTTTTATTTGGTGCCTATCTAATTGTTTGTTATGATTTGTGAACTTCCAACTATTTTTGTTCCTCTATAATGTAGAAAATATTTAATTTACCTTCCTTGGGTCTAAAGTGGATGGCCTCGTACTTGTTCATCTTGAAATCCATTTGTCATAGTTCTGCCTCTTTCACTTTTTATCCATTCATGGGATATAGGCATCATTAGCAAGGGCAACATTTTTTGCCCATTCCCAATTGGCCTTAAGGTAGTGATGAGTTGCCGCCTTGAACAGCTGCAGTCTTTGTGGTGAAGGTGCTTCCCAACGTGCGGTTGGGTAGGGAGTTCCAGGAATTTACCTCAGCAATAATGAAGGAGCAGCAATATATTTCCAAGTCAGAATGGTGTGTGAGACTTGGAGGTGGTGGTCTTCCCATGTGTCTGCTGCCTTGGCCCTTCTAGATGGCAGATGTTAAGGGTTTGAGAGAGACTGTAGCAGGAACCGTGGCAAGTTGCTGCAGTGCGTCTTGTAGATGGCACACACCGCAGACCTGGTGCGCCATTGGTAGGGAAGCAAATGTTTAAGATGGTAAGTGGGGTGCCAATCAAGTGGGATGCTTTGTCCTGAATGATGTTGAGCACCTGAATGTTGTTGGAACTGCAGTCATCCAGGCAAATGGAACATATTCTATCACACTCTTGACTTGTGGGGGTTATGTAACTGTGGGGTTTGCTTAGTTCAGTTAGCTAGATGGCTACAGTGTAATGCAGAATGAAACCAAGCTGTTGGTGTCAGTTCCTGTATTGCTGTGGTTGTGGTAGTTCATGAAGGTCTCCCTCCTTGCCTTGTCCTCTGCTTTTGGTGTGGTGCCTCTCAAACAATAATAATGTAAAGAAATTTTTTTTTTCCCCAATATTGCTGTGGGATACTGTGAAGCAGGCTTGTTGGGGTTGTGTGTATGCTTGTGTGTGTGACTAATTTAATTAAACTGAAGACAGTCAGACTGCAAGGTTTAAATCATCAAAGGTTTAGGTGTAAAAGCGGGCATTTTGAAGTGAGATGAAGAAGCTACGGTGGGATGCAAGTAGATACAGCATGAATAGGAATTTGCATTTGGAGATAAATGAGGAGTTGAGTTTTTGGCTATTGAAATTCAAGCTTTACAACTGGCAAAGATCATAAATGAATAAAGCAAGGTTATTAAGTTTATTTTTCCCTAAAGTAGTGGCCATAAAGACAACATGAAAGATTTTTATATCCTAGGAAAGATAACTTCCAAAGAAAGCTAAGAACAATGGGTTTAGAGATGAAAGAAAAAACCTATTTAAGGAAAGATTGAAAGCTGTATGAGTTGTATGGCCATGTGACCTTGAAGAGTGGATTGTGTGAGGACAGACCAGTTAAGTAAGCAGCCTGTAGCCACCCCAGAGAAGAGTTTGTTACAAGCAAGGTTTTGTTACAAGCCTTGGATTTCCATTGTTGAGTGAAAGGGAGGGAGAAGCCCCTCTGAAGTACCTCCTCTATAGCAACAATGGGTGTGTGGTGGTAATATTACTGTATTTTTTTTATAGACTAAGAACCTATGGGGACTGTTGCCTGGAAAAGAGTGTTTATTTGTGAGTAGAAATTTGTGCTAAATAGAAATCTTTTAGGAAATATTATAAGACTAAATTTAGCATGTAACTGTAATCTTATGTGTTGAAGTTTTTTTTCTTTTGTTAATAAATGTTGTAATTTAATATTTAAAGTCTCCAAAAGTGGTAGTGGAATCTTTACTTCTGACTTCAGTGCATATACCTTCTTGCATTAAATATACATTGAAAATCATTGTGATAGCTTGACCAAATTTTCCCTTTGGGATTTGGTCAGCCCGGCAATTACTGCCTGCCATGTCATAACAATAACCAGTAGGAGAGAGATGCCTATGGTCCTTCAAATACTATGGCTAATTACTCTTGTCTTCCAACCTTGTAAATGTTGGAAAGACTTTGATGTAAATCACTGGTTGCATAATACCCAGCCCCTGACCTACTCTTTTATAGCCACAATATTTCTATGGCTGGTCACTGGTGACCCCACCTCCCCCTGGATTCTGATGTTGCGTTTCTCTCTCCTGTGGCGGCAGTCATTTCCTGGAATTTGTGTGACGTGCCACTGATCAGCTGAAGTGTGAATGTTGTGCAGGTTTTGCATGTATGCATGCTTGCTTCACTTTCCAAGGAGCTGCAAATGGAATTGAACACTGGAATCATCAGAAAACATCCCCACTTCTGACCTTTATGATGGAGTGAAGGTCATTGAAGCAGCTCAAGATTGTTTTGCCTAGGGTATTGCCTTGTGGACCTCCTGGGGGCTCAAATGATAGGCCTTCGGGAATCACAATCATCTTCCATTGAACCAGGTATGACCCCAACTAGTGGATAGTTTTCCCCCTGATTTTCATTGATTTCAGGTTTCCACACTGTCAAATACCACCTTGATGTCAAGGGCAGTTACTCCACTCATCTCTGGAATTCAACTTGCTTGTGCATGATTGGATCAAAGCTGTAATGAGGCCTGGTGGCACCTGGTCTAAGTGGAACCCAAACTGAGCATTGTTGAGCAGCATATTGGTGAATAATTGCTGCTTGGTAGCAGTGTTGACAACACCTTTCACCATTTTGCTTATGATTGAGAGTAGATTGATGGGTTGGTAATTGGTCGGGTTGCATTTGTCCTTTTTGTAGACAGGACCTATCTGGGCAATTTTCCACTTTGTTAGGTGGTTGCCAGTTGTAGCTGTACTGGCACCACTTGACTAGGGGTGAGGTTTGATCTGGAGCACAAGTCTTCAACACTGCAGGCAGGATGTTCCTGGGCCCATAGTCTTTGTTGTATCTTGTGCGCTGAAATATTTCTTTATCACATGGGGTGAATTGAATTGGCTGAGCATTCTTCAGTGAGATTGCCTTCTGAGGACTTCAGGGTGAGACAGAGATGGATTATCCACACAGGATTTCTTGCTGAAGATGGTTGCAAACGCTTCAGCCTTGCTTTTTGCACTTGTACAATGCTCTCTATTTCTGAGTCCCCTCCGCCCATTCGTTGTTTAATTATCTACCGACGATCACAGCAGAGCTTTGATCTGTTCCATTATAACTTCTGGCTCTCACCTGCATTGCTTACTATCCTTCCTAACTGTGACAATTTGAATATTCAACATTCTGTTTGTTCATCCAATCATTAATAACTGTAACCCTGTTGTTAAAGGAAGGAGGGAGATAGAAAATGGGAAAGTAAAGGACAGGTAACCTGATATCAGTTGTAGGGAAAATGCTATAATTGTTTATTAGGAATGTGGTATCAGGGTGTTTGCAAAATCATAATATGATTGTGCAATGCCAACATGGATTTGTGAATGGGAAATAGTTTTTTGAGGTTGCAATTAGGATAGATGAGAGGGAACCAGTAGATGTAGTCTATTTAGATTTCCAAAAGGCATTTGATAAGGTTTCCCACAAGAGGTTATTACCCAAAATTAGGGCACATGGTATTGGGGAAATATATTAGCATTAATACAAAAGCAAAATACTGCAGATGTTGAAAATCTGAAATAAAAACAGAAAATGCTGGAAATATACAGCAGGTCAAGCAACATCTGTGAAGAGAAACTGTTAATGTTTCAGGCTAATGACCTTTCATCATTGGTGAGACTGCATCTCAAATACTCTGTGCAGTTTTGGTCACCTTATTTAAGGAAGGATGTAAATGCATTGGAGGTGGTTCAGGGGAGGTTTACTAGGTTGCTACCTGGAATGAGTAGGTTGTCTTATGAGGATAGGTTGGACAGACTGGGCTTACTTCCACTGGAGTTTAGAAGAATGAGGGGTGACTTGGTTGAAGTATCTAAGATCCTGAATGGCCTTGACAAGGTGGATGTGGAAAGTATTTTTCCTCTTGTGGGTAACTCCAGAACCAGGGGCACTATTTTCAAAGTAGTGGACGCCCTGAAGAAAGATAGAAATGTAATGAGGCAGGAAGAATAAAAGAGAAGGTCTGTGATAGGGTGGAGGGCAGGAGAGATTAAATGACAAAAGCTTTTGTTGTATAAAAGCCAGAGAGTGGTAATGGTAATGACCTGCTGAGTATTTCCAGCATTTTATTGTTTTAATATATTTAGTAGATAGGGAGAAACTGTTCCCATTGGTGGAATGATCGAGTACCAGAGGGCACAGACTTAAGGTAATTTGCAAAAAGAGCAATTCATTCCAGACCCTAACCAACTGTTGCAAACAAAAAAGCAATGGCGACATGAGGAAAAAGTTTTTTACACAGTGAGTGGTTAGGATCTGGAATGCACTGCCTGAGTGTGGTAGAGGCAAATTCAATCGAAGAATTCAAAATCAGGATCATTATCTGAGAATGAAAAATGTACAGGTCTACAGGGGAAAAGGCGCGGAGCGCCACGTGGTGAATTGCTCCTGCAGAGGGCCAGCATGGATACGACAAGCTGAATGTCTCCTTCTGTGCTGTTGCCATTCTATGGTTCTATTCTATGATTAGCATTCGTTGAGGATTGATTCATGGCCAGAAATCAATGAGTAGGAATGATCAGGTCTTTTTTAATAGGCAGTAAATAGACGCAGGGGGGCACTACAAGCATTAGTGTTTGGGTCTTAGCTATTTATAATCCAAATCAATGATTTAGATGAGGGGACCGCATGTTATGTATCCAAGTTTACTGACTATTCAAAGCTAAGTGGGAAAGTGAGATGTGAGGAGGCTGCAGATAGATGTTCTGTTCTGATGAAAGGTCACGACCTGAAACGTTAACTTAGTTTCACTCTCCACAGATGCTGCCAGGGCTGTAGAGTATTTCCAGCATTTTCTGATTCTATAACAAACAGGTTTAGTGAGTGGACCAAAAAGTGGCAGATGTAGTGTGGAGAAATGTGGAGTTATTTACTTTGCCAGGCAAAATAGAAAAGCAGATATTTTTTACAAGGTGAGCCACTGGGAAATGTTGACATTCAGAGACACTTGAGTGTCCTTGTACGCGAATCACAGAAAGTTAACATGTAAGTACAACAATCAATTAGGAAAGTAGATGGTATGTTAGCCTTTATTACAAAGAGATTAGAGCATTAGTGAAGAGTCTTACTGCAATTACATTGAGCCTTGGTGAGACCACACTTAGTAATGTATACACCTTTAGTTTCCTTACCTAAGGAAAGCTATACTTGCTTCAGAGGGAGTGCAACAAAGGTTTACTGGACTGATTTTTGCTATGAGGGGATTGTCCTTTTGCCCTATGAGGAGAGACTGGGCTAGGTTTATGTTCCCTGGAGTTTAGAAGTATGAGGAGTGATCTTATTGAAACATGCAAAATTCTTAAAGGTTTGACAGGGTAGATGCTAGGAGAATGTTTCCCTGGCTGGGGAGTCTAGAACTAGGGATCATAGTTTCAAAATAAGAGGTCAGCCATTTAGGACTGAAGTGAGGAGAAATTTCTTCACTCGAAGGATTGCAAATCTTTTTGCATTCTCTATCCCAGAAAGTGGATTCTGTTATTGAGTTTACTCAAGACAGAACTTGATAAATTGTTAGATTCTCAGGGAATCGAGAAATTATGGGGAATGGGCATGAAAGTCATCGAAGCAGAAGGTCAACCATGATCTTATTGGGTGGAGCAGGCTTGAACGGCCAAATGGTTTACTCTTATTTCTTGTTCTAATAAATATAATGAACAGTTGAGATCCCATATAACATTACTGCAGTTTATGGAGGGAAGGCTTTTAATATAAACCAACAAATATCACTTCATTCAGACAGGCTTCACCTCATTTTTGGAATTACTGCTCCTCTGTTGTGAAGAAATCCAGCAGTAGAACTGCTTTATTCCAGCACATTTTGGATACTCGTGACATTTACTACATAAATTTACATAGAATTTGGATTTTTCAATAAAGTTGAATGAGGTACAGATCAAGTTGAATTCTCTTGACCAGTGATGGAGAAAAATTGATTTTCCTCATGCTTTGGTTGACGGTTCTTAAAAACAATGTATACAATACTGGCTTTCCAAATCCCTCATTATGCAAAGGAGGAGAAATCAGGGTTTGGTGAAAGTTGGGGTTGTGCAAACTTGTGTCCTGGTAGGCTGCATTGGTATACATCATGGAGTCTTGAGAGTCATATATAAGATTTAGATGAATGTTCCTATTAATTTGCACACATCCCAAGTAGCCAATTCTAATGCATTTTGGCATTCTGGTTTTGGACTTATCCACCAATGATTCAATTGCTCCAAAAACAGCCTATTTAGAATCTCAAATTCAAACAAATCAACATATAAGAACTATTAGAGTAAATAGAATTGAGTCATCTTGGACTTGAAAACCAGAATCCCTGGATACAAGGTGTTCAGGAAAGATAGGAAAGGAAGAAATGGAGCTGGGGTGATGGTATTGATTAAGGAGAGCATTGCAATGCTGGAGAAAGAGCATGTCCCAGAGGGGCCAAGGACAATTGATTTTGGCTAGTGCTAAGGAACAAAAAAGGTGTAATTACATTGTTTGGCATAGTCTATAGGCCACCAACTAGTGGAAAGGATGTAGAAGAACAAATTTGCAAGTTGATTACAGAGAGGTGCAAAATAATAGTATAGTTATAATGGGGGACTTTAATTACATGAAAATAGACTGAGATAGTAGTAATGTCAAGGGCAGAGAGAGGCAAGAGTTGCTAGAGTGCGTTCAGGAAAATTTTCTTCCGTATGCTCCAGTCCAACGAGGAAGACGGCACTGCTTGACTTGGCTCTTGGAAATGAGGTGGGTCAAGTGGAGCAAGTGGCAAACACACCTGTAGTAAGTGTTTGGGCTTGAGGAATTTTGACTCAGAGTCATTGAACTGGAGGCTGAGCTGCAGACTCTGCGACACATCAGGGATGGGGAAAGTTACCTGGATGCTTTATACCAAGAGGCAGTCACACAACTTAGGATAGGGTCTTCTGATTTAATCAGTGGCCAGGGGCAGGAGGGTTTGACTGTGAGTGAGGCAGGTAAGGGGACCCAGAGAGCAGGAATGTGAGTCTCTGCAATTG
Source organism: Cetorhinus maximus (assembly GCF_964194155.1). NCBI lineage: Eukaryota > Metazoa > Chordata > Chondrichthyes > Lamniformes > Cetorhinidae > Cetorhinus > Cetorhinus maximus. Next base: position 16,775,600 of record NC_135893.1, on the reverse strand, counting down.
CCCAACAGGTTTGAGGTGTTTGGATGAGTGGGGGCAGCAGATTGGATGAGCAAACTGACCATGGCATGGTGATACAGGAAGCCACCCAAGTGGGGGAAGCAAAAAGGAATGTAGTGGTGGTGGGGGCAGTATAGTAAGGGGGATTGAAATTGTTCTCTGTAGCAAAGAGTGAGAGCCCAGATGGCTTTGTTGTCTGCCAGGGTTTGGGATATCTGCTCAGGGCTGGAGAACAACTTGCAGTGGGAGGGTGAAGGTCCAGTAGTCGTAGTCCATGTGGGTACCAACAACATAGAAGGGTGAGGAAGAAGGCTCTGCATAGTCAGTATGATGAGCTAGGCACCAAATTGAGAAGCAGAGCCTCAAAGATGGTAATTTCTGGATTATTACCTGAGCTACATGCAAATTGGCAAAGGACAAATAAGATTAGAGAAATGAATGTGTGGCTCAATGACTGGTGTGGAAGAAGTGGGTTCTGGTTTGGTGGGCATTGGCACCAGTATTGGGGAAAGTGGGACCTGTACCGTTGGGACGGTTTACACCTGAACCGTGCTGGGGCTGGTGTCCTTGCGAGCTGCCTAACTAGAGAAGTAGCGGGGGGTTATAAACTGAATAGTGGGAGCAAGGGATCAAATTTTGTAAGATGTGATAAACCAAAGAGTAGAGACAAGGCAAGAGAGACAGGTATTAATATAAGAAATGATAAACAGACTGACAGGAAGGGACAGAGTTCAAATCTAAGAGTAAATCAGCAGATAAGGCTAGGTGCTACAAAAATAATATAAGGACAAAACTAAAGGCTCTGTATCTAAATGCATGTAGCATTTGAAACAAAACAGATGAACTGTGCGCAAATAGAAATAAATAAGTACAATCTGATAGCCGTTACAGAGACACGGCTACAGGATGACAGATTGAGACCTGTATATTGAAGGGTATGTGACATTTAGGAAGGACAGGAAGTTAGGAAAAGGTGGAGGGGTGGCTTTGTTAATTAATGATGGTATTAGCACTTTAGAGAGAGAGATGACCTAAGTTCAGGAAACCAGGATGTAGAAGCAGTTTGGGTTGAGTTGAGGAATGATAAAGGCAAGAAATCACTTGTGGGAGTGATACACAGGCCCCTTAATTGTAACTACACGGTAAGATAGAGTTTAAAAGGAGAGATAATGGGAACTTGCCAGAAAGGTACAACAATAATCATGGGAGATTTTAATCTACATATAGACTGGAAAAATCAGATGGGCAAAAGTAGCAGAGATGAGTTTATAGAATGTTTTCGGGATAGTTTCTTAAAATCAACCAGAGAGCAGGCTATACCAAACCTGCTATTGAGCAACGAGGTAGGATTAATTGATGACCTCCTAGCGAAGGCACCTCTAGGTAGGCAGTGATCATAATATGATTGAATTTTATATTCATTTTGAGGGAGAAATTAGTGCATACAAGACTAGTATTTTAAGCTTAAATAAGAGCAATTATGAGGGCATGAAAGCAGAGCTAGCTAAAGTGAACTGGCAAATGAGGTTAATGGATATGTCAATAGTTCAGTGGCCGACATTTAAAGGGATATTTCAGAATATACAGAATAAATACATTCCAATCAAAGAGAAATTCCAAGGGGAGGGCCCACCATCTATGGTTAACTAAAAAAGCTAAAGACAGTATCAAACTTAAAGTAAATGCATATAATTATGCAAAGATGGGTGGCAGGTCAGAAGATTGGAAAGAATATAAAGAACAGCAAAGAATAACAAAAAGCTTAAGGAAGGAAAAATTAGAGTATGAGCAAAAGCTAGCTTATAATATAAAGATGGATAGTAAGAGTTTCTATAGATATTTTTAAAAAGTTAATAAGTGAGCGTTGGTCCTATAGAGAGTGCGTCTGGGAAATTGATGATGGATATGGCGGATGAATTAAACAGGTATTTTGCTTCAGTCCTCACTATAGAGGACACAAGTAACATCCCGGAAATAGCTGTAAATCAGGAAATGGCAGGGAGGGAGGAACTCAGGAAAATTGCAATCACCAGGGAAGTGGTATTGAGCAAATTGTTGGGCTGCAGGCTGACAAATCTCCAGAAGGGCTTCACCCCAAGGTCTTGAAAGAAGTGGCTAGTGAGATTGTTGATGCACTGTTTTAATTTTCCAAAATTCCTGAGATTCGGGGAGGCCAGTTGACCTAAGATCTGTCATAGGGAAAATGTTAGAAGCTATTATTAAAGATGTTATAGCAGGACACTTAAATTCAAGGCAATCAGGCAGAGTCAACGTGGTTTTGTCAATGGGAAATCATGTTTAACCAATTTATTGGAGTCCTTTGAAGGAGTCATATGTGCTGTGGATAAAGGGGAACAGGTACTTAGATACTGTACTTAGATTTCCAGAAGGCATTTGATAAAGTTCCACATCAAAAGTTCTTGTGGAAAATAATAGCTCATGGTATAGGGGATAACATATTGGCTTGGATAGAAGATTAGCTAGCTAACAAAGAGTTGGCATACATGGGTCTTTTTCTGGTTGGCAGGAGGTGGCGATTGATAGGGACTGGAATGCACTGCCTGAGAGTTTTGGAGGCAGGTTCAGTTGAAGTATTCAAAAGGAAATTACCTTACCTGAAAAGGCAGATTTTTCAGGATTATGGGGTGAAGGCAGGGGAATGGCACTCGGTGAGTTGCTCATTGAGAACTGATGCAGACACAATGGACCAAATGGCCTCTTTCTGTGCCATAACAATTCTGTGATTCTAGGATGCAGAATGCCAGTACTTTCTGAATTTTGGACACCCCTGACCTGAGACTTTTGGGGATCAGGACAAAAAAAATGTTGGAGGCTGCACATAGTCCATGTGTATGAGAGTCAGGCCAATCCAAAAAATCTAAGTGTATGTTTTAAAAGGTGACCATTCCTCTGGTTTACTGCTGATGAGCTGCCGACGCATTTCTTGGGGCATCCAAGAGAGCAATGAAACTGTTTAAAAATAGAAAGGTAAGACTTGCATTTATTGAGTTCTTTTCACGACCATCAGACACCTCCATCTGACAGTCAAGAAAGTGTAGTCACAATGTAGGAAATTTGGCAGAAAATTTTGTGTGCAAAAAACTCCCACAAACTGCAATGTGGTAATGACCAGCTAACCTGTTTTTGTGATATTGAAGGATTGAAGGGAGTTATAGTAGGATTGAAGGAAAACTGGGCAACGTACTGCCCTTTGATTGCTGCAACTTCTATTCGTATCCAGTCCATTACAATAGGATGAATGTCTTCTGTCAATTCTAAACCTTTTGTGAAATAAGTTTGGTACAGCCTCCATGTTCTATTCTGCAAAACTTCCCACAATTGGTAATATATTGGTAATTCTAACCAGACACCACAAGGATTTCTGGTGCAAGAAGTAGAAATACCCTACTGCTGCAATGAGTGTTGGACCCTTATTCTACCTAACCTGAGAGTGCCTAATTGACACTGATGGGTGGAAAACTATTGTATTCCTGAAAAAATTCAGGTGAAAGCTATTTAAAAGTAACTAGTCACTTTCATATATTTTGCCAATGTGAAACAATCGCTTAAATTAAAATTGTTAATTAGAAATGGACCACTGTTTTAATAGACTCTGGAATTAAAATTGGGAAGTTCAGATTGGCACAGTAGATCCAAATCTTCAAGATTGTATGGTGTTCAGTTCCTGGTAGTCACAGATCAACTGTCAGATTTCCAAACAATCAACACACTTTCCCATAATCTGGTAATGTCACATTGGTGCATTAGGACATTAGGGCCAAGGTATATTGCTGGGCCATGTGGCATAGAATATTCAACCTTTTTGTACATTGATTTTGTTGGCATATCCAAGATTGGGTAGTCTTGGATCACTGCTGCTCGGCCTGATGAAATATTAAGTATATTGACGCAAAACTGCTTTGGTTGGAACTTTTTTTCATTAGCATAGGCAGAATTAAAGGTGGTGTTCTTATTGATGCGATAATGTCATCCAGTGCGCAAATATGTAGGCATTTTCCAGAAGAAAACTTCCCCATTGTATTTGTGCTGACGCTAATTTAACGATTTGCACTCAAACCAAGGCTGAGTTGAGATTCGGGGCCTATGGAATCATTGAACAGAAGGACACTGGACCAGGACAAATTAGCTTTATAATTTGATGCCTGTTTGCCAGCAGTGTTTAACTGCCAAGTAGTTGATGGGATTCCCTCATACTTAATTGCATGAGTAAAACCTTGTTTGACAAGCTGAGGTGTTTTCTTCTGCCTCATTGGGTGTTCGATTTCGGTTTTCTTTGTAATTAGATCCTTTGCTGTGTTGTGCTTGGATACTGAAAACTGATTTCTTTGAAGCTACATGCCTCAGCCACTCTCTTGATGACTTCCCCATATTTCCGTTGTCGGTACATGGCTTAAGAGTGTTTGTTTATTTCTGTGGTCCATAAGTTCAAGGCCTTTTGTGTGTGGAGTTTTTATAAATATTGATGGGTGTTTTTGATATGGTATCTTGGGCTTGCATCAGTTCTTATCCTGTGTACAAGTGAAACCAAAGATAAAGGGTGATGACTTGTGGGATAACCAGTTGACATTACCAGTCATGAAAGCCTAACAATTCCAATGTTTGTGTATCACTCAATTGTGAATGCTCAACCCATTCAGGACTAAGCAGCCTGCTTGATTGGCATCTCATCCACCACCTTAAACATGGACTCCCTACACCAACTATGTGTCATGGCTGCTGTGTGTACCATCTGCAAGATGTGCTGCAACAACTCAGCAAGCCTTCTGAAGCAGCACTTTCCAAACCTGCAGCGCTGACTGCCTGGAAGGATATGGGCATTTGACATATGGGATCACCATTACCTCCAACTCTCCTCCAAGTCTCTCACCATTTTCACTTGAAAATATAGTGTCCATCCTTCATGGTCACTGGGTCAAAGTTCTGGTAATCCTGTGGGTGTATCTACATCACATAGACTGCAGTGGTTCAAGAAGGCTGCTCATCATCACCTTCTCAAGGACAATTAGGGATGGGCAATAAAACCCCCACATCCCAAAAAATTAGTACGCAGGCACAGCAAGCGATTAGGAAGGCAAATGGAATGTTGCAATAAAACACCATGGGGAGCAGAATATAAAAGTAGGGAAGTTTTACTGCAGCTGTACATGTCATTGGTGGAAGCATATCTGGAGTACTGTCTATAGCTTTGAGCTTATTTGAAAAAGGATACAAATGCTGTTAAAAGAAGTTCAGAGAAACTTCACTCAACTCATCCCTGGGATGAAGGGCTTATTTTATGAAGGAAGGTTGAACAGTTTGGGTGTATACCTACTAGAGTTTAGCAGAATGCGAGGTGATCTGATCAAAACATGCAAGATCCTGAGGGAACTTGATAGGGTGGATACCGGGAGGATGTTTCCTCTTCTGTGGGAGACTAGAACTAGGGGACATATTTTAAAAATAAGGGGTCCACCACTCAAGACGGAGATGAGGAGAAATATTTTCTTCGAGGCTCGTTAGTCTGTGGCATCCTTTTTTCCAGAAAGCGGTGGAGGCTGTGTCGTTGAATTTATTTGAGACTGAGTTCAGTAGATTTTTGATAGACAAGGAAATCAAGGGTAATGGGAGGCAGACAGGAAAGTGGGGTTGAGACCACAACCAGATCAGCCATGATCTTATCGAATGGCAGAGCAGGCTTAAAGGGCTGAATGGCCAACTCCAGTTCCTAAGCCCTGTGTTTATATGAACAAATTAAAAAAAAAAATCAGCATTCAGCCCAGCATGTCTGTGTTGGTGTTAATACCTCAGATGAGTGTCTTCCACTCAGCCATCTAACCTTAATCAAGCATATTTTATTTGTTTCTCCTTTTATGTATTTATCAAGCTCCTCCTCAAGTACATTTTGTGCTGATCACCACAACTACTCCATTTGGTTGTGAATTCGACATTCTGACCACTCTCCTGGTAAAGACATTTCTCCTGACTTCCATATTGGATTTATTAATGACAAACTTATTTTTATGGCCACTAGTTCTGGTCTCTCCATGCGTTTTCATTTGGTAAGAAAGTGCAGCTACTAAAATGATAAGGCCTATCATTATCTTGGAGGACAGTTGATTCATACCTGAACCAGCAGCAAGTGAGGAAATGGCCTTGGCCTCTTTACATTGGTGAAGGGAACTGAAAACATGCTGTGATATACAGAAACAGCAAAAGTAGAGCCTTTGATCCTCAATTGAACTTCAGTGAGAAAATATCCCATCTCACCTTCAGCCTTCTGCATATTGGTTGTACTAAATGTTTTAAAAGTGTCTTTAGATTGCAGGCCCAGCTTTGTGTTTAGAGCACTCCTACATTAAAGTGCAAGGTGACATTATAGGTTTGTCCTATTGGAAACGGGCATTTCTAGCCACTTCCATTTATACAGTATCCCTGACACAATGAAACATCCCAAGGCACTTTACAGGGGAAAGTGGGTGGGAAGTGAGCAGCATAATGAGAATAGTTGGGGCCAGTTGGCCAAAGACATGTTGGATGTTAGAAGAGGTCAGTTCCGAGGAGACATTTTAAACTGGGGACAGGGGGGATGCAAAGGAATTTAGACCAGAAAATTCCATAGCATAGGGAAACCAGTGCTGGAGTATGTGTGGGGGATATGGAGAATTTCAGAGGTGAGATGCGTGGTTTAAGGAAGGATGGAGCAAGGCCATTAGTTTGAAGACCAGAGGAAGGATTTTGAAGTCAGTTTTCTTAGTTGGGGGAAGATGGGGTGATAGCATTTGGCCATTAAATGATGGTGAGCTTGGGCTGGTGAGTTTGCGGGATAGGAAGTGGGACATGAGTTTCTGACTTACCCTCGGGATTTGCTCCTGTACCATCAATGGTCAGTAAACAAAGAAAGACTTGCAGCAACTGCTGTACCTCTGATCATCCACTGACTAAATCTTTGAAACAGGAATACAATATTAAATTCAAACCTACTGGAGATTTATGGGCCAATGAATCCAGAGGAGGAAATATAGGAATGTTACAAAGTTAGAAAAAGCAATTAGCATTTAACATTTTGTGTCCTCTACACTTTGTAGGGTATATATATGTCACTGAAAACATGTTGGTAGTACTCTCAGCTCTGGAGTGGGAATGAACTTAACAGCTTTCTGACACAGACTGAGCTCAAAAGTCGAGGCTGATACTTTTGGATGAGATGTTAAACCAAGGCACCTTGTCTGTGTTCTCAGATGGTCATAAAAAATCCTACTGCACTATTTAGAAGAGCAGTGTTATTATTCCTGGTGTCCTGGCCAATATTTATTTCTCAATCATTGAGATTATCTGGTCATTATTCCAATGTGGGAGCTGGCTATGTGCGAGTTGGATGCAGCATTTTATACATTGCAAAAGTGACTATACTTCAATAGTATTTCATTGGCTGCAAAATGCCCTGAGGTTTTGAAAGATGATGCATAAATGCAAACCTGTCTTTCTACAGTTTTGTTTGATGGATTCTGGATGCATCTATATGCTGCATCCATATAAAATGCCACACAGCCTCAAGTTCCTGTATCATCTAAAGCCCCAAGATCTGTGCCATTGCAGCAGTTCATTTTCTCTGAAGTTCTTTGTGCCTTACCTTCGACCTTTCGCTGCCATAAATTTGGCATAAACCCTTAAGCTTTTCAACAGGAGTAGGTTCAGTTAACCAGACAGGGTATTAAACATTGTTAACTTATTCTACCTTGTCAGAGGTTTTTGTTTGTTTTTTCAAAAGCCAAGAATGTTGACCTTCAGCAAACATACTAAGCTATTTTTCAGAATGAGCACACAAAAGAAAAACTATGTGGCTTAGGTTGTATGATAACACCAAATTGGTCTGCACTTCAATCAGCACACCCATAATTGTCTGTCGATATGGTCGGAGCCTCTTTCATCACATTATATGCTCCTTAAAGAGAGCAAATAAAATGGACAAAATTTAAGTTTTACATGCAGCACAAAGTGTCACTCCAAACTGGGTTATGATTGTATAGTACACGCTTCTGCACTGACCCATGGTGTATATTGCTGATTTCAAAAACATATCAACTGCCTCCATAGTTAGGTCAGCATTTGTGCTCCAGCACCTAGTGAAGGCTTTAAATATGATGCAAAATGGAATGATTCATCAATGATTGCTGATGTTCACGGTTTTTTTACAAAATGCTTGTCTCGTAAATATGATACCGCAATTTTCAAATTTGCATTCAGCTCAGGCAATGTCCAGTACAGATTTCATGTACTAATTGGAACAAGGCAGACAAGCGCAATATAAGCCTAAGAAATACTGATGTGTCAGGTTGGAAGTGGCTGAAAACTCATATTCGATCCCTTTGCAGTTGTAGATGCTAAAGGTTCATTGGCACTGGCATTTTAAGACCTTGCCAACACTGAGTTCTGTGCAAGCCAAGAACATGGTAAACTGGATTCCTCCAAGCAGGTAATTATCAGTCTCCCTTCTTGTTGTGGAAGTCCCAACACTTTTTTGAGAGCTGTATTACTGAAGCAACTCAAGTGCTGGTTGGCAGCAGGTATGCTTCTAAGGGACAGTGGGTGGACCTCCCACGGAATGATGCAAGAAAGTATCCTGAATCATCTGCTTTAGAGCATGGGTAATTCTCATCTCCTTGCACTGGTATAATAATTTGCACTCTGGTTTGTCATATTTGAATCATCCTCAGAAAAGAAGGATTTGAGAAAACATGGGTGAATTTGCTACCCTTTCCTTCTTAGTCTGCTACAGAATTGAAGTCCATATGGACCTTGGTGATGAGGCATTAGATCCACCTAAACAAATTATTAATGTTCAAATTGAAAATAGACCAAGTATACAGCACCCACAAGATCCACAGAGACTAAGTGAAATGCAGTTGTATGTTGTAGTTCTCTTCCAGCATTAACAATATGCAATAGTCAAGTTAAACCTATTCCACTCCATCTGGAAAGTAAGAAAGGCAAATTTATGTAGTGCTTTATGTCTCTGAGTTGGCTGAAAGTGAAGTCAAGTGATTGATTCAGGTAAGAATATCTACCACCAACTGAGCCAAGCTGACACAATTGAAAACCCAAGTCAATGGATGCACTTGACCAATGGATTTGCCAACAGGGATCTAATTGGGTTAGGATAGAATGCTACCAGGCCCGCTGGGCAGAGTTTGTTCATCAAAGGATTGTACAGCTTTAGGCATTTCTAAAATAGAGCAGTAAAACATGTGGTGTTCCTTGTCTTGAAGTGAAGCAGCTCAGGTCAGGAGTAAGGTTTAATTCACCTTTTTCATGTCTGCTTCCCAAACACCAGCGCAGAGTTTCAATTGGTAGTATATGCATAGGTGTGACATGGAGCAATTTTTTCATCTTTTCTAATTATTTCTGTGTTGATTTAACTGCAGCACAGTTTTTAATTCTTTCACGGTATGTGTGCATTACTGCTAGGCCAACATTTATTGCCCTTGAGTCGCTGCAGTCCATGTGGTGTAGGTATACCCTCAGTGCTGTTAGGCAGGGAGATTAGTGCCTTTGCAAGATTTTGTCCTGAAAAGTGGTGCTGCTAAGCAAGAGGCTTCTGTCTCAAACCTGTAATGATTGGGTGTATTCTTACCATGTAGAGTTAAGTATAAATATAGATTTATTCTCCGCATACTACAAACTTACACCTCTATTATTACAGATCTTGAAGATCTTTTTTGAGGAGGGCTGGGGCATTTATGTTACATTTCAGGTCAGAGTACATTGATGCAATAGTCGATGCCCCTGGTATAAGTACATTGCAGGAGTGGGAGGCTGTCTGTGGTACTTCCTTTCTGCAGTGTCACTTCACCATTTTTAGTCATATGCTCATAATTTGTCAGCTAGGTTGTACTATGATACAAGGAAGATAAGTAATATTTGAAGAATGAAGACCTTACAAGGTATGGCATCCACTTTTTTTTGGCCAATTTTTTCCTGCTTTTTACACCTTTGGCTGCTGAAGACATTGACTTCTGCTAGGGTATGATTCCCCAGGTGCAATCTCCTACAGGTACCTTGTGCTACTGCTCATTTTTCATATTGTTAGTCAGATGGTGAATGTTAGCAGACAATTCCAACATCAAAACTAAGCCTATTTCTGTTCTTACTGGCCTTTCTCACATGCACTTAGTGCTGGTTTACTGGATAGATGATCATGAGCAGAAACTGGCTGATTTTCCTCTCTCCAGCCCAGGGGTCTTACAGCCAGCTGCAGCATCCCAGCTGAGATCAACTATCTCAACAGAGACTGGAAATTGAACCTAGGCTTTTTTTCATGAGCATGTTTTTGAAGAAGATACATTCGTCATCATTCTTAATCTTCTTTACAGTCACACACTTGGCCTAATTATAAGGGTATCTAAAATCAGATATTTGATGGGTAAAATGTGTTTCAACTTCAAATAATTAAAAAGATTATGTCTGGCACATCTCTTCATTTTTATTATAGTTGTTGCTATAATTTTAAATCCATTTGATCTATTTTCATTGCTGAAAATTTGTATGAAAAATAGATTTTTTTTGTCATGAATAATAAAATTACTTTTTTAAAAAGCACATTTTTAAAAAAAGCTGTAGGTACTAGAGGTGTTTTGATAAAAACAGATGATATTTGTGAGCAGTCAAGTCTGCACTGATTTCTGGTTGACCCACTGACAAGGGTATGAATTGCCTTCACTTCTATTCTGCAGGGTAGGACACATAACAATGTCTGTCGTAGTTTAGGCAAAATTGCTTTTTTAATGAAGTGTTCCCTACTGATATAATCTTTTACAGAGGGATGAATCTATAGGCCAATGGGAATAGAATGTTCGAATTATACCAACCTGTTAACACGTCATGTTTTCAGCTAGCAATTTGCTGACATGATGCGTTTCCAGTGACTGAACTCAACTGCCAATATGAAGAAAAAAGAATAAAACGCAGGACAGAAGAGCCTTTCGTCTAATTTATCATTCTTTTGCATCTTGTGCTCTTTTATTTAAAAATAATCTTTAATATTTTCTTTTCAGTATTTTCCTCTAATAATCATAATATTACAATTCAAAATCTGTCACATGCAATATTGGGTCCCTTTATGCCAGTTCATTTCAGAGCTGGTTAGTAGTATTTTAATTAAGTATTCCATTTGGAACAGCACTAATGAGTTGGCAAGCTACAAAGTCGCAGAAGCAGAATGAATTGTTGCCCTTGGTTAGCGCACTAGCATGTATATATTCTATTGATTACAATTCAAGCAAAGCAATGACAACTGTTAATCAATGCCAGGGCAGTAGATTTGTATCTTTAAATAGAAGTGTCAAAGGATGCTGCAAAACTTTATTAACCTTACAAGCAAACAATATACAAGCCAATTTGATAAGAGAAATCAACTGGAATTTGTAACTTTTACTTCTTATTATTCATTCATTTTCAATGCATTAAAGATTATTGAAATTAGATTTTTAACTATTTTCCAATTCAAATGGTTGTTGGGGTTCCATGATTGGACAAGTATAATTTAAGATCTGAATTATGTCTTTTGCTTTCTCCCCTTGCAGAGATAGCATAACAAAGGTCTAACAATTACGCCTGATTATGGCAAATTGCAGACAGGAATGTGGATGGGATTCCCATTGTACCTTCAATCTGAGTGCAATACACAGTGAATCAGATTTTGTAGGTTAAAAATCATCAATTTATGTGCACTTAATATACAATGAAACATATAATACATGAACATTATTTTGAAGTATATAGTATCTGTTAGAGCTCAATGCTGTCTGGTTCTTGTAGTCTCGTGGAACAATTTTGAACCACACATCTCAGGAGTTTAAAAAAAAATTAAACATTGCTCAAGGAATCCTTTAGTCTGAACAATCTACAGCATTCCATTAAGACCTATGGAGACACAAAGACCTTGACTTTTAACCCCCTTAATTTTGTAGATCAAAATAATAATGCTATTTTGTTAATAGTACACATTTTGTTAATACTTCTTTGAGATCAGTCTACAAGCTCATGAAGGCTGCTTCATGAAATTCTCATCTGGTAAAATAGGAACTAACTTAAATTTTACCTTTGATATCTATAGCCAAAGAATTCTTGCTGACACACACTCTCTTACTCAGCTCATAATCTAGGTACAAAATCCATGCCCAGATCTAACTAGCTATGAATCTGACAATACAGCCATTTTAGATATAAGAAAGCAATTGGAATACATCTAAAATTTACTTTACCAGACCTTGTAAGCAAATATACAAACTTAACAAGTCAAAGTCTTAGCACTTGTTGAAGACCACTTGTTGAATAGACCACAAATTACTTCTGATGTATTTTTGTTTATATAGATTTGATCTGGACCCAAGCTCATGCTGCAATTTTTAAAAATCAACTTTTATTTTAAGCCTCAATCCATAACCATATCCAAATAAAGGGGTATGTAGCAGCTTCTGATATGTCCAGTGTTTTATGTCCATTCAATTGATGGTACTGCTGAACAGCGTTAATTAACTCTTGTTTATGAACTTAATTCTAGTACTTCCTTGAATACCTCTGAGTTAAGAGCAAGAGTATACTGGGACGCCAAGAAGTTTTTCATTTTTGCTACATATAAAGCTTGTCCATCTAGATGGAAACATTTGGTTTTAGTGGTCTTAAGTACAACTGTTTTAGGATGGTGGTCTTTGTAAGTTATGATCACAAACTGAGGAAAGTTCAGCATGGGCCTAACATGAATTTATTTTACAAGGTCTTCAGCCTCCATTCGTTAATAACAGTTAATTAAAGTGAAGAGAGTAATTTCTACCACTTCAGAATTCCCTCAAGAATTGGATCTTTGGCTATTCCAATCATAGGTACAGAAATTAAGCAGCTGTTTCTTTTGAGGTATATTCTTTCAATATATAAAATAGATTTTTTTATTTTATAGTAGGTAGTGTGTGTGTGTGTTTATTATTATAAAGGAGGCAAAGAACTTTTAGGATAGTGTCTGGGGATCTGAAAGTCTTTCCATTCTGTTGATCTTCCAAGTGGTCTGTTAAAAATAGCAGTGCACGGTAAAGAAAAATGGAGAGCTATACTTGAAGGTTGTGTGTCTTTGTTTGAACATTGCTCTTCCAGTATCCTCCCATTACCAAGGACCACACTGCTATCTCTACAGTTCCTCTCAGTCAATGTAATGACCACAATCTGATACATGTTATATTGAACTGTCTGATCTCATGGATGATGCCATACTCTGACTGCTGTAAAACTGGACAGTGATGTTGGAATTTCCTAGTTCAGTGATGCAGAAGATCCCTTTTCAACAAGTGGATGTGCTTAACTGCACCATGAAAAATGCATAAAGTCCATAAATTGGTACCAGACTGATCCTTTTCTGGTATTGAAAGTTACTGTACTCATGCACAATATTTCTCCTTTTTTTAAAATAAAATGAGCTCCTCTACATGAGAGAACTTGCAAATTTTTAAAAAGGTCAAGATTCTGGAAGAATTTTATGCTTTTAAATGATGGACAACACATTTTGTTCTTGGTACCTTGTTTTAGAAGGTTAGGCCAAGGTCTGTCACATTGGATTTTTCTTGCTGAAGCCCTGTTGTATTATGGTAACTGATATAAGTAAATGCCTTGTTCAATTTTTAAATGACCAATGTAACACAGAAACATCTTCTTCACTGGCTCATTTATGTACTGTATGTATCCTGATTACAAAATCTGCAAATTAACACATCCTTCAGTTTTCCTATTGGTTTCAAGAGCCAATTAGCTGCATCTCTGGAGAGAAGACTTTGAAGTATATGAGAAGGTGGGTGAGTTGTGTTGACGAATGAAAAGAGACAAACTTCTCAATCTTTTTACAATACCTTTAATTATGTGAAAAGTCTTTCCTGTAGCATATACCTCCCTGTAAGAGTTCTTCTTCCTACTTGACCTTGGGTGTAGATCGACAAAAGAAGTGAGATCAAGGAAAATCGTCACCTCCAGTTTCCACTCCAAGTTACACATGATCTTGATTTGGGTATGTATTGCCATTCCTTTATTGCTGGCTAGAAATCAGGGAATTCCATAATTTAACACCATTGTGGGAGCACCATTACTGCATGGAATGCAGCGGTTTATGGGGAATGCACATCGTCACCACCTCAAGGCTACTAGTGATACACAATTTTTAAAAAAAAGCTACTTTTGTTAGAATTACCCATACCCTGAGAACAAAATACATATAACTTTCCCCACCTTGTACTCTGTGACACTTGTGAAAACCCTATTATTAAACAGCAAATCCCCTGACTCGCTAAGAGAAATACTAAGGGCAGTCTTGCTGGTATATTTCTAAAATTGTGTTCTTGTGTACAGACTGCCTCATGGAAATAAATTTACTAATTTCACATGAATGTGTATACACAGTGCAACAATTTTACTAAGGGTATGTTTGCAAGTCTGTAACATGGCTGAAAAGATCAGGTGGTATTCATAAGCAATTCAAGCTTTGCCGTTTTGGCGCTTAAACTCAATTTGATCCCAGAAAAATAATACTGATGAAAGCTTATGGCATTTTCTTCTGGCGTTTTCATGCTACCCCCTGTAGACATGTTGTGTTTCATGCAGGTAATAACTTGCTGGTTGCAAGAAAACAGGAAGACTATATCTTTAACTGTGTCTTCCTTTGTAATCTGACATATTGTACTCTGGGTTAATACCAGCTGTGCAAGATTTTTGCATTGGGTGCCAGAACACGAGTAACTCCACAAAACCAGGAAAAAAAAAGTAGCTTGTCATAATTGGAGATTCTAATTCAAGTGGTAAGTCACACAATTTGCATTAGGGCTATTGCACAGATTTACCTCCTTGTTATCAAATTTGTGTCGTTTAAATAAACTCCTGTGCATTTAGGAAGTGTTTCAAAAATTGCCACTTGGCTTATCTCCATAATTTGTAATTTTAACCGCAGGTAAGGTAATTAGCCATGGTCTATAAAGGACCATAGGCATCTCTGTCTGGTAGAGAGAGACAAGTGGTTATATCGCTTGAGGGACACCACTCTTCGGCAAGGCAAGGAGGCAGGTCTCCATTAATTACCACATCCAGTGCAGACATCATTCTCGCCACACACTAGCCATCTAGCCAACTGAATGAACTGACCCCCACAAATTTAACCAGAAGAAACGAAATCCAAAAATGAATAAAATTCATCTTTTTTTGATTAATTGAGAAAATGACCATTTGCATTGGCAAATGTTACAAGAGGCTGGAATGAATCAGTAGCATGAGAACAGAAAATTAATAAATAATTGTAGATGGCACCATTAAAAGCAGTAGTGTTAGTTGTGGGCCAGCATAGTTTTGTATTTTACTTGCAAAGCAATATGGCTGGCTGAGTTGGGAAGTGGAAGATTTTATCTTTGGTGCTCAGAGCATCCTGCCTTTTCTACAGGTGCATAAATTGATATTTTACTATAAATATAAGAAAACTGCAGCTTGCTAACCTCTGCAAAATAATTTCTATCAACGTATTCATCAGTAAACATGAGAATACATTTGACTTAAATATTTATTGTGAACTACAGGGGAAAGTATGAAAAATTGGAACCTATTTTGATATGCTATTTAACAGTGACAAGAGAAGTAAAGTCAATAACAGTACCATTGACTATGACAATAGAGTTAATTGATAAGTATTAACTCTGCGTCAGTTGCAGGACTGAAAGGAAGAGGTTTCTGAGACTAAATAGTTGACTTGATTATTTTCTGGCTTGAGATGATGTTGTGATTAAATCAAGTCAAAAGGTAGACAGTTGGAAGTGCAAAGAGCCAAGAATGCAAGGCTAAAAATTCAGAAAGGGAAGATGACACTTATATTAAATACATTCAGCCAGCGGTCCTGATGGCTGATGGCGAACCTTGTTGCTGAGCCACACTGATCCAGTTAATTCCTTGTCTCTGCTGAGCTAGCTGATTACATATGAGGCAGCATTTGGGATATTATTGGCTCCAGTGCCCTTTGGCAAGGGAAAAAGAAACAGCAAGGACTCCAACTCCTGACCGCTACCAAGTGACTCTTGTTGGAAATTGCATATTCCTGTTCGGTGAGTAGCAACATTGGGCTTAGTTATGTTACTTTATGTGGAATAGTTGTGATATTTGCTGTCTTGGTTTCCATGTGAAGAATGGCCAGGTAGATGAAGTGCTGGAGAGCTGCAGCACCCATGGAAAAGGTGGTGTCTTCAGGACTTGGGGGAGGGGAAGGTGGTGACAATTAACAAAATATTTCAGTCAATGAATTGATTGGGAGTATGAATTTGCCACTATTTGTTCCTTATTATGAGTAATTTATTTTAGGTGTATCTGTTCTTCTTGCTTAATTTCTTCCTTCTGTTTTCTCCCTGAAGGGATTGAATCCTTGCTTTGCACAGTTGAACTGTTGCCTTTTGCCTTTCAGCTCGTTTCTGATATAACTTTTATTAATGTACAAGTTTTGAAGAAGCGTGTTAACATGTTATTTGATTACAAGGTGCATCATAACCAAGTTAAGCCTTGTGCGTACCTCACCTTTGTAAGCATGTACTTCCATAACTGTTGCTGACAACAATTAGAGTTTTTTCTTTGTCTTTTTCCTCTTAATTCAGGGGTGACCACACAAAATGTTGCACCCTCATTGTCTTTGATCAGGTAATTTAACATAGACCACAAACTGTGCCTGGGACCTTTTTTGGTTTGTGCATCTCAACTGGCTAAATGCATTGATCTACTGAAGAAGCTCATTGGATATAACTTTGTCAATTGCAGGGTAAAATAAAATTGTTATCAGTTAAAACCATTTTTGGTAAGTTAGCTTTCAGTAATTTATTTCAGTTGGTGCGCGGACCAACAACTGATTTCTGAATTGAAAGGACATAAAGACTTTGCCTCTTGGAGGGAACACAGGGCAGAGGGTGAAATTAAGTTGTGTAAGGTTAGAGAAAAGCAGACTGGGATGCACCTGTATGGCAAATGTTCTGTTACTAGTTTCAAAAATTTGGTGGTATTTCAGCAGCAAGGTAAAAGAAAAAAGATAATTTTATATATTAACACTGAGTAATTGTTTTAGAAATACATTCCAGTGAATTAGATACTGGTCTTTGACTTTTAAGATCTTGGTACAAATCCAACCCAGACTGTTGAGAGAGAAATTTCCTCTATCTGCTAGCTGCAATTGTACTCTGGGGAATTAATTCAGTTTGACCCAGTCCAACTCCTATGGGACTTGTGCCCACAGCACAGAACTGAGGTCGTCCTTCTGAGGTCCACTGTTGGGTTAGGAAAGAGTGAATGCATCACACTTGGCCTTGGGGCTCCCGTTTTTATGATTTTTCTTGACTTGCTCACACATTACTTCTGTTGCTACATATAAAAAAGATCTTTTCTGCAAAAACATTGTTTACGTTTGTGTAGCTGATACTGTTTTGCAAATAAGAACAGTAGCGTCTACAGGAGCGTGTCAATATTTCCAGGGGCTCCCCAACACAGAAAAGCTTGTAAAATCCTGGACAGAAGTTTGCATTTCACCAGACTGGACCAAATGTAGGAGTGCTTGATAATGCCATTATAGTTACAACTACAGCTGATACTGTTCAGTACTCCACAGGATCCAGGTGCAAAAGTTTCTACTGTATCAAAAACCATTTTTACAAAATTTATAATAGCCAATTTAAAAAAAACAGTTTCCATTAGATCTTTCAAGCTAACGTCCTGCCAGCGCAGGAGACTTCCTTCTGCAGCAGGGCTGACGGACCTTTTTCAAAATATTCATTCGCGGGATGAGGGCTTCGCTGGCTGGGCCAGCACTTATTGCCCATCCCTAGTTGCCTTGAGAAGGTGTGAGCTGCCTTATTGAACCGCAGCAGTCCATGTGGTGTAGGCACATCCACAGTGCTGTTAGGAAGGGAGTTTCAGGATTTTGACCCAGCGACAGTGGAGGAATGGTGATTTATTTCCAAGTCAGGATGGTGAGTGACTTGGAGGGGAACTTCCAGGTGGTAGTGTTCCCATCTATCTGCTGCCCTTGTCCTTCTAGATGGCAGTGGTTGTGGGTTTGGAAGGTGCTGTCGAAGGATACTTTGTGAATTCCTGCAGTGCATCTTGTAGATGATACACGCAGTGCTGCTACTGTGTGTCGAAGGTGGAGGGAGTGAATGTTTGTGGATGTGGTGCCAATCAAGCGGGCTGCTTTGTCCTGGATGGTGTCAAGCTTCTTGAGTGTTGTGGGAGCTGCACATATCCAGGCAAGTGGGGAGTATTCCATCACACTCCTGACTTGTGCCCTGTAGATGGTGGACAGGCATTGGGGAATCAGAGGTGAGTTACTCATCGCATGATTCCTAGCCTCTGACCTGCTGTTGTAGCCACAGTATTTATATGGCTAGTCCAGTTCAGTTTCTGGTCAATGGTAACCCCCAGGATGTTGATAGTGGGGAATTCAGTAATGCCATTGAACATCAAGGGGTGATGGTTGGATTCTCTCTTGTTGGAGATGATCATTGCCTGACATTTGTGTGGCACCAATGTTATTTGCCACTCATCAGCCCAAGCCTGGATATTGTCCAGGTCTTGCTGCATTTGGATATGGACTGCTTCAGTATCTGAGGAGTTGCGAATGGTGCTGAAAATTGTGCAATCATCAGCAAACATCCCCACTCCTGACCTTTTGATGGAAGGAAGGTCATTGATGAAGCAGCTGAAGATGGTTGGGCTGAGGACACTACCCTGAGGAACTCCTGCAGTGATGTCCTGGAGCTGAGATGACTGACCTCCAACAACTGCAACCATCTTCCTTTGTGCTAGGTATGACTCCAACCAGTGGAGAGTTTCCCCCCCTGATTTCCATTGATTCCAGTTTCGTTAGGGCTCCTTGATGCCATGCTCTGTCAAATGCTGCCTTGATGTCAAGGGCAGTCACTCTCACTTCACCTCGGGAGTTCAGCTCTTTAGTCCATGTTTGAACCAAGGCTGTAATGTGGTCAGGAGCTGAGTGGCCTGGTGGAACTCAAACTGGGCATCACTGAGCAGGTTATTGCTAAGCAAGCGCTGCTTGATAGCATTGTTGATGACCCCTTCCATTACTTTACTAATGATTGAGATTAGACTGATGGTAATTGGCCAGGTTGGATTTGTCCTGCTTTTTATGTACAGGACACGTTTGGGCAATTTTCCACCTTGCCGGGTAGATGCCAGTGTTCTAACTGTACTGAAACAGCTTGGCTAGAGGAGTGGCAAGTTCTGGAGCACATGTCTTCAGTACTATTGCTGGAATATTATCAGGGCCAATAGCCTTTGCAGTATCCAGTGCCTTGAGCCGTTTTTTGAAATCACATGGAGTGAATTGAATTTTTGGCTGAAGACTGGCATCTGTGATGCTGGGGACCTCCGGTGGAGGCTGAGATGGATCATCCATTAGGCACTTCTGCTTGAAAATTGGCGCAAATGCTTGATCTTGCTAGAGATGTTTGCAATATATCCCATTTGGCATGGTGGTAGTGCCACACAACATGCTGGACGGTATCCTCAATGTGAAGGTGGGACTTCAGCCTTATCTTTTGCACCGATGTGCTGTGCTCCACCATCATTGAGGATGGGGATATTTGTGGAGCCACCGCCTCCAGTGAGTTGTTTAATTGTCCACTGCCATTGACGCCTGGATGTGGCAGGACTGCAAGCTTAAATCTGATCCGTTGGTTGTGAGATTGCTTAGGTCTGCCTATTACTTGCTATTTATGCTGTTTGGCAAGCAAGTAGCCCTGTGTTATAGCTTCACCAGGTTGACACCTCATTTTTAGGTATGCCTGGTGCTGCTCCTGGCATGCCCTCCTGCACTTTTCATTGAACCAGGGTTGATCCCCTGGCTTGATGGTAGTGGATATGCCGGGCCATGAGGCTACAGATTGTATTCGAGTACAATTTTGCTGCTGCTGATGGCCCACAGCGCCTCATGGATGTCCAGTTTTGACTTGCTAGATCTGTTCGAAATCTATCCCATTTAGCATGGTGGTAGTGCCACGCAACATGCTGGAGGGTATCCTCAATGTGAAGGCGGGACTTCGTCTCCACAATGACTGTGTGGCGGTCACTCCTACCAACACTGTCATGGACAGATGCATCTGCATCAGATAGGTTGGTGAGGATGAGGTCCTCGGTGTTGGTTCCCTCACCACCTGTCACAGACCCAGTCTAGCAGCTATGTCCTTTAGAACTCAGCCAGCTCGGTCAATAGTGGTGCTACCGAGCCACTTGGTGAAGGATATTGAAGTCCCCCACCCAGAGTACATTCTGTACCCTTGCCACCCTTAGTGCTTCCTTCAAGTGGTGTTCAGCATGGAGCAGCACTGATTCATTCAACTGAGGGAGGGTGGTATGTAGTAATCAGCAGGAGGTTTCCCTGCCCATGTTTGACCTGATGCCATGAGACTTCATGGAGTCCCGAATCAATGTTGAGGACTCCGAGGGCACCTATCTCCCGACGGTATACCACTGTGCTTCTGTCCTGCCGGTTGGACAGGACATAGCCAGGGATGGTGATGGTGGTGCCTGGGACATTATCTGTAAGGTATGATTCTGTGAGGGTGATGTCAGGCTTTTGCATCTCCCAATTTTGGCACTAGCCCCCAGATGTTAGCAAGGAGGACTTTGCAGGGTCGACAGGGCTGAGATTGCTGCTGTTGTTTCCGGTGCCTAGGTCGATGCCAGTCTGCCCGGTTTCATTTCTTTTTTGTGACTTTGTAGCAGTGGCTTACTAGGCCATTTCAGAGTCTGGAGTCATGTGATTTCCTTCCCCTAATGGGCATTAAATCAGATGGGTTTTTTCAAGAATTGACAGTGGTTTCATGGTCATTATTAGACTTTTAATTCCAGATTTTTATTGAATTCAAATTCCACTATCTGCTGGGGCAGGATTCGAACCCGGGACCCCAGAGCATTACCCTGGGTGTCTGGATTACTAGTGCAGTGACCATACCACTACACTACCCCCTGTGAGTGTGAGGATGCCTATTGGAGGCAAAGTAGCCGTTGGCCTTTGTCAAGACCAGCTGAGCAGTGGAGGGAAAACAAAGCAGCACTGATGGGTTGTGGGGTTGCATTCCTGTAACTCTACCTCTAATACAAAAACTGCTTGGAGGTCAGTATGAAGCTTTGGAAGATACCAAGAGAGTAAAAGAAAGTAAACCTTTTGTGCCTGCAGGCATACTTCGGAAGGTTGCCACGTAACGAAGTAGCAGCAATAGTATTGAGGCTGTGCATTCCCTTCTTCACCGATTAGGTTTTGGTTTTGTAGCTTTAGATTGCATGTTATGCCAAAAATCCAAATTTCCAACTACTTCTGATAGCAAAGGTCATCTCTAAACTCTTCAGTTTAATTTTAGCCATTGGCAAAATGCTGGTGGACACTTCATTTTACAACAACAAATTGCATACATATGCGAAATCATTCTAAGGCACTTCACAGGGGCAGCGTTAGACAAAATAATAGCCTTAGAGACACAGGAGTATAATGAGGAAATCAAAAGCTTGGACATAGAATCATCTCAAAATTTAATTCTTAAAGGAGGAGAGTGGTGGAGTGACAGAGTTTAAGGAGGGATTCCAAATATAACGTTTCCAAGTTTGCTGACAACATGAAACTTGATGGGAATGTGAGCGATGAGGAGGGTGTTAAGAGGCTTCAAGGTAATTTAGACAGGTTGAGTGAGTGGGCAAATATATGGCAGATGCAGTATAACGTGGATAAGTGTGAAGTTATCCACTTTGGTAGGAAAAACAGAATGGCAGAGTATTGTTTAAATGGTGATAGATTGGGAAATGTGATATGCAAAGGGACCTGGGTGCCCTTGTACACCGATTACTGAAAGCAAGCATGCAGAGGCAGCAAGCAGTTAAGAAGGCAAATTGTATGTTGGCCTTCATTGCGAGAGGATTTGAGCATAGAAGCAAGGATGTCTTACTGCAGCTGCACAGGGCCTTTGTGAGGCCACACCTGGAGTATTGTGTGCAGTTTTGGTCTCCTTACCTAAGAAAGGATATGCTTGCCATAGAGGGAGTGCAGTGAAGGTTCACCGGACTGATTCCTGGGATGGTAGAATTGTTGTATGAGGAGAGATTGGGGTGTCTAGGCCTGTATTCACTGGAGTTTAGAAGAATGAGAGGGGATCTCATTGAAATGTATAAAATTCTGACAGGGCTGGACTGACTGGATGCAGGGATGTTTCCTCTGGGGTGTTTAGAACAAAGGGTCACAGTCTCAGGATACGGGGTAGGCCATTTATGAAGAGAAACTTCTTCATTCAGAGGGTGGTGTACCTGTTGAATTCTCTACTGCAGAGGACTGTGGAGGCCAAGTCGCTGAATATATTTAAGAAGGAAATAGATTTCTGGACTCTAAAGGTGTCAAGGGGTATGGGAAGAGAGCGGGAGTATGGTGTTCAGATAAAGGATCAGCCATGATTGTATTGAATGGTGGAGCAGGCTTGGAGGGCTGAATGACCTTTTCCTGCTCCTATTTTCTATGTTCCTATGTTTCCAGTATGTGGGGCATAGCTGACTGAAGGTGCTGCTGCCAATGGTGGAGTGAAGTGGCTGGAATCTAGTGGTTGAGACAGTTCTGAGAGAGCTTTAGAGCTCTATGAATTTGCAAGGAGAGGGATGAGAGAAAAACCAAGGATAGATTTAAACATGAAAATTTCACATTGGAGGTATGGAGGAATGGAAGCCACTCTTGGCTAGCAAGATTAGGATTGATGTGTTGCAAGACTTGGTGTGGAATTGGATATGGGCTGCAGAGTTTTGGTTGAGTGGGAAGTTCACAGATTATGCAGGATGGCGGTAGGACGGTGTGGCTGGGGTGGTGCTGGCTTTGATTTTTCCAGTGTTTAACTGGAGGAAATTGTGACTTATCTAAGACTGTCCCACGAACAGTTGACAAAACCGACTGTGAAGGGGTTTAAAGCAGTGGTGGAAAGAGAGAGAACTGGAGGTAATACATGTACATATAGAACCTAGCCTTTTCTGCAGATTTATGTTGCCAAGGAGCTGCATGTCATGAGAAAGAGGCAGGGGCTAAATTTGTATCTTTGGGGAATCTCCAGGGTTACAGAGCAGGGATGCGAAGAGACCCCAATACTGGTGGTATTAAGTACTTTTGGCCAGGTAAGAGTGAAATTAATAATGTACCACTGAACTGCACAGTGGTGGAGAAACATTGGAGAAGGATGGTGTAGATTTTGTATCAAAGGTTGCAGATAGAACTGGAAGGGATAATGCAGCATGGTCACGATTACAGCAGATGTTGTGGACCATTGGTTCATTGCCAATCACCTTAAATGGGTATCTTCTCAACTCTTCTGCCTATGGGAGTAATTTATTTCTCTATACCCTGTCGAGACCCCTCATGATTTTGAACAACTCTACCAAATCTCCTTTCAACATACTCTTCTTCAAGGAGAACAACCTTAGCTTCTCCAGTCTGTCCACTTAACTGAAGTCCCTCATGCCTGGGTCTATTCTCATAAATCTATTCTGCACCTTCCAAGCCTTCGCATCCTTCCTAAAGCGTAGTGCCCAGTATTGGATATGATGCTCTCGTTGGGGCCAAAAAACAGTATTTATAAAGGTTCTTCATAACTTCCTTGCTTTTGTACTCTGTGTCTATTTATCAAGCTCAGGCTCCTTTATGCCTTTTAACCACTCTCTCAACCTGTCAGCTGCAATGTTTTGTGCATAAATCCCCCAGGTGTTTGTTTCTGTGCCCCCTTTAGAATTGTACACTTTATTTTATATTGCCTCTCCATATAGTTCTTACTAAAATGAATCACTTCACACTTGTCTACATTAAATTTCATCTGCCACATGTCTGCCCATTCCGTCAGCCTGTGTCCTCCTGAAGTCTTTTACTATCCTCTTCACTGTACTTCCAGGTTTTGTGGCATGTGCAAAAATTGAATTTGTGCCTTCTACACCCAAGTCTAGGTCATTGATGTATATTAAGAAAAATTATGGTCCTAGTACTGATCCCTGAGGAACCTTGCTAAATACTTTCCTTCAATCTGAAAAACAACTGTTCTCCACCATTCTCTGTTTTTGGTCACTCAGCTAATTTTGTATCCATGCTACCACTGTTCCTTTTATTCCACAAACTTCAACTTTGCTGACAAGCGCCTTATCAAATGCTTTTAGAAGTCCATGTGCACCACATTACCCTCATCAAACTTCACTGTTACCTCATCTAAAAGCTCAATCAAGTTAGTTAAACTTGATTTGCCTTTAGAAAATAATTGCTGGCTTTCCTTAATTAATCTACGCTTTTCCTAATGGCATAGTTTTGTCCCGGGTTATAGTTTCTGAAAGCTTGCCTACCACTGAGGTTAAACTGACGGCCTGTAGTTGTTGGGTTTTTGGTTGCACTTTTTTTTTCGTACTAGAGTGTAACATTTATAATTCTCTGCTACTTCTGGTACTCCCCCTGTTTCTGAAGAGGATTGGAAACTTATGGCCAATGCCTCTGCAATTGCCTCTCTTTCTTCACGTAGTATCCTCAGATGCATCCTCTGGCTGTGGCTATCTAATACCTCCTCTTTATAAATTTTTAGCCCATCCAATGTCTCAACTACCTTCTCTTTCACTATGACTTTGGCAGCATCTTCCTGGGAAATAACAGCAAAGTACTAATTTAGTACCTCATCCATGCCCTCCATGCATAGATCTCCTTTTTGGTCCTTAATTGGCCTCACTCCTCCTCTTACTAATGCTTTATGATTTATATGCCTATAGAGAATTTTTGGATTCCT
Organism: Cetorhinus maximus; assembly: GCF_964194155.1. Classification (NCBI taxonomy): domain Eukaryota; kingdom Metazoa; phylum Chordata; class Chondrichthyes; order Lamniformes; family Cetorhinidae; genus Cetorhinus; species Cetorhinus maximus. The sequence goes on along the minus strand of NC_135893.1, from coordinate 16,750,767 downwards.
TCTTATGTTATCTGCTGGCCTCTTCTCATATTCTCTCTTTACCCTAATTTCTATTTTACTTCCTCGCTGAACTTGCTGTATTCAGCCTGAATGTGAGAAAGGTGGTCAGCATTTGGGAAGTGATGATATATTCAAGAACTTTGGAGAGATTGGAGATGGAGTGACAGTTTGTAAGGATAGAGTAGTCTCATGGGCTTTTTGAGGGGGAGTAATGATGATAGGGTTGAAAAGAATGGGGACAGTACCTGAGAAGTGCAAACCATTTACAACGTGGACCAAGAAGAGATGTTGGGTAGTCAGCAGTTTAAAGGGGGTTAAGGGAGCAGGAGTTGGACCTTGTGTACAAACTGAGCTGAGAGAGGGCACTCAGGGAGACAAAGGACCTGGGGAAAGAGATGCCATCAAGGCTAGGGTGGATGATCCTGGGAGAAAGATTTGGTTTGCTGGGCAAGGGGAAGACAGGGAAGCAGCGGAGGTAGTTGAATGGGTGTTTTAAGCTTTAGTCAGAAAAGGGTCCAAGAGCTTCTTGAACATGTTGAAGTTGAGGATCAAGTGGACAAGGGATGAGGATTTAAAAAGATGGTTTGTAGTGTTGGGGATGGGGACATAGGCGGGGTTGGGAGCTGGAGGGTTTTAGTAGAGGAGAGTGAGGTTCATGAGCACTTGATGTAGTCCATCTAAATCTAATGATGGTTGGCTAAGAAAGTCAATCTCAAATATGCTCAAGTCTTCATTCCTTGGACTTGGAGTGAATGTGGCATACCTGGGGAATGATGAAGAGAGTAATGGGGACAAAGGTGTTAAAGATGAAGTGGAAGTGTATGAGCTGATCAGTTGTTGTAGTATTGTGATGAACAGAAGGCCGAAAGGTGAAGCAATTGGCAGCTTGAAAGTGCAGTTAGAAGTGATTGGAGGGAATGGGGATTGGAGATGGGAGTTTTTTTCCAGGGCAAATGCAGAAGAAAATTGGGTGACAGAGGTCAGGAGATGTTGGTAGCAAGAGTGCCTTGGGAGGCTTTACTAACAGCACTGTGGGTGTACCTACACCACATGGACTGCAGCGGTTCACGAAGGCAGCTCACAACCACCTTTTCGAGGGCAATTGGGGATGGACAGTAAATGCTGACCTAGCTAGTGACGCCCACATCCCATGAATGAATTGAAAAAAAACTACATTGTAGGCACGATATAAATGGAAATAGTTGTTCTTAATGTTGAGGTGCAAGGAATTGGTTAGGGGCGGCCTGTATGTGATCAAGGCCCTGGGAGAGGCCATGTGAGATGTGACGTTGAGATGGTGGCAGGGAATATTGATGAAATTTGTGTGTAGAGAGAGAGAGAGAGTTTGAGGTTTAAGGAGGATAGGACAGCATTAGCGCCAGTGGAGAGGGCAAAGTGAGTTGAGATGGAGATTGAATGAGGGTATGTTCCGTGCAGAGGCTGAGGGAGAAAAGGAGTGCAATATGTTGGTTAGAAGCATGTGATGGGCTGTGGGGGTGATAAAAACTGATGATTTCAATGAAAGGCAAGAGGGGTAGAATAAGGTATAAAAACAAAAAATTGTTGTCAGAACTCTGCAGGTTTGGCAGCATCTTTGGAGAGGGAAACAGTTAATGTTTTGAGTCTGTGTGGCTCTTTGGAGCTCTGCAGAAGAGTCATTCGGACTCGAAACGTTAACTCTGTTTCCCTCTCCACATGCTGTCAGACCTGCTGAGTTTTGCCAGCATTATCTGTTTTTATTTCAGATTTCCAGCATCCACAGTATTTTACCTTATTCTACCTTAAAATAAAAGCAGTGTGCTCAATGGAGAAGAAGGTATCAGAGGAGTAGGGGTGACAACAAACTATGATTTGACGATGAGGGCCATGCCACCACTCTGGCTGAAACCAGTTTGAAAAAATAAATTCAACAATATGTATTTTAGCATTAGCCACATTCTCTTTGTTTGCTGTTGAATATTTATGTGGGTGGAATTTTAGAGTTCTTTTTAAAAATCAAGAGCTGAACCTCATTTGAGTTGTCAGAGTTCAAAATGCTACTCGAGCTTCCTCTAGGCTGTACATATTTATATGTTGAGAAATCTTATTTAATGTGTGTTGCACACCAACATACGGTAAATGTGTCCATAACATGAAAGAACATTCTATCTTGTTTTTCTCTGAATCAAATAATCACTTTCACTTACATTAACCATTCTGGTTTCCTCAGATATAGACATATATAATTGCCAATCTGAAAGATGAAACCTGCAAAAAGCCAAGCAACTCCATGATCAGATTTGAAGAACATACCTATCTGATAGTGGAAGATGTTGCACTGGGATCAAACCATATAGCTCACCTAATCTTATAAGCTCATTTCAGATGCCATGTTGATTTATGATCCAATTGCTCAATAAATAAAAAGATAATACATTAAGCATTTTCACTAGAATTAATTTGATTTTTGTTATTCATTCATGGGATGTGGGCTTCGCTGGCTGGGCCAGCATTTGTTGCCCATCCCAAGTTGCCCTTGAGAAGGTGGTGGTGAGCTGTTTCTTGAACCGCTGCAGTCCATATGGTGTAGGTACACCCACGGTGCTGTTAGGGAGGGAGCTCCAGGATTTTGACCCAGCGACAGTAAAGGAATAGTGATATATTTCCAAGTGAGTGACTTGGAGGGGAACTTCCAGGTGATGATGTTCCCATCTATTTGCTGTCCTTGTCCTAGATGGTAGTGGTCATGGGTTTGGAAGGTGCTGCCAAAGGAGCCTTGGTGAATTTCTACAATGCATCTTGTAGATGGTACACACTGCTGCTACTGTGCGTCGGTGGTGGAGGGAGTGAATGTTTATGGATGTGGTGCCTATCAGGTGGGCTGCTTTGTCCTGGATGGTATCAAGCTTCTTGAGTGTTGTGTAAGCTGCACTAATCCAGGCAATTGGGGAGTATTTCATTACACCTCTGACGTGTGCCTTATAGATGGTGGACAGGCTTTGAGGAGTCAGGATGTGGGTTACTTGTCGCACTATTCCTAGCCTCTGACCTGCTGTTGTAGCCACAGTATTGATATGGCTAGTCCAGTTCAGTTTCTGGTCAATGGTAACCCCCCCAGGATGTTGATAGTGGTGGATTCAGAGATGGTAATATCTGTTTATCTGTTAAGCCAATATTTTTATGTTGGAAATGTCTCCAAAATGTTTCTTCCACATAGGTTGGGCCTTTGAAGCCTTGGACTTAAGTCCTGCTGCATTCCCCAGTTTCCCTTGTGTATTAGGGCCTTGGTTGAATTAACAAATCAACCAGGTAGTGAAATCAGAATGTACTATGGTCACTGAATATGCATATCACTTTCATAGACTACAGCTCCCAGAATGCAGCATAAGACTGTTATCTACTGCAGAACCTAATATAGTATTGTACTGATGCATAATCAAAACACGTGTGCTTTTTTTTAACTGGACAAGCCTTTTTTTCTTCCATATATAGCCTCCTGATTAGAATTCTAAAATTCTATTAAAACAAATAAATCCCACTTTCAAACCCAGTGGTTTTAATTTTAACATGCTGTATCCTGTTACTGTGCTCTGCTCCACATGGTCCACAGTTCCCTAATGCTGTGCTTTGCTTTTGGGTCTTTTTCCACATTCTCTATAGATTGGCTGCATTCCCCAACTCAGAATGAGACCTTGCTAAACATCACAACAATTCTTCAGATCACACACTTCAGGTTACTCTGAGCAGCAATTAAAAATAGAAAATGTTGGAATGTGCAGGAGGTCCATCAACATCTTTAGAATAGAGCCAGTTTGCCATTTTGGGTGGACAGATTAAGTCAAAATAAAGTTAACCTGTCTGAAGAAAGTAAGCAATGATGAAATTTTGGCATTGTTTATTGTGACCTTTAGAATGTGTCCGTGATAGCTTTGAGTATTCATCTCTTACCTTTAAGGTAATGTAATAGGAGAGATTTTTAATGTGTGCCTTGTACTTTCTATCGGTTTCATTGAATAAATTCTGTTCCAAAAACAAACTTATTCCATGTAATTTTTACAGAATAATAACTTTAAAAAAGATGATTAGATCTGTATGATTTGATAAGTATTGAGATACATTAAAAGGAACATGCTTCAATGGTTTGATTTTTTTTTCTCATTCCTGACTTGTTTGTATTGCAAAATATGCTCTTGCATAATTTAAAAAAAAAACCAAAACCATTATCAATGAAGCAAACTTTGGGCATTTTGTGTGTTCATTTCCTCCCATAGTGTCACACTGTTTTCCTAATGGAACTACGCAGGGGAGAGAATTGGCCTTCAGTTCCAATTTAAAATCTCAGCACTAATCTGCACTCTATATTACATTCTATGTGAACAACAGTATTTGCCCTTGTCTTAATTCTCTCCATTTTTCTCAAAGTTGTTAATACTGGTAGTTGTCTGTAAGCTGGTTCTGTAAATGTGGGATGGGAAGTGGTCTCAAGCATTCAATTGACCAATAAGTCCACGTGTATCTCTGCATGTATGTTTGTTCTGAAATAAAAATGATGATTTGTACAAACATGTTATCGATGTCAAAAGCAGAAATATAGCAACCTGCCGTGTTCAGGTGTTACAGATGTTTCCTGGTTTGGATATCTTCTGATTGGCCTCCAGGATAGAAAAACAAGCCAATCTCTGTCACTTTCTATGAAGCTGTTCTCTGGATCCTGTCACTGACGTCAATGCAGTACTTCCATCAATAAAGAGCATCTTGCAGTGTGGAGACCCAGTAACTGGTCTCTGACCGGGAGGGAAAATTGCATAATGTCTTCTACACTGTCAAGGTTTTTGGGTACATTTTTATGCTGAAGGTGACCCCCCCCCCCCCCCACCCCACCCCACCCCACCCACGCTCATGCCCCCTCCACTTATGCTTCTTGGCTTATCTACGATGTTTGTGTTTAAATAATAGTCTGTTAAGATAATACAATTAATATATTGAATTAAAGGAATTCATGCTTTACTGCAGTTTGTGTTGATGTTGTGATCAGTGTATAAATACTTGAGGTCATAAATGCTTGAGGTTGTTTTGCTAAAGCTTGAGATTATATTAATACACTTCAAGTGGTTATTTTCTTAGCTACACTTTTAGCTTATTTTATAATGGCTTGGATTTTGTGGTCAACCTGCTGTTTATTGCTCTTACTGCTGCATATGTGGACTTTTGTGTGGTATTTTATGGTAATTGGGCGCCCTCGGCAGGGGATCTGGGACCTCTGAACAGGGCAAACAGCGCCATGTTTCTTCAATCTCTTTAACCAATCATGTTGAAGAATTCTTAATGAGGCAAACACAGAATCTCAACACAGAGTAAGTTAGAATATTTAACACCATGCAAAATCATGTACAGAAAATGAATGAAGAGAGGCAAAGAGTGGTGGAATTAGAGAGAGAGAGCGATTATTCTTATTTTAAATAAAAACCTTCAACACTAATTAAAAGCTGAAGGAATAAGACTCCACACTTGAAAACCCCTTGGCCACTGAAAATTTACTTTTTACAAGTAATTAAGATTCCCTACCCTATTAAAAATTCACTTGCACTTGAATGGACAAGCCCTAACTTTTTCTGGTGTACATCTAGTAGGTAAGTTTGTGAATGTAAAATCCTTTGGCTGTTAGAGCAAAGCTTGTGAAGGAGCAGGCCAAATCGGACAGAAACTTCCTGATTTTCGCAGGAAACTGCACATATGCAGTTGCCAGAAGTTACTGTCCAGTTTACTTGCTCATAGCCTTGCTGTTATTCCTACCTCAAAATCTGGGTCGAGCTATTCTTCTGTGCTCCATTCAAAATTGAACCTACAACAGAATCAACTTGAGGGATATTGCCCATTTATCTTGCTGAAACTTCGCAGGTGCTTTGAAAAAATGGGCATGTTTTAATGGCATGTTGTGGATGTTGACATTTTCATTTCTGAAGAACTTGATAACTGGCTGTGGTTAGCTGTTACTAAGGTTCTTTTGTTTTTAGGTTTTTATGGATTGCTCCCTCACAAGTGTCTGAAAATTGACATAAGTGACAATCACCTGCTGCTGCTTGTAGCTACTCCTACCAGGAGATCTGCTGTCATGGTATGTCATACTAATCTGTCTTGCACCATCCTCACATATCCACTGTCACTCATCTGCAACCATTCTGTGGCATCCGTCATCCAACTACGCCTCGGTCAATCCCTCTTTCTGCTGTGCTTAGCTTTGCCCTCTAGAACAGATCTCTGCAGCTTTTAGCAAATGGCTGAAATACTGACATTTCCATTTCTGAAAGTCTGTTTTTAGTGTTCCTTTTGCTCTTGCAAGTCCACCTTTTCATTGGTCGTATGCTAAAAATTCCATACATAAGTCTTAGCATCCACATTTCAAAGGCTTGATTACTGTTAAAACTTCACTGCTCATTATTTTCAAAATCTCTTGCAATTTTGTTTGCATTTAGTGAAAATTTCAGCCAGATAAGTTAGCATCTGGTGGAGTCTGTATTGATTCCTATCGACTACTCCATTTAAAGGAATAGTTGCATGGTGGTGATTGATGTGCAGCAGAGAAATACAAAAAGGCACATGTAACAGTGAACCACAAGGTTTCCTGTTGGAGCTTTTTCCTTTCCTTGATCTCTATTAGGTGTGCCCATTTCCTGTATCTCCCAGCTGCTTTGTATCTCCAGGTACCACATCATATCATATCAATCTGATTCCGAGCTGGTGCTCCTGACACTTAATGGGTTCAGATACCCAACCACTGATAAGGTAATGAAAATACAAAATGCTTGCTGGTTAATTAGCATCAGAAATGACAACTAGCTGATTCTTAAGATGTGAACCCCCTCCTTGAAGCCACTGGAAATAATGATATTTTTCTCTCTCCTCTCTCGAAAGCTGATTGGCTTGTACTTTTTTAGCATTATTTGTTATTTTAATTTCCAGCATTTATGGATGTTTCAAAATGTTTAAAACAAACTTGCACACTGAAAACATTAATGTCATACAACTTTAATACTCTTAACTCTAAGTTTATTTTCTTACAATTCTATTCGGGGGGGGGGGGGAAATAAACTGCTCAAAACTGTAGATCCATAGTTTGTAGCACAGGAGACAAATTTGCCAACTCTTTCTGGTCATGCCAACGCTCTGCTAAAGCAATCTGAAACTAATACCACTGCCCTGTGCTCCTTCCATAATTTGGCTTTCCTCTGCTTCAAGTATTTATCCAGCTTTCCCATAAAAATACAATGTTCTTGTGTTAAAATATTCCATGGCCCAACAGCATAAATAATTCTCATGAGTCTTCGATCCCTTTGCAACTACTTTAAATTGATGATTTCTCATCATGGTTTCCCTAACCTTAGAAAATAATCTTCCCTTATTTACTATCAAAAGTCTCCAAGATTTTCAAAACCTCTAGTAATCCTTTGCCTTCTCTGCTTTCCTCATAACTATAATTTTCCATTCCTGGCATCATCTTTACAAATCTACACAACCACAAATGGTGTTACATAATCAGCTGTCAAAGTTTTACTATTTTTCCAGGTTAAACTTTCCCCAGAAATGTGTGATTTCTCCCTTGGATTTTTCACATATGGAGTAAATTAATTTCTGATTTGGAACTGGTGGAGAAAAAGAAAAAGCTGAAAATGGAGAATTCTGAATGGTGTGGTACATCCTAAATTGTTTATATGCACCTGTGTAGTAAAGTTGATGGAGCTTTTGTTTTACAAGTGTAAAAGCCCCTTCACACATCAATGCCTGAAGCATTTTTAGCTTGAGTGTCACACACTTAAGGTTTGTCAGCACTGTGTTAGCCAAACCAACATTGTGGGTACACATTGATCTACTCTGTATCTTTACCTATTGTGTAGTGGTTTTGAATTTAAAAAAAAAATTTTGTGGCTGTTTTTCTCACATGTTCCCTGTGTGTATTTAAATTTCCTTCCTGTTGCTGCTGCCAGTTTTGGGGAAAAAAAGCACCATCTGAGGAAATCTGTTGTCATAGCAATGTTTGTAGATTACCTTTTAAGCCTGGGGTTGGAAGGAAATGTAACTGCTTCATTACTGGAGAGTTTAAGGGTGCTATTGCATTACTGCAGTGCTTTTGGATCCAGACAAGCAGTTCTGACACGGTTGATGTCTGTGTTACATACAAGCTACTAGTATACTGCATAAAAGTAGTATTATGATATAACTAATATGGATGGACCAACCCAGAGGCTGTTTCTGTTCCTTTTGCTGTAAACATGGATTTAAGATTTTTTACTATAGTGAGTCAACGACAATGATGTTTGGTTCACCCATTGTCCTGTAAGCCTGTTGGAAGAAAATAGAGCAGTAGAACCCTTTCCAAGTCTGTCACCATCCAGTGAATGGAACTCAATGTGTCATTGAGCAGTCAACTGGGATAAGTTTGGTTGACTTGGTTAGAACCTAGGAAAGTATAAAGTCATAAGATTCCGTTAAACGTGCACCTGCTTTTCACTATCCACAATCTTTGAAAGATTACTTTACGATGCCAAAGGATAAACAAACTTACAGGGATGAATCATGTTGCCGTTTTAGAACTTACAACTATACAAGTTTACAGCACAGAAGGAAGCTATTCAGTCCATTGTATCTGTGTCAACACTTTATGAGTGCAGTCCAAAACTAATCCCACTGCCCTGCTATCATTTTCTGCTTCAAATATTTTTCCAGTTTTTTGGAGGTAGTGGTCTCTATCACACCCCCTTTGGCAAAGCATTCCATGCTTTTAGCAACCTGATGTAAAGAGATTTCTTCTAAACTTTCTCCTCATTTTGACTATTTTAGACTGATGATTTCTTATTGCTGGATCCCCAACCACAGGAAATGTCTTTCTCTATGCATGCTATCGAAGCTAAATCTCCTCTTGGTCTTTCTCGCATCCAGTAGAAATAGTTTCATTATATTGGATCTCTTTTTTAATAACTATAGTTTCTCATCCCTGATACCCTGTTGAACCAAGGCTATGTGATCTGTGGAGTTAAAGATCTTTCTGTAATGTGGTATTCAAAATAAATATTGATTTAAAAAGAATATATTAATAGTCTGCTTTAAATTTGCTATTCCATATAGGATAACGAATGTGCAAGCTATGAAAATTACCTTTTGCACAATTTTAACTCTGATTTTTTTTCCCCTCAAATCTCCCTCTTGTCCTGAAAGTTGTGGCATTGGATGGGCTATCATTTCAGCTGTTTTGGTGGTCATGCTTCATGTAAACCTGACAGAGAGTGTTAGGCAGTTCAATAGAAGGTTCAATTCATTGAGTTATGAAGAAGAATCATATTGGATTTGAAATGTTAACTTTGTTTCTCTCTCCACAAATGCTACCAGACCTGCTGAGTTTTTCCAGCACTTTATATGATCAGAAGTTTCACTAGGCTGATTCCTGGGATGAACGGGTTGTCTTATGAGGAATAGTTGAACAGGTTGAGCCTATACTCATTGGAGTTTAGAAGAATGAGAGGTGATCTTATTGAAACATACATGATTCTGTGGGAGCTTGACAGGGTAGATACTGACGATGCTTCCCCTCATGGAGTCTAGATCTAGGGGGCACAGTTTAAAAATAAGGGGTCCCTCATTTAAGACTGGGATGAGGAGAAATTTTTTCTTCTGAGGATTATCAGTCTTTGGAATTCTCTTCCACAGAGAGCAGCGAAGGTTAGGTCATTGAATATATTCAAAGCTTAGCTAGACAGATTTTTGATTTGCAAGGAAATCTAGGGTTATGAGGGGTAGGCAGGAAAGTGGAGTTAAGGCCAGAATAATTTCAACCAATATTCTATTTAATGGCAGAGTGGGCAGAATGGCCTAGCCCTGCTCCTATTTTTTTTTAATGATCTTATGAATGCTCTGCTGTTGGAGATAACAACATCTTTTGGATGAAATATTGGGGTGAATTGTCACTTTTATTGCCAGGTGGTAGAGCATCTACCTACACCTGGTTTGATTTTCGTTAATGTTAAATTCAGTGAAAATGAAAATCAGGTGGGGTGTATAATGAGCAGCCAATTTGCTACTGCCTGTCTTTCATATGTAGAGATTCAAAATGCACCCCGTTAAACAGACTCTAACTTCTCTCTCAGTTGAGGACAGTAGAGCACTTTTTAAAGAAGAGCACAGGCATCCTTCTAGTGTCCCAAACAGCATTTATCCTTCAATTAACATCACTAAAACAAATAATAAAATCTGATCATTTACTTCATTGCTGTTTGCAGGAACATGTGTGCTAATTGACTTCCACATCTAGTACACTGCAACACTTCAAAAGTACTTAATTGGCTCTAAAATACTGGAACATAAAAAATTCCCTCATCTCATAGGTAGGATCAGAGTAAAGGAGACAGTAATGGAGTCTAAATCAGGGCTACTGTGCACCATCTTAGGCTTTCCATCTTCGAAAGCCACCATTTCAACCATATTTTGTCATCTACTCTATCAACTCCTCAGTTGTCCTGATTTTTCTTCTCTTCTTTGACACCTGATCCTCACTTCCACTCTTCCCTTTTTCCCCCATACGAAGCATTTATGATATTTTGCTATATTAATGTTGGGTGTGGCTCTGGGTACCACGCTTGCCTATAAGTGTGAAGTTGAGTTTGAGCCATGCTGCAGCAACTTGAGCAGGTAATCCAAGCTGACCCTTGAATGCATTACTGTAGGAGTGTTGTACTGTCAGAGGTTCCATCTTTTGGATGCGACATTGAACTGAGGCCCCATCTTCACCCTCAGTTGACATTTAAAAAATCCTATGATACTATTTGAAGAAGTGCAGGACTTTCTTTCCAGTGTGCTGGCCAATAATTATCTCTCAACCAACATCGCTAAAACAGAGTAACTTGTCATTGTCTCATTTATTTGTGGAACCTGTTATGATTGGGATGGAAGGAGTGTGCAGGTTATCTAGCCCCACTACTCCACAAGTCATACCATTAGTGTAAATGTTTAATTCACTTACCAAAATGGCCAATTATTTGCTTTGGCTACTGTTAGACCCAGAATAAAAGAGACTTTAACCAGGCTTCTTGCAATAACTCAATGATTTGATTTATTATAAAATAAATTTGTTTTTTAAAACAAGTTGCAAGAACTGGTTAACATACACTACAGATTACAAATTGTATTTATCTCTTTTAAAATTCCCCAGCACACGCGCGCACACATGCGTGCACATGCAAACAAATAATTAGGGTCTCTGCAGAGATGGGCAGTTGAAGAAAAATAATTTATAAAAAGGATAAAGTTCACAGAGTTTTGACACCGTCAATCTGGTGCTCCCTTGTGCGAGGATGGTCGCTAGTCCCTGTAGGTATCTGGAGGTTCTCACCAATGGAGCTTCAGTGTGGAGGAAAAAGAGTCAGATAAATCCTCCTTGTCTCGGCCTCTCCAGGTTTCCAAAATATAATGAAGTTCTCCTGAGATGAGGATTCCTAGCTGGATACTGATAATCACTCTGGATTTCAGGCAAGGCAAGGAGAGCATGAGCTGGGCAGCTTTTCCCCTTCTCAGTTCATTTCCAACTGAGTTCAAAACAACAAGTTCAAAACATAATGTCCTTCAGGTGATTTTCAGTAAATAGTCAGGCCTTTCCCTTTAATTGGTGGGGGAAAAAAAAACTGTTTTAAAGTGATTGCAGTTCAAATAGGCAAATAGCTCTCCTCCACTATTGCCATTCTGGTAATTTAGCTGGCATCATATGATTTTGTTTTGGAAAAGGCATGCCTTCTCCAGTCCAAGATGAACTTATGACTTTTTTTTAAAATAAAAAGATCCCGATCAGCGCTTAAGTATCCAAATAATGCAATGTCATTCCAGATTATAAAAGAAAATATAGTTCTTGTAGATATTGTTCTAACAAACCTTAGTATGCACAAAAGGACAGTGACTACTACACTTCTAAAAAAAAATATGTGGCTGTATAGTGCTATTGGACGCCCTCAGGCCATGAAAGGCACCAAAAAAATTATTTTCTTTCATTAAAGGCCTATGTAATTGCAAGTTGTATGAACACAACCTACTTGAGTCAATGAGCAGGTAGCCTGCTCACAATCGTGGTTGAGGAATAAGTGATCAGACTTCAGATGATGGAAAGATTGACCTCTCTCAAAACAGCTTTTGCATTTGGAAGTCGAAAGCTGAATTTTGAATATTTTACTCCTAAATTCTTAAGACCTCTAAGTGTGATCCACATGCTCAGCAAATGATATAGTAGCAATCATGAAGTCAAGACTGCTTTCTCACAGCCCCATTGCAACATACAGATTTAAAACTTATGGTGGTTGATGGTCGTTTCTAGAGTTTTACAAGTTCTTGGTTGGATTACTAGGAAGGAGGTGGGGAAGAGCACCATAGAAGCAAAGCATAAAAACAAGTATAGGAAGCGGAAGAAAGTACAATTGATGCTGAATGTCACAGGAAGACCTTGACTTGGTTGGTTTGTCACCTGAAGGAGGCTATTTGCGGTTGAGAGTTCCATACCGAGAAGGAGTGACAGAAAAGTGAATAAAACAAAGAAAAAATATTTTTTTAAAAGCTGCAACTTGTTACTGAATATGCTAAAGATTTAAAACTACAATTCCAATTGCGGTATATATATTTAATATTCATTTCCAGAAGACTGCATTGAAAATTAACATGTACCCACTGTACAGGTGATGATCATTAAACCTGATAGATGCATTACACTGATAAGGCCTTAACTTGTTTCCTTTATATCTTGTTTCCCCCAGTGAATATTCTCCTGTTAATACACAGGCAAGAAATTTATCTTACTTTCAATGCTGTGGCATGTAGCAGTGTTCAGATTAAGAAAATTAGAAGTGTGAAATATTAGAAGATTTTTTTACAGCATATGGAACTCTTGATTTAATTTGTTTCATTCTGTTGTATTTCTATTTGAAGCAGATGTAAAGTATTGCTAACTACCCGTTTCACTGAATGCACTCTGCATCTGTAGACAAACCATGAAGTGAAGTCCAATAGTGCTTAAATAATTTGGGCAAATATGTGATGAGTGCATGGTTTGTAAACTGCACCAGGTTTCAGGGTATAGGATATTTGAAACTGAGAATGCAGCAATTATTTCCTTGTGATTAGCTTGCTCAGCCTCCAGTTTTAATTTAGTATATGTTCTTGTCACAAACGTACCTGAGTTTGCCTTGCCACTACAAGTTGGTACATCACTTTGGGCTACCGTTGTGTTCCTATTTGTGGCCATTTCAAGAGGGATGGTAGAAGTACAGGACCCTGACCTGCAGAGTGAAGAATGGTACACACTATGGGATTATCTAAGTGAGGTATACTTTTGCAAAAACAAAATACTGTGGATGCTAAATATATATCCAAATGTGAAAGCATTTACTTTTTCTCCCTTAAGTTCATTCCCATAGCAACCAGTGTTCACTCGCCCCTTTTCCATCTTGGTGGAGAACCCTACATAATACCTGGCTAAATGTTTCATAATTTTTGCTGGATCATATATGCCATCTAATGTTCTGAAAGCTCAGAATCGTATAATTTAAGATAATGGATATCAAGGCTTATGGTACAAGGCTGTAATGTCTCAAGAGATTTACTCACGAATATAAACTGCAAGAGTGAACCTTGAATAGTTTATGAAATTATCTGAACCCAGAAATTTATTAACTGCTTTGATGCACAATTCAAAGTGCTCTGTATTATGTAATTTCACAATTGAAACAGTAATATAATAGAAAGTTAGACTTAACAGCAGAAATTGCTATTCAGATAAGTATTGCTGCTCACCCAAAACAAAAATGAAACCAAATTGTATGCATCATGTGCTGAGACTGATGTGATGGAAATATTACTTTAAACTGTCAAAAACAGGGTAAAACTGTCTTGTGTGTTATGGAACTTCTAATTACTGGAGTGCAATAAAATTTATTCGCACCTGTAGTATTTCTAAAGCTGAAGTCTAGTGGAAGAGCTTATATCTTTGCAGCTGATGAACTGTTGCAATTATTTGATTTATAAGATTGTTATATTTGGGACTGTCTATAATTTAGGTAAAATAAAGGGGTCATGTGACCTGTTCTGAAGACTGCCTGGCAACGGGCCTGTGTTGGGGGTGGTGGGGGGCGCTGTTAAAGATTAAAGGAAGGTCGAGATTTTTTTGCTGGGAAGGTGTAAAGTATTCACACTTGGAGACAGTGGCGGCAGCAGCATCTGCATTTAGTGGCTGGACTGCTAATCTCCATAGTCCCAGGAAGGTGCAGAGAATGTCAAAGTGTAAACAGTTGTGCTTTAAATTTTCCATTCACTTCCAAGATAAGAGAGTTGGAGGCCTAAAGAGTAGTTAAACAGTATTTCTACCTACATACAAGGCTCATGTGATTCACATTGCCATGATGATGGGCTTTGAGAGGGGAACGGTATCTAAGATATCCCTGAAACATTCAGACACACAGCTAGTCTTCCAGGAGAGAGAGAGAGCAGCTAAAGGCCAAAGGCTTCTATGGCTCACTGTGCAGGAAGGAGGATGGGAACTTGTGCTTGGATTGCAAAGACCAAATTTGTGAGGATTTGAAATGAGGTTGGAAGATTTGCCGAGCTTGTGCTAGAGAGGGAATTGACAGGAAAAATCCTGACTCTGCAAGGCAGTTCTAGGATTAATAGTTACCAGGCTGCGAAAGGAAAGGAAGAAAACCCTCTGGAACTAAAAGCAAAATACTGCACATGCTGGAGATTGGAAATAAAAACAGAAAAGTGCTGAAAAACTGAGGAGGTCTGGCAGCACCTGTGGAGAGAGAAACAGAGTTAATGTTTCAAGCCCAACATGGCTCTTCCCTGGAAGAAAAGTCATATTGGACTTGATATTAACTCTGTTCCTCTGTCCACAGATGCTGCTAACATTGCTAAGTTTTTCCAGGACTTTTCTGTTTTTATCTCAGGAGCTAATAATCACTTTGGACTGAGCCTGGGAAAATCGAATGATGACATAAGGGAAAGTGTAAAGTATACCCATGAAGTGGGTTTTTCAGTTCTGTTAAAAGTAAAAGGGGAAGTTGCTTTTGTGTTTCAGGTATAAGTTGTCTACACAATAGCACTTAGTCAATAGTGCTTTCAGTCTGTTTGTTACAGTAAAAGTCTTAAATGTGAAATTTTGTCCGATCATCCATAGAACCATAGAACACTACAGCACAGAAAACAGGCCATTCAGCCCTTCTAGTTTGTGCCGAAATATTATTCCGCTAGTCCCATTGACCTCTATATAATAATCTCTATATGTTCCTTTCACCTAACAACAGGAAATTTTTTGAAGTCCATAACTTCCAGACCTCTCCCATCCATGTATCTATCTAATTTATTCTTAAAACTTAAGAGTGAGCCCGTATTTACCTCGTCAGATGGTAGCTTGTTCCACACTCTCACCACTCTCTGAGTGAAGAAGTTCCCCCTAAACCTTTCCCCTTTCACCCTAAAGCCATGTCCTCTCGTGTTTATCTCTCCTAATCTAAGTGGAAAGAGCCTACTCGCATTTACTCTGTCTATACCCCTCACAATTTTGTAAACTTCTATCAAATCTCCCCTCATTCTCCTACGCTCCAAGGAATAAAGTCCTAACCTGTTTAATCTTTCCCTGTAACTCAACTCCTTAAGACCCAGCAACATCCTAGTAAATCTTCTCTGCACTCTCTCAATCTTACTGATATCCTTCCTGTAGTTAGGCGACCAGAATTGCACACAATACTCCAAAGTTGGCCTCACCAATGTCTTATACAACCTCACCATAACATCCCAACTCCTATACTCAATACTTTGATTTATGAAGGCCAGTATGCCAAAAGCTTTCTTTACAACCTTGTCTACCTGTGATGCCACTTTCAGCGAATTATGTATCTGAACTCCCAGATCCCTTTGTTCCTCCGCACTCCTCAGTGCCCTACCATTTACTGTGTATGTCCTACCTTGGTTTGACCTTCCAAAATGTAACACCTCACACTTTTCCACATTAAATTCCATCTGGCATTTTCTGGCCCATTTTTCCAGTTGGTCCAGATCTCTCTGCAAGCTTTGAAAGCCTTCCTCGCTGTCCACAACGCCTCCAATCTTAGTGTCATCAGCAAACTCGCTGATCCAATTCACCACATTATCATCCAAATCATTGATATAGACAACAAAGAACAATGGTCCCAGTACAGATCCCTGAGGCACACCACTAATCACAGACCTCCAGTCTGAGAAGCAGTCATCCACTACCACTCTCTGTCTTCTCCCACACAGCCAATTTCGAATCCAGTTTACAACCTCTCCATGGATACCAAGTGTCTGAACCTTCTGAACTAACCTCCCATGTGGGACCTTGTCAAAGGCCTTACTAAAGTCCATGTAGACAACATCCACAGCCTTTCCTTCATCTACTTTCTTGGTAACCTCCTTGAAAAACTCTACAAGGTTCGTTAAACACGACCTACCACGCACAAAGCCATGCTGACTATCCTTAATCAGCCCTTGGCTGTCCAAATAATTATATATCCGATCTCTCAGAACACCTTCCAATAATTTACCTACTACTGACGTCAGGCTCACTGGCCTGTAATTACCTGATTTACTTTTGGAGCCTTTTTTAAACAACGGAACAACATGAGCTACCCTCCAATCCTCCGGCACCTCACCCGTGGCTAAGGACATTTTAAATATTTCTGCCAGGGCCCTTGCAATTTCTACACTAGTCTCCCTCAAGGTCCGAGGGAATATCATGTCAGGCCCGGGGGATTTATCTACCTTTATTCGCTGTAAGGCAGCAAGCACCTCCTCCTCTTTAATCTCTATATGTTCCTTTCACCTAACAACAGGGAATTTTTTGAAGCCTTTTTTTTCGAATTCTACGGGGATCATAACACACTTTGGTAAAGTTTGAACATATGAACCTTTTAATATTTTTTAGTAAAAATGCTCAAAGTGCAAACTGTTTTGAGTAAAAGCAAACGTTGTTGGGGTTTAAAGCAAATATCAATCAAGACTTTGAGACTTCACAAGTTTTCTTGCTCAATTGTCATGGCTGGCGAAGATTGAAATTTCGTTGCTTTCCTACTGGCTGAGTCACAATTCTTTACCACAAGGCCATTTATACATCATATCTCGACCCTTCATCCAGCAGAGACCGGTGAGAAAATTGTAAAACTATGTACAGGTTTTGGCTGTGTTGTTCTTTGGTAGGAGTGTGAACATGGGATAAATCATGAGTTTTTTAAAAAACCTAAATGGTATTGGAATAAGTTAGAGAAAAATTAGTTAAAGTAGACCTTGTAAATAGGATTGCCAAATTGCCAGGATTTCACTGAAGTCTCCAGGATTTAAAGACTAACTTCCAGGACACTATTGCAGCAAACCAGGAATCAAGTCATAGAGGTCATTAAAAACTTGTTTTAAACATTTTTCTTTGAACACTGGTCGAAAATGAGATGGAAATGTAGTCTGTTTGACTAATGGTCAAAAAATAACCCAGTTAAGTAATAGAGTCTATTTGCTTTCTGCTTAGTGTGGGAAGCCAGGGTGCTGCAAGTATGGATTTGTTGGGTGACCAATGGCGTGAGTATGGGTGGTGTGGTTGGTGGCTGGACATTATGTTGATGGCACCTCCAAGAATATGCCCAACTGGAGTTGGTAGATATTTGCCTGTAAACAGGGCCAAAAGACAATGGGTACATTTCTGTAGAGACGGGTTGAGTATAGTGCGCAACTGGATGGGTTGTGTGGATTCACCAAAATCAGGTGGGCTTGATGACTATTTCCTGTTCTAAAGGCCCATGTGTTGTGCACGCTTTCTGGCCCCATCCAGCTGAGAAGTAATTGACTTGACTTGACCCACGTGATCAGTCAGAAGAATTATTCAAAATCTGATTCTAGAGGTAAAGTGTAATCGAGCAGCTGAATTTAAGTGTTCATTTTCTATTTCCTCACTGGAATTAAACAATTCTGAGGTATCACAAAAAGCATTTACTTTATATAAATTGGAATTATGTTAAAAAGAGTAAGACAGAGAAAATCTCTCCTTACATTTCATAGTATCTATAAGTGGTTTGAAATAAACTATATGAAGAAAGCTTTCCCTCAATCAGTTTTCAAAGGATCATAGCTGCCACACTGGCATTATAATGAGGTATTGATTTCTGTACCCCTCCCCCCTCAATAATGTTCAATTGTTTACTCAGGCCCCCAGCATAGAGTTCTTACTGTGACAGATTCAGTATAAAAGTGCATTATGTAAACCGTTTAGCATGAATATGATTTTTTTAAAAGAAATTTATTGCTGGTTAGCTTTTGCCTACAATTTGTGTATTTCTGGCAAGTTGGACAACAATTTCCCATTACCAATGAAGCATTACCTATAATGTTGCAATTCTAGAAGTACAGTGAACATTATGGGATCAAAATTAGAGAAAAAAATGTTATGCAATGATTGTTTCCCTCATGAGTAAGATTGGATGTCATCTCCTCCCAGCATTTTTATTGTAGTAAAGTTGAATTCATTGTATGGCTTCCTACTTGTTCTGTCCCAGCACCTCCAAAATGCTACAGCTGCTAACCATCTGCAGCGTAGGCTTTTAGAACCCAAACTTTGTGTCACCAAAATCCAAACTTGCCATTTCTCAACTATTAATTCCTTGGGTGACCTGATTGAGGGGCCTAGACAGAGTAGGCAGGGATGCCCTGTTTCCCCTAGCAGAGAGGTCAATTACCAGGGGGCATAGATATAAGGTGATTGATGGAAGGTTTAGAGGGGACGTGAAGAAAAACTCCTTCACCCAGACGGTGGTGGGTGTTCGGAATTCACTGCCTGGTTTGGTGGTGGAGGCAGAAACCCCCAACTCATTTAAAAGGCACCTGGATATGCACCTAAAGTGCTGGAACCTGCAAGGCAATGGACCAGGTGCTGGAAGGTGGGATTAAAATGGGCAACTAGTTTTTAAATTTTTTTTTCAGCTGGCGCAGACACAATGGGCTGAATTACCTTTTCTGTGCTGTAATCTTTTCTATGATTTTAAGGTTTTCTCTCTCATTCTGGAGTCCTGTGTTTTGGGATCGTGGCCTGTCATTTCTGTTTCTCAATTTTAAAAAGTTCTGAGGTTTAATATGGCTAGCTGGTCGTTTTTTAAATATCTTTCCTGATCGTTAGTGACCTATTAATGCTGTGATATGAACATGAAACAATCTTGCACCTTATGGAAGGGCTGTTATGCATTAGATGCGATAGTAACCATGATTGGAGTGCGATATGCTTCTACTCTAGCATCACAATAAGTGGTGTAGGGACTAGTACTTTGAAGCAACAGAATTGCAATTTTAAATTTCATTTTTAAAAACAATTAACTGTACAGAAAAAAATCTTGAACCATTACTTGGACATGTCACCTGCAGCACTGAAGTGTTTAATTGTACATTGCCAGTGTTAGTACCACAATACAAGAACTTTGTAAGCTATTGTTAGGGGGGGGAAAAAACTAAAAACAATAAAACCTGTAGGGAAGCTGCTTGCGGACTAGTTTGTTTTAAATCAAAGCCTGTATTTAAGTGATATTCTTAAGTTGCAGTGGAAACTTCGTCATATTGCATCCACGCAGCCGAACAGCAATGGTATTTTTGCACTCCAGTTGATGAATGCAGATTATATTGCATATTTAAATTAGCAGAATTAGCTTTCTCTATTTACATTTTATTGTCTTTGTGGTATACAGGCAGTATGTCATCTTGGGTTACAGTATAATCTCCACCGTAAATAAACTTAATTTCCAAAACTGAATGTGGTTAAGTTAGCATGCTTCAGTAAAACCTAATTTCCTAATGGCATAACCAAGTATGCCTTCTGAGTCTTTCTAAATAGCGCTACTGATTTGTAGTTATTGCAGGATGTCTTTGTCCAGTAATATGATTTGAAATACAAATGTAATTGTCATAATTTATTATTCATCTTAAAAGTAGTCTTTCCGAGATTTACGAAGCTATGGCTTTGATTGTTTCCTTTTCTGTAATGTAATCTAATTTACATATTTATTGGTATAAATTGACACTGTTTATTATGTTAGCACTTTAAGCAATTTTGAATGTGTTTGATTAAAATTGATGCTTTTTCTCTGAATAATGGTTTAAAAAAAAAATATGGAAACACCAAAACTGTACTTTACTTCCTTCTGTCAGCTGTGGCTCAGTGAGTATCAATCTGACCTTCTGTGTCTGTCCCACTCCAGACACTTGAGCACAAAATCTAGGCTGATACTCCAGTGCAATGCTGCGGGAGTGTTGCACTGTCGAAGGTGCCATTTTTCAGGAGAGACATTAAAATGAGGCCCCGTTTGTCCCGTCAAGTGGACATAAAGATCTCGGGACACCATACCAAAAAAAGAGAAGTTACCTGGTGGGGTGGTCAATATTTGTCTCTTATTCAACACGTGATAATGAACAGCTAATATACTTTCATGTCCCTGTGTGTGGGATCTTGCTGTGCACAAATTGGCTGCTGTGTTTCCTATACTGGAGCAGTGACTACACCTAAAGAGTGCTTCATTCACTACAGCAACTGGGACATCCTGAAGTCGCGAAAGGCACAATTCGATGCAAGTTTTTAAATTGCTGTTCACCCAACTTCAATAAGAATATAAAACATAGGAGCAGAAGTAGGCCATGTTGGTCTTGAATCCTGCTCTAGAATTCAATAAGATCTGGTTTGATCAGCTATCTTAATTCCTTCCTGCACCGTCCCCATATCCCTCAATTCCCTTAGTATACCAAAATCTATTGATCTCTGACCTGAATATACTCAATGACTGAGCAGTTAAAGCTCTCTAAGGTAGAAAATTGCAAAGGTTCACAACTGTTTGAGTGAAGAAATTTCTTTTGATTTCCCCAATTGGCTGACCCCTTACTCTGAGACTGTGACTCCTAGTTCTAGACTTCCTAACCAGGAGAAACATCCTTCCAGAATCTGTCCTGTCAGGCCACTTCAGAATTTTGGATGTTTCAGCTGGATCCCTCTCATTATTCTAAAATCTAGGAAATATAACCCTCGACTACTCAAATTTTTCATCATAGTTAAAATCCTTTTATTCCAGGAATCAATCTAGTAAACCTTCATTTTACTTTTTCTAATGCAAATATGTCTGACCTTAGATAAAGAGATCGAAAAGGTACACAGTACTCCAGGTGTGGTCTCGCCATGACCCTATATAATTGTAGTAGGACTTCTTTACCCTTGTACTCCGATCCCTTTCTAATGAGGTCTAACACACAATTTGCCTTCCTAATTTCTTCCCTTTCTGGCTCCCATGTTAGCTGATATCGTTAACGATTCTTCCACTCAGGTACAGTCCCTCTTTCCTTTAAACCTGCCATCATCACCCCTCTCCTCAAAAAAAAACAATTCTTAACCCTTAGGTTCTTGCCAAGCACTGCTCCATCATAAACCTCCCTTTCATCTCAAGTCCTTGTTCATGCTGTCATCTTCCAAATCATGGTCCATCTTTCCTGAAACTCCATGTTTGAATCCCTCCAATCAGGTTTTCATCCCTGTCACAGTGCTGAAAAGGCTCGTAACAGAGAAACAAATGCCATCCAATGTGACTGTAACAAAGGTAAACTATCATTTCTTATCCTTCTCGATTAGTCTTCAGCCTTTGAAGTGGCTGATGACACCATTGTCCAGCTGTGTGGGACTGCACTTGCCAGGTTCTGTTCTTATCTATCCAGTCATAGCCAAATAATCCCATGCGATGGCTTCTCTTCCTGTTATCTCTGGTGTCCCCCAAGAATGTGTCTGCCCTGTCTCAGCTCACCTGTTGCTGAAACTCTCATCCATGCCTTGTCACATTTGGACTTGACTATTATAATGCTCTTCTCGCTGGTCTCTATTTTCTACCCTTTGTAAACATGAAGTCATCCAAAATTCTGTACATGTCCTAACATGCACCAAGTCCCATTCACCCGTCACCTCTGTGCTTGCTATCTAAACTGGGCTCCCGGTGAAGTTGCTGTATGTTAATCTTTATTCAACAATATTGGTAAGAAAGAAAATCTTCAGCTTAAGAGTTCTAGGGAACTCTACATTCCTCGAGTAGATAATCATTCAGTATGCAAATTGTGATGCTGAAACACACACTTTAAAAAAAAAAATTAGTTCTTGGGATGTAACGTCACTGGTAAACCCCATTTATTTCTGATCCCTGGTTTCTCTGAGAATGTGTTGATGAGCCTTTCTCTTGAACCACTGCAGCCATCGTAGTGAAGGTGCTCCAATTGTGTTAGGTAAGAAATTGCAGTATATTGAGACAGTGACGATGAAATAAAAATCTACCTCCGAGTCAGCATGTCGTGCAACTTGGAGGGCATCTTGGAGATGATGATACCAGAACATTGCTGATTTTGTCTTCCTTGGTGTAGGAGTCTCAGTGAAGGAGTTGATGAAAATAAACTTCTGGTACTGCATCTTCTACATATATATACTGCAGTCACAGTGTGCTGCTAATGGAGAGAATCTATACCGTGTTAAGTGGCAGGGACACTGTAAACTGCTCTCTGTCCTGGGTGGTGTTGAACTTAAGTGTTTCACTAATCCAACCGAGTGATGAATATTCCATCATGCTGAGTTCAGCCTTTTAGATGGTGTAGAGGCTTTGATGGGCCTGGAAGTAAGCCATATGTTGCAGAGTACCAACTGCTTGCCTGTTCTTGTAGCCACAGTGTTGTGCCTGGTCCAGTTTAGCTTGATGTTAAGGGTAGCTATTCTCATCTCTGAGGCATTAAGATCTTGTACCAATATGGAGCAAGGATGTAATGAAATCTGGAGCTAAATGATTCTGACAAAACTTGAATTGATTTATTTTCATAACTGATTGGCAAGTCATTTAATAGCCCTATTAATGCCTCCTAAGCCACTTCACAGATTTTTTTTTTCATTCATTGATGGGATGTGGACATGGCTAGCTAGGCCAGCATTTATTGCCCATCCCTAATTGCCCTCAAAGGTGTTAGTGAGTTGCCTTCTTGAACCACTGCAGCCCATGTGATGTACACCCAAGGTGCTGTTAGGGTGGGAGCTCCAGGATTTTGACCTAGCGACAGTGAAGGAATGGCCATATATTTCCAAGTCAGGTTGGCGAGTGGTTTGGAGGGAAGCTTGCAGCTGGTGGTGATCTCATGTGCCTGCTGACCTTGTCCTTCTAGATGGTGGTCA
This sequence comes from Cetorhinus maximus, assembly GCF_964194155.1. Taxonomy (NCBI): domain Eukaryota; kingdom Metazoa; phylum Chordata; class Chondrichthyes; order Lamniformes; family Cetorhinidae; genus Cetorhinus; species Cetorhinus maximus. Next base: position 16,727,549 of record NC_135893.1, on the reverse strand, counting down.
TGGGTTGGAAGGTGCTAAGGAGCCTTGGTGAGTTCCTGCAGTGCATCTTGGAGATGTTACACACTGCTGCCACTGTGCGCCGGTGGCAGAGGAAATGAATGTTTGTGGATAGCAGGTAGCCAATGGGGTAATAATTGACTGGTGAGATTTATTCAGTTTTTGTGGCAGGAATTACCTGGACAATCTTTCACATTTATTAGGGAGATGGCACTGTCTTAGCCCTACAACATTTCGGGTTGGGGGTTAGGGGGGCTGTTGACATGGATGGTGTATCTAACTCTTCATTAAGCCACCTTCACCACCGTCATGAACTGACATCAGCCCTATAGCCTTTGTTATGTGTAATACACTTAGCTGCTCCTTAATGCCACGTGGAATGAACCAAGTTGTCTGGATGCTGGTATCTATGATAGGGATCTTACAAGGAGTCCAAGCAAGATTGTCTACTAGGCACTTGAGGATGAAGATGTATATTCAAACCCTTCAGCCTTTTCTCTTGCACTTGTATTGTGGACTCCATCATGGTTGAGAATAGAGATCTTAAAAGAAGTTTCTTTGTGTCTTGCCTAGTTGTCCATCAATAATCTCAACTGGATGTGGTAGAGCTGCAGAGCTTGGTTGTGGAACCACTTATCTGTGTTGCTTCTGGTGTTTAACATGTCTTTAGCCCTATGTTTTAGCTTCATTAAGTTTGAACCCCCTTCTAAGATGTGTACAGTTATGCTTCTGGCATACCCTTCTCTGTTCTATGTTGAACCAGGGTTGGTCTCTTGGCTGCATGGTTATCCAGGATGTGCTGAGCCATGCGGCTACAGATTGAGGTAGTATACGTTTTAGGCTATCTTGATCTGTCCACCTCATTCCCACTTCGATCAGTAGCAGTGCAACATTACATGTTGGATGTTATCATTGTGGAGACAAGACTGAAAGATCACAGACTCTGTTTCTGTCTACACAGATGCTCCCAGACTTGCTGAGTGTTTTGAGCATTTTCTGTTTTTATGTCTTCATAAAGCCTAGTTTAGCTTTGTTACATTAATAGTACCTCTACTACCAAGATTAATTCAATTTTAGCCCTCCCGTTTCATTCTTCTTTGTATTCCTTTCATCCCTCCCTTATTTTTGCTGTTTTAACTTTACTTTTGCTTTACTTAACCTAATTGACCCTATCTTATTCACACTTTTAATATTTTAACTCTTTTCTTGCCTTTTTCAGAGCAGTTGAGATTGGTAGCGTGAAGGATGAGGTCTACATTACTAAACTGTTGGCTGCCAAAGCTAGTTTTTTCTCAGCCAAGCAATACTTGAGCTGTGCTTGGTGCTTTCATATTGAAATTTCACCATGTCCACTGAAATGAGTTATGAGCATAATGAGGTTCAAACCCACAGCTAAAATTCCAATTAAGACTGGTGGGTTTTGCACTTCTAAGTTATCTTTCAAGTAAATGGCATTTTGTGGGACATAGCATGATTTATAGAAATTTGTTTAAAAATCCTGTCTAATTTTTTGTGATGTATGTTTCCAACGTTGAGTGTTTTTTAAATAGGATGGAGTGATGGGATAATAGCTGGTGAGTATAAGGAAATCTCTTGACTTAGCTGTCTTTGCATATTCTTGGTTTATTAGAGCACCAGTTCATGAGAGGCTATCTGCTGTTCACTATCAATAGTGTAATTGTAAACTTATTCTTTTTGTGATTTTTGGATTTCTATAAAAATAGTGAACATGGATTACATGGCACGTGAGTTGAGGATTTTGGTACAGAGATGTGGTTGCTGCATATTTGGGTTCATGCTGATGTTTTTTGTCAGTGCCAAAAATATAACTCTGCAGTTTCAGTACAGGTGTATGGTTTAATAGGACTTTGTGTGCTTGGAGGCAATTATTAATTGTGGAAAGGCGGTGGCATAGTGGTGATGTCACTGGACAAGTAATCCAGAGGCCCAGGCCAATGCTCTGGGGGGGCGAGTTCAAATCGCACCACAGCAGCTGGTGGAATTTAAATCCAGTTAATAAATTTGTAATTAAAAGCTAGCCTAATGGTGACCAGGAAACCATTGTCGATTGTCATAAAAACCCACCTGGTTCATTAATGCCCTCTAGGGAAGGAAATCTCCTGTCCTTACCGTGTGACTCCAGACCCAAAACAGTGGTTGACTCTTTTTAAATGCCCTCTGAAGGCCTAGCAAGAAACTGTTGTATCAAATTGCTACAAAGTCTAAAAGGAATGAAACTGGGTGGACCACACAGCATTGATCTAGGCATCAGAAACAACAGCAGCACATCCAGCCCTTTCGACCCAAAGGCCTCTTTACTAATATCTTTGGTGGGGGGGCTGCTTCTGCCAAAATTGGGAGAGCTGTCCAAGCTACAGCCTGACGTCGTCATACTCGCGTGATAATACCTTACAGACAATGCCCCAGACACCATCATCACCATCTCTGGGTATGTCCTGTCCCACCAACCAGAGGTGGCGACCAAGTGGTATGCAATTGGGAGTGAGTTGCACTGGGAGTCCTCAACATCTACTCTGGACCCCATGAAGTCTCATGGCACTTGGTTAAACTTGGGCAAGGAAACCTCCTGCTGGTTCCCACCACCTGCCCCTCCAGCAGATGAATCCGTACTCCTTCATGTTGAACACCACTTGGAGGAAGCACTGAAAGTGGCATGGGCACAGAATGTACTCTGGAGGACTTCAATGTCCATCAAGAGTGGTTGGTAGCATCATTAGTGACCTAACCGATTGAATCCTAAAGGACATAAATGGGTCTGTGGCAGGTGGTGAGGGAACAAACAAGGGAAAAACCTACTTGAACTATCCGCACCAATCTACCTTTCACAGATGCATCTATCCATGACACTATTGATAAGTGTGACCACCACACAGCCCATGTGGAGACGAAGTCCCACCTTCACATTGAGGATACCCTCCATCGTGTTTTGTGGCACTACCACCATGCTAAATGGGATAGATTTCAAACAGGTCTAGTAACTCGAGACTGGGCATCCATGAGGCGCTGTGGGCCATCAGCAGCAGCAGAATTGTATACAACCACAATCTGTAATCTCATGGCCCAGCATATCCTCCACTCTACCATTGCTATCTAGCTGGGGGATCAACCCTGGTTCAATGAACAGTGCAGGAGGGCATGCCAGGAGCAGCACCAGGCATACCTAAAACCGAGGTGTTAACCTGGTGAAGCTACAATACAGGATTACTTGTGTGCCAAACAGCAAAAGCAGCAAGTGATAGAGCTAAATGATTCCACAACCAACAGATCAGATTTAAGCTCTGCAGTCCTGCCACATCCAGTCATGAATGGTGGTGGACAATTAAACAACTCATTGGAGGAGGGGGCTCCACAAATATCCCCATCCTCAATGATGGGGTAGCCTAGCATATCAGTGTAAAAGATAAGGCTGAATTATTTGCAACATTCTTCAGCCAGAAGTGCTAAGTGGATGACCCATATCTGCCTCCTCCTGAGGTCCCCAGTATCACAGGTGCCAGTCTTCAGCCAATTTGATTCACTCCATGTGATATCAAGAAATGGCTGAAGATACTGGATACTGCAAAGGCTATAGGCCCTGATAACATTCTGGCAATAGTACTTAAGATTTGTGCTCCAGAACTTGCCGCACCCCTAACCAAGCTGTTCCAGTACAGCTACAACACTGGCATCAATGCAGCAATGTGGAAAACTGCAAAGGTACGTCCTGGCCACAAAAAGGACAAATCCAACCAGGCCAGTTACCACCCCATCAGTCTACTCTTGATCATCAACAAATTGATGGAAAGTGTCATCGATTGTGCTATCTAGCACTTACTCAGCTATAACCTGCTCACTGGCAGAACTGGGTTCTGCCAGGGCCACTCAGCTCCAAACCTCATTACAGCCTTGGCCCAAGCATGGGCAAAAGAACTGAATTCCAGAGGTGAGGCGACATCAAGGCAGCATTTGAGTGAATATGACGTCAGGGAGTCCTGGCAAAATTGAAGTCAATGGAAATCGGAAAACCCACCGCTGGTTGGAGTCATACCCAGCATGTAGAAAGATGGTTGTGTTTGTTGGAGGTCAATCATCTCAGTCCCGGGACATCACTGCAGGAGTTCCTCAGGGTAGTGTCCTAGATGCAACCATCCTCATCTGCTTTATCAATGACCTTCCTTCCATCATAAGGCCAGAAGTGGGGATGTTCGCTGATGATTGCGCAATGTTCAGCACCATTCGTGACCCCTCAGATACTGAAGCAATCCATGTCCAAATGCAGCAAGACCTGGACAATATCCAGGTTTGGGCTGATAAGTGGTAAGTAACATTCAGGCCACACAAGTGCCAAGCAATGACCACCTCCAGCAAGAGAGGATCTAACAATCTATCCTTGACGTTCAATAGAATTACCATTGCTGAATCTCCCATTGTCAACATCCTTGGGGGTTACTGTGGACTAGCCATATAAATACTGTGCCTGAAGAGCAGATGGGAAGTCTACGCAGAGTAACTCCTCTCCTGACTCCCCAGAGTCTGTCCACCATCTCCAAGGCACATGTCAGGAGTGCGATGGAATACCCTTCACTTGCCTGGATGAGTACAGCTCCAACAACACTTGAGAAGCTCGACACCATCCAGGACAAAGCAGCCTGCTTGATTGGCATCACATCCACCACCTTTAACATTCACTGCCTCTACCACTGATGCACAGTAGCAGCAGTGTGCACCATTTACAAGATGCACTGCAGCAACTCACCGAGGCTCCTTTGACAGTACCTACCAAACCCGCAACCTCTACCACCTTGAAGGGTAAGGGCAGCAGATGCATGGGGAGACCACCACCTGCAAGTTCTTCTCCAAGTCACACATCACCCTGACTATATCGCTGAACCTCGACTGTCGCTGGGTTAAAATCCTGGAACTCCCTTCCTTCCTAATGCCACTGTGGGTGTTCCCCAACACATGGACTGTAGCTGTTCAACAAGGCAGCACGCCACTGTCTTCTCGAGGGCAATTAGCAATTGGCATTAATGCTGGCCTAGCCAGTGACGCCCACATCCATGAACAAATAAAAAAAAACTTGTCTTTAACTGTACTTTTTTATTATTTTTAAGAGGACAAGTATTAAGGTTTGGTCTCTTCTAGGGCACATGCTATATTTATTTCTGTCTGCTTCTCACATTTTGTCATTAGCAGATTATTTGGACCTGTTTCTTTCACAAGCATAATTTTGTCTTCAGAACCTTGTGTTCTGTCAAATGAGTATGTTGCATCATGTTCTTCAACTTGTGTTTGTTAATTCTCTTGTAAACGAAACTGGTTTATTCTTCTGGAAATTGAATGCAGATAAGGGAAATCATTTCGGAAACAGAGGGACCATAGTCTAATTTGATTAGAAGTGATTGGTTCAATCTGTTTTACATATTTTGCAGTGCTGTATTTTTATTTGCATAATACTTCACCGGGCATGGCAAATTTCTTTGAAGAACACTGGTCCTTACTGGCTTATACTGTCTAATTACAAAAGTTTTATTTCAAGATGTAAAATGAAGTTCCACATTATCAATAATGGAGTTTTCTTTGTGGCATCTGAGGATCACCTGTCTAAATTTAGCTTTTTAGCCTCAGTGTCTTACAGACTTAACACAACTTTTAATGCACTGAGCCTTATTAAGAAATGGTTGCCACTTAAAATAAAACTAAATATTATACTTCACATTTTTAAAATCAAAATTGTAGTTGCCTTTATTTTCATTGTGCCTGAATTGTGTGTCTGGTCGCCTTAGTTTAAAAATCACTCCACATGGAGAATTGCCTAATGGTGTGTACAGTCTTTCCACCTTCCAAGCAAGCTGTATGCAATTGGCATTAGCTGGAGTACAGAAAAACTAGCAGGGATGATGAACTGGGATTATCTGCAGCCAAAAACCCTTTGCATGTCTGTAGATTAAATGTTATTGTCTTTATTGGCCTCTTCGGCACACAAGCATTTTCAACTATTACAATTAAGGCTGTGCTATGTCACACATCTCTTAATTTTAAGGCTTTTGAGAAAAATAAGTCATGGGCCTGAATGCTGCTGCAGTGATTCCTTCCTAGTCAGTTGGATTCTGACTAATCACTGCAAGCACCTTGTCATTAGTGTAACCGTGTACACATTTGTTTTGCTGCAGGATTGTATTGTATGTTTTCTTGATGTTGCACAGGACGCAAGTAACTCTGGGTGCACAAACTAACTTTATGCTTGTGTATGGAGTTGTGAGCTATTTCCATCTTTTGATTTTCTTCCATTTCTGATGATCCACTCTAGGTCCATCATTAGCCTTTACTCTCCTTATTCCTGCAGTTTCCTTTGTGACGATGCTGCAGGAAAAATGAGCAACAATGTTGAGGAGCAAACTGGACAGAGGTTTAAAAAAAATGAAGTAGCGGGGGCTTTAAGTTAAACGAGGGGTGAGGGATCAAGCTTTGGTAGAGGTAGCAATTCAAGTTGTAGAGTCAAGACAGGAGAGCAAAATAGTAATGTGAGAAATGAGAGTCAGAGAATGGCAGGAAGGGAGAGAGAAAAAAAAACTAAGAATACATCAATAGTCAAGATTGGATGTTACAAAGGTAACAAAAAGACAAAACTGAAGGCTCTCTATCTGAATGCATGTAGCATTCAAAGGAAAGTAAATGAATTGATGGCCCAGATTGAAGTAAGTAAATATAATCTGATAACAATTACAGAGATGTGGCTGCAGGGCGACAAAGATTGGGCCCTTCATATTGAGGGGTACATGACATTCAAGAAGAATAGGAAGCTAGGTAAAGGTGGAGAGGTAGCACTGTTGATCAGAGGGCATTGGTGCAATAGTTAGAGATGACCTTGGTTCAGGAGATCTGGATGTACAATTGGCTTGGGTGGAGATGAGGAATATTAGGGGACAAAAGTCATTAGTGGGAATGGTCTACAGGCCCCCTAACAGTAACCACAGTGTAGGACAAAGTATTCAAGAGAAAATAATTTGTGCTTGTGATAAAGGGATGGCAATAATCATGGGTGATTTAATCTACACACAAACTGGAAAAATCAGATTGGCAGTAGTAGCCTGGATGAGGAGTTCTTAGAATGTTTTAGAGAGAGAGTGAGTTTCTTAGAGCAACATGTCTGGAACCAACCAGAGAGCAGGTTATATTAGACTTGATATTGTGTAACGTGACAGGATTAATTAATGACGCACCCCTAGGTAGCAGTGACCACAACATGATTGAATTTTACATCCAGTTTGAAAGGCAGAAGAGCAGGTCTAAGACTAGTACCTTCAACTAGCTCAGCTTTCATCCCCTCATTGTTGCCCTTATTTAAGTTTAAGTGAACTGGGAAACTAGGCTAGAGGATAGATCAATAGAGAAGCAGTGGCAAACATTTAAGGGGATATTTCAGAATATTCAGAATAAGTACATTCCTACTATAAAGAAAAATTCCAAGGGGAGAACCCACTATGCGTGGTTAACTAAAGAAGCTAAGGAAAGCATCAAACTTAACGAAAAAGCACACAACTCTGCAAAGATGAGTGGCAGGACAAAAACAGAATTACCTGGAAAAACTCAGCAGGTCTGGCAGCATCGGCGGAGAAGAAAAGAGTTGACGTTTCGAGTCCTCATGACCCTTCAACAGAACAGAGTGGCAGGACAGATGACTGGACAGAATATAAAGAACAGCAGAGAATGACTGAAAAGTTAATCAGGAGAAAGAAATTAGAGTTTGAGAGGAAGATAGCTAGAAATGTAAAAATGGATAGCAAGAGTTTCCACAGGTTTTTAAAAAGGAAAAGAGTAAAGTGAGTGTTGGTCCTCTAGAGAGTGACAGTGGGGAATTAATAGTAGATAATAAGGAAATGGTGGAAAAAATGAACAAAAATTTTGCTTCTGTGTTCACTATAGAGGATACAAAAAACATTCCAATAATAGCTGCAAATTAAGAGGTGAAAGGGAGAGAGGAACTTGGTGAAATTGAAATCGCTAGGGAAATAGTACTGAGCAAATTGATGGAGCTGCGGGCTAGCAAATTGAAGGAGCTGCAGGCTGGCAAGTTTCCGGGTCCCAATTTGACTACATCACAGGACCTTAAAAGAGGTGGCTAATGAGGTTGCTGATGCGCTGGTGTTAATTTTCCAAAATTTACTAGATTCTGGAAAGGTTCCTTCAGACTGGAGAGTAGCAAATATAGCCCCTCTATTCAAGAAGGGAGGGAGGCAGAAAACTTGAAACTGTAGGCCAGTTAGCTTGAAGTCTGTCGTGGGGAAGTTATTAGAATTGATCATTAAGGAAGTTATAGTTGGGCACTTAGAAAAGCTGAAGGCAAATGGAAAGAGTCAGCATGGTTTTGTGAAAGGGAAATCATGTTTAACCAATTTATTGGAGGCTTTTGAAGGAGTAACATGCGCAGTGAATAAAAGGGAGCCCGTAGACTTAATATGTTTGGATTTCCAGAAGGCATTTGATAAGGTGCCACATCAAAGGTTATTACAGAAAATAAAAGCGTATGGTGTAGTGGGTAACATGTTACCATAGATAGAAGATTGGCTGGCTGGCAGAAAGCAAGCAGAGAGCATGCATAAATGGGTCTTTTTCAGATTGGCAGGATGTGTCGAGTGGAGCCCCACCGGGATCTGTGCTGAGGCTTCAACTTTTTATGATTTACATCAATGACTTGCATGAGGGGAGTGAAGACATGGTAGCTAAATTTGCAGATGACACAAAGATAGATAGGAAAGTATTTTGTGAAGAGGACATGAGGTTGCAGATGGATATAGGTAGGTTGACTGGGCAAAGATCTGGCAAATGGAGTTTAATGTGGGAAAATGTTCACTTTGGCAGGAAGAACAAAAAAGTGGAGTATTACTTAAATGGAGAACGGCTGCATAATTCTGAGGTGCAGGGGGATCTAGGTGTTCTAGTACGTGAGTCACAAAAAGTTAGAATGCAGGTACAGCAAGTAATAAAGAAGGCTAATGGAATGCTATCCTTTATTACAAGAGGGATTAAACAAAAGTAAGGACGTTATGCTTCAGTTATACAGGGCATTGGTGAGACTGCATCTCAAATACTATGTGCAATTTTGGCCTCATTTAAGGAGGCATGTAAAAGCATTGGAGGTAGTTCAAAGGAAGTTTACTAGATCGATACCTGGAATGAGTGGGTTGCCTTATGAGGATAGGTTGGACAGACAAGGCTTGTTTTCACTGGAGTTCAGAATAGTGAGGGGTGATTCGATTGAAGTATACAAGATCCTGAACGGCCTTGACAAGGTGGATGTTGAAAGGATGTTTCCTCTTGTGGGTGAGTCCAGAACTAGGGGTACTGTTTTAAAATTAGGGGTCGTCCTTTCAGTACAGAGATGAGAAATTTTTTCTGAGTGTTGTACGACTTTGGAACTCTGTCTCAGAAGGTAGTGGAAGCGGGATCATTGAATATTTTTAAGGCAGAGGTAGATAGATTCTTGTTAGGCAAGGAAATCAAAGGTTAATGGGGCTAGATGGCAATGTGGCAATCGAACCCACAAGATCAGCCATGATCTTATTGAATGGCGGAGCAGACTTGAGGGGCCGAATGGTCTACTCCTGTTCCTATTTCTTATGTTCTAAAAACAAGAAAAGAAGCAGGGAGAGAGAAAGTCAAGTCGGGGAGGGGCAATAGAGAAATAAAGATCCAAGTAGTTTGGTTACAATAAAACATATATTTATCACTTTTACTGCAGTTCCCTTGACTTGTAATATTTTATCTTCCCCACTATAAAAAGTCCTAAAACCCTGCTCTTACTTTATCTGCCCCAACTTCTAGCCTTGCTGTTAAATAAAAGGATTATATTTAGATTTTGCCTATAATGCCCCAAAGCACCTCACAACTAGTGAATTACTGTTGAAGTGCAGTTACTATGTTTATGACATAAGCAAGCACAGCAGTGAATTTGCACATTGCAAAATTCCAGAAATGGAAAATCAATGTGGCACCAGATTGTCTTTTGTTTTGCAATATTTGCTCAAGGGATTTGAGCATCACAGGCAAGACCAGCATTTATTGCCCATCCCTAATTTCCCTTGAGAAGGTAGTTTTTGGTACTGTTGGTTGAGGGATAATTGTCAGCCAGGAGAGTTTATGCCCATTTCCAAGCAGTGCCATGAATCTTTTATGGCCAATTGAAACATTGGCCAGCCGTAATCCTCAGGTGAAGTATGATTGCAGGGCAGTAAATAATTGGACTAGGCTGAGTTGATGTAAATGGGTCCTTTTTATATTATTTGTTCATGGGATGTGGACATCACTGGCAATGCCAGCATTTATTGCCCACCTTTAATTGTGCTTGTAAAAGTGATGGTGAACCACCACCTTAACACAGTCAGTGTGGTGTAAGTACATCCACAGTTTTGTTTGATAGAAAGTTCCAGTGTTTTGACTCAGTGACGATGAAGGAATGGCTTATGTGTCCAAGTTAGTATGGTGTGTGACTTGGAGGGAACCCTGTAAGTGGTGGCCTTCTCATCCACCCTTGTTCTTCTAGATAGTAGAAATCATGGGTTTGGAAGGTGATGTCAAAGGAACCTTTGCAAGCTACAGTGCATCTTGTAGTGGGCATTGCAGCCACTGTTCGCCAGTGATGGAGGAAGTGAATATTTAAGGTGGTGGATGCGGTGTCAATCAAGTTGGTTGCTTGTCCTGGATAGTGTTGGGGCTTCTGAGATCTGTTGGAAATGCACTCATATAGGTAAGTGGGGGGTATTCTATTGTAGCCTTGACTTGTGCCTTGTAGAGGGTGGAAAAGTGGAAAGGCTTTGTGGGGTTAGGAAGTGAGTTACTTAGTGCAGCGTACCCAGCCTCTGACTGGTCTTGTAGTCGCTGTATTTCTGTGACTTGCCCAGTTAAGCTCCTCGTCATTGGTGACCCCAAGGATGTTTGTGGGTAATTCAGCGTTGAGAATCGTAGAATCATAGAAATTCCTATCACAGAGGGAGGCCATTTGGCCCATTGCGTCTGCACCACCTGACGAGCCATTCACCTTAATCCTAGCTTCAGCTCTTGGTCCATAGCCTTGTAGACTTCAACACTTCAAGTACATGTCCAAGTATTTTTTTTCAGTGTTATGTGGATTTCTGCATCTACCATCCTTCCTGGCAATGAGTTCCAGATCTTCACAATCCTCTGGGTGAAAAAATTCCCTTCAAATCCTCTTTAAACCTCCTAGTTATTACTCTAAGTCTGTGCCTCCTAGTAATAGACCTCCCAACCAAGGGGAATCGGGCCTTCCTATCCACTTTATGTTGACCTTCATAATTTTATACACCGGTTAACTCTTCCCTCAGCCTGCTCTGTCCCAAAGAAAACAACCCTAGCCAATCCAATTTTTCTTCATAAAAAAACATCTCCAGTTCAAGCATCATCCTTGTAAATCTCATCTGTACCCTCTCTAGTGCAATCACATTTTTTCTATAGTGAGGTGACTAGAACTGCATGTAGTACTCTAGCTGTGGCCTAATCAATATTTTGCATAGTTGCAACTTAACCTCTTTGTTCTTATATCCTGTGCCTCGCCTAATAAAATATCCTGTATACCTTCTTGACCACCTTATCTACCTGTCCAGCTACCTTCAGGGATTTGTGGACTTGCACTCCGATGTCCCTCTCTTTCTCTATACATCTCAGTATCCTACCAATTATTATGTATTCCCTAACCTTGTTCTCCTCCAAATGCATTACCTCCACTTCCCTGGATTGAACTCAGTTTTCTGCCCACCTGACTAGTCCGTTGATGTCTTCCTGCTGTCAACAGCTTGCTTCTTCATTATCAACCATATTGGAGGTTGCAGATGATACAAAAATTAACTTAATCATACTTCCTATGTTCAAGTCCAAATCATTGATATACCCCATAAAATGCACGAGACCTAACACTGAGTCCTGCGGAACCCCCTTGAACAGCCTTCTAGTTACAAAAACACCCATTGACCATTACCCTCTGCTTCCTACCTCTTCCAATTTTGGAACCAACTTGCTACTTTAAGCCCATTGGATTCTAGACCTCTTGTTGAATTTCAAGGGAACATCAATGGAAGCTGGTCAGATTCACTCTTGTTGGAAATGGTCATGACCCAGCACTTGCATGATGGGTTACTTGCCATTTATCAACCAAGGCCTGAATTTGTCTTGGTCTTGTTGCAGTGTGGTGAGACCACCATTTATTGCCCATCCCTAATTGCACTTGAGAAGGTGGTGGCGTGTTGCCACCTTGAACCCCTGCAGTCTGTGTAAGTGCACTCAGTGTTGTTAGGAAGGGAGTTCCAGGATTTTGACCCAGTGACACTGCAGGAACGGTGATATAGTTCAAACTTGGGACGGCGTGTGACTTGGAGGGTAACTTGCAAAAGTTGAATGATGTCAAGGGCAATCATGTTGCTGTAGGTCTGGAGTCAAATGTAAACCAGGTAAGAACAGATTTCCTTCTCAAAATAACATTCGTGAAGTAGATGGGTTTTTACAACAATCAGGTAGTTTCATGGTCACCATGATTGGCACTAGCTTTTTATCCCAGATTTACTTAATTGAATTTAAATTCCTCCACTGCCACGCTGGGATTTGAACTTGTGCTGTGGATCATTAGCCCAGGCCGCTTGATTACTAGTCCAGTAACATAACCACTGTACAACTGTTTCTGATTAATATATTCTGATCTTAATTTTATATAATAATTTGACTTGATATTATTCATAGTTAAATAGCAAAACCTATGACAGTTTGGGAAGTAGAGCTCATTGAGATGTAGGAGTTTCTCTGCAGTACAGGCTAAGGAGATTGGAGATGCAAAACCAAGGTGCAACAGCACAGCGACTCGTGGGAGATCATGACAAGTTCACATTCCAAGTTTTCATTATAAATGTGGACAAAGGAATTTAAAAGGGGAAGGCTGATACAAAAAGTGTACTCCGACAAAAGATTTCAATACGTTAGATAAAATGCAATATTAGATCCTGAAATTAGTTTAAGCAAGTCTGAAGATTCCCTTTTCAATTTGTGGTGAATTAATTATGGCATCCATTTCTCAGCTGTACTACCTATCATGCTCGTTTTTGCTTTTGTGATGGGAAAAGAGGATCTGTAAACCCGATTACATTATTGTTTGAGAAAACTCATTGTGTTAAAATATTAAGCAGTGAGGTTTGGTGAGGTTGAGGACAAAAGAGAAAGTAATTGCAAAATAGGGCAGGGGAGTAGTAAAAACAATTGGGAAAACTCAAAATATTATGAAGGACGCTAAGTAAGATGAATCATTTCAAACTTTTACATAGTTAAAGTCAAGCTACAAGCATGTTAATTTGATTTATGATGGTGTGAAAGTTACTTCAGAGTTGATGTATAGTTTTCTTCCACCTGGCCTGATTAATAATTGCATTGTTCATTTCCAGACCTGTTGTTTGTGACAAATTTGCATTAAAATGACATAGAGAAAGGAGTCTGTACAGTTTAGAAATGAAAGACAATTTGATCTTGTTTTGACTGTTCAAAGAATTGTGAAGTGCCTCTGAAAGTTAACTTTACTACTGAAATCTATTTCTATCCTGTAAAACTAGGAAAATATTGTAATAATGTCGACGCCTATGCACCATATGTGAATGGAACACGTTGTGTAATTTTAACTTTCCTGTCAATATCCACAATTCAAGTTCAGATACAGGATTAGAAATTGTACTTTATGCAGTATGCGTTACTGATAAACAATAAGATAGGAAATGCACAGCAGGTCTGCTGAATGAAAAAGATAGTAAATGTTTCATGTGTGGCTCTTCATTGCAACTGAGACCAGAGTTGCCTTGCAACGGCTTTTTTGATTCTTTCTTCCTTTCCAGGCTCTTCACCGTCTCCACGCAGCAACATAGCTAACTTGAGAAACCTGATGGAGTGGTTTGTTGAGCCTATATTTGCACCATTTGTGTTTCTTCTGCTAACCATGTTGTGCAGCATCTTGTACCATTTAAAATGAGAAGGAGGAATCCAATTAAAATAAGACTTCTGGATTTTATTTTTCTGTGTAAAGCCAAGAAAAGGATTGTTCCTGAGTTGAGCTGTGAATTGCATTGCGGGATTCCTGCAAAGAGGAAAATAGATCAACCCAAGCCCTTTTATGTGGTGCCATCCTATCACTTTTTAATGATAGTGCTGTCCTTTAAATTGTGTAGCCTGAATGCACTGGATTGTGTTAGATTGACTTGGGGCACAGAAATCGAACTTGTGCGCTCTTGCCTTATAACATAATCTTCAAAGACTTCAACTATCAAGGAGTAAATCATAGGAGTGGTGCCATATCGTTCGAGCACCATGGGTAGCCTGCAGTACATGTGAAGTTATTTTCAGAGCTGTGACCCAGTGGTAATGTGAATATTGATTTTTCTTTTCATAGTGCCCTGCATAAGACAAAAAGTTTTTCTTGATCATCTTGGGCAAAACTCAAAAGACTATTGAATGCAAAAAACACTTTTATTATCCATTTTTAAAAATTATAATTAATGTCACCTTCTAAGGTTGCATATTTTAAGGCAGCCAAGTTACGAATGTGTCATCTTCAGTGAGACCACAGTATTTCATGAGAAACATGTCACACCTTGCTATTAAGAGGATCAGTTACTTAAGATCAATGAAGAAGTTTATTTAGAATCAAGGTTTAAAAGGTACTTTAGTCTACAAAAATTTAATGATGTTGCTGCTGAGATCCTCTTTGTACTGTGCTCATTTAAGTAACATTATTTGTGATTCGGGAAGATGCCATCATGGCTTCTTTATCAGCATCTTTTGTGAAATAAAACTAACTTGGATTTTATAATACAGAATAAATCAGTTCCGTCGCCAGAATAATGATGGTGTATCAATAATGCAACATAGTATTACTGTTGTAGATTTTTAAACTTGAGTTCTGCCTAGGAAGATACTAAACCGTGTTTAGAACGGGATGAAATGTTCATAATTATAATGTTACCTTTTGATTGTGGGAGCAAGTTGGAGTTATGATTGAAGGAAAATGTTCACCCAAGATTAAAGAGTATTGCCTTAAGTGTATTTTAAAAAAATCATTGATTGTGGGCATCGCCAGCTTTTATCTCCCATCCCTAATTGCACTTGAAGGTGGTGGCAAGCCACTTTCTTGAACCTTTACAATTCAGGTGATGTAGATACACCCACAGAGCTGTCAAGGAGGGAGTTCCAGGATTTTAACCTAATGACAATGAAGGATACATTTCCAAGTCAGCATGGCGTGTGACCTGGAAGGAAACTTGCAGATGGCAGTGTTCCCATACACCACCTGCCCTTATTCTTTTAGGTGTTAGAGATTGCAGGTTTAGAAGGTGGTAATGAAGGAGCCTTGGCAAATTGCTGCAGTGCATCTTGTAGATGGAGAACACTGCTGCCATGGTGTGCTGGTGATAAAGGACGTGAATGTTTAAGGTGTTGAAGGTAAGTGGGTACCAGCATTGTGCCTTGTAGATGTTGGAGAGGCTTTAGGGAGTCAGGAGGTGAGTTATTTACTGCAGTATTCCTAGTTTCTGACCTGCTGTTGTAGCCACAGTAGTTCTGTGGCTGGTCTAGTTAAGTTTCTGGTCAATGGTGACTCTGATGGCGAAGGATTCAGTGATAGTTATGCCATTGAATACCAAGGGGAGGTCGTTAGGCTCTCTCTCTTGTTGGAGATAGTCATTGACCAGCACTTGTGCCAAGTAACATTTGTGCCACACGTCAGCCCAAACTAGAATGTTGTCCAGTTCGTGCTGTATGTGAGCATGGACTGCTTCAGTATCTGAAGGGCTGTGAATAGAACTGTACACTGCAATCATCAGTGAGCATCCCTGCTTCTGATATGATGAAGGGAAAGCCATTGAAGCATCTGAAGATGGTTTGGTCTGATGGCGCCCTGACAAACTCCTGCAATGATGTCCTGACCTCCAACAACCAGAACCATGTTCCTTTGTGTTCAGTAGACCCCAACAAGTGAAGAGTTTTCCCCAAGATTTCCATTGACTTCAATTTTACTTGGGTCCCCTTGATGCTGCACTCAGTCAGATGTTGCTTTGATGTTGAGAGCAGCCACTCTCAGCTCGCCTCTGGAATTCAGCTCTTTTGTCCATACTCTGACCAGAGCTGTATTGAGATCTGGAGCAGAGTGACCCTGGTGGAACCAAAAGTGAGTATCAGTGAACAGATGGTGCTTGATAGCACATCACTTTTCTGATGATTGAGAGTTGACTGATGGGGTGGAAATTGATGGATTGGATTTGTCCTGTTTTTTTATGGACAGATCACACCAGGAGGCTTTCTGTTTTGTCACATAGATGCTACTTTTGTTGCTGTACTGGAACCGGTTGGCTAGAGGTGTGGCTACTTCTGGAGCACAAATCTTCAGCATAATATGGCCCATAACCTTTGCAGTATCCAATGTGCTCAGCTGTTTCTTTTGTTGTCACGTGGAGTGAATTGAATTGGTTGAAATTGACACCAACTTTTACAAATGGGAGAGTGTTATGCTGATTTTTTAAAAACTTCATTCATGGGACTTGGGCTTAGCTGGCTGGGCCAGCATTTATTGCCCATCCCTAGTTGCCCTTGGGAAGGTGGTGGTGAGCTGCCTTCTTGAACTGCTGCAGTCCATGTGGTGTAGGTACACTGACAATGCTGTTGGGTAGAGAGTTCCAGGAATTTGACCCAGTGACAGTGAGGGAACAACAATATATTTCCAAATAAGGATGCTAAGTGGCTTGGAGGGGAACTTCCAGTTGATATTCCCATCTATCTGCTGCCCTTGTCCTTCTAGATGGCAGTGTTCGTGGGTTTGGAAGGTGCTGTTGAAGGAGCCTTGGTGAATTCCTGCAGTGCATCTTGTAGATGGTACACACTGCTGTTACTGTGCGTTGGTGGTGGAGGGAGTGAATGTTTGTAGATGTGGTGCCAATCAAGCGGGCTGCTTTGTCTTGGATGGTGTCAAGCTTCTTGAATGTTGTGGGAGCTGCATTCATCCAGGCAAGTGGGGAGTATTCCATCACACTCCTGACTTGTTCCCTTGTAGATGGTGGACAGGCTTTGGGAGTCAGGAGATGAGTTACTTGTCGCAGGATTCCTAGCCTCTGACCTGCTCTTGCAGCCACAGTATTTATATGGCTTGTGCAGTTTAGTTTCTGGTCAATGGTGACCCCCAGGATGCTGATATTGGGGGATTCAGTGATGGTAATGCCATTGACCATCAGGAGGCAATGATTGGGTTCTCTCTTGTTGGAGATGGTCATTACCTGACACTTGTGTGGCGCGAATGTTACTTGCCACTTGTCAGCCCAAGCCTGGAAATTGTCCAGGTCTTGCTGCATGTTGGAGGGAATGCTCTTCTAAAATTGGTACTGACGCATGTTGCTGGTGTTGAGTACAAAAAGCTTTGTCTGGCATCTGATGTATTATATCTGACCTGAGGGATGCGCTTGGTGGTTTTTCAACCCCTCGTGATGATCTCCCGAACCTTGGTGAGATTAAAAAGAAACTCAAGCGTATCAAAATATAGAGTGCTTACTATTTGCTGCTTTAAATTATAGTATGAGGAATGAAGCAGTAGATGGTTTTATAGATAGCCACTAACCTGTGATATCTAAGGTTCTACACCAGTACTTTAAAACAGAATTGTTCTAGTTGAGCACATTATTTCCAACACTTGTCAATGCAGAAGCTGCTAATGAAATTTTATGTAGAACTGTAATGCGAGTTACAAAAGTGAAAAACCCATTTGTATTTCAATGTAATGATATGAAATTGTAGTCCATAAAATACCATCCTTATTTAGATGTTGAGCCTTCACGGAATTTATCATGCAGAGTTTGAATTAATATTTAGTCATAAAGCTAGTAAGACATTTGGATTTGTATGAAATCTTTTGGCCAGGCAACAACCAAAATAAAGCAGTTAACGTGCTGTACTTTATACTGGTTAGAACTGTTGATTATGTGAAAGCTGTCTGACTTTTGTACAGTAACATGAAAAAATGAAGATGACAAAGGCAGTGAGATTTGATATTAGGTATTCTGTAAGATGCAGTACTGTTATTGAAATTGAGCAAAGGGCTAGAAGGTGTAGATGGGTTAGGAACTTTCACCTTTGTGATCTAGATTCAAATACAGCCCAGATAAATGAAAATCTCAGCTCTGTTAGTTGCAGAAGTCACTTGTGGAATGAGTTTGAGAGTCTCAAGTTCTTGGGTGTGCAGCACAAAACTGATATTTCATTGCCAGTCTCATTTAGAGGGAATTAAAGGATGACTGGGATGAAAAATGGAAGAATGTTACATGGCGCAGTAGGTTCTCTTCCAAGATTGAGACTGAAGCAAATGTTTGGGATAAAAGCGTACAGTAGCTTGCGCAATACTGGATTGGGGAGTACTTAATACTAATGTTTGGTGCTTGATACACTTCCAAAGCCTCAAGGCACTCCTTGCAATTAGCTGTGTGTAGCTTGTCGCACAGTTACTGACTCCAGGAACTCCCAGAGTGGTGGGTCCATAACAGCTCTGTCATGTTGTGGAATCCTGAAGGCATGAAAGTGCACAAGTTTTTTTTTTATTCACTCATGGGATATAAGTGTTGCTGGCTAGGCCAGCACTTATTGCTCATCCTTAATTGTCCTTGAGAAAGTGGCAGTGAGCTGCTACCTTCAACTGCTGCAGTCCATGTGGCGTAGGTACACCCACAGTGCTGTTAGGGAGGGAGTTCCAGGATTTTGACCCAGTGACCGTGAAGGAATGGTGATATATTTCCAAGTCAGGACATTGAGTGGTTTGGAGGGGAACTTCCAGGTAGTAGTGCTCCCATGTGTCCTGCTGCCTTTGCCCTTCTCAATGTTGGTGGTCATGGCTTTGGAAAGTGCTGTCTAAGGAGCCTTAGTGAGTTTCTGCAGTGCATCTTGTATATGGTACATACTGCTGCCATTGTGCGTTGGTGGTGGAGGGAGTGAATGTTTGTGGATGGGTGCCAGTCAAGTGGGGGCTGCTTTGCCCTGGATGGTACCAAGCTTCTTGAGTATTGTTGGACCTGCACTCATCCAGGTAAGTGGGGAGTATTCCATTACACTCCTGACTTGTGCCTAGTAAATGGTAGACAGGCTTTGGGGAGTCGGGAGTTACTCACTGCAGGATTCCTAGCTTTTGACCTCTTATAGCCACAGTTTTCATATCACTAGTCCAATTCAGTTTCTAGTCAATGGATGTTGATAGTGGGGTATTCAGTGATGGTAGTGCTAATGGATGTCTAGGGGCGATGGTTAGGAGATGGTCATTGCCTGGCACTTGTGTGGTGTGAATGTCACTTGCCACTTGTCAGCCCAAGCCCGCATATTGTCCAGGTCTTGCTGCATTTGGATATGGACTGCTTCAGTATCTGAGCAGTGCGAATGGTGCTGAACATGGTGCAATCATCAGCGAGCATCCCCACTTCTGACCTTTTGATGGAAGGAAGGTCATTGATGAAGCAGCTGAAGATGGTTGGGCCTAGGACACTACCCTGAAGATCTCCTGCACTGATGTCCTGGAGCTGAGATGATTGACTTCCAAATATCACAGCCATATTCCTTTGTGCTAGCTATGACTCCAGCCAGCGGAGAGTTTTCCCCCTGATTCCTATTGACTCCAGTTTCGCTAGGACTCCTTGATGCCACACTTGGTCAAATGCTGCTTTGATGTCAAGGCAATGACTTTGATCTCAACTCAGTTCTTCCAGCTCTAGCATTCCACAACTTAAACGTTAAAATATTTCACACACAAACAGAAGGATTTGAGCATGGGCATATTTGTCAACTACTGTAACAAAGAAGCAACATGGAGGTTTTGTTTTTGTACTTCTGATGAAGAAAATCTTATCCTGTTCTGCAATGATTTTTGTTTTTAATGAGAATGTGGAGGGCATAAACTGAAGCTATTTTATGTGTGGCCATGGAGCAGCGTTAGCAGTCAGTTCCTGATGCGCAGCTGTTGTACAGATGGCAGAACCCCAACATAAGCTTGCTGGGCTTGCTAAATCTGGCTGCTACGAAGACTGGACCTTTCTGGCCACCGGGTTCAGCAAATCCAACAAGTTTATGATGCTTTTGCTGCCAACTACCTAAACCTCAGTATTCAGAACTGGCAGCTGTAAGGCTCGTGTAGATATCAAAATTTCTGTACCAAAGTGCCCATGTTCGAATGGAACACTATTTTTAAAAATAGAAGGAAGGTGGAATTATTTGCTGATTGATTCAAATGCCATGTGCCAATTTGGTAGCACTCTCGCCTCTCAGACAGCAGGTTGTGGTCTTGAGCATTTGATCTGAATTGACAGTTCAGTGTAGTACTGAGGGAGTGTTGCATCATTAGAGATGAAACCTAAGGCACTACCTCCCTGCTCAGATGAACACAAAAGATTCCATGTACAATTTGAAGAAGATTCAAGTGTGCTTCTAGTTTCTAGACCAACATTCTTCCTTTCACCAACACCTTCCAAAACACTGTTCTTATCTGACCTTTGCTGTTTGTGTGACCTTGTGTCCAGAATTAAACATTGTATGTCTGCATAACAGTGATTGCGTTTCAAAATGTAATCCCAGTAGTCGTAATGTATGTTGTGATAGCATCATGACTTAAGGTTCTGCATTCATGTGAGTTTGAAGAGCTTCAATTCTAGATTGAAAGGTTGCATTTCAGTTTTTACCCTAGTTTTAACTCCTCCTGCATGATCATGAATGGCCTTTGCACAACAGTGACTAGAGAAAAAAAGCCCACAAACAACTTTTTTTTAAAAAAAAATTAATGTTCATAATATTATGTTACATTTCCATCAATCCTCCTGACTAGTCCATGTCTTTGGTATTATTGTAACAGTTGTTGTGTCTTAATGGATGGAAAATGTTTTTACAGCCCTATTTTTATGTAATTGAAACGGTTGGTTTGTCATTCAATGAAGTTGATTACATTGCACTGGTGATGTTTGTTTTTTTTAAACACAAAAAAGGATGAAATAGTAATTATGTATTAATTCTCCAATTGAGAAGTTATTTTAGCTTGCCACTTCAAACATATGTTAGTGGGTTATTTTTAATAACATTACAATTTCAATATCTCATCAGAAATTTGGATTCTTCCCAGGAAGTTAAGTTGTCAGGTGAAATAGTGTCCCTATTAGCAATGCAAAGTAGTAGTGATGTAGTGAGTTAGACACTGGCTTCCCCCTCCAACTGCCCTATGGGACCTGGTTTCAAATCCAGCTCATAGCAGTGGGTTAAAGATGTTCTACCTGCTGCCTGTGAAGGTTTGATTTGAAAATACTTTGGCCAGATTACACTGTCCCTATTTGATACATATTACTCTGCAATGGAAATACATTGCACTGGTGAAGTTGAGGGTACATTTCTGGGTAAATTGAAATTTTCAGGAGTGAGATTGAAGGTTCTTATTATGTATAGGGTACCAAAAGATGTGGAGCCAAATGGAGTTGAAGCACGCATCCACCTTGATTTAGCTGAATGGCAGACAGGCTCAAGGGGCTGTATAGCCTTCCCCTGTTCCTATTATTGTACTGTTGGGATAGAACAGAGGGAGCTTTATTCTGCATTCAGCTGATTATTTCTGATTGATGTTGGCAATGGATGCTCAAGATGGCAGGTTTCAACATTTCTTGCATTCAGTTTAAAATACATTTTTTTGTTAATTTATAGTTCTGGTTTTTCTCTGAATAATGGAGAAAAAATTTAAAGATCCGAGTCAAATTTGCACTGCACACATACTCTTGCTCAGTACTGTCATAAGTGTGAATGCCCTCCTCTAATGCTCATTTATTAGCATTTACAATAGAATACTATGGGGAAAAATCTTCCTGCCTTGTAATTTTGGGATGAACTGTGCTCGGCTGCTTGGACTGTAACCTTTTAAAACTAGTATGCAGGAAGCTTGTTTTTCCAATCAAATTGTGATCATTTTAATTTGAAGGACCAATGACTAAGGAGGGAAACAGAGTATTGTATATTACATTACAGTTATTGATTTTATTGTAGCTACTGTGCCTACCTGGAAAGATGATCCTTTTAATTCCTGTTCTATCCATTTTAAAATCAGTTTGATGTCCAGAGAACGAAGCGCAAGTGGAGACCCATTACACGTGAGCAGTACTGTCTTTAGTTTTGTTTTCAGTGTTATCAGTTTCTACTGGGCCTCGCAAAAACCTAAAAGGAACTCAAACCTGTTTTTGCACTGACTCAGATGGCAACTCTTAGGAGCCACAAGCTTCAGCTCCTGGATGCCATCAGAAGTGTGGAATTCAATTCTGTTACACTTTTCAGTGCTGTTGATGACATATTATCAAAGAATAACCCAACTTTAGATTCTGGAATAAAGCAGTTCATAATTTTCAGGAATAAGAGCAAAAACTGGCATAACTGGACAGTTAGCATCTGGAGAAATAAGTTAACATTTGGATGTGATCGTTTGTCAGAACACTTTCTTAATGGATTTTGATATTTGTCTGACAAACTCAAACTCCTACAATATGAATCTTTATTTCCTGAGCAGTAGCAAGACAATCATGTGACTGAGTACTGCTTCACAAACTCTGTGTAGCTCCTTCTACAGAGTTATAACACCAGTGTATTACTCATTTGTGTCCAGACCTGATTTAAAGAGCATCAGGAACAGTGGATAATGTAGCAGACTGAACAGCAAGCCCAACGTCTCCAACAGCTAAATACTCCAAAGCCCTATGAACATTTCAATGAGATGTCAGCTAATTATTGGCTAAATATACCTATGATATGCAAAGACTCTAGAATTTATAATAGAATCCTTATTCCCAGTAAAGTTTTATTCCATCGATTATGGGTGGAATTGAACTAAGGTCTCAAAATTTAAAATCCAGCACCTAATGCACTGCACCAAACAGCTCTACTTGGAACTTTTAACCTGTGTCCAATTAGAATTAAATTGCCTGTGAACATGTAGCTTTTCAATTCTGCTTTGGATACAGGGGAAATTATACTACAAAAAATTTCCTGGATACTTGGTTTCCCAAAATCCAACTTAAAATAATGCCAATATGAAAGCAGCTCCTCACAGCTGTGACATCACTGTTTAGTTGCTGTATATTAACTGTAAAATAACAGTGAGGTTTGAGGTGTTAAATCAACTTCAATATATATGCAAACTTTTTGAATATTAAGGTGAAGCAACTCAATTTGGATTAACAAAGTGCAAATACAGAAAATATAGCAAACACTCAGCACACCAGGTAGCATCCACAGAGAAAACAGACCATTAATGTTTCACTTGTCTGGACCTTTCTTCAGAACCAGTCAGTTCTGATCGTCTTCATATTCAAAAAATTAACTTGCCCATGCTTTCCACAGTACTTCCTGACATGTTGAATATTTTCAACATTTTAATGTTTTTATGTTAATTAGGATTGAGTTTTTATCTCAATTTGCTGTGTTTATGTTCTATATGTGGGGCCCAATGGAGACAGTGCTCAGCTACCCAGTGCCCCTTTGTCATTGGCATGCACATCCTTCTCTGGACACTCCCAGAGTTTCTGAGCATTTTCCTAGAAAGGCACACCAGTTAGCTAGCTGTGCTTCATATAATGGTAAAGAGAATAATATATCAATTTAAATTCATAACAGTGGAGCTTTGCGGGCTCCCAGGGCATGAAGCTTTGTTTTGGAACGCAGTAAAAGTCATGTCTAACTCAGAGGCATTGTAATTTAGGGTTATCTGATTGTTGCTTGTTTTCAGGTGAGTGGTGAAATAATTAAATCCCTAACTCTCAAACACAGATGCAGTTTACAGCTTGATTAACTACTTTATTACACCTGCTATAGACTTATTAGTTACTGTATCTGTCCACGTTAAAATCCACAGAGGTTTGAGTGTTACTAATCAAGTAGCTGTAATGTGTGCCCTGAAGAAATAGCTGTATTTTATTTATCTGAATAATTGCTCTAACGTGTAAACAGTCATCAGTATTGTCTGGTTTGTGATGCAGATGGATTTAGCACTTTGCAGAATTAAAAAAGTTAAGATTTTCTCAAGGACATGACTCCCAGAATAAACTTGTGGAAGGAGGTCATCAGAGCAGTTTGCATTGATTTGCATACTTGGACAGAGAAATATAGAATGTAAAATGTGCAAATGAATTTGATAAATTGTTTCCCTCTTGAGATACATTTTTATTTCCAGTAGAAGAATGATTGTGTGAAACATGGTTTTAACTTTTGTTTGTTTCAACTCAGTTTTCCACTCTGGTCTCTCCTTATTAATGGCATCTTGCACTCGTTTTTCAATTTTATCTGTTCTTTTGCTTACGATTCAGCTGTACATTCATCAGCTTTCTTCACATTCTATGCCCTCAGTGTGCACAGTCTTTGTTTCTTTTGCAGTGCTGAACTACTAAATCTTGATCTTCTCCATGCCTTTCAATGGGGCAATGGAAATCTAATTGCTTTTGATCTTGAGGTGCCACTTCTTCATATCATTCAAGAGCAACTAAAAGCTGCTACTTTTGCTCTTTATTCCTGTCAATCTTCCCTCTTTCCTCTTCAGCTAAAAAAGTTGACTCATTGGTGGAATAAGATTTCATGAATGTTGGCTTTCTCCAGTAAAAAGATGCTTGCATTTATATAGCACCTTTCACAACCCCAGGATTAACCCAAAGTGCTTTACAACCAATTAAGCAATTTTGAAATATACTTGCTATTGCAATATATGAAATACGACAGCCAACTTTTCACAAAGCAAGATCCCACAAACTGCAATGTAATAATGACCAGATAATCATGATGTTGATTGAGGAATCTGCATTGGGCAAGACACCGGGGAGAACTACCCTTCTTTGAATAGTACTATGGGATCTTTTACACCTACCGGAGATGGGGCCTCAGTTTAATGTCTCATCTGAAAGCAACACTTCTATCAGTACTGCCCTGTGGTGTCATCCTGAATTGTGCGCTCAAGTTTCTGCTGAGACACGTCTGTGCATGCAGTGGATGGTGGATAGTGATTTTTTTTCTCCCCCTTTTCTCCCTAACCCAATGAATATTTGGGCCAGAACATTTTTTTTGCACCAGTTGTGCATTCCCAATGGAGTAACATATCTTCAATCTGAAATCCTGTTGGACCTGTGAGGTGATGCCCTGTAGCGTCAATGCTGATGAAGACACTGTCCCTAATTTGTAAATATCCCTGTCCCTATCCTTGTTATTTAGGATGGGATCATGGTGAGTACCAATGGGTGGATAGCAGAACTGTTCCACAGCTTTTCTGATGACGTAATGGTGATACTGGAATTTTGTTTTATATTTGTTCATTGAATGTGTGCTTCGCTGACAAGGCCAGCATTTATTGCCCACCCATAATTGCACTTGAGAAGGTGATGGTGAGACATTTTCTTGAATCGCAGAAGCCCATGTGGTCTAGGTGCATCCACAGTACTGCTAGGGTAGGAGTTCTAGCATTTTGTCCCAGCAACCGTGAAGGAATAGCCATATATTAAGTTAGGATGTTATGTGACTTGGATGAGAGCTTGCAGCTGGTGATGTTCCCATGCACCTGCTGCCCTTGTTCTTCTAGATGGTAGGGATCATGGATTTGGAAAGTGCGGTCGAAGGAGCTGAGAAGAGTTGCTGCAGTGCTCCTTCTATATATGCTAGTGTGCCAGTGATGGATGAGGCACCTATCAAGTGGGCTGCTTTATTCTGGAGAAAGTCGAGCTTCTTGAGTGCTGTTGGAGTTGCATTCGTCCAGGCAAGTGGGGAATTATTCCCCTAACACTCAGGACTTGTACCTTGTAGATGGTGAACAGGCTTTGGGGAATCAAGAGGTGAATTACTGCTCATTGCTGAATTCCCAACCTCTGACCTGCTCTTGCAACCACAGTATTTATGTGGTTATATCTGTTAAGTTTCTCATCAATGGTGACCCCCCGGATGCTGTTGGTGAGGGATTTTGTAATGTAAATGCAATTGAATGTCAAAGGGAGGTGGTTAGATAGTGTCTTGTTGGAGTCAGTCATTGCCTGACACTTATGTAACACGAATGCTCCTTGCCAGTTATCTGTCCAATCCTGAATGTTGTCCAGGGCTTCCTGGATATGGGCATGGACTGCTTCATTATTGAGGAAGTTGTGAATGGAACTGTTTACCAGCATCGGCAGTATTTTGCTTTTAACATTATCTGAGGAGTTGTGAATGGAACTGAACACTGCAATTGTATGCAAAATCACCAGTTTTGATCTTATGATGGAGGGAAGGCCATTGGTGAAGCAGCTATGATACTTAGGCCTGGGACGCTATCTTAAGGCACTTGTGCAACAATGCCTGAGATTGACATTGATTGTGGTCAACAGTCACAGCCATTTAACCTTCGTGATTTCTGGTATCTTGAGGATGTTTTCCCAGAATCCCAGGAGTCATGTACCTAATCTAAATATAATCTTCTGCTTACAAGAAGTTTGCCAATTTACTGCATAGTACTTTAAGGTAAAAATAAAATCAATCATCTACATGTCACACATCATTCTATGTCTGAGGACATAGGTATGTAATCTGCTTACAAACCCCTCTGTGTTGCTGGAATGGTTACTAGGAGATTGGGAAAAAGTGTGGGTTATTCATTCCTTGGGCTTTCCTACATTGATTTGGGGAAGTTGTTCACTGGGCCTCCTTCCTTCGGTGCTTCATTTGCGACCAAAAAATTAGATGGAGGAATATAAACATGAACTCAAGTCATATCTTCTCTGAAAACAAAGTTTCAATAAAAATCTTGTGTGTTCATTTTATGTCAGCTTTTCCATTATAAAGTTCTGTGTTCACATTTCTAATGGAAACCGGCCTTGTAAACTGTCAAACTATTTAACTTACTCCAGTGAACGTGCCATTATGCAACTAATGGTGGGTGAAAATATTTACAGTGTGGCAAGGTTTGCGTAGTTTTCATTATAGGGTTTTATAATGGAAATATGAAAATAAGGACAAAATGTACGATTTTTAAAATGGGGTCTGAGTTAAATCTGAATATCTTGTTCAATGTATCACTGGCTTCTAGCCCCACTTCACCATGAAACTATTTTTGATCTTCATTCCCTGTGTACAAAGTCAAGTGAGAATATTGTCTAGTATTCATAATTTGTTTTGTTTTGATAGCTTCACTTTTCTTTCATCTGCACTGTATCTGCATTTTGTGACTGGCAGCAAAATGCTTAAAGCTGTGCTTTTCAATCAGGGTTCTCTGTCATTTGGAAATTGCACCAAATTTTTCAGTTTTTCAAGATATATTATTCTTACATTTCATGAAAAAGAATTATTAAAAATATTTGCATTTTCATTCATTCGTTCAATAGTGTTTTACTTTGTTTTCAGGGAGGGAGGAGGAAGAGAAGGTTGTGGTTCCATGGAAGTTCACAATATATTAAACGGTTCCTAAGTCAAAGAAAAAGGTTGAAAATCACTGGCTTAAAGGGCATGAAGAGGTGTCCAACTTCTTGAGGACTCCAACATTTTTATTTGAGAGGAAAGTGCAGTTTCTATTCAGATTCTAATGATGTGCAAATGGCAACAAGCTCAGAAACCTGGATAGCCCATTCATGTATCTGAAATGATGCGATAAAATATATTGTTATATAACTATTTCCTACATCACAACGGTGTCTACACTTCAAAAGTACTTCATTTTTGAGATGTTCAGTGATTGTGAAAAGTGCTATATAATGCAAGTTATTTTTCTATTTTTATAAACTGATTAAATAATTACTGCAATTAGTGATATTTACTGCAGCATTGCAGTGGCCCTCCTTAAGCCGCCTTTTGTTTATTATTTTGTTACTCATCACAGACAAAATTCACTTCTCCAGTTTATGCTAGTAATATAAATAAATGCAGCAATTCAGCAAGTTTGTTCAAAGCTGTTGGTCTTATTTGATCAGTCCTGATTTTTAGCTTAAAATCTTACCCAAAGCATTTGTGGTATTTACCTTAGATTCAGATTGTACAAGTTACTCCTGGAAATTCAGCTTCAATTTCAAATTCAATTTGGGGATTATGGACATTTAAGAGCAATGTAGATGCAAATAAAAGCAGTGTGAGCAATGAAACTGGGAACATCTCCTTTTCTTAAATGATGATTGAAAATGTTGCAAGCACGTAATTATTAGGACAGGTGGTTCTTGAAGTACGCAAAATAAAAGTCTCAAAGGGCAGGCTTTCAGCTATTTTAATCTCAGTTAGGAGCAATAGTTCCCACGGCTTCTCGTTTGAAGAATTATATTTTGTTTTCATTCAAATCCTGAGATACATATTTATAAACTGCAGAAATTCCAAGTGATATGTTTCCCAGTTCCCAGCAATAGCTTTCAGCTAAGGAAGGCTGGAAGCCCAACACTTTGAGTTCCAATCAAAAATATTGAGTTTACTGCCCGAAACTGACTTCTCTTTCCTTACTTCTGGGGATACAAATCATACGGACTTTGCAAAACCACCAGATGGTTCGTTGTGCTGCATTGTACACTGATTGAATTTGTGCCTATGATTCCCTACTTGGTAAATTCATGATCCCAAGTGGTGAAAGTGTAATTAGTTTTATTTTAAGACAAGGGTGCAGGTTTTATAGTTGGAGCGTGAAAATTAAAATAGATTGATTGGTTAAATAGATTGGTTGGAATATTCCAATCTTTCAGCTATTTAGTTCTAGGGAGAAAACTAATTTGTAAAGCATTGAATAATAAATGAATACTTACGCATCCACACAATATGTTATTGAGACCTGACTAGTTATTTGTAAAATTCATGCAAGAATTTGAGATAATTAGTTGTGGTGTTTTGTTTCTCTGTGGGTATGTGCAATACAAATGGCCTACTTAGACAAGTGTAATAATTACGGGTGCTTACTGCTGGCATACTGATTATTCATTTATAGTTTGTACAGCTATATGTATAATATGACCTTATTGTTGCTGCCTGTTGTCTTTTCTGCATTTTGCAGCTAGTTATTGTCATAAAATAAAATCGTAACTGCAACAAATTTACTGTTTCGGTACTTTAGTGGAAGATTTCTGAATTATTGTATTAGTATGTTGATTTAAACACTCAATATTGAACAGTGCCAATGGGCGTACTAGAAAAGATTGGGTAGAATACAAATAAAACCCAGCAGCAGCTTTGCTGATGTTTGATACTTGTTTACACAATTCAATTTAAGAAATTGGTGGATGAGTCAGAGCCAAGATTATATTGTGTGTGTGTGTGTGTGTGTGTGTGTGTACGTATATAGGGCAAGATTTCTTGTAATTCATTGCAAAGAAACAAGTATGGGCAGGTGAGCTCCCCATAAGAGCACAATTTTAACATGTAATGTCATGGAGTAGGATGTAAGACTTGTGCTGTTATTTCCCAATCTCCATTGTGCTGCCATAGAGACTCATTGAATGAAGTCCAAGTGCCCCTCTGATAGAAGAGAGGACATTTTGGAGAGAGTATTGTGTGGACTGCTCTGATGCATCCTCTAGTACCTGATTACAGAGACATATTGTCAGTTATAAAGGTTTAGTACATTTGGAATAAGATGTCCACTCCAATTTCGGATACATTTTAAAAAGGAAAGGACAACTGTAAAAAAAATGACATTGTTGTAGGTTTGGGAGCAAGTCCACATGGTCACAATTTGGGGCTGGATTTTCACCACCCAGTGGAGGTGTGAATTAGGTCACAAAACACAACTTTTTTTTGCTGGAAAAACAATCTTCCTTTGCCTTCCCAACCCTACACCATTTTCTTGTGGCCATTTTGTGGATTGGGAAGGCCTTGGGTCAAAAATGCACAAGTGCCTCTTCTGGGGCCTGGCTTCCCATTGTAGGACCAAAAGAAAATTGTATTTCCTCTCACATACTATTTTTGCCTGCTGGTGTAGGTTTTGGAAGCCCTAAAAAAAAAATTAAGCACCACTTTGGACAGTTCGTGATCACTGGTGGAAGTTGTTAAGCCTGGAACGTTATGAAAGACAAGTGTAAAATGTTTCCACACCTTCAAATGTCACTTTTGGCTTCTGTATTGTAATGTAGAAGTGTTTTTTAATGCAGTAATTCATGGGTCTCTGCCCTGCAAAGGTAAACCAATCATTACATTGACCACCATTGTGTAAGTGTTGACATGCATTACAATTTTTTTTTGCTTGGAGAAAGTGCCATAAATACATTCAAAACTGTAGAAAAATATGTTGATAAACTCTCCTTGCTATGTTTGGCACTGGGATTTAAATGTATAGACAGCTCTGACTAGGGAAAAGAAAATCCCCTGCTTTTGAAAGGTTAAAATAAAACATCTGGACACCTGAGGCAAACTGAGTTAAAGTGGGGGAAACACCATCTGTTCTTTAAATTTCAGGCCCTGGGAGTTGCAATAATGTTGTAATAGGTGTGGCCATTACAAATGCTTGGCTGGGTTCCAAAATCTGTGACCTGTCTTGGTTGACAGTTTCACTAGCTTCTAATAACATACTCTACCTTTGAGGTTTCAGAGTATATGATTGTTTAGACAACTTAATGGCCACTTAAAGGATTAACTTTTCTTTTCCAATGGAAAAGTTTTTTTTTTGCCGTACCAATAACAGACCTTTGAGAGTTTTATTACATTGCCACAGGTTTAAATTTTTTACAGCTGCATTTAAAATGATTCCCATTGCTATTGCAATCCTGAAGACTATACATAGTGGATACCGGGTGAGTAGCTATGGAGCATATATAGAAGGCATGGGATGGCATAGGGGATCTGAGGGAGCATGGGGTGAGTGGGGGTGAGGGATGAGGTTTAGGGGGCCTTTGAATAATTTTGAGATGGGGCTTTTAATCAGCCCACCTCCAACTAGTACTCTTTCCTCACTCCATCATGGCTTGCAAATTGCACTGAAAGACTCTACCCCCTATGAGAAAACAAAAGTCCTGGGCAAAGTCAAGCATAGGTTGGGTGTGAAGCTCCTAAGCGGCAAAAATATGCAAATCACATTTTCCCAAACCTATAATGAAAACCTCGGCCCATGGAATGTGGAAGGCAATAATGGCTTATCATGGGAAGAAAAATCTAGTATTAAAATAAATTAGTGTTTTGCGGATTTTGATTTAAGGCAAGTTTCTTTGAGTTGGTTGGATTTGTAAGAGTATATGCTTTGGGCAAGTGCTCCTTTGTTTGCATGTGTTTATGATCACATGCACGTGTGTATGTTGCAACAAAGGAAGTGTTGTGTGGTTGTTAGTTAATTGGAAAATTGCATCAGAACATGAATTACACCTTTTAACGCATTAATGATAATGCTGCAGGAGTCTCAACTCAGCTCACCTGTGATGTTAATTTAACCAGAACAAAATGTGTCATTATATAATAATTTGGTTAGTAGTGGAATGGAAACCTACAGTGCAGGAATTACAGTCCCTGGTGACAAAAGATTTTAAAATTTTAGTCGAGTATTGGTAAAATTTTATTACCACTCAATGTCGCAAGTATGCTTAATATAAATTCTATAAGAAGTTATATAGAGAAAGACTAAATCTGTTAAATGGGTGTTTTTCTCAGAATCATTTGATTGTGTTGAGCTTATGAGCAAACTTAAAACACATTTTTTCTTCATAATTCTGAGAAATCTTTATTCAGTTCCAACTTTCACCCTATCCTGAAACTGAGTTACAGTTCATGGGTGCCATCACCGCTCCAGTATCTCACCTATATGGTTATTCTTCATTGACCCAGATTGTCAGGCTATTTAACAATGGAAGGCATCGCAGATGAACTGGAAGTTCACCCAACTGCTGCACATGTGCATTTTCCAGCAGGATCACTGAATCATAGTCCGGAAAGAAAACCCTGACTGATTTTTCTTTGTCGTCCTCTTCTCCCCAGTTCACGGGAGGCAGTAGCTGAGATCAGCCAACTGCATCAGCTATTGTTCGAGCTTGATGCCTTCTGGCCTTTGTCACTTAGTAGCAATCATATGGTAAAGGTACTCACTTAAACCATTGAAGAAGCTTAAAATTTTTCAAGCATTTCCAATATTATTGAATTTTTATTTGGAGTGTGTCTCATCAATTCATGATGGAATTAACTGTTTGCATCAATGGCAGTATCACAGTGCCAAATCTTTCTTTAGTCAGCATCTTGTGGAAAAAGTGCTTCATTAGGGCAAATGTTGAGCTCACCATGATATCAAGTAGATGAAAGTTGGCCAATAATTGAATTATACAGTATTAATAAAATCACCATTTTATTTTACCCTAAATAAGTTTAAAATCCATCCTCATTGTGCTATTTTCAAAGTATACAGTGACATGTTCTATTCATTGATCACTCCATCCATCCAACCAACCAACCAACAGCAGATGGGAGCTGTTTGCACTCAACTTCTACTGTTGATCTGGCATCTAACCTCTGTGCCCATTATTTGGCTTGGCAACTGTTCTTGGTCAGCCTAGACTTCGGCCACTTAACAATGAGGATCTTACATTGGATGATTTAACTTCATTACGTCAGCATTATGTGCTATAGAGTCACACACAAATGGCCCATTTCTTCCTAATCTTTTTCCAACATCATCTCCTTAACACCTTTTGCATGTTCTATTTTCTCTTTTCTGAATACAATAACTCTTCCAAGGGTGCAGCTTTATAGTTGATGGCACATTCCCTAAGTGGACATAGTTCATTCTGCTTTCGCTCACACATGAACAATTTGAATTTGGAGGACATCACAGCGCCATCCTGTCTTCATGCAATGCCTTCATGCATGAACTTCCCAGAAGGGGTGACTGGATGGTATTTGAGCACGAAACACTACCTCCTGACTCAGGAGGAGAAATCAATGGGACCAACTATGTGGTGGTAGCCTGAAATAAAATGCTGGAAGCACTCAGCAACAGTGGAGAGGGACGCAGAGTTAATGTTACAAGTCAAATTGCATCACAACTGGGAAACGTTAGAGATGGAATTGTTTTGAGCAAGCAGTGGGTGGGACAAGAACAAAGGAAGGTCTGTGATAGGGTGTAAGATAGAAAAGCTTGAATGACAGAATAATTAGTCTTACTGGGCCTTAGGGGATGGTAATAGGGCAAGAAGAAAACGAAAGACGTGCCTAGAGCAGGTGTGCTACTGTCTGAAAGCAAAAATAATCAAAACGTGCATAGAACAGGACTGAGTTATCATCTAAAATTGTTGAGCTCGGTGAGTATGTATGGAAGAATGTAAAGTGCCTAATTGAAAGTTGAGGTGCAGTCCCCAAGACTACATTGAGCTTCACTTGAATAGTGCATCAGGCCAAAGACCGAGATGTCAGTGTGAGAGCAAGGTGGAGAATTAAAATGACAGGCCATGGAAGCTCGGGGTCGTGCTTGCAGACTAAATGGAGGTGTTCTGCAAAGTGGTCGTCCAATCTGTGTTTGGTCTTCCCAGTGTAGAGGAGACCACTTTTTGTGAGCAGTGAATACAATGGACCAAATTGAAAGAAGTAAACCTAAATTGCTGCTTTACCTGGAAAGACTGTTTGTTTGTTTGGAGCCTTGGACTGTGAGGAGAGTGGAGATAAATGGGCAGGTATTACATCTCCTGTGTTTGCGTTGTAAGGTGCTGTGTGTGGGAAGGGGACGGGGTTTGTGGGTGATTGGGGAGCGGACCAGTTTAGCATAGATGGAATAGTCCCTTTGGAATGCTGAAAGGGGATGGGAGAGGAAGATGTGTTTGGTGGGGCATCATGCATTTTCTGTTTTTATTTCAGGTTTCCAGTGTCCGCAATATCCTGCTTTTCGGTTATGTGGTACCCTGACACGAAATAGATAACTCAACACTCAGAAGGGGTTGGAGTTATGATTGCCTGGTCCAAATGTCTCAATATTGCATTATATAGTGCACTTACCCACTAGGCAATTGATGGAGTTACAGATATGACCTTGTTTGAGCCTCCTCTCTATTATATGAGGACATTGATTTGGCTATGGCAGTATCAATCCACATCTCTAGTAACAGCATATTTTTGTATTAACTTTTCTATGTATAGAAGCCAATTTGACCTTGGATTATCCATGTTGATCATTTTTAAAAAATTGATTGATTTTAATTTGCTCATGCTGACATTAGTTAAAATAATAAATTATTCTATTTAGACTACTGTATAAACTAAATTTAAGATGAGCATAAATTTTGATTCCGTTCACTTCTACATAGAGAGGTTGTGTTGAAAAATACTTGGTGTATATGAAGTAATTAAATCATTATGGTGAACGAAAGAAGTAAATCATTTGGAACAAATTACTGGAAGCAACATTGTTGGCAAGCGCATGGGACATGATGTCATTGGCAATGTAATAAGAGTCTTACTTCTTCCATGGCTACAGTAAAATAATGCTTTTTGCAAAATATAATGTGAGTTCATGTAACATCACAATACTTGGGGAACCTTAGCAATTGGTTTTACTGGTCAGTGAATTTTGATGGTGGGCTGAAATCGACAAGCTGACTTTGCCATAATTGTGGTAAGGGAATCTAATTTCATTCAAGAGTTTTGGTTGGCCAATCATTGCAGTCGCAAGTAGGAAGCTGTCCGTGGGTTTGTGAAAAAAAAGTTAACGAGAAATGGGAAGTTCAGTTAGAGGATAGATTGGAGAAGCTGGGGTTATTTTCCTTGAGAAGAGCACGTTGACAGGAAATTTGTTGGAGGTATTAAAAATGATAAGGGGTCTAGACAGTAGCTGGAGAGAAACTGTTCCTTTTGGTGTAGAGGCTAAGAACAAGAGGACACAGATTTAAGATGATTGGAATAAGAACCAAGGTGCCATGAGAAAACATTATTTTACACAGCTAGTGTCTAGGATCTGGAATGCACTGTCTGAGAGGGTGCTGTGGGTAAATTCACTTGTGGATTTCAAAAGGGAATTGACTAAGCACTTGAAGAGAGAATTTGCAGGGTTGCGGGAAAAGGGCAGAGAAGTGGGGCAAGGTGAATTACTCTTGTAGAGAGCTGACATGGACTCAATAGGCTGAATGGCCTCAATCTGTGCTGTAATCATTCTCTGATTCTTTTGATGAAATGACTTATTTGACACCCCCATCCATTTTCTCACAGGTGCATGCCAACCGAAAGATGAATTGGAAGTATTTATTTTAGATCTGTTATGACCGATGCAGTTGGTAAAGCGGAGTTATTTTAAAAATCCCAGAGGGAAACTTTAAACAACTGTCATAACTTATAATTTTAAGCGTTATGCTTGAGATGCGACTCGAAATTCAGGAATCAGACTATCAGTTCTCGAGGCTTTACATTAAACTAAATGAAACGTTTTATTAATTTACACAAACGTGGCTACAAATTACTGCTATCATAATTTTTAACAAATTCCCAAATTAATCTCCATTAAGGCAACAGCAACCCATAGACTTAATCAGACACCAGGCAAAGCATTTTCACCGTGCGAATTCAAAATGAGGTTCTTTTCACGTTGCTATGGAGCCAGTTGGAGGCTTACAGCTGCCTTTTGATCTCACATTGCCTCTGCTCTGCACACCTGAAAACTGCTGAAGTTATACCTACCACCCCCATTGAATATTAATTCTCATCGTATCAACAGCCCCTGAACTAAACTTCTCTAACAATAAAACTCCTTTCATAGTACCAATTTTATTAGTAATATAAACATATGGCTTTGTATCTGCTAGATAGGCATCCATTTTCATGCCCCTTCTTGAATGCTCTACTTTAAAAAAAAATACAAATGCACACTATCTCTTTTACGTATCAAAACTAGTACACATCAAAACACCCAGGCTAGCTGACTTTAATCCAATTAAGACACACCTACAGATTAAACCTCTATTTTAAAAGAAAAATATTTTCCAATAATATTATGTACATTAATAGCTTCATGACAGATCTTCAACATAAAAGAAAGCAAAAGCGTTGTAGTTCGATAGTACTTTAGCATCCCTCAGTCTTGAAGCATTTCATGTACAATAAATTACTGAAGATCATAGTAACTGTTATTGCATAGGCAAATACAGCAGCCATTTGTCTACAGCACATTTAAATGAAAAGCTAACTCTTATATGTTTGGACGTTGTCCTGAAAAAGGAATGTTGGCCAGGGAACCAGAAGAACTGCTTGATCATCTTGAATGATACACGGTAATTTTTAACATTCACCTGGATCACTGGAGAAGTCATAAAAGGCCCTAGTTTAGAGCATCATTCAGGAGTCTGCACCTTTGATAATGTAATGCTCAATACTGCCCTGGAGTATCAGCCTATTTCATGTGCTGAAACCATTTGGTGGTTGATAGTGAATGCCTGACCTGAACTGCCAGTGTGGCATGTGCCAAACAATGACCCAACACATTCACGTGGAAGGATAATTGATCCCTACTCATTTTCATATCTAAGTTAGACCATGGCAGAGAAGTTGGAAGATAAAGGAAGGATTGCATTAATATAGCACTTTTCATGACTACTGGACATCTCCAAAGTGTTTTACAGCCAATGACGTACTTTTGAAGTGTAGTCACTGTTGTAATGTAGGAAACATGGCAGACAAATATGCATGAACATGGATGCACTTGCAAGTCAGCTGCATCCGCAGACTGCTACGGAGTGCAGCTTCCTCTATACTCTAGCCAGTAACATGGCTCAGCCCAACCTCTGAGGAGTACGTATTTACCCATTGTGACACCTCCACATCCAACAAAAGGCTCCTTTATGGGCCTCCTTATTGAGATTCTCTGATTAGTTCTGGCTTTTTTTTTTGTTGTGACTTGTTTACTGCAATTCGTGTTGAAGTTTCCTGAACTAATTTCACGTAGATAGCTATTTGAATGAAATCTTGCTTCCCATCAACATGTGGGAGTCAAAAGTAGATTCTGGAAATGAAAAGGGCAGATTTTTTAAATTACTGTATGACCAAGTACTTTGTTTTTTTTCAATTTTTGAGGTGATTTTCAAAATCTCATCAATTACTTTTGGATTCTTGGCCTTTTTGCACTTGTAACTGTCAATATTTAGAGTGGGAACTATAGTAGCCCTATCTTATTAAAGAACATTGGCACTGTAGCATGAGCAAAATGCAGACATGCACGCATGCGCACATACATACACACACACGTACATACACCTGTTGTAGATTGTTCAGTTAAGTTTGATGATTGTAAACCAAAATACAATCCAATCAGATATTCATGCTGGCTTTATAATTTGTTTAATTAGTGCACCATGCATGATGGCGCCCTCTTCATAAATTGCTTATTGCCTGTGGAAGGTGCATCCTCCAGTCCGTTCACCGGCGCATTGTGTGCACCCTTTTAAAGGGAATTTTTGGGTTGGGGAGGTGGTCGGGGCTCCCTCTTGAAGTAAGGGGGATGCCAATATGTTGGATTCCTCTTCCATCTTCCTTTCTGTTCCGTTAGACGAATTGTTTTCCACTAAAATTTGTTCTTGTGTTGAAATGAATATGTTAGTATCAAGGACTCCTCTGCCAGCTATGAAATATAATACATATCTTAATCCTAACAAAATGAAAATAGATGAACAAAAACAAAAACCTGCGGATGCAAAAAAAAAAAATTTGAAGCTGCTCTGATTAAAAAGCAGTCTTGGTGAATTCACTGGAACTTGGGAGTGGGAGTAGGCTCATTTAGCCTGTTCTGTGATTTTAATTAGCCCTGGTATTCTATTTTTTTTTAAATCCCAGCATTTTCTCCAACGCCCTCTGTCCTCAGTCGTATATCTGTCCTTCTAACACCTCAACATGACTTAGCAGTTGTGGTCTTCTGAGGCAGTACATTCCACATTTGTATCATGTTTTTCATAGAATTGCTTTTAACCAGCTTAGCTTGAATCCTAAGATTATGAACCACTCTGCACATCAATTTTGTTCCCATTTTAAAATTTAAATCTAATTTGTGTCATTTTAATTTTTTATGCAACAAATCTCATAAACAGAATAGGTGATGAATCATGTGATGTGGTTCATATCCCACTTGTGGCAGTAATCATAAATTACTTGAGTGAGCCCAATCATAGGAAATAAATTATCTTCTATGGCTGCTCATAACACATCTTCTCGGCCTTAGCTCAGAATATCACGAGCTGTTATGGTTTTACTTATAGCACTGAAGGACCCAATATCAT
Source organism: Cetorhinus maximus (assembly GCF_964194155.1). Taxonomy (NCBI): domain Eukaryota; kingdom Metazoa; phylum Chordata; class Chondrichthyes; order Lamniformes; family Cetorhinidae; genus Cetorhinus; species Cetorhinus maximus. Next base: position 16,689,354 of record NC_135893.1, on the reverse strand, counting down.
TTTAAATGGTTCAGGGCATGGTACCCCACAAAGATCCTGCAATGCAGAGTAATTTGTGTTCAATTTACACATGAGCTTGGCACCAGGTTTTTCCCATTACACTATATAAATGACTGGATCAATTCACTTTGAGCTGTAACAGTGAAGCACAGCTGCACTTTTCTTTAATATAGTTAATGCCAGTGTTTTAATTTTGAACTGATGAATCTAACAAATGAGCATAATAATGGACTCGGGCACTTCTCTGCCACTGTTAACCTCTATAACAGTAGATATTATTCACAAGATGAAATGAATGCTTTAAAAAAGAATTAATTAATTCAAGAATTGCCTTGTTTTTGCGATAACTGCAAAGAGGTACAATCTGCAGTTCTAAATGTCAATAAACAAAACCCCTTTAAGTAATCTAAACAAGCGGTAAGGAAAAGTAATGGAACATGGCTTCTTGTGTGCATTCATTTAACTAGCATTCCCATCATAACCTATAAATGTTAGGACTGATGTGTTTTGTTTAAGTTTGTCAATTTAACTTTCCTTTTGAGGAAAGGTGTGCATTTGATAAGTTTGATTTTTTTTTTCTTGGAAGATGTTCAAATAGCAAGTGTAATCTACTAAATTTTCTCATTTTCTGGATGTTGTAATGGTGTCTCAGTCATCCCTTGTTGCTATATTTTCTGGTTTATGTGACACAGGAGACTCTATTTTGTGTAGTACTTCCAACTGTTACATCATGAAGTTTCACTTGAGTGATTGCACGGCAGTGCTATTGCTTCCATTCGAGCCATTGTAGGCTTGGGTCCTCTGTTCAACAACTTGGAAGAGTTCTACATGAATTTACTACTCTTGGGATTTTTCCAACCAACCAGTTTCAAAGCATAAAATATGTTAACACTGGTTGACAAAGATTTAGTGTACAGATGCCTTACTTATAGAATTTAAGAATTGCAATATTTGATTCAATATATTTTCTTGAATGAATGCAAATTTTGACCACAAGGAATGGATCTCTCTTGTGAATGTGACTAAACTAATGTAGATGTAAAAGAGTCTGGTGTCATGCCTGAAAGCTGGCATCCCTTTGATTTGATTCCTAGAGAAGAAAAGTTGGTGCCTGTGGCTTGGGTGCTATATAAAGAAATAACAGTATTTGAGATTTTCACTTATTTTCCATTCGATGATGTGCTGTTTGTTCTGAATATCTAGTTCATGTGTTTTAGAATATAACTTTTAGTTTTAGGAACTAGAGCTTAAACTGTAGAAAATGGAATAAATGCACTTAAAGCAAGTTGGAGTCTATTACGCTTTAAAAGTTGGGGTCATGTTGACTTAAGAGGCTAATAGCTAGAAGGCTGAGTTATAAAACAGCAGGTGGGCTTACTTAGCTAAAGAACTGGAGACCTGACATCTGCAATCTTTGCAGTTAGGGTAGTTTCAGAGCTTTTTTTGTTTCTGGAAGTAGAACTAAATTAATTTAAAAGCATTTAGTGAACCCTGAAAGGTTGTAAAATCCATGTATTTCGTTAGATCAAAGAAGAAATTGTAAATGAAGGATAATTAATGTACAGGTTGGTTTAGGGACATCCCAGTATATGCTATGTTGTCATAGAAATGGGTGGAGCTTAGGGAGTTCTGTGGTTCTGTGGTTTTAGTTGGGTATTTTTGCTGAGAAAGTTAGTTGCAGTTTGGACTTTGTGGTTAGCAGCTCCTGAGGGAAGATAGCCAAAGCAAATGACGGTTAGATACACCTGCACTGTAAGCAGAGTAAAAGAAAACTAATTTCATCATTGTCTGTGTGGAATGGGGGTGAGGCATAATCTCAGTTTGAAATTTTTGAGGGAATAGAAGATTGAAGATTGCCTAGTTTGAAATGAGTGGAAGAACCTACAGTGGTCCTCAGAATCTTGCGCCAAAGAAAGCAACAAGCAGGTTAGCTTGTAAGTATTGATAAGTAACCAGAACAAAAGACTGAGGCATCCACAGTCAAAAATTGGTGAATGAAAGTTTTACCTCTGAGAACTGGGGAGCTGGAACTGAGGAGAATTCTCCAGAGGACTGACAGACTTAAGGGGAGGTTCCTACAGAAATAAATAACTTTAAGATTGATGTGCCTTGTAAGAAAATTCTTTGGGGAAGAAAGAAGTAAACCTGGGTACATAACGTACGTAGTTAAAACCATATTGTTACGTTAATACTGATTGTATATTTAAAAAATTAAATAAAACAATAACGTTTGTGTTTTGTTTAAAAAAAGTGAAATCCTGTGGCATAGTTCTATTGTTTAAACGAGATATTAGGGATTTCTCTTTAAATGTTAACAGTCTGTAATTGGATCGTAACATGTTGGTAAGCCACAGTTATGTAATTTAAAGCTGGAGCTGTATGTACTAAAGAAAAATACTGTAAGCACTTCTTCTGAATATTTTGTTGTCATAATTTCAAATGAATAAAACATTTTAATTATTTGAAAGACCCAAAGTCCTGGGTTGAGTCAACCTATGATCTCTCCAAACATGTCAAGAACAGTGCTGGCAGACAGCTTAGTGCTGATTGGCAAAAAGAAACCATTGAGAGATGCATAAGTTAGAAAATGAGTATGGAAATTCTATGCAAGCTCTTCAAAATGTGTATACAGTAAGCTCTTGTCATTATGTTTAAAGATTGTGTATACCTTAACTTTAAAAATTGCTATTACATAGCCAAAATAATTAAATTACACAGTGTCCTTTTCAGCACAGTTCCTTCACATTATTTGTGTAGAGTTATCACTTCTTTCCAAGTAACTTTTCCTTTCACATTCCCTTAAGTATACTCTGTAGCAGACAAAATTCTGAGGGCCACCAGTGTTTGTGGAACCATTCCCAGTTTCAAGAGAGAAGGGGTAAAGAGAGCAGATCTGAGCAAAAGTTGGATCGGGGTTGGTGTTGGTGGGATGTTTGCTATTCAGTTTAGAGTGTCTTAAGTATACAAATTAGCTCTGCTCATGTCACTTGTATAATATTCATAGATGCTTTTTCATTTGATCATGGGATGTGGGCATCACTGGGAAGACCAGCATTTGTTGCCCATCCCGAATCGCTCTTAAAAAGGCTGACTTACAGGGCACAGAATAACAGCAGTTAAATTAAACAAGGGCTGTTGGTACTATACACTTCCATGAATTTAGAGATAGTATTTTGATTTTTTTTCTCCCCTTTTAACATTGCATGTTAATCTTGTTCCCTTGCACTACACACTGTTTTCCCTTGTGCCTCAACTTGACTCTGCAACTTCTGATTGCGAACCAAAAGACATTAGCTATGTTGTAATAGTGCAAAAAAAAACCTAACACTTGAGACATTAACTAGATCTATTGGCCAATTACATTGGGAGCCAATGGTCTTGATCCCTAGTTACCAATTCCATTCCTCTTCCTGGAAATTGTCTGAGGCTGAACTAGACCATTGGCAGACTTGATATCATATTTAACCCTGAGATGAGCTTCTGGCACACATCCACACCATCACCACAACCACTTACTTCCAACTCTGCAATATTGCCTGTCCCGGCTCCTGCCTCCACTCAACTGCTGCTAAACCCCACAATTATGCTTTTGTTACCTCTTAAGTTTGACTATTCCAGCGTTGTCCTGACTGGCGTCCCATGTTTCATCCTCCATAAACTTGAGTAAATTCAAAACTTTGCAGCTTGCATGCACACCAGGTCCCTTTCACCCATCAACCCTGTGCTTGCTGACCTACATTGGCTCCTGGTCCAGCAAAGCTTAGGTTTTCTTAACTTCTCATCCTTGTTTTCAAATCCCTCATGGCCTTGCCCCTCCCTATCTTTGTTATCTCCCCCAGCCACACAATCCACCTGATATTCTCCAATTCTAGCTGCTTGTGCATCCCCAGTTTCATTGTTCCATTATTGGTGGCTATCCCTTCAGCTACCTAAAGCTCTGGAATTCCCTCACTAGTCCTCTGTGCATCTCTAACTTCTCTTTCCTCCTTCAAGATTCTCCTTAAAGCCCACCTTTTTGACCAAGCTTTTGGCCATTTGGTGTCAAATCTGCTTATGTGACTTAATGTTAATTTTTGCTTGGTAGCAGTTCTTTGAAGTGGTTTAGAATGTTTTGCCATGTTAAAGGGGCTATATAAATGCAAGTTATATATTTCATAATTCTGTTCTTTTTTTGGTGGGGGGAATTGCAACACTTGAGCAGTTAGAGCTATTTTACTTACCTTTAGGTGGTAGACTGGATTTAAAATTCTTAGTTTTTAAGGAAAAATAACAGATTAAAGTTGCTTTAAGTCCAAAAAAAAAGTATTGCTCCTCTTAATTGGATAGTGTGGAACTGAGCCATACAGTCCAGATAGTGCCAGGTTTTATTTCTGAATTGTGCTAAATTCACTGATCTCGTCTAGGGCAGCATTTGCAGGACTACAGTTGGCCTCAATGCCTTTGGACCATTGAAGGACTAATCAGCCAGGCTCCTGCTTCTAGTTATTTACCTTCGTGTGCTCGTGCATGCGTGTTCGTGTTCGGAATTGAGGGACATTGAATTAGTGAAGGATTAGGTATTGCTCTGCTACTGTCCACAGTCATATGACCTGCTGACATGGATAATCTGGGCTTAGACCTGATTAATGACCAGTTAGGCAAGATGTGCGAGGATTGCTGATGTCACTAGAATCCCATCTCAGCAAGAACTAGCGTCTTAAGGAGAAGAGGAAAGGACAGAGTAAAGGAAATGCCTTTTCTGTCATTGTGAGTAATTGAACTGGTGCATTACTAAAGTGAACTGTTGAAATAGTTGACTGTAAGAAAATCATTTCCAATAAAGTGCATTCATTTTATAATGCTTGTTTAAAGGATGTTATTTCCATTTCTTTGTTTGCTTTGATGCTTGTACAGTTGTCTCTCAATTGATCTGCTAAAGAATAAATCATCTGTAAAGTTAATGGTGTAGCACTTACAATTATTTGAGGAGATGATGGAACACATGAGGATGTCCTATTGGTGTATTAACACTGTGACATTGAGAGGTAATACATGCCTTTGCTCCCTCGATTTCAAACCATGCCTTTGCTCCCTCGATTTCAAACCATTCCCAAGTTCCTAATTTGGTTCATGGTCTTCTCAGTAGGTGCCAAGCAGAAGTTAGGTGCTAGCCATAGGGAAAAAGAAGTTTCTTAAGTTTACTGATGCACAACTACTGATTGTTTCAATTGTCGATGAAGGCCTGAGAGCTTATTTTCTGGTAGTCTTAACAGTTAATAGTAGTTATTGAAAGAAGGTGAGAAGCATTAAAAATTGGGGCTGAAAATGCAAAATTGCTATGAAGCTTTCAGTAATGGGGCTTTGGTATGAAGTTAAATGTAAGCTTGCTCAGTGAAACAAATGCAGAAAATGTTGGAAATACTCAGACCAGGCAGCATCTATGGAAAGGGAAACAGTTAATGTTGTTTTGGTGAAAGATCAACAACAACTGGAAAATTAGATCTAATGGCTTTTAAACAAGAACAGAGGCAGGGAAAAGGAGGGGTGTTATGATATGGCAGGTATTTGCTAGGCTGACCAAATCCCAAAAGGAAACTTGGCCAAGCCATCACAATGATTTTGCAATTCGTGCTTATTACAAGAAGGTTTGTGCACTGAAGTAAAGTGTCCACTACCACCCTGGGAGATTTTAAAGATTAAATTAAAATATTTGTTAACAAAAGAAAAGATAACCTAAACATACAAGATTGTAGTTACACAGTTAAACTTAGTCTTATAACAGTTCCCAAAAGATTTCTACTTAGCTAAACTCCCAACTACACACCCCTTTCAGGCAATAATCCAATCTTAATCTATAAAACATCCAGCAATATGACACAAGCAACCACTGTTGCTATGAGGGACGTGTTTCACAGCTTCTCACTCAACAATGGAATTCCAATGCTTTTAACAAAACTCGCTCTCAAGAACAAGCAAACACTTATGGGGTGACTACAGTCTGCTTTTTCACACAGTCCACCTTTCACGACCTCACATGGCCACTTCCTATTCAGTTTTCCATCTTCCTTTAAATATATTTTCTCCATTTTGACCTGTAAATCCCATTGTTTCACACTTGCCTTGGAAGTTACTTTTCCTAGAATATAAAAATCTTTCAAAAATCTTTTCATTATGGCCAGCACTTTCGGGAAAAATAAACTTAATAATTTTGCCTTGTCTATTTTGCCAACTGTAAAACATCTTATGTCCCTTTTGAAAATCAAACAACCTCTCAATTTACCTACAAATGCAAATTCCATTCACACTGCATCTACTGGGACTCCATCTTAGCTCACCCATCTCCATTTCAAAATGCCTGTTTTTACACTTAACCTCTTTGATGATTCAAAACTTGCAGTCTTACCGTCTTTAGTTTAATTAAATTAGTCTCACACACACGCATACACCACAGCCCCCTCAAGCCTGCTTTAAAGCATCCCACAGTAATAAGGGATAAAAATGATATTTCCTTTGTAGGAAGAGCAAAAGAGAAGGTCTATAATAGGGTGAAAGGTAGGAGGGAATAAATGACAAAGGGATAATGATACAAGGCAAAAGGAGACGGTAATGTGACAAGTCAAGAAACAAAAGATGGATCCACTTAAAGATATAAATGGAAATAGCCAAATCATCACAAACAGCTGCCCTCTGAAAACCTTGGGAGCAGAGATTATGATCTGAAATTGTTGAACTCAATGTTGAACCTAGAAGGCTTTAAAGTGTAGTATAAAGGGTTAATGTTAAATATATAAATATATAATCTATATCATATGTAAGATCACATAACAGAGCATGGAGAGACTACTATGTGGAGCCTCATACTGAGCCTATATTGTAAATAGTTAGTGTAATGTTCATGAAAGGCAGATTTTACCAACAGTTTTGCCCCCAGCATTATCTGCAAGTCCAGATCCACGACTACCACACCTAGGACCCCAGCAACAATAAAAAATGGTGACAGCGGTTAAACACAATGAGAGGAGCAACAAGTGAAGAGCCCAGCGATTGGCAGTAGCAGCGAGACAAACGACAGGAGGACAATGACAGTGTGGGAACATATTCAACAGAACTCCAGAGAAGCCAACAGTGAAAGGAAGATATGGAAAAAATCCTACCTTCGCCACAGTGCTTTGACCGTGTGGAAGGCCCAAATCAAAGTGAGAAGCGGCAGAACTGGCATCGCAGGTTTACCGGGTATAGAACAGCATCAGACAGGAAAGATGAGTGAGGAGTAGGCCAGTACGTTACTCTATGCATTAGGCAGTAGTGCAGACGATATGGTCAGACAGGGAATAAACAAAGACCCGGTGACATAAGATGTTATCAAAGACTTTGATACTTAAACCACCATTATAGAGAGAGCAAAATTTAACAGGTGCACCCAAAGATGAAGTGAGAGCATAGATTCCTTTATTAGTGAGCTATATTGAAAATTGTGAATACGGAGCCCTGAAAGATGAATTAATTCAGGATTGTCTTGGGATCCTTAGAAACGACACTATCGGATATTTTGCAGCCGATGGAAGATTTGACCCTATTGGTAGCTGTACAAATAGTGAGGCAGACAGAAGAGAGAAAGAAAAACAAAATTTTTTTCAAGGCGAAGAAGAAATCTCATGGAGAAAAATGGTTGATACGGTCCAGTATATAGCACACACAAATTGCAGCACACCTAACCACAAACAGAGAAAAAGTGAATAGGGCACAGTAGCCACCATCATTCAGTGTTCTTGTAGTGGTGGGTAAAGGCTGCATCAATGCAAAGAATGCCCTGCCAAATTGCAGAGTGCCTCTGCAAGAAGAGAGGCCATTTTAACCCCATTTGCTGCAACAGATAGATCTTAACAAAGCAATTAAAGGAGAAACAGCCAAGATCATCCACCATTCAAGAAATTGAAGACACTCAAGAAGTTGAAGAATTAAAAGAACCAAAAGTACCATTCTTGGGAGAAATCACAAGGTCATATGACAACTATTGGAGTGCAGATATTGGCCTGAATTTTACTTTTGATGGGTGGGCCTAGGAGCTGCTGGGAAATGGACGGCTGACAGTGATCGACCCCTGACCGCGATTTCACGCTGGCTGGCCAATTAACATTCATCCGACGTCGTCTTGCGCGATTTTACGCCCGATCGGGTCGGGCGTGCGCCCACCTGTGGGACATGAAATGCTGCCCATTATGGTCAATAGACATAAAACAAACTTCAAACTAGGACTGGAGCAGAAGTTTCAATTCTTTCAGACACAGAATATTGGTTAAAACCAGACATACTTCAGCCATCCATCATAAGACTCCATGGTCCAGGAAGCATTCAGCTGAAGATCAAAGGACAGTTGACTGCTCAACTCCAATACAAAGGAAGAGAAATCACAAACTTTCTGATCCACAATTACTGTTCAGTTGAAAATATCGCACAGATCTAAAACTCATCTTTTAAAGGAGATGAATTGGAAAACCTTGAGGAAACCAGACAAGATTTCCCTGGAACAGCAGGTGAAGGAACCAGACAAATTTGAGCAAAGAAAACAACTAGCCCGGGGCCAAGGAAAGTTATTATCAGAAATGCATGGAAGTCAAAGGTTGTATGAGGAATTAGGCTTTGCTGTGGAAAAACTGATCAGTGTCGGGAACCAACTTGCATGCATGAAAGATGAGTTTGCTAATGAGAAATGAGAACTGGTGAGAACACTGGAGTATTGGTCATAGGAAGTAGAACACTTAAGACTTGAAACATCTAAACTATCTACTTGTAGAAGCAAATTCAACAAAGACAGACCTTCAATTAAAACCTGATGAAATTCGAGCATCAGAAGTATCATGAAAAACAACTTGAACAGGAAAAGGAATTGCTGATGAATCAGAACAGTTGGCTGACTGCCGACCTAAAAACTAAGGCAGATGAACTGTTGCAACTTCGTGAAAAGAACAACGAAATTCTTGTACTCTGATGCAATCTGGAGAATTAAAGGGATCCGTTGTGCTAATTAGCCAAATTACAGCCATCACCAAGAGCAAAAAGAACTGCTGATGGCTCCCTCATTTCCATCCAGACCGTGGAAGCGTCTCAGAATTAGATGAAGGCAGACACTTACTTCCGTGGTGGGGTGGGGTGGGATGTAGTACAAAGGGTTAATGTTAAATATGTAAATATATAGTCTTTTTCATCAGTGACATAAGACCACATGACAACAGAACATTTGAGAGAGGGAATTCAATGTAGAGCCTCGTGCTGAGCCTATATTGTAAATAGTTTGCATTATGTTCAATAAAAGGTGGAGTATAAGAAGTCTTGCCTCCAGCATTGTCATTAAGCCCAGACCCATGACTACCACGCCTAAGACCCTAGCAACAATGACAGATAATGTGCCTAATCTCAAGATGAGTGCTGTTCCTTGAGCTTATGTTGAACTTCATTGGGACAGTGTGGGAGGGCCGCAGAGAATTAAAATGACAGGTGACTGGAAGTTGGAGGCCACACTTGTGAATAGAATGAAGATGTTCCACATTGCGGTCACCCAATTTGCATTTGAGCTCCTTGATGTAGAGGAGAATGCATCATGACCAGTTGAAAAGTGCTAGTGAATCACAGTTTCACTTGGAAGGGCTGTTTGTGGTCCTGGATAGTGGGAAAGGAGGAGGTAAAAGGCAGGTGTTTTACAGATTTATGATAGCTTACAGTTCTTTCTCTACCTTACTACCATCATTCCCAACCTCTGTACTTGCTAAAATCCTGTTAGATTCCTTTCCAGTTATGACAAAGGTCATTGACCTGAAAGGTTTGCTCTGTTTCTCTCTCTACATATGCTGCATGACCTGCTGTGTATTTTCCAGCATTTTATGCTTTTTATCCAGATTGCCAGGAGTGAATTTCTGTTCCTGATGACCATGAGTTTGATCCCTGCCAGCTATAAACTTCATCCTGCTGAGTCCCATTTCGGTCTCCCACTGAATAAATTGTCCATGCTTTGAAAGTTCAGTGCATTATATGTTTAAAACCACAAAAAATAGTTACTCCTAATTTTAAGCACACTTTATAATAAAAAAAATCAATCTGATTGTTGAGATTCCAGAACATAAACAGTTATATCATTTATCTTAAATATTTTGTCTCTTCATCCAGCTTATTATTTCCGCAAAATGTTTCTGTTTTTGTTTTCACAATTTCTTGTTTAATGATTCCAAGTAAACCACCTCTGTTCACAGTGTAATTCCCAGGTGTGTTTTCTGTTGTCATCATCTGAATTTTAAAATGATTCCCCAAAACATTGTGCATCAACATTATTCTATTGGTGTATGTTTACGAGTTTGTCACTTTTCTTATTTATTATTCGTATTCTGTCAAAACAACCTACTTAATGGTTACCCATTTGTGTTATAAATTTGGTTGAATAATTGGAAATGATAATAAGGGTGTTTTTGCAGTTGCTGCCTTTTAAAATTCAGACCTTGAAAATAAAGTAGACTTGATTTATACCTCATTGCTGTTACCTGTACTGCTTTGCTTTTTTCTTCCTACACCTTTGAAAAGTGCAACTCATTTATCTAGCCTTGGTTATCTGGTCAAATTCTCTACAGACTCCTTTGACGCTTAAACAAGTGCAATTTCTGTCATCAATGTCTTTTCAGCCTCGGATCAATTGAAATATTCCCCTCAGTGAGATTGAGATGTGATTGTATTTGAAAACAATGCAACACTTACCTCCCAAGCAAGACTAGAATGTTGCAAAACTCCATTAATTAATCAATCTAATTAATCAATTAAATCAAAAAGGGCTATGTCATGTGCATCACCAACAAAAGGGATCCACCAACAGACAATTTTAAGTTCTGTAATCAATTTCTTCAACAGGTAGGTAACACAACCATATCTGGGAGTTCATTATAAAAACAACCTTCAATGGAAAATGCACATTCAGCAGATAACATCCAAAGCCTTGGATTTCTGAGCAGGAGTCTTTGGTGTGATAACAAAAATATCAGAGTTACAGCTTACCAAGCACACGTTCATCCATTCTTGGGAGTATGCAAGTTGTGTGTGGGATCCTTATAAATTTGTGTTGTGTTCAACAATATTGGCAGCGACAGAGCTGCCGCTGGTGTTGCTAATAATGGGAGCAGTTGGAGGTGCTGAATTGAGAGCATCAGATAAGCACAATATCAAACAATATTTGTTTTAGTGCAATTTTTCCTGTACTGTGCTGCCACTAATATATTACATAAACCTGGAGAGAAAACTGAAACAGTATCATAACATATCTCTCCTGCTTCCCTTGATGATTGGTGGTCCATTTTGGCTCTTTCCTTACCAAATGACTTACTCCTTTTCTCCAGCATATGTCTATGTTCGTTTCAAGTCAAGTTCATTTTTGCTTGTTACAGTTCAGGCAACAAAGGAATTAAACTCAAAGAAAATCAATGCTCCTACTTGCCCGGCAACCAAAAGTTGCAAATGATGTCCTCATGTCACTTTTGAATATCTATTGCCCAAAAAAAATGATGCAGAAAAATACCAACAAAATGCTTAGGTTAATTTATTCTGGTGTAGAACCAGGAGAGATTTCCTGCAGTTGAACATTTTCCTTTTGTCTTAAACTTGAGACTTCAAATTCAGTAATGTGCTTTGCCCAGAAAAGCTTCCCTTGCAAGTGAGATAAAATTCCTGCATTTCTACTGTATATCTGATGCAGATTAAGAATTTTTAAAATTTTGTGCTTAGATTGGCTAGATATAAACAAAGTGGTAAGGGGTTGGTTATTTAGGACTGAGATGGGAATTTTTTTCATTCAGAGGTTTGTGAATTTTTTGACATTCTGTACCTGGAGGGTGAATGTTCAGTCATTGAGTATATTCAAGAATGAGATCGATTAGATTTTTGTACACAAAGGAAATTGGGGGATATGGGGATAGGGCAGCAAAGTGTATTTGAGATAGAAGGTCAGCCATGATCATATTCATTGGTGGAACAGGGGTAAGGGGCCGTATAGCCTTCTTGTGTTCTTTGTTTTTATGTTCTCGTGACCTCCTTATTTACAGCATTTTGTTTGCCTGAATGTTAAATTCCACTCTGCTTGGGGCAATAAGGGTTTCCATTTAATGTATGTTTGCGTTCATAAAGGAGGTAAACCTGTGGCAGGTTTCCCACAAAGTAGTTATATTCTTATCTATATTTATCTCCTGCAAGATAGGAGGGAGAAATCAGCAGCTCAGACCTTCCAATGGGTCAGCAGTAATGGAGGAACATGCTGAAGGTCTCTGACTGGGCTGCTTTTCAACCAACACCTGTGCTATCCAATCTGGATAACAATGCTTGATAGCCTATCCCCTCCCCAAGAATGATGGCTTCAAAGTCCATATTAGCAATAATACTGCCCCAACTGTCATCAGCTCCCTCAGTATGAAGCGATGATGGAATGTGGAGCCTTCTGGATACCTCCGCTACATAGATCTTAGCAACTGAATCATTGGGGAAGTTCAATCAGAATAAAGTTTATTTTAAAGGTGATGAACCCTGTTAAAAATGGGATTGAGTTTAGTGCATATTCCAGCTCTTGAATGTCAACAGTTTTGAGTAAGACCCATGGCATCTCCAGGACCTTTTGTTAACTTTCTTATGGAGTTTACATTTTTTTTTAAGCTCAGAATTTAAAACAATTAGTTTTATGCAGTAAACATTTTTCTTTTTTTTAAGAGAAATGGATTGAGAACTTGGATATATTTGGAAAGTCTCCTTCTTTGTTTCTATCTTTCAGCAGACTTAGTGGGACAATGATCAGATCAGATCTGTGTTGGACAGAGAAAAGAGAAGTAAAGAGTGCTGCTTTATTCTTCAGGGGGGAAGGAAAATCTGGAGAGGGACCATTATACCTTGGGAGCAGTGACCAGTGGCCATGTGTTTTTTTGGCTGCAGGTGGATGAAATAGGGGGCAAGAATAAATAAGAAACTTAGACAAAAATAAAACTCAAAAAATTGCTACCCAGCTTTTGTGTCTGATTGCTTTCTTTGAGGTTTTAGGGTGTAGGCATCTGAAGTGAAATGCTGGACCAATGCATATGTTCCTTTGCATGTCTACATCATATTCCCACTTCCATGAAGTGTTTTCATGGAAGCTGTAATTTCCTTAGCCACCTGTGTAATTTGGCTTCATGTGTATCATAAGACCATGGGACTTAGGAGCAGGAATGGGCCATTTGGCCTTTCGAGCCTGCTCCGCCGTTCAAAAAAGATCATGGCTGCTCTAGTTGTGGTCAGCATTATTTCTTACCCATTCTCCCTTGGTCATACACTAAATTCACTATCACACACAACATGACAAATATGAAATAACTGTAAAATTATCCTCCAGTTAACCAAAAAATAGAAAATATGAACTAAAACTGGCAATATGTTTTCCCTCTAGAATGCCACTTTATCTTGTGATATATTCCTTCCAACCTCTGCAGATTTAAAAAAAATTACACTTTAATTTTACTTTCCGAGCACAGAATTGAAGTGTAAAATGAGGTTCTAATTATAACTTTTCTAATTATGTTTTTTGTGTCAATAAAATTGAACGTTATTAGTTCTACTCGAGGATCTGAAGAGTAACAACTTCTGCATTATGCAACCCTTACACTGCTGAAAAATCAGAACAGATATCAGCATCGTTGGTATTTCTCAGGCCTTTTCCCTACCCTCACTAGTTCTTATTTATTCGTTTAACCCTTTTTAAGTTCCCAATGCTTCATTAAACTTCCCAATGGAGAGAACAGACTTGCACCTGTTGTCAGGCTTCTGATTAGTTCATTTCCTTGACTCTTTCAGAAATGTTGATTTACAGAGGATGGTCTTTTCAAGTGATGTTGATTTTATTTCCTCCCCTATTTGCCGTTGTCTTGACATATCCCTTTGATCACATTTACCTTTCCCCAGCTGCAGCCTTTGTCTCAGGCTCACCTAATGTTGCTTTTTAGCTGGCAGATTGGAGGTTCACAATAATATGCAACAGTGAATACAGTGAACACAAATGTTCACTGGCAATCAGTGAGCTTATACTTTTGTGACAGTGACCTTTGATATTTAATAAATTTTGTTCACACTCCTGTGAAGTACTTTGGAACATGTACCAAATTAAAAATGCAATATAAATGCAATTTCTTAACAGAAATTTTAACATTAAAAGAAACGTTTTTTCAATTCTGTAACAGTGAGAGGGAAGTGAGAAGAGGTGGGAAACATGAAGAAATCGAAATGGGTGTAAATTGAGGATAAGCATAAAATAAATTATTTCTTCCAAGTATTCACTGGCGATAATTCAAATAGAGTTAATTATTTCAACATAAATGAAACAGAAATCCTGGACAGGCTGAATAGTAGTCATGTAATATCACCCTCTTGTGGCTATTTGTGTATATATGTATATAAGCAAACCAGAATAAACCATTTTCAGTTGTGTGCTTGAACTCCATGTGCACTCTTTGTCCTGCAAGGTATCTCAATTCATCGATAATGAGATAAAGGAATGAGGTTTGTGAGAGGTTGATGATCTCTTGGAAGAATTACCAAGAACACTGGTAAGATTGTGGTAGCTTGGAAATGGAAACCTCGTTATACCTATTTTAAAGATTAGTGACAAAGCAGACTGAGACAACTATGGCCTGTGAGTCTTGCTTTAGAGGCAAATACCCTGGTTGAATAACTTTCCTGATTTTGTTTTTTGTTAAAGTGGCACCTGGAAAGCCTGGTAAGAAATTGGCTGAATAGTATGAAACAATGGGTGCTTGTTCAAGATGATACATTCAGTTGGGAGCATGGTGAAAGCTGAGTATGAAGTGAGGGATTATTTTTGAGATCCCTGACTGTTTCTAATTTAATGTACAGGCATAGACTCAAGCTCAGTATAAAAGTATCACACTTACAGATGATACCAAGCAAGGAGGGACAGCTGAATCCAGGAAACAGCTTGGGAACTACAAAATGAGTTAAACAAAGTAGTTTTGGGAAGAGCAAAGGCAGATAAAATTTAATATGGGCACGTGTAACATACAGCACAAAGGGAAAAAATTAGGTGAATAGTGTGATTTATATAGAAAATACCAAAGGGATTGAAAGTAGTTTGGAGATTTTGGTGGATTTGGCACCCCCCATAACCAGGCTCTACAGAACATCTATTAAAAAAGCTAGTAAATTGCTGAACCACATAAGCTAGAAAAATCAACTACAAGTTGGAGGAAGTCATGCTTAAACTGTACCATGTCTTGATTGGGCCATTATTATTTTTAAAAATATTGTAACAGTAAATCTAAGAAGCTTGATAAAACTAACATGACGTTAGAACTAGGGGAGCATAGATTCAAAATAATGAAAGGCAAATTTAGGATTGATATCAGGAAGTTTAGCTTCACACTGAAAGATGAGGGCCTGTTACTAACTTCTAGATCAGATAGTGGTACAAAAACATGGATTTAAGAAATATTTGGATGTTATGTTTGGAAGGGAGGGGCTGAAAATTCTTTCAGGATGGATGAACCTTGGACTAACCTTCCCACTCTCTCTCATCCTCCTTGTTTGTTACAATCTCCTCTTCAATGTCATGGTAGACTTTGAAACTCAGTATGTGGGGAACTTTGTGCCTTGTCTATCTGTGGAGCCACCCATCAGAGTTCCTGTTGCTTAATGTCCATTGGACAAGTGATTCTTGGCAATCAATTCAGTTGTCATTTGTTGACTTCATAACTATATGAATAGTGTTCATAGTCTTAATTTTTTAAGTTGCTTTTTCAGTAAAACATTCATCTTTAGCTTGGAGGGTAAAAACACCCACAAAGATGTGACTTATGTGGTTTTTTTTATGTGGCATCCTGATCACATTTTATATTCTGATTTCACTGTCAAAAACTGCTATAGTTGAAAACTATGAACCTTTGAAAGCCATGGTTGCCTTTTGGATGAACCAGATGGGCTGAATGACCTACCTTGCCTCTACTGATCTTTGTGAGCAACTATCAGAACTGAGAGTGTTAGCAATCTGAAATTAAGCCACAAAATGCTCAAAAGATACAGCAGTTAATCTGAAATATTAACTTGTCCTTTCCATTTTGTATTTGCAGACTAGCTGTGCATTTTCAATATTTTATGTTTCTGTGCCACAATTATGTTTACCAAGGGAAAATCTTTCTGATAAGTATATCTGTGATATATCCTTCATGTTTCCTATTTTCATCATCATCTTTATTTACTGTACTTTCAAAGTAGTCTGCCACTCAGTGGGACCTTGCAGGGATTAATCTGCATACATTGTAGCACATTAAAGTAAAATGTGCATTTAAACATCAACCAGCAACAATTTCAGCTGGACTTCAGTAAAATGTTTCATGTTTCATGCTTCAAGATCAGTTTCTCTTCTAAAATGCTTCAATTATGAATTCTTATTCTTATTTTCTATCAGATCTTAAAGCAGTGCACATTCTTCAATGCAGGGTGTAGAGACTGCCTTAACATTTATAGATGAACCCCATACTTACTAACGAATGCAATTTATTTTCATTTTCATTTTCACACCCCTGTCAAATACCAGTATTGCTGTGCTCCATCTTGATTCCCAGATGTTTCTTTTCTACTCGACTATCCCTGCGAATTCATCTGCTGCTCTCCTGAAGGTGCTGCCTCTTACTTGGATATAGTTGCACTGATGAATTCACTTCACCTAAGTTGCATGAACCTAGACGGTGAATGATGGAAGGCTGTTCAGCTGTCCAGGATCACGACCAATCTGTCTAATCTCGTGTCCCACTTAGGCACTTCACAGCAGGAGGCCACCGATGATCAATAAGAAGTTGGAACCCCAGCTGATTTTTCTGCTGCCTATACCACGAACGCTGAGGCTACTTGTGTCCTTGTGTCCACATTTCCTGGCCCCCCTAACTAGGACTTTCAGATCTATATTGGCTAATTGCTCCTCTGTCTTTATTAACTAAATTATTTGGGAGCTGTGATTTAAATAAAAAGCTACAAGAAATGTCTGCCTTCCTCTCCTTGCCTCAGCACAGTGCATTTGTATTGTTGAGTTAACACAGCCCTTTCTTTCACCCCACTATACTGTCAGAGTCATACATCTACATCCAATATTTTCTTCATCAAATGGTGGCAAGTGTATAATTTAGTATAGTGAGAAATTATGGTTATGCTTGTTAAAAACAATGGAAATGAGCATGGGAATCCTGATCGTTATTTACAGGTTTCTATGCAGCTTTGCTCTACTCATGTGGTAGAGATATTTTGCTTGATAAGTTGAGTAAACAGTAATTTTCTGAAATATTGTAAATAGCAATAACCGTTTTTCCTGCCTCCATTTTAAAGTTGTTCATGGCCCAACATGCTTTGGTTGTTTTGAATGGCTGTGAAGTTCCCACATTGTCCAGTGCCTTTTAAGAACTTGACTGTTGCATCCATTCTTAGATGGAAACACTAAATAAGATTAGTTGCTGTTTTACACTTCATTTCTTTGTTATTTTCATTTTTCTGAATGCCCATTAGAAAGATGACCTGGATTGAATTTGCTGGATTAATCTGCATAATCTCCATGTTTTGAGAGCAAGTAAAAGTGACAAGCAAACCCCCCCCAGCACCCCCACTGCCCTTCTGTCTTCTCCAGCAAAGGAGAATTGGAGCAGATGAGGTTTCAGGAAGGTGGTAGCTGCATTACATATGACTCCCAGTCTTGAGTAACAGTGCAAGAACTATCATCTGGCATGATGCCGACAAACTCAATAGTGGGGTTTCAGTCAACAAATGCTTCTTGTGTATCATATTCTGTCTTTCTGAAGTCAAAAAAGACAACAAAATGACCTTTCTTAAATTGCAGTTCAAAGCTATTAATGACCAGACAAATTTTCCTCCTAATAATTCTTTTAAAATCCTCCTGCACAAACCCCACCCCCACCCCACACACCTTTTTCTCAGCATGTTGCGCATGGACATTTGTCACAGATCTGCTGAAAATGAAGCTGCAAGTTCCAGTTAAACTGCCAGTTGAAAAAAAAATTGGTGTATTTATGTACAGCTTGGTCTGAATTGGTTAGCAATCGTACTTTCTCGGAAATTTAAAGTATACGTTGATAAATATGTCAGGCACTGTCTTCCTGATAGTTATTTACAGGTTTCTATGCAGCTTTGCTCTACTCATATGTGGTAGAGATATTTTGCTTGATAAATAGAGCAAAACAGTAATTTTCTGAAATATCGTAAATAGCAATAACTGTTTTATCCTGCCCCCATTTTAAAGTTGCTCATGGCCCAGTATGCTTTGGCGGTTTTGAATGGATGTGAAGTTCCCACATTGTCCAGTGCCTTTTAAGAACTCCACTCCAAAGGTCCATATTTAGCATGGTCAACTTTAGCCTTCTCTTTTTCTTTAGTAGTATTGCCTTCCAGTTCTTTGTTTGTGTCCACCGCCCCCCACCCCCCCAATATCTTTTTGTCCAGCTATTGATCTGCTCACAGCTGCAGAATTGTAGGTGGATTGAAGTCAGAAGAATGATTCTTTGTGCTCATGGTGCGTTATTCCTCTCCATTCTCAACGTCTTTGCAGCACTCAATACGGTCAACTACATCATCTTCCTCTTTTACCTCTTGTTTGTACATTCCTGTGCAACTATACTTGCCTGGTTCCACTCCTACCTGTCCAAACACAACCAATGCATCTGCAGACTTTCTTTCCTGTTCTGATACAGCCCTCTCAAACATCTGTCCTTCACTCTTTACCCCCTCATCTACATTATATACATTGGTGATGTTATCTTCACGCACATGATCGGTGTTATTGTATCCTGAGTGCACAGAGCTGTACCTGAACTGCCTCAATCCTGTAACTACTACTGTGTTGTGAGACTAACTTTGTGACATCAAGTTGTGGGATAAACTAAAATTTCAATCAATTGGATGGTCAAAGCCATCAATTTTGTTCTCTGCCATGATCTCCCTTGCTATTGGTTCCACTGTCCCTCTGTCCATTTGCATAGGCTGTATAAAATGAGACCTTGATTTCTGATTTGATTCTGTCACATTTAACTCAATGGATTAAAATCCAAATAGCAACCTTGGTCAAAATTGGGGATGCGGATCAAATCTAGATGAATTCGTTCAGAGGAAAGTGATTTTGGGAAGATATTGACATGACAGAAAAGAAGCTGAGGTTTATCTTCAATTTCCAGGATGATCCTGACGTGAGCCCAGTAACGCTTGACGTAGTCCAGCCAGATGTGATGGTTGATGCTTTAACCGGTTAAGTGCTAGACATGCTCAAGTCTTCTACCCCTTCCTTAACTTTTAGGGAGGAAGATGGGAGTCGTAATGTGAGGATGACCAGGATGGGGAGAGTAAACGTTCTGCTGGGGGAAAAAAAACACCAAAAGTGGAAGTGAGAGAGTGCTTGACCAGATTGATGGCTGCAGAAGCATCATGGTGAATTGAGGACCAAAGGCTTATGAATTGGAAGTTTGAAAATTCAGTTATTAGCTTCGTGGAGAGCTTATTCCAGGGTCAGCCATGGAATGAAGTGAGGATGTAAACATTAGGGGGATGTGGGTGGCGAGGTATACAAGGTGGCCATGCCTATGAGTGAGAGCAAAAGAGACAGAAAATTAAAGACTGAAAGGTTGAGATGGTTGCCTTGACTGAGGGTTCAACTGTTTATGGGAAAAAGTTTTAGAAAGGAACATGTATCCTAGGTCCAACCATCTCCAGCTGCTTCATCAATGACCTTCCCTCCATCATAAGGTCAGTAGTGGGGATGTTTGCTAATGATTGCACAACGCTCAACACCCATTCACGACTCCTTAGATATTGAAGCAGTCCATGTCCAAATGTAGCTAGACCTTGACAATGTCCAGCTTGGGCTGATCAGTGACAAGTAACATTCATGCCACACAAGTGCCAGGCAATGACCATCTCCAACAAGAGAGAATCTAACCATTGCCTCTTGACATTCAATGGCATTACCATCACTGAATACCCCACTATCAACATCCTGGAGGCTACCATTGACCAGAAACTGAACTGGACTAGACATATAAAGACTGTTGGTACAAGAGTTGGTCAGAGGCTAGAATCCTGTGATGAGTAACTCACCACCTGACTCCCCAAAGCCTGTCCACCATCTACAGGGCACAAGTCGGGAATGTGATGGAATATTCTCCACTTGTCTGGATGAGTGCAGCTCCCACAACACTCAAGAAGCTTGACACCATCCAGGACATAATAATAGCCCACTTGATTGGCACCCCTTCCACAAACATTCAATCACTCCCCCACTGATGCACAGTGGCAGCAGTGTGAACCATCTTCAAGATGCACCGTAGAAACTCGCCAAGGCTCATCAGGCAGCACCTTCCAAGCCCCCAACCGCTACCATCTAGAAAGACGAGGGCAGCAGATAGATGGAAACACCACCACCTGGAAGTCCCCTCCAAACCACTCAGCACCCTGACTTGGAATTATATTGTTGTTCCTTCGCTGTTGCTGGGTCAAAATCCTGGAACTCCCTTCCTAACAGCACTGTGGGTGTACGTACACCACATGGACTGCAGCGATTTAAGAAGGCAGCTCACCACCACCTGCTCGAGGGGAATTAGGGATGGGCAGTAAATGCTGGTCCAGCCAGTGATGCCCACATCCCATAAATGAATTTAAAGAAAGCAGAATCTGGGCGAAAGACATGTTTGTTTTTCCCTTCCAGGAATACACAAGAAAAGGAGTTTTAAAAGCCAGCTGCAAACCTGGTCTGTGTGCTAGTTCTGGTGTTCTAGTTCTGGTGTGCTAGTGTGTGCTGTGAAGGTCACAGCTGAAGAACATCAACTAGGAATCCCTGTAGATTACAGGTAAAAAAAAAGTATTTCTCTGTTGCTGGAGGCAAGTCACAGGTCAGCAAAGCCACAGTCAAAAATCAAACAGGGCAACTCCTTCAGCTAACCTGCAGAACCAAGTGTCTCCAAACCAACTGCTCAACTGCCAAAGCTAGCTCTACTGGAATCACCCAATTTGACGGCCACAACGTTTTGCCATCTACTCTTCACCAACAAGCCACAGACTGATGCATATATCTTTTTAAACTTTTATTTTTGGACTCAACTTCTCATTTCTAATCTGTGTGTATGTCTTGCCTTTTTATTTTTATTTTCATTTGGTTTTTAGTAACTAATAAACTCACTCTTTGTCTCAAAGCCTGGTTAAATTGGCTCCTTTTAAAACATAAATACATTTGGATTGGGAAAAGGTATCCACAAAGGAAGGAATCCTTTTAAAATTAACCTTGTTGCGACCAACCGATGAGGTTGAATAAACAAGGGGAGCTAGCTCATCACCCCCCTCACCTGGAAGCATAACAATTTGAGGTATCACGTCCGGAATCATGACAAATTGAGGGACCTCACCTGGGGACCGGTTGTGACAGCAGTGATAAATTGCATCAGGGATTTAGTAGAATCAAGTTACTAAGGGGGGATAAATGAAGGGTGGCATGACTGGGTCTTGGGAAGACTGGAGATAAGAGCCCGAGATGCCCCACCAGACTCTTATGTGCCAAAGCCCTTCACGTAATATGAATACTTTGAAATTGTGTGCTGGTTAGATTGACAAACATGGTAACCATTTTGCAGACAGCATAGAAACGAACTAGTTAATTTTCTTTGCGCTGGTTGTTGTAATGTTGGCCACTTTAGTTGGAGAACTTCTTCATGAGATTCTTTAACATACACCTAAACCAATGGAACAAGCAGGCCATGCCTTATTTTAACTGTTCATATGCAGGATTACATCTTAATGATATAGAACTCAATCAACGCTGCACTGGAATATCAACCTGTAGTGTACAATACTCTTATTTCCAAATTCCTCCTGATCTCTGTAACCTTCTCCAGCCATACAATCCTCTGAGCTCTCTGCACTCCCCCAACTGTGACTTCCTGAAGTTTCCTGATTTTTGCTTCACCGTTGGTGACTATGTCTTCAGTTACCTGTGCCCTAAGCTGTGGAATTCACTCCAACCTCCTCCACTGCTCTGACTAAAACCTACCTCTTTGACCAAGCATTTGGTCACCTGTCTGAATGTCTCCTTGTTCGGTGTCAAATTTTGTTTGATAACAGTGCTGTAAAACTCATTAAAAGTCTTTTATTTAAGAATATTAAAGATGTAATATAAATGCAAGTTATTCTGCAAAGCATTTGAATCCAAACCACCTGTCTCAGGCGAGCCTGCTGATATCCCAATACAAATATATTGAGTGGTCATGTACATCCTGTGCAAATGCAGCATGGGCATCCCCATTGTTCACCTGCTTAGAAATCCTAATGCAGCTGGACTATATGCAGTACCTGTTATGATGCAATTCATGTCTTGTGTAATTAATCACAGCTATACCTGTGTCACTCCTACATTACTTTAATCTTTCTAGTGCTTCTTAACAAAGAATCAGATCGGTAAACTAAGAAACATTCAAAATGTCATTGGCAATATCAAACATCTCAACAAATCACTTATTCCAATAAATTATTCTTTGCAATAAGGGAGGTTTATATTCTGTAAAATATAGCAAGGAGTGAATTAATGACAGTTATTCCATCTTGCAGTACCTTAAGCAATGTGTTTAGCTAATCTCAAAAGTGGCAACTTGAAGTAGCTTTTGGAATACTTGTTCCTTTTCATTACTGCTCTACAACAGCTACTCTTGTATTCATAAGCTATTACTTAATTCTGTTCTTTTTATAAAAAACATTGGCATAACATTTTGCTAGTTATTACAAGGGAATTTACAGTAATGTTAGATTGATTACGGTATCTTTAATGTATAAGCAAACACCACAAAACAGTCGTTTATTCAATATTTAGTTACGCTGCGTTTATTAATTGTTATACTCCAGGGCATTTTCAGTGCTGCCTATACGTTACCATATTTGTAGAATGTTTGTGGTTTCTTGAAGTATTTCAGTAATTTGCCCTCAAAAGTCTGTTGAGCCTCATAGTGTTGATTCTTTGTCCCGTATATCTTTGTGATTTTTTTTTTTCAAAAATGCTGGAAGCTTTAGTTATGTAATCCTATTCAGAGTGCAATCAGAACTACATTGTGCATTTTCTTCTGAATTGGGGTCATTTTCATTTTTGAATTTGTATTTGCATTCTAGTTGGGGTGTGTATCTTTTCAGTTGCTTCCCTTTGTAGGTTGGCTCCTTTACCCCCAATCTGCACTGACCATTGCAAGTCTACTGCTGATCTGTCCCCCGGCCATTGCAGTAACGCTTATAATCAAGTGCCAGAAGCTGTGTCATGTCATGGAGATGGATTTTCCAATTTTTCCCTCCCCATTTAGATCCTGTAGACAGGAGGCTGGAAGGTGAGTTCTTGTAAGGGCTTTCCTATAGTTTTCCTTTTTAAGAGTTATTCAGAATGTGTTGGATGTTTGCCAGGTGACTTTTTAAAATTTATTCTTTCATGGACTGTGGGTGTCACTGGCTAGGCCAGCATTTATTGCCCATCCCTAATTGCCCTTGAGAAAGAGGTGGTGAGCTTTCTTGAATCACTGCAGTAGTACGTTGTAGGTACACCCACTGTGCTGTTTTGGGTGGGTGGGTGGGGGGCGGTGGGGAATGGTTGGTGTTCCAGGATATTGACCCAGCAGCAGTGAAGGAATGGCGATATAGTTTGAAGTCAGGGCAATGTGTGGTGAGGAGCGAAACTTGCAGTTGGTGGTATTCTTATGCATATGATGCCCTTGCCCTTTTAGGTGGCAGAGGTTGTGGGTTTGGGAGGTGCTGTTGAAGGAGCATTGGTGAGTTGCTGCAGTGCATCTTGTAAATGGTGCACTCTACTGCCACTGTGCATCGGTGATGGAAGGAGTATATGTTTAAGGTGTTGGATGGAGTGCTTTGTCGTGGATGATATCGAACTTCTTGAGTGTTGTTGGAGCTGCACTCATCCAGGCAAGTGGAGAGTACTGTCATGAGGCTATGCCCCTTTATTTTTGAAAATATGATTTTTCAACTTCCAACTGACTGGAGATTCTGCAATTTGAACTGAGACAGAGCAAACTACTTAAAAATGCAAGGCCACATTCCAAGGTGAAGGTGAGAAACAAACAAACAAATCACCCTCAGGGAAATGTGAAGAGAGAGACATTTCCTATAATCCAGACACCCATTGAAACTCATAACCGTCTAAGGAAGAGGCATTAAAAATGCAAAGCGCTGGATATTGAAACAATGGCTGCCACAGACAGACTCATCCAAAACCTCTTGGAAGTATACAATGGGTGAAGTATTTCAAGGAAAGGATGTCCTTAGAGAGATGACTAGAGAGAGATTGCATGTGACACAGGCAGTGTCGAGAAAGTCTTGAGCAGAGGAAACAGGCCGAAGGCTGCTCTCTCTCTGTCTCTTTCTTTTGGAATAAGTGTGTCGTCTAGTTAGAGAAGCCAACTCTGTCAGAGACCAACCAGCGAACTGAGATCTCGTAATAATTGCAACATCAACATCTGACCGCATCCAAGAAACAAGCTAACCCTTATCGGCCGCAGCATTTAAAACCTATGCCTCGAGGACAACCAAAGGACACTTAACAGTATATTCTTTTACCTTTTTTAATTGGACTCTAACTCACACTTATCAGAAACAAGGGATGTGGGCCCAAATGACTATGAGGGCTGAATGGTCGACGTCATGTTTTTATTATTTTTCTCGGGTTTAGTGGTTAATAAACTTGCTCTTATTTTAACTTGAGAGAACCTTGCTTGGTCCCTCGCTGCTCATAGCTTAAACAGTTAAATAAAAATCTGATTTAGAAAAAGCATATGTTCATGAAAACTAAACTTAAACCTTTGTTGTGACCAACCAAGGAGGTTGAATAGAGGGGAACCATGTCCAAATGCAGCAAGACCTGGACAATATCCGGGCTTGGGCTGACAAGTGGTAAATAACATTCGTGCCACACAAGTGTCAGGCAATGACCATCTCCAACAAGAGAGAATCCAACTATCGTCCCTTGATGTTCAATGGCATTACCATCACTGAACCCCCCATTATTAACATCCTGGGGATTACCATTGACCAGAAACTGAACTGGACTAGCCATATAAATACTGTGGCTACAAGAGCAGGTCAGAGGCTAGGAATCCTATGACTAGTAACTCACCATCTGACTCCCCAAAGCCTGTCCACCATCTACAAGGCACAAGTCAGGAATGTGATGGAATACTCCCCACTTGCCTAGATGAGTGCAGCTCCTACAACACTGAAGAAGCTGGACACCGTCCAGGACAAAGCAGCCCGCTTGATTGGCACCACATCCAGAAACATTTACTCCCTCCACCACCGACGCACAGTAGCAGCAGCGTGTACCATGTACAAGATGCACTGCAGGAATTCACCAAGGCTCCTTTGACTGCATCTTTCAAACCCATGACCATTACTGCCTTGAAGGTCAAGGGCAGCAGATAAATGGGAACACCACCACCTGGAAGTTCCCCTCCAAGTCACTCACCATCCTGACTTGGGAATGTATCAGCCTTTCCTTCACTGTTGCTGGGTCAAAATCCTGAAACTCCCTCCCTAACATCACTGTGGGTGTACCTACACCATATGGACTGCAGCGGTTCAAGAAGGCAGCTCACCACCACCTTCTCAAGAGCAACTAGGGATGGGCAATAAATGCTGGCCCAGCCAGTGAAGCCCACATCCCATGAATGAATAATTTTGAAAAATCATTTCTCACCTGGTCATTAAAAAATTGGGGGCTAATGTCTAGGATTGATCCCATAGACTGTTGAAAGAATTGGAATCCAGAAAGGAATTTGTTCCTTAAAAAGCAATTTAAAAACTGCAAAACTTTGTTTTGGGCTTGTAATACTGAAGTGTTTAAATGTCCACATTCGCTGTCAGTGCTTTCATAGAACAGGATGAGATAACTGGTGAGAAGTTAAGGGCATTGTCCTCGGAAGAATTAAAAGGTGTAGTTAGGCACTCCAGTAGTAAGTAGTAAGAAAAGGAAAGGGAGTTTAAATTAAAAGAGCTTGAGCTAAAAAGGATCTTACTGTGCCCATTGAAGAGTGAGGGAACCACCCTTAGCTCAGACTTAGGGGCTGAAGTATTCAAGTTTGCCCATTTGATCCCTAAATTTGATGAAGTGGTGGGTGCCTTTATCTCTTTTGAAAGGTTAGCACAACAGTTAAAGTAGCCAGCCCAACACAGCTGTTGCAGAGTGAGCTGATAGGAAAAGCTCAAAACGTTACTGCGTCCTGCCTGAGGAAAGCGCAACAAGCTATTAGGAGCAAAAAGGGCTTTTTTAAGCGTGTACCTGTTATTGTCAGAGGAGTGCAGTCTGAAATTCTGTACACTCAGGAAACAGCCTGACCAGACCTACCTGGAATTTGAATGGCTTAAGCAGCTTGCTTTTGACCGGTGGGTATGCGCGCTTGAAATTGAGGCCACCTACAAAAACCTTCATAAAATAATTCTCCTTGGAGTTCTAAAACTCCATCCCACCCCCGATAAGAACTCCTAGAGGAACGGAGAGTAACAGGGACCAGACTAACAGCAACCTTGGCTGCTGATTGAGCTGTCCACAAACCCTCATCCCAAAGGAAACCCTTCCCTAGCTGGCTTCAACCAACTAAGAAGATGGGAGAGTCATAGGAACCTGAACACCCAGGGGAGAGAAGGGACAGCTGGAAAAACAGGGGCCCTCCTCAGGCCAGAAAGGATGCTGCTGAGAAGAGGAATGAGACCAAGAAGCCTGTCTGAGCATACACCAGGCTATGGCTCTGACTGCGGCAGCAAATCCCTGTTATCGCACTACTGTGAGTGCGGGTGAGTTTTAAAAATACCCCCAAGAGTTGCAAGGATTTTGTATCAGAAGTAAGAATGGCCACATTTCCACAGAGCGAGGCAAGTAAGCCTATAGTGATACTGAGGGAGGAAGGGGCCAGCCAAACTCTCCTGCTGAGAAAAGGCATTATCTTTCCACCAGAATGCAGTGAGTACTAAGTACCAAGGTGTTGGTAAAAGGTATTGAAGGAGGGTACATGCTCATGCCTTAATACCGGGTGCAGCTGGAGTGCAACCTTATGTGGAATGGGAGCCATCCTGGTTTGCCTGTGGATAGAGCCACCCTGCTCCTTGGCAATATGAGCATACGAACTTATGAATTATGAGCAGAAGTAGGCCACTCGGCCCCTTGAGCCTGCTCTGCCATTCAATCAGATCCGATTTTAATCTCATATTCCTGCCTACCCCCAATAACCTTTCACCCCTGTGCTTATCAAGAATCTTATCTACCTCTGCCTTAAAGATATTTGAGGAGTCTGCCTCAACCACCTTTTGAGGAAGAGAATTCCGAAGTCTCAATCCTGTGAGAGAAATTTTTTTTCCTCATCTCTGTCCTAAATGGGTGACCCCTTATTTTGAAACAGTGACCCCTAGTTCTAGATTCTCCCACAAGAGGAAATGTCCTTTCCACATTCACCCTGTCAAGTCCCCTCAGGATCTTATATGTTTCAATCAAGTCGCCTCTTACTCTTCTAAACTCTAGTGGACACAAGCCTAGCCTGCCTAGCCTTTCCTCATAAGGTAACTCACCCATTCCAGGTATTAATCTAGTAAACCTTCTCTGAACTTCTAATGCAATTACATCTTCTCTTAAATAACGAGACCAATACTGTAAACAGTACATGGCAATGATCTGGTTGGATCAAAAGTGAAAGCATCCCCAGTAGTCTGAGAAGCTGACTGAGGTCAGGGAGACAGAACAGCTGCAGGAGAATATGCCTGGCATTTTCCCTGACTGTAGTAATTCAGTCTATTGCCAGACAGACTCTGTCAGAGAAGGTAGAAGTGGCACTGCAGACAGATAACCGATTATCCTGGTTATATCTGGTTATCCGAGAACTACTTTTTTGGGAGTCTAGAGGACCCCAAGGAGGTAATAAGTAGGTCTTCCTTGGTTGTGGTTCAACAAGCTAACCCATTGTTAAAAAAGCTACCTCAGGCTCCCCAAACTGAAGTTGAGGCAGTGGCAATCCCTGAATGCTACTACATTAAAAATGAGGCACTGGTAAGGAAGTGGCGACCCCATCACAGACTTGCAAATGAGGAGTGGACAATGATCCACCAGGTAATGGTGCCACCTTGGTACTTTGGAAAAATATTCAGGCTAGCACACAATGTCCTGATGGCTGGGCATGTTGGTATATGAAAAACCCAAGCCCGTATCAGTCAGAAATTTTACTGGCCACACCTCCTCAAGGATGTAATAAGGTTTTGTAGAACCTGCTGCACCTGCCCAGTTGTGGGAAAACCTTAGCCTGCAATAAAATTTGCGCCTATGCTTCTCGTGCCAGTTTTGGGGAACCATTCAGCAAGGTGCTAGTGAACCGTGTGGGGCCCCTGCCCAAAACAAAAGGGGGCTACCAGTATATCCTTATCATCGTGGATGTGGCTACCCGCTTCCCAGAGACTGTTCCCCTGAGAACCATATCTGCCAAAATGGTGAGGGAATTGACACAATTCTTTATCCGGCATGGACTGCCCACCAAGATCTGGTTGGATCAGGGCTCAAATTTCATGTCCAAATTATTCCAGGAAGTTATGGGTTACCTAGATGAGACCCAGCTGAAGTCCTCACTGTATCACCTGCAGTCGCAGAGAGCACCAGAACGGTACAACCAGACCCTAAAAACAATGATCAGGTCATTCTGCCACGAGTACTCCAGGACTGGGATAAAGGACTAGGTTTTCTTCTGTTCGCTACCAGAGAACCACCCAGTGAATCAACTGGTTTTCCTCTGAAATGGTTTATGGACACCAAGCGAGAGGTGCTCTGAAACTAATCGGAGAGATTTTTATAATGGGAGAAGGAGGTCTCCATGTTAGACTACGTAATCATGTTCCGTGAGCGATCCATGAGAGCCTGTGATATGGCTCAAAAACACTTACTTAAAATATTTCCTGAGCAGCTTTGAAAAAAACAGACAAATATGCCAGACCTGAAGCTTTCAGCCAGGAGATTATGTGCTACTGCTCCTACCAATACTGGGTGAACCCCTAAGAGCTCAATTTAGTGGTAACACACAGAGTAGCAAAGAAGCTTGGGTAGGTAAACTATCTAATTGACACTCCATACCGCAAGAAAAAGCAAAGGCTGTATCATGTCAACATGATAAAACAATATCACAGCCAAGAAGGGCACTAGCAGGTAATGAATAAAAACAAAAATACCTGGAAAAACTCAGCAGGTTTGGCAGCATCTGCGGATTGGAGCACAGTTAATGTTTCGAGTCCGAATGACCCTTCAACAGAACTAAGTAAAAATAGAAGAGAGGTGAAATATAATCTGGGTTGGCGGGGTGGGGGGAGGGGGGGGGTGGTGTGTGACAAGAAGAGCTGGATAGAGGGCCAGTAATAGGTGGAGATAACCAAAAGATGTCACAGACAAAAGGACAAAGAGGTGTTGAAGGTGGTGATATTATCTAAAGGAATGTGCTAATTAAGGGTAGAAAGCAGAACGAGCAAGGTACAGATAGCTCTAGTGGGGGTGGGGTGGGAGGAAGGGATCGAAAGTGGGGCGGCTTCACAAGGCTCTGCATTGACTACTGAAATGTTAACACAGTGACCAGAGCTGACGCCTACCCGATTTCCCTACCTCGAAGACTGCATAGTTAGGGTAGTTAACGCAACCTACATTGCAAAGATAGATTTACTCGAGGGATACGAGCAGGTTCCCTTGATGGCTGCACGAAGGAATTCCCCATTGAGTCCTGCCATTTGAATTCTGAAATGCCCCAGCCACCTTTCAAAGGCGGATAAAACAGGTAGTGGTGGGCTTATCCAATTGTGTTGTGTACCTAGACGACCTCCTAGTGTACAGTGACATCTGGAAAATTCACTTAGAGCTACTGGAAGCCCTCATCCAGAAATTAGTCAGCTGACCTAGTGGCCAATCTCGCAAAGAGCAAGTTCGCTAAGGCTCGGGTGACCTACAAAGGTCATGCGGTGGGTCAAGGACAAGTACTGCCCAGAGCTGCCAAGGTACAAACAACAGCACAGTTTCCCATTCCCACAGTGAGATGGGAATTCATGAGATTTTTAGGGATGTGCAGGTTCTATCACAGGTTTGTCCCACACTTGAGCACTGAAGCTGCCCTGCTGACAGACCTACTCTAGAAAATAGAAGTAGTATTGACCAAGAAATGCCAGACACCTTTTGAGAAGCTGAGAACCATTTTAATAAATAGACCAATGCTAGCAGCTCCAGACTTTAACCAAGTATTTAACGTAGCCATCAATGCTGGTGACCTTGGGGTAGGGGCTGCCCTCCTCCAGGAGGACGAATCAGCGATAGAGACCAATCGCGTATTTCTCCAAATAACTGAATGAACATCAGAAACGGTACTCCACAGTAGGAAAATAAATCCTGGGTTTATTACTGTTCTCAAACTGAGATATATGTCCGAAATGGATACAGAGGGATCACAATCTCTACTG
Source organism: Cetorhinus maximus (assembly GCF_964194155.1). NCBI lineage: Eukaryota > Metazoa > Chordata > Chondrichthyes > Lamniformes > Cetorhinidae > Cetorhinus > Cetorhinus maximus. The sequence continues at coordinate 16,658,835 of NC_135893.1, read as the reverse complement.
ACCATAACTCTGGCCTTTGTGGAGAAATTCAGAACTCAATGTAAGGTTAGTTCATTAGAGTTTGTTTCTCCAACCATATCACCTAAAAGTTACCCACATTACAGGGAAATCAAATGTAATTGCAGATGCCCTGTCCAGAACTTAGAGACCCAGGGAGAAATGGTGGGATAATCCAGACCAAGGCTAAGAGAGTGAATGTTTTTTTTCTGTTTTGTGTTTTTATACCTTGTAATGAAATGAGAGTGAATCTCATTTCATTTTTTGTGATGGGTGGTGTCACAAGGCTTTAATTTTTTAAAATGTGGTTTTTCAACTTTCAACTGACTGGAGATTTTGCAATTTGAACTTAGAGAGAGCAGACTGCTTAAAAATGTAAGCCCATATTCCAAGATGAAGGTGATGAACAAACCAATCGCCCTCGGGTGTGTGAAGACAGACATTTCCTATAATCCAGACACCCATCGAAACTCGTAACTGTCTAAGGAAGAGACATTAAAAATGCAAAGTACTGGAAATTGAAACAAAGACTGTCAGAGACAGATGCACCCAAAGCCTCTTGAAAATACACAATCGGTGAAGTAATTCAAGGCAAGGCTACCCAGCTACTTGAGAGAATTTGCAAGTGACACAGACGGTTTCAATAAAATCTTTGGAGGAGACAGGCTGAAGGCTGCTCTTTCTCCCCCTCCCTTTTGGAATAAGTGCGTTGCCCTGCTAGATAAGCCAACTCTACCAGAAACATACCAGTGAACCGAGATCTCATAATTGCAACAACATCTACATCCGACTGCATCCAAGAAACCAGTTACCCAAATCAGCCACAGCATTTAAAATCTATGCCTCAAGGACAATCAAAGAACACTTAACCATATAGTCTTTTATCTTCTTTTTATTGGTATGTGTGTGCGCGCATGCGCTGCCCCGAATGACTGCACGAGGGCCGAATGCTTGAAGTTTCTCGGGTTTAGTGGTTAATAAAGTTGTGCATTCTTTGACTCAAGAAAACCTTGTTTGATTGGTTCCTTATTGCTCACAGCTTTGTCATGATTCACTGGGGATAATGCGTTGCAATATGAAGCCCCACTGTTCGCCGAGCCACAACAAATGTGATAAGTTTGACCAAACCCCCAGATTACCCTAATTCTACCTAACTGTTTAATTTAACAGAATACGAGCACCAGGTTTGTAAACTTAATAAGTAAATAACTGGTATTGAACAAATTGTCTTTAACTAAACTCTACTCCCTTCTTAAATCACTATATACGCATATACGCACACGCGCGCACATACAGATGCGCGTGCACACAGATGCACAACATGGATTTCAAGGGTGGGATAAAACAGTTCAATAGCACTAATCTGGAGTACAGGATTCGGTGGATTGATTTTGATCGATGTCTTCCAAATTCCTTTCAGTTCTTGTTGATGACACAAGATGGTCTTCCAGCACTTTCAGAATTTAGTTCACTGGTTAGGAACTTGCTTTTCAATGTCTCTAACAGTGGCTTTCCCCTTTTCATTTTTACAGGGCCTTCCTCAGAGAGAGAGAGCAGGTTATAGAGATATGAGGAAAAGAGTTTTTAGATGTTTTCTCTTTCTGCTTTCTGCTGCCCTGCTCTTCACACACAAGCTTGGTCACCTGGTCAGGAGCCAATTAAAATGCTGTTGTCAGGCAGCTCCCTTGATCCAGGACTCCTTTCCGGCATCACCTTGTCTTTCATGGCACACTCCGTTCCAGGTCGGCAGCATTATATATATATCTCATCCTGTTCCAGTGGACATGTCCTTTAAACTGCAGCCATTGTAATTCTAATCCACGGTCTAATGAAAATAAAAAGATATGTTCCTTGCAGCTTAAATAGTTAAATACATTTTGATTTGGGAAAAGCATATCTCGTGAAAAAGAAACTTAAACCTTTGTTGTTGCCAACTGAGGAGGTTGAATTGAGTTCACCCCTTCTCACCTGGCTGTTACAGTATTCCATCACACTCCTGATTTATGCCTTGAAGATGACAGACAGGCTTTGGTGAGTCAGGAGGTGAGCTACTTGCCGCAGAAGTCGCTGCCTCTGACCTGTTCTCGTGGCCACAGTATTTGTATGACTGGTTCAGTTCAGTTTCTTGCCAATCGATGTTGATAGTGGGGGAATTCAGTGAAAGTAATGTCATTGAATGTCAGTGAGAGATGGTTACGTTCTCTCTTGTTGGACTAGGTCATTGCCCAGCACTTGTGTGACACGAATGTTACTTGCCACTTATCAGCCCAAAACTGAATGTTGTCCAGGTCTTGCTGCATTTGTACATGACTGCTTCAGTATCTGATGATTCGCGAATGGTGCTGAACATTGTGAAATCACCAGCGAACCTCCCCACTTCTGACCTTATGATGGAGGGAAGGTCATTGATGAAGCAGCTGAACCCATTGGCGGTTGGACCTGGGGCATTACCTTGATGGACTACTGCAGTGATACTCTGGGGCTAAGATGATTTGCCTCGAACAACCACAACCATCTTCGTTTGTGCTAGATATGACTCCAACCAGTGTAGTTTCCCCCCTGATTCCCATTATGCCTGTTCTGATCTAGATAGCTGAGGAAGGATGGGAGGAGGCTCGAGTGGAGCATAAATGCCAGCATGGACTGGTTGGGCAAATGGCCTGTTTCTGTGCTATATATTCCACATAATTCTAATTCTGAACTGCCTAAAGCCTTTGACTTTGACTTAGTGTTGGAACCTTTCTCGGAGGGTCACGGGGAGTAGGGGAAGTTGAAAGTTCCTGGGCAATTCCACAAAGACCTTGCATTGGCACTTCCAAAGGGTCCCAAAGAGCATCTTCCGGGGTACGTTCATTCTCCAACCGTCCAGAGACCAGAAGATTTGGGCCCATGTTTTTGCATATACTTGGTGTATAAATTGACCCCCTCCCCCTTTTCAACCACAACATGCTATACCTGCATTAGTAGTCAGTCTCAATTTTGCACTCAGCAAATACATATTTTACTTATTGGTATTCTATAACTAGGCACAAGGGATCAAACATTTGATATGGGTTGTGTTGTGAAGATGCATGGGAGTTTAAGGCATGTCCACTCTGTCGGATGCCGATGACATGTCAAAATGGTGACCACCACTTTTATACTTGCCGTATAAGCCTATTCTTGTCTTTGGAGGCATTTTTCAAGGCTTTAAAGGTCAACTGATATGCTGACATCTACAGTAATATACTTGGATTTCAAAAGGCGTTTGACAAGATGCCACACAAAAGGTTATGAAGTTTGGGGTAATAGCATGGATAAAGAATTGGTTAATGGACAGGAAGCAGAGAGTAGGGATAGAAGGGGCACTTTCAAGTTGGCAGCTGTAACCAGTGGAGTGTTGCAAGGATCAGTGCTGAGGCCTTAGCTGTTTACAATCTACATTAATGACTTGGATGAAGAGACTGAGTGTAATGTATCCAAGTTTGCTGACAGTACAAAATTAGGTGTGAATGTGAGCTGTGAGGAGGACACTTAAAAGCTCCCAAGAAATGTATAAAAAAGTTGAGTGAGTGGGCAACAAGGTGGCTGATGAATTATAATGTGGGAAAGTGTGAGGGTTTTTTTTGGTAGAAATAATAGAAAAACTGAGTGAAACTTGTAAATGTTGATATTCAGATAAACTTCGGTGTACTTGAATGCAAAGTTGGCATGTAGGTACAAAAAGCAATTTAGGACGGCAAGTGGCATGTTGGCCTTCCTCGTAAGGTGATTGACGTGCAAGAGTAAGCAAGTCTTACTGCAGTTGTACACAGCTTTGGTCAGACCACATCTGGAGTTTGGTCCCCATATCTAAGAAAGGACATACTTGCATTGGAGATGATATAACGAAGGTTCACTAGATTGGTTCCTGCATTAAGAGGGTTGTTCCATGATAAGTGGTTGAGTAAATTGGGTTGTTATTCTTCTAAACTCCAGAGAATAAGAGGTGATCTCCTAGAAACATAAAAGATTCTGAAGGGCCTTGACAGGGTCAACACTGAGAGGTTGTTTCACTGGCTGGGGAATCTAGAAAATGGGGACACAGTCTCAGGATAAGGGGCGGATCATTTAGGGCTGAGATGAGGAGTAACTTCCTCACTCAAAGGGTTGTGAATCTTTGAAGTTGTCTACCCCATTGAGCATACTTAAGGTTAGATAGATTTTTGGTATCAGGGAATTGAGGGATGGGGGAGCGGGAAGGAAAGTGAAGTTCCGACAGAAGATCAGCTATGATCATGTTGAATGGTGGAGCAGGCTCAAGGAACTATATGTTCTACTCCTGTTTCTTATGTTCTATTGACGTTGTGGGATATGATCCTTAAAACAGTAGTGAAAGTTCACAATTACATGTAATAAGAATGGAATTTTCCTCACTCAGTCAAAAATAAGATAGTTGTCTTGATTATACTGCTACAGGCAGGAGGGGTGTTTTAATTTAAACAGCCTTGAATTCTCCTGTCTCCACCCGTCTGTAAACAAAGGTAATTTTGATTTTCCCCTTTATATGTGGTGGCGTATTTTTCCAAACCCTCAGTTTTGGTGTGATCCAATCTCTATTAATAACCCCACAGCAAATTTGAGCTTGAATGAACTAGAAGGGTTAGTTTATTTTACACACACTGAAAATGCAGCATGGTGTGGGAAAGGTGTTACTACATAGCCTGCAGTAGATTCATACAATAAAAGAGGGATAAGGGGAAGAAAGAGGTACAGAGCAAAGACCACAGCGAAGATGAGAATTATTGTTTCATGTGAGTCCAGAGTCCAGAATCAAAGTCCAATGGTGTATTCTTTCACAGAGTCAGCAGGCTGAAGATGGATGCAGGATAAACCACTTTTCCAGTTGAGAGGACTTCCACGATGGGATAGGCACATCAAGATTATTTATTCTTGTAGTCGCTGGTACAGAAGTTCCATAGAAACAGCGTAGATGGGGGCCAGGCATTCAAACCTGGAACAGAGCTCCTGTTCTGTTGCTACCTGCTAGATGGAAAATGGCAGTCTGCCTTTTTTTCAGCTCCACAAGGCAATATTACAGGTTCTAGCAGCTTATGTGGGGAGGGTGGGTGTCATGTGATATGACTCCCACTTCTCCACCTTGGTTTGGACAAAGGATGTATATTTCTGGCCTGGATTCTTCAGAGGTTTAATGTTTCAACCATTAATAAGTTCACCAGAGATTTTGAGGTCCTTTTGCCCTCTCAGATGGATTGTCTCCATTGGTCAGGGGCCTGGCCTTAGAAATGTAAAGGGCCTTTGTACAAGTCCTGGGGGCTTGATCTCTGCAGTCACAGTGGCCTTAGCACCTCTTTAGAGATAAAGAGGTTGCTGGTGTTCTGAAGGCTAGTCAAAAGCTTTAAACTGACTGACTATATATTATAAAAAATATACTGAGGTCCTAGCCCCCCTGACAATACCTTACCCTCAATTGAATGTAGTGTAGGTGCACAGGGTGAGGTGGAGAATTTCAAATAGGAGAAAAGGTACAATATCCTGTTCATTGACTGCTCTGTTTCTAAGTTGGCATTAACATACTGTAATGGGGTTAAAAAGGAGAAACTGGAAATAGGAAATGCAGGGTCCAACATTATCTGAAAAAAAGAAATGAGAGGTTAACACCGCATCCCAAAATGGGTTCTTCACCGAAATATTATCTTGTTTTTCGTTTCAGCTGCTGACAGACCTGCTGTGTAAATCCAGCAGAGATTTTCAGTGCTCATTGCTTTCTGTATCACTTTCACATGGCGATGGGATTGATTAAATCTGAATTTATATAACTGAGCTGAAATTGGTAATTTGCTGGAAAGTGAACAATTCAGCTTGGAAGATTTTTTGAGGTAGGAGTGTGGAGAAGGTACAAGCACTACCGACATGAGATACAGCTTTGAGCATGCAGGAGGTTAGACTTAAAGAGACTAGAAGCAGCTGTGTTCATCTTGGAGCTTTCAGGACAGTATTACACCAAGAACAACCATTAATTTCTGATTTACCTCATTGTCTTTCCTATTATTTTCAACCCATGATACTCTCCTGTAACATGGGCCTTACTCAATCTAGATTTCTGAATAAAAACAATTGTCAAAGTTTTGGGGGAGTCTGAATTTGCTCAAAGATTGTACATGTTTAACAAGTAGATAACTTAGCATTATGTTGATGAAATGATAATGTAAAGTGTAGATGAAAGCAATGTTTCCAAAATTATAAATTTATTAGCTTCAACTTTTTTTTTCTTGGAGTTCACAAAAACATCAGATTCATATTTCACTTAAATTATGTGCAGCTCACGAGCTTTAACCTTTTCTCTATTAAATAGCAGGTGTACCACAGTTATATGGTATGTACTATGGAAAGGAGTAATGTGAGGCAGGTGAGGAGGGGAGAGGGGACAATCTGAATTTTGGTTTAAGGCATATTGTTAGAACGTAGTGGAATAAATGTTTCCTATGTGTCAGTTGCAATGTACCTAAGCTGAGAATGCTTAGTTGTGACATAAGGTCCTCAAGTTAGAGAGGTGCTACAGGGAAAAGCCATGGGAATGGAATTAGGTTGCTCTTGAGAGTGTCAGCACAAACATGATGGGTTGAATGGCCTCCTGTACTGCAACTATTCTGTGATTCCACAATACTGATATTCCTCACCTTAAGACTCATTGGAACCCATATGGACTGCATCTGGTACAGTTTTCCTATCGTACAGTAAACATGAAAGCGGTAATAAGCTGGCCTTTTCCAGACTGCCCACATGTTCTGTTACCCAGTTAAATGTGGATAGGACATAGAAATTTAGGAGCAGGAGTAGACCATTCAGCCCTTTGAGCCTGCTCCACTGTTCAGTAAGATATTGGCTAATCTGGTTTTGGCCTCAACTCCACTTTCCTGTTTGCCCCTCCTAACCCTTGATTCCCTGTCTATCAAAAATCTGTCTAACTCTTAAATAATTCAATGACTCAACCTCCAGTACTTTCTGGGGAAGAGAATTCCACATATTAACAACCCTCTGAGAAAAAAAATCTCCTCTTCTCTGCCTTAAAAGGGAGGCTTCTTATTCTTAAATCGTGTTCCCCAGTTCTAGTCTCTCTCAAAAGTGGAAACCTCCTCCTGGTACCTACCCTATCAAGTCACCTCGGGATCTTATATGTTTCAATAAGGTCGCCTCTCATTCTTCTAAACTCCAATGGGTCTAGGCCAGACCTGTTCAGTCTTTTTTCATAAGATAAACACCTCATAAGAACATAAGAAATAGGAGCAGGGGTAGGCCATTCAGCCCTTCGAGCCCGCCCCTCTATTCAATGAAATCATGTCTGATCATCTACTTCATCACCATTTTCTTTCTGCACTATCCCTGAATCCCTTGATTTTTTTTTTATTATGTAGAAATCAATCGATCTCAATCTTGAACATACTTGACGACTGAGCCTCCACAGCCCTCTAGGGCAGAAAATCCCAAATATTCACCGCCCTCTGAGTTTAAAAGAAAAAACTCTTCCTCATTTCAGCCCTAAATGGCTTGCTCCTTATTCTGAGATTGTGTCCCCTGGTTCTAGACCAACAACCCCACCCCCGCCAGAGGAAACGTCCTTCCTGCATCTACTCTGTCAAGCCCTGTAAGAATTTTGTATGTTCGAATAAGGTCACCTTTCATTCTTCTAAACTCCAGAGAATAAAGGCCCAGTCTATTTCATCTGTCCTCATAGGACAATCCCTCAACCCCAGGAATTAATTTAGTGAACCTTCGTTGTATTCCCTCTATGGGAAGTATATTTTTCTTCAGGTAAGGAGACCAAAAATGCGCACGATACTCCAGGTGCAATCTCACCTAGGCTCTATATAATTACAGTGAGATATATTCACCCCTATACTCAAATCCTCTTGCAATAAAGGCCAACATACCATTTGCCACCTTAACTGCTTGCTGCACTTGCATGTTAGCTTTCAGTAACCTATGAACAAGGACACCCAAATCCCTTTGAAGTTCAACACTTTTCAGCCTCTTGCCATTTGATAAATACTCTGTATTTCTGTTTTTCCTACCAAAGCAGACAAATTCATGTTTCTCCACATTGTATTCCATCTGCCAAATTTTTGCCCACTCACTCAGCCTCTCCAAATTCCCTTGAATCGTCTTTGCATCCTCCTCAGAACTCTCACTTCCATCAGGTTTTGTGTCATCTCTAAACTTGGAAATATTACATTTAATCCCCACATCCAGATCATTGATATGTATTGTGAATAGCTGGGGCCCAGCACTAATCCTTGTGGTACTCCACTAGTCACAGCCTGCCAATCTGAAAGTGACCCATGTATTCCTACTCTGTTTTCTGTCCATTAATTAGTTCTCAATACAGGCCAGTATTTCCCCCAATCCCATATGCTGTAATTTTGTTTACTAACCTCTAGTGTGGGACCTTATCAAAAGCTTCCTGAAAACCTAAATATGCCACATCCACTGGTTCCCTGTTATCTATTCTGCTGGTTACATCCTCAAAAAAAGCCCATTGGTTTGTTAAACATTATTTCCCTTCCGTAAATCTATGTTGACTCTGCCCAATCTTACCATTATTTTCTGAGTGTCTTGTTATCACATACTTCATTATAGATTCTGGCACTTCCCCTGTACTGATGTCGGGCTAACATGTCTGTAATCCTCCGTTTTCTCTCTTCCTCCTTTCTTAAATAGTGGGGTTACATTTTCCACCTTCTATTTTGCAGGAGCCATTCCAGAATCTATAGAATTTTGAAAGATGACCACCAATGCATGTACTATCTCTGCAGCCGCCTCTTTCAACACTCCAGCTTTAGATCATCAGGCCCAGGGGATTTATTCACTTTAAGTCTCATTAATTTGATCCCAGGAATGAGTCGAGTGAACATTCTCTGAACTGCTTCTAATGCAATTATATCTTTTTTCAAATAAAGAAACCAAAATTGTACATAATATTAGAGATGGTATACAACGTGGATAAAGGAAAACCTGTGGATGTGCTGTACTTCAATTTCCAGAAGGCATTTGAAAAGGTGTCACATCAAAGGTTGCTATGCAAAATAACAGCTCATTGAGTCGGACGTAATATATTACCATGAACAGAGGATTGGTTAGCTAACAGGAAGTAGGTTAAGCATAAATGGGTTGGCAAGATGTGACAAGTGGAGCTCCACAGAGGCTCACTGCTGGGGTCTCAACTATTTACAATTTATATCAATGACTTGGATGAAGGGACCAAATGTATGGTTACTAAATTTGCTGATGACACAAAGATAGATAGGTAGGAAAGTAAGTTTTGAAGTGGTCATGAGTCTGCAAAGGGACTTAGGTTAAGTGAGTGGGCATAAATTTAACATTTGAAGTATAATGTGGGAAAATTTGAACTTGTCCACTTCGGGAGGAAGAATAGAAAAGCAGCATATTATCTAAATGGAGAGAGATTGCAGAACTCAGTGGTACAGAGAGACCTGAGTGTCCTAGTATATGAATCACAAGAAGTTAGTATTCAACAAGTGATTGGGAAGGCAAATGGAATGTTGTCCTTTATTGCATGGGGAGTGGAATATAAAAGTAAGGATATTTTGCTATTGTACAAGGCAATGGTGAGACCACATCTGGAGTACTGCACAATTTTGGTCTCCTTATTTAAGAAAGGATATAAATGCGTTCAAAGCAGTTCAGAGGAGCTTCACTAGACTGATACCTGGAATGGGGGGGTGGGGGTGGGTGGGTTATCTTACGAGGAAAGGTTGGACTTTATCCATTGAAGTTTAGAAGAATAAAAGGTGATTATATTGAAACATATAAGATCCTGAGGAGACCTGACAGAGTGAATGCTGACAGGGTGTTTCCCCTTGTGGGACAGCCTATAACTAAGGGTCACAGTTTAAAAATAAGGGGTCTCCCATTAAGACAGAGTTGAGATTAAACTTTTTCCCTGAGGGTCGTGAGTCTTTGGAACTCTCTTCCCCAGACAGTGGTGGAGGCAGAGTCATTGATTAGTTTTAAGACAGAGGCAGATAGATTCTTGACTAACAAGGGAGTCAAAGGTTATCGAGTGTAGGCATAATAATAGGCCACAATCAGATCAGCCACGATCTTATTGAATGAAGGACGGATCAGGCTTGAGGACCGAATGGCTTACTGCTTCTAATTCGTTTATTCGTATGTGGTCTTACTAAGGCCCTGTACAGCTGCAGTAAAACTCCCCTACTTTTATATTTGATTCCTCGTGCAATAAATATCAACATTCTATTTGTGTCCCTAATCACTTGCTGTACCTGGATACCAACCTTTTGTGATTCATGTACCAGGGCACCCTGATCCTTCTGTACCATTGAGTTCTGCAATCTCTCTCTATTTACATAGCGTACTGCTTTTCTATTGTTCCTGCCAAAGTGAACCAAGTTCACACTTTACCACATTATACTCCATCTGCCAAATTTTTGCCCTCTCACTCAACCTGCCTATATCCCTTTGCAGACTGTTTTGACAACTTACTTGCTTTCCTATCTTGGTGTCATCAACAGATTTAGCTACTACGCATTCGGTCCCTTCATCCAAAACATTGATGTAGATTGTAAATAATTTAGGTGCCAGCACTGATCCCTTTGGCGCTCCACCATTAACAGTTTGCCAATCTGAAAAATATCCATTTATACCTACTCTGCTTCCTGTTAACATGGATAAAGGACTGGTTAGCTGATATATTACCCCTACACTATATTCTCTTTTGTCGTGCAGTAACTTTTTATGTGGCACCTCAACAAAATGCCTTTTGGAAATCCAAGTATACCACCTCCACAGGTTTTCTTTTATCCACCTTGCTTGTTACTTCCTCAAAAAACTCTAATAAATTAGTCAAACATGATTTCCTTTTCACTAAAGTCCTGTTGACTCTGCCTGATCGCATTGTGATTTTCTGAATATCCTGCTATAATCTCCTTAAAATGGATTCTAGCAATTTCACTACGACAGATGTTAGGTTAACTGGCCTGTAGTTTTCTGCTCTGTCTCCCTCCTTTTATGAATAAAGGTGTTACATTAGCTATTTTCCAATCCACTGGGACCCTTCCAGAATCTAAAGAATTTCGGAAGGTTATTATGGAGGTATGTAACTCTTCCAGACTTTTCCCCTTCATATTATTGAATCAACAAAACACACTTGAGTTGAAAATTACTTGTGTGCACACTCATAAAGACTTAGAAAAAAAAGCCTTGATAAATTGCAGTCTTGTATTGACGTTGCAGCATTGCCAACGGATACTGTAGAGGGCAGCAATCCCTCAGTGACCAAATTAACTTTCTCCGCCCCCCCCCCCCAGAGAAAATTTTTTGCAGCTCAGCCAAATGGTCTCTATTTTCCAACATCATTCTTACCTAATGCAAGAAAAACTATGAAATATCAGATTAATATCAATTTTTAAATCATTGTTTTTAAAATATTAAATTTTGGTATGTGGGTGTTGCTGTCAAGGCTGGCACTTATTACCCATCCCTAAATGACCTTGAAAAATTGATGCTAAGCCCCCTTCTTGAACCCAGGCTGTTAAGTAGAGAATTCCAGCATTTTGTTTTGGTGACTATGAAGGAATAATGACATATGTCCAAGTCAGGATGATGTGTGATTTGCAGGGGAACTTGGAGATGATGGTGTTCTCATGCACCTGCTGCCTTTATATTTCTAGGTAGCCAAGGTTGTAGGTTCTGGAGTTTCTGCCAAAGAAGCCTTGGCCTACAGTCCACCCCACGGATAGTACACATTGCAGCCATGGTATGCTGGTGTGGGAGCAAGCAGAAGTTTGAAGTGGTGGATGAAGTGCTGTAGAAGTGGACTGCTTTGTCTTGGATAGTGCTGAGCCTTTTGAATGTTGTTGCAGCTGTATCCATTCAGGAAAGTGGAGAGTATTCCATTATTTCCTGCTTGGTGCCTTATCAGTGGTGGAGAGGCTTTGGGGAATTGGGAGGTGAGGCACACCGCAGAATATCGACCTGCTGATTTAATTTAGACACCACAGCACTTAGATTGCTGATTCAGTTGGCTTCTGGTCACTGGTATGGACCCAGGATGTTGATGGTGGATACTTTGTGATAATACCATTGAAGGTCAAGGGGAGGTGGTTGGACTTGCTTTTGTTGGAAATGGTCATTGCATGCCACTTGAATATTGGAAATGTTATTTGCCATTTATCAACCCAATCTTGCATGTTGTCTAGGTCTTGCTGCATGCAGCATGGACTATCCATTTTCTGAGAATTGCAAATGGATCTAAACTCTGCACAATCATTGTCATTTCTGATTTTATGATAAGAGAATGACATTGAAGGAACAGCTAAAGATTGTTGAATCTAGAATGCAGGACCTCCTGCAGCGAAGTTCTAAGGCTGAAATGATGATTGTCAGGTATGACTCCAAACAACTGGAGTTTTCCCCCTTCATCACCATTGGCTTCAGTTTTACTAGGGCTCCTTGGTGTCATGTGGTCAAATGCTGCCTTGATGTCAAGGGCAGGCACTTTCACCACCTCTAGAATTCATTATGCTCTTATATTCATTTGGGCCAAGGCTGTAATGAGCTCTGGAGCGGAGCTGAGCTGCAGCAGCAGGAGGGTGGGTTAGATTTGTCCTGCTTTTTGTGAATAGATCAGACCTGGGTAATTTTCCACATTGATGGTTGATACCTATCTTATTGCTGTACTGGAATTTGGCTTGGCTTGATGTGGTGTTGATTCTGGAGCTTGTGTCTAAAGCAGTGCAGCTTGGATGTTGTTGGATTCCATAAGCTTTACTGTGTCCAGTGCACTTAATGTCACGTGGAGTGAATTGAATAGCCTGAAGACTTGCACCTGTGATGGTCGGGACCTCAGGAGGAGGCTGAGAAGAATGTTCCTTTATACATTTTTGATTGAAGATGGTTGCAGATGCCTCAGCTAAGTCTGTAGCATGTTGCTTCTGCTGATATCACCCTTTTGTTTCTGGCATTGAAAGCACAACTGGGAATAATTCAGCTGATCTTAGAGTGTCTGGGCAGTTTTACATTTGACTTGCAGCTGGTTGAATTTCCAAGAACCAGCATCTGTATCTCACACCATGTAAAAGCAACTTTAATCTTGCATGATCACAACCTGATATCCTGGTACAGATGAGTTGAGCTAGATTTTATCTTTGTGGAATTTATCAGAACAGTAATATTTTATGAAAATGATTCTGTCACATGGAAGATATTTTATCTTGTGGCATTTTAGGTTTCAGAACTAATCCATCCTGGCAGTCTTAATAGCAGATAATACAGCAAATCTACCATCAAGGGCTTGTAGAAAGTAGACAGCAATTTATATTTTTTAAATAGTTCTGATAAGTGTTAGAAGAGGAAAAATTGTGCTTCTTCAATAAATCTGTCATCTTAAATCCAGGAGGGGGATCAGTTCTCCACTGCTCCTACCCTACAGCCTGCCCCTGTATCTCTTGCATTGCCTAATATGTAAAACAGCTCGGAAGGCTCACTGTCTTGTCCTTCACTGTCTACAATCCAGGATAACCACAGGAGGACTGAACACATTTATGAGTGCATGGCTCCTAAAAATGTACCATTTTACTTTAAAAGGTAAATTGATTAAAGTAATTTACCTTCATTTAAGATCAAGGACTTTCTTTTACATTTTAATTAATTTTTAAAAATGTTAAACATTCCTGCTCCTTTAAGTGGGTTTCGCTGTATTCTTAGTATGTGCCCCTTGGGCTTAATAACAGCAGCAGTTGCCAAGGGAAAGAAGAACAGGCTCTGGTCCTAGTTTTCTGACACTAATTGGTTCAGTTTGATTTTTTTAAACAATTGTTCATTCCAAATTCTTTGGTAAGTTTGAATTTGTAAATAATTCAACCATAACCAAAGCAATTATGATTGGGCAACCTGCTTTCTGGTACTCTGGTTTACTTAAGTATTGTCTGAACTGCTGCAGTTGCAAAAGTTGCCATTTTCTTGACCACTAGTGTGCTTATCAGGAATGGTTTTTGCAAAGGGTATTGCTCTTGCAGTCTGACATTCATAGTATTGCAAAGCTCACCAATCACTGTTTTTCTCCTTTTTGAAATGGTGTATTTTTCTTTCACTGTTGATTTTCCTGTGGCGTACACACATTTGCCAGCTGGGAAGGACAGCAGGTATGAGCTAATTGTATAATAAGCCTCTGACAGTGCTGCCATCTAATTGTTTATTTGATCTGTGCACGTTTGGTCTTTGGAGGATCAAGTTTATGTTTTTCACCTCACCACTTTCATTCGCGTTCTTCCCACAGTGGAAACACCTCGCCTTTGCCCCTCTCACTGTCAACATGGACATGAGTAAGACGTCATGGATGGACTGTTTGACCTAACACTTGTATTGTGTAATGTACTTTAGCTAGCATAATGTTTGTATTATTTGAAGAAAAAATACTGACTTGGATGTTGGAAGAACTTCCCTGCTTTACTTTGAATAGGCACACAAGAAACATAGAAACTGGGAGCAGGAGTAGGCCATTCGGCCTTTAAGCCTGCTCTGCCATTCAATGTAATCATGGCCGGTCCTCTATTTCAACCATATTCCCACTTTCTCTCCATACCCCTTGATGCCCCTAGTATCCAAAAATTTATCAATTTCTTTCTTAAATATACTCAGTGACCCAGCCTCCACAGCCTTCTGTAGTAGGGAATTCCACACGTTGACCATCCTCTGAGTGAAGAAATTTTTCCTCATCTCAGTAATAAATGCCCTGCCCCATATCCTGAGACTGGCCCCTGGTTCTAGACTCCCCAACCAGGGGAAACATCCTTCCTGCATCCAGTCTGTCTTGTCCTGGAAATATTGCATTTGGTTCCCTCATCCAAGGCCTTGGTTTAAAGTCCCATCCAAAAGTCTTGACCTAGGCCAGTACAACACTCCCTAAGGACTGAACTGATCTGTCAACCTAGATAATCTGCATAGATCTCCATAGTGGGGTTTGAACCATGACTTAGGCTAGGGTGCTGCAACTTCATCAAAACTCTCACTGAATACCATAATGTTGGCTTGTAGGATTTTAATGCGATGTTCCCATCAATCATGTAAAATGTCCAATTAAGAGATTCTGGATTTAATCTCGAAATAGCATTTGAGTTTATAATGAGGTGAAGTATTTGTGCATGATCAGTTTTAGCCAATGAATTAAGAGCACCAGACAAGAAATGTAGTGGCATAGCATTTAATTTTTTTGAATTGGTTAAAGTGTGATTTTCCAGCCCCCCAGTTGAGTATTGTGATCAATTCACTAAGCTCACTGGCAACACTGCTAATTATCCCAGAGCTGTAGATGAAGGGAATACAGGTAGAGGAAGGTTAGTGTGTAATAAAGTAATAGTACTGTTATTTTAATTTCTTTATAGTTGAAGAAACAGTCAAAGTTCTCTTTCTGACTGAGCTCAAAGGATAAGAATTTGCTTTAGGCCAACGTAGAGACAAAAATAAAATTGTTCCATTTACTTGTTCTACCCCAATGCTGCAGAAAATGATGCTGGTCTGTGTGTACCTCAGGCAGTACAATAACCAAGCTGGTAATCTCTGCCATCTGACTAAGAGAGCTATGCATTTTTAATTGACGTATTTAAACAAAAGGAAGGTAAAACAAAATGACTGGGTTCACGTTATGGCCATGTTTAGGTAATTGGAATTGCTCTCTCCACAATATCTCTTTCAACAGATTAAGGATTTGGAAAACCATTCCTTTTAGCAATTCAATATCCTAATGATTCCAAGAACGACAGCTATATTGATATGCTTGGAATGCCTCAGGATAATGCTGTTTAATTATGTAAAATATATACTGCACAATATTTAGTGTGTGCTCTAACTTGTAAGATTTTCTTGATGTTCTGTACAAGGTAAGTAAGGTTGTTTTCTTATTCTTAGCCTCAGAACTGTGTGGAAATTCTTATGATGTTTTGATTCATTGCTGTACGTCCTCCTCAGGTTCCTTACAATTTCACTGCAGGATTCAGTACTCAGAATTTGAAATAGATAACAGAGCCAGACATAAAGATTTGAAAATCCTGTTTTGAACAAAGAGCAAATGAAAACTTGAGGCAGTGAGTCAACACGCGCTGAAGCCAGAAATAAGAGACTCCAACGTAGCAATTTAACATGAGAAATGCTCAGTGTACCAAGGGATACTCTTTCAGAACACATTCAGTATATCCTCATTATTAATTTTTAGCCCTACTGTTCCTTTATTCTACAGGTGGGAGGAAGGGGCTCTTGATGTGGAGGGCTGAGACCAATACATGATGGTGTATCATTCCACAGGAAATGAGAAATCTGTCAAACCTGCTCCTTGAAGGGTGGGTTGTAAACCAGGACCATTGGAATAGATGCAACAGCATCAAAAGGATGTTTTATCTTATTAAAAATCTTTTTCTTGCTGTTTTCTCCCTCTTTCTTTTCCAACGTTATTGATTCCTTGCTGGGCATACCCTTCACTATGTTGCCCAAAGTGGTAATTATTTGTCTATGTGCCTAGATAGTGATGATCAACAGGTTTCTTGTTCACAGGGATTGGGAGTGGGGTGGAGTGTATCACAACTGAGTGTATCACAAAGCCTGATCCTAGCCTCATCCATTGTCTACACACATGGACTTCTGACACTTGTCACAGGATAGAGAAGGGTGAGGAAGACATTTTAATCTAACTTGGCTCATCCATCCAGAAAAAAAATGTAGTTTACCCCACTCTCAGCATTCCCTGTTTATTTTGTCTTTACCATCCTAGTTAGATATCCATCCTATCTTTCGATTGTGTGGAAATATCCCGTTGTCATTCCCATGACATTTGCTTTTCCTCAGTAGGCTCCGCCTGTAAACCCTTGTCCTGAAATCATGGTTCATTTGAGATCAAGCTTTACATTGTGCTTTTCTGTACCATTAATATCTTATGTAGCCCTGAGTCCTCCTCAGAAAAGTTTAGGTTTCTCTATTCTTTCCTTTTAATTCAGCCCTCTGACAATAAGGATCTGTCTCCTGGTGCTTCTCTGTATCTAATTCAAGGTTAATCACAGAATCTTTACCATGCAGAAGGAGGCCATTTGGCCCATCGAGTCTGCATTGGCTCTCTGAAAGAGCATTCCACCTAGTCTCACTCCTCTGCCTTATCCCCGTATCCTTGCACATTATTTATTTTCAGGCAGCAATCCAATTCCCTTTTGAATACCTCGATCGAACCTGCCTCCACCACCCTTTCAAGGAGTTTGTTCCAGACTCCAACCACCCTCTGGGTGAAAATTTTTTTCCTCACATCACATTTACTCCTTTTGCCATTTATTTTGAATCTGTGCCCTCTGGTTCTTGGTGCCCTCTTGAGTGGGAACAGTTTCTCACTAATTACCATGTCCAGACCCCTCAGGATCTTGAATACCTCTCTCAAGTCTCCTCTCAGCTGCCTTTTCTCCAAGGAAAAGAGTCCCAACCTCTCCAATCAATCCTCATAGCTACAGTTATTTATCCCTGGAATCATTCTTGTGAATCTCCTCTGTACGCTCTCCAATGCCTTCACATCCTTCCTAAAGTATGGCACCCAGAACTGGATGCAGTACTCCAGATGAGGCCTAACTAGCATCTTGTACAAGTTCAACATGACCTCTTTATTCTTGTACTCAATGCCCCTATTAATAAGATACAATATGCTTTATTAACTGCTCTCTCAACATACCCTGCCATCTTCAGTGACCTATGTACATATACACCGAGGCCCCTCTGTTACTGGACCTCCTTCAGAGTTTCTCCCTTTATTTTACACTGTCTCACCATATGTTTCCTGCCAAAATGGATCACCTCACACTTCTCTGCATTGAACTTCATCTGCCACTTGCTTGCTCAATCCACCAACATGTCCATCCTTTTGAAGTTCAAGACTACTATCCCCATCACAGTTGACAACATTTCCAATCTTTGTATCATCTCCAAATTTTGAAATCATGCCCTGCACACCGCAGTCTAGGTCATTAATATATATCAGGAAGAGCAAGAGTCCCAACACTGACCCCTGGGGAACTCCACTACAAACCTTCCTCCAGTCTGAAAAACAACAATTTATCACGATAGTTTCCTGTCAGTCAGCTAATTTCTTATCCATGTGCCTACTTTCCCTTTTATTCCATGACCTAGAATTTTGCTCACAAGTCTATTGTGTGGTAATGTATCAACTGCCTTTTGAAAATCCATATGCACCACAACAAGCAATATTTCCGTTACCAACCTCCTATGTTACCTCCTCAAAAAACTCCAAGTTAGTTAAAGGTGATTTTCCCTTAATGAATCCATGCTGGCTTTCCTTAATTATCCTGCACTTGTCTAATTGACTATTGATTTTTCCCAACCTATAGTTTTGAGAAGTTTCCCTGCAACTGAGGTCAAACTGACTGGTCTGTAGTTGTCAGCTTTATCCTTGCAGCCCTTTTTGAACAAGTGTGTAACGTTCACAATTCTCCAGTCCTCTGGTACCTCTCCTGTGTCTAAGGAAGACTGGAAGATTATCACTAGTGCCCTTGTAATTTCCACGCTCACTTCCCTCCGTACCCTTGGTTGCATCTCATCAGGTCCTGGTACTTTATCTATTTTTAAGTAAAGATAGCTTTTCTAACACCTCTTGCTCCTCATTTGTAAATTCTTCAAGTGTACCAGTTAACTCCTGTCTCAACTCTGCCTAGATAGATCTTCTTTGCAAAGACAGATGCAAAGTACTTATTCAGTACCTCTGCTATTTCTCTAGCCTCCACATGCAAGTCCCCATGTTTTTCCCTAATTGGCCCTAATCTTTTTTTACCACCCTTTTGTTATTTAATTGCTTATAGAAGACCTTGGGATCCCCTTTTATGTTAGCTCCCAGCCTCTGTTCATGCTCTCTCCTTGTTTTTCTTATTAGTTTCTTCACTTCCCCTCTGGTCCTTCTATATTCAACCTGATTCTCCATTGTATCTTCACCCTGACATCTATCGTACATGCGCTTCTTCCTTTTCATATTCACCTCCATCTAATATTCACCTCTATCTTGTCATCCAGGGCACTCTGAATTTATTTGTCCTACCTTTCCCCTTCAAGGGAATATACCTTGACATTGTCTGCAATACCTTTTCTTTCAAGGTGGCCCATTGTTCAGCCACCGCCCTTTCTGCCAGCATTTGTTTCCAACTCACTTGGCTCAGATGCATTCTCATCCCATTGAAGTTGGCTTTCCCCCAATTAATTATCCCTGCTCTGGATTGTGCCCTGTCCTTTTCCTTGACCACCCTAAACCTTATGATACAATGATCACTGTCTCCTAGAGGCGCCCCCACTGATATTTGATCCACTTGGGCCAACTCATTCCCCAGAACCAGGTCCAAAAGTGCATGTCCTCTTGTTGGACCGGAAATATACTGCTGCAGAAATTTATCTTGAACACATTCCAGGAACTCTCACCCCTCTTGTCCCTTTGTACTATTCCTATCCCACTCTATATTTGGATAATTGAAGTCCCGCCATTATGATTACTCTCTAATTCTTGCACCTCTCTGTAATTTCTTTGCAAATTTGTTTCTCCACATCCCTTCCACTAGTTGGTGGTCTATATACTACACCAATCAATGTTATTGCACCTTTTTCATCCCTTACCTCTAGCCAGAGAGATTCCGTCCTTGACCCCCACTGGAACATCCTTTCCCTTCAGTACTGTAATGCTATCATTAATCAATATTGCCACTCCCCACCCCACCCCACCACCACCTTCCTTTCCTGTCTCTTCTTAAAAACCTTGTGCCCAGGAATATTTAATGCCCAATCCTGCCCTTCTTTGAGTCAGGTCTCTGTTATAGCAATAATACCATAAATCCATTTGTCGACCTGTGCCTGCAGTTCACCAATCCTACTCATCACATTCCATGCATTCACGTACATGTACAATAGCCCTGATTTAGCTTTTTTTATTTTTCCCCTTATTCTGACCCCATCTAATGACTTAGTATTGCCTACTCTAATTCTATCAAACTCTCCAAGTATTCTATCTACCTTGATAATAGTCTCTGACATATCCTCATTATCAGTTGATACTTCTCTATCTTCCACTGGGAGTAATCCTGAGATTACTGCTCTTGAGGTCCTGCTTTTTAATTCCCTCCCAATCTTCCTAAAATCTGTTTTCAGGACATCACCCCTTTTCCTACCTATGCCATTGGTTCACAACCTCTGGCTGCTCACCCTCCCCAAGAAGGATGTCCCTGTGTGACATCCTTAACCCTGCCACCTGGGAGGCAACATACCATCCTGGAGTCATGCTTACAGCCACAGAAATGTCTGTCTGCTTTCCTAACCATGGAACCCCCTCCCACTCTTCCTCCTCGCCTCCTGTGCAGCTGAGCCACCTGTGGTGTCACAAACTTGGCTCTTGCTACAGTCCTCTGAGGAACCATCTCGCTCACCAGTATCCAAATGGAGAAGCGTTTAGAGAGTGAAATAGCCTCAGGGGATTCCTGCACTACCTACCTGTTTCTCTTAGATACTCTGGCAGTCACCCATTCCCTCTCTGCCTGTGTACTTCTTAGCTGGGGTGTGACCATCTCTCTAAATGCGCTATCCACATAATCCTCAGCCTTGTGGATGTAGCACAGTGACTCCAGCTGCCGCTTGATCTCCGCAACTCTGAGCTCAAGTTTCTGCAGCTGGTGACACTTCCTGCAGGTGTAGTCATTGAGGGTACTTTGCCTGCATGACTTCCCACATCCTGCAGAATGCACATTTTGCATGGCTGAGCTGCACTGACATACCTTAAACTTTATACAAAGCATTTACTAAAGTATTTGTTTACTAATTTATTTTTAAAATTTTCTTAATTAATTCAGAACAATTCCTATGCATACTACAATTTACTGTTCTTATTAAATGCTAGTACTATCCACAAATACAACTAAAAGTTATCTGTTTCTTAATTACACAGGCATGTGTTTTAGGACTTGCACTGTTTTTCATACTCCCAATTGCCACTCCTCTTGCGCTGTTTTCAATCTCCTGACTGCCACTGCTCTTGCACTGTTTTCAATCTCCTGACTGCCACTCCTCTTGCGCTGTTTTCAATCTCCCGACTGTCTCCTGTCTTGTGCTGTTTCCAATCTTCCGACTGCCACTTGTCCACTTGTGCTGTTTTCATGTTCCCCAAATGAGCCTCCCTTACACCTTGGTGGCTATACTTGGGCGCAGAACATGATGTGTGCAATGACCAGAGCACAATACACAACAAGCATGTCTTTCCCTCATATCTGGTGGCATGTTTACTTGCTAAGCTATCAGGGAGCCCTATAGTATCTGGTAGCACTAACTCCCTTTCAGGAAGGGAACCTGTTACCCCTGAATGGGTCTGGTCTGTGTATGACTCCAGCCCCACCCAAATTGAGGTCGACTCGTGAATGCAAACCAGAATAAATATTGCCTAGTCAGTGTGATCCGTGTTCCAAAACAAATTTTTAAGAAGGTTTGAGAATCCTATTATCAGAGAGCAGCACGATATATGCTGTGACACAGAACAAGAAGAAAGCAAAGTATCAGGAAAAGAAGAATGGAATCTGAAGTTTTTGCATTGAGGTTTATTTGAACAGGGTATTGTGATAGTTGTGGAGTCTGGAGAACTTGGAGGTGAATGCCAACATTTTGTGATGGATTGGTGATACCTTTCATTTTTTTTATGTATTCATTTGCCAATCTTTCTCTGTTCTTCAGTTGATTTCTTGTTCTTTCATTATCCTGTCTCCAATATTTGGAGATTTACTTAAGATCAAGAGAGTAGTTTAAAGTCTGGAGTCTGTTGGTGAAATCTGGAGACATAACAGGTAGGTTATCTAGTTGTCCAAGAAAATTACATTGCAGTGTTCAAATTGAATTTTAATCTCAGGCATCTGAAACTTTTTTTGAAGGCGTGAACATTATGAGAAGATATGCTGTAATGTGTGAATAAAAAAAGTTAGAAATTTGAAGGACATGACAAATGACTACTGGCTTTTAGAAAGTAGACATTTTTAAAATTTGTTTTTCTTTGCTGAGGTTATTTTTTCCCTTAAATCTAACACTGCTGATAACATGGTTTGTCCTGGGGTTTAAAATGGTATGTCCGTGACTTTAAAATATAGATGAATTGAGTGTTTAAAACTCAGAATTAGTCTGGTATGATTTTCTCTTAATCACTCTTATTGGATAAAGTGTTAATCTTTTTACTAGTTTTAGCAAAATGCCTCCCTGTTGGCATAAATTATTGGTTGCATTTCTCAAGGGACTGGGATTGAATTTAGTTAAAATACTGCCCCAGGCTTCCCCTAATGGCTTAGTTGGCGAAGGGAGTCCCAACTGAGCCAAAAATACCAAAAGATTCCAAGTTCCATTCCTGGCCTGTATTGAGTTAGCTATCTCACCAGAATAGCATTAGGTGTTGATACCTTCTTTGCACAGTTGGTAACACATGCCCTCTGAGCTAGAAGATTCTGAGCTTAGGCTCCACCATAGGCTGGAGCACATAGTTGATACTAACACTAACCGTGGGAGTGTTGCATTGGCAGATAAAATATTAATCTCAGGTTCTGTGAAAAAGCAGGAATTTTCTCTTGGTGTCTTGGCCAGCATTCTCCCCACTACCAAAGCAGATTATCTGGTGAATCATTTATTTACTGTTTATAGGACTTTACTGTGCACAAAATTGGCTGATGTTTGCAGCAGAATTTTAAAAAAAGTAAATCTTGGTTGTAAATCACTTCTGGGAGACACGGAGGATGTGAAAGATGCTACATAAGTTTTAAGTCTGTTTTTTTTTTAGAAAATCCAGCTGCTAGATGAGTTTCCTATAGTTTGTCTTGTAATTGAACAGTTTCAATCAAGCCACAAAGATGGCTTTTGTGAGAAATTTAAATGTCACACGAATGTAGCGGTTTGGAGAGGGAACCACAGTCCAGGTCATCTTGTGATTCTGGCAATCACCAGGGTGAATTTTATAAACAGCCTTTCTTTGTTAGTCATGTCATATTTTGGCATTGCACACATGGATATGCAAACTTCTTGTCACTGGCTCAAATTTCATGTTCATAATATACAGCAACAAAACAACAAGTTACAACTGAAGAGAGAGGGAGCATGTGAATCAAACATAATGAAAAGCTGGTGGATAAACTTTCAGCGAGAAGAGAAGCTGCTAAGACATGAGAACAACCAATCAATCATGACCAGTCAGCAAAAATCTACTCACAAACCAAAGAGAAGAAGAGCTGATTAAATATTCCAAGTATTCTTTGAAAAAAATGTTTTTGGCTGCCATCTTGGTTTCTCTACTAAGCTGAACACCTAATAGAAATGAGTAATGATAACATAAGTTGAGAGAAATTTGTCAAGCTTATCTTTCCAATAATATTTTCATTTTGAAGCTTTTGTGATCACTTACATCAACTGAAAAGAAAAATGGTGGGGATAACATGAAGTAGATCACTATTGTATACTGTATTCTAAATGATGCCAGTTCTACTTTTGTATATTTATAGTCAGAATTCAAAAAATAACCTTAGTTTAAGCTAGAAGTAACAAATTTTGGAAAGGCTTATTTAAATTCAAAGAGAAGTTCTGAATTCAAGTCCTTAATTTCAAAAGTTTATTTCAATTCACTGTTGGAAATATCAAGTACTCTTGGAGAGATATTTGGTAATGAAGTTAAATCATAAGTTTTATATGTACCTTTGCATTCTATATGAAAGCCTACAGTCTAGATAAGTCTAATAAGGGGCTGTTTTCTGATAATACATAAAGAAGTTTACTTATTAAAGAATTTAAAATTCTCATCCTTGTGTTCAAATGCCTTCATATCCTCATACCTCCCTGTCAGGAAGATATAATAATTTTCATTATGTTATTTGGAATTCATTATAAAGTAGAGTAATAGTGGGGTCTGTGTCTATGTATGTGTGTGTGACTGTGTTTGTGGGACTTAAATGAATTAAAGACAGTTGGTCTGAAGGCTTTGATGTATCAGAAGACAAGCTAGATTTGAAATGTTAAATAGGCAAACACGGTTGAAGTTGTAGAATGTGAGGTGTAAAAGGAAAATTTGAATTTTTAGATAGACCCGAGTAGTGAATTTTAGAGAGGTGGTACGGTGCCACACCTAGCCAACAGAGATTAAGCCAAACAGCATGTTTAATTTTCCCAAAGCTTACTGATAAAATTGGTAATATGAAAGATTTTTATTATTAGAAAAGTAGGGTTGAAAAGACACATTGGGACAATGGGATTTACCTTAAAAAAGGAGAAACCTGTATAAAGGAGATGAGGTTGTGTGTAGGAATGAAGGCATTCTAAGATGTAACAAGTGTGAAAAGCCTCCAGCCTCTAAGCCTCAAACTGCTGTCTGCAAGAACTGAAGTTAAGAAAACTCACTTTGAATTCGACTTTCCCTGGTTCTTTTAAAACCTGTTTTTTTAAATGTCGCCTTAACGGAGGTGTAACTGGGAGTTAGATTAACTAGGGAAGCTAGGAGTTATCATAGTAGTAATTTGTAAACCCATGTATGTGCTTAAAATCATTTTTTATTAATAAAGGTTTAATTTAATTTTGTAAGAAATCTACAAGACATGGCGGTCTTATTACTACTGAATTCAAGGCACGCATCTTGAAATAAATACAAATTGTAAAATAGTTGTGGCAGTTGTTTCAAGTTTCCCTCTGAGATTTGAACAGCTCAGCATTTACCATCCACTGTGCCATAACATCACTTTCTCTGTTACCAGGCCCACAACCATCTGTTGCTCCAATTCTGGCCTCTGGAACAACCCAGTGTTCCTTCTTTTTAACATCGGCGGCTGTGCTTTCAGCTGTTTCAGTCCTACACTCTTGAATATCTTTAAGCCTCTCCTCCTTTAAGACGTTCCTTCAAACCTACCTCTTTGACTCAGCTTTTTGTCACCTCTTGTAATGCCTCTTCCTTTGGCTTGGTGCCATTTTTTTGTTGCATTATGCTCCTGTGAAGCCCTGTGGGATATTTTACAACATGATATATGCAAGTTGTTATTTATACAAGTAATGGAACAAATTTATTGATCTATTTCTGATCAGTTGATAAATAAAATAATTACTCGCCCAGAAACAAGCAGCATGCTTACTTCACTGTCCCTGGTGAGAGCTCCTTCAAACTTCTTTACAAATTCCCTCAGTTGAGACACGCACTCCTCCCCCACTCACCTTTTGCAGTGGTGCAATCTCTGACATATCATGAACAGTGCCATAGAGCATCTAGTTTTTTCAAAAAAAACGTGGTGCATCTAATCACAGTGGTTGTTGCTGTCAATGAATATAAACAAAACAAAACTATTTTAACCCTAAGTGTGATATTTTGTCCTTGATAAATGTATAGCTCAACTACATTTCTCTCAGAAGCAAATAAAATAGTGCCATTTCTCATGGTCAGTTTGAGTCAAATTTGCTACCGCAATTGTACTCATACAGTAAAAGAAATGATCTTCATCCCCTACCAAACTCAAGGCAGGTAGAATGTTTCAGTCCACAACTACAAAAGCTTACGTGAGCAAATTTTCATCATATTTTCCAGACACACACAGTTGAGTCCTCTAGAATTTCTCAACTCTTTGGTATTCATTAAGAGAGCTAATAAATTGGACACATATTACATCAAGAGTTAACACAAGTTGAAATGTTGTTGACTTATAAAACTTTTGCTAGTGGTTTCCTCCTTTGAAGCTATTATACATTGTTGTATAGCACACCTCAAGTTGGGACACGTGGAATGCCTCCAGAAGGTCACTTTCCCACATTACACATACAGGAGCATTGATCCCACAACTATTCGACTGGTTCAGATGTGACGTTGGGAGGAATTGCTTTAATGGAGGCCACAAGATTCTCTACCCCCGCCCTTCCAATCACAATTTTTGCAATTAGCATACGGATCTGATGAAAGGCCATAAACTTGAAATGTTAACCTTGCTTCTCTCTCCAGAGATGCTACCTGACCTGAGTATTTTCAGAATTTTCAGTTTTTGTTTCAGGTTTCAGAATCCCCTTTATTTGCTTTTGTATAGATCTCAGTTCAGTACATTACTGCATTCAGTGGTGTTCTATAGCGTATATTTCAAAAGCTAAATGGCAGTAGTTTTTGTTTGCATGTAAATATGGTTGGGTTGGTATACAATGATTTATAAAAACCTGTTTTTATAGTGGGGCCCTGACAAAGTATTTTGCAGCCCAGTCCTCCTGGACTCTTCTAATGGGACATCCATAATACACTGTGAAGGAGGAGCTTCTGTATACTGCAAAGAAACTAATGGGCCACTGTACCAGAGACTTTATAGAGTTGTGTGTCTTGGAACAAATAGAAGCAAGGTCAAGGATTTAAGAATTCTGACAGGCAAAATGGTGTCTAAACCAATGGTATTACATGACTGGAACCCAAAACCAGCAACTGTTGAAGAATTATGCAAGATTTTTTAAATGGTAACTTGTGAACCTAATTTGTATTCTGTGTTGGCACAGCTTTCTCCCATGTTGTGCTGAATTGTTTTCTCAGATGATGCACTCGCATATTTAATATTGATGTATGTATTGTTATTGTCAATAAGAAAAATTATTCTTTCACTGACTATTGTTTGCCTAATTTGATCTTTGAAACTGCTGTTACTTTACCTTATTTGTCCATGATATGAAATTATTTTTTGCAATCTGTTCACAATAGTGTACAATAATGCATCCCTCTTGTTGTGTTACGCAACAGAAATGGCCATAACAACATAGCACTGCAAACCCCATTTATTCAACCCATATAGTTTATAACTATTAACTGTAATTATGTTTTTACAAAGCATTACAATTTCTAAGTATTTACAGCAGAGTCATTCAGTCCAACAGATCCCATTATAATGTTAACACTCACATGAGCCCCGTTCCACCCCTCTTCATCTAACCCCATTAAAATATCCTTCTATTCCTCCTTCCTTTATGTGCTTATCTAACATCCCCTTGAATGTATCTATGCTATTAGTCTCAACTGTGGTAGAATATTCAACATTCTGACCATTCCCTGAGTAAGTAAGTTCATCCTGACCCTTTCGGATTTTATGGCCCTTAATTCTGATCTCACCCACAAGGGGAAACATCTTCTCCATGTCTGTTTTCAAATCCTTTCTTAATCTTGGAAGTTTAATTGTTGTCAGGTGGCAGAAGATTTATTAATACTGCTACATAGATTTTAAAGCACATGGGATCACACACATTGAAGGACTGGAGATTTGCTGCTAAAGTGAAATGCCTAAACTCCAAAAGCATTCCCGATATACTTGACTAACACAAACCATACTTTGCATGTGTGGTTGACTGATTCAAGTACCAAGCACTGTTGGGATTAAAATTCTCAAGGACAATATTGTCAACCAAAGCAAAGCGAAGTGCTGGAACTATGTAACAATCGGACAGTGTATGAAAGAGACAGGAGGAAGACCCTTCGTCAGAATTCTGACCAGGTCTAATGAGAAGCTGCAACGCAGCATCTACTTGTCTTTAAAATGCTAATTTAACCCACTTTGTATTTTCAAGATTTTCTGTTTTTGTTTCAGGTTTCCTCCATTTGTAATTTTTTATTTTCATCTTTAATCCAATGTTAATCTGTGCAAAAAATTGACGACTGTAAATTATACATTTCTGCAAACTGTTTATCACTCTCTTTGTAGACTTAGGACCAAAGTGAAATGATTTTAAAAATATGGATTGGTTACATCTTGTTTACCAAATTAGTAATGGAGCTTGTGTTATCCACAATATCACCTCCAATTGCAGCTTGATGGAGGTGGGTGGAGGAGGAGGAAGACGGAAGACAAGTGAGGCAGATGATGTGAAATGGCTGTGTTTAATTAAGAGTGCAGTAAACTAAATATATATCTGTTCAGTGTCCTTCCAGATGTGTTGGTAAGCAGGGAACACCATACCATATTTAATTTTTCCATATTTATAGAGGGTTAAGATAGCAGTTCTACAAGTTGAGTAAATTGGTAAGACAGCCTACTGAAAAGGGAAAGCGCATGTTCATTACAAGGTAATCCAAAGGGATCACTTTTTCCTTCAGAAGTAAGGCACAACTATCCTTATAAATGTTTGATATCCTTTGATATGACTTTTTATTGGAAAATATTAAAAAAAATCTAAGTTTCATCAAGTCTAGCATCTCCTTTAGGAAAAGCATTGCTTTTTCACAGAATAAGATGTTGTCTAGCTCCTGAAGTGATGGAGTAGGAATGACAGCATGATTTATAATACTTGTCATAATTGTAGAGCCTCTATTGTGGTTTATCATGGTTCAATATTATAGTAATATCTCTACAACTATACTTCAAGGTGATATAATATCAGAATGACATTGCTGATGTTTGACAGTTGCAGGGTTGGAAAAGTAGTTGAATTTTTCATGCAAAATAAAATGTATTGTTTGAGAAACAAAATTCTCTAATATGATGAAGCTATATTTTGCATCACAGCTCACACCATTTCTTTATAATCTGTTTATGTAATTGTGTTTGGTATAGCCTGAATAAATGAAGGAGTTCCAAGATAATCCAATTACTGAGCCCTTAGAGACGTACAGTAGCATATCTGAACTGCACAAGAAAATGTGTTTAGGTTAGCGTTTTTGATTTATTCCACAAGCACTGTTTACCCTTTCCAGGCCAAGTTTTATTTCAGCTTGCAATGTAAGATTCATGTCAGTCATTTCAAGGATTTCTTTAAATCATAAAGTGAGCCGATAATTTGGAAAAGGTGTAACAATTGCATTGTTGGAAAGTTTTACTCTGCGCCAGACTGGAGTGTACAACAACAACTTGCAGTTATGCTCTATCTTTAAAGTAGTAAAATGTCCCAAGGCACTTCACAGAAGAATGATGGAACAAAATTTGACACTGAGCTACATAAGGGAATGTCAGACAATTAACCAAAAGCTTCGTCAAGGAGCTAGGTTTTAAGGAGCCTTTTAAAGGAGGAAAGAGGTAAAGGGGTGGAGAGGCTTAGGGCCTCAGCATAGCCACCACTGGTGGAGTAATACAACCAGTACCTGATGCAGAGAGAAAAGGTGCCTTAGTACTAATATTCTTTGCTTTGCAGGACGTAAAATGCACTTTTAAAAAAAAAAGCCTGATGCCAAAATGGAAAAAAGGTTTGTTAATCTTTTCCAATTGAAAGTGCCTCAATGGGGAGAATAAGTTGGGATGCCTGTGCATTGGAAGAATAGAGGGAAATCAAACAGAACCAGGTTCAAATCTAAAGGTTCTCTATTAGGCCACATGTTTTAGAACATGTGATACTCTAGAAGGCCGGTTGAAGGATGGAACTGGACCCAATCTTTATGCACTTTTATAAGCATTTATTTGCAGAGTTATACATTACAACAAGCACCTCCTGACCCCAGCAACCACAATTTGTCTGTCTATTTATAGGGGGTGCAAGTGAATTCCCAGTTAGTGCTCACCTGCATACAATTGATCATAATTAATATGCTATTAACAGTCAATCCCCATTGCAAATAGGTACCAGGGTTGAAAAGCAGCTTACTGCATGTGCCCTGCACACACAGCTCATGGACTTAAAGGAATGTTCTTCTGTGAATTGTAATCTTGATCTTAAATTCTTACTTTACTCTCAAGAAAAATTCTCTGCAGTTGATGATACTTATTTTATATTTAAAGAATGCTATGACAAGGGAGTCATTTGTTCCTAAATCATTTACTTCTGCCCTCTTTGTTCTCTAAGGCTTGTACTTTCCACAGATGCGAAATGACAATTTCCACAAATTCCTGGGGAAACAGGTCTTAAAAATTAGGCATAATGAGGGAAGTTACCAAAAAGATAATGGAGTTGTGGTATAAGCCCCCAGAAAAGAGTATTGAAGTAGACAGGATAAATCGAATCAAGATATTTGGATGCATTTCTATTGAGAGAAGGAATTGAGGGACAGAATGAGAAGGTGGATCAGCAGGGTTAATCCCCGGAAAATGGGATGGACTTGTTGGCCCTAACAACCTTTTTCTTGTGAAGAAAGGTTTTAATTACTGTGTATACTTTCTGCTGATCCAGAGTTCTCCCATTATCTGGACATTGTGTATTCTCCATGCCCTCTCTTGTTCTGATGCTGACCCATCTCTGCTTTGAGTCCTTTATCAAGCAGACTGCCTGTGAACGCCAGCAGAATTGTCTTTGAATAGGCTGCACAGACCAGGTATTTCAGTTCCTGAAATCTAAAGCAACACCACTGGTGCTGGTACTTAAAGGGGTTTCTCATATGAGACATGCCTTGTTTTTCCTTTTGTAAAATGTTGCCTGTAGGTTTGGTGCTAGAACAATTGGGACTGGAGCCTTTGGATATTACATTTGCCTTTATTGGTTTTGACCTCTTTGTGTGTTAACAATTCCCAATTTATTGCCATTATGCACCTTTATTTCCAAGAGGAAATATTTCACCATCAGTATACCATATCTATTCTTTTAGTGTTCCCTTTTCAGTCATTGCAAGCTGATACAGGGTAAAGTATTTTAGTGATTTTGTTACAAGGTTAGTAACCCAGAGATCTGAAGGAATAATCCAAAGGACATGAGTTCAAATCCCACCTCTGCTGTTCAAAAATTTGAATTCAGTTTAAAAAGAAAAGCTGGAAATAAGCTGTTATCTGTAAAGTGACCATAAAGCTGTCAGCTTGTTGTAAAAACCCACTGGTTCATTAATGTCCTTTAGGAAAGGAAACCTGATGTCCTTACCTAGTCTCACTTATATCTAACTCCTGTCCAACAGCAGCATGGTTGGCTGTTAACCCTTAATTGCCCTCGTAAATGTGACAAACTCTCGACTTGGCAAAAAGTTTGTATTTGTGAGATATCCCTTTTAATCCAAAGTGAAAAGGGGGATAATTGGATTTCATGGTTATGATGCCACTTCTGAGATGATAGATTCTGCTGAGGTTGAAATGGAGATGAAAGCTAAAACAAAGGCTAATTGAAGCTAATTATGGGGTTTTGTGTTTCGGCTTGTTCTACTGCAGCAGGATGCAGTTAGAGAACATAGGATTCATGTGAGGAGGAAGAAGCAAATCTCTCTTAGGAAAGGGTCAGTTTTCTGTTTGGCAGTAAGAAAAATGGAACTCCAGAAACTCTTGGTGCAGCAACATACGAGCAAGTTAAAAGTGTCTGAATCCTAAAAGTGGTGTGCATTGCTCAGACATGCGGAAGGGCTGAGTATTTGCATCAGAGGACCAGATTGTGAACTGTGTTGTTAGTTGGTTGAAAATGAACTCTGGAAAGCTCTGGACTGACATGATCCAAGTGAGAGTGTGTTTGTAGACATATGCTTTGGTTTTAACCGTATCTGGACCCTTGGATAGAATATAGTTGCCAGTGAAAGTGACTTGAGGGCCAAATCCATTGAGTGGGAAAAGTGAAAGATCCTACATACTTGAGGCCAAGCTAGAAAGACTGAGAGATTGCAGATGGTGCCTCATTGTGTGGAGAGTGATGCAAGTGCTTGTAGTTTTGTGAGGTGAATCTTTGTTGTGTCATCTATTTAAAATGGAAATTCATCTTTTCGAGTAAAATACCATTTATTAGTGCATGTTTAATTTTATGTTGATTTTGGGATTGATTGTGACAGCAAAAGTTTTAAAAAGTGAAATCTTGTCTATAGTTCCTTTCTTTTGGAGTTGTTTGGGGATTCCTTTTTGTGTTATTAGTCTCTATGGGGTTCATAACATAATGGACTCAGTTATATTACCACCCTCTTACAGCAACTTGGGAATGACTTTCATAAGAATTTAAAAATCTTCAGTTGAAATGATAATACTATTTGATGTGGAGAATGAAGTGTTAATATGAGTTATATTCACAAAAGTTGTCTGTCTTGCTGTATTTATCCATCACAACCCTTGGCCTATACATCTGCTATTGTTTTCCTAGATGTGTTTTGCCAGAGGTGAAGACTACAGTCGATAAGCCCAAGCTGTTTTTGAGTTGTGTTTTGTTTTCCTTACATCCTGTACTTTGCCATTAGCCTGCTTGTCTGTGAGAATATGATAGTATGTGTTTACAAGGGACATGAGGCCATTTGCAGACAAAACACGCTTGGGCATGGGTCTGACTGAAACTATACTGTGCATAAATGTATGTTATTATAACTGCTCTTTGAGATGCTTCGGTTCATTGAAGCATTCCCCTGCATGCTTGTAATGAAGATTCCCTAACTTTAACTTACTCCAGACTCCAAGTGGGATTTGTCCCACAAGACTACTAATAATTTCATGTCACTGGCCTCTTTCTGTGCTGCAAAGCAGTTCTCAAATCAATCCAACAGAAAACAAAAGTGAAACAAGATTTTCCTTTTAGTAATTGTAAATGCTAAATCACAGATTTCTAAACTGATGAAATATTATTAATTGATTTCTTCCTTTCACCTGAATTGCATATGTTCATTAAAACTTTGGGCATTCCATTCAGATGTGAACCATTTATTATTTTGCTTTATGTCAGAAATTAAGCCCTTTTGTTAAGCAGTATTCTTAGGAATTGTAATACAGAACTTTAGGTTCTCTGCAGAAGTGTCATTCATGATCAGTTTTTTTTCGCCATCTTGACATCTGTTGGATAATGAGTTTCAAAAGATGATGTAATGCAAAAGTATTTTAGCTAATGTTTAATCAAAAAATTTGAATTTAATAAAAATCGCAAAATTGCTGTTAGAAAACCTGTCTAACTTGCTACTTGATGGCTGTTACAAATGGTTGAAAACTGTTGATGTTTTAGCTGAGAGGGGAATTAATTTCTTCTGTCTGTTAATACAAACACAGCAAAATATGTTTGCTTGTGTGCTCCAAATTTAAAGAGTGTCGTAACTCAAACAGCCTGAATGTCTGCCTCCCAAATGTATTGTCATTTTGAGTCCCAGGGCTGCCTGTCATTCAAGTTTACTTAACTCCCTTTTAAAGGATGAGTTGCATTGTCCTGACAGCGTTACTCAAAATCCCAAACAATACTATACTCATATACCATCCTTACTGATGTTCCAATAAAATGCTCCATGGAATGATGGGGTCTAAAGTCTGTACTTGCAATTTTCTCATGCTATGAACTCCTGGTTTCAATCATACCACCATAAGCACTAGCCAAGTTGATTCCAGTCACAGCCAGCAAAAACAAGAGATCCCTTTCACCTTTTATAATGTTGGGTAAATCCCACCTTCTAATGGCATTTCTTTGTTTTTCACTGGAGAGTGTCAAAACGCAAAGGAAAGGAAAGTATGAACTTCTAACTTGGCCACCATCCTGCAGGCAAGCTGTGAATGAAGGCAGACAGACACTTGGAATAACAGGTCAGCTGAGGACTGTGTATAATGCAAGGTGGTCGCAACCACTCCTCAACCCAGTTTTTTGAGTAACAATGACATGAGAAAAGCATTAATATTGGCCAACTGTGTTTAGCTAGTATAGTTGTATGTCTAGGTTGAAATCATGTTCATACACCACTGCGGAGAAGTGTGAGGTGATACACTTTGGTACAAAGAACATGGAGAGACAGTATAAAATAAAGGATACTATTCTAAAGAGTGTGCAGGAGCAGAGAAACCTGGGTGTATATATACATAAGTCATTAAAGGTGGCAAGACAGGTAGAGCTGTTTCTAAAGCATACAGTATTCTAGGCTTCATTAATAGGGGCATAGAGTATAAGAGCAGGGAGGTTATGATGAACTTAAATAGGACACTGGTTAGACCTCAGCTAGAGTATTGTGTCCAGTTCTGGGCACCACACTATAGGAAGGATGTGAACGCATTGGAGAGAGTGCAGGAGAGGTTTACGAGAATGGTTCCAGGGATGAGACACTTCAGTTATGATGAAAGATTGGAGAAGTTGGGACTGTTTTCCTTGGAGGGGAGAAGGCTAAGAGGCGACTTGATAGGAGTTTTCAAAATCATGAGGGGTCTGGACAGAGTAGATGGGGAGAAACTGTTCCCACTCGTAAATGGATTGAGAACCAGAGGCCATGTGTTTAAAGCATTTTGCAAAAGACGCAAATGCGAGGTGAGAAAAAGATTTTTCACACAGCAAGTAATTAGGGTTTGGAATGCGCTGCCTGGAAGTGTGGTGGAGGCAGGTTCAATTGAGGCATTCAAGAGGGCATTGGAGGATTATTTAAATAGAAACAATGTGCAGGGTTATGGGGAAAAGGCAGGAGATTGGCACTAAGTTAAAATGTTCAGCGAGCTAGTGCGGGCACGATGGGCCGAATGGCCTCCTACACGGTAACAATTCTGTGATTCTGCTTGCTTTCCCTATTTAATCAGCAGCAAATATAACTCCATAGGAATCTAAGGCACTTTTATTTCATATTTTATATTTTTTTCTTCAATTTAATTTATATTTTGAGGTTTGTTTTGCATTTTGTTTTGTAATTAGAAATTTGTAATGCCCTTGTATTACTAACACAAAGAACATCTCAAGAATATCCCCTCACTGCTTCAGTTTTCTCCCCATTAACCCCTGAAGACATTGACTCTTCCTGGGGACATGACTCCACCAGTACTAGTAACCCATTGTTCCTCATCATGTGGCTATCATTCTTCTTGTAAGTCTGGGAAGTTTGAGTTTTGGTGGGCTACTCAAACATAGATTAGGGAGTACAAAGTATGTACTTTCCAGCAGGGATTGCTGAGTAGCAATCGGGAATGTGAATCCTAGCTAATCTTTTCTTCTCTACCCCATGGGCTCTGAAGGTAATTGTAGCACCACCGTGCCACCCTAGCTGAGGTACACTAACTGGACACTAACTTGGAATCAAACTTGGGATCTTATGGTTGAATGATTTAGTGTTATAATGGGTGTAGCCCATACTTGTTTGGCCATTGGAGGATATCTCAAAAGTAAGGGCTAACAGACATGTCTGCTCCTTTTCCCTTGTTTTGAGTCAGCTTTTCATTTGAGTAAAGCAATTAAAGTGCACAGCTGCTTAATTAAACTTTTCGAAAGTTGCTGGTGATCGCTGCAGGCATTTCCCAATGGTGCATGATCATTATCATTTAATGCACCTGGTAATGACTTTCGTGCTGCTCAAATACTTCATTCTTGTCATCTTTAAACTATATCCAGATGAGAAGAAATATTAGCACTTACTGTATGAGAAGGGAAGCCCTCATCCAGCAGTTTTCCCATAGCATATCCCAAAATTTAAGCACAGAATAATGATGAGGTAATTAACTCCCAAAAAAAGATATTCACAAACAACTGCACCCAGCACCATTTCAGAAGTGCAGGCACCTTGAATGTTAAATATTTCCTTTCAATCTTTTATATATTTTGGATTAGTTTTTGTCAGTTACAGTATCAAGATAGAAATGGGATAATTTTCTACATTTTACATGTTAATGCAAAACCTCTCCACATAGATCAAATACAAAATAAAGCTCCCTCCTGCCAGCCTAACGATGTGTCTTTTGCCTGTGTGTCAGAAGAATACTCTTTATTGCAGAAATTTGATTTCCTTTTCAGATTTCCCATCCAAATTGTTGCCAGCATTCTAACTAACCCTGCTTTCGTTGTGCCAATTTGTACAGTCTAATATTGTGCTGTAGATCTGGACCGAGACTGACCAAGGGCATTTCACATTGGACTTTTCCAGACCCTTTCCAGGTGGTTGGCTTTGGAAGCTTTACAAAAACCATTTTATGGCAAACAGTGAGCCGCAGTGTTTAAAACACAATAGTATGGGGAAAGGAGCATTTTCATTAAACCATGACTTTATTGATCAGTGAGCTGTAAACAGTGTGTTCATAGTCTTACAAATAACTTGATCATCACACGATGCAAAATCCAGAAATTTAATTTTACAGCCTTCCTTGTTGAGTGCTGTATGTTTTCCCCATTATACTATTTTTGTGTTTCAAACATATTTGTGAAGCAATTTTTAAAAAATAACTTCTAATGACTGCTATGTAGAGATGATTTAATACACGTCCTAAGCTTAATCCTGTGAAGCAGAAGAGTGGAATTGAAAAAGAAAGAAAAACTTGGATTTATGTGGCGCCTTTCATGACCTTAGGATATTCCAATGTGCGTTATAGCCAGCAAAGTTTTATTCCTGTTATAGAAAACATGGAAGTCAATTTGGCCACAGCAAGGTCCCACAGCTGCGATGTGATAATGAACGAATAATCTGTTTTAGTGATGTTGGTTGAGGCATGAATATTGGTCAGGACACCAGTGAGAGCTCCCCTGCTCCCAAGTAGTGCCATGGGATCTTTTATGTCCACATGAGAGGACAAATGGGGCCTTAGTTTAACATCTGAATTTAAAGTTGTGGTTTGTCTTGAGAATAAATTTCTCATGGTTTATAACACAGATAGTTATGGAGTGAACAAAAAGTGTTGAGAAGGAAAGTGAAATAGAAGGCAAGTTTAAGATTGTAGAGAATCGACAATCATGAGATGTGGCGATGTGCAGTCTGCTAAGAAGGGTTATAACAACTGTGTTTTAAGAAAACAGAAAATGCTGGAAATGTGCAGAAAGTTGTTGATTGGAACAGATTATCTGAAGACATCCAAAATGTTAACCTACCTTTTTCATTCGCATGCTAATCAATTTACAATAAATTTATAGTTTCTGTTTCGAGTTACTGTTAACATTTGATGGATTCATATTATTGTTGGTACATGATATGTACATGGCAGTTAATATAAATACAAATGGTAGGAATAAAAGGGACAAAGTATTTGACCATTGTTGAAGCCATTTTACTAAGGGCCCATTTCCCATCAAATGCAATGAAAACATAGAGTTAGCAATGGCATCGTGTTGACATTCAATGCCAGTGCTCCAAAGTCAAGATTCATGAATTCACATGGAAGATTACATTAATGGGAAGTATCTGATATCGACTGTGGTGAGCGGAGACAAAGAGTTCAACAGATTAGGAAAAAAAGCGGGCAGAGCAATCACCACATACCCATCTCCCAAATCTCTGGATCAAAAATGAAAGAGTGACAAGAGAGTATCTCAGTTGGCAGGAGAGAGAGTGCCATTTAAGACTGAGATGAGAAATGTCTTCACTCAAAGCGCAGTGAATCTTTGGAATTTTCTGACCCAGGGCGCTGTGGATGCTCAAAGCTGAGGTCGATGGATTTTTGGACACTGAGGAAAGGGACATGAGGGACTAAGGCAGAAAAATTGAGTTGAAGACATGATCAGCCATGATCTTGTTCAATGGCAGAGCAGGCTCGAGGAACCAATATGGCCTTCTCATGCTTCTATTTCATTGGTGCTTGTAAAAGGTTGAGAAAGGGGATGGCAATAGCTGAAAGATGAGAAATGAGCAAAATTGGCTCATCAGACAAATGAAAGAAAACAGCAAGTTAAAGTTCTGTTTTTCAATTGAAGTAAGCACCTGACCTTTCACCTTCCACCAAAATATAATGGAAAATTTTGAAGTTTATTTGTGGAATAATAAATATGTCCATCATCTGCTTCGCAATGGTTTATTAATACCTGGTGGGCAAGCAGCGTTTAAAATTGTTTTAAATTCCTTCCCTGACCAGAAAGGTTAGACCTCAATATTTTTCACTATTGGATCTTTGTGAAATGAAAACTGTCAACCAGCGAGAGGATTTATATAAAAAAAGCAAAAGAACAAAGTCATACTTCAGCAG
Organism: Cetorhinus maximus; assembly: GCF_964194155.1. Taxonomy (NCBI): domain Eukaryota; kingdom Metazoa; phylum Chordata; class Chondrichthyes; order Lamniformes; family Cetorhinidae; genus Cetorhinus; species Cetorhinus maximus. The sequence goes on along the minus strand of NC_135893.1, from coordinate 16,621,108 downwards.
CATTTTGATGTGTAGAGGGACCAGTTAATGATAATAAATGGAACAAAATAGCTCCTAAGCCCCTAGCTTAGAGAGAAGAAAAATCAGGCAGTGCTCCTACTCTTCATCATTATCTAGTGACTCTTACTGGAAAGCAAAATGGACACCAGGTGAACAAAGAAATAGGTTTCACTGTGATGTCTCACCATTGTTTCAGTGTCAGCTGTCCCATGCAGCCCAGGGCAGGGTAATAGATGGTGACTTGGGTGCTTACTGTAGTTTGGAGTTGTTGCCTTCAGGAGAGAAGAACAGCTGCAAATAATTGAAATATCAGATGAAAAAAATGCCTAACAGCAATTTAAGCATCTGATCTGGCCAGGTTTTGGACAGATCTAAAGTAATAATATGATCCCTGCTCTATCAAAGTATTTTGTCTTGGCTGTAGAAAAAAATTGCAGAGTTCTGTTTTTGTTCTTAGTTTGACATGGGGCCTTTTGAGAGATGAATTTTTGAGGTAATAGATGGAAGTTACATTATGGAAACAGTCCATTTGGTGTGACTGGCTCACTTTGTTATTAACCTTTCACGCAATGTATCACATTTGTTTCTGATGGTTTTGTTTTGCACCAATGCATAGGCCTCTTGAACACTTAAGAACACATATTGATTCCTTTCATGGAAAAGGTTTGTCAATATGACTGAACCAGGGCTCATGATATCAACTTGGATCAGTTGGATCAGTATTAAGATTGTAGCTTCATACTTCAGTGCAGACCTTGAGCACAAAATCCAGGTTGACAGTCCCATTCAGTTCTTCGAGTGCAGCATTTTCATAGGTACTGTCCTTCAGATGAGACATTAGAGACATCACTGGGCTTGTTCAAGTGGATGTTAAAGATCATGTGGCACATTTCAAATCGAGGGGTTCTCTGAGGCCTGGTTGAAAACAAAGCTATCTCAATGTGGGACACTCCTGTATAGCAAATGCCTTACTCGTTTGCTTCCTAAGTCAAATTAATCTGTTGTTAGTGAAGAGCTCAGAGATGTTCCAGAGATACATCATAAGATGCTATATAAATGCAAGTCTGTCTTGTTTGGGGAGGGAATAAATGGTATCCCATCAATATTTCATCCCTTCAGGGTAAGTGAGATGGGAGAATTAGGGGATGTAATTTATTTTGTCAATAACTTAAGTGAAAAGCTAGTGTCATTTCATTACAAATGCAAAAGCTATCGACAGGAGATTTTTTTCACAACCCCAAAGTGGTCGTGCAATTTTCACAAGGGCATTGGAAATAGTTGAGAAAAAAATGACGAGCATGATTTGGGAACTTAGTGCTCTAAGTTATTATGATAGACTTGCAGAATTGGATTAGTTTTCATTAAAGAAATGAAGATTGAGGAGAGATATGGTTGAAGTTTTAAAAATGCTGAGAGCCATGATAATACAGATCTAAGAAGGCTATTTAACTGGAACTGTGAGTGTAGAATTATAGACGTTGAATATAAAATTAACTAGCTTCAAGTGAGACCAGAGATTTGGAGAATTTATTTTTCCCACTGAGTAGTGGTTATAAATAACTTGCGAAGCAGTTAATACTGTGTTGATTAGCCATGCCAAAGAAGAACTAGATGAATATCTGGTTAAGGATGGGATTAGAGGTAATAAGAATGAGTACTGACAGAGATGATCAAATCCAAATACCATGCAACACAAAGCTGTAGGTGAAAGATGAATATGGTAGCTTTCAAGGTTAGAAAGGCTGCTGGTATAGGATGACACTCAGTATTAGACTGCTGCCTGGATAAAGTGATGCTCAGCCAGCAGATCCACGTTATACTGCTAGCTGCACCTCACAATTTACTGTACTCTGTCCATACCCATTTGGAACAGAGCTCTGCTCTTTGGATGGCTAATTATGAATGTTCTAGCAGCACCTTTTCTTTAAAAAGTTCCAGTGGGACTTTTTAAATACGCCTGCACACTGGACTGGAGTTATTCTGCACTTAGTGCAAAACCCAAGTGATGCAAGCTTGATTACTAGGGTTGGTCTCGTACCACTTCATTTAAATCAGCTTGGGAATTGGATCACCAAACTAATTCACATTCTCTGGATTGTAAATCCAGGCCTTTGGATTACTAGTCCAGGAACATAACCACTGCACTGCAGAAAAGCATGTGACAGATAAAGGGAGGTGAAGAGTTGTGGTATTGAATTGCTTCTCAAAATCGGCTTTGTTTTCAATATTGGATATGCAGTTGTCTTGGTACAGTGCATCTACAAAAAACACCATAGGTTAGAAATTACTAATGGTGATTTGTCGATGAATGCTTAACACATTTACAGTTGACTTCTTTTTCCGGAAAAATGCACGATGATATGGCTCAGTAGATTGTGTCTAATTACAAAGTCTTAAAGACAAGGAGGGCTTCCTGATGTGATGATGACACATATAGATCACGAAGGTCCAGGTTCTATCACTGGTCTGTGCTGAATTGACAGGGTGATTGCTGAGAGGATGTTTCCATTTGTGGGGCTGTCTAGAACTAGGGGAGATGATTTAAAAAAATTAGGAGTCTCCCATTAAGACTGATGAGAATTTTTTTTTCCCCATGTGGATAGTTAGTCTGTGGAATTCTCTTCCCCTGAGAGCAGTGGAGGTTAGGTCATTGAATATATTCACGGCAGAGTTAGAGAGATTTTTGATTGATGAGGTTTATGGGGGACGAACAGGAAAGTGGAGTTGAGGTCACAGATCAGCCATAATAAAAACAAAGTGCTGGAAAAATTCAGCAGGTCTGGCAGCATCTGTGGAGAGAGAAATGGAGTTAATGTTTCGAGTCCAATATCACTCTCCTTTGGAACTCCGATCAGCCATGATCTTATTGAATGGCGAAGCAGGCTTGAGGGACCGAATGGCCTCCTCCTGCTTCTAGTTCTTGTGTTCTGAATTGGCTGATTTCAGGGTTGGATGAAAGTTTGGGCCACTACAGATGAACACAGTTAGGCAGACGTCCTGTTCCTAATTGATATTCTGTGATGTTAGCTGGCATTGCTCCCAACAAGGAGCTGGTCTCCATTTAATGTTGAGGCTCATACAAGAATAATGGGCAATAACACAAAGAAAATGGCCAAAGTATGTAATCCTATGTCATATATCCTTTCATCCCAACCAGTCTATGCTGGTGTTTCTGTTCTACTTGAGCCTCTTCCCATCTTTCCTCATCTAAATCTATCATTGTAACCCTCTTGTTCCCTTCTCCCTCATGTGCTTGCCTACCATACTCTTAAATGCACCTATACAATTTGTTCCAACTGTTTCCTGCGGTAGTGAGTTCTGCATTCTCAACACTAGTAAGATAAAGACATTTTTTCTCAAATCCTTATTCGATTTCTTGGTGACCAATTTATATTTGGTGGCCTCTAGTTGTGTTGTCCCCTACAAGGGGAAACATTTCTCTGATCTGTATCCACTCTATCAAAACCTTTCAAAATTTTAATTTCCCCTATTAGATCACACTTGGAGCCACCTTTTTCAAGAAAGAGACTCAACCTGTGAATCCTTTCCTGATATGTATACCCACGCATTTCTGGTATCATCCTTGAAATCCTTCTCTGCAGCCTCTCCAGTGCCTCTGTATCCTGTTTATAATGTGGCGACCAGAACTGCACGGAGTACTTTGTGTAGTTCGATACAGGTTCCCTGAGGTTTGGTTCAGATTTAGCATAACTTCCCTACTTTTCAATTCTAACCCTGTAGAAATGAAATTGAGTACTTGTTTTGCTTTTTAATGGCCTCGCTAACCTGTGGTGTAACTTTTAGTTAATGATCTATTTGTACTTCAAGATCCCTTTGTTCCTCTACCCCATCTAGACTTGCACCTTTCAAATAATAACTGACCACCTTATTCTTTCTACCAAAATGCACTACCACACATTTATCTCTGTTGAACTTCATTTGCAAAATATTTGCCCATTCAGCAAGTTTATTTGTGTCTCGTTATAATTCGTTGCAGTCCTCCTTAGAATTGATTATGCCCATCCCCTCCCAATTTGGTGTCACCCTCAAATTTTAAAATTGTGTTTTTCATTCCAAAATCCAAATCTTTGATGTAAATTATGAACAGCAGTGGGCCAGCACTGATTCTTGTCGAACACCACTTCCCATCTTCTGCCACTATGAATAACCACTCTTTACTCCCACTCTCTGCTTTCTATCTTGAATCCAGCTAATAATCTATTCTGCCATTTGTCTCCTCACTCCACATTTTCTGCTTTGTTCATTAGTCCATTTTGGGGCACCTGATAGGTCTTTAGAAAATCTAGACAAATTACACTAGATAAATCTAGATAAATTACCATTATCTACCTTCCCTCTTACCTCCTCAAAAAATTCAATATCGTTGCTCAAGCAGGATTTTCCCTTTTTGAAATCCATGCTGACTCTGCATTATATTTTTTGTTTTTAGATGTTCTTTTCTCTGCTTTAGTAGGGATTCCGTTATTTTTCCTACTACCTATGTTGGGCTGACTGGTCTATAATTCCCTGGACATGTTCTGTCTCTCTACTTAAACAGAGGCATTACATTAACCAGCGGCCAACCCTCTGGCACTATATCTTTTTCTAACAAATTATTAAGTATGTGTAGTGATGCTTCTGCTATTTTATTCCTAGATTCTTTTAAAATACGTGGATGCAAACCATCCGGACCAGGGGCTCTATTTTTTATTTTTTTGTTGTTTAGCTTATTCAGTACATCCCCTTTTTATTTTAAATGCACTTATCTCATTGTTCGTCTCATCATTCAAAGTCATGTCTACCTGTTCAACCTCCTTGGTAAATACTAAAGTGAAATAAATAATTATTATTTCTGTCATCTGTGGAGTGATGACCTCTTGAAGCATGAAGTGCCTTCAGGGATTCAGGGGCAAGACAAAACAAATCTCATGAAATCCAGTAACAATCCTGATTACTGGTTTTTAAATGTTGAATATGATTGTATAATATAATGCCATGATTGTAACTTTGGCTTGATGCGAAGAGGTTTGACATTGTTTGTCAAAGTTCTACATAGTTTTTAAAAAATTCATTCTTGGGATGAGTGTCGCTGGCAAGGCCAACATTCACTGCGCATCCCTAATTGCTCTTTGGAAAATGGTAGTGAGCTGACACCTTGAACTGCTGCAGTCCATTTGGTGGAGGTACACCCACAGTGCTGTTAGGGAGGGAGTTCCAGGATTTTGACCCAGTGACAGTGAAGGAATGGTTATTACAGATCTAAGTGAGGATGGTGTGTGATTTGGAGGGGAACCTGCAGGTGTTAGTGTTTCCATGCTCCGCTCTTGCTGTTCTTCTAGGTGGTAGAGGTTGTGGGTTTGGAAGGTGTTGTTGGAGAAGTCTTGATGAGTTGCTGCAATGCTTATTAGATATAGTATACACCTCTGCCACTGTACATCAGTGGTGGAGGGAGTGAATGTTTAAGGTGGTGGCTGGAATGCTGATCAAGCTTTGTCTTAGATGCTGCCGAACTACTTGAGTATGGTTGGAACTGTACTAATCCACACCACTGGAGAGTATTCCATCATGCCAATTAGATGGTGGACAGGCTTTGGGGAATGAGGAGGTGTTACTCGCTGCAGAACTCCCAGCCTCTGACCTGCTCTTGTAGCCGCAGTATTTATATGGCTGGTCCAGTTCAGTTTCTGGTTAATGGGGAAACCCCAGGATGTTGGTTGGGGATTCAGTGATGGTAATGCCATTGAATGCCAAGGGTGATGACTTGATTCTCTATTGTTGGAGATGGTCATTGCCTGGCACTTGTGTGGTGCAAGTGTTACATGCCACTTGTCAGCTCAAGCCTGAATGTTGTCCAGGTCTTGATGTATATGGGAACAGACTGCTTCAGTATCTAAGGAGTTACGAACGGTATTGAACACAGCACAATCATCAGTGAATATCCCCACTTCTCACCTGATGTTGGAGGGTAGTCATTGATGAAGCAGCTGAGGATGGTTGGGCTAAGGACACTACTCCGAGGAATTCTTGCAATGAGATCCTGGAACTGAGATGATTGGCCTCCAACAATCTAAACCATTTTGCTTTGTGCTAGGTATGTCTCCAGCTATTGGAGAGTTTTTCCCCCGATTCCCATTGACTTCAATTTTGCCAGGGCTCCTTGATGCCACGCTATTACATTGTTTTGTTTCATAAGTGTTATCAATGAGGTTTCTTTTTTTGCTTGTCAAGGTGACTGACACTGCTTGTGAATTTTAGTTTCCCTTTCAATTTTCTCCCTGTCAACTCTCAAAGGTGCTAAATGTTCTTAGGTTGTAACTCCATATGGAGAACAGCTGTGTTCTGTAGACAACCAAATTGGTCACTCTTTGGCCGTTGTGGAAGAAGATATTTATGTGCCAGTGTGCTATGTTTAACAGGAGCTCATCACAATCAAGTCCTCATTTGATACAGCTACAACCAAGTATATATGTTGGAATTAGATAATATTACATGAAAAACCTGATTGATCCTCCAAAACCTGGAGTCACCGGGCCAACTGTAGTGCCTTCTTAAAGATCACACTGCTAGTATAAATAAGGGAGACCATTAGGTCAACTTGCTTGTCTTTGAGTAGAAAGCATACAATCCATCATTACACCCAACTGCCTTTTCAGTGAGTCCAGAGTTTTTAACTCCGCCATTGGTAAGACCATTTCAGGTGCTCCCTGACTTTAGTCCTAAACTTGTCTTCTACCAGTTTGTACCTGTGTCCTCTTGTCCTACAACATTGGTATAGCTTAAAATAGTGCTCAAGATTAATTTTATCTATTTAGCATGTTCTGTACCTTCACAAAATAATGGGAAACAAGTTTTCTCTAACCTTTATTCAAATCTATTCTCTAAATGGAAAGTTAACCTTTTCTACTATCTCCAGGCTTTGGATGTGCTCTAGTGACCAGAATAAAATATTCTAGGTTTAACTGGAGCATTATATAGTTTCAGCCTCAGACTTGTGCTCTGTAGATATATAGCTCAGTGTTACTTGCTTTGTTGATTAGCCTCTGCAGTGGTTTTACAGACATGTTGAGTCTCTCTTCACTCCCTGATCGCTCTGTGTCCCTGTCCCAAGCTAGCTCCACACCAAACATTAAGTATGCTGATCAGCTAATTCAACATGGTCAAGGATTAAATTTAAGACCTTCCTGGTCTGCGTGCTTTTGCACCTCATCATACCAGTCTATTTACCTCCTGAACCATCAAGTAGAGTGCACTGCATACCACCCAAGTTCCTTACTTTCTCTTTCATGAGCAAATTGTATTGGTGACCATTCTGCATCCTTTTATATGTAATATTATGGTTGGGGAATTACACAAGCAATTCAAGCCTAAGATATTTTTAAACGTTTCCAGGGCTCTTTTATTGGAAAAACGCAGTGGAAAGAAGACTTGGAGCCTTGCCTTTGCTGTAACCTTGTGAATGAAGAAAAATTGAGCGTGCTTCACTTCAGCATCTCGCTGTTGTATTGAAGAAGCTATATTGTCTTGCAGCCTGTTACAATTTTGCATGCAGTCTTTTTTGAAAACAATTGAGTGTTTTGAAATTGCATTGCACAGGCTCTTAAATTGCGCACCCATAATTCATGAGGTGCCAAGTAAACTTTATGACCGGTTAAGAAGCGTAGTGTCAGTCTAAGAAACATAGACTAATTGAAATTCTTCGCTTGCAGCACAAGCTTTTACTAATGTTTTCCAATTGGAAAATGTACAGAACCCATTTCTTAAAATTCCACATTGGATTGTAAGGCTTTGGTAACAGTGAAATATATGTGATTGCAGTGTGCTGTGTTATCTTTGTCTCAGCTCCCTTTTGCTAGTACCAGAGTGAAAATTCCTGGTCAAAGAAGAGGAAAAACTAAGAGGGGAAAATATGAAACCGATTAGAAAGTTAAAGGAAGGAAATGCATTGCAATAAATGCTGAGAAATTGATAAGCTAGGGCGATGGTACAAGTTAGATGATATTTGGTGCCCATTACAATATTTGTAATGGATTACAGCCAAAATGAGCACAATTGTTTCTAGAGGTGCTTCTAAGGATTGTCATGAATCTGAGGTATTAGGCCTTTCAATGTATAACCAGTTTAGGAGGTGTTAATCATGGGCCTCTCAGTACATTACTCTTTATCCTACTGTGCGTGTAGCACATTTGTAAACTCATGAGAACTGAAGTGAAATAGAAATATTTCCACAGTTCCCTACACCATATGTGTGGTATAAATAATACATTTTGTCAGTTAATATGCTCAGAAGGCAGCATTACTGGAAGTCATTTAAAATTCAGTGGGCATTCTTTTTAACAGAGGCGTTTGTAGCTGTATCTCCTGATCTGTGTGACGTTTATTGTATCTCTTATTTCGTTGGTAATTGCGCTTTTTCATTGGTATTATTTGACATTATCTGTTCTATGTTTCATTAATAATAAATATAACACTGGGAGAACTCTGCTCTTGCAATAGTGCCGTGATGTCTTGAATGCCCACTTGAGTAGACTGGACTCTGTTTAATGTTTAATTTGAAGGATGGCACTTCCAACAATGCAGCACCTCTTCCTGCAATACAATATGGTGGACAGGATCAACCTAGATTATGTGCTTTGGGGATAGAACTTGAACTCACAACCTACAGGCTTCGAGTCAAGGATGCTCCTAACTAACCCACACAGACACATCTCGATTTAAGGTTAAGATTTGGGGCTAGAATTTTGCATTCATAATCTAGGTCTTTTTAAATGGGTAAGGTCTATACTTTTGTATTTAGGGGAGTATTTTTTGTGGCTCATGAAACTACTCTGTTTAGCGATCATTGCAAGATTTTAAGATTGTGCTTTAACTTTTTGTCTACCCTTTGGATTTAAATTTCAGTAACCTTTTTAACTTGCTTTTTAAGTCCTATTTGAAGGAAAATATCCTGCTTTCAGCTGAAACATCAGTGCTTAAAATATTTCATGTAGCAAACAATGGAAAGATTGAAGTACATCTGTGCAGATAAAGGAGAAATTAGCTTGAAACAGCTAGAGTAAGAACTGCATTTATTTTTAGGTAATTTGAATGTCTGGTTTGTTATAAAATCGTGCAGAGCTGTGCGAGTTATCAGTGTTCTATGTTTGCAATACATTAGGTCACGATATGGATCACTGAAGGAAAACATCATCTTCAACAGAAAATTGCTTTAAAAAAATTCAAATAAAATGCTCTCGGTTGTCTTTGCATACTGTTAATTTGATTTTTCACCTCTCCCTACTGAAGACACCATACCATTTTTAACCCTTTCCTTAGGTCTCCTATTCCCTACAATACAGATATTCCCAAAGTGACAGCCTGATTCTGGACCCCAGATTCTCTGTAATTGGTTGCTATGTTGACGCTCTCTTCTCTAACTATCCAAACTCTGATTTTGTGCTCCATAAGCTGCTTGCCTCCAGTTAGGATCTCCCTTAGATTGTTCATCAGTTATTTGCATTTTTTTTTGTGTGGGTCAGTAACTGAATCCCTGAATTAACATCATACCATTCTGCAGCGTAGTATGCTGACTCACCACACCACACTACCTCCTGTTTAGGCTTAATTGATAACTCTCAGCTCAAAGGTCAAGGCTGTTCTGGGTTCAAGACCCTACAAGCAATCAGGGTCAATTTTGTGATGTTGTGCGCCAGGTAAGATGGTGTGGGTGTGCAATGTGTGCAGAGGTAATACAAAATGTGGAGGCCAGGGCTGGTGTTCAGCTCTGAATATATAGTTTGCAGAATTGAAGTCCTTGTGCCCATTTGATACTGGGCCTCTAAGGCCCCAAATTTGATGGTAAATATGTGATGAACTCCAAAACAATATTTTAGCCCTTGCAATAGATTTGTCCTTTTCAGTATTGTGATTGTGTTTTGAGATTCGCTGGTGGTGAAGCAGAAAATCAACTGGCTGAGATCCCCCATGGATGGGAGCTCACATGAGCGAAAGACATTGGTGAGGGAGGGGTTGTTGCGAGCATTGGCCAGCAGAGGCCCATAGTTTTAGTGTGGAGCATTCCTGTTCCACAATAAGCTAAGTTTTAGAAAACAACTTTGAACCTGATTGGGTGGTATCCTTTGGCAATCCCTTTTAAGGATAATTGGTTTGGCTGCTGAATGTTTGTAGAAACTGCACGTAGCGTGTATTATGGTTATTCATAATCCAAGGAACCTAAAACAGACACTTCAATTTTATTTGCTAATTCTTGATAAATATATTTTTGATTATATTTTTGAATAACAAAGTATCTCATGGTAGATGTAGCACATGATAGAATCATAGAAGGTTTACAACACAAGAGGAGTCCATTTGGCCCATTGTGAAAGAGTCCCATTCTCTGTCCTTTCCCCACAGCAATCAAAATTTCCCCTTTTTTACAATCTATTATGAATTCTGCTGACATTGTGTTGTTTGTGGGGCATTCCATGTCCCAAAAATCTGCTATGGAAACAAAATTCTCCTAGTGTCGCCCTTGGTCCTTTTAGAGCCAATCCGAACCCTCTAGTTACCAACTCTGTCTGTGGAAATTGACCTTTTCATTCAAAGCTTTCAATTGAATGAAAAGGGTCCAAGTTTCTCCATTCTCCGTTTATAACTTAAGCCCAATCTTGGGGATCATTTTAGTGAATCACTTCTGCATCCGGACAGTAAAGAGACAGTTGTAGAACTATACCACCTGAAGAAAAAACACCATTAACCAACTTGCAGCATATGGGCTGCACTGCTAGTAGCTGACAGGGTGGTAACTGCTCTCAACTGTTCTGTGTCTACCTTATTCTTGCTATCAGTGCATTATCAACTAATGTGCTGCCCGTTCATATACCAAATTGATGACACTTACACTGATGGCGTTTTCATCTCCTTTCCCACACAGCAGCATGATATGACTGTCTGAATTCAACACATTGGGGCATTTTCCAAAGCATGTGTGAGCACTTAGCAGCCATGAACTTGAGCTTGGCCCATCATGGGTGTTTGTAAATGACCCTGGTTTAGAAATTAAATTGAGACCAAATTGAGGCATGTTGCTAGTGTACCCACCTAATGAGGTTGTGACAGGGCCACGGCAAATTAGACCATCATGTCATTGAAAGATTACTGGCAGACTGCAGGTACCATTCGTAGTCCCAGGCAACTCGCTGGTTGGGGCGTGGTGGGGGAGCAGAAAATCAACCGACCGAGGTCCCCCATGGAGCTCACATGGACAAAAGACGTTGGTGTGGGAGGGGTTATTGCGAACATTGGCCAGCAGAGGCCCAGAATTTTAATGTGGAGCATTCCTGTTCCACAATAAGCTAAATTTTAGAAAACAGCTTTGAACCTGATTGGGTGGTAGCCTTCAGCAATCCCTTTTAAGGATAATGGTTTGGCTGCTGAATGTCTGTAGAAACTGAACGTGGGGTGTGTATTATGGTTACTCATAATCCAAGGAACCTAAAACAGACATTACATTACGCCTCAGGTTTACATAGACTTTGAGCCTCTTGGCGGTTTCAGATATTCAACCTGGATGCTTACTGAGCAGCCAAAATAAATGTGGAGGTGGGCATGCTTCCAGTCTGGAATGACTGTGCATGCTACCTGTTTTATTAGACCCTTAGGTGCTTATTTTACACATGTATAATGGGCGCAGTGCAATCACATTTCTGTGTTTGTATTGCATTGATTTGCTGTGTGTGAACCTTAGAAGCTGTGATGGTGATGAGGCTTTTAGTTGTACAGTGTAACTTGACCTGAGGGCTTGCTGGGATATGGACTTGGTGTAGCTGGGCAGTATATTGAAACTGGTTAACAGGAAACCACTTTATGGCGTGGATATTTGAGTTATAGGACTCAAAGATGACTAGCAATGTTAAGTATTTTTATTCTATTAGATTCCTTTAAATTGTGCCATCCTCTCGTGCATCTGTTCAGAAGTCTTGCAAGTAGTGGAGATGTCACTGAATCTGGCTACTACCTCCCATCTCTGGAGAAGGTTTCCTGGAGTGCCAAACATGGAGACATTTCATGCCCATCTCTTGAAGCTATATGTTCTTTTCACTAGCCATCAAATGGAGTGATTCACCACACGCCCATAACTCCATTTTTGCCTCCACATTGAGTTTTCCACTTCTTCATTTGTGCTTGTTACTACTTCTTCCTCTATAGTCTTTATAGAGACTGACAATTTCAAAAAATGCCTTTTGAGCCTTTACCACTTACCTTAAGTGGTCAGATGGATCTAAATTTGCTGCAGTTGTTTAAGGTCTGTTAACTCAGTAGATTTCCTGACCCTGCCACCAGCCTTCCAACTGGTTGCCTTCCCAACAGAAAGTTGAATTTAATTTCACCATCTGCCATGGTGGGTTTGAACCCTGGTTCTCTGAAATAGTAATCCAGTGACAAAGTTGAAGCTGCTCAGAAAGCATGGTAAATTGATTTGATTATACTGGGCTGACCTTGCAGTATTGAATGAAATCTGTGTCCTTGCTGCCACCATGCTTGATGCAATGTGGTCTTTGCATACTTTTTCAGAGGATTAGAAACTCTCCTCTTCCATGTCTAGGCTCAAGCTTGAAGAATGGCTATTTGAGAGAGGTACCAAGGAAACCGCATCCCATCAAGAAATTCAGACCATGGGGAAAGGTCAGAAAACTAGAATAACACAAATGATGCTATGTATCTACTTAATGAGAAGAAAGCGTGTAGTTATCTATCAGTTGGGGAGTGGGGGAGGAAAGAAAATGAGGAAAGGGATAGGATGTCCAGAGGAAGGCAAAGGGTGTTGTTTCTCCGTTTATCAAATTGCTACTGTCCAGCAGGAGAATTCTCCCACTGGAAACACACAGAAAATCCCCACTAGCTTCAAAATATCAAAGCTGGAAAATATGCATATGGGTCTCATTTATCCCTTATGAAGAGAATTTTTTTATGCTGTGAAATTTACATTCTTCCAGCTGATGAAACAAGCGCACAGATATTTATTCATTCAGCACCTGCAACAGCTGAGAAGCAATGAAAGTCATTTAATTTTCATGCCACATCACGTCCTTGCACCCAATCTCTTTCCCCAGCCTTGCTGCTAGGACTGTCAAAAGCACACTTCATTTTAAGACAATTTGCTTATCAGGAAGGAGAGAGGGAGAGAGAGAGAAGAGAGCATTGTCCTGAAATAAATTAACTCGCATCCAACAAAATGGTTCAATCCTGCAAAACACTAACGAATGCTGATTTTTAATTTTATTTTATTAACTCTTGTTCAGAGTGTTTTACAGTGGGCTTCATATCCAGCACTGTGAACAGATTATTTCAAATTATAGGTTGTATTTTAATAGGATCGCTGTTTTATATGTTGCCAGTGATAAGTGGCTATGATTGGGAATGTTCCAGCGCTTTGCTGTGTATGATCTCTTGTTATTTAGGCAACATAGCCTTTTATTTTGCTGTTTATAATTGGCCAATCTAGTCCTTGGACATTGACATCAATGGACATGTCTGTAGAGTGATGTCAGTGAGAATTGTTGCTAACAGTGTTGCCCACTGCTGACATGAAACACAGACTGTAGTTTGTACAATCCAAATGAAATGTTTTCCCCATACTACTCCTCATAGATATACATTCAAATGGTGTTTTATCGTATCTCTCAAATACATCAAAGTGCTTCATGTGCAGTGAGTTGATCAGTTTGGAGGGTGGTATGTGGGGGGGAGGGGGTGGGCAGTTGCAAGTGTTGGCTTGCAAATTTACATTCATATTAAAATGACAATTGTAAAACTGTTAAGGTAATAGCAGCAATTTGCATTGAAAGATTGCCCCTGCGGAGCACTTTTAAAGGGAAGAAATTTGGGGTACAAGACCTAAAGGCATAATCAGATAAACAGATTTTCAGGAGCATGTTGAAGTAAGGCACAGTTCATGTGGTGAAAACGTTTTGGGAAAGAATTCCAAAGAGCACAGTTCCTTAATTCATTCTTGTGGTGTGAGCTGGTAAACCAGCATTTTTTTCTCATTCCAAATTTGCTGCTGCAGTCCATGTGGTGCAGGTACACCCACAGGGCTTACCTGTAGTGGTTTTATGCACGTCATTTTAGAGAGCAATTAAAAGTCAATCACTATTGTGTAGGCCAGACCAAGTAAGGATGACAGATTTCCTCCCCGGAAGGTCATTAGTGAACCAGATGGGTTTTGTATAATCTGGTAGTTTCCTGATCATTATTAACGAGACTTGCATTTTATTCTAGATTTATTAGTTAACTGAATTTAAATCCCCCCAGCTGTCATGGTGGGATTTAATTCATGCTTCTGGAGCATTTGTGTGGGCCTCTGGATTACTAGTCCAGTAACATTACCACTATGCTACTGTCCTCCGAACTAAGCAATCAATCATCGTTGGTGGGGGGTGGGATGAATTAGGGGAAGAGTAGTAAGCCAGTGTTGGGGGAGCTGGATGTGGCTGGAGAAGATTGTTCAGGTGAGATGGAGCAAGATAAATTTTCTGCAGTCTCTTTAAGGTCTGTTAACTCAGATTTCCTGACTCTGCATCGTGCTTTTCAAATTAATTGTCTTTGCAACGTAAAGCTGAAGAAGTTGAAGATGAAGAATTTGGGGTCTGGATGCCAATGGAACTTAGCAGGGAGAGAATATGTGGATATATGAACAGAATATCTGTTCAGTTCTGTTGAAGGGTCATGTTGGACTCGAAACGTCAACTCTTATCTTCTCCACTGATGCTGCCAGACCTGCTGAGTTTTTCCAGGTAATTCTGTTTTTGTTTTGTTGTAGAGAATATGTGGGACTTGGGTGAGAGGTGTCATAGCTGCGACATTCTAATTTAACTGAATTTTGTGACAGATGAAGGAGAGGCTGATGTGCAAAGCATTATAGGATTTTGAGGTATGAATCAGGGATTTGGTTGTGGAAGGAGTGAAGTATGATAATGTTGCGAAAATGGAGAAATACAGTTTGAGAGTGATATTTCTGTGATACCTCCTGCTTAATTGTTGTATTTATCATGCAACTAACTTGGCATCTGTTTTTATCACATCCTTAACCCCCTCTAAAATAAAACTCTGTTAAAGCAGAAAGTAAGAAAGGTTCCAAATTAACAAATGATAAAGTTTTTATTCTGTTTCTTAAAGTCTTAAAGGGCGCCCTTGTACATGACATGTAACAAATTTGGTACAAGTCTTGAGATCACTTGTTTGATAGAAGATATTTTGTATAGACCCACCTCATTATTCAGGACAGGCGCTTCTCGTAGTCCCAGAAGAAAGGATTCTGCACAAAATGTGAAATTTCACATGTCTTGCAAAAGCAGTATGGAAGCCTAAAACACAGAAGCAAGGAAAGAGACTTGGGAGATACCAAACAGTATGCAGCTATATCTCCACATTTAGAAATATGTGCCTTTTTAAACTGGTTGGGGTATACATGAGAAATAATGAGCCCAATTAGAGCCTCTTACAGCTATTATGTAATTATGTAATTAGGTGGGATGTACTGTATCATTAAAAAATTATATGATGACTTTTAGATGTAACCTTTCTAAAATAACGTGACGCAGAATTTTATTGTAGATCTTGTCAAAGCATTTTGTTTCTCTTTGCTCTGTACAGACACTAGTGTTGGTATTATCGATTGCTTCATAGATTGATGTTTTGCAACTTTCAGGTTGTGTGATTGCCATGTAGCTGAGCTATGCAGAATTTTGAGGTTAATGCCTATTCTGTGTTCAGTTGGTTGAGCTATATTTGGACAGCAACAGTGGCATAAAAATTGGGCTTGGCTTCTCTATTAGGCACAGGAAAAATTTTCCAGGTTCCCATTTCTGATCCCTGCTGGCTTGGGTGTGATGCCATCATAATGGAATAACAAACTATCATATGAATAATTGCTCCTTGGGTCAGGTGCTGGAAAGCACCTGATATCCAAGAGCTTGGACCCCAGCAAAAATCCATTTCCACAGAAGACGAGGATAAGAACAGCAAACTCTTTCTCATTGATAGATGCCACCTTCCCTGCACACATGCACAGGTGTGGGTATGCACACACGCCCACACACGCACATGCACGCATGCACACACCATCTATTAAGTAATTTCCCATGCTTAGAAACACAATTTTTACCAAATAAAACAGGGTAATAACCAGCAGGAAGGATGAGGTTCATCATCCTTTTATATGGTTTGAACAAGTTTGGCTCAAAGTATTACTAAAAAAATTTTTCAATATTGTGATTTTGAGTAGGAAATGTTGGCCGAATTTTGCATTTGTCATGTGCGTGTGATCAGTGGGCCCAGAAGCGGACGCGATATGCGCTTCCAGCCATGATCGCAACTGACAAGTGATTTCACATAGGCTGGCCAATTAACTGCCAGCCAGCGTGAAATGTGCATTGAGAGAGGCTCAGCACTGCTGGGGTGGGGGCGTGCGGGAAGAGGGTGAGGACTGAGACAAGTAAGGGTGCGGATGTGCACTTTAGAAGGAGCTCCCTGAAGGCTGACAACTGCTGTGGATCTGCCTCAGAGAATTGCAGTATTGTTCAAAGGATATTTGCTCACAAAAAATGCCACAAACTATCTCTAATGCAACTGCAAATAACTGACAGCAGTACCCCTAACTCCTCAACCTTCAAACATCTGGGTGTTTTATCCCACCCTAGGTCAAAAATTATGCAAAAACGTGGAGGCCACCTGGTTGATTGGCCCATGCGCCAAGCAAAAAAGTGCAGGAGCCACAAAATCCTGGTTGATTGGGGCTTTAATTGGCTTAATTGGAACTTTGTCAGCAGACGAGAATATAACTATTATTACGTTGGAAAATGCAGCAGCCAATTTGCGCTAATCAAGATCTCTCAGCCAATGAGGTTTTGGATGAGGGAGAACTCTTTGTTTTTCAAAGAATGCTGTCGGATCTTTTACGTTCATCTGAACAGGCAGATGTATGGCCTTTATTTAATCTCTGTTTCAAGTTCAGTATTCTCTTAGATGCTTCTCCCACCCAGCCCCTTTACAGTGGACCTGATTTAGTTTCCATCTTAGTTTCTGATTTCTTTACTTCCTTCTGCTCACAGCCATAAGGGATCAAGGACTTCCTAACACAATGTGAGATGCTTATTGATTACTGGTACAGACTAATGAATTGTTTATTGTTTACAATCTGTGATCAAACAGCATCAACGATTCACTAACTTTAACCACCTATTGCCTCAGTTCCTTTTTTAAACATTGGTGTGAATGCACTGAGCTTTAACACACAATGTCTAATATTAACTTCCCCGTATCCTTTCTTTGGGAAAATGGCCAAACAGCCTTGAATCGTGGCAGGCTCATCTGAAAACTGGCACCTCTGACAAAACAGTACTTCCTCGGAACTGTATCAGCCTAGATCATGTGCTCAAGCCCTGGGGTGCTGCGGAAAACCACAGCCTGCTGAATTGGGAATTGGACAGCATACATTTATATTTAATGCCCACTCATCTCTGCTGCTCTTATCTGATTCCAGTGTTTAGTATGGTATGCTTTTCTCAAAAATAGTCCTTCCAAGGATCAGGAAAGCTTTGCAGGTTAATCATATATTCTTTAAGAATCCACTAGCAATGTATTTGAGAGTAACCAGTGTCTGGGCTATATTGGAAGTTCTATCACACACTCAAGTGATTTGAATTACTACATAAGCCACTGTGGTAGGTTTTAGACATCAGCCTCTTCTGAATGTGTTACAGCCTTGAGCATGCTCTGAACCATGGCTTTATTATTTATAATAATGCATGTATTTTTCCAGTAATTAGACTTTCCAAATGTTGGTCCAAGTGCTCACTTTTCCAATACCAGCTTCTTTAAATAGCAACTGTTCAGGTAGTTGAGCTTTTCTGTACAAATTCATATCTCTAGTTGGAAATCTAATAATATTGCTTCATATTTATTTTTATGATGCTACATTGGGAGTGTTACAGCTGCTCCTGACAGGGAGAGTTTGAGAGGGATGTGTTCCTGCAAGATACAGTGTAGTTACTCAGAAACCACAATCCTGGTATTTATCCATCGTTCCTTTTGTAGCTCAACTCTAACAACCTGCCAGAGCTGGTGGGCCTTTGATAACTACCCACAGACATTGTCAGCAGCACAATCTAGTGGCATAGACTACAAAACAAGAAGGCAATGATGAACTTTTACAAGGTATTTTGTGGCCCCCAATCGTGAGGACTATATGTAGTTCTAGAAAGCTATAGAGAAAAAATGACATATTCACTACAATAATGTCAGGGACAGCGAAACCGTGTTTATACTTCATCTCAAAGGGGTCTGGAATATAAAGGGGTGGAAGTTATGTTAGAATTGTTCATAGCTCTGGTTAAACTGCACCTGGGGTATTGCGGTTAGTTCTGGGAACCACATTTCAGGAAGGATATATGTGTGTTGGAGGCAGTTAAATTATGAGGGCAGGTTGCATCGACTAGGTTTGTATTATTTTGAGTAGAGAGGATTGCAGTGGGATCTCATTGAGGTATTTGAGATGATTAATGGTATCGATAGAGAAAAACCTATTTCCTCTGATGGGGGAGTTCAGAACAAGCAGGTATAAAATTAGAGCTAGGTCATTCAGTGGTGATATCAAAATGCACTTCTTCGCTCAAAGAATAGTGGAAATCGGCAACTCTTCTTAAAAAAGCTTTTGGGGCTGGAGGTCGATTGAAAATGTAAAAACTGTCAGGGGCTAAGATAGAATGGCATCACAGAATGATACAGCATAGAAGGAGGCTATTTGGCCCATCAAGTCCATGCCGGCTCTCTGTAGTGCAATCCAGTCTGCCCCATTTCCCCCCACTCTATGCCTGTCAGGATACAAGTTTATTTCCCTCAAATGCCCATCCAATTTCTTTGAGATAATAGTCTCTGCTTCCACCCTCCGGCAATGAGGTCCAGCTCATGACCAAACACATAATCATTAACTGGTTACAGTACAGGACCTCGCTCTACATTTTTATCATACATATATGTATCACCCTTGCTAATCTTTAAAATTATTTTTGAGTATTACTGTAAAAAAAAAAAGACATTTTGTTGAAGCTTTTTGTCTTGCACTCGTCAGGACA
This sequence comes from Cetorhinus maximus, assembly GCF_964194155.1. Taxonomy (NCBI): domain Eukaryota; kingdom Metazoa; phylum Chordata; class Chondrichthyes; order Lamniformes; family Cetorhinidae; genus Cetorhinus; species Cetorhinus maximus. The sequence goes on along the minus strand of NC_135893.1, from coordinate 16,601,996 downwards.
ATCAAGAATACCAATGTCAAGCAAAGCAAAAACTTTATATTGTATGAGAAGGGAGTGCTGATTGGTTGGCAAGTGGACTCTGATTGGTTGGCAAGTGGACTCTGATTGGTTGGCAAGTGGACTCTGATTGGTTGGCAAGTGGACTCTGATTGGTTGGCAAGTGGACTCTGATTGGTTGGCAAGTGGACTCTGATTGGTTGGCAAGTGGACTCTGATTGGTAGAGACATTTCCATGGAGAATGTACCAGTAATGGTGACTGATAGCAATACTCAAGTGCTGTTTTACTAAATAAAAATTATCTTCCTTAAAACTGGACAAAGGCTTTAAACTGACTGAAGCCACGAATGACTATGAGTCACATAAAAGGAATTTTTGGCCTTCAGAACAGCAGCAACCTCGTTATCACAGAATTGTTATGGTGCAGAAGGAGGCCATTTGGCCTATCGTGTCTGCAACAGCTCTCTGAATGAGCATTATGACTCTGTGCCATTCTCCTGCCTTTTTCCCGTAACCCCGCATGTTGTTTCTATTTAAATAATCACCTAATGCCCTCTTGAATGCCTCGAATGAACCTGTCTCCACCACACTTCTAGACTGTGCATTCCAGACCTGAACCATTAACTGTGAAAAGCTTTTTTTTCTCCCATTTTATTTGCTTCCTTTGCAAATCACTTTAAGTCTGTGCCCTCTCATTATTGATCCTTTTACGAGCAGGAACAGTTTTCCCCTATCTACTTTGTCCAGCCTCTTCATGATTTTGAACAGCTCTATCAAATCTCCTCTTAGCCTCCTCCTCTCCATCTTCTCCAATCTATCTTCAAAGCCGAAGTTTCTCATCCTTGGAACCATTTTTGTAAACCTCTTCTGCACTCTCTCCAATGCGTTCACATCCTTCTTATAATGTGGTACCCGGAACTGTACACAATACTCCAGCTGAGGCCTGACTAGTGTCCTATACAAGTTCAGCATAACCTCCTTGCTCTTGTACTCTATGTCCCTATTAATAAAGCCTAGGATATTGTATGCTTTATTAGCCACCTTTAATGACTTATGCACATATACACCCAAGGCCCCCCTGCTCCTGCACACCCTTTAGAGTTGTATCCCTTATTTTGTATTGTGTCTCTGTTCTTCGTACCAAAATGAATCACTTCATACTTCTCTGCATTGAACTTCATCTGCCACCTATCTGCCCAGCCCACCAACTTGTCTATGTCCTTTTGAAGTTCTACACTGTAATTCTCACAGTTTACAATGCTTCCAAGTTTTGTATCATCCGCAAACTTTGAAATTGTCCCCTACACACCAAGATCTAGATCATTAATATATATCAGGAAAAGCAAGGGCCCTAAAGGGTCCTGGGGAACTCCACTACAAACCTTCCTCCAGCCTGAAAAATGTCCATTTACCATTACTTGCTGTTTCTTATTACTCTGCCAATTTTGTATCCATATTGCTAATGTCCCTTTTACTCCATGAGCTATCACTTTTCTCAAGCTTGTTGTGTGGCACTGTATTGAATGCCTTTTGGGAGTCCATGTACACCACATAAACAGCATTGCGTTCATCAAACCTCTCTGTTGCCTCTTCAAAAATAACTCCAGTAAGTTAGTTAAACATGATTTTCCCTTAAGAAATCTGTGCTGGCTCTTCCTAATCAACCCACATTTTTCCATATTACTATTAATTCTATCCCAAATAATTGTTTCTAGAAGCTTCCCCACCACTGAAGTTAAACTGAGTGGCCTGTAATTGCTGGGCTTATCCTTACAACGTTTTTTGAACAAGGGTGTAATGTTTGCAATTCTCCAGTCCTCTGGCATCTCCCCTGAGTCTAGGGAAGACGGAAAGGTTATGGCCAGTGCCTCAGTCATTTCTGAAGAGATGCTAATGTCTCTGACTGCAGAGACCAAATCCCCAGGAATTGTACAAATATCATTTACATTTCTAAGGCCAGGACCTGGTCAACTGAGATGATCTGTCTGCGAGGACAAACGGCCTTGAAACCTTTTTTTTGAAATTATTAATGGATGAAACATTAACCATCTCAAGAATCCAGCCAAGGACTATATGTCCTTTGTCCAACCAAGATGGAGAAGTGAGAGTCATGTCACATGCTGCCATCCATAAGCTACTAGAACCTGTAATATTGCCTTGTGGAACTGAAAAAAGACAGTCTGCCATCTTCCATCAACCAAATAGCAGCAGAACCAGAGCTCTGACCAGGTTTAAATTGCTTGTCCCTCATCTACACTGTTTCTGCTAGAACTTCTGTATGAGTGCCTACAAGACTAATTCATCCCTACGGGCTCACCTCATCGTGGAAGTCATCTGTACTGGATAGATGGTGCATCTGATTTCAGCCTGCTGACTCTGTGAAAGAATGCACAATTGGGCTTTGATTCTGGACTCTTATGAAACAATAATTCTTATCTTCTCTGTGGTCTTTGCCCTGTACCTCTTTCTTTCACTTATCCCTCTTTTATTGTACGGATGTATGGTGGTGCTATGTAGCCACACCGCCCGCCCCCCCCCCCGCCCCCCCCCCCCCCCGGGCATTTTTGAGTGTGTATAAAATAAACTAACCCTTTTGGTTGACCCTATCTCAAGTTTGCTGTGAGGTTATTAATAGGATTTGTATCACATCAAAGGAGTTGGAAAATATGCTGCCAATTACAAAGGGGGAAATTAAAAATCAGAAGCACCTTTCTGTTCACAGATGGGTGGTCAGAGGAGAAATCAGGGTTGTTTAAATTAAACCCCCTCCTGTCCAGAACAAAACACAGTTTGATTTTTTTAAAATGTAAAAGCAAAATACTGCAGATGCTGGAAATCTGAAATAAAAACAAAATGCTGGACAAACTCAGCCGATCTGGCAGCATCTGTGGAGAGAAACAGAGTTAACATTTCTAGTCCGCATGACTCTCTGAACTGCTCTGAAGAAGTCATATGGACTCGAAACGTTAACTCTGTTTCTCTTCCCATAGATGTTGCCAGACCTGCTGAGTTTTTCCAGCATTTTCTGTTTTTATTATGATTTTTTTTGGTTAGGCAAGGGTGTCAATGGCTATGGAACCAAGGCAAGGTAGATGGAGTTAAGAATACAGATCATCCGTGATCTAACTGAATGGTGGAACAGGCTTGAGGAGCTGAATGGCCTCCTTTTGTTTGTATGAAGAGGGGTTTAAGACACAGATGATTTTCACTGGAATAGAGAAGGCTAAATGGAAATGTAATCGAAATTTTTAAAATTCTGAAGAGTTTTGATAGCGTGAGGGGGAAAAACTACTTATGCTGGGGGAGCTTGTGGTGATTGGTTGTCAGTTTAAAATGATCAGAGAGGAGAAGAGATTAGGAGAAATTTCTTCACATAGAATTGTTGATAAAATTAGCTAAATGTTTGAAGCAGAAGGAATTGCAGGATTATCGGAAGCAAAGAAGGCAATGGAATAATTTTGGGTTGATTAGCAAAGGGTTGGCACTGATATGATGGTGAATGACCTCTATGTGCTTTAAACTTCTCCCAGTCCCTGGGGGGATATAGATGGGGGAGGAGGCAGTGTGCAAGTGGGCGCTTGCTGCACTGGAGGACAATGGATACCAAGACAATGACATAGAACTAAAAGAAACACTTGTCTTCTGGTGCAAGACCTTTAACACTACAACTGATTTTTCCCAAATTGGCAGTGCTGCATAAAGAGCAATGAGCAGCTTACAATCAGTTGCAAAGCTGCAATTCAGTGGAGCCATAAATCAACTGTTTCTATTCTTCCTGAAACACACACATTATATAAAAATATGAAACATTACGCACATTTGTTAAAGAAAAAATAACTATTGACACTGGGATGTGCTAAAGTGCTTTACAGCCAATGAAGTGCTTTTGAAGTGTAGTCACTGTTGTAATGTGAAACACTACAGCCAATTTGCACACAGCAAATCTGTTTTTGCAGTGTTGATTAAGGGATATATATTGACTAGAACACTGGGATAACTGCCCTTCTCTTCTTCGAAGTAATACCACAGGATCTTTTGCACTTAACTGAGGACCTTGGTTTAACATTTCATCTGAACTATAGAACCTCTGAACTACACTAGGGAGTGTCAGCCTGGATTTTTAGGCATGAGTTCTAGAGTGTGTTACCATCCAGTTAGGGGCCAGTAACTTTTTGGTTAAAGTAGACTAAGTTTGAAACCCCAGTTACCCGCTAGGAGAATAAAGCCACAAGATTTTACAATTTTAACCATACAAAATAAACTTTACTATACAAAGTCAGGAAAGTAAAACAATCTACAATATCAATCTTATTCTGTAACGTTCAGAATTAACATGAGGTTAATATGAATTAACTGGCAAACTGTGGGCGAACACACCACACTGCACGTTAATTAGCAGATGTGACCAAGACCCTAGAATTTAGCAGCAACCCATCCAGATGTCATTGACCACAGAGTCACCAAAATCACATTAAAATTCTGCCTCCCTTAGGAGGGATTTCATCTCTTCACTTTCGAAGATCTGACCTCTGAATTCCATCGAAAGCCACTCCAACTCAGAATGCCCAACAACTACTCACTTCAATCTCTTCTCCTGAGACTGTGTTCCATGGGATTCACAAAGGTACATTCTGTCTCTATTTATCGGCATACTTCCAACTCTTCCACAAACCACTAGCTTCGCTAAGCTATCACTGCCCCTGGGTTTCTCCAAACTCCAGTCTCCCAGCTCCGCTGAGCTACAAATGGTTCCCAGGGCTTCTCTGAGCCTTAACTGCCTGGCATGGAACCAGTGCTCATCTACAAGGCACAAGTCAGGAGTGTAATGGAATACTCTCCACTTGCCTGGATGAGTGCAGCTTCATTAACACTCGAGAAGCTTGACACTATCCAGGACAAAGCAGCCTGCTTGATTGGCACCCCATTTGCAAATTTTCATTCCCTTCTCCACCAATGTACAGTGGGAGCAGTGTGTACCACCTACAAGATGCGTTGCAGCAACTCACCAAAGCTCCTTGGAAAGCACCTTCCAAACCCATGACCATTACCATCTAGAAGCACAAGAGCATCAGACACTTGGGAACACCACCACCTAGACATTCCCTTCCAGGCCACTCACCATCCTCGCTTGGAAACATATTGCCGTTCCTTCACTGTCGCTGAGTCAAAATCCTGGAACTCCCTCCCTAACAGCACTGTGGGAGTACCTACACCACATGGACTGCAGTGGTTCAAGAAGGCATCTCACCACCACCTTCTCGAGGGCAATTAGGGATGGGCAATAAATGCTGACCTGGTGAGCAATGCCCACATCCCATGAAAGAATGAAAATAAAGTGACTTTCCACCACTGCCTCAGCTCCCTAGGACCTCCCTGAGCCCAAACTTCCTGGAGCCTGCTAACAGCTCCCAGGGCTTCTCCGTGAGCTGCAAACCACACAAAGTCCAAACTGCAACCAACAGCTATACCAAACAGCTGCCAGGACTTCTGAGTCCTAACTCCTGCCAAGGTCCCCAGCATCACAGATGACCATCTTCAGCCAATTCAATTCACTCCACATGATATCAAGAAATGGCTGAAGGCACTGGACACGGCAAAGGCTATGGGCCCTGACATTACTCCAAAACTGTCCGCGCGCCTAGCCAAGTTGTTGCAGTACAGCTACAACACTGGCATATACCCGGAAATGTGGAAAATTGCTAAGGTATGCCCTGTACACACACTTCAGGACAAATCCAAACCCAGCCAATGACTGCCTCATCCGTCTACTCTCGATCATCAGTAAAGTGTTGGAAGAGGCCATCAACAGTGCTATCAAGCGGCACTTGCTTTGCAATAACCTGCACACTGACGCTTAGTTTGGGTTCCGCCAGGGCCACTCAGCTTCTGACCTCATTTTTGCCTTGGTTCAAAGACGGACAAAAGAGATGAACTCCAGAGGTGAGGTGAGAGTGACTGCTCTTGACATCCAGGCAGCATTTAACCAAGTGTGGCACCAAGGAGCAGCAGCAAAACTGGAGTCAATGGGAATGAGGGGGGAGAACTCTGCATTGGTTGGAGTCCTAGCATGAAGGAAGATGGGTTGTGGTTGTTGGGAGCCAATAATCTGGGTTCCAGGACATCACAGCAGGAGTTCTTCAGAGCAATGTCCTCAGCCCAACCATCTTCAGCTGCTTCATCAATGACTTTCCTTCCATCATTAGGCCAGAAGTGGGGATGTTTGCTGATGATTGCACAATATTCAGCACCATATACAACTCCTCAGATACTGAAGCAGTCCATGTCCAAATGCAGCAAGACTTGGACAATATCCAGGCTTAGGCTGACAATGGCAAGTAACATTCGTACCATACAGGTGCCAGACAATGACCTCTCCAATAAGAGAGAATCTAACCATTGCCCCGTGACATGGAAGGGCATTACCATCGCTGAATCCCCCCCCCACCAACACCCTGGGGGGGGTTACCATTGACCAGAAACTGAACTGGACTAGGCATATAAATGTTCTGGCTACAAGAGCAGGTCAGAAGCTGTAAGACATAGGAGCAGAAGTAGGCCATTTGGCCCATTGAGTCTGCTGTGCCATTCAATGAGATCATGGCTGATCTGATAATCCTCTACAGCCCTCTGCGGTAAAGAATTCCACAGATTCATTACCCTCTTAGAGAAGAAATTCCTCCTCATCTCTGTCTTAAATGGGTGACCCCTTACTCTGAGATTATGCCCTCTGATCCGAGATGTTTCCCTTGTGGGACAAATCTCTCAGCATCTACCCTGTCAAGCCCCCCTAAGAATCTTATGTTTCAAAAAGGTTGCCTCTCATTCTTCTAAACTCCAATGAGTGCAGGCCCAACCTACTCATCCTCTTTGCATAAGAAAATCCCTCCATACCTGGGATCAACCTGGTGAACCTTCTCTGGACCGCCTCCAATATCTTTCCTTAGATAAGGGGACCAAAACTGTTCACAGTATTCTACGTGTGCTCTAATTAGTACCTTGTATAGTTTTAGCAAGACTTCCCTATTTTTATACCCCATGCCATTTGAAATGAAGGCCAACGTTCCATTTGCCTTCCCTATTACCTGCTGAACTTGTATGCTAGCTTTTTGTGATTCATGCACGAGGACTCCCAAATCCCTCTGTGCTGTGGCTTTCTGCAGTCTTTCTCCATTTAAATAATATTCAGCTCCTCTATCCTTCCTGCCAAAATGCATAACCTCACATTTTCCCACATTATATTTCATCTGCCAAGTTTTTGCCCACTCACTTAAACTGTCTATATCCCTCTGTTGATTCTTTGTGTCATCCTTACCACTTGCCTTCCCACCTATTTTTGTGGCATCCTCAAACTTGGCGATAGATGAGGGAAGTGAATGTACGAAGTCAATAACATATATGTGAATAATTGTGGCCCCAGCACTGATCCCTGTGGCACTCCAGTAGTTACAGGTTGCAATCATGAAAATGCCCTCTTATCCCAACTCTGTCTTCTATTAGTTAGCCAATCCTCTATCCACGCAAATATACCACCCTCAACACCATAGGCTCTTATCTTATTAAGTTACCTTATGTGCGGTATCTTATCAAACGCCTTACATCGACTGGTTCCCCTTTTTTTTATGCTGCTTGTTACCTCCTCAAAGAATTCTAATAAATTTGTCAGGCATGATTTCCCCTCCATGAAGCCATGCTGACTCTGCTTGATTATACTATGCATTTCTAAATGCTTTGCTATTACATCCTTTATAATAGACTCTAATATTTTCCCAATGACTGATGTTAAGCTAACTGGCCTATAGTTACCTGTTTTTTTTGTCTCCCTCCCTTTTTGAATAAGGGCATTGCATTAGCAGTTTTCCAATCTTCTTGGACTTTCCCAGAATCTAAGGATTCTTGGAAGATTACTACCAGTGCATCCACTATTTGTGTAGCTACTTCCTTTAATATCCTAGGATGAAACCCATCAGGTCCAGGGGACTTATCGGCCTTTAGCCCCATTAGTTTCCCTAGTATTTTTTCTCTAGTAATAGTTATTGCATTTATTTCCTCCACCCCCTTTTCCCCTTGATTATTTAGTATTTTTGGAATGCTATTAGTGCCTTCTACCGTGAAGACTGGTGCAAAGTATTTATTCAACTCCTCTGCCATTTCCTGGTTCCCCATTATTATTCCCCCAGCCTCATTCTCTAAGGGGCCTATGTTCACTTTGGCCTCTCTCTTCCTTTTTATATATTTAAAGAAGCTCTTACTGTTCATTTTTACATTACTTGCTAGTTTACCCTCAAAGTTTATTTTCTCCCTCTTATTTTTTGGTCATCTTTTGTTGGTTTTTTAAAACTTTCCCAATCCTCTGGGTTACCACTAATCTTTGTCACATTCTATGTTTTTTTTTCAATTTGATACTATCCTTAACTTCTGTGGTTAACCCCCTTCATCCCGTTCCTAGAATCCTTTTCTCACTGGGATATAACTTTGTTGTGAGACTTGAACTATTTTCTTAAACGTCTGCCATTGTTTATCAACCATATTTTCTGCTAAACGTCTTTCCCAGTCCACTCCAGTCAACCCTGCTCTCGTTCCTTTGTAATTACCTTTATTTAAGTTTAGCACAGTTGTTTCTAACCCAAGTTTCTCACTCTCAAACTGAATGCTAAATTCTACCATGTTATGGTCACTGTTTCCTAGGAGATCTTTTACCCTGAGATCACTTATTAAACCTGCCTCATTACACATTACCAGATCCAAAATAGCCTGATCCCTGGTTGGATCCACAACATAATGTTCTAGGAAATTATCCCAAATACACTCTATAAATTCTTTTCGTGGCTACCTCTGCCAATTTGATTTTCCCAATCTACATGAAGATTAAAGTCACCCATGATTAATGTACTGCATTTTTTACATGTCCTCATTATCTCCTGATTTATTCTCTGTCCTACAGTACAGCTACTGTTAGGGGGTGTATAGACTACTCCCACCTGTGTCGTCTTCCCCTTGTTATTTCTTACCTCCACCCACATGGATTCTGCATCTTCCGATCCAAGATCATTTCTTGCTATCGTACTTATTCTTTCTCATACTAACAAAGTTACCCCACCACCCTTTCCTTCCTGCCTGCCCTTTCAAAAGTCACATACCCCTAAATATTTAGTTCCCAGCTTTGATCTCCTTATAACCATGCCTCCATAATGGCTATAAGATCATACCCATCAGCCTCTAATTGTGCCATTAATTCATTTATTTTGTTCTGAATACTACGTGCATTTAAGCAAAGAGCCATTCATTTTGCCTTTTTACTTTTTTTTTTCCCTTTGACTCTATTTGCTGTTGTTATTTATGTTTGTACACTCTGTCCCTCCCTGTCACACTCTGGGCATCATTACCTAAATAGCTGCCCTGCAATGCTGCCACATCCTTTTGCTTTGTTAGCCTACGTAGCCCCTCTCCAGAACCCTACCCCACCCCTTCCCCCTATTTAGTTTAAAGCCCTCTCTATAGCCCTAGTTATTTGATTCGCCAGGACACTGGTTCCAGCATGGTACAAGTGAAGGCCATCCCACCGGAACAGCTCCCTTCTACCCCAGTACTGGTGCCAGTGCCCCATGAACTGAAACCCATTCCTCCTATACCAATCTTTGAGCCACGCATTTAACTCCTTGACTTTATTTACCCTATGGCTCAGGTAGTAATCCCGAGATTATTATCTTGGAGGTTCTGCTTCTTAATTAAGCTCCTAACTGTTCAAATTCTTTCAGCAGAATCTCCTTTCTAGCCCTATCAATGTTGTTGGTACCAATGTGGATGACGACAACTGGATCCCCCCTCTCCCACTCCCAAGTTCCTTTTCAGCCCTGAGGAGATGTCCTTAACCCTGGCACTGGGCAGGCAACACAGCCTTCGGGAGTCATGCTCATGGCTGCAGAGAACAGTATCTATCCCGCTAATTAAACTGTCCCCTCCCCAAAGCCTGTCCACCATCTAGAAGGCAAGTCAGGAGTGTGATGGAATACTCTCCACTTGTCTGGATGAGTGCAGATCCAACAACAATCAAGAAGCTTTACACCATCCAGGACAAAGCAGCCCGCTTGATTGGCACCCCTTCCACAAATATTCACTCCCTCCACCACCAACAAACAGTGGCAGCAGTGTGTACCATTTACAAGATGCATTGCAGAAACTCACCAAAGCTCCATAGACAGCACCTTCCAAACCCACAATCGCTACCATTTAGAAGGGCAAGGGCAGCAGATACATGGGAACACCAACACTTGCAAGTTCCCCTCCAAGCCACTCACTATCCTGACTTGGAAATATATTGCTAATCCTTCACTGTTGCTAGGTCAAAATCCTGGATCTCCCTCCCTAACAGCACTGTGGATGTACCTACACCACCGGGACTGCAGTGGTTCAAGAAAGCAGCTCACAATCACCTTCCCAAGGGGAATTAGGGAAAGGCAATAAATGCTGGCCTAGCCAGCGAAGCCCACATCCGATGAATGAATAAAAAAATATAATTGCCTGGAGCCTACTGACAGCAGCACCCTTTCGGTATCCAGCCTCTTCCCCTGCTGCAGAACACTCGGATCAATTGAAACCAGAGAACCTTCTTAAGCTTCACCCATCTCCATGACAGTCTAGCCTTTCAGAGTTCACGGATTGCTTTTAAACTAATTTAGCTCTAACTCACAAAACATAACATCCCCCTGGACTGCTCTTTTGCAAACAGTGTGGGCATCATGTCTCCAGTTCTCCAGCTAAGAAAGCCTACCTGATGTTGTAGGAGCTTACCTTTCTAGTTGTTAACTCCTGAAGTCAACATGGCCCCAACATTTTAAGTGCAATGGACGCCAAACTGCTTTAGTTGCATTTATCTCATTTTCTACAGTTAAACTTCCATCTTTCCAGAATTAAGCACTACCTCTAAAGTATGAACATTAACCAGATATTTATCACACATGGGACTTGTCTCTGTGTCCAAATGTTGAGAGTTTGAGACTCCTACCAACTGAGCCCCAGCTGATACCTTAAATGCTGTTGTAATCAACTTAATGTCTATACTTGTATGCTTTCCAAAAGGAGTTACTGATTATTGCTGAAGCAGGAATGCTGGCTCTTCCCCTTGCTCTTTTGTCATCCTGAAGTATTGAGACCACTTGTAGGATCCCCAGCTTTTTACTTTGGCTGAAGTCACCTACCTCATCTGGGACCTTCCTGCCTGTGCTTCAGCAACAACTGAGCCATTTATATGAAAGATAATTTTACTTGAGAGCGTATGGTCGAGGTTTATGGTATGCCACTGAAGTAGTCAATCCTAATTACTGTAGTCTCACTGTAAGTTTGAATTTTTTAATCATGGCAAGTAGCCAAGATTAGCAATCAGCATTGGGAAGAATTGACAGTCGTCACTCAATGTAATGAGAGCCACCCGCTGACTGCCTCATCCACCAGCAGAGACTCTGTTTGCTCTCAGACTGGGTCGTCTCTCAGGCTGCCCTCTCTCTAACAGCATTGTCGGTGTACCTAAGCCAGTCAGACTTCAGCGGTTCAAGAAGGTAGTTCACCACCACCTTCTCAAGGGCAATTAGGGATGGACAATAAATGTTGGCCTAGCCAGGCACGCCCACATCTCGTAAATGGATTTTTAAAAAATTCATTGTGAAGAATTCCCCCTATCAGATCAGAGGGGTGAAAGAATTCTTCAGGTTACAAGCACTTTCTTTCCCCTGCAGTAATTGTTCCCCCTGTCTCAAACAGCCACCATTTCTCAGAACCCAAGGGTTTCTTGGGTAATTAGACAGGACCTGGCCTGCATTAGAATAAATAGGGTTGTCACCAATTACAAGGACTTAATTAATTGCAAGTTATGATATTGGCCAGTCGTGATTATCCCAATTCCGGAGTTGTCTCCTTGTGTCAGGATAGTGTGAAACTCTTGCATATGTTTATTGATCTCAATCTAAACATTCAAGGTTTCATTTTGTTGCCTTTGTGAGTGAGTAATTTAAGTTATTGACCTCCGTCAGAAGATCTAAGTTTATCTTTGCGCTTTTGTCCTTTTGCCAGTAATTTTTCTCCTTCCCATCCTGTCCCTGCTTCGAAGTACTAGACCATAATTCAACTGAATATTCTTCATGTGTGAGGTGATACAGTGAATGTATGCAGCATATTTGACCATGAAAGTCGACTTCACTGATTATAATTCTGTTCTCGTCTGATTTTCGTGTATGCTCAATTCCAGCAGAAGTCATTGGATTATGATCAAAACTGGGAACTTGGGACTGATTTCTTTTCCCCTCCTGAGCCCATGAGGGGATCGAGTTTAAAATAAAGTCAGAGGAGAAACTTGGGCAATATTTTTTAGTGAGACGGTGAAAGAATCATGAAACGGATTGGCAGTGGGAGTGTTTGGAAAGGAGATAGAGGGATATTAGTTCCAGAATCTCAGCTGGAGATTTGGATGGGTAGGCTAGATGGATCAAAAACCTATGTTTTGTTAACAGTCCTCAACCACCGAACCCATACAGATTTCGCCCTTGGCGTTTCAGGGCATAGACCACATCTATGGCGGTAACCGTCTTGCGTTTAACGTGTTCCATGTAGGTGACCGAGTCCTGGATGATATTTTCCAAGAAGACCTTGAGAATCCCACGAGTTTCCTCGTAAATGAGGTTGGAGATGTGTTTAACGCCTCCATATCGAACAAGGCGGCGAATGGCAGGTTTAGTGATTCCCTGGATATTATCTCAGAGGACCTCCCGGTGCCGTTTAGCACCCCCATTACCGAGACCTTTACCTCTACCAGACATCACACCTGGAGTCAAAGTCTTATAATGTATATGAGTGGACGTGGCAGGGCTAGTGACCTGCACTCTGCTGGTGGGTGCATGTTTAATGGACATCTTGTTGATCTGTACTCACAATTCATGTGTTTGCAGCTAGCACAGGTTTTGGAAAGATTAGAGCACATCTATTATGTCTTTGCGGGCAAAATAATTTGCATTCAGCCCCGCAGCTAGCTGAGTTAATTATGTTTTATTAATCCAGGCTGAAAATAATTTTTGGGGCTTGATTAGTAGGGCTGCTACACATAACTGAAAACCAATTAACAAGCTTATAAACAACAAGCTGGGCTTCCATGGAGCCTGTGGATTTTAAGACTGCCTCTAGCTTCCAGATATGTATTTGAACCACCATCGACGCCGCTGGGAAGGCTGGACCTGTACGCCATTACCCATTGGGCAGCATCTCCCAAGCGGGGACGGGGCCTGCTCACTGTGTAAAATGACGCGGGGATACGTCGGGCGTGTGTGCTGATGTCACCCTGCGCGATTTAGATTTGCAGTTCGGCGGGCACGCAGCCGAACTGTCAACGGCCTATTAAGGCCATCAATAAACTAATTAAGATGATTAATGGACCTGCCCGTCCAACCTTAAGGTTGGTGGGCAGGCTGGGAGCCCAGGCGGGCTTCAGGAAAAACATGAAACCTCATCCACGGGTGGGATGAGGTTTCGTGAGAGTATTTAAATTTTTGAAATGTTTCAGTAAAAGTTATGGACATGTCCCAACTCATGTGACAGTGTCACATGAGGGGACATGGCAGGGAAATTTTTTTATCACCTTTTTATTTGAAGTTTTCAATCGGAGCTGATCTCCCTGAGGCAGCACTTTGCCTCAGGGAGATCTGTGCGCTCTTTCGCACGCACGCGTGAAAAAGCGCACTCCCTGCTGAGGGAATCTCCCCCCCCACCCCGGGCCACCTGCACAGGGAGTGCACAGCATTTCCTGGCGGACGTCACGCTGGAGGCCCGCCCACGTAAAATGGCCCCCCCCCCCCCCCGACCGGGGGCACTGATCAGAAGGCCGCCTGCCCGCTCCCACACTTCCTCCCCAGGGGTGGTGGGGGGGGATGTTGCCCATTACCTTTCTTAGTTTTTGTTAAGTGCTGAAGTTTGCAATCAACCATTTGCTTTACAACCATGAAAATCTGATAACCATTCATGTTTTATTTTGTACTTCTCAGTTTCCTGTGAGGAACCAAGACCCAAGTTTAGCCTTCAGGTGAAGCAGTGTTAAAGGGTAAGGGATAATTGGAACAGGGTGTGCTGATGTAATTCAATCCCAATTTTAAGGGCAAGTGTTTTGTCCTTATTGTTAGTTAGTACTTTTATTTTGCATTATTACTTCTAGTGAGAAGTTGAGGGAGTTAGAGCATGGACACAATGGGTGTTTTTTAATGTGGGTGATGGGCGTCTCACCTACTGGTTGGAGAACAGGTGAGAGCTGTGTGTCACCTTTTCATAGAGTCATATAGGTCCATAGCAGAGAAAAAGGCCCTTCGGCCCATTGAGTATGCGCCGGTCAAACAGGTACCTAACTATTCTAATCCTATTTTCCAGCACTAGGCCCATTATCTTGTATGCCATGGCATCGCAAGTGCACATCCAAATACTTATATGTTATGAGGGTTTCTGCCTCTACCACCCTTTCAGGCAGTGAGTTACAGATTCCCACCACCCTCTGGGTGAAAAAATTCTTCCTCACAATCCTTCTAAACCTCTTGCCCCTTACCTTAAATCTATGCCCCCAGGTTATTGATCTCTCCACCAAGGGGAAAAGTTCCTTCCTGTCTACCCTATCTATGCCCCTCATAATTTTATACACCTCAATCATGTACCCCCTCAATCTCTTCTGCTCCAGGAAAAATAACCCCAGTCTATCCAATCTCTCCTCATAACTAAAATGCTCCAGCACGGGCAACATCCTGGTAAATCTCCTCTGCACTCTCTCTAGTGCAATCACACCCTTCCTATAATGCGGATTCCAGAACTGCATGCAATTCTCTGGCTGTGGCCCTACCAGCGCGTTTTATACAGTTTCGGGAAGGTCCACCACATTAAGTTGCAATCAGGCACTCAACTGGGCAGTAGTGGCCCCCTCCCAGTATCAAGAACCCCAGGGGCGCAAGTCCTACCTGCTGAAAGCTGCTGGCCAATCAGAGGCCGACAACTGTTCATTGCTCAGAAGCACCACTGTGGAGGTTGTTGGTGAGTATTAATTGCCCACTTAGGGGCCTGAATTGGGAGACTGTCCACAAGCGCTATCAAGCGGCACTTGCTTAGCAATAACCTGCTCACTGATGCCCAGTTTGGATTTCGCCAGGGGCAGTCAGTTCCTGACCTCGTTACAGCCTTGTTTCAAACATGGACAAAAGAGCTGAACTCCTGAGGTGAGGTGAGAGTGACTGCCCTTGACATCAAGGCCGCATTTGACCAAGTGTGACATCAAGGAACCCTAGCAAAACTGGAATCAGGGGGAAAACTCTCCACTGGTTGGTGTCACACCTAGCACAAAGGAAGATGGCTGTGGTTGTTGGAGGTCAGTCATCTCAGCTCCAGGACATCACTGCAGGAGATACCCAGGGTAGTGTCCTCAGCCCAACCATCTTCAGCTGCTTCACCAATGAACTTCCTTCCATCATTAGGTCAGAAGTGCGGATGTTCGCTGATGATTGCACAATGTTCAGCACCATTCATGACTCCTCAGATCCTGAAGCAGTTTATGTCCAAATGCAGCAAGACCTGGACAATATCCAGGCTTGGACTGACAAGTGGCAAGCAGCATTCATGCCACACAAATGTCAGGCAACGACCATCTTCAACAAGAGAGAATCTAACTATCGCCCCTTGATGTTCAATGACATTACCATCACCGAATCCCCCACTATCAACATCCTGGGGGTTACCATTGATCAGAAACTGAACTGGACTAGCCATATAAATACTGTGGCTACAAGAGCAAATCAGAGGCTAGGTATTGTGTGACGAGTAACTCACCTCCTGACTGCCCACCATCCACAAGACACAGATCAGGAGTACGATGGAATACTCTCCACTTTCCTGGATGAGTGCAGCCCCCACAACACTCAAGCAGTTTGACACTGTCTAGGACAAAGCAGCCTGCTTGATTGACACCCCATCCACAAACATTCACTCCCTCCACCACTGGTGCACAGTAGTAGCAGTGTGCAGCATCTACAAGATGCACTGCAAGAATTCACCAAGGCTTCTTCAACAGCACCTTCCAAACACATAACCACTACCATCTAGAAGGACAAGGGCAGCAGATAGATGGGAACACCACCACCTGGAAGTTCCCCTCCAAGTCACTCACCATCCTGACTTGGAAATATATCGCTGTTCTTTCACTGTCGCTGGGTCAAAATCCTGGAACTCCCTTCTTAATAGGACTGTGGGTGTACCTACACCACATGGGCTGCAGTGGTTCAAGAAGGCAGCTCACCACCACCTTCTCGAGGGCAACTAGGGATGGGCAATAAATGCTGGCCTAGCTAGCGAAGCCCACATCCCATGAATGAATAAAAAGAAAGCCTTCCAACCACAGACTGATCAGGGCAGAGGCAGGAAGGCAGCAGGATCGCCACCTGTCGCCCTCGTCTGATTAAATGCTCCCTTCACCACCAAACTAGCCATGGGGAAGGGCATTGAATTCCATCTGAAGGGCTGAATGGCCACTTTCTGTGCCTTAAATCTTTCTATGTTTCAATGTTTCATAGACTTGGAGGCTGAGGAACTGGAAGAGTGCCACACTGCCACCACTGGTGGGAAGCTGTATTATACCATGACAACTTTACATCAGCAGTTTCCATTATAAAGGGAAAAGTTGACAGGAGTTTGCCAAAAACTTGATAACAGAACTTAGGTTTGTTGACAGGAAATGGGTGCAGACTTAAGGTTATTACTATCTTATAGATTGAAATTCTGAAGTGAAGAACCAAAAGGTACAATGCTGGACAAGACCAAGACTAGCTAAGCCAAATAATGCTTAGGATTTGCAAAAGTTGGATTTTAAAATTTTGCATATTATAGAAGGATTGCTGGTTGAGTAGTGTAACTGTTGTAAGGATGTAGATGTGTTTAGTATTTTATTTACTTTTTAAAACAGTAATTGCTATTTTTCTCTCTGTTCCATGGAGCATCCCCAGCAACCAGATTGGTGATGTGTATGTTGACACAACACCAAAGGTTTAAACTGTGAGGTATGTCAGGATATCCTGCGTGATGTGTTTGGAAACCTGCTGAAGGATGCAACAGCAATAAAATTCATGCCAAATGGGTTTCAAATCAAAATATTTAAAACCTAATAACAATGGCTTCATTTTTGGGCTTATTTTTTGCAAGCAGCCTTGCAGCTTTTTTTCTCTTTAAAATATGAAATGGGTAGGATTTCTCAATAGCTCAGCAAGTTTGCCTATTCAGTAGAGCCACCTTTCTCGGTCCCTCTACTGTCTCTCAATTGTCAGACTGCTTGTCCAACACCTAGTATTGGATGACAGATATTTTTTCATGAGTTCTGAGCGTTGATGGCAAGGCTAGCATTTGTTACATAATTTGCCTTGAGAAGGTGGTGGTGAGCTGCCTTGAGCCGCAGCAGTCCATCTGGTGTAGGTGCACCCACAGTGCTGTTGGAAGGGAGTTTGTTTTTTGACAGTGAAGGAAAGATGATATAATTGTAAGTCAGAATAGTGTGTGGCTTGGAGGGGAACTTACATGTGGTGATTCCCAGATTTCTCCAGCTAAATATTGGCAAAACTGAAGCTATTGTCTTTGGTTCTTGTCACAAAATGCATTTCTTAACCACTAATTCCATCCCATTTCCTGGCTAATGTTTGAGTCTGAACCAGATGAATGATCCATCACATATCCACACCATCACTAAGACTGCCTATTCACACCTCTGTAGCATCACCCGACTTTGCCCCTGCCTCAGCTCATCTGCTGCTGAAACTCTTATCATTTGTTACCTCTAAGCTTGGCTATTCCAATGCACTCCTGGCTGGCCTCCCACTTTCTGCCCTCCATAAACTTGAGGTCATCCAAAATTCTGCTGCTTGAGGCCTACCTGTCACCAAGTCCCGTTCATTCATCACCTCTGTTGGCTGACCTATGTTGGTTCCCAGCCTCCATTGTAAAGTTTTCATCCTTGTTTTCAAATCCATCCATGGCTTTACTCCTCCCTAACTCTGTAACCTCCAGCCCTATAATCATCTGAGATACCTGCACTCATCTAATTCTGATATCTTAAGCACCCTGATTTTAATACCCCTACCACTGGGGGCCATGCCTTCAGCTGCCAAGGCCCAAAGGTCTGGAATTTCCTTCCTAAATTTCTGCACCTTTCTAACTCTTTTGTCCCCTTTAATACGCCAGGATTTTGTACATCAGCCCCAACATCTCTTTTTTAAAAATTTGTTCATGGGCTGTGAGCGTCATTGCAAGGCCAGCAGTTACTGCCCATCCTGAATTGCACTGGGGAAGTTCATTCACAGCGCTGTTAGGGAGGGAGTTTCAAGATTTAGACCTGGTGACGATAAAGGAACAGCGATACAGTTCCAAGTCAGGATGGTTATGTGGTTCGCAGTCAAATTTTGTTTAATAATGCTACTGTGAAGCACCTTGGGACATTTACTGCTGTTAAGGCTCTATAGAAATGCAAGTTGTTGTTGATAAAATGGCTGCGTGGTGCTTGATAACTTGCTCCTGGATGTATGCAGGACCTGTATGTGTGGAAATGAACTCTAAAAGAACTGAAATATCCTATAATTGTTGGCAAACTGGAATACTGTTGATTATTCTGCTCCATTTATCAGTTTTGCTTGTGACATGATCCCAGTACAGTTTATTTTTCTAAAGCACTGAAACGAGCAGAAATCAAGTCTCAAAGTGTATTCTGCCTCCTGCCACCACCCCACAAATTCCTCCCCTATTCCTTCACTTCTTGAGAACATGCTGACTTGTAATATAGTACTATTGTAGAGTAGCTCTACCATTCCTCACCCATGACTATTGAAGTCTGAGGCTAGGTAGAGAATGTTGGCAAATTATTTGACTGTTGTGGGTGGGGAATCATAGCCAAGTCTGTTCATATGCTCATTGCTGGCTAGAAATTTCTTCTTGCCTTGTATTTAACCACAGCCAAACATAATCATAAGAATCTTAACAGCACAGAAGGAGCTCATTTGGCCAGTGGTCACTGTGCAGGCTCTTTGAAAATGCAGCTTTGCTTTGTCCTACCCCTCCCCTCAGGCTTTGTTTTGTAACCCTGTAAGTTCCACATCCTCAAAAACTGTCCACTACAATTATGCACATGGGTAATGGGTACAGGGCTTTCTCATGGTAATTTGTAACATGTAGGAATTTCAAGTTAGCCCTGACCACACATATACTCTTTCAAGGAGGAGTTACTGGAAAGAGATCTGGAGCATGAACACTGGCTGGCTATTCCCACCCCTCTACCCCAACCACACATTCCTAGCCCATGAGCCGGTGAGGCCATTTGTAGCTCTTACTCCTGATCCGGTTAAATCAGCACAGACTAGCAATTGAACCTGGTATCCACTGTCACGATTTCTCAAGAGTGACCATGCACAGAGTAATCCCACAGATCCTCATGAGGGACAGAGAGGTAGCATTTTAAGAGCTGATGGAGATTGCCATTATGATTATTTTTACTCTTGGGCAGCAGTTGGTATCACTTGATATAAAATCAAAGCCTGTGAACAACTGTAAAATTGGTGGATGAATTGATGTAAATTAAATCTGTCACCGTTGAAATGGCAACAGTGAGGCAGTCCTTTTAGTGAGCTAATGAGATCCAGTGGGTTTGGTGTTGGACTTTCAAAGACAGATTCATTAAAAAAAGGCCTTGATACTTTGTAAACCTCATGGCCATTTCTAGAGCAGAGGTTTCACTTTTTGGCCATTATCTTTTGGTGAGGGCTCAGAGAAGCTATTCTGGAGCATTGTGAAAGGTTTGCAGCTTGTAAATGTAACATTCTGCTCCTTGTTTACATTTACATCTCTAAAGGGATAAAGATAAACAAATAGATATTTTATCCAGCCCCATAACTAGGGTAATTGTTGACATGTGCTGCTGAAATCACGCAAAGGTTTTGTGCAGAATATGAGGTTTGGGGATTTTTAGTTGGCATTACTTCTGAGCTTTGACAAAATCAAATTAATTCTCAAGTCATTGTTGAAGAGGGATAAAATGTACATTTTTGAAGATTGAGAAAACCACCCATCCATCGCAAGCAGGTCACTTTTGATTGTGTAACTGCTGCTGAATTTATTGCAATATAACAGTGATAATAGGTAATTACACTGCCTTCAAGCGACACAATGAGGAAACGTGAAAATATATCACTGGTGCAGCTGTGATTTTTTTTTTTACCCTACTATCATCCTCTTCCAAAAATGCTGCCTCTTGCTGAGGTTCAGATCTGCAGAACTCATCTATCCTTTGGTACTTCATCAAAGTGGCTATTCTTAATGTGTGAGCCTAGGGAGTGACCATCAGCAGGCTGCTTTACTGTCGCAGGCCTCACAGTTGAGCACAACTCAGCACTCACCCAGTACCTACACTCACTCACTCACTCCAGCAGGAGTCATTAACCAGTGATCTGGAGTATGAATTCTGACTGATTTTTCTTTCCCAGCTGATCCAGATGTTTCAGGTGAACTGTCATGCCCGAGTTGTTGTCTTTGTTGAGCACAGATATATCAATAGAGATCAGAGACATGCTAAAAGACAAATACCTCTTTTAAGGGAAATTTGGATAAATATTTGAAACAAAGGAAGGTGCAGGTTTGTGGGAGAGGAAGTGTGGGCAGTGGAATTAGTTTTTGATTGACCTAGGAAAGAGACAGTTGAGACTTGATGGATCAAATGGCCTCCTGTGCTGTGAAATTCTATCATTCTATAGTTTAGTAAAGAAAAAAAGGACTTGTATTTATACTGCGGTAGTAGAATTTCTGTTTTCTGTTTCTTTATGCATGTGTCCTTGGGCATGAAGGTACAGCATTATAACAATGAAAGAAAAAGGATCGTCTCATGCCTGGCCATAAAGCTCTGAAAGAGTTATGCATATTATGTGTTCAAACCCCTCCATGGCATTTCACTTCCCTATGTGTAATGGTAACTTCCTCTAGCCTTACAATCTTCTGAGATCACCGTACTCCAATTCTGGCCTCTTGCACACCCCACCCCCAGAGTTTCATCACTCTCCCATTGGTCACCATAGCTTCAGCTGCCTAGGCCCTCAGCTCTGGAATTACCTACCTTAAGCTCTTGGCCTCACTATCTGTCTCTCCTCCATTTAAGGTGTTCCATAAAATCTACCTCTTTGACTAGTGTTTTAGTCACTGGTCCTGATATTCCTCTATGGCCCTGTGTCAGATTTTGCTTGATAACGCTACTGTGAAGCACTTTGGGAAGTTTTAGTATGTAAGAAATGCCAATAGAAATACCAGTTGTTGTTAAGAGGGATCCCGGATTGTTTTTTTTCTCTGTGAAGTAACAGTAGCGTGGACAGGAGTCTTCTAATTTGCTTTACTGGTCTATTTCTTTGCATTAATTCCAAATGAGCGCTTAATTTTCAAGAGACATGTTTCCTTGGATAGTTCTTGTTTCCTCACTCACTGCTCTCCAGCCATATACATAGGGAAAAGTAATTCAGTGACCTGTACATGAGATGGCTCTGTTCCGGGAGTTCAGGTTTAAACCAGTTGCACCTGTTGGGGTTTTGGTGTGTTCCAGGGGATTATTTGCGGCTGCAGGTTATTTTTTTTCATTTATTCCTTAGAGTTTGTTTATATGATAATGATAGCATGACAAAATAATTTGCAACTGCAGTTAAAATATGTGTAGAAGCTAGAGATTGCCAGCAGAAGCAACAATTTTTTTGATTTTTGTCAGAATTTTGTGCTCTTTGTTTAAAAAAAAAGCACAAAATGCACACTGTGAAAATGATCAGATTTGTCTTTTAAGTGTTAATAGATTTTGGAAGTTCAAATCGTACCTGCATTTATTTTTACACGTGCCTGCTGTTTGTAGTTTCCAATAGGTAATTTAAAAAGCCTTTAAACTTGAGTGTTAAAGTGCTCTGTGTCTAATAAAGCGTGAAATGGACTTCCTTTGTAGGTTATAGTTAAAAATTGATTCTTTATTGCTATGGGGACTGAGGGGAAAAGAACACGACCAAAAATTTAAATTTGAAACAACATAAATTATTTTTAAGTCTTAAATATCCATGATTCATTGATTCAGGCACTTCTATCGTTGCTATTTCTTATTGATATCAAAAAGTCTTCCTTTCACTGATGACACGTGAGACTGATTGATGCTGCCTTTGAGACTGACCTTTAAAAAAATTATATCTTGGATAAGCATAATTTATATAGCCAGAGGGGTTCACCAATGAAACCCTCAGAAGTCAGAGCCTTTTAATGAAATATCATCATCCTCATCACGTAGATTTCATTTGCCAAAGGAGCAGACTTGCCTCACTGCAATAGGTCTGGGAGGCTGCCGTGAGTTGGGATACTTTAGGCTCTACTTTCAAATTATCGATCAGTTTAAGAAGCAAAGACAAAGGATATAATGTAGAGATGGCTGAAATATCCCACACGGTGTGTCTATCATGCCATCACCCAGATGTAGCCACGTGATTAGGACATCAGTCACTTGATATAAGGGGTTCCCAAAGTTGTATTGTTGGTTCCAGATGGCTACTCCTGAGGTGCCTTCAACATAGAGCTTTCTTCAAATGTGTAGCCTTTTACCATCTTGGGCAGTGATAGAGCAAGGACCAGTGTTTAACAAAAGCGATGTTTCCATATGCATTTGCTGTAAGTACATGAAGCTAGGTGTCTTAGTCTCTTGCTAGCTCAATGCTGCTCAAACAGGGTGAGCTGTTATTCCAGTCTACTCTCTCTGAGATGACCTGTCATTTGAGCATTGTATTGAGAGATTTCAATGAGTTTTGGAATTTCCTGATGGCTAGTATGTAAATGAAGCCAAACTCAATCCCTCACCTGTAAAGACTATTGTCTGTCGCAGACAAAATATGACAACCTTTTCAGTAACATTGTCAAAATATGACAAGGAAATGCAAACTGCTGTTTTTGGTAAATTATTACTTAAGATAATTTTGGTATATAGATTCAATGCCTTTTCCTTTATTTCCTTCTCCTATCCTGTCAGTTTTCCTCTATTCCCTTTACTTTTCCTAAAATCTTTGCTGGAGTGCAGTACCTCAATCTCATTCTTTGCGTTCACTTAGTATTGGTGGGCATTTGACAGTGGAGAGCATTACACATGAGCCAGGCCCTGTTCTCATCCCTTGCCTGGATCCGCACTTTCCAGCAGGGATCATTGTATAGCAAGCAGGAATCCCAGCTGTTTTTCTCCTCCACAGCACAGGTGGTGAGTATAGGTGCAGCCCTCTACTAACACCTGACTGAGATCAGTTAGCTCAGTACAGCCTGGGAATTGAGTCTGGGATCTTGCTAATGTTTGGTTCAGATCTCAAAGCCTTAAATAGCTGGTTGGATGGACAGACTCGATAGCCTCTTCCACTCCCTGTCCTCTAATGAACTAATGTTGGTAGCGTCACAACGATGTGTCATGTGCAATGTGTAATATTAATTGTTGGTTTCATCGACTGGCATAATGTCTTGGATTGTTTTAAAAGGAAAAGAACAGCTAGATCTGCAAAGACAATGTTTTAAGATGGCTGCAGAAGTCATCTGACCTACAAATTGGTAGAGTTTCTAGAAGCCTCTAAATGTGGATTACCAGGGGCACATGACTAGGCAGTTCCCTGATGGACTTCATACCTGCCATTGTCAGAAATCTGCAAAAAAATAAGGACAATAGGCCACCAGACTTCCTGCCTCCAGGAATGCCAGGAATAAGGAAGGACTAATGAAACTCATTATGTAAGGAGAGTGCTAATGACCTGTTTCGATGGCATCTTGATGGTTTTGACAATGGGAGATCAAAGCTCCTTTGTTAATATGGACTGTCTTCCATTTGTGTGCCATTGGCAGCTGCCATATAATTGGAACGCCACTTGTGAAAAGCTATGATTATAAGCTTGTCTGTTTGTTGCAGCAAAAGAAGAATCTGCAGAAGGAACCAGTAACATACTGAGAAGACTGTAGAATGTAACATCATCTCTCTCTCCCTGCTATTCTCAAGATCGAACCCGATCTCTGGTACATTTTAGAATACATCACAGAAATAGAGAATTTCAATTGAAAGGAACTTCAAATATCATAGTGTCCACTTTGGTAAAAGATGGATTGCAGTTTAAAAAGAGACTGTTTCCAGAAAAGCAATCAGCTTGCATCAGCAGCAGCACCCCTGGAATTTCAAGACCACCAAAGGAGCATCAGAACATAATTTTTTTTTCCTTATGGACTTTAACTTTTATCAATTCACCTCCTCCACCATGTAACTTGTTCTGTTTTGCGTGCTAGTGTGCTTGTGTGTATGTCACCGGATTCAGGATGTGTTTTACCTTTTTGATAAGTCTTATACTTTTATCTGAGTAAGGTTTAACAATAAAAACTAGCTCCTTGCTATTGCAAGAGGTCTGGCTGGCTTATTTATTCATATAGTTTTACATGCGGTCAAGTACACACTGAATTGAAAAATCATATTTAAAAAAAAATTCAAACTCTGTTATAACCAACCTCAGGAATGGAATAAAGGAATTAATTCGCCTTACCGGACTTGGTCATAACATTATTCTTACCTTTGAGTCAGAAGGATGCATGTTAGAGCCCACGCCAACAGTTGAGCATAGAAACCTGTGTACAGGTGCATTAATTGAGGTGTTGTCCTTTGCATGAGGTATTAAACTGAACCTCTGTTTGTTCTGGTGGAGGTAGCTAATTCCATAGCACTAATCAGTGAAAGGCAGACAGTCTTGCCTTTGTCCTGGTCAACATTACCCCCTTAACCACCATCACCAAAAATAGATTGTCTGGTTACCAGCATGTTTTCTGTTTATAGGTTGTCCCTGCATGCAAAATTGGCTACTATGCTTAACGACTCAGTAACTGAACTTCAAAAATAATATGGTTGATGCTTTGGGATGTCCGTCCTGAAAGCATGATGAGATGTTATAAATCGAAAGTCTTTCTTTCAGACTACCATCCTTCCATTTCAGCTTGCTTTAAAAAAAAACTTCCTCCCAAAATGAACAGCCTCTGCACTTAGTGGAACACTGGATCATTCTTTCCTTGACAACTTCCACCACGAGCGCCAGAAATTTGTTTAAGGAAAATCTTTTTAAATGTATGGTAAGCGAACTATTAGTCATACATTGCAAAACAATCTGATTTAGCTGACCTCATCTGGATATTACATTTGGCCTCAGCACTCCTGGTTGAGAGAAAATTAGCTTGAAGCGCAAGATAAAGGACCAAAGTCTGGTGACCCTGGATTGTGCGCAGCATGAATCAGCATCATTATGAAATGAGAAAATTGGAGGAGAAAAATCAAATATTGTACTGGTAGCACTACTTGCAAACTATGAAAATAACCCAATGAATGGTGATACAACTGTTCTTTACCTGTCTGAAGTTTAACTGCAGGTTAACCATTCAGACAGTAACAGTCGCTACTTCACTGAATTAACAAAACAATTGAATATCCAGGCCCCCCTCAGCATAGCAGCTCTGGAGTCTAATTTACATCTTTAGTTCCTCATTGGTTTTTATACTGAAGTTAAATACATACAGGTTGAAGCTAACAGTGATGTTGTTCAGACACTATGCATTCCATGTATTCTGTTCTTAATCTCTGTGTATTTGTTCAGCATAATTAATACGAACACAGAAAGCACTCCATTTGGTTCTTTGCAACTTTAGTGCAGTATTGTTTACGGTCTCCCTGTTGACAGCACTGTTCTAAAGTTCAGACTTCTCTTCCCTATCCCTTCACTCTACTGCCACTAATATTCCTATTAGTTTCACTTCCTTTCTCTTGAAAATTAAGACTTGGGGTGGGTGCCTTGCCCAAGTGACCTCATGGCTGAGCTTAAATATTGAGTCCCATCCAGAGTGTTTGATCATTTGAGAGGCTCAACAGCTGAAATTGATTCTGTTCTTCACCCAACATTCTCACACATCAACTTTCTCATGGAGGTAATAGCACAGACAATGGTCAGACAACATCTGATCCTTCTCCTGTACCAAGAATCACAAATCTGTACCTGGTAAAGGAAAATTCTTCCTAGACAAAGTGTTTCTGAATTGTAAAAGTATTTTCTTTGCTTGAACTTCCCCTAATGGTTTACCAACCAAGCACCCACCACCCCCCCACCCCAACAATGTATGTCTCTCTCTCTCTTTCCCCTCCCTCCCTCCCTGTAACCTCCTCCAGTTCTGCAACCTCCAAGACAGCTACATCCTCCAATTCTGGCCTCTTGATCATCCCCGATTTTAATTGCTTCACCATTGAGGGCTGTACCTTCAGCTGCCATGGCCCTAAGCTCTGGAATTCCCTTCCTAAATCTTTCTGTCTCTGGCTCTTTCACCTGTTAAATGCTTCTTAAAAACATTTCTTTGACCAAATTTTTGGTCTCCTGACCTAGTATTTCCTTACGTGGCTCAGTGTCAAATTTTATTTGATAATGCTCCTGTGAAGCAACTTGGAACATCTTTATTATATTAAGAAAGAATTATACAATGCATTTCACAACTATCCGACATTTCAAAGAACTTTATGGCCATTGTAGTACTTTTTGAAGTGCGGACTCTGTTGTAATCTAGGGAACATGGCTGGCAATTTGAGCACAGCAAGGTCCCACAGACAGCAATGTGCTAATGATCAGATAATCTGTTTTTATTGATGTTGGTTGAGGAATAAATATTGGCCTCAGAGCACTGGAGATAGCTCCCCATACTCTTTGAAATGGTGCCATGAGATCTTTTTCTTCCACTTAAGAGGACAGACGGGATCTTGGTTTAACTTCTCATCTGAAAGACAGCAGCTCCAACTCCCTCAATACTCCATCAGAGAAAGCCTTGATTTTTGTGATCAAGCCCTGTAGTGGGACATGAGCCTAGAACTTTGACTCGGAGATGAGGATGCTGCTAACACAATATAAATGCAATTTGGGTGTTATTGATACTCCAGATAGCTGGAGAGAGAAGAACTTTTAAGAGGGACCTTTACATTACTTTAAGATAATGGATCCCTAAACCGTAGCACTCTTACAACTACCCAGGCTGAGAACAGCTACTTGAGTGAAAAAAAGAGATTGAAGCTGGGGCCTTCCATGATGCTTATAGCTCATTATCTCAGTACAAAGCACATTTACCAGCTGTAGTATTTGCCGAATCATGTAGGGTTACTTTGCCCACCCAGTATAATTGTGTAAAGTATAAATAATTTTTCTAATATTTTTTCTGTTTTAAAATATGCAGAAACTTTAAAAAATATCAGTCTTCCACAGTTAGAGATAACAAGTTATCATTGTGACTGAAGATCAGGCAGCACCTATTAAGCAAGGACTGGACAGCTTAAAACGTAATTGCTCTCTGAGGTAAAAATTACTATTGCCTGCTTTGTTTTTTTTTACTTGCGTGCTGTTTTGCAGACCATCTCTGATCACTTCCTTGTGTCACTCTCTGTTCACATCCACCTCCCCAATCATAATCCCTTCTGCATCTGCCCCTGGAAAAATCTATCCTCTAATTCACTTACAGCTGCACTTTCAAAATCCCACTGTCTAGCCTTTGGCCCTCTGCTTGCCGAAACGTTTCTGCAGTTACCGATTTGCTCAATTCCGCCTTGAATACCCTTGTCCCAAATAAATCCATTTTCTCTCTCTCACTCTGGGTGTTTTTCCTGGTACGGCTCTCATCTCTGCTCGCTTAAGCAGACTTGAAAGGATATGGTGGACAACTGACTTAGCCACCCACTGCCGAATCTGGCTGGACCACAAGAAACACTGACGGGTCCTGCTAAAACTGCTCATTATTCCAGGGTCATCCTGGTATGCAGAAATAGCCCCCTACTTCTTTTTCCTATTGTAAACTGACTTCTTAAACTCCTCTCCCCTGTCTCCTCCACCCTTACCTCCAGCAATAAGTGCAAGGAGTTCATGGACTTCTTTGTGACTAAGATCAAGATCATCCATCAGCTGCCTCTGCTGCACCCCTCCCAGCTAGCCCACCAGGCCAAACTTCCTTTACAGCTCTCCCCTGCCCTAGCCCTGAACTCACAGCTTACTTTTTCACTTTCATTTCCCCTTATGCCCTCTCTGAGCTGATCTTGTCCATAAGACCCTCCCTCTGTTCCCTAAACACTCTTTCCACTAAACTTTCCCTCCTGGTCCCCATGTTAGCTGATATTGTTAATTGCTCTCTCCAGGTGTTGTCCCTCTTTCCTTTAAATCTGTTGCCATCAGCCCTCTCCTCAAAAATCTAATCCTTGACTCCACCGTCCTTGCAACCTACTGCCCCATCTCTAACCTCCTTTTGCTCTCAAGTCCTTGAAAACATTGTTGCCAAATGCATTCCCATCTTTCCCGCAACTTCGTGTTTGAATCCATTCAGTCAGGTTTCCTATGCTGTCACAGTGTTGAAACAGCTCTTAGCAAAGTCATGAATGACATTGTGTGACTGTGATAAGAGTAAACTTTCCATCGTCCTTCTTGACCTGTCTGCAGCCTTTGACACGGTTGACCACATCACCTTCTTCCAGTGCCTTTCCATTGTCCAACTGGGCAGGACTACTCTCATCTGGTTCCATTCTTATTTATCTAATTGTATCCAAAGTATCACTTGTTACGACTTTTCTTTTTGCTCCTGCTCCTTTTACCTCAAATGTCCCCCAAATGATCCAACCTTGTCATCCTCCTTTTCTCAGCTACAGGCTGCTCCTTGGAGACATTATCTAAAAGCACAGCTCTACCTCACTACTTCTCTTGACAGCTCCGCTTTTGCTAAATTATCAGACTGCTTATCCAACATCCAGTACAGGATAAGCAGAAATTTCCTCCATTTATTGCCCATCCCTAACTGTCCTTGAGAAGGCGATGGTGAGCTGCCTTCTTGAACTGCTGCAGTCCATGTGGTGTCAGTACACCTACAGTGCTGTTGGGGAGGGAGTTCCCGGATTTTGAACCAGCAGCTGTGAAGGAACAGTGATATATTTCCAAGTCAGGATGGTGTTGGCTTGGAGGGGAACTTCCAGGTAGTGGTGTAACCATGTATCTACTGCCCTTGCCCTTCTAGATGGTAGCGGTCTTGGGCTTGGAATGTGCTGTCTAAGGAGCCTTGGTGAGTTCCTGCAGTGCATCGTGTAAATGGTACACACTCCTGCCACTGTGCATCGGTGATGGAGGGATGTTTACGAATGGGGTGCCAACCAAGCGGGCTGCTTTGTCCTGGATGGTGTTGAACTTCTTGAGTGTTGTGGGAGCTGCACTCATTCAGGCAAGTGGAGAGTATTCCATCACACTCCTGACTTGTGCCCTGTAGATGGCGGACAGGCTTTGGGAGTCAGGAGCTGAGTTACTCACTGCAGGATTCCTAGCCTCTAACCTGCTCTTGTAGCCACAGTATTCATATGGCTAGTCCAGTTCAGTTTCTAGTCAATGGTAACCCCCAGGATGTTGATAGGGGATTCAGTGATGGTAATGCCATTGACTGTCTAGGGGTGATGGACATTGCCTGGCACTTGTGTGGCGCAAATGTTACTTGCCACTTCTCAGCCCAAGCCTGGATATTGTCCAGGTCTTTCTGCATTTGGACATGGACTGCTTCTGTATCTGAGGAGTTCCCAATTCAATATTAGGAAGACTGAAGCCATTATCCTCGGTCCCCGCTCCAAACTTCCTAACTCAAGAAGCAACGTCTTAATTTTAAAATTTGTATCCTTGTTTTCAAATTCCTCATGGCCTCACTCTTCCAACTCTCCTAATGTGTTCTAGCTCCATAACCTTCTAAGAAAACTGTGCACCTCTAATTTTGACCTCTTAATCTTTCATCCCTGGTTTTAATTTCTCCTCCATTGGCCTTCAGCTGTCCAGGCTATAAGCTCTAAAGTTCCCTTGCTACACCTTTACACTTTTCTCCGTTAAAATATGACTTAAAACATACCTCTTGGATCAAGCTTTTGGTCATCTGACCTAATATCATCTTATTGACCTAATGTCTCTATATGTGGCTTGGTGTTTCTTAATGCTGCTGTGAAACACCTTGAGACACTTCTATATAAGTGTAAATTATTGTTGTTCTTGTTAACACCCAAGACTGCTCAGAACAAAAACAGTGCCTGGAAAGGCGCAAGCTGTTATGGCCACGCAATAGTTGTCTGAAGTGTTAATTAGCCATTCAATCTGAGACCATTAGTTGAAACCACAGACATCTTTGCCATTATGAAAGACTGGCTGTGCATTCATAACTGATGAATGGCTGTTTTACGTAACTTATTTATGAAAGATCTGATCTCGTCAAGATTCTGAGGCGGAATCCCCGTCACCTCTCACAGATGGAAAGATGCCAATCAATTTATGAGAGATGCACCCATTACTGATTTTGTTTCGGGATGACAACAAGGACAATTCCTATTTATACAGCGCCTTTATTAAAGTGTCCCAAGACACTTCACAGGTGTTATAAAGCAAAATTTGATAATGAGACACATTAAGGCAGATGACCTAAAGCTTGGTCAGAAAGGTAGGTCTTAGGAGTGTCCTAAAAGAGGAAAGAGGAGAGAGGTTTAGAGAGGGAACTCCAAAGTTTAGGACCTTGGCAGCTGAAGGTACAGCCACCAATGATGAAGCAAATAAAATCAAGGATCCTCAAGAGGCAGAACCAGAGGAATGTAGATATCTTTGAGAGCTGTGAGGTTGGAGGAGATTACAAAGATTGTGGTAAGGCCATGGAGACTGGTGAGCGGGGAATGGTCTCACCCCACTTGATGTTGATCAAAGGATTGGGCCCAACCAGGGGTAGTGAGTTTAATTAAAGGCTCTCTGTGCTGCCTTTGAGATGGAATTACTAGTAGTAGCCTTTGAACTGGTCAGTAGTGAATGTACTACAGAATTAATTTGGCTGACAGGTGCAAGTCTACAACCAGTTGCAGTTGCAATCAGTGCCTGAATCGTGTGACGAAATGCTGCAGGGTTGTGTATTTTTTGGTTTTGTGCCATGCTAGCCAGGGGGTTAGGGCAGATTGAAATCATGGTAAATCAACTTCTGTTCAGGTCAACTTTTGGAGAGGAAGCCAGTGATGTTTTTGTTATTTGACATATCAATTCACTATACCTGGCTAGGGCCAATCCTTTGATCTACATCAAAGTGGGTTGAGGACATTCGCTTCTTGCTAATCTCTGTGTCTTTGCCCCTCCCTATCTCTGTAACCTCCTCTAATCCCAAAGCTCTCTAAAATAACTACTCTCATCTGGCTCTAGCCTCCTGGTTTTATTTGCTCCCTCATTGGGGGCCATGCCTTCAATGCAAAGCTCCTAAGGTTTGGATAAAAGCAAAATCTGCAGATGCTGGAAATCTGAAATAAAAACAAATTCTGGAGACACTCTGAATACTTTTGTGAAGAAGAGTCATATTTGACTTGAAACATTAACTCTGTTCCTCTCTCCAAAGATGCTGCCAGATATCCTGAGTATTCCAGCACTTTGTTTTCATTCTTACGCCTTGAAGTTCCTTCTTTAAACCTCGTCGCTTCTCTACTTCTTTCCTCCTTAAACCATTCCTAAAACTGATGTTTTTGAACAAGCTTTTGATTGTTTGCACTGATATCTCCTTATGTGGCTTGTTGTCAAATTTTGCATTATGATGATTTTGTGAAGTGCCTTAGGCTCTTTTATTACATTAAAGGAGGGGGGAGGTTAGAGGAATTATATATAGCACTGCCCTGGCTTTAAAAATTCCCTTGCTAGGAACACAACTCTGGACATGTGTGTAAGTGCCTAAGAGTTTTATGCATGTGTGTAAGTGCCCAGGTTCATGATGTGACGCAATTGGCAGTGCAGCACAGACGTTGCTGTTTTTACATTTTATTCTGCATCTGCCAATCTTGGGCAGATAGGGAAAAGCAAATAGGGTAATCGCACAGACCAATTGTCTCTGCCCAGTACCTCACAGTATGGCACTTTGGTGCACTGACATAGTGCCACCAAGGCTGCTGGGTTAGTCAAGTATGTGAAATCAATAAAACATGCTGCATTCAGCATAATATGCAGTTCCCATTGACTGTTAAAAGTGATAGAGCGTAATCAATTGTAGCTAGCATCATTTAACTTGTGTGTATTTCTGGCCCTTTTGAATGGCACCTTAAGACACTGGGTAACCTTCTGAGGGACTGTATATCCTTCTAGTATTTGCTCCAAAGTTCTAACAATGGAAACTCAAATTCCAAGGGCAAGAGTTTAAAAGTAGAAAAGGAGTCATCGCTTGGTGGTACAGAACTTCAGTATTGCTGAAAAAATATTTATTCGAGAGCAGTATTGCTCTTGAAGCTTTTCATCTTGTAGTCAACAGGACAGATTCACAAGACAGCATGTTTTTTTTCAGCAATAATAAGGAGTGTGGAGGGAGGTCAACTGGAATGTCTTCACCCCATGGGAACATGGAGCTTGCATTAAGTTACTGTGGAAAGGCCATTGAAGCATACAGTGCAAATGAGTTCAAAAGACATTTGCATTCTTTCCTGGAGAAGGACTTGATGGATGTAGTAAGGAGGTGTGTTGGTGGGATTTATCTGAGAAAAGGATGGGCCATTAGGCCTGAATAATCTTTACCTCTTCCTAAATAATATGTATGTTCTCACAAAATGTATATGGGTTCCTATTGTTGTTTGATATGTTTATGCATGCTCAGAGCAATGTTCTTTTTCTCGCGGCTCTGTGTCTGCAGAGGTCACTTACAGCAGATCGAAGTGTCTGATGTGCAAAAGGTTTTCTATAGTGACCTGTAAATCCTCTTATCCTAAAAACTGTCTCTTTTTTACTGAATTCAACACTTTTCAGAACTAAGCCATCTGCCATGGGCAGGAAGAAACAGTCAACATTGCCTTCTAAACTTTAAATGACAGTTGAAGCAATGGACTCTACCTTTCCACGCAAATTCAACAGCAAGTAATTTGCTAAACACAGAATTTCCTAAATTTATCGAGTCATCAGTGTTCAAGTCCCATTTAAAATAACCCTTGGATCTCAAAAATACACATAATGGTCACAAGATTTTGCAAAGCTAATGCTGTATAAGGCCAACTAAATGATTTCTCTTAATTTCTTGGTTCTGTGGCCCTCAGAGGAATACACTGGCATATTCCTGAAATGTCTCAATGTCTTTACTTCATGTTTCTACATCAAAAACCCATTTAAAGCAAATTGGTTGTGAAGTATTTAAATGAAACTGTGTTGCTGTGTGATTATGCTTCATGTTGCTGTGTGATGGTGCTTCATCATCCTGATTTGGTTCTGTTTTAAACTTTTTTAAAACTGAGGTCAAGGTTTTTTTGGAACCTGACACTGGGGGTTATGTTTCTGTTGCTGTGCAAAACAGACTTTTCAGGTCAGCCATTTTGCTGCAGAAGGGGACTCCGGAACTGCCATGTGATTCCCAAAGGAAATGTATGAAAACATTGCCCCTGGGATCCTTGCGTTCCTAACAGAAGGCATAATGTGTTAAGACATAGAAGTGTCATTGGCAGAGCCCTAGGAACAGGGTGCTAACTTGACCACTGTCACCTCAAAGATTGAGGAGAAAATAAAGGATTTAATACCATTAAAATAATAAGTTGAGCATGATAAGAACATAACTCGGAGAAGCAGCAGACCTTACACCCCTTCAGGCCTCCTATTGTCATTCATTAAGATCATGGCTGATCCTCTACCTCAACTCCAATTTCCGGCCCTATCTGCGTACCCTTGTTGGTACAGCAAAGATTCACTAAATTGATCGCTGGGAAGAGAGGGTTCCCCTATGATGCGAGGCTGAGTAAATTGGGCTTATATTCTGTGGAGTTTAGAAAAATGAGAGATGATCTTATTGAAACTTTCAAAATTCTGAAGGAGCATGATGGGGCAGGCACTGAGATTGTTACTGCTGATCAGGGAATATAAAACATGGGGGCACAGTCTCAGGATAAAAGGCTGGCGAATCTTTGGAATTCAACAACCCAGAGGGCTATGGATGTTCCAGCATTGAATACATTTAAGGCTGGGATAGACAGATTTTTGGTGTCTCAGGGAATCAAGGAATATGACGAGCGGGCAGGAAACTGGAGTTGAAGCTCAAGATCAGCCATGATCACATTGAATGGTGAACTGGCTTGCTGGACCATATGCTCTGCTCCTGTCCTATTTCTTATGTCCTTATGATTCTCTTACTGTCCAAAGATTCACAGACTCTGAGTGAATTAAGCTCTCATCTGTGTTGAATGACTGACTGACTGACTGAGTTCTTATCCTGAGACATATAAGCCCCAGTTCTATACTGTCCAGCCAGGGGAAACTGCCTCAGCATCTATCCTGTATAGTTGAATTCTACCCAATCTCTCCTCTTAGGACAACACTCTATCCCAGGAATCAGTCTAGTGAACCTTCACTATACCACCTCAAAAGCAAGGGGTAAGTAAGGAGACCACCTGTATACAGTACTCCAGTTGTGGTCTCACCAAAGCCCTAAATAATTGCAGCAAGACTTTATTATGCTCCAACCCCTTTGCCATAAAAGTTAACATACCATTTGCCTTCCTAATTGTTGCTGTACCTGCATGTCAACTTTTTGTGATTAATGTATAAGGACACCCAAACCCCACTGAATACCAACATTTACTAGTCTCTCACATTTAAAAAAAAATCTGCCTTTCTGTTCCTTTCAAAGTGGATAATTTCATATTTACCCACATTTTACTCTCACTTGCCATCTTACCCACTTGCTTAACCTGTGATAAGGGATAATTGATTGTAATTAATTAGTTCAGTGCCCATTCACCATTGGGACTTTAGTTTGAGTTCAGCACAGACAGAAAGAATGAGTGCTTCTCCTTTACAGAAAGAGGATAAAACAGCCCCCATAATATCAATTCTATTCTTATTGGTAGTTGGCTGTGGAAACACATTTACCATGAACCATTTGCAGTAAATCTGGTAGGAGTGGAGGCATCATTGACTCTTATCATTGAACTAAACATAAAAGCCTGGCTATAGGTGTTTTGAAGTCTCGGTGAAGGGCCTAGCCTATAGAGCAGAGCATGACCAAAGTTGAAGAAAGTGGGCGAGAAGACAAGTCAATCAGTAGAACCTCCCAGCTGGACACTTCCAGTCAAGAAGGGCAAGAGTGGCCAGATCATGGGGATAGTATCACCTCCATGTTCCCCTCTAAATTACAGCCTGATGGGGACATATATACTGCTCCTTTGAGGAAAATACTGATATTACCTACTTAACATCATCAGAGGGGCAGCATCATCACGCAACCTGTAGTGGTTAAAGATGGCCCACTACCACATTACGTAAGAACACAAGATATAGGAGCAGGAGTATATCTTTGACCCCTTAAGCCTGCTCCTTCATTGAATATGATTGTGGCTGATCTTAGACCTCAATAGTTCTCTGCCCTATCTCCACTCCCCTTGATTCCTTTAGTATTCAAAAATTTAGTACTCAGCCACTGAGCATCCACTGCCCACATCCACAACCTTCTCAAAGAAAATAGGAGCAATAAATGCAGCCTTGTCAGCATCATAATGAGAAAACAAAAATACATTGCAGTGAATGGGTAATGCTAAGTTGCGCCTTAACCTGTAGAATGTCAGGAAGAATGTGGGAGGTAAGATGCCGCAAGAGTTGGATAGCATCTTTAACTCCTTGAGGCATCTCATAGTTGGAGATCAGGTGGAAATGTTCAACACCTCTGGATTTCAACACAATGAAGGTGCAGGGAAGAGGTGTAACCCATAGTGTACTTGGAGTTTGAGAAACTAGGGAAGCAGGTTCAGAGGACCACAACAGTGAACATATGAAGTGCTGTTAGTGGATGAAAACTTGAGAAATATCTGCTACAATGGGCAGTAATTGTTTCCAGGACATTCTCCAGTACTGCCAGATCCTCATAAATGTTTATGCCAGAAATGGTTGTGTTTGGACCTACATTTCTGAAACCTGCAGATAGAAGTAGGACATTTATAAACTGTTGTTCCACAGCAACCACTGATCAGTACAATCAGAACAAGAACCAGAAAGCTCTTAGAAAATACATTGTCGTGACATCTGGCAGTGAGTTGATTCGTGCTGAGCATGAAGAATAGTTAATTGGGTGATGTTTTGCACCAGGATTCCAATTTTCTAAGTGCTACACATGGTTGAAGTATTTCATATAGTAAGAGTGAATGCAAAGTGATTCAGTGCAACAACATATTAAGGGTGGGTCAGGTCAAGTTGCTTCTTGGTTGGCCATAAAATTTATCAGATTTTCTTTGGCAATGTCCACAGTATCAGCCTCAGATAGCACTTAGAGGTGTGAAGTTCTTAATGGCAAGCCACATACCCGATGTGTCTGCCTTACTCAAAGAAAAAATGCAAAAAGGCAGAAAGTGGGTTGTGTTCATTACAAGGGGGCTAAATTTTAAAATGTCTCCCTCTCCCATCTTATCCTGTTTTTCCCCTGGTCTGTTTAACACTGAACAATTACAAAGACGTGAAGCTCACTTAGTGGAATTGAATCCTGCCTGAGTGCTATTTATTTTTCTTTTAACCGGGAAGCCAGAACAAATGCAACATATCTCCTGGTAATTAGGTGGGCCAAACACAAACACATTGGAAGCTGCTTTCATTGTTTTTAATCCGCTCCTTTTCAGCGAACTGTTTTTGTTCAGGTTTCAGAGAAATTGAAATCTTGCCCAGACAGTGGAAAAATCAAAAGACAGACCATTGGCCCAATGTGCCAGTGTAAGCAACCAGAGACAGATTAGAATTTAGAAGGAGGAGAAGCAAAGTGTCTGTGACAAAGATTTGGAAGGAAATATTGATTGAAATGTCTAAGGTATTAGTGTAATAGCAAGCTGCAGCACTGGGTGTTGGGGCCCATGTATGTGGCTTTTTGTTTTGGTAAGGGAAGTGACTAGATTTATAATCCTCTTCTGGGCGACCTTGTAGCAGATATTTTGAGTGGCTTTCATGGTATAATATTATTTGGAGCAAAATGATTTTGAGAGCTTGAAACCTGAAACCTTTTTAATAATTTAACAAATGTGCAGCACTGTTGGGGGACACAAGTGGCAAAAATTTGAAGTCGCAATTGGCCTTTTTTTAAAAAAAAAATGAACTCCAGCTATCTTCCCTTCTTCTAAAGGTTCTGATTCTCATGGTTGTGCAATTCCCAGTTGAACATTATTCACATGCAAGCTCAGATGGAAAGTTTGTTGGTTATTCAGTCATGGGGGGTTTCACATCTGAGTAAAATCCCATCCTCATATCTATATACCCCGCTTTCCAGCAGGAGCCACTGCATAGAGACTGAGCCCTGGCTGATATTTCCTCCTCACAACCGCCTGGCCCCACCTCACTACCACTCACACCCACAACCATTCCAGCTCAGAGCTTTGAAGATGATTGTAGTACTTTTGTTCAGATCAGCTAACACTGCAGCCAGGGACTTTCTGGACTGTTGGGCTTAGTAACATGCTAGGCAATGCCTTCAAGTGCTGTGCCTTTGCTTTTTGCACATTTTCTTGTTCTACCTTGTCTGTTGTATGCCTGTATAGGAATTCTTCTAAGTTTCTTCTTCCCAAGGCAGTGAGATGATGAAATGTATCTCTGAACAATCTATCAACAAAAGAATTGTTTCAGACAGTTCCTTATGTAGGAACTCGATGTATGTAATTTATTAGGTACAGTTAACATATGGAAGC
The DNA here is from genome assembly GCF_964194155.1 of Cetorhinus maximus. NCBI lineage: Eukaryota > Metazoa > Chordata > Chondrichthyes > Lamniformes > Cetorhinidae > Cetorhinus > Cetorhinus maximus. Next base: position 16,564,236 of record NC_135893.1, on the reverse strand, counting down.
ATGTAATTTATACAGCAATTCTATTGGTTTTTCTGGGATCTAAATGGGGCTGAGGACCTCCAGACTTTCAGCCATGACTGGGTGAAAGTCAGTGTTGCTGTTCGTATAGCACAGTTGTTATGAGACACCACAGCAGATTTGTCAGAACTGTTCAGTGTTATTGCCAAGACTATTCATATTGCTCGTCGCCAGAGGTGAAATGTGGCTTACAACATTTATCCAAGCACTGTGGACAGATGAGTTAACTCAGCATTTAATAAACTGCTTATTATGGGGTCATTCACTTAGCAAGATAAAAAGATTCTTTCATATTGCCTGTAAAAATGATTATATTAAAAAAATCATTGCTGCCCCATGTCATAAGTTAAAAGTAATTTAAGTATTTAATCTGAGGTTCAACAGGATCTGACAGAATGATATCTCACTTGCATTTATGTGTGATTTTTCACTATTTTCTTGGCAACTATCCTTTTGACAGTGCAGATCCCAGATATGACTGGTCTGAAACTACAGACCAGTGCCAGTTAATTTTTTGAGGAAGGCAATGATGGTCAGCAGTGTCTTGCTTGAGGACCACTCTCTGTAATTGGGTTTGCTTCTAGTCAATCTTTGAAAAGGTCAATATTAATCTTTCATCTAACACCATTAGAACAGATTATCTGGTCATTAACACATTGTATTTGTGGGAGTTTGCTGTGCACAAACTGGTTGCTTGTTTCCTACATTAAAGCAGTGACTATATTTCAAAAATACTCATTTGACTTTTTTATAACTAATTTGTGAGATATGGACATCCTTATTAAGGCCAGCATTTATTGCTCATCGCTGTTTGCTCTTGAGAAGGTGGTGATGAGCTGCGTTCTTGAACTGCTGCAGACAGTGTGGCGAAAGTGCCTCCACAATACTGTTAGGCAAGCAGTTCCAGGATTTTGATCTGGTGACAATGAAGGAATGGCCGATATATTTCCAAGTTAAGATGGTGTGTGATTTGGAGGGGAACCTAGAGGTGATGGTGTTCCACTGCGCCTGATAACCTTCCCCTTGGTAGTGGAGGCCGTGTGTTTGGGAACTGCTGTCAAAGAAACCTTGGCAAGTTGCTGCAGTGCATCTTGTAGGTGGTACAACATTGTCTTAGTGTTGGAGGGAATGAATGTTAAGTCATCGTTGGGTTGTCAACCCAGCCTTAAAATGCTTTATATTGTAAAAGGTGCTATATAAAAGCAAGTTCTTTCTTTCTCTGCCCTGGTTTGGTTTTGGATATAGTAGAAAGTTGGGAATTGTATCAGATGATATATCATAGCGTGAAGGCACAAGTTTGCAAGACAATTTGCCTCAAAACAGGCTTTTTGTGTCAATTGCTCCATGTTGCAGATTTACTCCGCAGACATGTCATTTTGTGCTGCGGTGCTGAAATTGCCCCGCAGCACACTCCAGCTTTCTGTCGCAGAAGCAAAGTGACCATCCATTTTGGTTTTTGATTGGCTGTTCAATAATTGTGGCTGTTGAACACAGGACCAATTTTCAGTTATGGATTGGAAAGGAAAAAGGTTGTGCATGCAAAAAGGTAAATCTTGCATTTGCATTAGCAAGCTGTTACATCCTTGTGAAAAAAATGTTTAGACAAGTTGGCCAGTAACTGTAGAGAGTAAGGAAGGAGTCAGGAACAGAACTGAATACCAGCAACATCTCATTGCAAGTGAATTACGTGTAGAGCAGGATCTTCCCCTCCTCGGGGGGGTTGTGCATGAGCGGGCGCAAGCAGGCAGGTTCCCGATCAGCGCCCCCAGTTGGGGGCACAGTGCCATTTTACATGGGTGAGCCAATTAAGGCCCGCCCATCGTGTCATCTGCCAGGAAGTGCTATGTGCTCCCTGTGCGGGTGGGGTGGGGGGGGAGGGGGGTGGTTTCCCTGAGCCTGGAGGGCGCACTTTCGTGCATAGATCTCTCTGGGGCAAGGTGCTGCCTCAGGGAGATCGGCTCAGGTTTGAAAATTTCAATAAAGAAGGGGGAAAAAAATTACAGACCTGTCCACTCATGTGCCACTGTCACATGAGCTGGGACATGTCAATTTCTTTTATTTAAACATTTTATAAAAATTTTAATACCCTCATGAAGCCTTATCCCATTCGTGGATGAGGTTTCATGTTTTTTCAGAAGCCCGCCTGGGCTCCTGGCCTGCCCGCCAACATTAAGGTTGGACGGGCAGGTCCATTAATCATGTTAATTACTTTTTTAATGGCTTTAATAGGCGTTTGACTGTTCACAGTCGAATCGGCTGTACGCCCGTTGAACTAAAAATCTAAATGACACGGGGTGACGTCGGGACGCACGCCTGACGTCCCCCTGTCATTTTATGTGTCGGTGAGCGGGCCCTGCCCCCCGCTCGCCGAACAGAAGATCCTGCCCATAGAAACCCAGAGATGCCATGAGTGGGCTGCTGTAGTCGCAAGGGTGTAATTAGCCCAGAGTACCACTGCCATGGATGACTGACAATAGATAAGAAATAGGAGCAGGAATAGAACATACAGCCACTTGGGCCTTTATTCAATATGATCATGGCTGATCTCCTGCTTCAACTCCACTTTCTCACCCTGCCCCCATTTCCCTTCTAATTTTACTTTCAAGAAACATTGTTCAGTAATTGTGTATTGGTAAACATCAATCTACTCCAGCCACATGCCTTGTGCATAACTCTGCTTCACGGACATTAGATTGATCCCTGTTCCTCACTCCCTTCATTCCACTGTTGGCAATCATATCTTTGACTAGTATTTCCTTCAAGATGCCAACTCTCTCCCATCTTTGAAAAGCCTCCCAATTGGTCTTTGTGCAATTATATTTTTAAGGTCTCCATCTTTTTTCCATTTTCCTCTTCCCTGCTCCAATCCAACCACATCCCCTGAATGAGACATTAGGTTTGCACATGAGAACTGTTCTGCCATTCCTCTTGTTTCCTTGCAAATGAATTGTACAGACAGCAATGATATGCTTACAACTACAACAACTTTTATTTATTATGGTGCCTTTAGTGCCATAAAACATCCCAAGGTGCTTCACAGGACTATTATGAAGCAAAATTTGACACTGAACCACATAAGGCGATATTAGGGTAGAGGGCCGAAAGATTGCTTCGAGAGAGGTTTTAAGTAGCAGCTTAAAGGAGGCAAGAGAGGTGGAGAGATTTAGGGAGAGAATACCAGAGGGCCTAGGCAGCTGAAGACAAAGTCACCAACGGTGGAGTGATTAAAATTGGGGATGTTCAAGAGGCTAGAATTAGATGAGCGCAGCGCTCTTTGGGATTGTGGGCTGGAAGGCGTTTCAGAGATGAGATGGGGCAAGGCCATGGAGGAATTTGAAAACAAATATGAGAATTTTAAAATTGAGATATTGCTTAACCTGGAGCCAGTATTGGTCAGAAAGCACAGGGGTGATGAGTGAACGGGTCTTGGTGCAGGTGAGGACACAGGCAACAAAGTTTTGGATGACCTCAAATTTACAGACGATACAATGTAGGAGGCCAGCCAGCAGTGCTTTGGGATAGTCAAATCCAGATGTAACAGGCATGGATGAAGGTTTCAGCAGCAGAAAAGCTGAGGCAGGGGAAAAGTTGGGCAATGTTATGGAGTTGGAAGTAGGTAATCTTGGTGACAATGCAGATGTGGTCAGAAGCTTGTAGTATAAGGGTCTGGCACAGAAAGGGCCTGGATACAGTACCGTCCTTGGTGTGATGTAAAGGAACACATGACCTGAGTCCAGAGGGCAGTCTTGTACTGGACAGAGGCGTGTGTAGAGGCAAGCTTGGAGACAGCTCCTAGCTTAGACCTTATACTGTATATATGTATATAGTTACAGGTAGTTATTAAACACTTACTGTTAAACTATATAAGACTCTGAACCGCTTCATGAGACCTACTGAACTACACACACCTTACAACAAAGCTCATTTCAGTTTCAGTTATAATACCACGTTTGCAAACAGTCTGGTTCAACCTAAGACAATTGGCAGGGAGGGAGATGAGTTTGTGTCTAGGGAATAGAGTTTGTAGCAGGGACAAAAGGCAATGGCTTCAGTCTTCCCAATATTTATTTGGAGGAAATTTCTACTCACCCAGTACTGAATATCAGACAAGCAGTCTAGCAATTTGATAGCATTGGAGTTGGCAGTAGAGTTGGTGGTGCGATAGAGCTGGATGTTGTCAGTGTGCATGTCACTTTACACCAGGAACTGTACAGCTGTATTATTAGTACTGATAAACTGATGCCCATGCCTGATGATTCCATTTAGAGCGGTCAAGGTTCATTTTCCTGTTCATGTTTATTGAGCTAAATGTCCCTTGGAAGCAAATATCTTGAGTTCGCAGATATCTGAGGAAGTTGTGCAAGCTCATTTGTTTTTGGAAACTCAACTTGGCATCCTTAGTAGCTCAGATGGTGGAACTGCGGCATTCCAAGGTGGAGGCCCACCACCATCATCTCAGAGTAACTGCGGAAGTGCAGCAAATCCAACCCTGCCTGTGCCACCCACATCCTTAGAACAAATGCAACAAACCAGGGCCCTTAGTCTTATCTGATCCATCTCCTACGTCTCTGCCCTCACAGCTTCCCCTCCCTCCCAGGGCCATGATAGGGTCCTTCTTGTCCTCACTTTTCACCCCACCAGTCTCCACATTCAAAAGATCACCCTCCACCATTTCTGCCAATTCCAGCATGATGCCACCACCAAAGACATCTTCCCCTCACCACCCCTGTCAGCATTCCGTAGGGACATTTGTTCCGGGACACCCTGGTCCATTCCTCCATCACCCCCCAGCACCTCAACCCCTTCCCACGGCACTTTCCCATGCAACTGCAGAAGGTGCAACACCTGCCTCTTAACCTCCTCCCTCCTCACCGTCCAAGCGCCCAAACACTCCATTCAGGTGAAGCAGTGCTTCACTTGCACCTCCTTCAATTTGGTCTGCTGCATTCGCTGCTCCCAATGCGGTCCCCTCTACGTTGGAGAGACGAAATGCAGACTGGGTGACCACTTTGCAGAACACCTTTGGTCTGTCTGAAAGCATGACCCAGACCTTCCTGTCGCTTGCCATTTCAACACACCACCCTGCTCTCATGCCCACATGTCCGCCCTTGGCCTGCTGCAATATTCCAGTGAAGCCCAACGAAAACTGGAGGAACAGCACCTCATCTTCCAACTAGGCACTTTACAGCCTTCCAGACTTAACATTGAGTTCAACAACTTCAGACCATGAACACTTTCCTCCATCTTCACCCCTTTTTGATCCCTTTTTTCAAAATTCATTTCTATTTTTATTCACTTTTTATTTTTATGTATTTTCATTTTTATTCATTCATTGTTTTATCCCCTTTTTATTTTCAATCCTTTTTCCCCCACTACCACCTCCTCACCCCCACCCCACCTCCACGAGGGCCATCTGTTACTTGTTCATGTTGTTCTTTTCGGAGCGCTTACCCATGTTTTGCTATTATCACGTTCTGATTTCTTACGTTTATGCCACTATCAGTACCTCCTTTAGCCCTTACCACTACCATTAACGCTCCCTTTATCCTTTTGGTCATGACATCTTTGTCAATCTCTCCTTAGCCCCCAACTATCACTGGCCTTCTATCCAGCTTCACCTGCTCCACCTCCCCCTTAAACAGTATAAATTTCATCACATTTCCACTTCTCTTTAGCTATGAAGAAGAGTCATACGGACATAAAATGTTAACTGTTTCTCTCACCACAGATGCTGTTAGACCTGAGTTTTTCCAGCATTTTCTGTTTTTGTTTCAGATTTCCAGCATCCACAGTATTTTGCTTTTATCATAGGGTATGGTGGTGTAGTGGTTACAGTTCTAGATTAGTGACTCAGAGGCTATGCTTTCAAACCCCACTGTAGCAAGTTGTCAGATTGAATTCAATAAATATGGTCATTTGTGGACTGGCACTAGAAAAAATGATCATGAAACTGCCAGATTGTATAATTAAAAACCAATGGGTTCACTAATGTCCTTCACGGAAATGAACCTGCCACTTCTACCCTTTTTGACCTAGTCATGACTCCAGTCCCACAAAATTTGGTTGACTTTTAAATGCTCCCTGAAGAGCAATTAGCGATAAATACAGCCCTGTCAGGGTTGCCCACGAACAAATAAGAAAAAATGCCTGATGGTACTACATGCACAGACCAGCAAAGTCCCAAATGTGATCCCAGGTCTGTGTTGAGTTAGATGACATCAGCCAGGTAGGAGTAGCAGCGCTACAATTCTCCTTAGTACGTCTCGGCTAAGGAAAAAAATGTCAGTCACTCCCACTGTGCCCACTCTCACCCATCCCCAGGAAAAATGATGTATGAAGAACGTTGGAAGTTGTGATGCTTTGTGTGGTTATGTAGGTTATTGTCATGCACTCCTTATGCTAGCATGTAAAGAATGGCTACTTGGCAAGATTCTGGGGACCAATATAATTTTACCCCAACAAGAGTTGGGGTCTTCAGGTGAAGAGAGACGAAAACTGAAGGAGTAGGAAAGGGACATTTAAAAGGCAACATGAGTGCCAGACAAATCTATGCACGTGCAATATTTACCCACAATGATGGAATCAAACCAGAGCCATCTTGTTCTGGTATATCCTATTGAAAGGCTCGTTGCACTTGTCTCTATAAAAACCCATGCTGATCTATTACTTTATTTAAGTGTGATTATGAAGTCCAAACTCATGTAACACATACTGTGGAAAGCACATTATATGTAAGTACCAACTGACAGTAATACTTCTCTTAAAAGCATGTGGTTTAGAAGCATTTTATCTCTCAATATTAGTTCAAGGATCAGTTATTAACTGTGTGAACATGGGCTCCTAATATCAGCAAGCAGCCTATTCCTTGGTAAATTGGAAATCATGTTTACAGAAATTTACTGTCCTTTTATTTAGTTGCTAAGAACCGTTGTATTTTCCATATTTTAATAATAGCAACAGTACAGTTTGCAAAGAGTACTAATTAACGTGTAACGCAGTGCTGCTCAGTTTTCAGCTACTAGCACGGTTTCTTTCTCATTTAAAAAAAATTCTTTCACAGGATGTAAGCATCACTGGCTAGGCCAGCATTTGTTGCCCATCCCAATTGCCCTTGGGAAGTTCTTTAACCTTGTGCAGTATTGTGCTTTTATGAAAGTGTTACTCATCTGTCTACCTATCTGTGTGTTCTAACAATTGAGATATACGCATAGATAGAAATGTTGCATAGACCATGTACTCTCTATTCATGAATCTTATTTCCTGTTGTCAAGACTTTTGGTCATGCATTTGTCTCAAATCCTGCTGTAAATTACTGTATCAACATTTCCCATTCAATTTTGTTATGCCACCCGTCTCATTTTAATTGCAGGGTGTGGCTATTAGATGGCTCTGTGGAGCAAATTTCTGAGACTCTCTTCTCAACTCTGGTATTATCTTGTGAATAAAGTAGACTTTTATTTATCTATTGCCCATGGGCAATAACGCTGGTAATTTGTGTTTGTCTTTATGGACAATGGATGCCAACCAAACAATATTCAAAAATATATTTAAAAAAACTATTGTTTCCTATTTAGTTTGACTTTATGATAACCTAACCTTTCCCCAAAAAGTGAACAAAGTGGTTGCTCAATGTAGAGAAATTTTCACGAGCTAGAACAATTATCCCAATGATGTGTCGATTTGAAACGTTCCACAATAGCTAATCAATGACAGGCTAAGTTAAATAGAGTTTCACCTTGGTAGTGCATCATCACAGCCTGCCCTTTCTCCTGCCTTAGTGTGAGCATCGCCACAAAAGATCAACTAGTAATTCATAAATATTTCTTCAAGACCAGTGTTTACACCCCAGAATAATTTCTCCTGCTGTGGTTCTGTCTTTATTTTTGGTTGGAAAAAAAAACAATATTAGTAATAATGCCATCATATAGAGTGGCCAAGGCTACAAACTTCTCACATTCAACAGGAGACATGCATACTAGAATGTATGTAGGGGCTGTGTAAGAACTTACAGGTATGTAGCTTACTCTCTATACCTCGAGAGCAGGAGAAAATAATGGAAGGCCATGGAGGCAAAACATTCTCAGCTTTCATCATTGCAATGAAAGTTCTCTACTAAAAGAATAGGCTTTGTAGAGTAATAGAAGGTTTTTAATTACTGTTGTGGACCCTGGGATAACCTCCTCAGTCACGACTGCAAGGCGAAACATTGACAAATCCCACAGGCAGGTGAGCTGAGCAATGAATAAGTGAAACACTCGGCAGGGAAAGATAGAAAGCAAAGAAAATTGCAGGAAAATAACTTTACACAATACCACTAGATTAATGTGACCCAGGTGAGCTACTCAGTATTTTAGCCATGTTTATGTTTGTAGCAATGTCTCAGGTAATGGCTCCCACCTGAAACTCCTACACCCATGATCTCTCTGTCTAATGCTCTGGGAAGTGCATTGCTCATTACGAGCAATCAATATACATTGATGATGTGATGTTGGGCACATTGAGACGGTCACTTTTTCTCCAATATTAAACCAGATAGGGGGTGGGACATTCTTAAAATAAGGCTGTAAGCACTTGCAAAACAAGACCCAGTCACCGTGTGCACATCAGACCTTTCAACGATGTGTAAAACCGCTTTACACATCTTGAGCAATCGAAAACTAGACCTTTATCTGTCAAATTTTAATTTATTTTAAGATACCTTGGTTACTACCGAAAGCCCTGGGCTATTTAAAATAACAAACAAGCAATGGTATTTGTAGGAGCAGTGGGTAATGGTGTTCACCTGAGAGCTAAAATCATAGGGTAATTCATCCAGAGTTACTGTCACACATCACCTTGTAACTAACTTGAGCAGAGTTAGAATTTAAACAGCTATGCTTATTTGCTGCAGTGGCATGTTGCCAGCATACACCTCCTTTATATGCAGCAAGAAGGCCAGATATGAAAGTAGTGAATATTAAAAATATATATTGGGGAAGATGGTGGCGTATTGGTAATGTCACTGGACTGGTAATCCAGAAGCCCAGGCTAATGTTTCAAATCCCACCGTAGCAGCTGGAGAAATTTAAATTCAATTAATAAATCTGGAATATAGAGTAAGTCTCGGCAATGGTGACCATGACAACTATCATCGATTATTATAAAAACCCAACTGGTTCACTAATACCCTTTAGGGAAGGAAGTCTGCCATTTTTACCCGGTCTAGCCTACATGTGACTCCAGAACCATTGCAATGTGATTGACTCTAACTGCCCTCTGAAATGGCTAGCAAGCCACGCAGTTCAAGGGCAATTAGGGATGGGCAATGAATGTTGGCCTTGCCAGCCACACCCACATCCCATGAAAGAATAAAGAAAAAAAAAGTTTGTCTCCAAATATCAAGCATATTCGTGTAAGGTAAATAAAACCATGCAGTTCTAAAACCTGGTTAAGTGTATTTATGTGCACGGTCTCCTGGCTTGGAGGAATCTGTATTCCCATCAGTTAGAAATGGAATCAATAAACTACATAAGTAAAGAACATCTAAATGTGCCTATTTCTGAACAATAGGCAATACTGCTGCAATTTTCCTTGGGACTGGGCAAGAGAAGGAAAATGTATCTTTGTGCGCTGAAACTCTTCCTGGTTTCTTGTTGGCACTGATTATGGTGTTTCCTTGCAATCTTATCGACCGCACAACAATGACATCATCCTTAATCTGACGGTATGCATTGATTTAAATAAAGCCTATAGTGAACTCCTTTACAGCAATCACTCCAGATTGGCTTGCTGAGTGCTTTTGCTTTTCAATCATCTTGCATAGTCACGTGTAGGGTTTTACATTGTGGCTGGAGTTTAGCAAGGTAAATGTAATTTTAGTGCTCCCTGCCTATATTAGGTGGGATTGGGTAAATTGCAGAGGCAGGTATAGATGCCTCTTGGGTTCTGTGAAAGGAATGACTCAATGCATAAGCACAAAGAGTACTGCAAGGGTTTTTCTTGTTAAGTTTTAAAAATTATTATGACTCATTGAAAGTGTTCAGAGAATGCCTCTTGAATAGAGGCTGTACATACAAAACAGGCTTCTGCCTTTCACTTGTGAAGCTTCTAACCCACAATAATAGAGCACAGGCATGCGTGGGTGTCTTCAATTAACAGCTTTCAGAGCTCTACGTGAAAATATTTCTGAAGCACTTGGTGGAAGCTGGGCTTTACTGAGGGAATCAGCTGTCAGAATGCCAGAAATGTGTTTCACCTTTTATTTTAAATGCTGCTTTAGTGAACCTTCTACCTTGGAGAAAGATGCTATTATTATGGGTAACCTACAGATTAGAAGTGGTGTAACATTTATGTGAAGTAGTTTGGGAATACTCTCCCCTTGGTTTTGCTTTCTACAGTGGATGCCTGCTCATTGTTTCATTTAATCCTAAATAGATTTCTTTCATAATAGGTTAGAAAATTCCCCAAATTGATCTGTGGGTAAATGCAGTGTATTGTTTGTCATATTGACTGGATGATTTCATGTTCCACGGTCTGTTGGGTTAACTGATTTCCACTAGGGCAGCAATTGAGATGTTACAGTTGATCTCAGTGTCCCTAGTTTAATGGGTAAAAGTTAGCTAGTGCTCCTGCTAATTTCTGCCGCGTTCCCACTGAAAAGTGCATGTGGTGATCAGGTGAAGACTATCTGCCTCTGCTGTTGTTTAATCCTCCACCACCACAAAGCCTAGCCTTTTAATGATGTGAAGAGTAAATTTAGTGAAGCACTCTGGTCTACCTGTGGAATTGTGCCCCAGCAAGGGCCAGTATTTTCTGAAGAGGCACTAATTAGGAGGAGGGAAAAAGCTAAAACATAGCCACTTACTACTATGCCATCATGCTGGAAATTTTATGCTTTGGATTCATGCACTGATGTTAGGTGTTACCCACAGGCAAGGTAGAAAAAAGAGCCTGCATCTATATAATGCCTTTCACAACCTTAGTACATCCCAAAACATTTCACAGCCAATGAATTACTGAATTGTAGTCACTGTTATAATGTAGGAAATGCAGCAGCTAATCTTCACATACCCAACACCCTACAAACAGCTATGTGATAAATGTGATGTTGATTGAGGGCCAAGTGTTGGTCAGGATAGAGAAAGCTCTCCTGTTCTTCCTTGAATAGTGCTGTGAGATCTTTTACTTCTACCTGATAGGGCAGGGTGGTTTAACATCTCCTCCAAAAGATGACACCTCTGTCTAGGTTGATTATGTTGCAGGAGTGCTGCACTGTTGAAATCTCAAATCTCTGAAGTGGGGGGATCTTACTTCCATGAGTTTCTGACTTAGAGGTGCGCGTAATGAGAGAATTGCCCTTGCCCATTCTGTGGAACTTTTGGAGCTCCGTGACCAAAAACTCCAGGAAGTTTTTCTGTATTCCTTGGCATAGATGGTGTGTGAAGCACAAACAAAGCAGGGGAATCATAATAAAATATCTTTTAAAAATAAACAAAAAACAATTTTAAAGAAAATTGATGAATTTTGATGATGGCCTAAGACCCATAGAGTAGGGCAGCCGCATAGTTGAAGAGACAAGATCAATTGAATTGAGCAGCAATTGTGTCCAAGTGTGGAATCTAACAAAAACCCATTCCACAGTTTTAAAAGCATGGGAATCTATTAAATTAGGAGAGGGGGCAATGAATCTTGATTTTACCAGTCAGGATCGATGGAGAAGGAAGAGCGTAGAGGATGGGAAGTTTCTAACTTAGAAGGAACGAGAGAGGAAAGTTGAGAAGAGCAATGACTACAGTGCTACTAGTAAAATAGGCAAGAAACTTTGTGAGGGAGCAAGTGAGTTGGAGGCTGGAACTGAGGAGAGGAATAATATAGGAACAGGAATAGGCTATTTAACCCCTCAAACCTATTTTGCTTATCGGTGAGATAATGACTCAATAATGATAATGTGACCTAACTCCATATATCTTTGCCTTTGCCACATATCCCTTAATAGCATAGGTTAACAAAAATCTATCAGTCTCTAATTCAAAATTTGCAATTGATCTAGCAGGTCAACTGCTATTTGCACAAGAGAGTTCCAAGCTTCCTCTAATTCCTTTGCATGTAGAAATGTTTCCTAATTTCACTTCTGAAAGACCTGACTATAATTTTTAGTCTCTGTCCCCTAGACTCTCAAACCAATGGAAGTAATTTTCTTGACCTATCTTGTCAGTTTCCCCCAGTAAGAACATAAGGGGCAGAATTTTGAGTTCAGCAGTTGGGCGCAGTCGATGGGCCCAGGAGTGGACAGGAAATAGGCTGCCAACTGCGATTGGCCCCCGACTGCGATTTCACACTGGCGGGCCAATTAAGGCCTCACTGGTCGGGAAGAGCTGAGCAGGGGCCTGTTGGCTGTCGAGTTCAATGGCAACCCAACAGCCGGTTTAAAAATGGCCCAGGCAGCCCCTGAAAGGCTGCAATGAAGAAGATACTTTCAGTGTTGTCAACAGGAAATTATGGCTTCCATTGCAGCTGCAGACGCCAGGTGGGAGGGCAGGTCAGGTGGGCACTTGGCCCCCAGTTTTCTGATGAGAGCCTTGTGGTCCTCCTGAAGGAGGTGGCTGCCAGGAGAGACACCCTTATCCCAGGGATGGAAGGAGGAGGCCACCGCACCTTACAAAAAGAGCTTGGGAGGAGGTGGCAGCGCTGGCCAGCAGCCATGATGTTGTGCTGCGCATCTGGGTCCAGTGCCGCAAGAGGTTTAATGACCTGCTGCACTCAGGAAGGGTGAGTGCAGTGTTGGCATGGATCAGTGTGTTCAAGTGTTAAAGTCTGGCCATTCCTCTCCCCCATCCCCTCCTCCCAAACCCCGTGGAGCTCAGGGGTGTCAGAGTCTGCGTGCCAACCGTTAATGACACTGGAGCTGGCCAAGGGGGTGAGCCCTGGCTGCTTGCATTGAGCACCTTGCGGCTCGAGGGCTACGACTCAGATCTGCCCTGCAAAGTGCTCCTCAGGTGGGGTTGACCAGGCTGCAATGGCGCTGCAGATAGAGAGTGGACTAATCAATGCTCTTCTGCCCTTTCAGGAGAAGAAGGCCCATAACAATATTGAAAGGTTGCGGACCAGCGGAGGCCCCCAAAACCACCTAACTTTCACCAGGTACGAACAGGATGCCTTGGAGATGGAGAACCAGCACGCACCTTGGTCAACCGGCTGCGGAGAGGCTGGGGTGTCAGATGAAGGTAATAGTGCAGTGCACAGAGGTGAGAGTTTCAGATGGTGCAAACATTCTCATGTAGCCTCATCATTGATGGGAGTCTTTAATCTGGATTCCTCATTGATCATTGAAAGATGATGGCACTATGACGCAGATCTCCATGGTCTCACCAGGGTGCCTGGCATGCACAGTGGCAGTGTGATGTCTTAAACTAATGACATGTCATTGGTCTCCCTTAGATTTGCCACCACGCACCCAATTGCAAGACCCCGAAGATCCACCCCTGATGCCTGAGGACCACTAGGCTCCTGATGCACCTGCGTCATACCCACTCTCTGAACCAAGCACCAGCGCAGATACCAGCACCTTGGTAGGCATTAGATTGGCAGCTAGAATGTTGGTGCACAGCAGTGAGGGCACTTCACACTCGCTTGAGGTGCAAGCGGAGGCAAAGTGCCCAGGGGACCGGCAGTCGGCGAGCTGCTGAAGACCAAGACAATGCTAAGTTGAAGGCAGATGATGAGCCTCTGGAGCCATCCATTAGGCGGCAGATGCTGGATGTCCAGAAGATGTGCAGAAGGATCTGGTGGAGATCCATGAGGGCATGCATGCCATGTTCTCTGTTATGGAGGAGTCCATGTGGAGTATCAGCACTGCATTGACCCTTATGGCCAAGCGCACTGCCTCCTCCACTGACAGTGTGGCGACTCTCATGGAGAGGCAGCTGCAGGAACAGAATCAGGGGTTCCTGGTTGTGCTCGGACCTGCAAGCCCTCACACAGGCACTGAACTCAAGTGACCAGTGTCAATGTGGGAGATGGATGAGGCACCCAGTATCCCAGCTAGGTGCCCGCCTATCAATGGTGTGCAGGGAGGTCCAGAGCGACCTCACGTTGGCGTGCGAACTGCCTGTCGTCTCTGCGGGCTCCTCTCAGCAGCTCCACCGCCCCTCTGCCAGTGGCCATGGCATCTGATGCGGCTGAGGCGACTGGGGAGATTCCAACCATGACACTGACTGCTCCCTCCAGGTGGGGCCAGCACAGACTCCACTGGCCAGAGGCGACCGCCAAGGTTTTCAAGTCCAACAGGTCAACAGAGTCAGCAGGCTGTCTCCAATGCTGGTGCCAGCGAGGGAGGGGCACCAAGACATAGCACTCACAAATGTAAGTTTAAGGCATCATGAGCACAAGATGGTCACAGGTGATCTTATGTTGTGCAATGTTTTGTTTGTGTAATGGTCTGGGGTTGATTACCAGAGAAGGTTCTGTTAATTTGTTTGGACTGTCAAAATTAGATAAATTTTCATTTGTCATAATGGCCTGAGTATACATCGCCTTTTTTATTTTATGTGATGCATGGTACGCTAGTATGTAATGCTGGACGTGGGTGGCTCTAAACTTTATTGCACAGGCACTGAGTGGACTTTGGGGTCAAAGGAAAGGGTCATTTCAGACATCTGGGATGGAGGCGGCTGCCCTGGCATGAGATGGTAGCGCTTATTTGGCAGCCTAGCTGAAGGAGCGTTGGATCAAGTCATCCCTGGTGTCCCTGCCTTCCTGGTGGTTACAGAGGTCTGCCTCCACGCCTTCAGCATTCTCCTCACTGTACTCCTCTTCGGACCCACTACTGGATTCATCATCTGTGGCCTGCAGAGCTGCATCAAGATCCTCTTCCTCCAGTGGTTCCCCCCCTGCCAGTGCCAGATTGCAGTCGCATGCAGCGCTCTCCACAATCAGTGACACTCGCTCTGGGGGGGTATTGTAGTGCTCCCCCTGAACGATCCAGGCATTGGCAGCGAATCTTCAGAAGACATATCACTGCCCTTGTGGAGGCATGGCTCCTGTTATACTGCTGCTCTGCCTCTGTTATTAGGTGGCGAAGAGGCCTCATAAGCCACCTTTTCAAAGGATAGCTCTTGTCATCCAGCAGCCATCCATCCATCTGAGCTGGAGCATTGAAGAGCCTTTGCACCTGGGAGTGTCTCAGGATGTACGCATCATGGGAGCTACCAGCGTACCTTGCACAGACTGGCAGAATATGCATCCTATGGTCACACACTATCTGCACGTTTATGGAGTGAAAGCCCTTCCTGTTAACAAAGGCACCTGGCTGATCCGCTGGCGCCTTGATGGCCACATGTGCACCCTGGATGCGTGGGAACCTAGCAATTGCCGCAAAGCCTCTGGCTCGCTCAGCTTGGCTGGCCTTATCAGCTGGAAATGAATGAGTCAATACCCACCTGAACTGAGCTTCTGTCACCAGCTTGATGCAACTATGCACAGCTGATTGGGAGACTGCACTCAGATCCCCCACTGACCGCTGGAAAGAGCCAGGTGCATAGAAGTTGAGGGCCACTGTGACATTTAGAGCCAGTGGCATAGGGTGTCCACCCACATAGTTGGAGGTGATCTCAGGCCCTATCATCTAACAAATGGAAGTCACTGTCTCCCTTGAGAGGCAGAGTCTCCTTCGGCATTGCACCTCTGATATATTGAGGTAGCTGCATTGCCGCCTGTACACCCTGGCAGCAGGATAGTGGCATCTTCTGTGGCCCCTAACGCCTAGGACTTCCTGCTGGCCCTGTGCCCCTTGTGTCTGTGCCTCTCCTCCCACAGTTTCCTCCCCTGCAAGCTGCATTGGGACACCTGGCCTCCTCTCCCTTCTGCCTCTCCCTTCCTCCTCAGAGGAGGAGCCTCCAGCAGAGACCACAATCCCCATTACCAGGGTTACAGAAGGCTGTCTGACACCTGGAAGGGTCCACACGGTATGAATCCTCCAGGGTCCTTGGAGACACCAAGGAGACCTGAAATGAAGCCTGGAAATTCTTAGAATGAAGCCCCAAACAGAGATGAAGCTACTAAGTACCAGTAAGTCACCAACAGCAAACTATCTACCAAACTCCTCACTACTCACACTGGCAATGCTGTTGACCCTTTTGACCCTGCCTGTGGATGAGGTTTTGCAAATTGTCGGCTGGCCGCCTGCCCGTTTTGCTTGTGCAATGAATGCGAAATTGCATGGGCAATGTAAAATTGGTGTCAGTTGCCTATTTAATGACCTTAACTGGCCTCTTAATTAATGACTGGCACAGCTCCAACTCCTGCTTGTTCCCACCGACTGAAATATTGCAGGAGTGTGCAATTACGTTGGGACGTTCACCCAACGTCGTCACGTACTATTTTACACTTGAGCAGGTCGGGCGTGCGCCTGCCCGCTCAGCAAAAAAGTCTGCCCAAGAAACAGGAACAGGAGAAGACCATATGGCCCATAAAGCCTGCTTTGTCATTCAATATGATCATGGCCGATCTTCTGTCTCAACTCCACTTTTCCACCTGCTTCCCATATCCCTTGATTCCCTGAGACACCAAAAATCTGTCTATCTCAGCCTGAAACATATTCAATGATGGCGCATCTAGGGTAGAGAATTTCAGAGAATCAAAACCCTTTGAATGAAGAAATTTCTCCTCATCTCAATCTTAAATGATAGGTCTGCTATCCTGAAAATGTGCCCCCTTGTTCTAGATTCCCAGTCAGGGGAAATAACCTCTCAGTATCTACCCTGTGAAACCCCTTCATAATCTTGAACATTTCAATGAGATTACCTCTCATTCTTCTACACTCCAGAGAACTAATTTACTCAGCTTCTCACCATTAGTTCCTGGTGTACCTTTGTTTATTGCTTCTAATGCAAGTATATCCTCCTGAGATATGGAGACCAAAATTGCACACAATATTTTTGGTGTGGTCTCACCAAAGCCCTGTACACCTGAAGCAAGACATCTTTATTCTTGTATTCCAATCTTGAAATAGCTTGAAAACTTGAACAAATCACCCTTCAATCTTCTGAATTTCAGGAAATGTGTCCTTCGTTAATGTAATCTCTCCTCATAATTTAACCCTTGGAGTATCATTTTGCTAAATCAATGTTATGCTCAACAATGAGATGATGAAATGTCCCAAGGCGCTTCACAGGAGCATTATAAAACAAAGTATGCTACTGAGCCACATCAGGAGGAGATATTAGGTCAGATGACCAAGGGTTTGGTCAAAGAGGTATATTTTAAGGATTGTCTTAAAAGAGGAAATCGAGGTAAAGAGGTGTAGAGAGGGTATTCCAGATCTTGTGACCTCAACAACTGAAGGCTTGGCAGCCAATAGTGGAGCAATTAAAATTGGGGATGCACAAGAGGCCAGAACTAAAGCAGCGCAGATATCTTGTGGTTGTGGGGCCAGAAGAAATTACAGAGATGGGGAGGGGAGAAGCCATAGTGGGATTTGAAAACAAGAGTGAGAATTATAAAATCACAGCATTGCTTGACTAGCACTCATTGAAAGTCAGTGAGTACAGGTATGATAGAGGAACTTGTTGCGAGTTAAGACACATGTAGCAATGTTGAATGACCTCATTCACCTGATATGGAGGGCAGAATGTGGGAGACCAGCCAGGAGTGCATTGGTATAGCTGAGACTAGAGATAATGAAAACATGAATGAGGTTTTCAGCAGCAGTTGAGCTGAGACCAGGGCAAAGTCGAGCAATGTTATGGAAGTGGAAATAGGCAGTCTTAGTGTTGACATGAACATGAGATTGGAATTAATCTTGGCATTAAATGTGACAACATGGTTGTGAATGGACTGGCTTTGGCTCAGACTGTTGCCAGGGGAGGGGAATGGCATTGGTAGCTAGGGAACTCCTCAGAAGCCACTCTAATCGTCACCCATCAATCAGATAGCAAATGTTTCTACATCCTGTTCAATAACATCAGATAGAAGTGTTTGAAGAGCCAAATAGATACTGAGACAGTAATCAAGCCTTGGCTGG
This sequence comes from Cetorhinus maximus, assembly GCF_964194155.1. Lineage (NCBI taxonomy): Eukaryota > Metazoa > Chordata > Chondrichthyes > Lamniformes > Cetorhinidae > Cetorhinus > Cetorhinus maximus. The sequence continues at coordinate 16,546,220 of NC_135893.1, read as the reverse complement.
AATTGGGTTTTATAAAGAGTTATGGCTTATTGTAGAATCTATATACGTGTAATGCAAAATCAAATAAAGGCACTGTGGTGTTATTTAAAAGTGCTAGACTTTCCTTTTACACGAGGAGAGGCAGCAGTAGAAACAAATTTTAAAACAGTTTTTTTCTTGAACACATTTATCAAAATGAAGTCCTATGGTATCGTGCTGAGATTGAAGTCCAGTGATTCAGCAGGCAGAGATTATTTCACAATTGCTATTTGAGTCATGGCCCTACCAGGCTTTGTCACAGCACTGGTGGTTTTATGATCTGAAGTTGAATAATCACAACCCCTCGGCATCTTGATTCTATTCTTGAGGCAAACCAGGTAAAGAATGCATCTCATTAATTCTATTGTTGCAGATAGTTTTTGAGACGGGTCTTGTTTAGTGATTCAGGTCACTGATCCTTCCACAGGGAGCGCTGTGGATTTGTATGTAATGTCTCAGCTTTGCTCTAGCAATCCAGGTGCAACTGTTGCTGTCCTCGGTTAAAGAGACCCTGCACTCCATAGTCAAGAAGAGGGTTATATAGTAGAGCATCAAGTTTTGATTATAAGTATTTTTGGAAACAGGAAGAGGTCAAAAAAGCTATTCCTTCTTGCCAAACCTGAATTCCACCTACCTTTTCACCATATCTCTCTTGAATAACTCTTGTAACTGCCTCTAGACAGTTTATACTGTCTACTTCTGTGCTAATTTATTCTATAATTCTATTACTCTTGGGGTGAAAAATACCCCTGACTTCTCTTTACTGCTCCTAAATTTTGGGTTGTGACCCATAGTAATTGAACCCTCGCAACATAGCCTAGAATATACTTTATCAATTCTGTTAATTATTTCCTTTATTTTGGAAGGCAGAACCCCTGCTGTAAATTTTAATAAAAATCTTACAGCTGCACACAGTTCCTGTTAACTAGGCACATTGCGCAAAGTCAGCTCACATTGAGGATTATTCTGGTCAAAAATGTTTGTCTGTTAGCCAGGACCATAGTGTGTGTTGCTGCTGTATGCAGGAGATTGTAAATGCGCATTAGACCAAATGATCAACAATTACTCATATGTATTAAGGACATCATTTCGGCAAAAACGCTGGTTCGAAGTGCAAACAGAACTTCCACTGATTTTCTGCTGAATTGGCAACGGAAATTCCTGACATGAAGTTCTGAAAACAATGCACTACTGTGTCATACTTAAGTATTTTAAAAAAAATCATTTACAAGCTGAGCAACTCATCAAAGGAAATTGTCAACTGATAATAGTTGGAATGATTGTATCCCTGACTGATCTTAGTAATGCCGCTTAAAAGAATAAGTCGCTTTGATCTTTGACATGAGTATTGATTTCAAGAATGTGGAGCAATTATATCTTATGGCCTTAAAAGGACATAATCTGACACCTTAGTCATAGAATAATGCTGTATTTTGGATTGGTGTGTATATCCTGATTAGAGGATGCTTTTGTTCCCAAAATATATATTTTATTCATAAGAATAATGTAAAATTAGATCTCCTAAAAGTTCAAATTGGACATTACCGAAAGTGCAATACAAGTTGTGTCAGCACGTGTCACTCTGAGGTGCTGCAATACAATTGCAATTACATGATATTTACAATATACGTTCCATGGCAAAGATACTAACCAAGGGGTTTTACAGTTTCCGGCCCCTCGGTATACTATGGCAGGTGAACCTTAGATGTGGCCCTTCCCCATTGAGCTTTGCAGTGACTGCCCCAGGCATTAGTATATCCCTCAACATGTAGTCCTGGACCTTGGAATGTGCCAATTTGCAGTACTCAGTCATGGACAACTCGTTGCACTGGAAGACCAACAAGTTTCAGGCAGACCAAAGAGCGTCTTTCATGATGTTAACGGTCCCCCAGCAGCAATTTATCTTGGTCTCTGAGTGCGTCCCTGGGAACAGCCTATAGAACCTTGAGTCCTTATTAGAGGACACGTTCCCACTACCAACTTTCACACTGGCAGTTTCTATTACCAGAATTACACCAGCCAATGTGTATTCTATCACCCAATGGTACCCAAACTTTCTTTTGATTGATGAACAGTTTTTCAAATGTATTCGTAATCACAGACCCCACCCCCCCCATCTAAATTTTATTATGTAAAACTCATAATATGAAAATGATACATATGGCTAGTGCTTTAATGCTTTTAAGAAAACAGGTATTTACTTACAGATATCGATGAATGGGTGGACCTGCTTTTCATTGCAGAATCTGTCCAACCCTTGGTGTGATGTTTGCCGCACCCCACTTCCACCTCACATAAAGCTTCCCTCGTTATTATTTTTGTGTTATACAACAACAATCAAGAGCCTCAAAGCCATCCAGGACAAAGCAGCCCACTTGATCAGCATCCCACCCACCACCTTAAGCCTTCACTTCCTCCGCCACAAATGCCTGCAGTGTGGCGATCTACGAGATGCACTGCAATAGCATACCAAGGTTTCTTCAATAGCATCTTTCAATTCTATGATCTCAACCACATAGAAGGACAAGGATAGCAAACGCATGGGAAAATGATCATTTCCAAGTTGCATGCCATCTTGACGTGGATATCTCACCATTGCTTCATCATCACTGGGTCAAAATTTTGAAACTTTCTACCTAACAGCACTGTGTTAGCACCTTCACACACTGACTGCAGCAGTTCAAGGAGGCAGCTCGCCGCCATCTTCTCAAGGCATTTAGGGATGGGCAATAAAGTGTTGGCCTTGCTAGCAGTGCCCGCATCCCTGATTGAATAAATTACAACAAAACATGTTATTAAAAAAAGGTACGTACTCTGAGTGAGGATGAGCACCATATCTTTCTTTTTTAAAATATAACTAACTAGGACAAAGAAGTGGAATAGAATGTGAAAGTAATTCAGGTGGTGCATCTCACTTTGCTTCCATGCCAAATAGATGTCAAAGTCTGAACTTGTTGAATTTTGATGCATTTGAAACATTATGACATGATGCAGGCTTGGCTGAACCTACTGTAAGAAAACGCATAATTGACTCTAAATGTTGTCATTTTGTTCCATGTGACTCAGACATGAGCCTGCAGTAGGCGAGTAACTTAATGGCTAAACCTAGCCTAAAGAAAGGTCAGATGCTAGTGATTAATTTGATCTAAGCCTCGGAAGGACTTATAATCAGTGGCATCTGATTATTTTTATAATAGAATATTTTAGTGATAATTGGCACGATGAATCAAATTTACCAGAACCATTATAGAAGAGTATATCAAGTGATTTTTCTTATCCTCGTTCTGCCCCAATTTTTTTTTCTCCCAAAGTAATCTTTTTTGCCTCCTTCATGTGCCTAACCCAGTCAGGGGAGCAATCAAGACGAGTTCCAAATTACCGTGTAGCAGAGTGCCTTAAATTAACTCCTTTTTAGTTCCACTCATCTCCCTTTCCTTTCCTGAACGTATTGTCTCTTGTAGGGTCACCTTCCAATACCATCCCTTAATGGTTAACTCTTGCGTGCAATCAACCAAAGAGCGACTAAACAACTTGCCCATGAAGGGCATCGCAACTGAGTCCAATCCTGCCCTCATCCAACATTCACATAATTACTAAGCAGTAGGGTGACTTATTTAAGCATCAGAGTGCTCCAGGGGCTGGGGTTGTTGTTGGGAAATGACGCATCCCATGCAGTATGGCTCAAGTAGGCTTGAGATGGAATAGTGGCATTATTAGCACAGTGATGGAGGAGTCTACATTCTGCTTTCTCAGCACATGTACAATGTGGAGGTGGGAAAGTGAAGGATGAGAAGATGCAGAAAGCTGAAGAATTGAATCATATCTTGTCAGCAAGCCAGGCTCTGAAACATACTGCATACCCTGAGTACGGAACACACATTTGATGTCAACTTCAGAACTGTTTTGAAGAAGATAACCTGTATGTGAATTTTTTTGGCATTTTGTTGCTTCACCTCCCACTTGACAGTTTGTATTGTCTGAAATGTATGTTCTGAACAATCTTTAGGTTGGTTGCATAGGAAGTGAGAGCCTGCAATGCAGAATGCTCAACATGTGATTAATCCTGAAAGGAATTCTGGCTAATGTCTCTGAGTATTTGGCTAATGTTTTCAGTAATTTTTCATTACAGGAAAGGTCTTACATAAGACGAAACTAAAATTCTCTTTTTTTTCTGCCCTTTTCTAAGTGAAGATTCTGAACTGAGAAGAGTTCTAAAATTATGCCGCAAACTAGGAATTTTGAAAGCTGTAGTGACTCATTTGGGCAATTTAAAAAAAAAAATGACAAAGAAGATACTCAATAAATGATACGCTGCTGTCCAGTCAAATAGTTCCCGTTCACTTTGATTACTCGGGTTCTCCCAAGTCCAAAACCAACAGGACACAACAGGACGGACTGGGGGGGCGGTGGGATTGTGACTTGGTCAGTGTTTTGTTTCACCTGTTTTCTCACCTGAAGATGTTGATTCTTTGCTGGAGTCTCCCAAGTGACTCTTTAATACCTATGAATCTAAATCGTAAGTGCCAGTAGGCTATTCAACCTTGGGGGGCATCATGGCCACGTTCTGTCCTGTCCTCTCAGTACATGCATATGTGAAAATCCCAGCCACTCAATAGTGATCAGGAGTGGGGAAATCTATGTGATTTATTTTCTTGACCTTTCCTGACCTCAAGCACCCAAAAAGTGCTCTTTTACTTCTCTCTGGAGGGAAGCCTTAACAGCACAGGAGAGAAGAGAGCCTTTTCCCACTTTATGTAACTTAATATAAGATTTATTTAAAAATTCAGTTTACATACAAGTGTTGAGTTCAGGGTGACTTTAATTGGAGGCATGTGAAATAACTCCTAATTCAGTCTGTGTAAAGCCCTGACTAGGGCAGAAGGGAATTTCCAGCCTCCTGGTCTCCATCAGTATTGTTGAGTTAAAGAATACCCTTTTGTGTTTGTAGATTGGTGATGGGCACTAATGGCTTCTGTGATGAAGGATGCTGAATGACAAAATGGCTGAATAGTGGTTACAGACAGGTTGTTTCCCCTGACCTTGTCTCTGAGTGACTAAAACAGCACCCTTTCGCTAGATTTTTTTCTAATGCCTGCCTGTGTCGTTGTTTTCCTCTCTGCAGTGTCCGTCTGGAGTGCCAGCTGGGAATGAAATTCCATTTTTGTAGCCATTTACATTTGCTATCCATGAGCTGTGACCTTTCATTGTGTAATATGTAACTGAAATGTTGCGCACCCAGTCCTGTCTTCCCAACGCATCTTTATTATAGGAAGTGTAATTTCTCTATTGAAGTCGGGATACCTCATTGGGATAACAAGTCTGAAGCCAACTTCCTGTTCGCTTACTTGCTATAGCTGAGACCAATCATCCTTCAAAGGCTCAGTTCTCATTCGATTACAGATAACCTTCATCGTGCCCCCCACTCTGAATAGTAATCTATATTTAATATCACCTCCTGTCTTGTCACAGACCACATTAAGGGATGTTTGCTCAGTTTGATGAGGTACCTGTTTTGTGTTTTGCTGTGCTTATTAAGCTGAGGGACAAGAATGCTGAAGAATGGATTTTTAAAAAATTATTTATATCTGGTTCTGGCTCAGTGCAGGTTGTAACACTGTTACAGTCTGTTTCTATTACCCTGCCAATGTGACTTGCTGCAAATTCCAGTCTCACCTGAGTGCCTCCAGGTGACATTTATGTCCTCTGGTCCCTGTGTTCCGAACTGCGGAGCTGGGACTGCTGAATTCATTGCTGTGGTGAGGGCAACTTTTGGAAGTGGGTCCCACATTCACCTAATCTCACTGACACACTTACTTGCTCTCACGTACTCATTCACTCACCCCATTCACTTGGTACAAAATGTTAGTGATTCATTTATCCTAGGGGTTTGATTTCTCTGGATTGTTAGAGCTAAGATTGTAAAACTTGAATCGTGGAATGGTACCACACAAACAGGCCCACTGACCCATCAAATCTCTGCATTTGTTTTATTCGTTCAGGGGATGTGAGTATTGCTGGCAGACCAGCATTTATTGCCCATCCCTAATTGCCCTTGAGAAGGCAGTGGTGAGTTACTCCACATGAGCCACTAAATGTAATTCCAATCTCCCTGCTTGCTCCCTATATCATTTAGTATTCTTTTTCATGCAAATAGCTAAAAGAGTTTTTGGATTCTCCTGCAACAAAGGCAGAAAATTCAGCAGTTTAACCACCCCCTGTGCAATGAATTCTTTTCTCAGCCTCCCTTTTAATTTGTCTTGTGCTTAGTTTAAAATTGGGTCCCCTCGTTTTGGCTTTGCCTACTAGTAGAAACACAGATTTTATTTTAATCCTTCATTAATTGGACAACCTCGATCAGGTCACCTCTTAACCTCCTGAATGTTAAAAAAAACACCTAATTTTGCATCAGCTCTGAAAAAGAGTCATGCAGACTCGAAACATTAACTCTGTTTCTCTCTCCACAGATGCTGCCAGACCTGCTGAGTTTTCCCAGCATTTTCTGTTTTTATTCCTAATTTTGCCAGTCTCTTTGTCACTATATTCTCTCATTTCTGGTGACATTCTAGCGGATAGACTAGGTAGGAGCAACTGTTTGTAGTGGCAGGAGAGTCAGTAATCAGAGCACATATTTAAAATAATTGGCAAAAGAACCAGAGGGGAGATGAGCATTTTTTTTTAACGAAGTAAGTTGTTGCAATATCGAAGGAGTAGAAGCAGTTTCAATAATAATTTTCATAAGGGAATTGGATAACTACATGAAGGGGAATATTTTGTTGGGCTATTGGGGGAAAAACAGGAAAGTAGGACTAATTGGGTATTTTTGAAGTGCCTGATGGACTGAATGGCCTCAGTGCCGTATGATTGTTGAATTGAAGCTATTCTGCATTTTCTAAGTTTTCTATAATGCAGTCTGAAGCTCTCTCTGGTGACGTCTGGTAGTGTGCAGTTGCGAGGTGAGGACGTGATCAGGCTCAAGTCTGATACCTTCCTAGATTGGCAGGTGTTGGGAACCTGAGTGGGAGACACAATAGAGGGAAACAAAGATAGGAATGAAAGACAGAAAAGTAGAAAGCAAAAGTGGATGGTGGAGGAAACAAGGGCTAGCAGAAAATAGGGCCATAGTACAAAACATATGTAAAAATGTTAAAAAGAGAAGTCCAAAGGCACTGTATTTGAATGCACAGAGCATTCACAATAAGGTAGATGAATAAACAGCGCAAATAGATGTAAACGGGTAAGATATAATTACGATTATGGAAACATGGCTGCAGGGTAGAAACATGGAAAAATAGCAGGAGTAGGTCATTCGGCCCTTTGAGCCTGCTCCAGCATTCAATATGATCATGGCTGACCCTCTATTTCAACGCCATACTCCTGCTCTCTCCCCATACCTCTTGATGCCTTTAAAGTCTAGAAATCTATCTATTTCCTCCTTAAATATATTCAGTGACTTGGCCTCCACAGCCTTCTGTGATAGAAAATTCCACAGGTTCACCACCCTCTGAGTGAAGAAGTTTCTCTTCATCTCAGTCCTAAACGGCCTACCCTGAGATTGTGACCCCTTGTTCTAGACCCCCCCAGCCAGAGGAAACATCATCCCTGCATCCAGTCTGTCCAACTCTGTCAGAATTTTATACATTTCAATGAGATCCCCTCCTATTCTTCTAAACTCCAGTGAATACAGGCCTAGTCGTCCCAATCTCTCCTCATACGACAATCCTGCCATCTCAGGAATCAGCCTGATAAACCTTCACTACACTCCCTCTATGGCAAGTATATCCTTCCTTAGGTAAGGAGACCAAAATTGCACACACTATTCCAGGTGTGGTCTCACCAAGGCCTTGTAAGGCTGCGGTAAGACATCCTTGCTCCTGAACTCAAGCCTTCTCGCAATGAAGGCCAATTCTCCCTTATTCTGTGTGCTTTTAGTTCTGAAGAAGAGTCAAAAGGACTCGAAATGTTAACTCTGTCTTTCTCTCCACAGATGCTGCCAGACCTGCTGAGTCTTTCCAGCCATTTTTGTTTTTGTTTCGGATTTCCAGCATCTGCAGTATTTTGCTTTTACGATTTGCTGCCTTAACTGCTTGCTTTCAGTGATTGGCATACAAGGACACCTAGGCCCCTTTGTACATTAACATTTCCAAATCTATCACCATTTAAATAATACTCTGCTATTCTGTTTATCCTTTCAAAATTGATAACTTCACACTTACCCACATTATACAGCATCTGCCATGTATTTGCCCACTCACTCAACGTGTCCAAATTTCCTTGAAGCCCCTTAACATCCTCCTCACCACTCATATTCCCACCTAGTTTTGTGTCGTCAGCAAACTTGGAAATATTACATTTGGTTCCCTTATCCAAATAATTGATATATATTGTGAATAGCTGGGGCCCGAGCACTGATCCCTACGGTACGCCACTGGTCAATTGCGTGCCATTCCAAAAAAGGCCCATTTATTCCTACTCTGTTTCCTGTCTGCTAACCAATTCTCTATCCGTGCCAATATATCACTCTGAATCCCATTTGCTTTAATCTACCTATCTAGGGTGACCAAGGCTGGAAACTGAATATCCAAGGGAACTCTATTTAGGACGGACAGACAAAAAGGAAAATGAGGTGGTGTTGTTAGTTAAGGATGAAATAGGCCTCTAAACAGTAGTGATAAGTTAGGGGATGGCATTAAACAGGAAATTAGAGATGCATGTAACAGGGGTGCTATAGTAATCATGGGTGCCCTTAATCTACATATAGACTGGGCAAACCAAATTAGCAATAATACTGTTGCGAATGAATTCCTGGAGTGGTTTTTTAGACCAGTATGTCGAGGAACCGACTAGGGAACAGGCTATCCTAGATTTGGTATTGTGCAATGAGAAGGGTTTAATTAATAGTCTTGTTGTGCGGGGTTCTTTAGGGAACAGTGACCATAACATGGTAGAATTCTTCACTAGGATGGAAAGTGAAGTAGTCCGATCTGAAACTAGGGTCCTAAATCTTAACAAAGGAAACTGAAAATATGAGGCATGAGTTGGCTAAGATAGATTGGGGAACTCCATTAAAAGGTATGATGGTGGATAGACAATGGCTAATATTTAAGGAATGAATGTATGCATTGCAACAGTTATACATTCCTTTCTGGCGCAAAATCACAATGGGAAAAGCAGCCCAACCATAGCTTACAAAAGAAATTAAGGATAATATTAGATCCAAAGAGGAGTCATATAAAGTTGCTGGAAAAAGTAGTAAGCCTGAGGATTAGAAGCAGTTTAGAATTCAGCAAAGGACCACCAAGAGATTGATTAAGACGGGAAAAATAGAGTATGAGAGTAAACTTGCGAGCAACATAAAAGCAGACTGTAAAAGCTTCTACAAGTATGTGAAAAGAAAAAGATTAATGAAGACAAGTGTGGGTCCCTTACAGTCTGAAACGGGAGAATTTATAGTAGAAAACGAGGAAATGGCAGAGCAATTAAACAACTACTTTAGTTCTCTCTTCATGGAGGAAGACACAAATAATTTCTCAGAAATACTAGAGAACCCCGGGTCTAGTGAGAAGGAGGAATTGAAGGAAATTAGTATTACTAAAACAATAGTGCTGGAGAAATTAATGGGACTGAAAGCCGATAAATCCCCAGGGCCTGATAATCTACATCCCAGGGTACTGAAGGAGGTGGTCATGGAAATTGTGGATGTGTTGGTTGTCAGCTTCCAAAATTCTGTAGACCTGGAACAGTCCTGGCAGATTGGAGGGTGGCAAATGTAACCCCACAATTTAAAAAAAGAGGCTAGGAGAAAAAAGCAACTTACAGACCGGTTAGCCTAACATCAGTAGTAGGGAAAATGCTAGAATCTATTATAAAAGATGTGATAACAAGACACTTAGAAAACATCAACGAGATTAGTAAAGTCAACATGGATTTATGAAAGGGAAATCATTTTTGACAAACATACTGGAGTTCTTTGAGGATGTAGCTAGCAGAATAGATAAGGGAGAACCAGCGGATGTGGTGTATTTGGATTTTCAGAACGCTTTTGATAAGGTCCCGCATAAGAGGTTAGTGTGTAAAATTAAAGCACATGGGATTTGCGGTAATATATTGGCATGGCTTGAGCATTGGTTAGCAGACACGAAACAGAGTAGGAATAAATGGGTCTTTTTTGGAGTGGCAGGCAGTGACTAGTGGGTTACTGCAGGGATCAGTGATTGGGCCCCAGCTATTCACAATATATATCAATGATTTGGATGAGGAAACCAAATGTAATATTTCCAAGTTTGCTGATGACATGAAACTTGGTGGGGAATATGAGCAACGAGGAAGGTTTTAGGAGGCTTTAGGGTGATTTGGACAAATTGAGTGAGTGGGCAACTACATGGCAGATGCAGTATAATGTGGATAAGTGAAGTTATGCACTTTGGTAGGAAAAACTGAATGGCAGAGTATTATTTAAATAGTGATAGATTGGGAAATATTAATGTACAAAGGGACCTGGGTGTCCTTGTATACCAATCACTGAGAGCAAGCATGCAGGTGCAATGGTGGTGAACCTATGGAATTCTCTACCACAGAGGGCTGTGGAGGGCAAGTCACTGAATCTATTTAGGCAGGAAGTAAATTTTTGGACTCTAAAGGTGTCAAGGGGTATGGGGAGAGCTCAGGAGTACGGCATTGCGATAGAGGATCAGCCTTGATCATGTTGAATGGCGGAACAGGCTCAAAGGGCTGAATGAGCTACTCTTCCTATTTCCTATGTAGAATAGCTCTCATGGGAAGAATAGACAACTTTGGCGAGGCACTGATGGGCTGCCTGACCCTGTGGAAATGAACCTCAGTAAGAGTCGATTCTTAAAGGAAAGAAGTGATTTTTAAAAAAATTGTGCCGTTAGTGTCTTACCAGTCTGACTCATGTGTTTCATGTGTATGTGGGCACATATCTGGTAAGCTTACCACTCAGCTGATTTACTTTGTTGAGTAAATTATGTAAAATACAAACAATAATGAACAGGAATGTGTTAAAAGTCCAAAATGGTATTTGATTTCTTTTTTTTTCCTTCTCCTGTTGCTAGAATGCCGTTTCCAGGGCACTGGCAGCCCTTCAGTACTTTACTCAAATGGCTACACTTCATCTGTGAGCTCAGACCCATTCATACCCAGTACCTCTCAGTCTAGCAATTTGTACTAGTCCCAAATGCAACACATTAACTTTCCCTCTGCCATGGAGACTGGTAAAGAAAGAAAGACTCTTTACACAGCACCTTTTCTCTCTGGGAAATATCTGAACGTACTTCACACAATTTACTTTTGAAGTGCAGTCACTGTTATGTAGATGAAATAAACAGCCAATTTGTGTGCACACAATCCCACAAACAGAAAGAAGATGGAACAATGAATTACTGTTTTATTGATGTTGGTTGGGAGATGAATGTTGTCAAAGACACCAAGAAATCTCTTCTCTTGTTCAAGTAGTACTGTGGGATCCTCAACTGAGGTCTATATGATGGACGTTAACAACTCATTCAAAAACAGCACCTCCAACGTGTGCCATTCCTTTGGTACTACACTGGGAGTGTCAGCCTGGATAGTGCTCGAGTGGGTGGACTGGGGCTTGAATCCACAACCTTTTGACTCAGTGGTGAGAATGCTACCCCCACGGAGCTACACTCAAATTAAAAAAAAACTTAAAAGCCCAAATGTATCCACTGTAGTAGGACCAGTTGAATTGACCTCACTGCCTCTGAGGGGATAGTCAACTGCACTTGCCCTTCCTCAATGCTATCCAGGCAGTCTATACTGGAAAGGGTGCATTCATAGATGCTCAGTGGAGGCAGGATCAGACTTGGCTGTGATGTGGACCACAGTTGTCTAGACTGCTGATGGCCTGTCTAAGCCCACCAAAAGTGGAAGGTCACTTGAAAGGGAAAAAAAAACCTTGCATTCATATAGCGCCTTTCATGATCTCAGAATGTCCCTAACATACACTACCGTTAGCTAAGCACTTTTGAAGTCTAGTCACAGGCTGCAGTGTTTCTTACATTACTGCAAATCGCACACAACCAGCTTCCACAAATAGCAATATGATAATGACCAGATAATTTACCTTGTGATGTTGGCTAAGATGAGGATATTAGGGAGAATTCCTCTGCTCTTTTTCAAAATAGCACTGTGGATATTTTCTATCCACGTGAGAGAACAGATATGGGGTCAGTTTAATGTCTCATCTGAAAGACCGCAACTCTAATATGGCAGAACTCCCTCAGTACTACCCTAGAGTGTCAATCTAGGTTTTTGCTCAAATCTCTGGACACGGATTCTTCTGACTAAGAGGTGAGAGTGCTATCATTGAGCCACAGCTGTTACTTCTTGGGCAAGTCAGCAGAAGGTCAATGCCCCTGGAACTGTTCCAGCTTCAGTTATCACCTTTGGGAGACCGAATATCTACCAAAAAGCATTTTTTCTTGCTTCTTTTATGCTAGCGGAATCGAGGGGGATGGCGGGTGCTTTCTTCTACATCACCTTTAAAAGTGCAAATGCTCTTAATTGTCCTTGCATGGTGCACATAATTTAACTTTTACACTGACAGTTCACAGAAACACTGAATAAAAGCTTAGTTGTCCTGCATACTCCCCCTTCTCATTGACCAGCACTGCACGCAATTCTGAGCCCTTGGGGAATTCCTTACTGTCAGTAAATCAGGAGAGACGGAACAGAAGCTTTTTGATGTTGGTAAGGATGGGCGACCTGCCACCAAGTACAAGTTTGAGTTATAGCTGTTGATTGCACCTCAGGCAGTAACTACAAACCGCAGAACCCCCGGTCAGTCATTGCGCAAGGATGACTGCTGAGGTAGAAAACCGAAACGAAGCTACATCACCTGCTTCACCCGATTTCAACTCTAAACCTGCTATATACTTTTATTATTTTTCAATATCCCTTTGAAGTTTCTTAAATAAAAAGGACACGGCTCAGGTTCAGAAATGCCCAGTGATCTGAAGGAAAAAGGAGACTGTCTGGTAATTACATTACTTTTCAAGTTACCTTCCGTGTCTACAATATTGGAAATGTCAAAAACTGTCGGATGACATGTCCGGGAAGCCTAAAGTTTTATACACTTCTGGCATCATCAAGAAAAGCATTAAAAACAGGCAAAGGCCAAAGTCACTGACACAACCAGAGATACATTTCGGAAGGAGGACTAGGCTTAGCAGCCTCCATGTGGGGGAACCTCAAAGCTCGTACACAATATGGGCGTTGTGGTGCTGTGCTCAGGGGCTGGGTAAAATGATTAGTAAATGTGATTTTGGCACTGCTCTTTGGTCTCATGACAGCTTTGCTGTGGACCAGTTCTGAAATGAAGAACGCTATGCTTATTAAAAGGTGGATGTGTTTCTTTTCGAAGGCTGTTTAATAAATACTCTTCTATGGCTGGACTGTGCCACTACGGCCCCTTCGCGGGAGCAGGGCCGTAAAATGCGGCGAGCGGTTCAAAAGTCCGTTGACTTCGGCGGGACCGTAAAATTCCCCCGGTGTAAAACTCCGCCCAAGGTTGCAGCTTTGTTCCCCAGCCTGCGCTGCGTTTGCCTTTCTCAGGGATGCTACAATTATAGAACCAGAGAATGACACAGCACAGGAACGGGGCATCTGGCCATCATGCCTGTGTCTCCCTAACCCAAGGGCAAGAGAGTGGAAATCTCAGCCAAGGTTTCTATTTGTGAACATTTCCCGGTGACGAAAGGCGAAAGTTTGACTGTGCTGCCGGCACCTTTGACGCTCATTGTCCGGACTCACATGGAGAAAGAACACCCGGACGAGATATTGGAGCAGTGGCTATGCTCAGTGGAACTGTCCGCCAGCGACAGCCAGCTCCACTTGGAGACATTTCTTCATAAACTGGCTGGATCAAACTGCTGGGGAGATGCAATCTCTGGGCTAGTGAATTTTGAGTGGAGAGTTGGTGCCTACGAACAAAATGAGAGTATTGAGTGGGAGCATGGTGAAAGAGGACTCAAAGGGGAGGGAAAAAATTAAAACATAAACATATATCTTAGAGCTCTGTCTCTGGTTCTGTTCAGCAACACAGTTTTTTTCACATACATGCCCTATACGAATGGAATTAGAGCTCACCACAAGCACATCTCGATATAATCATGGGCTGTGACTAGCTGTGTATCTTAATCATATTATGCAGGTCTTTACGGACTCAAGGACAGGGGTTTGGTGACTGGCTGGCTGCATAAAAAAGGTAATTATGGTAAGTAGATAAGACCGGATGATCGCACACATCTCCTTCATCCTTATGCAGGGGCTGAAGACCGGCATTTGCTGTCGCGTTTTGATTCCGGAGATGTCAAGCTCTCAATCAGCCCGAGGAATAACTGAAAATACCAAGCTGTCCTCTGAGACATCACAGCTACATCTGTCAGATGCTCCAAACCCCGGCCCAGTATATTAGAAGGGGAAAGAGGTCAATGTTAATTGGTCATCTGGGAACTGACTGCCATTTTCAGACCATCACAGATGCCTTGTTTACATTTGTGAACGACAATTTGTATTTAATTATAATTACATTATATTCTTAGTCGTGCCACGGTTATTTATGTATCCTTTAACAATTTAATTTTCTCCAGTGATTTCATGTCCACTCCCCAGTTTTGTGCCTGGTTATTACTGTCCCACCCACTTATTCCTGCACGACCAGAGAGTGAAGGAAGGAGAGAATGGAAAACGTGCCCTAGGCTGGGGGAGTCTGCTGATTTTCATCTAACCTCGCCTCCTGATGATTTGGTTTGTTTGTCTGTCTACGCATCTATTTATTTACTGATTTTGGAGTCCCTCTTCTGACAGTTGGCTGCCCTCCCGTGCCTTACCCATGTGGCCATATTTTTATGACGAGCCGAGACTTTGGGCGGCATCGGGGGAGGCATATGAGGTATCGCAGATAAGCCCATCCAACATGCACACACACGTACTCTACAGCAGGAGTTGCTGGATAGTCATCAAAACCGGGGATTTCTCTCTCCTCCCACATTCCCCCCCCCTTCTTAGATTAGTGTTGTAAGGCTACTTATAACCACCCCTTTCTCTACCAAACAGAGATCAGATTACCAGAATGGACTGGAGTAATCACACCTGGGACCTTCTGGCCTGTATGGCTTATTGCAGTGGTCAGTTAATCATGTGTTGCCCTCAGTGCATCAGACATGTATGTATATCAGACAGGTGGATATACTTTAGCTTGTAACAGTAACTGAATTACAGCTAAACTGTTCTGTTCACCTGGGTAATCGATTGTCTCAATTTCAGCAGTTCCAGAACTATTCTGGTTTCCAAAGAGATTCTGATGAGTCTGCTTCAGTTTGTGCTTTTTAAACTAAGTTGTGAGTTTTGCTGTAATACCTGAGGTGGATGTATGAGGGTTTAATTACTGATAAAAAAAAATGTCTAATCTGGCATTTCATCTGAAGATTGGATACCTACTTCCATTGAATCATGAACATATATTAAAATAGATAATTTTCCAAATGTCTGGCAATAAAATATTTTTAAGATTTCTTGTCCGTCTTCCATCCACCACCAAGTAGGGTACCCATCCATTAATATCTGTGTCCTCTGGGTACTGACCCTTATGCCTTTGCAAACAGTTCCTCATTATTTACTCTTTCAAAACCCTTCATTATTTTGAACATCTCTATTAAATTTACTCTTAACTCTAAAAAGAATACCTCAGCTTCTCCAATCTCTCCACATAAACGGAGTCCCTCATCAATCTAATAAATCTCTTCTGCACCCTGCAATACTCACATATCTCAGAGACTGCCCATTTTGCTCTTAAGTTAAATTTGGATAATTGGATGTGGCTTTCAGTTTACAGTGGAGTGCAATTATTCAGGACTGAAGACAACCTTTGATAGTATCGATGCAACAGAAAGACCTGCTTTTATATAGCGCTTCATCACAGCACTCAGAAATGTCTCAGATGCTTCACACATAACACGATACTTTGAAGTGTATTAACAATTGTAATGTAGGCAAAATTATTGGTTAAGCCTAAACTGGAGTATTGCGTCCAATTCTGGACACCACACGCGGAAGGATATCAAGGCCTTGTAGAGAGTGCAGAGGAGATTTATTAGATTGATGAGGGACTTCTTCATTTATGTGGAGAGATTGGAGAAGCTGAGGTATTCTTTTCAGAATTAAGAGTAAATTTAATAGAAATGTTCAAAATCATAAGGGGTTTTGAAAGAGTAAATAATGAGGAACTGTTTGCAAAGGCAGAAGTGTCAGTACCCAGAGAACACAGATTTAAGTTAATTGGCAAAAGAACCAAATTGGAGATGAGCATTTTTTTTATGCAGCAAGTTATGATCTGGAGCAAGGCTGGTGGAAGCAGATTCAGTAGTAACTTTCAAAAGGGAATGGGTTAAATACTCAAAGAAAAACATTTGCAGGACTATTGGGGAAAGAGCAGGGGGAGTTTGGATGGCTCTTTCAAAGAGCTGGTACAAACACAATAGGCTAAAGTGGCCTCTTGTACTCGATGATTACATAAAAAGCCAATTTGTGCACTGAGATCCCACAAGCAGCAATGAGAAGAACGATCAGTTCATCTGTTTTTGATGCTATTAGTTGGAGAAGGACTGTTCACCAAGCCATGAAGAGTAGAACCTGTTGTCCCTGCCTTTAACACTGACCAACAGAATCTTGGTATAATATCCCATCTGAAGGATGCACTGAAATGTTGATAAAGCCAACTACACACATGCAACTACAAAATGATTGTTGGATTTCCGCTGTATTAGGCTAGTTGTCAGGAAGTCAATGTGCCAGGCTAGATTGGATTGAGCTGCTGTTTGGCCACCTTCTAAGAGATATGGAAGAACTAGTTTGATAGAGCTGGTAGCGGGGAGCTGGGGCAGGTTGGGAAATTGGCCTTCTTCCTCCCAACAGCAGGACATGGGCTGGATTGGGCTTTGGGAAGTTGGAAAATTAGAGAAAAGTTTGGAGAGGTTAAAAAAATAACAATATGAGACTTTACAGCCATTGGAACCAATTTCAAGTAACTGCCGCAAAGAACGAAAATACAGCCTACAGATTGGGAGTTGGGTTACAGAGGAGGAATGAGAGAGGACAGTAAAGTTGTTGAAGGATTTTTGTTTTACAATCGAATGTCCCTGAGTTTGATATACATTTGTTAAGGGAATAGATTATTGTAAATTTGCTACAATGTGGCATCTATAGGCTCTGGTGAGATTTTAAAATCCAATCACCAAGTTGATTTCCCCAAGTTTCAGACTGCAAAATTACTATTTTTCTTAAATAATTTAATTCTCTGAAAAAGGTCTGCAACAATACCTTTTAAGCAGTAATGTAGTGTCTTGTTTATAGTTTATTGGCTACTAAAAACTGTTTTTACAACATTCCAGCTGTCTGAGAAAAAAATTTATTTTTAATACCTATTGATGAGAAGCTTGACAGTCTGCCGCCCTTGTTCAATGAGCAACGTCAGAGCTCATTGAGCTTCTGTTTTGAAGCAGAAAATAATCAATACAGGAGTAAAATCCTCAGCAAGCAAAAACTTATTTTGGTCTTTGGCTGGTCCAGTGGGTATTCATGTTGAGGTAGATGTTGAGGTGTTTTTGTTCTGAGCTAGGAGAAGTAAAATGGAATACTGTGGTACTGAAACTGTAAATCAAATGTAACTTGGTTTCTTCTGGAAGCTTCTTATCTGACGGGAAATCCTTTGTTCAGTTCCAGCCTAGTATTTCTCTCCTTCAAACCATATTGACCATCATTTTTCTTGAATTTATCATTACCGTTATAGTCATTACTCCTCTGAACATCCCCCCCCTTGTTCCTCCCAAAGTCTGTGTACATTATCTCACATGCTCTTCATCCAACACACATTGAGGCAGCTGCACCATCTCCTACTGTAATTTATTATTGTGCACATCTTAAAACTAGGGTTGTCAACACTCCAGGATTGGCCTGGAGTCTCCAGGAATTGAAGATCAATCTCCAGTACACTGCTGTGTACAACCCTGGAGAAATATCATCTAGACATTAAAAAAGATTGCTTTTTGTTGTCATTTTCTTCAAACAGTTCTTTTTACCAGATTTAAAAATATTGAAAATATGAAAAAGAGGCTGTTTGGCTGACAGTCAAGCATCATCCAATTCGGTAATGAGTCTTGCTGCTTTCCAAGCGGTGTAGGAAGACACTGTGTCACAAGGATGGATGTGTTGGCTGATGAATGTGTTGGCTGTTGAATGGCTGGAGCGTGGGGGCAAGTCATGTGATGAAACCTCCAGGAATACATTTAATCATAGTTGGCAACACTACTTAAAATTGTGGAACCCCTCCCCACACTCAGTCTTCTACTCGCCTGCAGTCTAGAAACTTCATGCCACTCAGGAAATGGACAAAAGGTTGAGACTGTATAAACATGATTGGGAGGAAGTTTGGGTACCTGAGTGGGAGTTTAGGTACCTGCATTCACATTTATGACCAGATCTTTCTCCTTCTCATCAATAAATTAATCCTCAGCATCGAATTGAATTCTAAGATTCAAAAGCTGAAGCATTCCAGACTTGACCATGCTTGGTGGTGTTGTAGGTTTATAAATTGCATTTTTAAAAATTCATTCTGGGGATTTGGGTGTCACTAGCAAGACCAACATTTATTGCCCATCCAGAGTTGCCCTTGAAAAGGTAATGGTGGGCTGCCTTCTTGAACTGCTGCAGTCCATGTGGTGCAGAGGCACTCACAGTGCTGTTAGCTAGCAAGTTCCAGGGTTTTGTCCAAAGGACAATGAAGAAACGATAATATATGTCCAAGAAAGGATGATGTGTGATTTGAAGGGAAACTTAGAGGTGATGGTTTTCCCATGCACCTGCTTCTTTTGTCCTCTTTATGGACAAATCAATCTGTTTTCCTCCTTACTATTGTGACTTCAAAAAGCACAGCTAAACTTAGCATATGGTTGGTGTCCTTTAAAGGTGGAGGTGATGTCTGTGTCCCAGAACTGCTGACATCTGACAAATTCCAGGTGAGAGATTTTCAGTCACGGGTCATAAGCTGTGGCCATCTTATGAGTCCGAGGTAAATTAATGTATTATTCTCTCCATTTTTTTCCCCTCTCTTTATTGCACTTTCTGTCATTCACAGCCCATTTGGCTGTGAGACTTGCAAGTTTTTTCTTCTTGCATTCCTTAGCTGGAGGGTGAAAGATTGCAAGGGAAGGAAGCTCCATTCAGCATCCTACGGTGCAAACAGCATAATTTTAATTGGTGGCTTTCATTATTACTATGAATGTTGGAACAAGCACATCTTCATAGGGATTACTCGCACAGTCCATTCATTATACACAAGGGACAGGAGATAGTAATTCCGATGTGAGACTTATAAAACCATCACAAGCCATGATCCTCACCAACAGAACCACCACAGACACTATCATAGAGAAGAATGGGGTCAAATGAGGTTGTGTCTTCGAACCAACCCTCTTCTCTATTTTTCTCACAGCAATACTGTACCTCACCTCCAGAAAATTACCCACCAGCATGGAGACAATCTACAGAACATGTTCAACCTACACCACCTTCAATCCAAAACCAAAATCATCCCAACCTCACTCATAGAGCTCTTTTGTGAGTGTTTACTCAGAAACTGAGCTCCAGCTCCAGGTTATTGTTGACTCCTTCTCTAAAGCATATGAGAAAATGGGTCTTTCACTAAACACCTGCCAAACTAAAGTCCTCTTCCAACTAGCTCCCACAGTACCACATTTCCACCAGTCAATTAAGACCAATGTCACAAGGATAATGTGGACCATTTTTCATATCTTGGGAGCCTTCTCTTGACAGAGGCAGATATAGATGCTAAATTCTTCATCATCTCCAGTGTGCCAGCTCAGCCTTTGGCTGAATGACAAAAAGAATGTTTGAGGACCAGGATCTCAAACCCGAGACTAAGGTCATGGTTTACTGGGCATTAGTGATCCCTGTGCTCCTACATGCTTCGGTGACTTGGGCAACCTACAGCAGGCACCCCAGAGCACTGGAGAAGTACTACCAGTGGTGCCTTCAAAAGATTCTCAAAACCTAATGGCAAGAAAGGTGGGCCAACAGCAGCATCTTCTCCCAAGCCAACACCGAGGCACTAACCACTCAAAAGCAGCTCTGCTGGCTGGGACATGTCATTTGTATGCCTGACACCAGACTGCCGAAACAACTGTTTTACTTGGAACTTGGTCGGGACAGGAGATTCTCAGGAGGACAGTATAAAAGCTTAAGGGATATCCTCAAAGCACCCCTGAACAGGTCAAACATCTCCGCCGACTCATGGGAGTGCCTGGTTCGTGACCGAGCGAAATGGAGAAGGTTCATTTGGGAAGGCACCAAACGCATTGAGAGACTTTGTCATGAACACGTAGAGGCAAAGTCAAGGCACCGGAGAGAGCACACAAACCTCCAAACACCTCATCCACCCGATCTTTCAAGCACCATCTGTTCACAGGTGGCAGTCTGCAGATCACACATTGGACTTACCAGCCATCTCAGGACGCATAGAACTGGAGGGGAAACAAGTCATTCTCAAACTCGAGGGATTGCCTAAGAGGAAGATGGATGTGTCACTGTCTCTCTGCTGGGCAGCTACTTAGACAAGCATTAGTGACTCTGCTTCACTTGAGTTTACTGCATTTTATTGTAAGTTTTATTTGTATAGTAATAAATTTTCTTGGCCACATCTTGTCAACAAGGCTGTAAAGCTGTTTCTAGCTTGTGCTATGAAAGGATAACTTAAAAAGTCAAAGAAATAAAAACCATAAAAGTAATAAAAAAAGCTTCAATAGTCAGCATTGGACCAATAAGTTTTTTTCTCAATTTGGAACATTTGTATTCCCTTCTTTCCATTTTTCAATCATTTTTAGCAGCTTTTTCAAACTTGCCTCAATCAATGCAATTTCCTCTTTCTGTTTGCTTCAGGGAGGGGTTGTGTTTTTGACTCTTACGTCCTTTGTGACAATAAAGACTCACCTCTTTGTCAGTCTAGTTGCACCATGGTGGGGATGGGTACACACATTGGAGCTGGGCCTTTTTACTGACTCATCCGTAAAATCAAATCTGAATTATGTGTTGGTTTCTGTCGTCTTGGCATTGCTGATCCTTGGAATCTTTCTCAGCACATTGACCATAATCAGAAAATCGACATAATCATGACTGGCTAATTATTTTAATAAAGAAGAATTTTGTATCCCTATTCTGTCTTGTGTCTTTGCTACTTCGCACCACCACCCATCTCTCCTCCTCCTCTATTCCTTTTTATCTCTGTACCATTCTTCCTTTTATCTTCACTCCTTCCTCTATTGAGGTTAGATGAAGGAAGGTGGGAGGAAAATAAACACCAGTATAGATCCATTGGGATGAATGGCCTGTTTCCATGCTGCACACATTTGGAATACTTATCCTCTTACTTTTGCCTCGCATATCTCTTCTAATGCTCTCTTGGCTTTTCCCTTACTCCCTTCCTTCTCCCTCTCACTCTTTCTTTGTAACTCTAACCCCTCTGACTTTTTCTTTCTGCTCTTCCCATCTTTATCTTCTCTCTCCATCACTGGATTTAAATATTTAATGATACAGATCAAAGATTTTATAGCCCCTCACCGTTGAGATCTAGTTGCCCATTGCTCAATCCCTCCTCTTTATGGCATCCTGATTTTTGCTGCTCTGTCTCCACCCACTGTTACTTTCCCTCCAATCTGATCATGGATTGACCTCAAATATTTTACAAGAAATATAATGCTATTGGAAGTGGATTTCCCCATGTACACAGGGAATGACCCATTGTTACTTTAAATGCATTATTCTGCTGCCTTTAGCAGTTTACATGTTCTATATTATGACGCTGCATTTGGTTCTGGGAACTCCAAAGCAAATAACAACTTAATAAATGTTTCTCAGAAACAAAGGAATAATAAGAGTATAAATATTTTAGACCTTGCAGGATAAATTTGATTATATACACCTTGTATCAGTATTGCAGCTACACATGACACCAGGCAAATACCAGGCAACCTATGACTTCTTCCTAGATCTTTCCCAGGAACCCAGATGTAAGAAAGAAGCGCGTTTAGAATAACAAATGTGGATCAACTGTGTTAATTTGTGTGTGTGTATGTTGGGGTGGGGTGTGGGTGGTGCTGTGGGGGCAGGGTGAGGAAGGGTGGGAGGTGGTTAAACCAGCCAAACACCATTCTACCCAAAGAAGATGCAGCCTAGCCAACACAGTCAATGGAACCCAGGTAAGTATAAAATACTGTGCATAAATTCTTATTTTTCTTATCTGTGGCAAAAAGTCCCTTAAGTCAATGGAGACTAAGCCACACAAGCTGGAAATGTTCCAGGTACTGATATGATTCTAACCCCTGTCTGCTGAGTAAGCTGATCTGAACCAAATCAGCAGCTGGGATGGCGAATGGAAACTGAGCCAATGTTCCTATTCCTGATTGCTATACAGGCCTTTCTGCTCTGAGGCATGTGAGATACATTTTGGATGAGGTTTTACTGTGATGCCTCTCTCTGGGGTTGTAAGTTAACACTTACTGCTTAGGGTCAGACCTGCACGAGGAACTGGAAAACTGACTTTTGTGGGGTCCATATCCTGTCAAGAGCAAATGCCTTTAGAGGAAGAGGTGACAAAATTGAAAAGAGAAATGACAATGGAAAAATAAAATACATGTAGGCACTTGTGACCCATTGTTGGGTTACCAACAGGAATTAATAGCATTGAATGTTAATCGGAAAATATGTATGCTAATGACATCCCGATTTACATCACCACCACCTCCTTTGAACACTCTGCAGTTTCTAAATTGTCCAATGCTGGATGAACAGAAATTTCCTCCAACTAAATATTGGGAAGACTGAAGCTATTGTGTTCGATCCTGACCACAAATCCCATTCCTTAGCCACTGACTGCATCCCTCTCCCTTGCAACTATTTGAGGCTGAACTGAACTGTCCACAACGTTGGTGTTACATTTGACCCTGAGGTGGGCTTCCAACCACATATGTCATTAAGATCACCTATTTCTACCTTCGCAACATTGCCTGGCTCCATCTCCAGCTCATCGGCCGTTGAAGCCTGTGTTTGTGGTTTTTTTACTTATAGATTCGACAATTTGAATGCATTCCTGGCTGACCTCCAAGGTTCTACCCTCCATAAACTTGAGGTCATCCAAAACCCTGTTGCTGTGTCCTGACTGATCGCACAAAATCCTGTTCATCCATCGCCCCTCTGCTCGCCAACCTCCATTGGCTCCTAGTTAAGCAATTTCTCAATTTTAAAATTCTCATCTTTGTTTCAAAACGTACCATGGCCTCACCCTTCCCTATCTCTGTAATCTTCTCCAGGCCCTCAACTCTCCAATATACTTTGCCCCTCTAATTCTGGTTTCATGAGCATCCTCGATTTTAATCACAACACCATTGATCATTGTGCCTTCAGTTGCATGGGCCCTACACTCTCAAATTCCCTCTCTACACCTCTCTGCTTCTCCCACTCTCTTTCTTCCTTTAACATGTTCTTTAAAACATACCTCTTTGACCAGGCTTTTGGTCATCTGACCTATGTGGCTCATCCTTATGTGGCTCAGTGTCATATTTTGTTTTATAAGGCTACTGTGAGGGATCTTGGGATGTTTTATTACATTAAAGGTGCTCCATAATTAGGAGTTTTTGTTGTTTGTGCATTGACCTGTGGATTATTGCTTGCATTTTTTTTTGGCAGAATCTATAACCTACAGTTTGCAATGCAGCATTTTGGAGCAATGGCAGCTTGTAGAGACACTACTCTGTTCTTTTTGTAGAAAGGTACACTGAGAGAATTTAATTTCTGACAGTTGCAGAATGAGACCACAGCATGGTGGGACTTAAAATAGAAACTAGTTTACTTCTCTTTTTAATTTGTTTTGTTAATTTTTGTGTTGGTGAAATGAGAGGCTTTTCCATTCCTGACAGCCACTGTCTGTTGCACACATTCCCAGTTATATGCTGTATGGCTTAGGTACAGACTGGAGAAGTACCACCAGCCGTGCCTTTTCAAGATCCTCCAAATCTGGTGGCAAGAAAGGTGGTTCAACAGCAGCGTCCACTCCCAAGCTAACTTGCCCAGCATCGAGGTGCTAATCATTCAAAACTAGCCCTGTTGGGACATGGGACATGTCAATTATATGTCTGACACCAGACTCCCAAAGCAACTGCTCTACTCGTGGCAGGAGACTCCCAGGAGAACAGCAGAAACATTTAGGGATGTTCTCAAAGCATCCCTGAAAAGGTCAAACATATCTACTGACTCATGGGAGACCCTGGCTTGTGACCAACCAAAATGGAGAAGGGTAATTTGGAAAGGCACCAAACACAATGAGAAACTTTATTGACAACGTGCAGGTACAAAGTCAAGACGTAAGAGCACACAAGCCTCCAAACAACCCATCTATCCAACCCTTCACACACCACTTCCCTCGCATGTGGCAGAGTCTGCAGGTCGTGCATTGGACTTGTTGGCTATCTCAGAACCCATTGAACCAGAGTGGAAGAAAGTCATCCTCAATCTTGAGGGATTGCCTAAGAAGAAGGGATGGAGATTGAAGCTCCATCTACAGATTTCTCCCATTGGTGCAAGTGAGTTGAAAGAGAAACTAACTGATCTAGATGGTTGCAGATTCAATCATCAATCTATTTTGAGTTATCTATTATTGGGCTTAGTGCCCTTGGGTCGGGAATGGGGAATTTCAGCCCGAGTCTGATCCGGATTATTAACCTGTGACCCCTCCTGGAAATGCGGGTGTAGGGTTAGAATAGGATTGGGATTGGCTGTTTTTTAATAATATTCATGCACTGGATGTGTGCATCGCTGGCTGGGCCAGCATTTATTGCCCATCCCTAGTTGCCCTTGAGAAAGTGGTGGTGAGCCACCTTCTTGAACCACTGTAGGCCATATGAAGGTACACCCACAGTGCTGTTAGGAAGGGAGTTCCAGGGTTTTGACCCAGCGACAGTGAAGGAACAGCAATATATTTCCAAGTCAGGCTTGGAGAGGAACTTCCAAGTGGTGGTGCTGATGTCCATCCCAATGCGATACTCATGTCAAGGCTTGCACGGGAAGTATCACACACACTTGCTTGAGATGCCAGAGATGTTGGAACTTGACCCCAGCAAGCAATCAGCACCTTGGGGATCGGGGGCAGTGAGAGAAATTTGGCAGGAAAGACAATGTCACATAAAGCACCATGCACTAGCCAGAAATTAGGCCTCATGCTGTACATCAGAAGATCACTCCTGTTGTACACCTTTATGCCAATATTCCACTTCCCTTATCTGCAGCACCTTTGAGGGACACTGCTGGACCATGTCAGATATTATACACTGGTGCTGTGAGCTCCTGCCCTTCCAACGAGTGGAGAACAATTAGTCTGGCTTGGCATCAAGCCAAAATTCCAGAGATGAAAGCACAGCTTCTAACCTGTTGCACCTCCTGGTTTCCTTAAAAATTACTTCTTTGAGGAATTCTCATTTAATATCCATTTTCTCTTGACCAATTTCCTATGTATTAGAGTTGGAATTAAATCTGGTTAACAGAAAGGTGAAATTCTTCTAAACAAAAATATGACTCGATAACATTCCTTGGAGGAAAATCCCCTTTTCTTGTAGGACACTGGTTTTCATTAAAAATAATTTGGGGAAGAGAAAGTTGACCCATATTGCATATTTCTTGGTGCCATTATGCGAAGAATACCTCCATTCAAAAGTAAGGTCCCAGAGTGAAGACAGAGAAGAAAAAAGTTTGCATTTATATACATTGCAATAGTGATTACACTTCAGGAATACTTCATTGACTGTAAAGTGTTTTGGGATGTCCTGAAGTTGTGAAAGACATTATATAATTGCAAGATTTTCTTCTTTTCCCCCTTTATGTAGCTTCTTACACATCCTCCGGATGTCCCAAAACTCTCATTTGCAGGCAAATACTGCTGACAATTTGTGCACAGTAATAAGGTGAATGGGCAGTCAATTGGTTTTAATGTTGTTTCAAGGATGAATGTTAGCTAGGATACATGAACAACACCCCTACTCTTTGAAAATAATCAATGGGATCCTGTACATCCACCCAAGGGGGCACAGGGGTCTCATTCATAGCACAACACCTCTGATAATGCAGCAGTTCCTCAGCAATACACTGAAATATCAGCCAAGATTATGTGGAGGTGTCCAAATTTTAGCCTCCAGAGCCCTGGCAACCCACCTTTGAAATCTGGCAACTAAATTCATGCTTGCACATATTGCTTATTCACTAAATTTTGTGGGACTGTAGGTTTGGAAAGGGCTGTTCTTAGTGTTGTTACCACATTGGTACCTAACTCGTAAATTAGAGCACCAGGATCTGTTATTGCCAGCAACTTGAGATATATGTGAGTTAATGGGAATCCGGATTTAAATGTTACTTGGTACTCACCTATGTGGCCCACAAAGACGCAAAGTTTTGACACGCCTCCTTCAAAGTTATTGAGTACAACTTCCCTTGTGTCTGGCTACCCCAACAGATCCAGTTGTTGTTTATCTTTTCTAGACACGTCTTGTTATTTATTTATTTATGTATACAGAACATATTTGATGTAAAAAAAGTCATAAAAATGTAACTACATCGTATAGTGTTTTGGGACTTCGGGTAAATCATTTGGAGGACATTATTATGCTTGAGTACTGAAGTCCGCAATCTGGCTTCTATCCTGAAACACTACACAGCATTTCCAAAATAAAAACCCATTATGGATATTGTGCAGCCTTATTCTCACTAGGTTCAAACAGCTTAAAGTACTGAAGTCTGCAGATCTATAGGATTTGTTTCTATAGGATGTGCAGTGTGCTGGGTTGGATGTATTGGTTCTGTTTAGATACTTTCAATTCACTTATTAAATTGGGCAAAAATCTCAGCCACTGTAACCAGTGTTCAGTTGACCTGTTTCATGTAATCAGAATTCTCAAAACAAAGGCGCCAAGTGCTGGTAAATGGATTAGGTAGGTAGGTCAGGTGTTTCTCACGTGTCAGTGCAGACTCGATGGACCGAAGGGCCTCTTCTGCACTGTGATTCTGTGAAAGGCAGCCTAGGATACCAAGATACAGCACCATGGAGTGACAGGACAGGGCACAGGATTCCAACCGTCCACACCCCACTAAACCACCAGGGGAAATCAATCAGGTTTATCAAGTGCCAACTTGGTCCATTTAGTAGCACTGAACTTCAAAGTCAGAGGATCTTGAGTTCCAGAAACTACAGAACAGGACACAGCCATTTGGCCCATCGTGCCTGTGATGGTCCATTTAAACCCTATTCCAGGTGGGCACTTGAGGAGGTCTTCCATTGAATGTAAGAGCTCCCATGGCACTTGTGAAGAATGGCAGTGTCCTGGCCAACATTCTTTCCTCAACCAGTATCACCAAACAAAAAAAAAATCTGGTCATTCTTTAACTGTTTGGAAGACCTTGCTCTGTATGGGCTGTCTGCTCTTTTTTCGTGCAGAACAACAGTACCTACACTTCAAAAAGTAATCCATCAGCTGTGAAATGCTTCAGGATGTTCGAGGACATAGAAAGATGTTGTATTAATCCAGGTTAATTCTACCTTTCATATCCATTAATTTAGCAAATAAATTCACCTTCACAACATGATTGCAAATCTTCTTCCCCTGTGGGTGACCCCGCCCATTGTTTGTTTGTAGATGTGGCGGGTGGGGTGGAGTGGAAGGAAGGGGTGAGAGGATCTATTAAACATGTCAGTGCACCTCAACCTGCACTGGAACCTTTTTATAAGCCTTAATGAAATGAAGTGAGTTTTTTTTTAGACTGGAGCAGAAGACATTTGCCAACAGAGTGCCAGCGTTCCCTCAGCATTAAGGCATGCTCCTTATTTATGCTGAGCACTAGTCTGACTAACAGCGATTTAGATTAATAACATTCAGCCTAAGGAAGTAATTTCCTTTTGAGAAAATGATTTACATTCACCCTGCCAAAATCACAGCCACCATTCACTTGTCTTGTCAGCTCAAATAATCAAGTTTAAAATAACACAGAAGGTTAATAGGTGCATCTTATCTCTCCAAAACTGCAAAGGAAGATTTACATTCAATACCGCTTTGTGTTTTCCTGATCAGAATTTTTGTCTAATGTTTCCTTCACCCCTGTCTTGAAGGTGTTGACTCTTTGCTGAGATCAGTTGAGCAAGCTCTGTTCACCTACTGCCCCACCCTAGAATACACCTTTGAGCCTTGATGTTATGCGTGACTTGACAGAAAGCCTAGATGATTTGAATGCTGTACTCCTCCGATGCTCACACATGCACAGCTTCCAGAGTTCACGCAGTCTCAATACTCATTCACACACAGCATAAAACTGGCTGAAAAAGCATGAAATTGTCAGCCTTGCTCAGGGTAGCCACAGGTGGACAGGTGCAGGAGATGGAGCAATACCACATTGGTGTGATAGAGGGATGTTTCTCTGAAGTTTCAGCTAAGCTGCATTGTGAGAGCAAGTTGCAGGAGCTCTACTCTATATTTAACTTGGCTGCACTTGAGCTGAGACCGGGTCATGAAAATGGAGGGGCTTCCATTCTCAGCAGTAACTCTGAAGAGTAGGAAATTCACAAAAAGGAGCAAAACTTTATGCTATTGTTACAATTCAGGCATCGTTCCAATCCTTCAGCACTTGTTCTGTCTGTAAAAGGCACCTTTAGTACGTGAGCCTGCATTCCCCATAATTTCAAATTTAACATTATTCATTTAATATAGCCTGCCACCAGGCAACTAATCCTTACATTCATTTTAAATCTGCTGCCGCATAGTGTGTAGGATTGTGTCTCCTATCACTTTAGGTGATGGATAATACAAGCCACACCAGCCACTTTTCATAACAGGCTAACCTATCAAAAAGTTTATTTCCACAGAGGATTATTTACAGAAGTTGGCAGTTTAGAAGAAATATTGGACAATCCAATACAGCACCAAAAGTTTGGAAATTGTTCACAAAGGGTTAATTGAATAAGATCTTTTGAATCCTCCTTACAGTACTTGAGATCAGGAAGAACATAAAAGGTCTCGTTGCTCAGTAATAACAGAATATAATCTTTATACGGAAATTATTCCGGAGTTTAATCCATTCCATGAACCAGGGCACCATAAACCAAACTGAATCATAAGTGACGGTGAAATATTTCTAGGCGAGTTTCCACTCTAATCTGAAGGCAGTTTACTTCAGACTGTCCTGAGGACAAGTGCATTATTTTTAAAGCAATTCAACAAGGTAACGATACACAATCTGGCAAATTAAATTGATGGAAGGGTCTGACTGATAGTTAACAGGAACGTTGCACTTGCAATTCTCAACTTTGCAATCAAGACACCAGCATGCGGTGGTTAAGAAGGCATATGGGATACTTGCCTTTATTAGCTGACGCATAGAATATAAGAGCAGGGAGGTTATACTGGAACTGTATAAAATGCTGGTTAGGCCACAGCTAGAGTATTGCGTGCAGTTCTGGAATCCGCGTTATAGGAAGGATGTGATTGCACGAGAGAGAGTGCAGAGGAAATTTACCAGGATGTTGCCTGGGCTAGAGGGTTTTAGTTATGAGGAGAGATTGGATAGACTGGGGTTATTTTCCCTGGAGCAGAGAAAATTGAGGGGGGACATGATTGAGGTGTATAGAATTATGAGGGGCATAGATGGGGTAGACAGGAAGGAACTTTTCCCCTTTGTGGAGGGATCAATAACCAGGGGGCATAGATTTAAGGTAAGGGGCAGGAGGTTTAGAGGGGATGTGAGGAAGAGGTTTTTCACCCAGAGGGTGGTGGGAATCTGTAACTCACTGCCTGAAAGGGTGGTAGAGGCAGAAACCCTCATAACATTTAAGAAGTATTTGGATGTGCACTTGCGATGCCATGGCATACAAGGCTATGGGCCTAGTGCTGGACAATGGGATTAGAATAGTTAGGTACTTGTTTGACCAGTGTAGACTTGATGGGCTGAAGGGCCTTTTTCTGTGCTGTAGACCTCTATGACTCTATGCCCAGATACTTAGTTCTCTTGAAGAGGAAGTATCACAGTGAAGTGAGCATCTTGTGTTCGAGCAAACTTTTAATGACAGCATGCCCTCCATTCTGAGCGTGTAGTTTAAAACTGCTATTTCAGTCTAAATGAAAACTAGAGAGCAAATTTTTTTTTGCCACAGCCATTATACCTTAACCCCGCGGAAACCTGACTGAACTTCTTTTTTCCCATCCCCAACTGAGCCCAGTCAATCCCATCTCCTGGGAAACGAACTCTTCCACCTTCTTGCAATAATACGCTACATTAGATTCTTGCTATATTCTTTTTTTTTCATTTCTTTTTGGGTAATGTTCAAGGATAGATTTTATTAAACATTATACTTTATTGCTTTAAGCTAAAGAAACCCAAGTAAAGCTTCAAGATTTGCTGCCTGGATCAATGGTATCTTGCAAAAATAAATCCAAAAGCAAGATAGCAAAGATTTCTCGGTCTAATGGTGAGATCCAAAATCCTCTCTCCTGGTTGTTGTCAATTTCTTTTGTTGAAGACAAATTCCTGGCTGCACTCCTGCTTATCTGGAGTAAAAGCAATCAAATTGCAGTATCAGGCCTCAGATGTCACTACTTTACTTTGTAATGTATAGGTTACTGTATCACAAAGATGGTAAGAGGGTTGGTAACCAGAAAACATAGAATTAAGGTAATTGGCAAAAGAGTCGCAGGGGAGATGATGAGAATTTTTCTTTTTTACACAGCCAATTGTGATCTGGAATGCACTACCTGAAAGAGTGGTGGAAGCAGGTTCGATAGCAACTTTCAAAAGGGAATTGGATAGTTACTTGAAGGGGAACAATTGCACGGTCATGGAAAAAGAACAAGGGGAGTGGGACTAATTAGATAACATTTTCAAAGAGCTGATGCAAGAATGATCGGCCAAATGGCTTCCTCTGTGCTGTATGATTCTCTGTTTCACTGACACCGAGTGGCTGTAAAAGTGTGCAACTAAAAATTTTATCCTTTTTGCATAAGATATTTGAAAGATTTAAACACACAAACATCATCCTTTGGAAGGCATATGGCATGCTTGCCTTCATTGGCAGGGGTATTGAGTATAAAAGCTGGGAAGTCATGCTGCAGCTGTATAGAACCTTGGTTAGGCCACACTTGGAATATTGCCTGCAGTTCTGGTCACCACATTACCAGAAGGATATGGAGGCGTTGGAGAGGGTGCAGAGGAGGTTTACCAGGATGCTGCCTGGTCTGGAGGTTATTAGCTATGAGGAGAGGTTGGAGAAACTCGGATTGTTCTCACTAGAGCGACGGAGATTGAGGGGCGACTTGATAGAAGTTTACAAAATTATGAGTGGCATGGACAGATAGATAGTCAGAAGCTTTTTCCCAGGGTGGAAGAGTCAATTACTAGGGGACATATATTTAAGGTGAGAGGAGAAAACTATAGAGGAGATGTGCAGGGCAAGTTTTTTACGCAGAGGGTAGTGAGTGTCTGGAATTCGCTGCCAGAGGAGGTGGTGGAAGCAGGTACGATAGTGGTGTTTAAGAGGCAGCTTGACAAATACATGAATAGGATGGGAATAGAGGGATACGGACCCCGGAAGTGCAAAATGTTTTAGTTGATGGGAAATATGATCGGCGCAGGCTTGGAGGGCTGAATGGCCTGTTCCTGTGCTGTACTTTTCTTTGTTCTTTGTTCTAGTCATTAAACTGAGGCCCGTCTGCCCCTTCAGGTGATTTTAAAAGATCCCTGTGCACTATTTTGAAGAAGAGCAGGTAAATTCTACTGGTATCCTGACCAAGATCTCTCAATCAGCATCACAAAAACAAATAATCTGCTCATAATCACACTGCCATTTTAATCTGGTCAAAACCACACTGCTGTTTGTGTGCAAATTAGCTGGTTTTTCCAACATGACAGAAAAAGGTAATTAATTGGCTGTAAAGTGTTTAGGACATCCTGAGGTTGTGAAAGGTGCTTCGTAAATGCAGGTCCTTTCAATTATTTTTCTAATGTTCAGGTGAGTTGAAATTTTGGGGCAATATTTTCTTGGCTTAAACATGGATAACTTGATTAACCCACCTCTGCTACTGAACTGCAAGATCTGCCAAAGGAAAATGCTAATACTTGACTGTGCTGCTCATGGTCCTGGCTTTGATCTCATTTGGTTGCAATTGGCCATACTGTCTATGGACTAAGGAAAATACAAAGTGAGGCAGAGTCCTGGCTCTTGATCATTATTTGATGATCCAAGTTGAAGCTTACACTCACCGTAGTTGTGCAGATAAGAAGCAGAGAAATGACACGAGAGAAATTGGAGCTGAGAGGTTAGAAATGGATCTCATACGAGACACAGCTGTTTCTTGTATCCTGTGCAGGAATGTGAGCTGAAGGAGCCTCATCAAATATGGGAGGGTCACTGCCCTGGCCAAGTTCAGCCAGCTCAGCAAAAATCCAAGATCTTTATTGTCTGTAAGGTTCCCTCTCCTCACCCTGGGTGGTAAATTTGGCCGCCATAAATTGTCAAACATTTTTGATAGAAAAACTGCCTTTTATTCCACAAGCTCATCAGCCTTCGGACAACAGGGTTGCAGCCTGTCTGATCCAGTGCCACTTACATGCTGTAGCCTGACCCAGCAAAGTGTGTGAAGTGTGAGGGAAAGGTTCCACCTCATTTCCGCTTTCCCAATATTTAAATCTCATGGGATTTGCACTCTTCACAATGGTGAATAGTTTGCATTGATCAGTTTTGGAAATTCCTTTCACAATTTTGAAAACTTCATTTTGTATTAGTCTAGGTAAAGTATGAACTTGATGGAAATGTTGCTCTGTGCTTCATAATGGTATTAAACAACAGCAAGCAAGATGTGTTGGAGCTCCAGCATCCTGTGTTGCAGCCTTGAGGGGCCATGGCTTTTTCTCATCCCTTAAGGAGCCCACAAAGGCAAAAAATAAAATCAGACAGGTGGTCTTTTCTGCTCACTTATCATACCCACGACACACAACAGTCCAGAAGTTTGACAGCTTCCAGGACTAAGCAGCCCACTTGAGTCATACTCCATCCGCCACCTTAAGTATCCACCCCTTCCACTAGCAGTGCACTGTGCCTGCATTGTGTGCCATCCACAAGATGTACAGCAGCAACTCACCAAGCCTTCTTTGACAGCACCTTTCAAACCTGCGACCTCACCACTTAGAAGAACAAAGGCAGCAGGTACATAGCAACACCACCACCTCGAAGTTCCCCTCCAACTCGCACACTATTGTGAATGAGAAATCCATCAACCATTCCTTTATCATCACTGAGTCAAACTCCTGGAACTCCCTCCCAAACAGCATTGTGAGAGTAGACTGCAGGCTCAAGGAGCTGACTCACCACCACCTTCTTGAGGGCAACAAGTGCTGGCCTTGCCAGAAATGCCCAAATCCCAAGAATGAATGAATAAAAACAGTTGGATAAGAGAGGAAGCCGGTGCCCTTGGAAGCGATAGGCTGCCAACCTATTTGCAGGTGTGGTACTGTGTGTGGAGAGCTGGAAAAACAGAAGGGGTGAATATATAGGAACATAGGAACAGGAGAAGGCCATTCAGCCCATCGAGCCTGCTCCACCATTCAATACAATCATGGCTGATCGAACACTTCATTGCCTTTTACCCACACTATCCGCATAACCCTTTATGTTATTGTTAATCAGAAATCTACCCATCTCTATCTTAAATATACTCAATGACTGAGCTTCCACGCCCCTCTGGAGTAGAGAATTCCAAAGATTCACAACACCCGAGTAAAGAAATTTCTCCTCATCTTGGTCCTAAGTGGCTTCCCCCTTATTTTGAAATTGTGTTCCCTGGTTCTAGATTCCCCAACCAGGGAAAACATCTTACCTGCATTTACGCTTTCTATTTCATTAAGTATTTTGTAGGTTTTAATGAGATCACCTTTCATTCTTTAAAACTCTAGAGAATCCAGGCCCAGTTTCCCCAATCTCTCTTCTTAAGACAGTCCTGCCATCCCTGGAACAAGTCTGGTAAACCTTTGTTGCACTCCCTCTATGGCGATAATACCCTTTCTGAGGTAAGGGGACCAAAACTGTACACAGTGCCCCAGGTGCGGTCTAACTAAGCTTCTATACAACTGAAGCAAGACTTCACTACTCCTGTACTCAAATCCTCTTGCAATAAAGGCTAATATTCCATGAGCCTTCCTAATTGCCTGCTGCATCTGCCTGTTAGCTTTCAGTGACTTACGGACAAGGACACCCAGGTCCCTTTGTACATCTACACTTTCTAATCTCTTACTATTTAGGAAATAGTCTGCACATCTGTTCCTTCTACCAATGTGGATAACCTCACATTATTCCACATTATATTCCATCTGCCATGTTCTTGTCCACTCACTATCTGTCTAAATCCTCCTGTAGCCACTTTACATCTTCCTCACAGCACCCATTCCCGCCTAGCTTTGTATATTCCATGAACTTGGAAATATTACATTTGGTCCCCACATCCAAATCATTGATATATATTGTGAACAGCTGGGGCCTAAGTACCGATGCTTGTGGTACCCCACTAGTCACAGCTCGCCAACGCGAGAATGACCCGTTTACTCCTACTTTCTGTTTTCTGCCTGTTAGCCAATCCTTAATCCATGTCAGTATATTGCCTCCTACCGCATGTGCTTTTATTTTGCTAATCAACCTCCTGAGGGGGACTTTATCAAAAACCTTCTGAAAATCCAAGTATACTACGTCCATCAACTCTCCTTTCTCAATTTTGTTAGTAACTTCCACAAAAACGCCAACAAGTTCGACAAACATGATTTCCCATTCACAAATCCATGCTGACTATGCCCAATCAGATCATGAATATTCAAGTATCCATTTATCACTCCTTTATAATAGATTCCAGCATTTTCCCAACCACTGTTATGTAAGGCTAACAGGTCTGTAGTTCCCTGTTTTCTCTCACCCTTCCTTCTTAAGTAATGGGGTGACATTTGCTACCTTCCAGTCTTCAGGAACCATTCCAGCATCTATAGAATTTTGGAAAATGATCACCAATGCATCCACTATCTCCATAGCAATCTCTTTCAACACTATGGGATGCAGAATATCATGTCCTGGGGACTTATCAACTTTCAGTCCCATTAA
Source organism: Cetorhinus maximus (assembly GCF_964194155.1). Lineage (NCBI taxonomy): Eukaryota > Metazoa > Chordata > Chondrichthyes > Lamniformes > Cetorhinidae > Cetorhinus > Cetorhinus maximus. The sequence continues at coordinate 16,510,936 of NC_135893.1, read as the reverse complement.
TACCACTACGCTATTGCCTCCTCATGAAAAGGGAGGTGATGGCATAGTGATATTGTCGCTGGACTAGTAATCCAGAGACCCAGGGTAATGCTCCAGGTTCGAATCCCACCACGGCAGATGGTGGAATTTGAATTCAATAAAAATCTGGAATTAAAAGTCTAATGATGACCATGAAACCATTGTCAATTGTTGTAAAAACCCATCTGGTTCACTAATGTTCTTTAGGGAAGGAAATCTGTCGTCCTTACCTGGCCTGGCCTACATGTGGCTCCAGACCCACAGCAATGTGGTTGACTCTTAAATGCCCTCTGAAATGGCCTAGCAAGCCACTCAGTTATATCAAACCGCTACAAAAAAGGAATGAAACCGGACAGACCACCTGGCATCGACCTAGGCACCGTAAGCGACAACGTCAATCTCAGCCCTGTCGACCCTGCAAAGCTCTCCTCACTAACATCTGAGGACTAGTGCCAAAATTGGGAGAGCTGTCTCACAGACTAATCAAACGATGGCCTGACATAGTCATCCTCACGGAATCATATCTTACAGATAATGTCCCAGAGACAACCATCACCATCCCTGAGTATGCCTTGTCCCACCGGCAGGACAGACCCAGCAGAGGTGGTGGCACAGTGATATACAGTCGGGAGGGAGTTGCCCAGGGAGTCCTCAATATAACCCCAGACCCCATGAAGTCTCATGACATCAGGTCAAATATGGGCAAGGAAACCTCCTGCTGATTACCACGTACTGCCCTTCCTCCGTTGATGAATCAGTGCTCCTCCATATTGAACAACTCTTGGAGGAAGCACAGAGGCTAGGGTGCAGAATGTACTCTGGGTGGAGGACTTCAATGTCCACCACCAAGAGTGGCTCTGTAGCTACTGACCAAGCTGGCCAAGACATAGCTGCTAGACTGGGTCTGCGGCAGGTGGTGAGGGAACCAAAAAGAGGGAAAAACATACATGACCTCATCCTCACCAGCCGGCCAGCTGCAGATGCATCTGTCCAGGACAGTATCGGTAGGCGTGACCACTGCATAGTTGTTGTGGAGACAAAGTCCCGCCTTCACATTGAGGATACCCTCCATTGTGTTGTGTGGCTAAACAGATCTAGCAACTCAAGACTGGCATCCATGAGGCACTGTGGGCCATCAGTAGCAGCAGAATTGTACTCAAACACAATCTGTAACCTCATGGCCCAGCATATCCCCAATCTACCATTACCAGCAAGCCAGGGGATCAACCCTGGTTCAAAGAAGAGTGCAGGAGGGCATGCCAGGAGCAGCACCAGGCATACCTAAAAATGAGGTGTCAACCTGGTGAAGATATAACACAGGACTACTTGCATGCCAAACATCATAAGCAGCAAGTGACAGAGCTAAGTGATCCCACAACCAACAGATCAGATCTAAGCTCTGCAGTCCTGCCACATCCAGTCGTGAACGGTGATGGACAATTAAACAACTCACTGGAGGCGGAGGCTCCACAAATATCCCCACTCTAAATGATGCAGGAGCCCAGCAGATCAGTGCAAAAGATAAGGCTGAAACATTTGCTGCAATCTTCAGCCCAAAGTGCCGAGTGGATGATTCATCTCAGCCTCCTCTGGAGGTCCCCAGCACCACAGATGCCAGTCTTCAGCCAATTCAGTTCACTCCACGTGATATCAAGAAACGGCTGAAGGCACTGGATACTCCAAAGGCTATGGGTCCTGACAATATTCCGGCAATAGTACTGAAAACTTGTGCTCCAGAACTTGCCGCGCCCCTAGCCAAGCTGTTCCAGTACAGCTACAATACTGATATCTACCCAGCTATAAGTAAAATTGCCCAGGTGTGTTCTGTACACAGAAAGCAAGACAAATCCAACCCAGCCAATTACCGCCCCATCAGTTTACTCTCGATCATCAGTAAAGTAATGGAAGGGGTCATCAACAGTGCTATCAAGCGGCACTTGCTTAGCGATAACCTGCTCACTGACACCCAGTTTGGCTTCCACCAGGGCCACTCAGCTCCTGACCTCATCACAGCCTTGATTCAAACATGGACAAAAGAGCTGAACTCCCAAGGTGAGGTGAGAGTGACTGCCCTTGACATCAAGGCCACACTCACTTATGGAGTCCTAGCAAAACAGGAGTCAAAGGGAATGAGGGAGAAAACTCTCCGCTGGTTGGAGTCATACCTATCAGAAAGAAAGATGGTTGTGGTTGTTAGAGGTCAATCATCTCAGTTCCAGAACATCATGTAGGACTTCCTCCGGGTAGTGTCCTCAGCCCAACCATCTTCAGCTGCTTCTTCAATGACCTTCCTTCCATAATAAGGTCAGAAGGGGGGATGTTCGCTGATGATTGCACAATGTTCAGCACCATTCGTGACTCCTCAGATACTGAAGCAGTCCATGTCCAAATGCAGCAAGACCTGGACAATATCCAGGCTTGGGCTGACAAGTGGCAAGTAACATTCGCGCATACAAGTGTCAGGCAATGACCATCTCCAACAAAAGAGAATCCAACCATTGCGCTTTGGTGTTCAATGGTATTACCATCACTGAATCCCCCACTATCAACATCCTTGGGGTCACCATTGACCAGAAACTGAACTGGACTAACTATATAAATACTGTGGCTACAAGAGCAGGTCAGAAGCTAGGAATCGTGCAACAAGTAACTCACCTCCTGACTTCCCAAAGCCTGTCCACCATCTACAAGGCAGAGGTCAGGAGTGTGATGGAATACTCCACACTTTCCTGGATGAGTGCAGCTCCCACAACACTCAAGAAGCTTGACACCATCCAGGACAAAGCAGCCCGCTTGATTGGCACCACATCCACAAACATTCACTCCTTCCACCGACACACAGTAGCAGCAGTGCGTGCCACCTACAAGATGCAGTGCAGGAATTCACCAAGGCTCCTTCGACAGCTCCTTCCAAACCCACGACCACTAACATCTAGAAGGACAAGGGCAGCAGATAGATGGGAACATCACCACCTGGAAGTTCCCCTCCAAGTCACTTGCCATCCTGACTTGGAAATATATCACTGTTCCTTTACTGTTGCTGGGTCAAAACCCTGGAACTCCCTTCCCAACAGCACTGTGGGTGCACCTATACCACATGGACTGCAGCAGTTAAAGAAGGCAGCTCGCCACCACCTTCTCAAGGGCAACTAGGGATGGGCAATAATATGCTGGCCTAGCTAGCGAAGCCCACATCCAATGAATGAATTAAAAAAAGTCTCCAATAAAACCTTCTTACTTATACTAATTTCCTTCAACTCCTCATTCACCCTAGGATCTCTAAATCTGGGAGATTTCCTGCATCTTCATCAGTGAAAACAGACATGAAGTAATCATTTAGCTTCTCTGCCATTTCTCTATTCCCTGTTATGAATTCTCCTAACTCTGCCTGTAATGGACCCACATTTGTCTTAGCCAAGTGCTTTTTTGCATACCTATAGAAGCTTTTATTCCATTTTTATGTTTTTTGCTAGATTGCATTCATATTCTATTCTCCCTTTCTTTACCAGTTTCTTGGTCTTCCTTTGCTGTATTCTAAAAACCTCCCAATCCTCAGGTTTACTGTTACTTCTGGCAACTTTATAAGCCTTTTCTTTTAATCTTATACAATCCTTAACTTCCTTTGTCAGCCACGGTTGACTGAAAATATATCTAAAGCAGTTAGTACATTGTGCAGCTCTCAGAATTTAATACTCACATCATTGAATCTACTGTACATGACAAATTATTAAAAGCACAACTGTAGGAGAACTTCTGTTGAGAAACGAGAGTGAGAGGCACTGAGAGCTTCTTATTGTAGGTTGGTAGCAAGGCTGTAAAGAGGAAGACAGGAGGTGAGGTGGATCAGGAAGTGGTAATCAGATGACTCCAAATTTGTGTTTTTTAAAATTGTGGGGAAGGGGTACTGGGGGAGTTGGGGAGCTCCACTGTTGTGGAACCCTGGGAAAGAATGTGTTTGAGGAGAGTGAGTCTTGATTTAAACACAGTGAGGATAGGAATGTGTAGGGTGGGATATTTGCAGTTTCAATGGGACAAAACTAGAAAGCTTAGAGGAATAATGACCATAATTTTTATTTTAAAAATCCGAGTGCGATGCAAGTTGGATAAAATACACCATGTCTGGAAATTCTGAGTTGGAAAATGGACCAAATTACCCTCTCCATTGCTAGCCAACGCTGCGTATGAATTCAACAGTAGGCCTTGAAGGGTTGTGGATTCACTCAGCTGCATAAATTGTGCATGTGGAATTGCATTCTGTAAATGCCCGGGTCCCTGCTAAATATGAACACACTTTGGTGTCTGCTGTCCTTTCAGAACTTGGCAATGACAGAGCAGAGCACAATGATACGTCCTCGGACGGTGGTGCAAAAATACCTCAATGTTCTCATTGTACAAATACACACAGAGAAATACATACATAGATACACACAAATTATTTACACACGCTGTCTCACACACTTGCTGTGTGTCTGTCCCACTCTCTCGCACTCTTTATGCTTATCTGAATATCCTTCACACAACACATACAAACTATGTGGATCTCTCACAACATATGCACACGAGCAATGTCTCTCCCTCGCACAACACATGTGCACCTGTGTCTCTCACACACACACACAATTTAATGAGAGCAACAGGAGGCCCGACGTCCATCATCAAAACTGCCTGCAACCCCCGTCGACACTGGGAGGCGGGGGGATGGTGGGTCTGCGCATTACATTCTGCACCCCCCCCCGTGTTTGCCTCTGCTCTCACAGCACACACAATCTATGGGCTGAACTTTTTGTCCCCGGGTCCTGATCCCACCGTCAGGAAGAGATGCCCGGCACGTCGGGAACCCAAGATGCAGACCAGGAGGGCAATTTTCAGAGAGGTAGCCAATTAAAGAACCACTTTTGTGAGTACTGTCCGATTTAATGAGGGCAGTGGGGAGCCCGATCTGCGGGAGCCCCGAGGCAATTAAGCCCCTAATTGGCAGTGGGAATCCTGCCACTTGGGTCTTCACCAGGATTCATCGTGGGATCCCTGGAGAAAGATAAATGACATTGGGATGGGGTCGCTGGTGAGATCGGGGGGACGGTGAACTCCTGAGACAGGAGAGCCAATAGGAAAGATTGAACAATTGGTAGCCCCACATTTAGAGGAGGGAGCTTCCAATGTAGCTAGGAAAAGAAGAGGGCACATCAAGATGGAGAATTTTTCAAAGGGTGAAATTTAAAAAATGGTTGCAGCTGCCAGATGTTATTGTGGAAAGGGAACAATGAGTGGCCGGAGCTGTGGGTCCCTCTGGAAATTGTGGCCATGGACTGAGGGTTAAATTCATGAGGCATTGATGGCACCTGGTTTTGCTGCTTAATTCATCCTCCAGATTTGGCCTCAGCGGAGCGCCCACCTGCTATTTGAAAGATTCCGGACAGTCTTTGAGAAGTACTCTCAGTGGGCAATTTAATTGGCCTACTTGGCTACCCGCTGCTGGTGAGTAGATTCCCCCCCACCCCCTCATCCCACCCAGTGCAGCCTCAATGAAAATTATCTGGAAGTGGGACCATGGTGGCAGACCAGCCAGTAGCAGGAAATTGTGAGCTCTCCCGCCTCTGCATCCCATCAAAAATTCAGCTCTCTGTGCCTGTGCCTCAGTCTCACATTCTGTCACTCTTTCTAGCTGTTTCACTCAGTCAACTGACTATCCCCACATCTCTTTTGGTCTGTATATCTGTCTTACTCTGTTACTTTCTCACTCACTCTCATACTCACTTGTTCTTTCTTATACCCACTCTCTCCCTCTTGCTCTCTGTCTCTCTCTGTCCATCTCTTTTTCTTCTTCTGTCCAGGAAAAGCTACCTAGCCTCCTATCTGGAGCAGTTGAATGCTTTGCAATTGCTGTGAGCATTTTGTTGGATGCTGCTCAAACAGCAAGCATTCCCCATCTTCAGCATTCTCAATGGAATGTTTATTTATCAAACCTGCACACACCAAAAGAACATGGACAGGATTTTTAGGTTGGCATGTGGGCGCGATCAGCGGGCCCGGGATCAGCCAGAAAACGGACCGCCGACTATGATCAGCCCCCAAGCGCGATTTCACGCTGGCTGGCCAATTAACAGCCAGCCAGCGTGAATCGTGTGCTGAAATGCTCAGTCCTGCCAGGGTGGGGGTGGGAGGAGGGCGGGCGTTGACGTAAGCACGGGCGCATCTAACGCTGAATGGAAGTTCCCTGAAGGCAGAGAGCTGCGTCAGGGAGCTGAAGACTTTAAAACCAATAAATAAAGTTTTCAAAATCAGGAAAAACAATGTCCACGCATCGCAATCAGCCACCTGAACACATACATGATAAAAACGCTGTCCATAGGTTTTTAAAAATTTAATAACAGAAACTCATCCCGCCCTCGGATGAGGTTTTGCGAAAAATGCAAAGTCCGCCTGGCCGACTCGCTCGTCCGCCAACCGTAAGGTTGGACGGACCACAAAAAATTGGAGACAAGTGCAAATTTAATTACACTAATTGGCCTCTTAATTGTCAGCGGGCGTGCCTCCGACTGTTGCAGCGCCAGCCGACTGAAATATCGCACGAGTGCGGGACGATGTCATGTCCTCTACCTGACTTGAAGACACATGAAAAGTGTAGCTGCCTCTCTTCACCTGCTGCCTTACTAGCTTTCTGTTTTTAAAATGGTTTCCCTCTAGTCCCACTTCCTTCCCAATCTCTCCTAAAAACATTGACTCTCACTTGGATATAGTTCCATGGCTGGAGATGACACTATCTAGTCCCACAGCCAAGTGGCCATTCTTCTTGGATTAGCCTGGAGAATGAGTATCTTCAGGCTATTCACTATCAAGGGTATCACAGTTGATCTGTTCCCGTCACCCACCCATAATTCATACAGGCTCACTTTCAGGCAGGAGAGACTGGCTAGGGAGAATGCTGCTTGACCTAATTCTCCCTAGCCTGGGTCAGCGAGATAACCAGCACTGCACTGGAGCTCCCTATGATGGATCAAGCCTGGTATTTTCTGGTCTGTGTGGTTCAACTATACGCTTGTATTAACTTATCCTATTTTCAAAAACTCCATGATCTTCAATTAAATCCCTTGAACTCACTGTCGGGCTTCTGTTATTCTATGTATAAACTCCCACAAATCCATCAATTTAAATTCCAGCCTGTCACTCAATCCCATTTATCTGTTATTCTATATATAAATCCCAGAATCACTCAATTGGATTCCAACCTGTGATTTACAACTGGGATGCCAGTCCCTCATCCAAGTGGCCATTCTTGATGTTTGAGCTCACTGAGAGCAGGTACCATTTTGGAGATCACAGATATTCTTAATCCTTTTTTTGTCTCACAGTATTTTCAGGAATATGAACAGGAGCAGGATTTTCTTTCCATCCCACTCCTTTCCTAACCCAGGAATGTTGAAACACATTCGAGTACTAGTCCCACTGCTAACCTGGTTGAGATCAGCTAACTCAGCACAGAATGGAAATTGAACCTGAGACCTTTTGGTCTCTGTGGCCCAACTACTGACTGTGTTAACCATGAGAGCCATTGGGGATCTCCTAACAACTTGAAATGATATAAATAAATCTTCAGCACTAATACTGACTGTCAATATCTAACATTAGTCTTTGAAGTAGGTTATCCTTTTCAAATGGATTTATGTTTTGAGTCTCACAAAAGAAAATTCAACTTATTGGTGCCTTCTCCATTCTATGATGATTTTTTGCTCCCTCCATTTAAAAGTAAGGACAGTTACCATGACCCGTTAATCACATTTGGACCACCAACTACTAAGTGACTAGCTACAGCAGCACTGGTAGTTCCCCCCGCCCCCCACCTGCCTCACTAAGTTGGGGGATGGAGGGGCATTTTGTGATTAAATGTATTCCTGGAGGTTTCATCACATGACTTTCCCCCATGCTCCAGTTATTCATCAGCCAACAAACACATCCATCCTTGTGATGTCCTGCTTTCCCACGCCAATTGGAAAGCAAAAAGACTCATTCCCCACTTAGATGATGCTTAACTGTCAGCCAAACAACCTTTTTCCCACCCCATTTTTAATATTTTTATAACTTGTAAAGAGAAATGTTCAAAGATTTTTTAAAAAATTATCTTTTTAATGCCCCTATGATTTTTCTCCAGGATCGCGCACAACACTGTCCTGGAGATTGATCTTCAATTCCTGGAGAAACTAGGCCAGTCCTGGAGGGTTGGCAACCCCAGCACTGATCTCAATTGTATCTCACCCAGTTGAGACCAGTTGGCTCGGCACAGGCTGGTTTTTGAACCTGGACCCTGCTGGTTCACATATGCATTGGGTTCCATTGACACCATCTGACCCGACCACAGTCATTAGTTTTATTTGTGGGGGAATTACTAGAGCTGCTAGACCATACAATCATAAAATGATTCAGTATGGAAGGAGGGCATTTGGCCCATTGTGCCAGCTCCAGCTCTTTGGTAGAGATCTGCCCAATTAATCATACTTCTTTACTCTTTCCCCAAATTCCTGTAATTGTGTTCCCTTCAAGTACATATCCAATTCCCTTTTAAAAGTTATTATTGAATTTGCTTCCACCATCCTTTGAGGCATTGTATTCCAGATCATCATAGTTGACTGTGTAAAAAATAAATCAAACATTAACACTGTTTCTGGCTGCGCGTTGTTGCCTGACTGAGCATTTTCCAGAACTTGCTGATTTTATTTTAATTTTACTTCACCTGGGTTAATATATTATGTATATTTATGCAATCATAAAAATGTTACATTATACTGTTACAGGAGAAGCTTTTTTTTTAATAAGTTGTACTTCAGAAACAGGTGACCCACTAAAGGTGAGGTTGCCCCATCATTCTGTAATTGTTTTAATGAGGCCGTGACTGCTGATTGCTGCAGATCGAGAGCCTGCTTTTGGTTATGAGCCAATGTAGGCAGGCTTTAAATTACTGTAAATCAGTTGTTTCTGAAACAAGTCACAGATATACAAGGGAGTGATTACACTTCAATGGTGGAGGAAACATGAAAAAGTGAAAGCCTGAAATCAAAGTAGGAGATCATAGAATCTTTAAACACAGAGGAAGCCATTCATCCCATTGTGCCTTCTCCTGTTTGAAAGAGCTGTCAAATTAGTCCCAATTTCCCCGATCTTTCCCCATAGCTCTGTAAATTGCCCTTTTCAATTCCATTTTGCACGTTGCTATGAAGCTACTATCACCGTCCTTTCAGGTGGTGCATTCCAGATCACAACAACTCACTGCGTAAAAACATTTCTGCTAACAATGTTGGAAATACATTTCTGCTAACAATGTTGGAAATACATAGCAGATCTATCATGGTCCCTTCTATAGATTGCTGTTAAACATTTAGTTTTAACTTGGGATATATTTCTGAGTGCGACAAGGACGTGCAGCCTTCCTTTGTTGTAAAACAAAAGTTGTAACATTTCATCGTTTGCTCCCGGGTTCTTCCTTTGATCCCGAGCTGCAGCTTGGGGAAGAAATGAAACTTGGAATATTTGCATTTTTATTGTCAGTACGGGTGTCACAGTGTGCCCTGTCTTCTGTGATTTATGCAATAGCAGATCCCTCAAGGTTTTGCTTCAAAAGAATCAGTCACCCGCCAGGAGTGTGTGGAACAGGCTAACAGAGGCAGGCAGCTGGCGGTGACGACACAGTACACGAAGGAGGAATGTGTGTCTAACAGCACAGGTTTTAGCTCTTGTGATGGCTGTATTGGTGAGTTATCTGTCCAGTGTGTGGTTCAGTTATACTTAGCAGAAAGTTTCCACTTTCAATCCCTGTTCTGTGTGAAGTTGGACCATTGTAGTCAGAGCACCTGTAGGTGGCGCCGTCGGCCGTTGGCCTCAGCACCTTTGGGTTAAGTGCATGCAGTTTCTGTTCCTGATCACCATCCAGCGACCTCTCCTGGAAAGGGGGCATATGTGCACTTTGGGGGAAACAACAGGATCCGACTGTGCTGCATTTTTGCCCCCCTGCCCTGACTCCACCCAGCGATCTGCTGTCAGATACTTGTGCAGGGTAGGAACATGGGAACAAGAGTAAGCCATTGTTGCCCTCAAGCATGTTCTGCCACACAATGAGATCATGAACAAACCTGTGACCTAACTCCAGTTACCAATTACTGTGAAACAAAAACAAAAATACCTGGAAAAACTCAGCAAGTCTGGCAGCATCTGCGGAGAGGAACACAGTTAACGTTTCGAGTCCGAATGACCCTTCAACAGAACTAAGTAAAAATAGAAGAGAGGTGAAATATAAGCTGGTTTAGGGGGGTGGGACAAGTAGAGCCAGTGATAGGTGGAGATAACCAAAAGATGTCACAGACAAAAGGACAAAGAGGTGTTGAAGGTGGTGGCATTATCTACATTCCTTAGATAATATCACCACCTTCAACACCTTTGTCCTTTTGTCTGTGACATCTTTTGGTTAACTCCACCTATAACTGGCTCTACTTGCCCCCCACCTTTAAACCAGCTTATATTTCACTCTCTTTTATTTTTACTTAGTTCTGTTGAAGGGTCATTCGGACGCGAAACGTTAACTGTGCTCCTCTCCGCAGAGGCTGCCAGACTTGCTGAGTTTTTCCAGGTATTTTTGTTTTTGTTTTGGATTTCCAGCATCCGCAGTTTTTTGCTTTTATCACCAGTTACTGTGAAACCTTTCCCCAGCACTACTCTGTCCTTCAGACGGCAAAGGAGCAACATTGCGGAGAGAGAAAGGGAAGATTTGCTATTTGCAAATTGGCTGCAGCATTTCATACATTACAAAAGTAACTACGCTTCAAAAAGTATTTAATTGATTGTAAAGAACCTTGGGACATTGTGAGGTCATGGAAGGCACAAGATAAATGCAGGGTCTTTTATTTCAGTTAGAGCTTTCCAAACCCTAACCCATACACACCTACCCCATGCTATCAAATTTAGGATTTAAAAGCCATGTTGATTATAGATTGGAGAAAGAAGGAATGACTGACTGAGATTAAGGAGCTGTAAATCGCTAGGAAAGAATGATTTAGGAGTCTTATTTTCAAAACAATAAGGAAGGAAGAGGATGGAGCAATAGAGATACCATTAAAATGAAAATGAGAAAGGTTGTGTTACCCACAGCTGAGATTAGAAAATTCCCAAATCTGGAATCATACCTCAGCTCACAGCACAGAGTGAGGGCATATAGGGTCAAAACAATTGGAAAATTTCACAGCTATGTGAAGCATAAATTGAAAGTTAAATAGTAGTTGAGGTCACACTATCTAGGTTACAAGAAGATTAATATTGCACGCTCAGCATTGATTGCTGTTATTGCAGATCTTTTAATTTCCCCCGCCCTATCCCCCCGCAGTTATAAATAGTTTCTACCTCTCTATCTGACTGTCAATAAGTGAATGAAAAAAGGGCTGGTTTTTACTTAATTAAAGCATTAGGTGAAGGGCTAAGGCCCATTGTGGAGAAACCATCAAATGATGAGGAGGAAAGTCTGTGGGAGTGAATTGAAGCCTAGCTGCCTCAGATACTGAGGGTGATGTGTTCTCGGCTGAAAGTATAGCTGTAATGAGGAACAATTATCATTACACTTTCTTGCATGTGAAATGGATTGGATAAAATGTGAACTCCAAAGCAACTGATGGTATGAGTTATTGCTATGGTAACTGCTCTAGAATCATGGAATAGTACAACACCGAAAGAAGCCTTTCAGCCCATTGAGTCTACGTGGTTCTTTTGTAAAGCAATCCAGTTAGTCCTCAGCTCTTTCCCTATATCCCTGCAATTTTTTCTCCTTCAAGTATTTGTCCGATTCCTTTTTGAAGACTATTGAATTTGTACCCACCCCCCTATCAGTCCTTGCAACTGAGGAGTCTCACAATCACACAAAAAAGATCATGGTAGCCAATAAATGGTCAATTTTTAAATTCAGTTCCTTGGAACAATAAATCCAATGACCAAGTCAATGTAAGTCTCTCATTTTGTGAGAAAAATCAGTTCTGTTGAATCCTTCCTACCTCTGCCCTTCCCTCAACCATTTCTTCCTGGCTATGGTTCCAAGGAACCAGTCACCAACTGGTATTTTAACTAAGTGACCATCTTTATTCTGCCAGTTTAAACATAAAGCACTGGTAGATATTCAACTGATGAAGGCATCAGAACTGAGTTCCAACCTGTTCTTGCCTAATGTCGATGAGCATGTACTTTCCAGCAGAGGTCATTCTATGAAGATCAGAAGATGGTTACTTTTCCCCTCCCTTGCCCTACTTCATATGAATTAAACATGTTCTGAACACATGTGTACAATGCCATGTGAAATTGACTTATAGATAAATTCACAAATGGAAGTGGGAGCACCATGACCTCACCATTCTCTAACTCTGTAACCTCCTCCAGCCCTACAACCTTTCAGGATTTCTGCACTCCTCCAATTCTGGCTGCCTGTACATCTTCAATTTTAATCCCTTCACCATTGGCGGCTGTGTCATTAGCTGCCTGAACCCTAAGTCTTGGAAGTGCCTTCCTAAACCACCTCTCTCTACCTTACTTGCCTTGTTTAAGACAGTACTTAAAATCTACCTTTTTGACCAAGATTTTAGTCACCTCTCCGAATAACTTTGTATGTGGCTTGGTTCAAATTTCCTTTGATAAACCTCCTGTGAAGTGCAACGGAGCATTTTACTATGTTCAAGGTGCTGTACAAATGCGAGTTGTTATTGTATCTGATGATCCAAACCCCCAACGTAATCACTATAGCATTTTATCAACTAAATTTAGGAAGGAAAATTGGGAACTTCCAAACTAAAAGATTGGACTTATTTATGTCTTTTGCAATGAAGAGCACTGGTATTATCTGTCTTGTTGCTGCCTCTTGGATAAAAATGGAGATTGGGCTTTAGATACTGAAGCAGATGTAGAGTATAAATCCAGCCAGCAGCGATACCAAGAACTAACTCAATGCAGGATATTCCACAGAGTACAGTTGATCTGGTTGTTTACCATCCTTTAAGGGAGTTTGCAGACAGATGTTTAATTGTAGGAAGCAATGCAAGACCCTCTGAAACTACGTGTGCCTGCTTGACTTAGTTAGGAACACTTCTGGCCCTGAGTTAGAAGTTTATACACATGAGCTCCACTGTGGACTTAAGCATGTAATCTAACCTGACAATTCAGAGCAGTAGGAATACAGGAACTGCTGGATGAAAAAAGACCAAGGTTCATTTGGTTCACCTTCTGGTAGTTGCATGTTACAATGATAAAGGAGTTGTTGAGTAATCGTAGCAATCAATTGCCATCAATTAGTCTACAACAGATCCAAACATTACATATCCACCAGTAGTGGAGAGCTTTAGGATCTAGTGGTCAAAGTTACCTGTTCTTCCCAAGCATGTTACGCTTCCTACATGTTAAATCACAAATTAGTCACATACCCAAAAATATTATTTTCTGAAAGAAATCCATCTAATTTGCATTTGAATAAATCAATACTAACTGCTTCCACCATCTCCCCATGGAGCCTGTTCCATGGATTTACCATTTACTGACTGAAATAACGTTTCCGCAGGTTAGTTTTCAATTTACCCTTCTTCAAGTGCAGTCTGTGTTCTCCACTTCTACTGTTCTGGACAAGGTGAAACAGCTAGTGGTCTATCTTATGTAGTACCTTGTAAAGCCCTAAAAACAACAATCATACCACCTATCAACATTCTCTATTCCGGTGAGAGCATGCCCAATTTACATAATTGCTTCTCATAAGCCAATTGCTCCATCTTCTCAACAAATCTGGTTGTTCCTTTTTGTATCCTTTCAATAGCTGCAAAATCCTTTCTGTCCGACAGCAACCAGAACTGTACCCAGTTTTCCAAGTGCAGTTACACCAATGATTTCCAAAGTGGCAAGATTATGGTACCTCACTATTTTGACTCAATGTTGACCTTTTAGTACATCCCCGTGGTCTGATATGCTTTACCCCCTGCCACAGAGCATTGCTGTGACAGCTTCAATTTATTATCAGGACCCCCAGATCACTTTCATTATCCACGGACATTATTTTCTTTTTCTTTATGTAATGCTGAAAGATTTCTGCATTGCCAGACACATTGTTTTTCAGATATGTTAGACCAAAGCCCGAATTATCACCTCAGATGAACAATGCCAATGCAATGTTTGCAGAGCAGGGAGTTGTCCAGGTGTCTTGGGCAACACACCACCAAAACAAATTTGTTCATTTGATGTCTGTGGGATCTTGCTGTGCAAACATCGGTAGTTGTGTTGGCCTACAGAACAACTTCAGCGGTAATCCATCTGTGTAAAGCACATGGGGCATAACATAAGACACTACATAAATACAAGATCTTTATTTATAGCCAACATCTTGTGGGAAAATCCAACTGCGTTTAATGAATATAGTTTTTGTTTTGCTAATTTCTCCCCTGCACACCTGAAAGTGCTGATTCACACTGGCGAATGACTTCACATCTGCTTACTAGTACTTTATCTAAGGAGCCACTACCCTTTGTCAGCTCCGACAGTGAGTGTTAGCAAGCTACTGCACCATGAACTATCATAATGAAGCTTGACCTTGCCCTCATCCAAAGTACACAAACCTGCTATTTCCATCGGTAGTCACAAGACAGCAATCAACAGAGCTCTGACTATTGCTTTGACCTTTGTAGCCCAAGAGTAGCAAGTACACATGTAAGACCCTAGCTATGATCAGCTCAGCCAGCACACATCATGTAAGGAACCTGGACTCACTGCCCCAACTAAAGGAAGATCAGTAGACAAACGTCCAAAATGGAAATCACTGTCTCCCTTTACTATTTGTGTATTGCAGGGGTTTCCAAGTTTAAACACCCCTGGTCTATTACATAGTTTGAACTCCTGGGTTTGTTCCATTGTTTATTCCTCCCTCACTCAGATTAACGTATAATAGAGCCCCAGCATGCTGTGTCATTGTTCAGTTCTAAAGGTTAATTCTCTGAGATGGGGACCTCAATGTGGATTAATGCGTGGGAGTGTACATCTATATATTAAAGAAAGTATTTGATAGTAGCACTTTTTACAGCTCAGAGGTCTCAATATACTCACACTAGAGCTGTTCACTAATAATATTTGACAATGTCAGCATTTAATTGGTTTCCCAGTGGGTTACTGTTCATTTGATTATGATGAAATGATCATGGGTTAAAATATATCACGTTCAGACTTTTTAAACAGTATTAAATTATATGTCAGGGCGAGGGTTTGCGTTCCTCATGAGAGAAGTGGAACCTATTTTAATTCATGCAGAGGCAGTTAGTTTTGGCATTGTAAAACTGAATAACTTTGCACTAAAATAATGACAGGAGTAAGTAATAAGAGCTGGACTCAGGCTGTCTGAAAATATACAGGGAAAACCTCAGAAATTTACTTATTCTGTGTCTGTATTATATTTTGAGCTAATTTGGTGAAGGACCAATGTCTATAAGCGAAGGACATTTGGAAGGGTGAGGAGAGTAGGAGAAAAGACGAGCTAAGTCAGGAAATAAAGAATTGTATTTATAAAGCTTTTTATTGTGATTTTCGGAAACCTCTGTATGTGTCCTGTTGCGATAAAGTTGTTGTGTTGGCAAGACTGCACTCAGCATGATACCCCTAAACAGAGATCAGTCGAATGAACAGTTAACCTGTTTTTGATGGCTTTGGTTGGGAAAGGAATGTTTGCCAGGATATCGAAAGAGCTTCCTGTTCTCCTTTAAAAGGTGCCATGAGATCTTTACCAACTGCTTGAATCTGTGGAACAGCAACTTATAGATGATAAACTCATATTCTTGTGTGCAGCTCAAACCCTGGTCCAAGGATAAGAACACTATCAACTGAGCCAAGGTGATAATTTATTCCCATCTCCATTTCTGTTTCTTTTTTAATAGTATTGATTATTTTCTCCGCATGCCTTCAAAGATTCCCTGTCTGCCACTTTTAAAAATAAACACAACTCCATCTGTTAAAATGGCATTGTAGTGCATGTCAATATTGCTCATCAGATATGTCACTCTTAATACATCCCTGATCTGACAGTTTAACAACAGTGCCGACCAGGGTTGAACAATGCCTATTCTGGAAAGACTTGCATTAGGACGCAAATGGGTTTGACCCTTCTTGACTCCACTGCCTGTCTGCTGTTTAGACCCTGTATATTACCCTTGTTACACCAAATAAATTCAAAACAATTATCTGTCTCCCAGCTTTGTTTCTGACAAACCATTCCTCATTATTTCCAGGCAGCAAATCCTGTTAAACAACAAATTAATTCTTATTGCCCTTATTTATAAGGTCTTCATCTGTTTAGACCTGCCTTTTGAAGGCCATTATAGTAATCATTCATGAAACTTCAATACTGTCAGCTTGATTAAAAAAATTGATCATTTCTTATTAAGGGCAATTTTTGATCAATTGTCAATGATTTAAAGGGGCAGAATGCCTTGATTGGCATTAGTAGAACTTTAAACATTGTGACCCTTCCATCACTAACTAGGAGGTGTCAGCTGTGGCTCAGTTCATAGCACCCTCGCCTTTGAATTACAGGGTTGTGGGTTCATGTCCCACTCCCGGAAAAACCAAGAACTGTGATTGTACTCGAAAGAGTTGCAATCTGTGACTGTTGATAACTCGAAAGAGTTTCCATCACTAACTAGTGACCACCAATTTGAAACCTTGAATTAAAAAAAACATTTTTCCTCAGATTAATTCCATGAGGTGTCACACTTTTATCGGAGCCAGCATCGTGACTGAAAAGGTTTTCTTCTCACAATCCCTTCTGATTCCTGTTTCTGAGACAGTGTGTGGGATAGTCAGAGATGTGAGAAAACTCACCGTTGCAATTGTCAACCAAGCTGATTAGAAAGGAAGGCACGAACCCATGCATTGGGGAATCAATTCCCTAATTATTTTGGAATTTAAATCATTGTGTAGAAAAGCTATTTAAATTAAAATGTACCATCAGGAGGAACGTGAAGGCATTAAAAAATCTGCAGAGCTTCTTTTGATTTTTTTTTAATTCCACAAAGTTGTGCACAAATATTCAAATTCTTGATCACCATGAGACCTTCATGTTGCTGAAACTCTAGAGAGGAGTGTAAGAACGTATGGGGCCAGGAAAAACTAATTGGTCCAACTAGTCCGATTCTTCCAACAGAGTGGAGTCACCCAGCAGTTTGTCAGATCGCTTGAGGGTGGTTCCAGAGGAAGACTCTTACCCTGGCTCCTGTGTTGAATATCAGGCGGTGGGATCTTGCTGGGCGCAAATTGGTTGCCTCGATTCTCTACAATACAGCAATGACAACACTTTAAAAGTAATTTATTGGTTGTACAGCCCTGAGAACATGAAACAAGCTATATAAATGAAAGGTTTTTTTCTTTCCTGAACATAATGGAATCTCAATATAATGGCTAGTTGCATTTCATCGATGACATTTCCACTGTCAACAGAAGTGCAAGCAGAGTGCTGTATGGAAATTTGACCATCTTTGCCCTTACTTGTCTCCATCCTCTTCAGTTACTTCTGGCCAGTCTGACATTCAGAACTTGGCCAGTGCTTAAAACTCATTGATTATTTTGCCGTTCTCTGTTGTCGTCTTGGGGTCAATGCTCATGTGTCTGTGCTGTGTCAACAAGTCTGCTTGACATGATCTGTTTTAGCAGCAGAGAGGGTGCAAACTTGTAAGCAGTGCAACGAAAGGTTACAATCAGTGTGAGACTGTGTGAATATCTGTCCAGGAGTTCAATTTACAGTCAGTAATGACTGCAGCTGATAGTATAATGCCTTGATAATCAGCGTGTGTATCCATAACATGAACTTTACACCAATAGAGGTATCACAGAATAATCTTTTACATTCACTGGGTAGTTACTTGAATTGAGGAGAGGGTAGGAGATTAGAGTCTTAGAATGTTAGAACAGATGAATTTTATGGATGATGTACTTAGACCAACAACAAATAAAGCTCCAGGAAACTGATAGAGTTAAGATGCTGTGAATTGGAATGTACTGATTTGGGGGAATACAAAATGCATTGGACTGCTGAGGGAATGGATGCATTTTGGTGGAAATTGGATTGTCATTGAATGCGAAAAATAAAAGATAATGTGTGTGGTTGTCAACACTTTGGGAAAGGGATTGGTTTTGTGAAGGATGAAGCTATGAGTATTTTAGTGACAGAGATTGAACATTGTTCCGAGGTGTATCGAAGACTATGGAGACAGACTGATGTAACAATGACCCTTTAGAGTCACCACCATCATGCTGCCCACTCCATGTGTCTGCTTTGCAGCAATTTGTGACAAATAATGGGCTGGATTTTTAAAAGGGTCGCGGTCTGGATTTGAGGGGGCGGGCCAAGTGAGACCAATTATTTTCAATTAAGGCTCTGTTCGAGTGTCAACTGGAGTTTCCAATCGGCAATGCGGGCAGCCCACATCATCATGGATCAGGATCATGGTCAGGCAGTTGTGGCTTTTTGAAACATAAAAATAACCTTACCTTTGCTTGTCCCTTGCTGTCTGCCTGTTCACTTTTGCAGCTCTCACGTTGGCTATTGAGGCAACCGATCAGTAAGTACTGAAGAGCCTCTCATTGGCCTTCCAACATTGGGAGCCCACCTGCTGTCCAAGATTAGATAGTGAGTATACCCCTGGCTTTTAATTTGCTGAAGACTTGAAAATTCCAGTGGGTATGCCTAAAGCACGCCATGGGGGGTTGGGACGCAGAACTAGCCCCCATCCCTGGTTCCAACTCCAACTGAAAAGCCCTGTTCCCACTAACTTATATTGGCTACCCAAACAGCAACACCCCAATTTTAAAATTCTCATCCTTGTCTTCAAATCCCTCCATGGCTTTTCCCCACTCTATATCTGTAACCTTCTCCAGTCCCACAACCTCCAAGATCTCTCCATTTTTCCAATTTTGGCCTCTTGCACGTCTCCATTTTCATCATTCCAAAAGTGGAGGTCATGCCTTCAATTGCCAGGGCCCTAAGCTCTAGAATTCCATCCCTAAACCTCACCACCTGCCTTTCCATTTCCTCCTTTAGGACACCTCATAAGCTGTACCTCTTCCGCCAAATGTTTGGTTGCCTGGCCTAATGCTTCCTTATGTGATTCAGAGTCAAATTTTGTTTGGCAATTTCTCCTGTGAAACACCTTGGCTTTACTACATTAAAGGCGCTTAATTGCAAGTTGTTCATTGGATAATATTTTATCACCTCCAAGAAGAGCTTTTGATGAGCCTCAGTTCCTATTTTACAGTGATGGGATTGTGTTTGGCATTGGTAGAAGATTGCACTGCAGCAAGTGATCCATCTTTTACAATGTGATTTCCAGGTTGTTGATATTTCACAGCCTCACTGATTGTGTCAATGTGCCTCTTCTATGTACTAACTCAATAATTCGCACAAGTCAATTCACAAAAGGAACCATGCCCTTTAAAAAATGACTGTCTGTAGGAGTGGGTGTATCTGGGTATCTGCTGAACTGGAGCCTTCTCTTTTTAAATTAAAGAAAACGATGAGAGTTTCTATTTTGTTCCTAAGACTCCCCGAGATCCTCAATCTCAAATCCAGCTAAAAGAGGTTTAATTTGTGCAGTTAGAGTGTGGAGATGGGGGCTGCTTGCTGTGAGGTATGTGATCTGATTCATGTGTTTTGGAGAAAAGGTAATGCATTGGGCTAACCTACTAATCCTTGACTGCTGGGTTGTGAGTTGAATCAACCCATGGACTGATCAGATAAAAGTTTCCACCACCAGTTGGATGCAAAGGGTTGTTCTGAAATGACTTGGGGGCAGGTTCAACCTTGTTGTTAAAGCTGTATAGGCCTGGAGTGTAAAACAACTTTGCAATCTAATTAAACTGGTAATCACTGAAGGGTCATGGAATGACCTCTGTGGGAAATGGAACAATGTCATACTGGTGCAATAGGGGGCGCTTTTCTGAGGCACATTGTTGGGGAAGATTAGAAGACGCTCTGCTAGTCTTCCTATCCCTGTGAGTGCCTAATACTCAGTTGGGGCCCCAATTGAAACACAATTCCATTCCTGGCAGTGATAACCCTCACTGTGATGAGTACAAATTGCTTTTGTTTTTCCAAACTAGAACATGTTTCAATATGTTGACACTCTGAATGGTAAAAATTATGCTCAAAATGATAGCTGGAAGAAGCAATACCAGCAGGACATCTCATATACTGCCTTTGTTAGGCACATAAAACTATAATTTGTAGGTTTCGTATTGCAGGTTTGATAGCCCGTAAAAAAGTGGGTTGTTCAGTACCTGTCAGGCTTTAGTTACACACCTAACCCATGATTGCACCCTTCAGCTACTAAAATATGCAGGGAAAGTAATGCAGGAGATACTAGGAATTAATGAGACATGGTTGCTTTCTATCAATAGTAGGAGGAAACAAAAGGAATTCTGGTACGTTGATGATATAGAAATAACCTGCTTTGGAATATGAGTATTTAGCAATGCATTACAATGCTGCTGCTCCTGCCTTAGCCTTCTCTCTCTCTCTCTCTCTCTCTCTCTCTCACACAATCACACTCTCTCTCTCTCACACTCACATTCTCTCTCTCTCTCTCATTCCCTCACTCACGCACACATTCAGAATAGCTGCCATGATGCCATGTTTGTAGTCTTCAATATTCTATTGATGAATAAGGCAGCAGTAAGATACTGACAGTGAGTAATGTCACAGTGCTATCTAACAGGACAGGCAGATCCCTCTTGAACTCTCATGATCAGCTGATGCAAGAGAAGACTGTAATAGTCAGTACCCTCAATAGCTTCTCTATTTCTTTCCTCCAAACCAGAGCGGTGGATTATAGATTAACAAAAAACCCCAACTTCAGGTAGGAAAGAGGGAGTTATTCAGGAACAACAAACAGAAGTCAGAGCTCCGAGATTGCTGCTCCTTTTATTTCCTCTATAATTGGTAAAAAGACATTGTGCTGAAGGCAGTGCGTCATTCAGGTCTCCTGTGACAGATTTTAATTTTTCTCGTCCTTCATGGTGATTGGAAGAGCAGCCCTCCAATTTTGTGTTTGTAATTGAATTCTATTATGCTCCAGCATTGTACAGTGACTGACTCTGATTGGAATCAACCATTGCAGTCATTGCAGCTTAAATAGGCAACCAGTCCCCGGGCTGCCTCCAGAGGAATTGTGCAATATGTTGGGGCCAGACACGTTTATATGTTTGACTTAACTCCGTTGTGTTTCAATTTTGATGGTGAAGCCCCTGCATTTCAAAACTGTGGAAAAACCCAAAAAACAATCCCACTGTGATATCATTGAACATCCTAATATGCCTAGTCATTCAGATTTTAGAGATACTTTCTTCATGAACAAGTATTTGGTGACTGTCTCCTGCTTTATGAGAGAGAAGAGCCATTCATTATTCTGGCCACAGTTATGTCAATCTGCAAGTATTGCGATTATTGTTTTCTCCTTATCATGATAGGGTTAATTCTTGCTGGATACTGTTCTGCAGGCAGTGGTATCTCATCCGAGTGCCCACTCTTCATATGTGAGCTGAAATGGTGAGTGCCAGCAGGCTATTTGACTGCAGGGAGCACCACAATTCTACATCACAAAGCTATTGGGGAAACTGGTGATCCATGCTGATAAAATTTTCACCTTTGTGTCATGTGTTTACCAAACACTTTGAAGGGTTCCCCTTAAAAGTTGTACTGCTGCCAAACAGCTGCAGCATGCAGCTTTGTTGTGGTAAGATGCAAGTTTGCTCCTGTCATTTTCTCCACATCCTAATTTTATCAAAGATGGGTATGGGGTGCAGAACTGTGAGTGAGAGAAGGGAATAAACTGGATCTGCCCTTGTACATCTCCTGCTGCTTTGCTTAGAAACGCCAAAGTTTAAAAACAGGTTATTTTCCCAGCATCTCAGTTTTGATAATGGTTAATGGATCAGAGTGGGGAGGGTGGAATGGTAAGAGACAATAGAAAAATTAATTTAAAAGAGCACAAATCGTTTCATGAGAAATTATTTAGTTTTACTTTTATACCCCTTTGAATAATTTTATTTTTATGTGTTCATTCCAATTACCTTCGCACCATTGCTGAAACAAACATTGAAAACGGCTGTGGCTTACCACATTTAAAATGGTGGTCAATACAGTTGACCCTTTTACTTAATTTTTTAATTGGTCAGTGTGTAAGTGATGATTATAGTTTCAACTATTAACCCCTGTAGATTTCTATCTGTACATAAGAGGAACTAATCATGAATCCAGCCCCCATCAATTCTTATGAGCAATTTGTTCTTCCAATCACTTGACCCGAACTCTTCCAGTCACCAGACTTAACCTCCTTCAATCACCAGCCCAACCTCCTGCAATCACCAGCCTCAACCCACACCACTTACCAGCTTCTCCAATCTTGGCCACCTCCAAACACCATCTGAGGTGTCAGCTGTGGCTCAGTTCATAGCACCCTCGCCTTTGAATCAGAGGGTTGTGGGTTCATGTCCCACTCCCGGAAACCAAGAACTGTAATTGTACTCGAAAGAGTTGCAATCTGTGACTGTTGATAACTCGAAAGAGTTTCCAAACACCATCTTCAACCTCATCCAATTATGAGCCCCAATCTTCTTCAATTACCAACCATAACCTTTGCCAAAAGCAGTTCCATCCTTTTTTAATCAACAATCCTCTCCCAGTCTGAACATTCAGGAGTGTGAAGGATGGTAGTTGTGAACCCATTCTGTGTCTCATCACTCTATGCTGGTATGTTGCTAGAATGGACTAGAACAGAGCTGAATTGTTTACTGGTTGTAAAATTAGAAAGTTAAGGAGGGAACGCATTTCCTCTTGAAGTCAATATTGTTGAAACCATCCCACAAAATGACACAATTTGTTAGCTAGGTTAATTGACAAATGGAGGCAAAGTTGTAAGATTTTGGACAGCTGCTATAAGCAACCAACAAACTGATGAGTGGCCACCAGGCTGAACAGTGAGGCTTGTGTCTGAAACTAGTTCCACCTGGGGCTGCAGTTTCTACTCAGCAATGTGCATGACCCAGTTTCCAAACAATCGCTTCTGCTTGGCAACGTGTGCAGATTTGCTTAAGTGGAATGTGGGCAAATGCTTGTCCAAAACAGCCACATCACTGCTATGTTCTGGGAAATGGGGTTGCTGTTTTGATTTAAAAAGGTTACATTTCCTTAGGAGAGGGATTGCGAACAACAGTGCCTTTCTGCCTGTCACATCCATGTCAGGAATAGAACATTAAGTAAAATTGGAAAAGTTCATTCTGATAAAAATTTGTGGTGACAAAGTCTATTCAAAATTGGCAGTGACTGATTATAACTGGGGCTCTTTAATCACATTTAACAGGTCAGGGGCCCTGATAGGTTCTGTCACTCAAATTAGGAAGAGGGAGGCAGCTGCACCATTTAAATCATTTACATGTATGCTTCTAATCCGAGGTGACACCGACTTTATTTTGATAGGGTCACACATTACACAGAACACAGCCCTCTGAAACATCTCAATCTGGAAGGTCCCAGGAACAGACTTGTCAACTAATTTTGTGAGACTCACACATTTGGGTTTCAAAATTTAACCCATCCCACAGATTCAAGTGTTTTAAGATCTGTCTCATTATTTTGATCATATAAACCTTTCTCTTAACATTGAAATAAAATTGGAAATACACAGTGGGAATGCCATTATGGAAAAACAGAAAATGCATATTGACATTTCAGATCGAGACCCTTTGGCAGTCAGTGAGCTTGGATCGTGTGGTGATCATATTACCTCTGAGTCAGAACGTTGTGGGAGGGTGGTGGTGGTTGAAGTTTTTTACACAGTCAAGTGGTTAAAATGTTGCATTCCTTAAAGATTCCAATTGAAAGTTATTTAAAAGCAACTGCAGTCTGTCTAATATATTTTGCTAATGTGAGACGTTTTTTAAATTTAGAAAAGCCATATTACTGATCATTTGAAGTGTGTCACTTTCTTAATCGCTCCTGGAATACAATCTGGGAAGTTCAAGTTGGCACATTGGATTCAAATCCACAAGCTCTTATAGTGTCCATTTCCTAGTGATCACAAATCAACAGCAGAAGATGTCCAATCCGTCATTGGCAGAAAGACTGTTTACACAGAGATTTTACATAGGATAGGTCTATTTTCATCTTTACCATCTGGAAGGATGAGTTAATAGGGTGAGATGAAAAGGAGTGAGAGAAAGCTTGTGTAAAGTATAAACATTGGCATATACCAGTTAGGCCGAATGACCTGGTTGTGTGCTGTGAATTTAATGTAAAAATCAGGGTGTGCAATAATTGTATCAATTTTGTTACTGCAATATTATTAAAAAAGTGGTCGAAGGAGTTCCATCTAAATGCATTTCCACCTCCTCTCCTCTTCGGAAGCACTGGTTCAGATAGACAGTTAATGGGGTGAATATTTAAAAGCTGCACAGGGGTGAAAATTACTGGAAAATGTCAGAGATCACCTCAGTCAAGCTGTGAAAATACATTTGAAAGAGCTGTCTCAAGTCACTTGTGGTATTCGATGTGGTGGTCTCATGGGGAGGTGCTCAGGAGAGGCTGTGGTGTGAGGAGACCTGAAAATAGATGACAACAATTGCTTTCGGTTTCCTTTCAGTAAATCACTTTACTTTCCTTTATTTTAAAAAATAATTGGATTTAAATTTATAAATGTTTTGGCATTCTAGCCGGAGCTCCTTATTTTGCTTTTATTATCTGCTAAAAATCATGCAGCTTTAGAAATGCACCTTGAGTTTGACTGTCTATTGTTCAAACAACATTTCCCAGATCGTAGTCTCCACACCAACCTGACCCCTTCAATACCCATCCCAGTGATCCTGTTCACTTCTTTGAGAACTACTGCAGAATTAATGCCAATTGCATTGTATCACAAGGCCAGTTTTGTGCTTGTTGATACTGCCCACTGGGAGCTCGAATGTGATGCTGCCTACACGTGTTGCTTTGGACCCTCAAATGTCCATTAAACAGAGGCGACATTCATCTCATACAAAATGAGCCAAGGACCTGGAGGAGAAGGAATTGCAGGAAACTGGCTGGTTTACTAGGTCAGGCTACAATCCTGACAGGGTTACCAATTGGTAAACCCCAGAGAGATATAGATGGTTTAACAAAACTGAGAGTTAATAACGAGTTTTTTTTATTCCCTTGGTTACGCTATCACTTGCCTTGTTACATCTTGTGAGGAGTTTTACCTCTGGTTTTTGTTTTCCTACTCTTTTCTGTTTCTCCAATTTGCCCTTTCTCTTCCCTCATGTTATTTTACCCCTGTTTCTCTGTTTGCTTCCCTTTGTTTCTCTGTGCTACCTTTTCTATGTGTAAATTCTATCTCCTATGGTATATCATATACGTGTACTGTTTCCCTGAAGACTATTTACATTGTGGTCACTGAAGAGCTGAATTTTTTCCATCATTGGCTTCCTGCTCTTTGCAATTTGACTGTTGCCCATCACTGAACTGGGTAATAAACTGGGAGTCAGCGCCCAGTTTACGACTTTGAGCTGGGAATATCTTTGCAAGTAATAAAGTTTGGAATACTATTGGGAACTTTCAGTGATATGTTTCTTATAATGGTATGACTATTAAACTGCCAAAAGGTGTCAACCATGGCTCAGTGGGTAAAACTCTCACGTCTGTGTCAGAAGGTTGTGAGCTTGAGTCCCACTCCAGAAGTTTGAGCATAAAATCTAAACTGACGTGCCCAATGCAGCACTAACGAAGGGCTGCACTGTTAGAAGTACCGTCTCTCTGATGAGGCTTTAAACCAAGGCCCTATCTGCCCTCTTAGGTGGATATAAAAGATACCATGGCAGTGTTTGCAGAGAAACAGGATTTCATTCCTGGTATCCTGGCCAATACTTATCCCTCAACTAAAATCACTGAAACAAATGATCTGGTCATTATCACATTGCCGTTTATGGGAGCTTGCTGTGCACAAATTGGCTGCTGCATTTCCTACATTACATTTGACGACAGCTCAAAAGTACTTCATTGATGGTAAAGCACTTCGGGACATCCTGAGGTTATGAAAGGTGCAATTTAAAGCTTTTTATTTTCTTTTAAATGAGGTTCCCCCCAGTAATGAAATCTTCACCCTTGATGCCATACCTCTGCAGCCCCAGTTAGTGATGTCACGTCAGACCACCGGATAGAGATAGGAATTCTCCAGTGTGCAAGGAGAAGCATTAACGTTTGTTTAATGACACAAGACAAGTTGTATCTGGAATAGTTATTCCACTGAAAACCTCTTGGAACCACTTAATTGTATTAGCATAAAGTTAAACCTGTCTGGCAGTGACAGAAAGAACCACCTGTCCAATGAACAGTTGGTATTTTAATTGGCAAGGATAGAAGGATTCCAATCCATCCACTGTGCAGCCTGTTGCTGTATAGATCAAGGTGGGGTATAGTACAGATGCTCAGGTACTAGATATCACTAATGCATTTATGAATACTTTATCCAGTCTTATTGATGGGATGTGCCTTGGGGCAGAGCATGGTTACTGTACCATCTTGTCCGCATTAACTTCTTGGCTCCGATAAGAGGGCTCCTGGAAATTGGATGTGGCAGTCAGAATCCTGGATCAGCACTGACAAAACGGAACAAATCACTGAACCAATAAGTATTAGAAGACTCTGTTTCCCTAGTTACTCTAACCTGTCAGTGCTGCATGCCATACGAGAAGGGAAGAGCAGCCAACACTTCAAACAGACAGATGGCAGCTATCCCTGAACCATCCTGGTGCTGAGAGATCAACAATTGTGCTGACACATTGGCACAATGCATTTGACCCCTGATAATAGCAAGGAGTTTGCAGTCTTTTCATAGCAGGTGCTATTGACTTCAGCCATGGCTCAGTTGGTAGCACTCTTGCCTCTGAGACAAAAGGATTGTGGGTTCAAGCCTCACTCTAGAGGCTTGAGCACAAAAATCTAGGCTTACACTTGTACTGAGTCAGTACTTGAAGGAGTGCCATCTTTCAGATGTTTCATTAAACTAAGGCCATGTGTACCCTCTCAGATGTACATAAAAGATCTAATAGCTTTATTCAGAAGAAGAGGAGAGGCATTGTCTCTGATGTCATGGCCAATTTTTAACAATTAATCAACATCACTAAAACAGATGATCTGGTCAGTATAACATTGCCATTTGTAGGGCTTGCTATGTGCAAATTGGCTGTTGTGTTTCCTACATTACAGCAGTGACTACACTTCTAAAGTATTTACTTGGCTATAAAACACTTTAGGATGTCCTGAGATTGGGAAAGGTATTATATAAATAGAAGTTTTTCTTTCTTATTAGGTCACTGGTTCATATTGTAATCATTCTTTCAAGTTTCTGACAGCTAGGATGGTTTAAGATCAGCTTTGAATTGCAACTTCCAGCATTATTTTCCCTTAAATTTTATAACATTTTTGCATCTTTCTTGCCTCCTTCCTCCTAATACCTGAGCTCAAATAACAAGGGATACAAGTTAAAAAGTAGGGAATAGGAACTGGATGGCACAGTGCTTTAGATGCTGGTCTTTCACTCTGAGTTGTGGGTGTAAATCCAGCTTGAATTGATGGGATGTCAGTGTTATCTGTCTGTCGGCTATAAGGGGCCCATCTGGAATCAGTTTGGGTAGACTCAATCCAAAATTGTCCAAATTCAGTGCTAATCTCAATCTCAGTCGGGGAATGCACAGAAAAGAGGTGAGAAACATCAACAAAAGTCACATTGGTGTAGAAAGGACTGCTCTTTGGCTAAAGCACAGTGTAGTGGGAGCTGTACCTGCCCTGGGAGTGTTTGATGGATCCGTGCAGAGGGAACCTTACTCTGTATTTAACCCGTGCTGTACCTGATCTGGGAGTGTTTGATAGGACAGTGTAGAAAGGGACTTTACTTTGTACTTAACCCGTGCTGTACGTGCCATGGGAGTGTTTGATGATGGCTCTGTTACATATGATGGAAAGTTCTATTCCCTAGCATCAACATAATATACAATATTAAAGAAAGTCTGGAAATATAGTCAACCAGAGTCAACGAAAGGCTATTTTAGCCGACATATGACTAGGTTAAAGAGGCAGTTTTTCTCTCTGGAGAGGGAAGAGAATTAGGCATATTGTGAGAGAGCAGCTAATGAGGTTAATTTATCAAAACACAATTCTGATCCCTAAAATGTCCTTAGTCTTATCCCTCCTTGAGGGGATTGGCAAGTGAGACGTTTGCCATTGCTGGTTATGTACAGGAGTAGGACAATACCCTTGTTGTACAGAGAGGTGCAAGATCTGCCATTGTAACAGTACCATCATGGGGGAATGCTAATCAGTAACACACCCGTTAGACAATCCAATGTGAACCATTTCTCTCTAACAGGTTAGAACTACAATGTTCTGTGTCACTACACCACTTAGAAAATACTCAGTAAGCAATGAGAAAGAGGCCTTTGAAAAGTTAATGTGCTGCTGTGTAACATATTTAACATGTCATGTGCCTTTAAACTATTAGATGTTAAACTGGTCAATTCAAAGCTGCTGTATCTCACAGTGGCTGAAAAGTTAATGTATATTTTAAGCGAGGAGTAAGAGGATCCATCTTGTTAGAGGTTTGTGGCTGACAGGGCCTCTTTCACTGGTGCAGTTTATAAGCACATTACTCATATAGAGCAGAGGCCCAGGTTTGATACCCAGTCTGTAGCTAGCCTCAATTGACCGGACCAGGGAGAGGAAAGTCAGCCCAGCTTTCCTCTGCTTATTTCTATCCAGTGTCTCCTGCTGGAAATTACACCTGTAGTCAAGTTCCCTAATTATATTCATTTTACTCGGCTCACGCCTGAGGAAGGGTCTGCAGGGCTGCTAATGGAACAGTCATCACCTTGAGGAAGAGGGGAAGAATTTGATTGCAAAACCAATGTTCCCTGCTCCCTCTATTCTGATATCGTGTATTCAAATTGAATTTTAGAGCTTGGGGTTTGCTGACCTCCTCTCTTCTGTGTTACTGGCGGGAACCCAAGAGAGAACAGCAGAGGTCAGTGGCTCGAGTACACAAACTGTGCTTTTCTGAAGATGAGCTCCAGTGACAACCTCAATATCTATATTACTGACAGCACTTGGACAAACAGCTTGGCAGCATTTTGATCGGGGCCTGGTTATGTAGCTGGTAGTAGGAACGGCTTGTGACATTGGAATAGGATTAAGCACATCTAAGGTGCAGCATCGAAGAAAATGTCCATTTTTCAAAGAAATATCAAAACCATTGTCTTTGAGTGTCAAACAAGAGAATTTTCTAAAATCACTTCTTCATTGCTGGCCAGACATATCACCAGCCTTCTCTACAGAATTTAAGCACTGTCTGAGATGGGTGTACTTCATCCTAAATTTTAAATTTTTAAATTCTAATCCATGGCCTTGCCCCTCCCTATCTGTTTTATCTCCTCCAGATCTGTACAGCCCTCTGAGATATTTGTGCTTCTCCAATTCTGGCTGCTTGAACATTTCCGATTTTAATCGCTCTACCATTGGCAGTGCAGCCTGCAACTGCCCAGGGACTTAACTCTTGGGCCAGAGTTTTTCCCTCATTGGCCGGGCTCGGCGGGGGGTAGTTGGGAAGCCGACTGCCGTCCGCGATTGGCTCTGCTCCATGATTTCACACGGGCAGGCCAGTCAAGGCTCGCCCTGCGTGGATCATGAGCAGCAGTGCTGAGCACTACCTGTGCGGGCGGTGGGAGGGGAGGGAGAGCGGGCCTGGCGTGCAGTTCGTGCATGCGCGCGAAAGAGTGCTTCAGTCTCCCTGGGGCACGGAGCTGCCTCGGAGATTGAAGCCACTATTAAAAAAAATCAATGAAGACAGTAAAAATTTAAGAAAACATGTCCCCTCGTGATACTCTGTCACATGAGCTGGGACATGTATTTAATTCAAAAATAAAGTTTTCATTTAATGTTTATTTGCTTTAGGAAACCTCATCCTGCTCGTGGATGAGGTTTCTTAAAAAATGTAAAGGCCGCTTGGCCTTTTCGCCTGCCCGCCAACCATAAGGTTGGACTTGCAATGAAAATTTGATTTTAATGAGCTTGTTAATGGTCTTAATAGGCATTTCAATTATTGTTGGGCATGCAGCCGACTCTGCCACGTGTCCATCTAACGAAATATCGCGTGAGTGCGCATTGACGTCAATATTACACTCGGGCGTGTTGGGCGCGTGCCTGCATGCTGAATGTAAAATTCTGGCCTTGAATTCCCTCCCTAATTGTCACTCTGCCTTTCCAGCTCTCTCTTTCTCTGCTTCTGTCCTATATCTCCTGATGTGGCTCGGTGTCAAATTTTGTTTGATAATCACTCCTATGTAGCACCTTGGGATGTTATGAAACATCTCATTAAAAGCTACTTTAAAGCTGCTATATAAATGCAATTTGTTGTTTGTAGCTGTTATAATTTGATAGGATAATTAACGAATCTATGACGTACATAGCTACCAGTAGCAGTTACTGACTCAGGAGATAGGTATATCAATGCACCTTAACACTGCTCTAACTCCCAGAATTAGTTTTCAGGGATAGCCACCAGCCACTTGGTGAAGCTTGCTTGCTATCGGCCCCTCTTTCATCTCTGGCTTCCAGCCTCTCTCTTCCAATGAACTTTCCAAATCCATCTATCAGTATTATAGTGATTGCTACTTTGTACTTTCCTCTCTCTCATCCCTCCCAAGCTCCCAATCTTGTGTTCTACACACTCTTGAATCTTGCTGCATTTTCACTAAGTTGTCACAATCTGAAATGTGCTGCCTGAAAGGGCTGTGGAAGCAGATTCAATAATAACTTTCAAAAGGGAATTGGATAAATATTTGAAGGGAAAACATTTTTCACAGCT
The DNA here is from genome assembly GCF_964194155.1 of Cetorhinus maximus. Lineage (NCBI taxonomy): Eukaryota > Metazoa > Chordata > Chondrichthyes > Lamniformes > Cetorhinidae > Cetorhinus > Cetorhinus maximus. The sequence continues at coordinate 16,480,004 of NC_135893.1, read as the reverse complement.
ATTGTGACAGAGCTGGGGGAGTTAGATGAATTGGACAGCTCTACCAAAGAACCAGCACTGGCAAGGTAGGCTGAATGGCTTCCTCGGACACTGAAATGGAAACATGTCGCAGTGTCCCACACAGTAACTCATGCTTTCCCAGAACTTCAAAATGTAGAACTTACCTTCTTTTGTAGTCTTTTAATATCCAAGCATAGGGTGGGGTGGGTCAACTAATTCTTGATTTATCCTGTACTCTTTTCAATTTTGCACTGTGCTGACTGTTGGGCCTTGATCTTTCAGTGTTTCTCAGTTAAATGCAGTTAAACACTGTGCCATGACAATGTGCACTGGCACTTTTTTTCCCCCACTAATACCAGCTTTTTATTTGCGGAATTTTTGTAATTGAATTCAAATTCTCAAATTGCCATGGGGAGGTTTGAATTTATGTGCTGCTAAATCATTAGTCTAGGTGTCTGAATTTGAGTCCAGTAATATAGCTAATGTGTTGCTGTATCTCATAACCAACATACTGCAACAAATGGACAATCCTGACTATTGCATGATGTCTTCCCAAGATTGTCTGGCAGAGATTGGTGGTGCCAACTTGTGGTTGAGCTTTGCTGTGCATCACACACTGCTATTTTGCAATGAAATGTAAGTTCCAATCTTCATCTGAAAGCTCACAAATAGATAATGGGGGCTGAATTCTGGGAAATCCCATATTATTAACACATCTCATGTTTACTGATTATTTTGATAGTAAATGTGGGACCCAGCAATTTGTTTGGGAAAAATTTTGATTTAAAATTATTTAGTAGGATGGGAGGATGTTTTACTCAGCATGTCCTTTGTTTATACAGGCTGGAGCTTTGATCCGGTCTGTGCATGTACATTGCATTAAGCGGATGTGCATATCAACTAGACAACAGGTCCATCCATCTGACCTTCTTGTAATCAGTCAAGCAGAAATCCTGCAATTAGCATTCCCCACCTAGCCTCTTCCATGAGGATTATTGAAGGAATGAGAACATGAAGGAAAAGCAACATTAAACTTTCTGAATCTATCACTGAAAGCATTGGGAAGTAATTCTAACATCTGTTAAATGCCCAGCAGAAGCTTGCCCTTTGTATCACTTGACTTGTGAGTCAGAATCTCTGATCTTTTGAAACTTGCCTCAGTGGGCAAGGTTTTTATTTGATTTTAATTCTCGTCCCTGTACCCCCTAACCCCCAAACAACAACGGTGCTGACTCCTTACTGGTTACAGTTCCATGGACACTAGGTACCAGCTACTACCTCTTGCAAGCCCATGTGCTCATTCTTAATGTGAAAGAAATAAAGCTTTACATTTATATTGCACCTTTCACAACCCAATATGCTTTACAGCCAGTGAAGTGCTTTTGAGTAGCTATTGTTGTAATGTAGGAAACAGAGAAAACAGTTTGTACACACGGCAAGCTCCCTGATAACGAAGGTAAGAGCCCATGGGAGCCAAGGCAATTTGGCAAATTGGATCCAGAATTGGCTGAGTGGCAGGAAGCAGAGGGTGATGGTCGAGGGGTGTTTTTGTGACTGGATGCCTGTGTCCAGTGGGGTTCCACAGGGATTGGTGTTGGGCCTCTTGATGTTTGTGGTATATATAAACGACTTAGACTTGAATGTAGGAGGGTTGATCAGTAAGTTTGCGGATGACACAAAAATTGGTGGGGTGGTAAATAGTGAGGAGGATAGCCTTAGTTTACAGGAGGATATAGACGGGTTGGTCAGATGGGCTGATCAGTGGCAAATGGAATTTAATCCGGATAAGTGTGAGGTGATGCACTTCGGCAGGACAAACAAGGCACAGGAATACACGATGAATGGTTGTAACCTGAGAAGTACCGAGGATCAGAGGGACCTTGGTGTGCATGTCCACCGGTCCCCTAAGGTAGCGGGACAGGTAGATAAGGTGGTTAAGAAGGCATATGGGATACTTGCCTTTATTAGCCGAGGCATAGAATATAAGAGCAGGGAGGTTATGCTGGAACTGTATAAAATGCTGGTTAGGCCACAGTAGAGTACTGCGTGCAGTTTTGGAATCCGCATTATAGGAAGGATGTGTTTGCACTAGAGAGAGTGCAGAGGAGATTTACCAGGATGTTGCCTGGGCTAGAGGGTTTTAGTTATGAGGAGAGATTGGATAGACTGGAGTTATTTTCCCTGGAGCAGAGGAGATTGAGGGGGGACATGATTGAGGTGTATAAAATTATGAGGGGCATAGATAGGGTAGACAGGAAGGAACTTTTCCCCTTGGTGGAGGGATCAATAACCAGGGGGCATAGATTTAAGGTAAGGGGCAGGAGGTTTAGAGGGGATGTGAGGAAGAATTTTTTCACCCAGAGGGTGGTGGGAATCTGTAACTCACTGCCTGAAAGGGTGGTAGAGGCAGAAACCCTCATAACATTTAAGAAGTATTTGGATGTGCACTTGCGATGCCATGGTATACAAGGCTATGGGTCTAGTGCTGGAAGATGGGATTAGAATAGTTAGGTACTCGTTTGACCGGCGCAGACTAGATGGGCCGAAGGGCCTTTTTCTGTGCTGCAGACCTTTATGACTCTATGACTCAAGTAGCAATGTGATAATGACCAAATCATTTAATTTAGCGGCGTTGATTGAGGGATAACTATTGGCCAGGGCACCAAGGAGAACTCCCTGCTCTTCTTCAGAATAATGCCATGGGATCTTTCATGCCCACATGTGAGGTTAGAAGGGGCTTTAGTTTAACATAGCATCTGAAAGACGATACCTTTGACAGTGAAGCACCCTGACAGTACTGCACTGGACTGCCAGCCGAGATGGTTGTGCTCAAGTCTTTGGAATGTGACTTCAACCCACAACAGTTTGACTCAAAGGCAAGAGTGCTACTCACTGTGTCACAGCTGACACCTGATGTGTGAGGCTAGGCAGTGAGTGTTAGTATTTGTCTATGAAGAACACCACAGTCTTCACCCAATTCTGAGCACTGTCACGGACAGATGTACTTGCTCTCTTATTGCCCACAATCAGTATGTTTTTCATGGAAAGAGGGGTGTCCTTTCTTATCCTTGGAGTGTGTATTCCAAGTAAATAATTCAGTAGCAAACTTTTGTGAATTTAAAGTAAAGAAGATTATTTATTCTCGCACACTTACCTGAATTAATGCAAAGTCACACACTCAGTACACACACACACACACACACAAACACACACACACGATATAAATAAAGGTAGTGCACTTTTATAGATTACAGTTAATTCAGTCTCTGATCTGCAATTTCCAGTCTCCCACGTGGCAGGCCTGTGGATTATTGAATGGATTTGATGATATAATGTTGAAGTGAGGGTCTTATAAAGCAAAGGGTTCACAGCAGGTTGTGAGGTTTCTTATAGTTAAATATCTAGGAACAGGTTAAGTACTTTGGCTACTTGATGACTTGCAGCTAGTTTCAAAATCTGGTTCTCAGACAGACTGACGACTGATAGTTTTGATGATCTTGTGGGTCCTGAGGTAATAAGGGTGTATGACTGCAGGGTTAACACTTCTGAGGCCCACTCAGTCTAGTTTTGATGGGGGAGGCCATCGACATACAATGGGAAGTTGACAGTGGACTTTGAGTTTCCATCTTCCCTTTTGTCCGGTATGAAACAAGTACAAACCCCTCTTGTAAAGTGAGGGGCTTTACAAGGCCCTCATTTCAACATTGAATCATCAAATCCATTCAATAAGTCACAGGTCTGCCACATGGGAGACCAAAAATCGCAACATGGAAACTCCATGGTCTTTGGGCGTTGGCACGTCCTTAAACAATGTATGAATTCCACAAATGACTGTAAGGTACCCTCACCTATGTCCATTTTTAAAAATTCATTCATGGGATGTGGGTGCCACTGGCTTGGCCAGCATTTATTGCCCATCCCTAATTGCTCTTGAGAAGGTGGTAGTAAGCTGCCTTCTTGAACCGCTGCAGTCCATGTGGTGTAGGTACACCCACAGTGCTGTTAGGGGGAAAGTTCCAGGATTTTGACCCAGTGATGGTGAAGGAATGGCATTATATTTCCAAGTCAGGATGGTGAGTGGCCTGGAAGGGGAACTTCCAGGTGGCAGTGCTCTCATATGTCTGCTGCCCTTGTCCTTCTAGATGGTAGTGGTCATGAGTTTGGAAGGCGCTGTCTAAGGAGCCTTGATAAGTTAGGTATTCGCTAGAGACTTGATACTCTGTAGTCCAACTGCCAATAGTCACATGATTTGCCACAGCCAACCTAGAAGCTTGTTTGTGTCCAGTTTGTAGAAGTATTGTCTGAAAGTTTATAAATGGCATGCCTTTATTGGGCATGACAGCACTTTCCAGCAGGTTGCGATCAGGAACAGATGGCCTTGCTGTTTTATCTCCTACCTAACCAAGATGTGCTACACCACTTACTGCTGGCCAGTTGAAATAGGTTATCAAGCACAGACCACAAATTATGCTTGGATCTTCTGTGTTCATGTGGCTGAGTACTGGCTACAACAGAACAGTTACTAACTGAGCTCCAGGGGATCTGAGAGACTTGATGAACCCTCAGTACTGACTAAAGAAACAAGTGCTGTACATGTGAGGTGTTTATTGGAGAAGCCCAGAGGTGGTCAGTTGGAGGTCTGCGGCCTAGATTTCCCGGCCCTCTTAGCATAAGACTCGTACAGCAGAAAATGAAATGAAAGTAATTTTTTTAAAAAAAAGTAGCTCTTCAGTTCAGTAACGGAGCCTTTGAAGCACTGGAGAAAAAACTTTGCCATCAGACTAAATGGGAAAGGCTCACAGAACAATGCTTAATCACAACTTGTGCTTGGAGACTAAACATTTTCCAAGTGCTATTGAAATACATGCCATATCTTTTAGCATTGAGTCAGTAGAAATGGGTTGGATCTGGTCTAGGCTCAAGGTATAGTTTCAACAGGTTAATGTATATTCCATAATGTATATTAATTATCCTCAAAAGTAATAAGAAGGAAAGAACTTGTAATATATGGCTTTTTCCATGATCTCAGGATGTCCAAAATGCCTTACATTCAAGTAAGTACTTTCCGACGTGTAATCACTGTTGTAATATAGAAAACGTGGCAGCCAATTTGCAAGATCCCAAAAACAGCAAGCTGATAGTGACTAGATAATCTGTTTCTGTAGCGTTGGTTGAGGGATAAATAATTGTCCAGCGCAATGGGGAGAACTCCTCTGTTCTTCAAAACATTGCCTTGGACTCTTTTATGTCCAACTGAGAGGATAGATTGGGCCTCAGTTTAAGGTCTCATCTGAAAGATGTTTGATATTCTGGTGATTCTGTGGCACTGTTGCTGTTTTAAAAATCCTGCTGTTGTACATTTTTTCATGCTTTACTTGTGTGGTGAGTTCTGCTCAAGAACTAAATTGACCTTGTTTAGATCACATGCAGATTTGCAGCCCCACTTAAATAACTGTATGCGTGGAAGATTTGAAGTCTGGGGATGGTAGCAAAGTGGTAATGTTACTGAACTAGTAATTCAGAAGCCTGGATGAATGCTCCAGAGACATATCTTCAAATCCCACCACAGCAGCTGGGGGAGTTTAGATTCAATTAATTAATAAATCTAGAATAAAATGCTAGTCTCATTAATAATGATCATGAGCAGACCAGATTGTTGTAAAAACCCATCTGGCTCACTGATATCCTTGGGATGGAAATCTGCCATCTTTATTCGGTCTGACTAACATGTGACTCCAGACCCACAGCAATGTAGTTTACTCTTAATTGCCCTCAGTTGCAGTGTCTCATCACCACCTGCATAAGGGCAATTGGTAATGGGCAATGGCGACATTCACATCCCAAGAACAAATAAAAAATAAGTTTTTCTGTTGGTGCACCTTTTTCAGCGATGGTGGAGCAGATCTGCATTTAGCAGGAATACAAACCTGAATTGTTGTTGTATCTGGGAGAGCTGACAGCTCATCCTGCTTGCAGCCTCATCATTTATATTTGCCGGCACCAGTGCTTCATCACCGGTGTTCCCTAGGCAACCCATTGAAGGCTGCACTATGACATCAGCACGGCACTGGACTTAGTACAGAGTGTAATTCATAAAATCTTATGGTACAGAAGGAGGCCATTCATCCCATTGTGCCTGTGCCGGCTCCTCAGTAGAACCATTCAAATTAGTCCCATACCCCTACTCTTTCGCCATAGCCCAGCAAAGGTTTCCTTTTCAAGTATTTATCCAATTCCTTTTTCCCTTTTCTAAGTTATTATTAAATCTGCTTCCTTTCAGGCAGTGCATTCTAAATCAATCATCTTGCTACATAAAAAAATTCTCCTCACCCTCCCTCTGGTTCTTTTGCTAATCATCTTAAATCTGCATCCTCCGGTTACCAGATCCTCTTGCCAGTGGAAAGAGTTTCTCCTTATTTATTCCATCAAACAACCTCATGATTTTGAACACCTCTATTAAATCTTAATTCAACCTTCTCTGCTCAAAGGAGAACAACCCCACCTTTTCCCTCACATTTTGTTGCCAGGTTTAAAAAGCCACAGGCAACCAGGCAGTGAGTGTGCAGAAGGGACCCGAGCTTTGGGAATAACCTCTTCTATAAACCTGTCCTGCATTGGCTGCCATGACTAGCCTGTATTCAAGCAGTGGACAGGTCTGTCTCAGCATGGACCAATATTAATGATGGCCTTTACATTTTTGTCAGAGTTTTCATTTATATCCACTGAGAAAAAAACCATGTGGCTGCAAGCATATGTGTCACATGACTTCCCCCTCTATTTGTTAATGAAATGAATCTCTGGGACATATAGCGTACCTCCACTCTGCACCCCCCCGCCCCTTCCCCTCCCTTCCTACCTGCACCCTCTTGGTCACGGTGCCTCAAGATAGGGGATAAAATATGCCATTAACCCCTCTGAAAAAGAAAAGGGGCAAGTGTATAAATAATGTTCACTTCATGAAAATAAAATGTGTCTCAAGCTGTCGATGTAAAAATACTGCCCAAATCTGGAAGGGAATTAATGCAAAATTGCCAGTGCTCACTGCTCATGTATTAAAATTCAGCTGAAAAGTCGAACGCACATGGAATCTGTAATTCGCATTCACAGGGGAAGGCTGCAGTTGACACAGTGCAACTGCGTTACTGAGACAGAATTTAAATAGAAATGGAGGAACTGAGCCCATTGAGCCAGTCAAATGCAATCGATTAGAAATTCTAATCAACAGAATATCAAGTACCTGGCTGGTGATCTCAGAATTGGGAATCTGGGGACAGTTGAGGTGTACCCAACACTTGAACCTGTCGCATACAGCTTGTTGTACACAAGACTGCTGCCATTGTGATAACAAACCAACCAGTGAGATAGGTTTATTTATTAACTGAACAATTAACAGGGATTGATTTAAGTCACTAAGTCATATTGCACTTTCAATAAAGAAAAGCCTCATTGAACTTGGCAGCAGAATCACTCTGTACTTAAGAACCCCATAGGTCAAATATCAGCTGGCTGCTCAAAAATTAGGCTTTGATTAAAGGAATACCATTTTTAAATGTACTGTTTATTTCTCTCTCCCCCACTGTGGCCACACTCCCATTTTCTCTAACTCCAACCATACTGCCATTTTTCCTGCTGCTTGCCTGAAGAATAAACCCATTTCAGTGCCTCACTTCAAGGGGAAATCCCTCATGTCTAAGCCCAGATGTTGCATGTCGTTGGACTACTCAGCTGTGTAGGGCATCACAGTCAAGCTCGACCCTGTCCTTTCCCAACATCTAGACTTTCTGGTGGAACAGGAATGGGAACCCAGTGTGGACATTTTAATTGCCCTTCCAACCAAGCAGGCCAATTGATCCCCCTCAAGCCCCGGTTTTTCTTTCAATTTACTCATCATGGAATGTAGCCACCACTGGCAGGGCTGGCACTTATTGCCCATTCCTAATTACCCTTGAGAAGATGATGGTGAATTACCACCTGGAATCCGTGCGGTGAAGGTGTTCCTGTTAGGTAGGGGATTGCAGGATTTTGACCCAGCGATGGTGAAGGAATGGTGACATATATCCCAGCAAGTTGTAACCAGTTGACTAAGCGCAGGCCTGAATCCACTTGTGGAGTACCAGTGATATAAAAAAAAAGTTTATTACTCCCTGATCCACTTGAAAGAAACAAGCCATTTCTTACCCATTCCACTTCTCTTCATTTACAGGTGCACATCATTTACTTCCTGTGATGTGAAGTAGGACTTTAACTTTGCTGAAGACCTACTCCAAGTTTGCCAGCTGATACCAGGAACTCCCAATGTGGAGTATTGCAGCCCTGATCCTATTGTTTTTCTGTGTCTATTCTGATCTACACATTTACAAAGCTGAAGAAATGTGACATGGAATTAAAATTGGAGGAAGTAGTTTGAGCTTTTTGATTGGTTTGGTGAATGGCAGTTGATGGTTCCTCAATGGTAGTTTTGGAATCATTTCAGCAACTTGCTTGGTTGTTTTCTCCTGAGTTAGCACTTTGTGATTACTTGCTTTTCCTAGCACTTAGCTCTGTGTGACCAACACATTGCATATGTAATGCTTTGAAGTGTGACAGACCATAGCCCACTCACAATGGACACACTTTCCACATAACATGTTTAATGATATAGTTTAATCACAATGCAATAGAGCATTTCTATTTCTCTTTTCCCTTTACTTTCCTGTGCCAAATATAGTTCACAGTCTAAAAGCTGGGCTTCTCACCCTCTCAGTTCTAAAACAGTCTATGGGCATATTTCATTGCCTGTTTGACTCTAGCTCTGATTTATGCTCCTTTTTTGTAGGTCTTTGCTGAGTTAGCTGATTGCAATTTGAGCAGCTTTAGGACATCACAATAGCCTTCACCACTTGGATAAATACTTGGAAGTTTTATAGGGTGATGGGCAAAGAGCAAGGGAATGGGATTAATGGGGTAGTGCTACCCAAAAAACTGGTACAAGCACAATAGGCTAAATGCCTCCTTCTGTGCAGTATCACTTTATGATTTCTGGATTAGCAAGGTGAATAAAATCAGACAAGGTTGCCTGTCTTACTCACTATCCAAAGGACTCCTCCCGAAAAGTGCATCCATGTAGGATACTGGCTTTCCTCGGTGGCTAGTACTCTTGTCTCAGAGTCAAAATGTTGTAAGATCAAACCCCACTCTAGGGCTTGATCACATAATCTAGGATGACCCTGTAGTGAACGAGTTGCCACATTTTAAATAAGGCATTAAGCCAAGGCTCCAGAAACCTGTTGAGATCCCATAGTATTATTTGCAGTTGAGAAGGTGTCTTGATACCTAAACAGACATTCAAACAAAATCACCAAAAAGTAGATTAAAGTTGCTGTTTGTGGTATCTTGCAATATGCAAAATGTCTACAGGACAACAGTCATTTCAAAGTAACTTATTTAGGGCAATTTTAATCTAAGTTGCTGGGCGAGAAACCCATGCAATCAAATGAAACACTGGGTTTGACTTAAATGGAGAGTAAAATCAGCATTGCTCCCAATCCCGTCAGTTTTTCCACTGGCAGGTTATATTGCCCCTATTGTGTGCATAGTGCTTTGAGTCATTTCTGAGAAATGGCACGATATGAACAGCAAGTATATAGGAACAGGAGTAAACCATTTTGTCCCTTGAGCCTGTTCTACCATTGGATCAGATCATGGCTTGATCTGTACCTTAACTCCGTTTACTTGCCTTTGCTCCATATCACTTGATACCTTTCCCCGACAAAAATCTAGCTATCTCAATCTGGAAAATTTCAGTTCCCCCAGCATCTTTCCTTTGGGGTTGTGATGCCCCCGCTTGCTGTCAATACTTGCTGCCTAGACTCATGTATGAGGTGCAGTAGGCAGCCTGCCTATATGGTGCCGAACCCTAATGTAAGCCATTGTTTTCGGAGTTGGTGGGGGGGCATTGGGTGGGGGGAAATTGGGGGGGAAATAAAGGAAGAACAGAAGATGCTTGCTTAAAATCTACAGACTCATGTCAGACATTTTGGAGATGAAGCATGAGAAGACAGCATTTGGGAAATGTAAATTTGGTTGTTTATTTTTTAATAGTCCCAGAAAAATGCTTGGTGGAAAATCACAACAGAAGACTGTTCAACATAACTGCAAAAATGATGGTTATAGGCAGGTTCATTACAGGAAAAGTGAACTGGTACTTAACATTTTTTAAGAGGACATTTCCATTTTAATGGTGCTTCAGAAACACATTAAGGTGTGCATGAGCTGACACACTTGGTTGGATTCAAACCATTTTAATAGCTGTGGATGGTATTATTCTGGATAAGCATATTTCACTGAAAAAATTACCAAATTACAGCAGAAAATACAGGTTTATTCCCCTTGAACTGTCTTTGTAGTAACTGATATTATACAGAATGTTTGCCAAAATATGGCACTCCTGTGAATTGTCCTTTATTGCAGATTGGCTTGGGGAAATTGAGCGCAAGAAATTCACGTATTTAATATAACATCTAGGCAGTTGCAAATAAAATAGAGGAGAAATGATGCACTGCCTGATGTTTTATTTATGTAGGGATGTACTTCAATGCGATGAAATTTGTAGATAGTCAGCTTTAGATAAACACAAGTATCCAATGGACCAAACTATTTCAATTAACACATTCTATGCAGAATCCAGATGGGCCAAATGCCCTCCAAATCATTCCAATTGTAGATCATCCCAACGGAATAAACCATTCCCAGTTGCTCCCAATGCGTTGAATTTCAGTTAATGAAGCCATTTTCCATTCAGTCCTCTTACATGAAATTCCAAGGACTTGAACCTCTTCCCATTCACTCCCATGGCATAGAATTGTAATGGACCCAACCCATTTCTTTGCGATCCCATTGTACATGTTCCCAATAAGCCAAGCCACTTTCAATTAATTCCCATTGTATAGACTGCCAGTTGATCAAACCCTTTTTTCTATTCACTCCCATGCTACAGAACTCAAATTAGTCTAGTTATTTTCTGTTCGCTCCCATTCTATAGAATTCCAGTGGAGCAAACATCACCCCATTTACTCCCATTGTACAGAATTGCTGACTCAAACATCCCACTTAGAAACAAAATCCTGATTAAAGCATAAAATTTGACCTGGTTATCCATTTGTTTAATGCTCAGAGTATTAAACAAGGTCAGTCGTCTGCCAGAATTTAACAAGGGATTGCAGTCCATTTCAGAATTGTAATCACTTCTACATGAAATAAATGTCTTTGTTTTCTCTGAATGGCTGAGTGAGTGAATGATTGAGTGAGCCGAGGATTTGCAAACGAGCTATTTTTATCCACAGTTCACAGAAATCCTGGTCTGAACCCAATCCTGGTTCAAGCATAACATTTCTTGGCAAAGTATTTGTGCATTTATCAAGATCCCAACAGATTGTCAAAATTAAAAAAAAATCTTGTCAGAGTTTGGGTGAAATTAACACTTCCATCTGACTCCGGGGTCAAATGGGATAAAAGCAGTATTGCTTAATTTATTTGGAGATGCACTTCAACGCAATGAAATTTGTAGACAGACACAAGTATCCACTGGATCAAACATTAGCAGGTGCTGTGCAAAATCCAGATGGGCCAAATGCCTTCCAATTCATTCCAATTGTAGATAATCCCAATGGTGTAAACCATTCCCATTTACTTCCATTGCTGTGCTGTCATCTCATTTGGTTCTATGGTTGGATGGAAGTGTTAATTTCACTCAAACACTGACAGAATTTTTTTTTAGTTTTGACAATCTGTTGGGATCTTGATAAATGCACAAGCACTTTGCCAAGAAATGTCATGTTTTTCTCCTGTCTCCTCCATTCATTGTTTGCTCTTCTACAGTTCCATGAACATCAAACCCTCCTCTGGTATCTCATCTGTTCATGCGTGAGCCACAATGAGAGTCACAGGTTCTTTAACAACGGTTCTGATTCTGTCCTTATCCCATTCCCAGCAGGGGCCATTGGATAATAATCAGAACTAAAGATTCTGACTGATGCTTCCCCTCCCTAACCAGTGGTGCTGAGGCTGATTTGAGTCCTGACTGCCTCCCTGGTTATGAAAACATTTAAAACTTCTGTTTATATAGAAATTGCAGGATGAAAGAAAGAGCAAGGTTCCTTGAGCTCAATGGTTACCATTCTGGCAGTCACATGATACAATCATATGAAGTTGTTGACTAATCATGACAGTCAATGTATCAATTAACCTAGAACAAACCCAGATATGAGGCAAAGAAGACCCCATGGGTGGAAACCTTTGGCAACCATAGGTTTGCAGTCACCTGTTGTGCTGACCACATGTCATGTTTCAAATTACTCGCATTGTATCCCAAAATATTATTTTCTGAAATGATTTGCCTTTGAATGAATTAGTACTAACTGCTTTCACTGCCTCCCTATGGAGCCTGTTTCATAGATTTACCACTCATTCACTGAAATAATGTTTCCTCAGGTTAGTTTTGAATTTATGCCTTTGGGGCGCAAGCAGTGTCCTCTGCTTCCATGACTCTGGACAAGGCGAAATAACTGGTCATAGTCTACAATATTTAGCCTATTTAGAATCCTAGAGACAGCAGTCAGACCTGTAAGAATATCGATATGTTTGTACATTGTTTTAGCTACAGTAGAGGCTGAACTAAAATATGGAAAGGATTTGTTTAAATCATGTTCTTGAAAAAGCCTTTTTCCTTGTCATGTTCTCAAAGGCCCTTCTCAAAACTGCTGATAAGGGAAGCTTTTGAAACAAAGGCTTTTATCACTGCAGAAGTGCCATGAGTGCACATATATCAGAAGATTGTTTGGATCAGAGTATGGTTTGTGGGGAGATGGGGTGGTCGGTGGATGCAATAAATAAGAATTAACGCCTTGATGTGAAATGGGGCATGAATGAGGCCACTCATCTCTGTTTGGTAAACTATTTGAAGCAAATGGGTAGCTCTAAAACATGAGATAAGGCTGGGATTTGACAGGAAGATAATCAAAATGAGATTGCTGCCATGTTTAACTAAGAGAGGAAGAGAGAAAGGGAGAAATGAGCTAAGGAACCTGCATTAACTGGTTCGCTGTTCCTCTAACCACTGACTACAACCAAAGAGACCGTAGGGAAAGTGTGAAAATAAGAACCTTATCCATGGTAGGCAATCTTTAAAATGAGGTTTGCACTGTCCTGAGTAATCTGCAGCACCCAGAATCTCCTGCTCTTCAATGTTATTCATTCTATCTGAAGCACTTTAGCTCATTTGAGTGCTGTCAAGTTTGCCTTCACTTTGATAATAAAAGGTGCAGTAATTCCCTGGGATATTAACAAGAATGTAGGTTACAAAGAGAGACTGAGAGGTTGTGGCTTTTTATTATTGGGGCTGAGAAGGTAAAGGCCTGATAGGGGTCTTTAAATTTATGATAGGGTAGAGTGTTCGATCAGCCAGTGAGTCAAGAGACATGAGGCCACAAATTTAAGTTAGTTTCACAAAGAATTAAAGGGGATGTTTGAGAAAAATAACTTCAGATAGAGGTTGGTTAGGGTGTAGAATTCTCTGCCACAAAGGGCTGTATGATTCCCACTGCCATCCAATACACAAGGAAGGACTGGCTTTCTCAGAAAGGTGTGGAATTCTTGGGGATTGTCACAGCAAAATTGGGTGATGGGGCAGTTTCTAATAATCCAGCATTGTGGAAACATTTACAGAGCCACTCAGGGAAATCTCATGATGCCTCTCACGGCAGTCCACTCAGGAAGGACCTAGGGCTGGATTTTAGCTACCGAGTTGGGAAACTTCCTGACTCACTGACCCACCTCGGTAAAAAGTACACCAAAATGCATAATAATCACACTGGAGGCAGTGCAGGTGCAGGATATAGTTAGGCCTGCAGACCCTGGAAGCAGAGCATAGGCAGCCACGGGACGGGCGGGTGATGAGGTAGGCTGGTTAAAAGGATGCCTTGCTTCTCTGGAACTTCATTCTAGTTGTTAGCCCCTCTAGCCCTCACCCCTCACAGTCCTTCACCACCACCACCTACCCCACCATGGCCCCTCATCTCCTCCATGTCAACTCAATTCCCACTCATCACACCATCCATGCCCCCATGGCCTCTCATACCCTCCATGTCACCTTCCATAGCCACTTATCCAGTATCCACCATGGGAAGACCTCAGGAGCCATGTGCAGATGCAAAAAATAAACGTCTAACAATCTATTACGGCTCTCACTCCTACAGGCTTGATAATGAAAAAACCCAAATTCATAAAGTTCATTCAATGCTTTTAAAACTCCTCAAATGGATAATCTCTTATAAAAACAATCCAGACCCAACATCAAATACAGCTAATCCTTTAATAGCATCTTTAGGCTGTCAATCAAACTGTGAACGCACAACCTCTCGTTGAGATAATTAAAACTCTTGAAACTCAGCCAAGCATTCATAGTGACATAATGGTAGCCCTTGGAGCAATGTCAACAAAGAGCTCTATTGAAACTGCACAGCCGGGTGCTACCTTTTTTTCTAAACCTACACCTGTCAATCAAAACAGTCCAGCAGAGGGTTTTACTTAACTTTCACTGACAGCTGCAGCCTGTTTTTTTTTAATTTTAAAGAACAGGGCTTTTAAAAAACTTTAGATCATAACAGTTATACAGACCTTATCTGGCTTTCAAAGTGTTTCTGTCTTCTCCATCAATTCATAACCCCCACACTGTGGGTTAAGGCCCTTGGACCAGTGAAAATGGGGTATGTTTGATCTCAGCACTGAGTTCAAATGGCCCTGCTGAGTTTGGGGTTTCCCGCCTGTGTGTATCACACTTGCCCTCTTTCCCCTATCAGTAAAAACTGGATCTGTCAGAAATAGGGGTGGGTCTTCTGCATCTGGGCCATGCCGACTACTTTTAAAGGTCCGCAGAGTCTTCCTGACTGTGAAAATCCAGCCCTTAATCCTTAATAAGGATAGGTTTGGGGCAGTGGAATCACAATCTTCCCAAGGGACTCTTGTTGAATGCAGGAAAGAGTTGGTGGGCCCATGCGATAGGGAAAATATTTGAGAAATTGAGTCTGAAACTCATCTGGAAGTGGGGACATCTGTTATTCATCACTTTGTCATATCTCAGTATATTATGAATTTTCAGTCAATACCTTTAGAAACTGGACACAAACAGGCTATTAAAATGGCTGCTGCAAATCACGTGACATTTGACATTTGAACTACAGACTGTACCCAGTCTCAAGCGAATACCTAATTAAATATGGGTAGTTGTAGCCATCCAGGGAATTCACCCATCTCTTTGTTTAAGGATGGACCAACACAAAAGGACTATAGAACCTTCAGTTTCCTATCTATACGGTTCATCCTGATCAAAAGGGGAAATCGAAACTCAGTTGGTGGCAGATGAGAGTGAATGGACTCTATCAACCTTCCTTTGTATTATGATGGTTTTCCCCATCCAAACTAGACTGAGTGAATCTCAAACCACAACACAGGATGGTGGATTCAACACTAACACCACTCTTATTTGGAAAGGACTTTAAACTTGCAAAAGTCACGTGGTGAGACAGTCATGCTTCCTGTCTACTTGTTAAAAAAAATCAGCGAAAGCTGTTTATAGAGAGTTCCACCAGAAGGCCATTGAACCACTAGTTCAGTGGTCAGAAAGCCAGACCATGAACTAGCTGCAAAATCACCAAGCAGCCAAGGTAATTATCAGCAATACTTTGAGAGTGGGAGATCCCAACAGAGAGAAGGATTCCCCCAACATGTTCCAACTTCAAGTTTACCTGAGAACCAGCCTCCTAGAAATTCAACTACAAGAAACCTCAGAGCCTACTGAGATTTTTTTGCTATACAAGACCATCAGAAGCATGCCATGAGGGAGACCGGAAGCTGTAAAATCAGAGACTGAGATAAATATAAGGTGTAGAATTATATTACCTTCACCTGTATCTAATCTTTATGTGTGTGAGATATTGTGTTTAAATTTGGGATAAGTGTGTGAATAAATAACCTTCTTTATTCTAAAACTCAAAAAATCTTGCTGCTGAAGTTCTTTAATTGAAATATACACTCCAAAGTGGGTAAGAAAACCCACACTTCCTTCATGCAAAATATACTGATGGGCAATGAGAGAACACATACATTCTGTCCGTGATAACTTCTACTGTAAATGCTTAAATTCTGAGAGTAACTCAGCCTTGGAGCTGAGGGTTCCTGGCAGCCAATCTGAATGGTGATTCCTGTAAAAGAGTAATGTGCGAGCCTTTCCACTTCATCACCAGCCTCCAGTTGAAATAGTTAAAGCAACTTTCGAGTTTCCATTGAATTTTGCTTTGCACAGACAGCATCAGGGTTTTTTCCTCCCTCCTCTGTTCTCACCTGCTGCATAAGTTGAATTGATTCTGCCTTTGAGCTTTATAGAGAGTGTTGCTCAGCTCCCTGTGGGCATGTGGTGATGTTACTGCACTAGTAGTTCAGAAAAGAAAAGGAGGTGATACAGCCCAACACTCCTTTCAAGGCAGGATCGTGTTTTGAACTTCAGGAAAAGGATGGATTAATCAAGTGAATTCAAAGTGCTTCCTACAGGGGAGGAGAGAGGGGAAGGTAAATGGCTGAGACTCAATCCAGTGCCCCCTCGCAGGTCTCAGGATTCTGTGAGCAGAACCTTGCAAATACTGACATATTCTCAGAACCCCTCATAAATATTGACACTTTCAGAACCCCCCCTCCCCCACGTCCACTGTAAGTACTGACTCACTTCCAGGACACGCCCCATCACTGAATACTGACACAATCTCAGGACTACCCCTGTAAATACTGATACACTCCCAGAAGCCCCTGTAAATACTATCACACTGCTGGGGCCCCTGAAAAGCCTGATAGATTGCTGGCAACCCCCTGTCTCAACTTTGACCCGGCGCCATCACCGCTGGAACTGTTTTTAATGAGTTTGGATAAACTGTGCTGGGGATGCACAGTGTGGTTGATCCAGGTGAAGAGAAATTTCATAACTGCGTAGATCCTGTGGGATCCCCTCATGGACCCTGGATCCTACCTTAACTCAGAGGTGGTGTTAGTGCCCTGGCTACACCACACAGCGGCACATAACGTTCTGTAGGAAGTGAAAGTGATGTCGGTGGGAAGGAGGTGTGGGGAGGGAGAGGTGACGTTACTCCTGTGCATGTGTGCCAGGATAAGAGGTCAGACATTTATGATTGAGATGAGGTGAAATTTCATCACTTGGAGTGTTGCAAATCTTTGGAATACTGTACCCCAGAGGCCTATGGATGCTCATATGTTGAGTATATTTAAGACTGAGATAGATAAATTTTTGGACACTAAGAATATCAAGGGATAGGAGGTTCAGGGAGGAAAGTGGAGTTTAAGCTAAAGATCAGCCATTATCTTATCAAATGGTAGAGGATGTTCGAGGGTCGTATGGCCTACTCTTCCTCCTATTTCTTATGTTTTTACTTGTTACAGATCTCCTCCCCACGTGAAAACTTGTAGGGCTTCATTTCCATAATTTGCTCTTGAACCCAGTTATATTGTCTGCTTCAGTTGCCTTCCTTCATAACATTATCCCACTGCTGTTCCATGCTTTAGATGGACTAGATTTCCCTGGTGTCTTTTCTTATCCCCAATGTGCACATTTAACTTTTACATGCTGGCATTACCAAGAGACTCTGAAGATGCTTAGTAAATATCTAAAATTAACAAAATGCTGAAATTCTGAATAGCAAAGTAGTATACCAAAGAAAATAATAGACGGTTTTAGATTTTGAGTACATTAAATAGCTGTCTTTTAGATTCAGTTTTCGTGACGCCAAAAAGCTACAGTATTCTAACAGGGGATGGCCTAAATTTCTGATTTGACAAAAAAAAATTCTCCAATTTACGATGGATTAGAGTACAAATTAAATGGATAATATCAAGAAAACACCTCTGACCCTTTCTTTACATACAGTATTGTTAAATACACTGGGATGTGATTCTCCTTCAATCACCATAGACAAGGATACAATTACTGCAGAGCTTTCAAAAGTTTGGAGTCATTTTGAAAGCACCTCTTACAGAACAATTTATTTTCTAAGTGTATCATTGGATGCACAGACCAAAGTGATACTGCAAATCAGACCTCCAATGTGTGACTGAGCCGAAGGATGTGCTCACATTACACTCCGAAATGAAGACATCAAAGCAAAAGCAAGTAATGCAAGTGAAAATGTGTAGCAAAGGTAGTTTGCTTAATGAGCTGAAGTATTGGTCATTTGTCTCTGCACCTGAACTCCATAGACCAGAGCTATACTGCTGCCTGTGAACTGGTAAATGGATTTGAAACCTTAATCATTGGGGGTTTCACTCTAGACTCATTTTCAGGTGAGATGTTAAACTGATATCTGCCATCTCAGCTGGGTGTAAAAGATCCCATGACATTATTCAGTTATGAGCAGGGGAGTTCTCTCTGGTATTTTTAGCCAACATTTACCGCTCAATCAACACCAATAAAAAAACAGATTATGTGGTCACTTATTGCAGTTGTTTTGGGACCTAGCTGAGTGCTAATTGGATGCCTACATTACAACATTACATTGAGTTTCTTACATTACAGCAGGGATTACACTTCAACCGCATTTTTATTGGCTTTCGGGATGTACTGCGGTCATTAAAGACACAATATAAATACACGTTTCCTTTTTTATGTTTCTTTTGTTTCTCACCTTTGCAATACTGCAGCAGTAGAAAAGTATCACTAAGTTAGTTTGAACCTGCTGTCTGATAGGGTGTGCTTTCCATTTTCAGTTACAGGATCTGGAAACTTTCAGCAAATCAGTCACCACCCATGGAGAGAGCAGACAGGTTAGTGTATCGGGTGCAGACCCCTCATCAAAAGTGAAGAAGGGTCCACAGCTGAAACATTGACTTCGTTCCCCCCCCATTGATGCTGTGTATCTCCAGCATTTTCTGCTTTTGTGTCAGTATTTCAGCACTATATCCAGATTTGCTGACAAAGCACTGTCCAGGGTGCTGATCCTGCTTTGACAAGATAGCTCCATTCTGCTGCTGTGCCACCCTGTGGTGGAAGTCAGGTACTTAACAATAGTCCATGCAGCTCCTCAAAGGGAGAGCTTAAATCAGTCCACCCATTCTTTGCTCATTCATGCCTGTTCAAGCTAGTGAGTCTTAATTGTATGTGGGATTCTTTCAAATTAAAATTATCATGAAATTAATTGCAGTTGCCTCCTGCCCTACCCCCACATTTGATGTTATAGCTTGAATATCAATGTAGATTTAGCTTAATTAATTATTGTCCCTCTTTCCAAATGAGGCAATTTCCCCCTGAAGTTCTTGTCACTTTAATTTCTAGGATCTCTATAATAACTTTCTAGATCCTTCACTCGCTGCATCAGTTTCCAAATTCTAACCTTAACCAACAGTCAGTAATATGTCCCCTTCATCTCATATATTGGCATTACAAAATGGATGTAGGCCACTCAGCCCAACCAGTACATGTTGGTATCTATAGATTCATAGAAACGAAGGAGGTCATTTGGTGGATGTAGCCTGTGCTTAGTCTAACACCCTGCTTTTTGTTTGTAACCCTGTAAATTCCTTATCCTTAGCGATCCAACTTCTTTTGAAAGTTGGTTATGGAATTAGCTTCCACCACCTTTTCAGGTAGAGCTCATCAGATGCTGAAAATTTAGTGAAAACATTTCTCCTCATCTTCCCTGTATATCTTTTGCCAATGTTTTGAAATCTATGACCTCTCATTATTGACCCCTCACCAAAGGGAATAGTTTTTCTCTACTCTATCAAAACCTCTCATCATCTTCAAAATTTCTACTAGCTTACCTCTTCACCTTATCTGCTCCAAGGAAAACTGTCCTAACTTTTCCAATCTCTCCTCCTAAGGTTGTCCTCTGTGTATACTCAGAGACTAGACAGAGATGATGATTAAAAAGCACTATAGTACATTTCATGTGCTATCTCAGAAGCTTTTACAACTGTCTATTTTCTGTAGCTCCAGAACAGAGCTGGCAAAACTGGGGTTCTTGTGTAATTTCCAAATACCACGTCCCTGGAATGGGAAAGTATTTATTCCCCAGCTGTAATATCCAGCATGGTAACAAGTCCATAAATCCATTGAAAGAAAGCCCCAAAGCGTTTTGCTACATGGCTAAGGGGAGTGAATAGGTCAGTGGAATTAGTTTTAGACTACCCTGTAGGAGGGCCTATAGTGGGTTGACTGGTCTGCATCTGTGTGGTAAGCTTTTACATTTTTATGGGAAAAGTTCATAGCATCAAAAGTGGAGGGGTTAGACAGTCTGTGGCTTTCTCCCCCCTGCATGCTTGGTTTGGTGGAGGCACTATCTCCACGTACATGTCCTTATTTAATGATCCTTGCTTACATAGAGAATCCTGTTAGTTATGCTGCTGCACTGGTTAATGGCTTCGTAATGAGTGATGGAAATTTAATTTTGAAACTGCTTAGTGAGTGTTTTTTCGTGTTTGGCTTTACATTGTGAAATGATTTTCTTAAATCTTATTAGAAAACATAATTTTATTTTATTTTATTGTCATATTCATCTTCTTGCAATCTCCTCAACTCACTGTCCAACTCCAGTATGAAGATCTAATTGACAAAGTGAGTGGGTGGGTGGGAGTTATGGACTCATCCTATTGAGTGCAGCAGTAGTGGTCTCAGAATTATTGCTGGAGAAGGTTTATGTTTGCCTGGAAATAGATGTTTTGATAAGTTGGGTTCTTATCATTTTATGACAGTGAGATTAATGGATACCTGGGAGAGTTGCAGGCTGGAATCTAATTGACGGGTTCCAGGGGATTATATATAGAATAATGGATACCTTGAAATGAGTTACAGGTTGGAATCTAATCAAGCGGTTTTCATGGTTTATATGTAGAATAACACTTATCTTGGAGAGAGTTACAGACTGATTTCTAGTCAAGATGTTTGAATGGTTTATATTTAGAATAATGGATTCTTGGGAGTGAGTTACAGGCTGGAATCTATTCGAGGGGTTCAGGTGAATTTTTTGGAAGTAATGGAATTCAGGATGGGTTAAGGCTGGAAATAAATCAAGATAGCCATTCTTTCTAAATATTGTATATTCTGTACGTAAATTATATGCAGAATAATTGGTACTTGGAGTTAGTTACTGGCTGGAGGTTAACTGAGGGATGTTATAGGATGGAAACTAATTTGTGGATAAACCTTGAAACTGAGTGTTAACAGTCCATTGGACTGAGCGCAACCTGTCATCAGCTGACATCCACACCACAATGTCCAGGAGTCACTGGATAATGATCAGGAGCAAAACTATCCTATGGTCCAGGGGCTTAGGACGCTGACATCCATTGTGCCTGAAATCAGCTTACTCAGAACAGACCAGGAATTCAGCTATATACTGGCTTTAGTAACAGAATCAACAGAGAAGGTGTGTTGTACATTGTAAACAGTTGCAAAGCCAAGTGGTATCACAAAGTTGAATAGGACATTGCAAAACCTGAACAAGGAATTCTCATCCTGTTAGGAGTGACATAACGTGGAGGCCAGCAAGGATTGGGAGATGTCACCCAAAGGTCATTCTTTTTCTGAGGGAATGTTTGGGTGATGTGATAGTTTGGATCACCAGTCAAAACAGGGCACCCTGGAGCAGCTCAGTTTGGATTTGTGCCCATGACTCTTCAAGCCATTGAATTTCCATATTCTACAGGGTGGGATGTACAGTCAGATGTGGAGTATTCCCTGAGCTGCTCCCGTGGATTCCCAAGACTCAGCTTCAGAGCTTCATAAGATGAGGTTTGGGAAAAAGTTACTGGATGAAGGAGGGGGAGAGAAAAAGTTGAAGACTGCGTGATAGAGTAAGGTAGTTCACTGTATTTCCACATCTGGGGACAAGACAAGCCAGAGTGATAGGATGAAAGTATCCTGTATCTGATGGTTGTAACAGACCTACTTGAGATGAGTTTAAGGCAGCAATAACCCAGCTCCTATGGTGCAGTTCCTCACAGCACCAAGCTGCCTCTTCATTGTCACTAATCTAGAAATTTAACTCAGAGAGGCAACAAGGAGAGCTGAGCTGGACATAGAAAAGGGGAGATTCTGCTGCCATGGGACAACTTGCCCAATTTTGTAGTATACGGCACATTGTTTTAGAAGAGTATCTTTGCTCAACTTTGCTGAGACTCATGGAATTAATTAAATTAAGCTCAGCAGATTAAAGATCTCCCAATATGCCTGAAATAGGAATATATTCCAATTCACTGGGCTCAAATTTGTAATGCAGAAATTAAACATCAGTTTAGAGACCAGCCACTGTGCCACTCACACAAACTACTACCTCCTTTCAAACAATTTATATTTTCATTACTTTATCTACTTTATTTCTGTTTTGACTTATGCATCCCAATGGAGGAATGTTGAAAGAAAGGATCCTGGTCTGAGATAAAGAAGGATGTGGAAAGAACAAGACCAGAGTGGTTGGGTGAAAAGATCTAAATTAAGCAATGGCCAAACAAATATTTTTCGGAATAAAAAATTCAAGATGCTTAGAACGGGAACTTGTACAAAGCAGTGAGAATAATCCAAGGAATTTTAAATTCTGTGAATAGTAGAGAAAGTGTCCTTTCGAGAAGGATTTGTATAAAAAAAGGCCACAATTCTTGCAATCCTTTCAGGAGCTAACTAAATCTGTGGTGAGGGCCACCCAGTAGATAGAATTTACTTTGATTTTAAGAAAGCATTTTTTTGCAATTCCACATGTGTGACTTTTGCAGAAAAGAAAACTCATGTAATTAATGCAATTTAACCGGATGGATTGAAAACTTGCTAGGAAGCAGAAGGTATAACAAATTTGATCGTGTTTCTCTGAAGCATCTCAAAGTACTTGTCATACAATGAATTATTTTAATAATGCTGTTTTATATAGGGAAAGCAGCAGTTGTTTTGCAAACTTTATGAACAGCACCAAGATTAATGTCCAAGGGGCAGTGGCCCGTGGAGTTCACAGGGCTCTGTGTTCACACTATGCATTAGGGTCCAGGTGTAGATGCTTTTGGTAATAATTTTGTAAAGTTAGCTGATGCCACGAAGCTGTGTGGCCAGATGCGGGATGGCATTGAATAGGATTTGGAACAGTTACACAGAGGGGCTAAGGAATAGCGAATGGATTTTAATTTGGATAAGTACGTAATATATCCATAGGAATAGAACATTTGAAATGTGAGTAAGATATAGGGTTATCATTAATGAATGTACAGAGGAAAGATTTAGGGTCGTTACTGATCAATTATTGAAAGCATGTAGTCAATGTGGATCTATCATCATCAAAGGAAGATAGGAAGAACTTGCATTTTTATAGCAACTTTCACATTCTCAAGACAAAGTGCCTCATAGCTAATGAGTTATTTTTAAGTGCAGTTAGTATTTTTTCTAGGCAAATACAGGAACCATTTTGTGTACAGCAAAGTCCCACAAACAGCAGTGAGATAAATGATCAGATAATCTGGTCTTCGAGGCACTGATTATAACCTGACAAAAGTGGTTTTAACATTTTATATCATGTGACTGGTGGGTCCATGCTCGGAATATCATGAGCCATTTCGGACAAGTGCACCATCAAACGATTATTGATGCATTAAAGAGTGTTTCTGCAAGGAATGTTAAGGACCATTTCAGGACATATGGAATCAATCGTAGAGAGACTCTTAGAACAGAACCTGCTGGCACTGGAAAAAATAAAGATTGAGAGAACAATGATCTAGATCTTTGAATTGATGAGAGGAATAGCTAATGTAGATCTTTTTAACTTAAACTGTGAACATGGAACACTAGAGGACACAAGTACAAAGTTAACATGCCTCAAGCAAGACTGGAGATTAGAAGAAATTACTTTTCTTGCAGAGTAGTGGATCTGTGGAATAGAGTGCCAGCCAAAGCAGTTTATACCGCTGATTAACTGCTTTAAAATGCCATGGATAAATATCTGGGTAGCAATAGAATGGAAATTTAAATGCAGAGAGAATGACTAAATATTCTACGGGACATGAGGGATTCTGAGTTGCTGAGAGCATGGGCATTTTTGTTAGCCGATTGGTTGTTTCTTAACTGTTAGCAAAACAACCTTTTACCCCCAACTCCAATATTGCTATAATTAGTAAATTAAAGTGCTCTAAGTGAATGAAAAAAATATATTTTTTGTTCAATATCCTGTGAGTTTTCTTCTCTTTGAGTTGTTTGCAGCAGTGTCTTGGAGATTAATCTTCAATTCCTGCAGACTCCTGGACAATCCTGAAGGGTTCACAATAAATATCCTGTGTATTTTCAAGCTACATAGTTTGCTCACTATTGTGGCACTTATGCATTGACATCAATCCCAGTATTATAAATTACAACCATCCCAATCCCTTCTGATGTGGATTTACACTTACAAAGCACTAGTATGGTTATGATTTTCAACCCTTCTTACTGAGTTGGAACACATGAGCTGTCAGTAATTATCAGCATTTCCTGGTGTCACACAGACCAGAGGATTCCATATTCGATTCCCAGTTGTTACTGGGGTTGGCTGATCTCAACCAAGGCAACAGTTATAGTATTACAAACATCCCAGCTCCCCTAGGCTAAGGGGCGGGGTGGGGGTTTGGGAGGTGGTGGTTGGGGAGATTGACATCCTACTCCTGTTATCCAGTGACTCTTGGAGAAAGGGGCAAGTGTGTGGATAGAATAAGGAGCAGGAGTAGGCCATTTGGCCCCTTGTGTCTGCTGTGTCATTCAATAAGATCAAGCTGATCATCTACAATTCCACTTTCCTGCCTTATCCCCACATTTCTTGATTCTCTTAGTGTTCAAAAATCTATGAACTTTAGTCTTGAATATACTCAACGACTATAGCATCTACAGCCCTCTAGGGTAGAGAATTCCAAACATTCGCAACCCTCTGCGTGAAGAATTTCTCCTTCTGTCAGTCCCAAATGGCGGAACCTTTATCCTGAGACTATGACCCCTAGTTCTAGACTCTCCAGTCAGGAGAAACAGCCTCTGAACATCTGAAATAGAGCTCAAGTTCAATAAGAAGCAAAATACTGTAGCAACTGAAAATCTGAAAAAAGATTGGAAAACTCTGGAGATACTCATCAGGTCAGGCAGCATCTGTTCTTTTTTAAATACTTTACATCTGTAATATCTTGCAGTTCTAAAGAAAGGTCTACATCCAAAATATCAACCAACTAGTGTTCTCTCAGCAGATGCTACCTGACCTCTTGAGCATCTCCAGTGGATTCTGTTGAGGATTGGATTGGAAGCCATTGTGATGCCCCTTGTGGTTGAATGCTCAGTATTCACACAAGAACAATGTACTCTCAGACAGACTGTCTCCTCTGGAACTGCCCAGCTCGAGCCAGCACATTCAGGAAAGGAGGGCTATTTAAAAGTAACGAAATAAACTAGATATTCTGTCTAAATCACTTTCCCTTTGCCTATGGCATTGGGTTCAGATTTAACTTAAACTATAGTGATCGAAATCTTTACCTGTTGCAGTCTTAAATGAAGGGCACAACATTGTCCATTGGAGTTAGAATTGGAGCAAGGCTGGTTCCAGGATTGTGACTTGATGTGTGACGTTGAGCAGAATCCAACCCTGACTGAGTAATCCTCCCCTTCCAGTATTTGATGGTGTTATGATACATAAAGGATCCATCCTCCACCACTGAGCCCTCACTATAATGAGGACAAAAATTGTTCAAAAATATTAGCAAAGAAGGGTAGCAGAAGCAGATTTAATAATTACTTTCAAAAGGGAATTAGATAAATACTTGAAGGGGAGAAAATTGCAGAGCTCTGTGGAAAGAACAGAGTGGAGTGTGACTAATTGGACACTATTTCAAAGAACCAACACAAGCACAAGGGTTGAATGGCCTTCTCCTGTGTGCAGTAAGATTCTGTGATTCCAAGGTAAATGAAGAATAAAATATATATTCTATCATGTATCTGCTTAGCACTTGTATATGATAAAGCTTCATTTGTATTGCACAAGTAGTGAATCATTAAACAGGGAGAGTAAAAATGACTAGAGGCAACACAGCAAGAGGAAGATTGAGTAAAGTATATTTTAGAGGGTGTGTTACTGATGGGTTGGCTCCTTCAAACAGAGCTGCATTTCAGAGGTTGACAAGTGAGCCATTTAGCTTTGATTGCTGGTTATTTTGGCGACAACTGCTGTCGAGCTCCCCAGGAGGCTGAAACATGTCTTTAGGAATTTAATTTGTAATTCTTTTAACAAGAAAAATACTTCTGCACCTTGAGCTGAGCCCTTGAGATCCTCTGGCCCATGTTCCACAGCGGACAAGTGCACTGTTACTGAAAGAGAGTTTCCGCAGGCCAACTGAAAAACGCATTTTTCACAACAATCAGAATTGTGAGTTATTCTCAGTAGAGAGTAATAAGGCGTTTACTGTAATATCTAGGGAGTCTCTTGTCTAAAAGTATAAATGGAGTTGAAACAGTGATGCAATAATTTCTTTGTTGTGCAAAAAAAAGATTTGCTGCTGTTTGACCAGGAGACAGCAGGCTGATTTTTTGTTTGTATATAATTAATGTTTTAACGAGTACTCATTGTTAATCTGAACTTCCGGTATTCATGGAGGAAGTGATACCATTGGGAGTAAATCATTTTTTACTACTCATTTTGAGTGACAGTTCATACCCCACCCTGCCCAACTGTCTCTTATCTTTAGTATCAAACCATTTAAAGGTCACTTTAAGACTGATTGTCAGGATGTTCTTCTTCACGTATAGTAATCAAGACTTGGAATGGACTCCCAGATAAAAGGGGTGGAGGCAAAAGCCCTTGAATCATTTTAGAAATTATTGGGGGATTTTAACATCTTTGGAAGAAAGATTTAGAATGAGCTGAATGTCCATTCTTATCTTTGATTATCTAGCAATCTATATTATAAAAGGAAGCTGTTGCCAAGCACCCTTGTAGAATTTTGCCATACTGTCTTTTATGCCCGTGGGTATTTTGTTTTACAAAAAAAAGTCCCCTTTTTTTACATCTGCGCAGAGAATAAGCTGGGGAGCTCGCAATGTGAAGAACGACTAGATGTGAAGCCATATATTACCATCTGTAGCAAAGCCTGTTAGAGATCAAAATACCTAGCTACTGTAGAGGCCTCTTGTGTGTTTTATTAATTTTATACTTTGAGAAATCAGAGTCAATGATACAAGGCACCAGCATGCAAAGACTGAAGGAGAAAACACAGTGATGGGAGGGGTTTCCCTTACAGTGCTGACCACCATTTTAATGGTTAGAAGACAATAATAACTTGCATTTATAGAGTGCCTTTAACATATTAAAAGTACCAAGGTTCTTCACAAGAGTGTTAGTAAGTAAAATTTCACACCAAGCTGCATAAGGAGATATTAGGAAGGATGACCTAAAGTTTGACAAATGAGGTAGATTAAGGAGCATCTTAGAGAGGAGAGAGTGACAGAGAGGTCCAGGGAGGAAATTCCAGAACTTAGGGCCTAGGCAACTGAAGGCACAGTCACTAATGGCGTGGCAAGGAAATTCATGGATGCTCAAGAGGAAAACTGTACCTAGTGGTGGTGAAGGGGAGCTGTGAGTGTAGAAACAGAAAGCTTTGAGCAGTACATCAGGAAATGTTTAGGGGACATCAAGCTTGGGTTGTAACAAACCTTGAGGAAGGGTAGACTGAGGGAGGGGAAGATATCCACAATTTTTGAATCTGACAAAGATTGAATTAAAAGGAAAGGCAGGCTAATGAGTCTTAATTTCTGTGCATGATGTAAAGAGGAGGCAGAAGGGGTGGCCGGCAGGGTGAGGTATTGTAGAAACAGAAAACACCAGCGCAGACTTAATGAGCTGAATGGCTTCCTTCTATGATGCTCTACTTCGTAATTTTTAAGGTATAGGGCAATGTATTTGATGCTTAGGGAGAATGATGGAGGAAAGGGTGGATGGCAGTGTGGGATCGATGAAACAGAGAGACATAAAAGGATTGGTGAGTCTTGAATTGTACATTAGTGAGTGTTGAAAATATAAGAGGTTCAGACAGAGCTGTTCACTGTTGCAGTGGCTGCATTCTCCATTTCATCATATGGTCAGACTGCAAACTCCTGATATGACAGAACTCTCAATATGCTAATGTTTATTGTGGCAATTAGGATTTTACTATCAAAAGGTTCCGCTCTACTGCTTTTTCGTCCTTAAATAGTAGAAGTGTGTGAGCCAGTGATTTCAAAGGTTGAGTTGTGTCCAAGCCAAGGCTTTTGGTATTTCTCACTGAGGTAGGACTCCAGGTATGCCAGTAAACAATGGCAAGGTATTGCACTAATTTGAGTGACAGTTACAATATTGTTATTTTATATTAAGTAAAAGAGGTTGGATTTATCTTTATTTTAATTTTAAAAGATTTGTACAAAACGCCAAGATAATATTATTTCCTTCCAATTCTTCTCCCCTCTCTTGGAAATGCCAATCCCTCACTAAGCTTTGGTAACATTGGTACTAGGTATCCTTTAGAATCTCAGTCCTATTTGCGATACTTCTCCCCAGCCATTCCACAATGTGTGAGCTCAGTGAGTGTTGAAGTGATATTTGACTGTCGGAAGATCATCGAATGATGTACACGCCCATACATCTGTTCTTTCCGGGAGCAGGAATTCTCCCTGTTTTATTGCCTTTTCTACTCTGGACACTGAGGCCTACTGGAACACCTATAGCCTTGATGAGATCATGAACTCACCGCAGACTGGGGCCCTCCTTTTGGTTTGGCTTTCCTCCCTGATCCCTGATTTAATGGAGTAAGCGTATAATTTAACACATTTGACTCGAACACCAAAGTAATGGGGCTGCTTAGCTCTGACAGTGTTGAGGTCTAAATTGTAGGAACAAAGGCAGAGTGGTGGGGTAAAGAAAAAACGTATCCTCAAATGTGGGGATGGTTGATAGAAGGATGACTCCCTTCCCCCTGCCAAGAGGAACAATAGCAGAGTCAGACGAGTGAGTTTCCCATTATTGGGAATAGTATAGAGTTGAGAGTCATAAGAGACCAATTCAGAAAGTGTGCTTATGGTTTGGTAGCTATAGTTTCTCTGCTTTTTTAGTTCCCCCACTCCTCAGTAACACCCCATAACCTAGCCTACAGTGTGGGGAAGCTGCTTACCTCACTCCCCCAACTCTTTTCCTGCCACTCCTCAACCAGCTGCTCAGAAGTGGACAAGCATGGGAGAGGTGTTGTTGTTCTTGCTTAGGTTGCCTTCTCTCCTGGGGCACATCTGGCCTCCACTCTGCACCAGTCCCATAAAGGCCTGGATCAGGAGATGAATATCCAAAGTTTAAGGGAAATTTTGGGCGTAAACGATGACAGATTGCTCTTGCACAGCTAGACGGCATTGCCCACAGAATTATGAATTTTGTGCCCCTTGGGGTGAGGGATAATAATGTTTGGGGAATGAAACACTTCCTGTTCAACACTCGCAGATCCGGTGTAACACAGATACAGATTAAGGTTTGCTCCATCCCTACAATGTGCCTCGTCCCCACCTTCAGAAAGGTGCCTCACTAAACTAGTGCAACATTTTTCTACTTCCCACACCTGTTTAATAGCATCTTTGAGTTAGATTGTCAATTTAATGTCAGGTTATGGACTCGTGGTCACTGACAGTTATTGACTCGTTCAAACTCAATTTACCATTGCAGCTGACCTGTAACTTTAATCTGCTTAGGTTTGTTGTGGGACATTTGAAAGGGCTTGGCTGGGAAAGCTGTTGTGCATCACTGAAGTTCATTCCTAAAGCTCTCAGGAAGCCAGTTATGGCTACAGAAACTACCAGTTCCTCCCTTCAGTTCCATTTTGCCTTCAGCTGCCTTGTTGATCTCTGCATGTTGGTCCTGGTTTGGTACAGTACATTAGACCTTTGATGAGCTGAAATGAGTTAAAAGTCCCTGGGTGCTGCCTGTTGATGTAGATTAATACTTAAGAACCAGTACTGTGAATAGAAGTCTGTTCAAATAAGACTTTGAACAGCAACATCATTCTCCCAAGTGATCTACCATTTCAAGTTGATGCCTCAAATACACAGAACTCTTTGAGGCTACCACACTGGATCGTTTTCTTTCATCAACTTGCACAGTTAGATGGATGAACGCAAACCAATTACCACAGCTTGCTGGTGGGCCTAAGCAGCCACGGGCAGCCTGAGTATTTGGATTAGACTAGAACTGGAGCTGATGTCCTAGGAATAGGTAGTTAGTTTGAGGGGTGGATATTGACTATTTTGCTGTAACATCAAAAGGAAATGTTCCACAACGTTCAACGTCAAGTGATGTCAACCTGACACATTTATTTTGTTGAACACATGGGAACCTCTACAAGCACTTTCACTGAAAAAATTGAGGCTGGTGATTTGACTTCTACTATTTTCAAGTTTTCTCTCCCCCTTTCCTGAAGGAGTTAAATTTACTTGAATACAGTTACATGGGTGCACGTGTGAACCCAAGTAGTAAACACAGGAATTTGTTTGTGTGATGCACAATCCTGCATTCTTAATTGATGAATTAGTGCTCTTCCATGTTGAATATCACTTGGAAGAAGCAGGGACACTGTACTTTGGGTGGGGGACTTCAGTGTCCACCACTGAGTGACTCAGTAGTCCCTCCACTCACTAAACTGGCTGAGTCCTGAGCAAAGATCTACCACACTGGGTGGACACCAGGTGGTGAAAGAATGAGTGTGAGCAAGTGAACTACTTGGTCTGGTCCTCGCGAACTGACCTGTCACAACCACATCTTTCCATAACAGCATTGGCAGGAGTGATCACAGCAGAGGCCTTGTGTAGACAATGTCTTATCTCTATTGTGTAGTGTGGCACTACCACTGATCTAATTGGGACAGACTAGAATAGATCTAGCAACCCAAAACTGAACATGAAGTTCTGTGAGCCATCAGTAGCAATGGAATTATTTACTACCGTAACCTTGGTGGCTCAGTTCATCCCTTCTCATGGCTCATCATTAGTCCACGATACTGACCCTGGTTCAATGGGCTCTGTAAAGGGGCATGCCAGGAGCAGGACCAGGAATACCTTACAATGATTTATCTAATAACGTCAATACATAGGGTGCTAATTTAATGCTCAACACCAAAAGCTGGAGACTGTAGACAGAAGTCATACCTGACACAAAGGAAGATGTTTCTGTTTTTCAAGAGGTCAATCATCACAGTCCCAGGACATTGTTGCGGTGTTCTTCAGGGCAGTGTCCTAGCATCTTAGCTGTTTCATCAGTTACCTTTCCTTGATCATAAGGTCAAGAGTGGGACTTTTTGCTGACATTTCCACAGATTTCAGCCTCATTTGGGAGCTATACCAATCTAGAACACAAGAAATAGGAGCAGGAGTAGACCACATGGCCCGTTGACTCTACTCCACCATTCAATACAATTATAGCTGATCTTGGGTTTCAACTTCACTTTTCTGACTACTCCCCATACCCCTTGATCCTTTTGAGAAAAAATCTGTCTGTCTCAGCCTAAAATATATTCAATGATGGAGCATCCACAACTCTCTTGGGCAGAGAATTCCAATGATTCACAACACTTTGAGCGAAGAAACTTCTCATCTCAATCCTAAATGATCGGCCTCTTAATCCTGAGACTGTGCCCCTGTGTTTTGGATTCCCTGACCAGCGGAAGCAACCTCTCAGTGTCCACCCTATCAAGCCTGTTCAGAATCTTGTATGTTTCAATGAGATCACCTCTCATTTTTCCAAACTCCAGAAAATATAAGCCCAATTTACTCAGCCTCTCATCATAGGACAATCCCCTCATCCCGAGGACCAATTTAGTGAACCTTTGCTGCACTGCCTCCAATGCAAGTATATCCTTTCTTAAATTTGGAAACCAAAACTGCATACAGTATTCCAGATGTAGTCTCACCACAACCCTGTACAATTGCAGCAGGGCAGAATTTTTCTCTCGTTGGGTGGGTGCGCCCAACTTGAACGAGAGAAAAATAGTGCACAATGAAATTGGGCAAGCATCTCAACATCATCGTGCACTCTTGCGATATTTCGCTTGGCACGCAAGAGGCAGCAGCGCGCCTGCCGACAATTAAGAGGCCTATTAAGGCCCTGAATCAATTAATTAAATCTGATTTTCTGCTTGGGCAAAAAGGCCAAACGGCCTTTGGATTTTTTATGAAACCTCATCCATGGATGGGATGAGGTTTCCAACAGGAATTAAAAATAATATAAAAATGTTGAAATCTCATTTATAACATGTCCCTGCTATGTGACAGTCACATGAGGGAACATGTCGTTAATATTTTTGAAGTCTTTATGTTTTTAAAAATCTTCAGCTCTCTGAGGCAGCTTTGTGCCTTCGAGGAGCTTTCAGTGTGCGCACCCATGCGCATACGCAAACATCCACGCTCACCCTCCCCGCCACTGTCTCCCCCCCACCCCCAAGGCAGCGCTGAGGTTCCCAGCACGCGATTCATGCTGGCTGGCTGTTAATTGACCAGCCAGCATGAAATCATGGTCAGGACCCGATCGCATGCGGCGATCGGTTTTGCAACCCCTCCTTGGCCCGCCCACCGTACGTACCCGCCCAATGATGTTAAAAATCCTGTCCCAGGACTTTTCTGTTCCTTTACAATAAAGGCCAATGGGCCATTTGCCTTCCTAATTGCTTGCTATACTTGCATGTCAACCTTCTGCATTCCTTGTATGAGCATACCCAAGTCTCTTTGAACATCAACACTTACGCGTTTCTCACCTTTTAAAAAAGGTTCTGCTTCTCTATTTTTGCGACCAAAGTCAATAACTTCAGACATCTCTACATTATACTCCACCTACCATCTTGTTGCCTACTCACCTAACCTGTCTATATCTCTTTGCAGCTGTTCCATGTCCTCCCCACAGTTTACCTTTCCACCTGGCTTTGTATCGTCAGCAAACCTAGAAGCATTACTCTTTGTTTCGTCATCTAAGTCATTAATATAGATTGTAAATAGCTGAGGCCCCAGCATTGATCCTTGTGGCACTCCACTATTCACTGCCTGCCAACTTGAAAATTCTCCACTAATGCTCACTCCCTGCTTCCTGTCTATTAACTGATCCTCTATCCATGGTAACATATTACCCCCAACTCCACAATCCCTTATCTTGCCTATTTGCCTTTTATGTGGCACCTTAGCGAATGCCTTTTGGAAATCCAGGTGTACTGCTTCTACTGGTTCCCCTTTATCTATCCTACTAGTTCCATCCTAAGAAAACCTCCAATGAATTTGCCTCCCTTCACCTTGAACCCTGCCCCTTCCTTTATTAGTTCAAAGCCCTGTCTGCAACCCTAGTTATACAATTGGCCAGGACATTGGTCCCAGCCTGGTTAAAGTGAAGCCCATCCCAAAAGAATAGTTTATTCTTTCCCTGAGTGCTGATGCCAGTGTCCCATGAATCGAAACCCCTTCCCCCACACCACTCTTTGAGGCACAGATTTAATTCCCTAATCTGCTTGACCCCCATGCCAATTGGCGCGTGGCTCAGGTAACAATCCAGAAATGATTACCTTTGATGTTCTGTGTTTTAATTTGGACCCTAACTCGCCAAATTCTCTTAGCAGAACATCATTCCTGGTTCTACCCATGTCGTTGATTTCCACATGGACCTCAACAACAGAATCCTCCCCCTCCCACTCCCAGTTCCTCTCCAGCCACAAGGAGATGTCCTTAACTCTGGCACCAGGCAGGCAACACAAACCTTTGGAGCTCCCAGTCATGGCTGCAGAGAACAGTATCTATCCCGCTGACTATACTGTCTCCTATCAAAACCACATTCCTTTTTAGCTCTCCCAACTTGAATGGCATCTTTCACCATGGTGCCATGGTTGGTCTGCTCATCCACCTTGCAGCCCCTCTCTTCAACCACAAAGATAGCAAGCACCATGTACCTTTTTGACAAAGTCAGGCGTTGAGGCCCCTCCAACATGACATACTGATTCCTCATACCTGCCTAACTCGCAGTCATACCCTGCCACCCCTGGCCATTGATCAATTCCAAAGTTCTGCCTTGCCTAAGGGGTATGACCCCCTCCTGGAATAAAATGTCATGGTAACTCTAAAGCAGGACCTGGACAGCATACAGGCTTGGGCTGAGAAGTAGCAGGCAACATTCATACAAAAAAGTGCCAGGCAATGACCTGATTGAACAAAAAATAATCTAGCCCTGACCTTTTGACTTTCACTCATATTGCCATCCCTGAGTCTGTCATCATCCACACCTCTCATCGTCGTTTCCCATTTAACTTGACCAGGCTTATCAACAATGTAGTCACAGATCAGAAGAGAGGCTGGACACTGTGTTAGATAGCTCACATCTTGACTCCTCATTGCCTCTTTACCATCTACAAGATTCAAATCCGGAGTATGATAGAGCACTCACCACTTGCTAGAATTGTTGCACCTAATTTAACACCCAAGAAGCTCAACATCATTCAGGACAGAGAATGTTCCTGGATCGATTCCTTTGCCAGAAGACTTAATCTCTATCTTCTCCATCACTACCACACCGTGGCTGAAGTATGTATTGAGGGAAACAGTGGCATCGTTGGAATGTCACGGACTAGTAATACAGATACCCAAGCTAATCCTGTAAGAGGGTTCAGATCCCACTATGGCAGCTGGTGGAATTTAAATCAATTAATAACAGTTCTGGAATTGTAAGATAGCCCATGGTGATCATGAAACTATCGCTGTAAAAATCCATCTGGTTCACTAATGTCCTTCAGGCTTATGTGTGACTCCAGACTGACAGCAATGTGGTTGATCCTTAACTGACCTCTGAAATAGCCTAGCAAGGCACTCAATTCAAGGGCAATAAGGGATGGGTAATAAATGCTGGCCTTCCCAGTGACCCCCTTGCCCCCCAAAAGAATTTTTTTTTTTAGAGATGTACCAACTATAGGAAGCAGTGCAATAACTCAACAATGTTGCTTTGACAACACCTCCCACTCCCACAACCACTATCACTGAGAAGTCCAAGAGTCACAATATTGTGGGAACATCATCACCTCCAAATTTCCTTCCAAGCTACACATCATTCTGATTTTGCCATTCCTTCATCATCACTGAGCTCCTAAAATTTCTTACCCAACATCATTCTGGAAGCACCATCAACACAAGGATTACAGAGGGGGTGTTCAATTAGAAGGCCCACCACCAACTTTTCAATGCAACTAGAGATAAGCAATAAATATGGACCTGCCAGTGTTACCTCCATCCTGTGAACAATCTGAAAATGAAATTCCCCAAAGTCCTCACATCCACGCCTCATAGCCCTGGGCTAGGGAGAGAGAGACTGAAAGAAAAGTTCAATCAAAACAGCATTCGTTCTGTCTCCCAGAAGCATCTCAAAGAGTTTCACAGATAATGGATTACTTTGAATTCCAATGTCCGTTGATTATTATAAGGGAAAAAAATCAGATTTTAATTCACAAACAATTTATCATTTTAAAAAATATGCAAAAGTAAAATAGACTTGACTTCTCCTTCCAGAAGTCTGGCTGGAGTATATTTGTAGTCAGAGCTTAACAATGAAGGGACAGAGCTCTTGATAACTGAGGCACTGAGTCTTAAGCAAACAAATACAATTGTAATTTTCCTCTAATTATATTATAATATCTTCTGTCAATTGCTCTTCCTGCCCAATTATATTACATCAATGGGAGATAGGTAGTAGCAGCCTTTTACTTTGTGCACATTTATCCTTGCTATTGCAGGCACCCTTTCAGTTATTTGAACTGTCCAAGTTGAAACCAATTGTACAAATGATAAGCTACCAAGCTCTCAAAACCTTTTTAAAACTTGTCGAAGTAAACTTTCAAATGTGCCTGATATAGTACTGCCAATGCAGGCCAATCATCTGAACTCTGAGAGAGGCAGTCTTGTCTTGTGTAACTGAATAGCGGCCTCTGAACATGTAACATAGATATCCTGAGGGTGAAGACTCTTACAGCCAGGTACTCAAAGTGATGCGCAGTGAGCCCACAGTGGAGTTTGTCCTCTGCACACTTAAGGTGACCCTTAAGATGCACCACGCAGTGCACTGGAAGTACACAGATCCCAGAAGTGCTTTTTTGTGTATCGTAACATTCACTCTCCCCCATTCCCCAGACCCTTGTCTTCTTTTTGAGTCAGCTGCCACCTATGGTCGAGAGTGCGTAGGGTAAAGGGGGAGGGAGGGAGGGAAGTCTTATTCCAAGGCTTTCCTCACTGTCACTCTGGAGAGGCACAAAAGCTAAATGGGGGCAGCTCTTAATCTAATTTTTCCCTCTGTTATTGTGAAAAGGCATTTGGATTTTGCTTGGTGCCTCGCTATAGTGACAAGAGATTGGGAATTGAGTGGGTGAGGGCACTGACACACTGTAAGTACCATGCTGTCTCACCATTCCCCCAATCCCAATCTCTATTTTCCATAAGTACTTCTTAGAAATGAAGATAAACTAAAGCAACTGTCACAAATGAGACCTCAGCCTGATATTTTATATAGAGAATGCAATGTTGTTTATGCACTAAAGAACAGTGTTTCAGTGCATGTACAATTCTCCAGAAAAACAGGCCTTCTCCCACTGCTGCCCTTCCTAGCCACCACCCAATTCCCAGTAGATAAAGAGAATGAAAGTCTCCAAATTTATCTGCACGGTACAGCAATGTCCTAGGCTCAGGGGTGAAGACAAGTACAACATCAACAACAAAAATCACAATATGTCATTTTGTTCACCTAGAAAGGGAACACATGCAGAGGGACCTGGAAGTTTATGTGCACAAATCATTGAAGGTGGCAGGGCAGGTTAAGAAAGCGGTTAAAAGGTCATATGGGATCCTGTGCTTTATAGCGCATTTTAGGATTGAAACCGGACTGACCACCTGACATCAACCTAGCGCCAGAAACAACAATGGCAAACCCAGCCCTTTTGACCCTTCAAAGGTCTCCTTACCAAATTCTAGGGGCTTGTGCCATAATTGGGAGAGGTGCCTTATAGACTACTAAAGCAACAGCCTGACAATGTCTCTAAGGTATGATTCCGTGACTATGCCTATGTCCCAGACAGCACCATCACCATCCCTTGGTATGTCCTGTCCTGCCGAAAGAACAGGCCCGCCAGAGGTGGCAGTGCAGTGGTATACAGTCGGGAGTCTTCAACATTGACTCATTGACCCCATGAAGTCTCGTGGCATCAGGTCAAACATGGGCAAGGAAACCTCCTGCTGATTACCATCTAATGCCCTCCCTCAGCTGATAAATCAATACTCGTCTACGTTGAACACCACTTGGAAGAAGCATTGAGGGTGGCAAAGGAACAGAATATATTCTGGGTGGTGGCCTTCAATGTCCATCACCAAGAGTGGCTCAGTAGCACCACTACTGAATGAGCTGTCTGAGTCCTAAAGGATACAGCTGCTAGACTGGGTCTGCAGCAGGTGGTGAGGGAACCAACAAGAGGGAAGAACCTATTTGACCTTGTCCTCACCAATCTACCTATCGCAGATGCACCTCCCCATGACAGCACTTGTAGGAATGACCACCGCACAGTCCTTGTGGAGACGAAGTTCTGTCTTCACATTGAGGATACCCCCCATTGTGTTGTGTGGTACTACCACTATACTAAATGGGATAGATTTTGGACAGATCTAGCAACTCAAAACTGGGCATCCATGAGGCACCTAGGGCCATCAGCAGCAGCAGAATCTGTAGCCTCATGGCCCAGTATATACCCCACTCTACCATGACCATCAAACCAGGGGATCAACCCTGGTTCAATGAAGAGTGCAGGAGGGCATGCCAGGAGCAGCACCAGGCATACCTAAAAATGAGGTGTCGACCTGATGAAGCTATAACACAGGACTACTTGCATGCCAAATATTGGAAGCAGCATGCAATAGACAGAGCTAAGCAATCCCACAACCAATGGATCAGATCTAAAGCTCTGAAGTCCTACTACATCCAGTTATGAATGGTGGTGGACAATTAAACAGCTAACAGGAGGAGGGGGCTCCACAAGTATCCACATTCTCAATGATGGGGGAGCCCAGCACATCAGTGCAAAAGATAAGGCTGAAGCATTTGCAACCATCTTCAGCCAGAAGGGCCGAGCGGATGATCTATCTCAGCCTTCTCCTGAGGACCCCAGAATCACAGATGCCAGTCTTCAGCCAATTCAGTTTACTTCACGTGATATCAAGAAACGGCTGAAGGCACTGGATACTGCAAGGGCTATGGGCCCTGACAACATTCCGGCAATAGTACTGAAGACTTGTGCTCCAGGACTAGCCGTGCCCCTAGCCAGTTGTTCCAGTACAGCCACAACACTGGCACTACCAATGGAAAATTACCCAGGTATGCCCTGTCCACAAAAAGCAAGACAAGCTAACCCTGAAATTACTGCCCCATCAGTCTACTCTTGATCATCAGCAAACTGATGGAAGGGGCCATCAACAGTGCAATCAAGCGGCATTTACTTAGAAATAACCTGCTCACTGACACTCAGTTTTGCTTCCTCCATCACCACTCAGCTGCTGACCTCATTACAACCCTGGTCCAAACATGAACAAAAGAGCTGAAATCAAGATGTGAGGAGAGAGTGACTTCCCTTGACATCAAGGCAGCATTTGACTGAGTGAGGCATCAGGGAGGCCTAGCAAAGCTGGCATCAGTGGCAATCAGGGGGAAAAACTCTCCACCAGTTGGAATCATACCTAGCACAAAGGAAGATAGTTGTGTTTGTTGGAGGTCAATCATCCCAGCACCAGGACATCACTGCAGGAGTTCCTCAGGGTAGTGTCCTAGGCCCAACCATCTTCAGCTGCTTTATCAGTGACCTTCCCTCCATCATAGGGTGGTATTTTCCGCACCTACCCACCGCCTGGATTGTCCGGTCCCACAGCAAGTCAATGGACTTCTGGCTGGGGCGCCGCCTTGCCTGCGGCGGATCCCGCCCGCAATGGGGCCAGAAAATCCCGGCCATAAGGTCAGAAGTAGAAATATTCACTGATGATTGTGCAACATTCAGCACCATTCGCAACTCCTCAGATGCTGAAGCAGTCTGTGTCTATATGCAGCAAGACCTGGACAGCATTCAGGCTTGGGCTGATAACTAGCAAGTTACAAGTGCCAGGCAATGACCATCTCCAACAAGAGAGAATCGAATCATTGCCCTTAGACATTACCATTGCCATTGCTGAATACCCCACCATCAACATCCTGGGAGCTACCATTGACCAGAAACTGAACTGGACCAGCCATATGAGTACTGTGGCTACAATAGCAGGTCAGAGGCTGGGAATTCTGCAGCAAGGAACTCACCTCCTGACTCTCTAAAGCCTGTCCATCTTCTACAAGGCACAAGTCAGGATTGTGATGGAATACTCTCCACTTGTCTGGATGAGTGCAGCTGCAAAAACACTCAAGAAGCTCGATACCCATTCAGGACAAAGCAACCCGTTTGATTGGCACTCTATCCACCATCAACACACAGGGGCAGCAGTTTGTACCATCTACAAGACCCACTGCAACAACTCACCAAACTTCCTTTGACAGCA
This sequence comes from Cetorhinus maximus, assembly GCF_964194155.1. Classification (NCBI taxonomy): domain Eukaryota; kingdom Metazoa; phylum Chordata; class Chondrichthyes; order Lamniformes; family Cetorhinidae; genus Cetorhinus; species Cetorhinus maximus. The sequence goes on along the minus strand of NC_135893.1, from coordinate 16,440,364 downwards.
CCTTCCAAACCCGTGACCTCTACCATCTAGAAGGACAAGACCAGCAGATACATAGGAACACCACCACCTGCAAGTTCCCCTCCAAACCACCAAACCACCCTGATTTCGGACTATATTGCCATTCCTTCACTGTTGCTGGGTCAAAACCCTGGAACTCCCTTTCTAACAGCACTGTGGGTGTACCTACAGCACATGCACTGCAGCAGTTCAGAAGGTGGCTCACCACCACTCTCTCAAGGACAAATAGGTATGGGCAATACATGCTGGCCTAGCTAGCGATGCCCACATCCCATGAAAGAATTTTAAAAATAAATAAAAAGAGGCATGAGTACAAAAGTAATGGAGTGATGTTGAATCTTTATAAAATATTGTTTTGGCCTCGGCTGGTGTATTGTTTCCAATTCTGGGCACTGCACTTTAGGAAGGAAGGCTATGAAAATATTTACGAGAATGGTTCCAGGGAAGAGGGACTGTGTTTAGGTAAATAGAGGTTTGGATTGTTCTCCTTAGAGATAGATGAAAGGAGATTTTATAGAGGTGTTCAAAACCAGGGGGACATATAGAGAGAAACTGTTCCCATTGACGGAAGGGTCCGAGGGTACTGACTTATGGTGTGTAGCAAAAGAACAAATAGTGGCATGAGGAAAATCATTTATATGCAGTGAATGGTTAAATCGGGAATGCAATGGCTGAGACTGTGGTGGAGGCAGATACGATTGGGGCTTTCAAAAGGGAGCTGGATAAACATCTGATGGGGGAAAAATCGCAGTGCAACGGGGAAAGCGCGGCGGAGTGGGATTAGCTGTGGCGTTCTTGCAGAGAGCTGGCACGGGCAGATGGCTGAATGGCCTCCTGTGCTATATCCATTCTATGATTCTATACAACAGAACAATGAAACAAGCATTATCAAGATCTGCAATGAAACAATGTCTTATGAACGGTTTTGCCCCATCAAAATTCTGAAACAGATTAAACCTGCATCTATTTCCCATCAAACACTCTCAAGGCAAATGCAGCAGAGGTTATATATAGAGTAAAGCTCTCTCCACACTGAGCCATCAAACAGTCCCTGTGGAGGCTTAGTGCGGGTTAGTTAAAGCTTCCTGCACTTTGTTCTAACACTCTCCCTTACCTGCAATCTCAGGGTAGCACTTATGTGTTATTTTTCCATTTCTCACATCAGCCATTTTGTGATCTCTGAGTGAGATTGCAAGGCTAGAACCAGATAACCTGACCTTCCTTGTTCTGCAGAAGCCGACTGACCTTCTGAATGTTTCTAATATTCCTCTTTTTGTACTGGTTAAGGGCAATAGGACAACTCCCACTGGGAGCCAGATTGAACCTCATTTCACCTCAGTTTACTACATGGTCCTGTCAGGCATGCTAATAAAAAGTTTTTACCCTACCCCAATCTTTCTGCCCTGTTTTAACGTGTTGTTGGTGTTCCCTTATTAACTTAGAGTGAATTAGTAAATTACAAACAAGTTCATCACAAAATGGGCCAGATGGCACTTTGATAAAACAGATTCCCAGTTTCATTTATTTAATTGTACTTATTCAACTTACCTAGTCTTATGTACAGACTGAGAGCTATATCCGATAGAGGTCTTTAAGAACTTGAATATTCTTGATTGGGTAAACTAGAGAAGGTATTTCCAAGTGTGGGCAAGACCAAAACTAGGGATCATAAATATAAGATGGCCACTAATAAATGCAATAGGGAATTAGGAAGAAACAATGTTTATCTAATGAGCGGTAAGAATGTAGAACTTGCCACAAAGAGTGGTTGAGCTGAATAGCATAGATGCCTCAAGGGGAACACATGAAGATAAAAGGAAAAGAAGGATATGCTCATAGAGTTATCTGGAGAGGGGTGGGAGACAACTTGTGTAGAGCATAAACCAGTTGGTCCGAATGACTTGTTTCTGTGCTCTCGATTGTATGTCATCCGTTTGGACTTATAGCCAAGAAAGAGCAAAGAATATCAGCTCATTAATACGAATTCAAAGCTAGAGTCCATGAGGCAAACAATCACTGTCTGATCTAATGGTGCCATGAAATTACCCAGGATCTCCGTTGTATCAGGAGGTAGCAGATGTGGCCAGGTGATTTTTCACAGGTGGAATCAGTACAACTTTGGTGGAGACTTGAGAGCAGGTCTTCTGAACCCTTTTAATCATGCAGGGTCTGTGACATGCATAGAACCAGCTGGTGTTTGTGGCATAAAATAATTTAAAACTTGAAGGATCATTGCCTCCCGGTTCTTTCCCCATCCTGTGCTCAGCAAACTGCGCTGTTCTAACTGTATAATGGAGCTCTTGACGTGTGAACATGTACCAGATTTAAAATTGGGAGATCACAAACTATTTTGGGAGCTGAAGTCGCAATTGAAGTTGACAAAATTTGCAGGTGCAAGAGTGAAAAAAAGTCACAACTTTAAAGTGATTGAAGTGGATCAAGTTGACCTTGGAATTACTGGAGGAGATTGGCAGCAGTACCTGAATAAAGGGGAAGAGTGTTGAATCCCAACCCTACTATGTTACCTCTACAGAGGAGATCAACAAAGCTTTGTCCAAGGCCAGCATTGGAAGTGATGGATCAGTCAGGCTGCAGCTTGTAATATTCATTATCTTCCAATGGTATATTGTGATATTGGCCAATCGATCTCAATAAGCCTTTTCACTATACACCTTCAAACCTTTGTAAGGTATGCTCCCATATGAAGGGTAAATCTTTGACCTCTGTTATATTTGTCAGATATGGATTTGTTAATCTGTAAAGAAATTAAAAAATCTAGGAGCACAGAGTAGAGACAGATTCAGCAACATTGAAATACCCACAGGACATTAAACTCCCTTCTTAAAGTAGGAGTATCGGAGACGAGATATTTTTACTAGTCATTTGGGAGTAATATAATTGCAGTTTGTGGCTGTAGCAGATGCTGAAGACAGCTGGCAGAAGAGAGATTACCCATTTTTCTCATCATTGAAAGAGTACAGATAAACCCATACACTGAAACCTCGTAAAACTCTTATTAGGTTTGGCTGAAGGAGCTAAGGTGTGTGAGTACATGTCTGCACACCAAGTATCTGGCTGCTTTTAAGCTACGATAGATGTTTCATTATAAACCAGGGTGCGGCTGTTTACTGTGAGCACAGTGCTGAAGTTGAGGGGAATGCCCGCTTGGGAGTATAACTCTCGTACATCATATTGTTAGACATGAGTATAAATGTATTCAAGTGAAAACTCCTGTAAGTGGAATGCAAATAATGAATGAGATCTATTAATACCCCAATGTACGGTGCCATGAGTGAATGATGAAAGATGACAGGCTACAGAAGAGAAACGATACACCAGGAACTGCAAAAGGGTATTTTCCTCCCACCACCCTCCCCCTACCGCCGTAACTCTCCAACTTCTTCCTTTTCTTCTTCCTCGACGTTGCTGACCTATGTTTTGTACGGTTTCGCAGCTGTCTTCACATGACCCATATTTCATGTTTCAAGCTGGACAGAAAAGTTAGTGGGTCATTCGACCATAGGAGCACCACAGCCCAACCTTGATCCTACCATCCGTTCTCAATCGGACAAATTATCTCCTTCTGCACGATATGGGGAGATGGTGGCATAGTGGTAATGTCACAGGACTGAAAATCCAGTGACCCATGCAGCTAACGCTCTGGGGACATGGGTTTAAATCCCACCATGGCAGCTGGTGAAATTTGAATTCAGTGAATAAATCTGGAATTTATTGCTAGTCTCTAATGGTGACCATGAAACTATCATTGATTGTCGTAAAAACCCATCTGGTTCACTGTGACTCCAGACCCACAGTAATGTGGTTGACTCTTAACTGCCCTCTGAAATGGCTTAGCAAGCCACTCAGTTCAAGGCAATTAGGGATGAGCAACAATTGCCGGCCTTGGTAGAGACACCCACATCCCATATAAAAAAAATAAAGAAAAAATTGACTGTATAACTCCAGCAGGTATCACTGATCCCTGTCAGGAGGAGGTACACTGGCTGATTGGTTGCCCTTTTCCCTAGCCAAATGTAGCACCTTGCTGGCTAAGCTGAGACCCACTAACTGCACGTACAATATCTGTGATATCCTGGGAGCCACCTGGCCTTTTCCAGTAGGGCCGTGTCGTTCAAGAAATAATTTTTATTCATTTCTGCTTCCTCTACTGCTGCTACTGCCCAACTTCCACCTCCATTTTTCTCAGCCCTCTCTTTTTCTCTCTCTCTCTTTGACCGCTCAGATCTTCCACAGAAGGGTTAAAGTTGAAATGCTCTCTGAAATCACATTGAGCGATTCAGCAGGGTAATGTAGGGTAGGTACATCCCCCTCTACCTAGGGAGTATGTTGCATCCTGACTTTAACATATATTGACCATTCCTTCATCCTCACTAGGTCAAAATCTGGAACTCATGGCCTTACAGCCCTGTGGGTGCACCTTTACCATATAGACCGCAATGGTTCAAGAAAGTCCACCACCACATTCTCAGGGTAACCAAGGATGGGCATTAAATGCCAACCTTGCCAGCAACGCCCGTATACCATAAATGAATGAATAAAAAAAGTTGCTTTTAAGCCCCTGATCTCAAACAAGGCTACTGTTGGGCCCAGTGTCTCTGCGTTCAGAAGGTGGACCTTCAAATGGGATTCCTGCTCTTAATTGTTGTCCAATGGCCCATGTTGGAAAATGCACATATGTCGACGTCACGTGGTATCAGTGTTGCTGACTCCTGCTTTTCCCAAGTGGAATAGGGTATGGTTGTATATTGATTATGTTGCTGGAACTGTAATCAAGAGAATGCCACCATGGCAGTTTCAAAATTTGAATTTAGTTTTTAAAAATTATGGGAATAAAAAGCTGGTATTAGTAAAGGTCACTGTGAAGCTGTCGGATTGTTGTAGAAACCCAGCTGGTTCACTATTGTCCTTTAGAGAAGGTAACCTGCTGTCCATACCCTGCCTGGCCCTATCTGTGAATCCAGTTCAACACCAACGTAGTTGCCTCTTAACTGCTGTTGAAGTGACTTAAGAAGCTGCTCAGTTGTATTAAACTGCTACCAGCAGATCAAGACGAAAGCCCATCACTGGGGTGACTAGGGATCCTGAGATTGAATTTTGAGAAAATGAAATTCTGATCTAGGAGCACCCTAGACTCTCCAGCACTGCCTGAGGATCTGTTTTTCAAAATCCCGAGTATTGGGATTGGGCTTGGCTGTGATGCTCTCCTGGTAAAATAGCCCACCAGCACTCATTGCCTAGGCTCACATATGAAAAATGGGTACTTGGCTGAGATACTGAGAGGGTACCCAGTATCAGTGGACCTGCACCCAGCAGGAGTCAGTGCCTTTGAGAGAGGGAGGGAAATATGGCAGTGAAATTGACAAATACTGAGCTCTGTTAACCCTGGTGTCTTAAACTGAGAGTGGGCATTAATTGACAATACAATTCCACATTCGGCAAGTTGAACAAGTCAATAGTTACATCAGTGTCTAGCAACTAATTGTAATAATTAACATCTCATTTTAGCATGTATTATACTGGACCAAGAGATCACAAACCATCTCAGACAGAGTACAGTCAAATGCTTTAATGAGCTCCCTGTCCCCCTTTTATAATCTAAGACACTCTATAATCATCATATGGTTGTATTTCCAGGGTTACACAGAGCGACTATGCTGGGCCTGTCAGAATTTGAATGCTGTGTTCTTATTAAGACATTCTATTCTTAAATTGCATTATGCTACTTGCCCGAAGGCACTCAGTCCTACTGGAGTACAGATCCACGAGCACAGGCTGGAGGCTATTCTTTACATGAGTCTTTGGCATTGTGTGTGAGCACTGTTCAACTGTGGCAGGCCTCATAACCAAACCCAATGTTGTCCTCAGCCAATGTTCATAAATTCCTATTTTCCTTTTTTTGTTCTTTCATGGGATCTGAGCATTGCTGGCAAGGCTATTCGGGAAATCACTAGTTAGGTATCAGGAGTATGAACCCTAGCTAATTATCCCCTTCCCTTGCCCATGGGCACTGAGGCTAATTTGTAGTGCCGGTCCGATTAAGAGCATCAAACACAACATGCGACAGGGACCTTCTAGCCAGTGTAGGTTTCGTGGCACAGCAGGAGTGAGGTGGCTGTAAAATGCTGCAATATAATTGCTGTGATAGGTGTTGGGTAACTCTGTCAGATTTCAAAAATAGTTTCTTCTTTAATTCAGGTCAAATTCACTGTACCAGCAATAAAAATACTTTTTGCTTTTAAACAGTTATATCCAACTCCCCCTGATGGCTCATTAAGTAATTGCGTCCCATGGTCCCAAGCCTGTGAAGGGCCCGGGTTCGAAGCCTGATCTATGCTGTGGGCTTGTTGTGGTGTCTTTGTTAAAGTTGTTCCCCTGTATCCTTGGGCTAAGGAAGGCTGGGTTCCTGCTCCTGATCAGGGTTTGGTGATTCCCACTGGACAGGACAGGTGTGTAAACATTGGCTGTAGGTTGAGCTTAACTGTTACATTACTCCCCTCTTCTCTTCCCACTCCACCACGTTATGCAATTGAACAGTTGAATGGCACTCATTGCATAGGTTCATCTAGAATCACAGAATGATACAGCGTAGATGGAGGCCATTCAACCCATTGTCCCTGTGCTGGCTCTTTGGTAGAGCTATCTGTCCCATTCCGCTGCTCTTTCCTCATAGCCCTGCAATTGTTTTCCCTGTTAAGTATTTATCCAATTCGCTTTTAAAATTTAGTATTGAATCTGGTTGCACCATTCTTTCAGGCAGTGCACTTCAGATCACAACAACTCTGTGTGTAAAAGAATTGTTTCCTCATGTTGCCTCTGGTTCTTTTGCCAGTCATCTTAAATCTGTGTCCTCTAGCTACTGACCCTTCTGCTGCTGGAAACAGTTTCTCCTTATTTACTCTTTCAAACTCTTGATGATTTTGAACAACTCTATCAAATCTCCTCTTCGCCTTCTCTGCTCTTGGGAGAATAATCCTAGCTTTACCAGTCACTTAACATAACTGGAGTCGCTCCTCCTTGCTACCGTTCTAGTAAATCTCTTCTGCATCCTCTGTAAGGCTTTAACATCCTCTCTAAAGTGTTGTGGCCAGAATTGAACATAGCATTCCAGCTGAGGTCTAACCAACATTTTATAAAGGCATAGCATCAATTCCTTGCTTTTGTGCCCTATAGCTTTATTAATAAAGCCAAGGATGGCATGTCTTTTAAACAACCTTCTCAACTTGTCCTGTCACCTTTAAAGATTTATGTACATTCTACCGCAAGTACCCATGTGGTCACACCCCCTTTAAAAGGGTACCATTTTGTTCATATTGCCTCTCCTCATTCTGCCTACCAGAATGTATCACCACATATTTGGCTCTGTTAAATTTCATGTAACAAACAAGCAGTTGGATAAAGTATTGAAGAGTGGCGGGCGGCTGAAGAGCTTTGCTACTGGATTAGTCGGAGGAGGAAGAAGGGAGTAACGTGCAGCACTACATCTCTGCAAAGCGATAACTAACTAGTGAAGAAAAAACAAAACACATGAAGGAAATAGGAAAGGAGCAGATTTGCTCTGTCCTGCCACTCACTCATGCTGCCACAGATATCCAACCCATCCAAAACTAATGAAATCCCTGGTGAGTTGAATCTTTACCAGTCTAAGGCAGCTGTACATAAAAGATTTTTTCTCTGCTCTGCACATCTGTTAAAAAAATGGTGTGGAACATTACCTACAAATTCCCCTTTCCCTTGAGGGAGCATTAATTTCTAAAAATATATTTCAGGTTCTTGTTCTTCTACATTGTTAGCTTCCCCTAAAATCATATTGATTCTGGTCAAGTCCCTGAAGGAGCATCTTTTCACTTCCACAGAAATGATAGGCTCCTGGTGCCGTGTAACATGTAGCAGTGAGACTGAGAAGATCACAGGTTCCAGTCTTCTTGCCTTACTTTGTAAGTGCTAGTAATGCTGCCCGGTGTGGGTGAGTATGCTGCCCGATGTGGGTGGAACCCAACCCAATTGCAAGATGCCCAGTGTTGATCCTTGGTCAGCACTGAATTTTAGCCCATTTGAGTCAGGGATGGCGGTAAGATAGACATACTGGCCAGAGAGGGAAAATCTGCCATTAGTGATTAATGTCTGGTCCCTTTAGCCAAAATGCATTGTAACAGGTATGTTGGCTGAGGGCAAAATAGGATCCAATTGTGATGGCAAAGATCCTGTGTTCTGGGTCCTCAACATTCACAGCTCAGTGTTTGTGGGAGGAAATGAACAACACTGCAGGCTTTGCACTGGTTGTTACACTGTGTTCACTGTCTCTCTGGGCTCACTGTCTCTCTGCACACACTGTCTCTCTGCACACACTGTCTCTCTGAGCTCACTGCCTCTCCGAGCTCACTGTCTCTTTGAGCTCACTGGCTTTCCGGGCTCACTGTCTCTCTGTGCACACTGCCTCTCCAGGTGCACTGTCTCTCTGGCCTCACTGTCCCTCCAGCCTCACTGTCTCTCTGGTCTCACTGTCTCTCTGCATACAGTGTCTCTCTGCACACACTGCCCCTCCAGGTGCACTGTCTCTCTGGCCTCACTGTCTCTCTGGCCTCACTGTCTCTCTGGCCTCACGGTCTCTCTGGGCTCACGGTCTCTCTAGGCTCACGGTCTCTCTGGCCTCACGGTCTCTCTGGGCTCACTGTCTCTCTGCACACACTGTCTCTCTGCGCTCACTGTTTCTCTGAGCTCACTGTCTCTCTGCGCTCACTTGTCTCTCTGCGCTCACTGTCTCTCTGTGCTCACTGTCTCTCTGTGCACATTGTCTCTCTGCGCTCACTGTCTCTCTGCGCTCACTGTCTCTCTGTGCACATTGTCTCTCTGCGCTCACTGTCTCTCTGTGCACATTGTCTCTCTGCGCTCACTGTCTCTCTGCGCTCACTGTCTCTCTGTGCACATTGTCTCTCTGCGCTCACTATCTCTCTGCGCTCACTGTCTCTCTGTGCACATTGTCTCTCTGCGCTCACTGTCTCTCTGCGCTCACTGTCTCTCTGCACTCACTTGTCTCTCTGCGCTCACTGTTTCTCTGCGCTCACTGTCTCTCTGTGCACCCTGTCTCTCTGCGCTCACTTGTCTCTCTGTGCACATTGTCTCTCTGCGCTCACTTGTCTCTCTGCGCTCACTTGTCTCTCTGTGCACATTGTCTCTCTGCGCTCACTGTCTCTTTGTGCACATTGTCTCTCTGCGCTCACTTGTCTCTCTGTGCACATTGTCTCTCTGCGCTCACTTGTCTCTCTGTGCACATTGTCTCTCTGAGCTCACTGTTTCTTTGAGCTCACTGTCTCTCCGGGCTCACTGTCTCTCTGCGCTCACTGTCTCTCTGCGCTCACTGTCTCTCTGCGCTCACTGTCTCTCTGCGCTCACTGTCTCTCTGTGCACATTGTCTCTCTGCGCTCACTTGTCTCTCTGAGCTCACTGTCTCTCTGTGCTCACTGTCTCTCTGAGCTCACTGTCTCTCTGTGCACATTGTCTCTCTACGCTCACTTGTCTCTCTGCGCTCACTGTCTCTCTGCGCTCACTGTCTCTCAGAGCTCACTGTTTCTCTGAGCACACTGTCTTTCTGGGCACACTGTCTCTCTGCACACACTGTCTTTCCGGGCACACTGCCTCTCTGTGCATACTGTCTAATTGGGCTCACTGTCTTTCTGCGCACACTGTATCTCTGAGTTCACTGTCTCTCTGCACACACTGTCTTTCTGGGCACACTGTCTCTCTGTCCTCGCTCTCTTTCTGCGCACTGTCTCTCTGAGCTCACTGTCTCTCTGAGCTCACTTCTCTCTGCGTACACTGTTTCTCTGAGCTTACTGTCTCTCTGCGTACACTGTCCCTCTATGTTCACTGATTCTGGGCTCGCTGTCTCTCCGGGCTCACTGTCTCTCCGGGCTCGCTGTCTCTCTGGGCTCACTATTTTTCCAGCCTCACTGTCCCTCTGGGCTCACTATCTCTCCGGGCACACTGCCTCCTTGCGCACACTGTCTCTCTGAGCACACTCTCTCTCTAGGTGCACTCTCATTCCGGTCACGCTATCTCACTGGACACACTGTCTAACTGGGTTCACTGTCTCTCTGAGCTCACTGTCTCTCTGAGCTCACTGTCTCTCTGGGCTCACTGTCTCTCTGGGCTCACTGTTCCTCTAGGCTAACTGTCTTTCTCGGCTCACTGTCCCTCTGCGTACACTGTTTCTCTGAACTCACTGTGTCTCTGCGCACACTGTCTTTCTGTGCCAATGTCTCTCTGCACACACTGTCTCTCTGGCCTCACTGTCTTTCTGGGTTCACTGTATCTCTGCGCTCACTGTCTCTTCAGGCTCACTGTCTCTCCGGGCTCACTATTTCTGTCTCTCTGCGCACATTGTCTCTCTGAGCTCACTGTGTCTCTGAGCTCACTGTCTCTCTGGGCTCACTGTCCCTCTGGCTTCATGTCCTTCTGGCCTCACTGTCCCTCTGGCCTCACTGTCTCTCTGGACTCACTGTCTCTTTGCACACACTGTCTCTCCGGGCTCACTGCCTCTCCGGGCTCACTGCCTCTCCGGGCTCACTGTCTCACCGGGCTCACTGTCTCTCCGGGCTCACTGTCTCTCTGGCCTCACTGTATCTCTGGGCTCACTGTGTCTCTGGGCTCACTGTTCCTCTGCGCACATGGTCTCTTCTGGTTCACTGTCTCTCCCGGTTCACTGTCTTTGCCAGTTCACTGTCTCACTGTGTTCACTGTTCCTGCACAGAAACAGATTGGCTCCTGTTTGCCATTTCCAATGTGAAAATCCAGCCTTTAGATTCAACAGTAGTTTTGAGTTGTCATCTTCTGCCAATTTTCCAAGTTCAGTGGCTTTGTAGCAGAATGATGACACTGTCCACCTAGACTCACTCAGAAAACTGGAACCCTTGCGCAAAGTAGCGGAAGTCCCCAACTCCAACACCAGTCAGCAGCTTCAGAGAAAGAAATGAGAAAATGGGAGTAGGAAGGAAAAAAAATGCTGTCAATCGTGCAAATTAATTGGGTTTGTATCCACAAGTGAATATAGTGACAGTGCTATTCAGTCATGATGGCAGCACAAGGCCAAGCACATTCAAATCATTTCAGCCACTGATTTAACTTCCATCAGTGCTCCTTTCAGTTTGAAAACTCAATATATATTGGAAAAAAGGCAGTAGTGAGTAAAAGGCTGTAATTAAATCCTGGATATGAAGGTTGTCATCTGAATCCCCAACCGTGAATCATGGCCTTGCAACTCACTCTCAGCTATCAGTAGTTCCCTCTGTATATAATAAAACACATAAATCATAAAACTCCACCCCTTCCAAAAAAAGAGAACGCAATAAATAACATAGCTGGAGGCATTTTTGTTGTAGCTTGTGCTAGTAAAGTAGGGAGTGTGAAGGGCAGAATAGAGCCCAGGTCAGGCTGGGGGAAAGGGAGTTTCAATATTTTATGTTAGCTTCAATTTGTACGGGAACAACAGATAACATTTAATTATTCATTGGGTGTTGTTCTTTTCTCTCATCTCCTTTTTGCACTGGGAGCTGATTTTGAAGCAGTTGAGGGAGGATGTGATTGTGTGCAGTGGGAGTGATTGCCAGTGTCTGTGATGGTACAGGGACCCTGTGGATCACTCAAAGCTAGGCAGCTCTTGCAAACTCCTCACAGCCCACAGTGGAGTGACTCGAATTGGTCGGAAATGACAATTTGACAGCGGTTAACATCTGGAATCTGCTAATTGGCATATATTTTGAATATGTCACTATGGTGGCCTGTCAGGCCCAACATTTATCACCAGCTATCCCCTGCTACTGGCACTGATTTATTTTAATTGAAGGTCCCTCAGATGTCAGTATGCTTCTGTTTTCAAAAGGCCAATTGTGTTGTTTTTTAATGAATATGTTTGTTCTGAGGATAAAACAAAAACAGAATTACCTGGAAAAACTCAGCAGGTCTGGCAGCATCGGTGGAGAAGAAAAGAGTCGACGTTTCGAGTCCTCACGACCCTTCATCCGCAGTAGTTTTTTGTTTTTGTTCTGAGGATGTGGGCTTAACTGGAAAGGCAGGATTTATTGCCCATCCCAAGTTAACTTGAGGTCAATTATATAATGTGGGACTGGGATCACTGGTAGGTGGAGTGAGGGTAATAGGTTCCCTTTCCTGAACAATAACAACTGGCATTTCCATAGTGCCTTTAACATAGTAAAACCTCCCAAAGCGCTTCATAGGAGCATAATCAGACAAAATCAAAGTGAAGAGATATTAGGAACGGTGATTGAAAGCTTGGTCAAAGAGGTAGGTAGGTTTTAAGGAATGTCTTTAAGCTGGAGAGATTTAAAGCTGAAGCTATAGTTGTCAATAGTGAACAGGGATTCGTCAGGTGAACTGGCTGGGTTTTCACCACAATCCATCAGCTTTCACAGTCATTTTTTTTCCCTGATGCCAGCCACAAAAGACAAAGACTGATTGAAGTCAGTTTCAACTCTGAGATTTATTGGTAAGAGATTTGGGTTACTACTCCGGTATCACAACTACTGGACTGCCTTCCCCCTTTCTCAGCCTGTCTTCTATCTTAAGGTGTCAGGCACAGGCCACCAGACATCAGCTAGCATCTTGCCCTAAAGGCCCATTCTTAATGCAATGGAGGTGAGTCTTGGCGGGGACTAGTTGATCACTAAACAGAATCCTTTCTTCAATAGACAGCCACACACTCCTGTAGGGGGTGGTGAAGAGCAATGAGACTTGGAACTCTGGCTGACCCTTTCCTCCTTAACCTAGGAACACTGAGGCCAAATGGTGTGCCCCACAGTACTGTGTATCTGGGATCAGGTGGGTCACCCCAAGTGGATGGACATGGTCTGAGAAGCTCAATCATGTACTGCATAGTGCACTAATTATTTGCAGTATTTTACCAAAGGACCTATATGTCATTTGTAAGTATCTATTAATACACTACAACCTGTAAACACAAATTCTGTTCATTATAAAATTGGAGTACAGCCACTGGGGTAGTAAATTTTAGGTTAGAAGACTGGCATTTCACCTCTGAAAGTTGTGCTTGAACTCAGGACTTATGATGTACTCCTCCTGCAAACTGTTATGAGTCCTGAGGAAATGAGTCTGGGGCATTCTCAGTTCTGGGTCAGCAGCTGTAAGCTGATGGCACAGATAATTCATCTCTTTATTGGCTCTCATGGTAAGAGAAGCCACAAGGATGGCTATTACAGGAATGAAAACGTCACAATAATGCAGAACTGCGCAGTACTGACAGAATCAAGCGTGCTTTACCCTGGATCATACTTGCACATTGCTACCCTGGGAGTGTTTGATGGGAAAGTATAGACAGAACTTTACCCTGGACTTACTGTACCTGTCCCTGGGAGTGTTTGATGACGCTGGTGACTGGATTTCCAAATGCTGGCGGGGTTGGTACCCAGGGAAGTGCGATTTGAAAATTGTGGTCTTGGATGTCGTCTCAGGTTCCTAACACCTCTGGACAGTTTAAAATTTTTGAAGTGTTGCCAGGGGTCGGGGAGGGAACATGAAAACTTCTTGCCATCAATTAATGAGCGACACAGTTGAAGCATGGGGTCGGGACCCGAAATATATCTGGGTGTTGGATTCCCAACCTTGCTTTGAAAATCTGGCCCTGGGTGTCTCTCACCTGGATAAGCAGATTTAGAAGGATGGGAGAAAAGAAATTTGATCAAGTTTTTGTTTTGAAATAATCATGAAATTTCCCCAGATGGAATCACTTGCTGGAGGAATGCACCCTGCCACACAGAAACCAGACTCTCATCAATTTGTCACAATGTTGCAAAACCCTGAATTTCTACTCTAAGAAGTGTTTTACAATTCTTTAACATAATACTTTGCAGGAGTAATGATGTAGGCCATTGACCTATTGCCTCCATGCCCTTGATTGATCCTTGGAGGCTGAGCTCCTGTTCTTAGCCTCCCATCTTTCCATTTACTGGCTGGTTGGGAAGGAAAATTGGAACTGTCTGTCCAAATGTGGAACTGAGGCTAACAGATCAGGAGGATCCCAGGCTGGATTCGCAGTCATTTGGCCTCAGCTGGGGTGAAGGGAGAGGTCGCTCCAAAGAGGTGTTGGTGCTTCTGGCCTATGGAGAGGATGAATCAGCTGGTGCAAGGGAACGAGTGAGTGTTGGAGACAATACAATGAATCCTGATTGATCATAAGAAATAGGAGCGGGATAAGGCCATTCGGCCCATCAAGCCTGCTTCACCATTCAATAAGATCATAGTTGATCTGATTGTGATCTCAACTCCGCTTGCCTGCCGACAGGAAAACTCTTAAAACCATAACTCTTGACTCCCTTATCGAACAAAAATCTTTCTAACTCAGCCTTGAATATATTCAATGACCCAGCCTCCTCTGCTCTCTATAGTAGAGAATTCTAAAGACGAACAACCATCTAAGAGAAGAAATTCCCCCTCGTCTCCGTCTTGAATGGAAGACCCCTGGGGAGGTGGTTCTGCAATCGGAATTTATGGAGCTCGGTAGAAAACTAGCAAACAGGACCTCTAAAGTAGTAATCTCCTGATTACTCTCAGTGCCACGTGCGAGTGAATACAGAAATAGGAAGATAAGACAGATGAATGTGTTGCTGGAAAGATGGTGCAGGAGGGAGGGCTTTAGATTCCTGGCACACTGGGACTGGCTCTGGGGGAGATGGCACCTGTACAAGCCAGACAGACAGGTTGCATTTGAACAGAGCTGGGACTGAGATCCTTGCAGGTCGTTTGCCAGTGCTGTTGGGGAGGATGTGTAGGAACCAGGAGAGAATATTAGAAAGTAATACCAGGGTGCACGGAATGCTGGGAGAGGCACTAAAATTGGGAATAGTAAGTTAATAGATAGAGCCGGAGTAAGGAGCAAATAATGAAGTCTAAATCAGGGTTACACTGCATGTATGTGAGTGCACGGAGTATAGTTAATAAAATTGGGGAGTTACAGGCACAGATTGCCTTGTGGGATTATGATGTTGTGGCGATAACAGAGACCTAGCTTAAGGAAGGACAGATTTGGGTGTTAAATATCCCTGGTTACAAGGTGTTCAGAAAAGATAGGGAAGGGGAAAAAGGAGCAGGAGTGGTATTTTTGGTTAAGGAGAGTATTATAGTACTGGAGAAAGAAGATGTCTCAGAGAAATCAAGGACAGAATCAACTTGGCTAGAGTTTAGGAATAAGAAGGGTGCAGTTACATTGCTCGGTGTAACATGTAGACCACCAACTAGTGGGAAGGATATAGAGGAACAAACCTGCAAGGAAATTACATAGAGGTGTAAACATCATAGAGTAGCTATAATGGGGGACTTTAATTACCCGTATATAGACTGGGATAGTGGTAGTGTAAGGGGCAGTAAGGGACAAATGTTCCTAGATTATGTTCAGGAGAATTTCCTACAGCAGCATGTGTCCAGTCCAACAAGAAAGGAGGCACTGCTCGACCTGGTTCTTGGGAATGAGGTGGGCCAAGTAGATCAAGTGACAGTGGGGGAACATTTAGGGGCCAGTGATCATTGTACCATAAGGTTTAGGATGATGGTGGAAAATGACATTGGTCAATCCAGAGTAAGAATAATCAACTGGCAGAGAGCGGACTTCAATGGGGCAAGAATGGAGTTGGGCTGGATAGACTGGGACCAAAGGTTGGCGGGAAAAACAGTAGCTGAACAATGGGCTATCTTCAAAGAGGCGATGGTTTGGGCACAGTCAAGGTATGTTCCCTCAAAAGGGAAGGGTAGGACAAACAAATCCAGAGCTCCCTGGATGACAAAGGAAATAGAAATTAAGTTAAAGAAGAAAAAGTGTGCTTATGACAGGTGTCAAGTAGTAAATACAATTGAGAACCAAGCTGAATACAGAAGGTTCAGAAGGGATGTGAGAAAGCAAATACGAGAAGCAAAGAGGGATTATGAAAAAATACTGGCAAATAACATAAAAGGAAATCACAAAGTATTCTACAAGCACATCAATAGTAAAAGGGTGGTAAAAGGAGGAGTAGGGCCAATTAGGAACCAAAAAGGGGATTGTCACATAGAGGCAAGAGGCATGGTTGAGGTGTTAAATGAGTACTTTGCATCTGTCTTTACCTACGAGGCAGATGTTGCCCAGGCCATGGTGACAGAGGACAAACTTAGTCACTAGAAGGGCTTAAAATTGAAAAGGAGGGGGTATTGGATAAGCTGTCATTACTTAAAGTTGATAAGACACTGGGATCGGATGAGATGCATCCAAAAATATTGAAGGCACTGAGGGTAGAAATTGCAGAGGCACTAGCAATAATCTTTCAATGTTCCCTGGATTTGGGGGAGGTGCCAGAGGACTGCAGAATTGGAAACATTACACCCTTGTTCAAAAAAGGTTGTAAAGATCTTCCCTGCAATTACAGACCAGTAAGTTTAACTTCGGTGGTGAGGAAACTTCTAGAAACAATTATTCGGGATAGAATTAATAGTCACATGGAAAAATGTGGATTGATTCGGAAGAGTCAGCATAGATTTGTTAAAGAAAAATCATGTCTAACTAACTTGCTGGAGTTTTTTGAAGTGGTAACAGAGATGGTTGATGAGGGCAAGGCTGTGGATGTGGTGTATATGGACTTTCAAAAGTCATTCGTTACAGCGCCACACAACAGACTTGTGAGGAAAGTTGTCATGGAATAAAAGGAATGGTAGTAACGTGGATACAAAATTGACTGAGGGATAGGAAACAGGGAATAATGGTTAATGGGTATTTTTAGGGCTGGAAGAAGGTTTGTAGTGAAGTTCAATGTGGAGAAGTGTGAGGTGATGCAGTTTGGTACAAAGAACATGGAGAGACAGTATAAAATAAAGAATACCATTCTAAAGGGTGTGCAGGAGCAGAGAGACCTGGGTGTATATGTACATAAGTCATTCAAGGTGGCAGGACAGAGCTGTTTCTAAAGCATATAGCCTTCTAGACTTCATTAATAGGGGCATAGAGTACAAGAGCAGGGAAGTTATGATGAACTTATATAGGACACTGGTTAGACCTCAGCTGGAGTATTGTGTACAGTTCTGGGCGCCACACTATGGGAAGGATGTGAAGGCATTGGAGAGAGTGCAGGAGAGGTTTACGAGAATGATTCCAGAGATGAGACACTTCAGTTATGAGGAACGATTGGAGAAGTTGGGACTGTTTTCCTTGGAGAGGAGAAGGCTAAGAGGAGATATGATAGAAGTTTTCAAAATCATGAGGGGTCTAGACAGAGTAGATATGGAGAAACTGTTCCCACTCATAAATAGATCGAGAACCAGAGGGCACAGTTTTAACATGTTTTCCAAAAGAAGCAAATGCGAGGTGAGAAAAATCTTTTTCACACAGCGAGTAATTAGAATTTGGAATGCACTGCCTGGAGGTGTGGTGGAGGCAGGTTCAATTGACGCATTCCAGAGGGCATTGGATGATTATTTAAATAGAAACAATGTGCAGGGTTACGGGGAAAAGGCAGAAGATTGGCGCTAAGTTAAAATGCTCAGAGAGTCGGTGCAGACACGATGGGCTGAATGGCCTCCTTCTACACTGTAATAATTCTGTGATTTTGTGATTTTTAAACTGTGCCTGCTAGTTCCAGATTCTCCCATAAGGAGGAACATCCTCTTAGCATCTACCCTACCCTGCCAAGCCCCCTTAGATCTTAAATCTTTCAATTAGATCATCTCTCATACTTCTAAATCCCAATGAATATAGGCTTCAGCTCAACCTTTCCTCATAAGACAACCCCTTTATCCCAGGAATCAGTGGTGAACACTCTCTAAAGTGCTCCCAAAGCATGTATATTTCTCCTTAAGTAAGGAGACCACAATTGAGCAGACGATAGGCCTCCTAAAGATGAGGTTCAGATGTTAGCACTGCTTGGGCAGGGCTCTCCAATACTCACCACAGAGTGTCCCGGGTCATAGTTGTCTGCTGCACACTGTACAACCTTGCGCTACAAATTGGGGGTGTCATGGTTGAGGGAGACATGGAGAACCGAGATGTCTCCTCTGACGAAGAGGACAGTGAAGGGGATGGTGATGATGAGGGCCAGGATGTTGCTGAGGCATATGTAGAGGCCATTGCAAGGATACAACGTGGCAGAGAGGCTCGTGACAATCTGATAGCTAACAGATTCCAGGCAGAGTAAGCTGCCGAGCCATTTCCTTTACTGTCTGGTTTTCTACTTTCTGCTGGTTGACAGGCCCCAGCTCCTTTTTGGTAACAGTCATTATACTTTGCTCTAATGTACCTTGATTTATGATAGCTGAATTAAATTGCATTACTTAACGTCTGCCCTGCTGATGACTTGATCCTTTGCGTGTGCTGATATACAGAGCCCTGGCACTAAATGTGCACATTAGCACCTGCAAAGTACTCTGTTCTTCTGTGACCTAGGGCATCTGTAAGCAGAAATGATATTTTTCCCATGTCCTCACAAAGTCCGGATTCATGACAACTTGGATCTTACCTCAGCAGGGATGTACCCACACACCTGCTCCCAATGAGGGGCAGACCTTGCAGAGAACTCTTTCAGGTGGAACCAGATATTTGGGTCCACAGGGAGGAGAAGCATAAGAACACCATTTGGCTCCAGAGATCACTCCTCCGTGCAGATTGATCAGGGAAGACTGTGTTCCTGCCCCCGATCGCTACTTGCCCATAGTAAACCCATAGATGTCCTCTTGACATCTTTATCATGCCGAAAAGTTTCGAGGTTACTTTGGAGTCCACTCACTGAGAGTGCCTCACCTGCACCATGGGTTGTTAAGTAGCACCCACTCCGGTCTCTCCCATTGCATGACTCCTACAAGTCTCAGTCCTAGTGGCCTTAGTATTAATGTGAGACTGTGATCCATCATTGCGGACACCCCAGCCAAAGTAAACATCTTTCCTGCATGGACCCTGCAGAGCCCTGTTAGAGCTGCTGATGCTTCACATGGATAGCTTCACGGCCCTCGGCATGGTCCAGCACAAAGGCCCATCCTACTCTACCTTATGGACTAAGAACACGGCCCTTCAATGAGGTCCAGTGCACTTTGGTTGCAAGCCCTTAATGTGTGGTCTACTGCAACCCTTGATAAGGAGACGAGCAGGCCAAAAAAATCTTCAGTCAAAGTTATCAGACAAAGGCTTCAGTCAACTGCACACACACCTCTCTAATCCTACATTCAAACCCTCTTGCAGTCAAGGCTAACTTGCCCGTTACCTCCTTACTTGCAGCTTTCATCTGCATGTTGGCTGAAAATGACAAATCACCAAAGACAGCCAGTAACAACTGGATGTGCCCACCACAGCTTTCTCCAAACATGTAGGGAAGCCTCTGGTTTTCTGTTGTTAAGAAGACAGTGTAGAGCTTCACTCTTTCAACCCTGAAACTGCATCTACAGTGTTCATTGCCACTCACATAGCATGTTTAACTCCTCTTGCGTACTCCTTGCATCTACCCACATCTCACAACAGAGCAACAGCAGCAGGAGATGCAATGATCTCGCTGAACACCCTATGTAGGCATAATTTTCAGAACATGGTGAACTGCAAGTAATAGCTTGCATGATGTGTGCCCGGGCCGCACACTAACAAATGATAGCCAGTGCTCAATCATTCACATGTGGGATTATTGAATAATCATTATGCTGATAGTGTGAGTGAACTGAATCTATAGGAGTTCATTATTGGGCTCTGATAGGGGCCCAAAATCCACACCCTTAAATGCCCTCAGCCATTGAAGCAACTAGCAACAAGATGGAATCCAAGACACTTGCAAACTGTGCAAGTGAACATATAATTGCAAGGGCAAAAGTATATTCAATGGTTGTACACCTGTGCCAACTGTGTGCCTTCAAAACTTCTTTATCTTTCTTTTTCTATTTCTATGTTTAGGTGCAGCCCCAACATCCACAGCTGCGGTGGAGGCAGCCTGCTGACTGCTATGCTATGTTGACTGTGATGACTTTGGTGGTGTCCTCTGGTGGCCCATGGCCTAGAGGGCCCCAGCCTGCAAAGGGTTTCCTGTTCAGGTACAGGTGCACCTTCCTCGGCCTGACCTGCTGGAGGTGATGGGGTGTTATGGCACAGCCGATGGTAAATGTTGAGTTGTTCAAATCCCAGAGGGAAACTTGAGACAACTGCCACAACTGTTTTCCAATTTGTATAAATTTCGAGATGCGGGCTTCGAATTCAGTAGCAATAAGTCTACCGAGCCTTAAAGGTTTTTACAAAACTAGATTAAATATTTATTAATAAGAGAAATGGTTTTAAGCACATACATATGTCTACAAATTACTACTATAATAACTTCTAAATCCCCTAATTGATCTGACTCCCAGTTACACTTTCGTTAAGGCAACAGTAAGACTCAGTTTTAAAAGACCTAGGCAAAGAAACATGATATCCTGAACCAGTCAAAATCAAAGTGAGTTTTCTTAACTTCAGTTCTTTAAAAACAGCAGCTTGAGGAATAGATGCTGAAGGCTTTTCATACTTGTTAGGTGTTAAAAATGCCTTCCCTTACACACTGCCTTTGCTCCTTTATACATATTTTCCCCTTTGATTGCAAATTCCCATTGTTTCACTATGTCTTTGGACTTTACCTTCCTGATCATAAAAATCTTTCATAGCACTAAGTTTTACCAATAATCTTTGGGAAAAATAAACACACTGTTTCTGACTTCACCTGGCTAGGTGACACATTTCACCCCTCCTTTGAAAACAATCTGATCTGGTTTATTTAAAAATGCAAATGTCCTTTTACACGTTACATTCTAAACTTCCGTTATGTTTACCATGTTTACATCAAAGCCTTCAAAACAGCTGCCTTTAATCCAATTAAATCTCACACACACACACACACATATATACAGACACAAATACCATTATTTTAAAATAAATTCCAATAATATTATTAGAGTTATTATATCTTCCTGACATGGGGTCACTGGTAGAGGGGAGGTGGAGCAGCAGGGCACCCTTGGAGTTGTCCTGGGCTGAAGCCCCCGGGTGCCTGGCTGGCACCCATCCTCTCTTTGGGTGCCTGATAGTACCTCTCTGACTCCTTAGGCACCTGGAGGAAGGTGGGAGTTCCTCCTCCCTCTCTTGCCTAGCCATTATTACACTGCACCATGGCTAGATCGATGGAGTGTAGATCCGACTGCACATCCGGCAGCCACCGTGCATTCTGCTGGACCTGGGTCTTCAAGGCGGGTTGCCACCTTTTCCAAAGAGACAGCCAAGTGCTTGCATGCTGGAGCCACAACAGCAGACAGAACGTGGACAGACTCCTCCAGCCTTCGGTCCAGTCTGCACATGGCTTCTGACATCTCTGCCTAATGTTCCCCTGCCTGTCTCTGCATCTCCATCAGGTCTCTTATAGCCGAGTCCAGAGGTGAATGTTTCTGTTCTGGCGGAGGGTGCAGGTGAATGCTGCAATGGTGCATCCTCTGATGCTTCTGAGGCATCATCCCCAGAAGTGGAGTAAGGGGTGGTTCTGTGGCTGGTCTCCATTATGGGCCTCCTGCTTTTCTTGCTGGTGCCTGGAATGGAGAAAGGAAAGATTTAGTGGATACATAAGCAGGTTCCCTTATTAAAGCAATGTCTCACTCAGTCATTGCATCTGACAACTACAGACTGGAGGCGTCCTCACTGGCTTGCTGGGGGACTCCTATCTTGCCTTCAGCCGAGGCAAGGTCCTGTCCCCCACCAGCTAGCTTGGCGGCCTCCTCCTAGTAAGGGGTGAGGATCCTGATGTCACGCAAGCCACCTATGGTCTGCTCCCTCCTGTTATGTGAGTTCTCATCCTGCAGAAGCAGGAGGATTGAGTGTCATCCCAATGGTGCATGAGCAATTTAGGAGCATGCGCATCTATGCCAGCTCCTGAGCCCTCCCAAGAAAGTGATTAGCAAGAAGATTGTCCTGCAACTAATAGAACATTGAGAGCATGAAGTGGCTAGCACACATTCAGTGCACATATCCCATCTGCTGCTGAGCCCTGCAACCAAAACACCTGCCTGACATCCCTGTGCATTCACACACTTACACTGCCTAATAGGAAGACAGGAACATAGGAGCAGCAGTAGGCCATTTGGACGCCCTTGTGAATGTCACTTTGCAGTGAGTAGATTATGCCTAATATGCTAAGAGCCACTGCGATCTCCGTCCAGGCTACCGTGGTCAGACAGGAGGGCCACCTGCTGCCATCCCTGGCAAATAGTACCTCCTGCCTTTGCTGGACAGCCTGAAGGAGAGTCTGCAGGGAAGCTTCACTGAACTGTGGGACCACATGTCATCCTCTCTGTGACATTCTGCTCTCGGCAGAATCTTGAATGACAGCCAGACTGACGCTCCTGGCCTGCAGTGAGTGAATGACTGTCTGGGTGCCTTTTAAATATGGCGCCCGTACCTTCGACCCCATGAGGTAATGATAGGGACAGTGATTCCCTGCCTGCCCCGAGATTGGCGACCTCCTCGCAGATGCATTTGTAATATGCTGAACAGCGCAAGATCACGCCTAAGTAGAAATTACTCTCACTTCTGTGCCTGCCATCAAACTTGGGCTCCAGAACAGAAAATTCTATATCCCTTTCCAAACTCTTTGTATCCTCCTCACAGCTTGCTTTCCTACCTATCTTTGTAACATCAGCAGCGTTAGATTGATAAAAGTCTTATCAGGATCAGTAAATGTTCAGGTCCCAATATAGTGATTTTTTTTTTTTACAAGCTAAGTATTAGAAGCTGTCCTAAACTGGTATGGATGAGTTGAGCCAAAATTTAGAACTTACTTGAGGAATCACTTTCTGAATTTGCTTGCAATTTTATCCTAAAAACAAATATTTCTTGTAACCCACTTCTGGCTGTCTGGTTGATGAGTGTAGGTGTTTCTCAATGTTGTTAGGGTAATGAGCAGTGGCAGTCTGCAATGCTTCAAGCACAAGTGTAATATAGTAGAGATTAGATTATATTTGACTGGAGAGCTGGTACAAGTTTTACCTTGAATGCCTGTTTCGAATTCCCTTCCCCTTTTCTCCATATGGCTCCTGTAGGTCCCACGTTAGGCCTATACTCATTGGAATTTAGAAGAATGAGAGGTGATCTTATAGAAACATATAAGATTCTGAGGGGGCTTGACAGAGCTGATGCTGGCCTACTCCTGCTGCTATTTCTTATGATCTTATTGCTGGAATAAGGTCACATTTACTGAAGTAAATCTGGCTTGCAAAGGTTTTAAATAATTTAAAAAAAAATATGCAGTGAATCACTGTGCCATCATCCCCAGGTCTGATTTCAAATCAATTTCAGCATAGAAGGAGATCATTCAGCCCCAGGTGCCTATACTGATCCAATCTCTTTTACTGAACCTATCTATGCTCAGTTGTATTTCCCTGCTTTTTCCTCCTATCCTTCGATATTGTGTGTCTGAACAATTCCTCCTTGAATGCTGCAATTGATGCACCTTCAATAGCCTCTTGTGGTAAAGTGTCCATGTTCTAATAACTCTGTGTGAAAAATAATCCTTCTAAGCTCTCCTTTCATGTTTCTACTGACCTTTACTAATCCACCCAGATTTATGGGCTGACCATCTACTCTGTTTAATAGATGTAAGGGTCCTTTTTTTTTCATTCATTCATGGGATGTGGGCTTCGCTGGCTGGGCCACCATTCATTGCCCAACCCTAGTTGCCCTTGAGAAGGTGGTGGTGAGCTGTCTTCTGCAGTTCATGTAGTGTAGGTACACCCACAGTGCAGTTAGGAAGGGAGTTCTAGGGTTTTGACCTAGCGACAGTGAAGGAACGGCGATATATTTCCAAGGCAGGATGGTGAGTGACTTGGAAGGGAACCCCCAGGTTGTGGTGTTCCCATCTATCTACTGCCCTTGTCCTTCTAGGTGGTACTAGTTGTGGGTTTGGAAGATGCTGTCTAAGGAGCCTTGGTGAATTCCTGCAGTGCACCATGTAGATGGTACACACTGCTGCTACTGTGCATTGGTGGTGGAGGGAGTGAATGTTTGTGGATGTGGTGCCAATCGAGCGGACTGTTTTGTCCTGGAAAGTGTCCAGCTTCTTGAGTGTTGTGGGAGTTGCACTCATCAAGGCAAATGGGGAGTATTCCATCACACTTCTGACTTGTACCTTGTAGATGGTGGACAGGCTTTGGGGAGTCAGGGGGTGGGCTACTCATCACACGATTCCTAGCCTCTGACCTGCTCTTTTAGCCACAGTATATGGCTAGTCCAGTTCAATTTCTGGTCAATGGTAACCCCCAGGATGTTGATAGCGATGGTATAGCCATTGAACATCAAGGGACGATGGCTGGATTCTCTCTTGTCGGAGTTGGTCATTGCCTGACACGTGTGGCGCGAATGTTACTTGCCACCTGCCAGCCCAAGCCTGGATATTGTCCAGGTCTTGCTGCATTTGGACATGGACTGCTTAAGTATCTGGGGAGTCGCAAATGGTGCTGAACATTGTACAATCATCAGCGAACGTTCCCACTTCTGAAGATGGTTGGGCCTTGGACACTACCCTGAGGAACTCCTGCAGTGATGTCCTGGAGCTGAGATGACTGACCTCCAACAACAACAACCATCTTCCTTTGTGCTAGGTATGATTCCAATCAGCGAAGAGTTTTATGCCTGATTGGCATTGACTCCAGTTTTGCTAGGGCTCCTTGATGGCACACTTGGTCAAATGCGGCCTTGATGTCAAGGGCAGTCACTCTCACCTCACCTCGGGGGTTCAGCTCTTTTGTCCATGTTTGAACCAAGACTGTAATGAGGTCAGGAGCTGAGTGGCCCTGGCGGAACCCAAAGTGGGCATCAGTGAGCAGGTTATTGCTAAGCAAGTGCCACTTGATTGCACTGTTGATGACCCCTTCTATTACTTTACTGATGATGGAGACTAAACTGACGGGGCGGTAATTGGCTGGGTTGGATTTGTCCTGCTTTTTGTGTACAGGACATACCTGGGCAATTTTCCACACAGCCGGGTAGATGCCAGTGTTGTAGCTGTACTGGAACAGCTTGGCTAGGGGCGTGGCAAGTTCTGGAGCACAAGTCTTCAGTACTATTGCCGGAATATTGTCAGGGTCCATAGACCTTGGAGTATCCTTCAGCCGTTTCTTGATATCACGTGGAGTGAATCAAATTGGCTGAAGACTGGCATCTGTGATGCTGGAGACCTCCGGAGGAGGCCGAGATGGATCATCCACTCGACACTGCTGGCTGAAGATTGTTGTGAATGCTTCAGCCTTATCTTTTGCACTGCTGTGCTGGGCTCCTCCATCATTGAGGATGGGGATATTTGTGGAGCCTCCGCCTCCAGTGAGTTGTTTAATTGTCCACTGCCATTCACGACTGGATGTGGCAGGACTGCAGAGCTTAGAACTGATCCGTTGGTTGTGGGATCGCTTAGCTCTGTCTATCACTTGCTGCTTCTGCTGTTTGGCACGCAAATAGTCCTGTGTTATAGCTTCACCAGGTTGACACCTCATTTTTAGGTATGCCTGGTGCTGCTCCTGGCATGCCCTCCTGCACTCTTCATTGAACTAGGGTTGATTCCCTGGCTTGATGGTAATGGTAGAGTTGGGGATATGCCAGGCCATGAGGTTACAGATTGTGTTCGAGTACAATTCTGCTGCTACTGATGGCCCACAGTGCCTCATGGATGCCCAGTCTTGAGTTGCTAGATCTGTTCAAAATCTATCCCATTTAGCACAGTGGTATTGCCACACAACATGAAGGAGGGTATCCTCAATGTGAAGGCAGGACTTTGTCTCCATAATAACTGTGCGATGGTCACTCCTACCAACACTGTCATGGACAGATGCATCTACGGCAGGCAGGTTGGTGAAGATGAGGTCAAGTATGTTTTTCCCTCATGTTGGTTCCCTCATTACCTGCCGCTGACCCAGTCTAGCAGCTATGTCATTTAGGACCCTGCCAGCTTGGTCAATAGTGGTGCTACTGATCCACTCTGAAGTCCCCCACGCAGAGTACATTCTGCGCACTTGCCAAGTGATGTTCCACATGGAGGAGCACTGATTCATCAGCTGAGGGAGGGCAGTATGTGGTAATCAGCAGGAGATTTCCTTGCCCATGTTTGACCTAATGCCATGAGACTTCACAGGGTCCAGAGTTGATGTTGAGGACTCCCAGGGCAACTCACTCCTGAATGTGCTGTCACCTCTGCTGGGTCTGTCCTGCCGGTGGGACAGGATATACCTAAGGATGGTGGAGTCTGAGACATTATCAATAGGGTACGATTCTGTGAGGATGACTATGTCAGGATGTTGCTCAACTAGTCTGAGACAGCTCTCCCAATTTTGGCACTAACCCCAAATGTTAGTAAGGAAGACTTTGCAGGGTCAACATGGCTGCAATTGCTGTTGTCATTTCTGGTGCCTAGGTTGAAGCCGGGTGGTCCGTCTGGTTTCATTCCTTTTTTGTGACTTTCCAGTGGTTTGTTACAACTGAGTGGCTTGGTAGGCCATTTCAGAGAGCATGTAAGAGTCAACCACATTGCTGTGGGTCTGGAGTCTCATATAGGCCAGACCAAGTAAGGACAGCAGATTAGTGAACCATTAGTGGGTTTTTACAACAATCGACAATGGTTCCATGTTCATCATTCGACTTTTAATTCCAGATTTTTATTGAATTCAAATTCCACCATCTGCCATGGCAGAATTACCTAGAGCTTATTACCCATTACCCTGGGCCTCTGGATTACTAGTCCAGCGACAATACCACTACGCCCTGTGTGAAACGTATTTAGACAGGTTCACCTACTTCCTCATGCCCCCAGTTGAGCAAGTTTGTTTCGGTGGATAGCACCCTCGTCTCTGAGTCAGAAGATCATGAGCTCAAGCCCCCACTCCAATAATTGGAACCCATAATCCAAGCAGATACTGCCAGTCCTTGTTTAACCAGGGCCCTGTCTGCCTTCTCAGGTAGACTTAAACGACCCCATGGTACCATTGAAATAGAAATGGGGGAGTTTTTCCTCATATCTTGACCAATACAGTATATATCTTTCAACCGATATCATCAAAACAAATTATCTGGTCCATTATCATATTTCCTTTTATGGGATCTTGCGCTACGTTTCCTTCTCTACAACATGACTGTACTTCAAAAGTACTACATTGGCTGTAAAGAGTTTTTGGGATGTCCTGGGGTTGTGAATGAAAGGAAGAATGACTTGCACGTATGATAGCACTTTTCATGGCCTCAGGCTTTACGGGCACTGAAGTATGTTTGAAGTGTCATCACTGTTATAGTGTAGAGAAAGGCACGACATCAACCAAATTCTTTCTTCCATAAATGACAGTCTCATTTGGAAAGGCCACAGGATGGCTGATATGGGAAATGGAAAAATATCCCAGTGATGTTTTAAAGGATATTCTTGCAAAGTTGGGGTTGAAGTGAGGGAGCTTTAATCAGCATATGACCCGTGCTGTATCTGAAAGTGTTTGATGGAGACACAAGGTCCCTTGGTACTGAGAAATTGTTTTCTTCTCCAGTGCAATTCATCCCACACCTTGATGACCAAGGAATTCACAAGAATGAAGTAGCATTTAATACTTTTTCTTATACTGACAGGACTGGGCTTGGTCTGAGTTTTGACAAAATAATTATTTTCTGGCACTGAGAAGAAAAATGACAAATAGTTTTTCCAATTTTCAATTCGTGTTTCCAACCCTTGGCTCTTCGTCTTCAATATGCCAATAAATGAGCATTGTTCATCAGCCTTGTTATGCCGTGCTATCAGTGTTTAGAAGGTTAATTGCTGTCTTATGTTACAACAATCAAAACTAATGAATTTGGCAATCGGCAGAGGCAATGTGACAATTCAAGAGCTGGATGTCAATTCTGAAATTGTTTGGGTGAAGTCCTGAGATATTTGGGAACATTGTGGTAAATCTCTGTTGTAACAGACCTCTGGGCTAGCAGCTATCTTATGGTAATATTGTCACCCAGTGGCATTTGATATTAAAAAAATAATCAATGCTCACTGAACTGACTTTGTGCTTTTTTATAATAAATATTGAAATCACCTTCAGGTGAGAGAGTTATCTCATACTCGCTTCCTGGATTTAAATATTGTCAGAGTTGATTATTTCTTTGAAATTTTCCACACCCATTTCAATTAGATCTCTAAGTTTTAAGAAAACTCTGAACAAGCCTGGAGTTTTAACTCAAAATCTATCTTTTGCTTTCAAAATCAGAAAAATTAATATTTTCTTCATCTTACCTGTGTCCCATGCTGTTGAATGGCCAACCAGCCTGCTTGCTAAAGGGATCTAAAAAAGTAAACCCGATCTCTGGGAGCTATGCCTCTTTTCATAGTTCCAGATAATGCTGTAAGCAGCTCCCTTGCGGATGGAGAGCCGAGGTGATGCAAGCAGTGAGAAGGTCATCCAAGCTCTGTGCTGTAAACTGGACATGTTTAACTAGTTGTGTTCATGCTGTACACCTCGAGTCTCTAAGCTTGAGCCTTGCCTAGTACCTCAATTCTCTGGGCTTAGGTGAATGGGGCATGCACATATGGGATGTACCTAGGTACTCCATATTACTCAAAAAGACCATAACGTGGCTGTTGTAGGAATTGGAAATAAATTCAATAATGAATTCAGGAGGAACTTCTTTATCCAGGGAGTGGTGAGCATGTGGAACTCACTACCACAAGGAGCAGTTGAGGTGAATGGTGTGGAGACATTTATGGGAAAGCTAGATAGGTACATGAGGAGAACAGGAATAGAAGGTAACCCTGCTAGGGTTAGATGAAGAGTGGAAGAGGGGAGAGACTTGTGTAGACTATAAATAATGGCATTGACCAGTTGGGCCGAATGGCTTGTCTGTGTTGTTAGCTCGATATCACAGTGATGTTAAGGGTGCTCCTCTGAGGGTGAGACTTTTCCTTGGGGAAGAGAGCTTCACCCAGGATTCTTCAGTGCTAACCCGGAGTTCCTGAAATGTGCAATTGTTTCATTCTTGGGTTCTACTACACCTCACCTTGATAAGCAGGAAATTCAGAAAAGGAAAATACTGGATGACACATAACTTTCAATGATGGTCCAGCTAGGTGCCCACTGGGAGATTATCTTGTGAGCAAAAGTTACAGCCCCCAGTGATAGGCCTAGTCCTCAAGGTGCCAACTGGCTAGTCACTCTGTAGTGCAGGATAGGGATAAGATGGGAACAATGAGTCATTTTAAAAAAGACATACCTTTCAGGTTGATAGCCTACCTATGTGGATTCCTCAGCGCTTTGATCCAGATCCCGTATTTATGCGTGTGCCATACACCCAGCTTGCTAACAGAAAAATGATTTCAATTTACCAACCATCCCCCCCCTTTCTTTTGTGAGGCCAATCAGAGCAGAAGAAAGTCACTTTTCTGGAAGCCAAAGACCTCTCAATCTTCATCCGCTGATAGCTGTGGTGTGCTCTCTTCACATTTGTTCTGCCCAGGAAGCAAACCAATGACATTTAACTGAGGCCTGGTATCATTGTCGCCTTTTGCAATCTCTGCCAAGTCCCCGGAGACGTTTCCCCTCACCAGTTCTGAATTAAAATCCGTCCCCTTTGCTTTTCACCCTTGAACAGAAGTGATAGCAGCATGACTTCATAGAGGTACATAGATCGTAAATCCGGAATACTACTTCAAACTAAACCATAAGAATTAGTCTCAACATCGGTTCAAGCTAGAACAGAAGCAAATTTAGCACGGATATCAGGGAGTTTTTCTTCGCACACAGACCTATCCACACACGGAATGGATTCTTGAAGAGAAGGGTAACAGCCTTGGCATTATTTATCTTTTTGATACCATGGCGTGATATACAGTGACATGCTGATGAGCTGTTATAAGTAACTTGTTAGCAAAGACGTCTCCCTGATGTTTAGACAAATGACAATACAGGAAGCCCCTGAACAATGGATCATCTGGGACACACATCTCACAACATTTTCTGGGAACAGATATTTTGCTATGGCAGTGGCAAAGACTGGAAAATAGGAAGTTGTTTGTTACATGGAGACATTCAGAGTTGCACATTTTAAACATTACAAGCCAAAATGGGTCACACAGCAGGTATCTTCCGGCTGTTTTTTATTTATCAATTTTTATTTTGAGTCAAAGAGCTGATACAAACCAGCCATTCTAAAGTTTATCATTTTTTAGATTATGAAACAAATTAAAAGACCCGGAGGAAAAGTTGTACCAACTCAATATTTTAAGTAAAATATTTATAACGTACAAATGAGATATTTTTCATCTTATGGAGGCTCACAGCTAAGAGAAACATTGTAATACATCTTTCACTTTATCATGCTCTCCATAGGACAGTTGTTGTTGGCTGTTTAATTTAGCCACAAATCTTTAAATAAAAGACAACAAACTGATAGAGTGACGTTTGAGATCATTTTGAGAAACATGCTATTGACACATTGTACCAATGACAGTGTGAAGGTGATCAGATGTGTGTTAACCAGTGTGAGCGTAATGGGGTTGTGTTAATGACATGTGAGGATGAGGGCGTGTGTTAATGACAGTGTGAGGGTGATTGGATGTGTGTTAATGACAGTGTGAGGGTAGTCGGATGCCTGTTTATGACAGTGTGACAGTGGTTGGATGTGTATTAATGACAGTGTGAGGGCAGTCAAATGCGTGTTAATAACCATGTGATGTTGATTAGATGGGTGTTAATGACAGTGTGAGGGTGATTAGATGGGTGTTAATGACAGTGTGAGGGTGGTCGGATGTCTGTTTATGACAGAGTGACAGTGGTTGGATGTGTATTAATGACAGTGTGAGGGCAGTCAGATGTGTGTTAATAACCATGTGATGTTGATTAGATGGGTGTTAATGACAGTGTGAGGGTGATTAGATGGGTGCTAATGACAGTGTGAGGGTAATTGGCTGCGTGTTAATGACCGTGTGAGGGTGATTGGATGTATGTTAATGACAGTGTGAGTTTGGCTGCATGTTAATGACAGTGTGAAGGTGATTGGATGTGTGTTAATGACAGTGTGAGGGTGATTGGATGTGTGTTAATGACAGTGTGAGGGTGATTGAATGTGTGTTAATGACAGTGTGAGGGTGATTGAATGTGTGTTAATGATAGTGTGAGGATGATTGGATGTGTGTTAATGACAGTGTGAGGGTGATTGGATGTGTGTTAATGACAGTGTGAGTTTGGATGCTGTTTATGACAGTGTGAAGGTGATTGGATGTGTGTTAATGTCAGTGTGAGTTTGGATGTTGTTAATGATGCTGTGAGGGTGATTGGATGTGTGTTAATGACACTGTGATGGTGGTCAGATATATGTTAATGACTGTGTGAGGGTGATTGAATGGGTGTCAGTGATGGTGTGAGCGTGATTGGATGTGTGTTAATGACTGTCTGAGGGTGATTGGATGTGTGTTACTGACCATCTGAGGGTGATTGGATGTGTGTTAATGACAGTGTGAGGGTGGTCGGATGTGTATTAACGACAGTTTGAGGGTGATTGGATTTGTATTACGGGCATTGCGAGTGTGGGGGCAGTGTTTGAGTGTCAAGTGTATTAAGCCTCAGTTAACATAAATGGAATCTGCTTAGAGTAACGAATTTTTAATTATAACTCACTGATAAAAATGATGAATGATTGCTTTAGGTATTGTTTGTTGAAAAACGAAGGCCAAAATTCATAGTGCAAGAGAGCATGAAGCTTGAAAGTAGTAGGAAAGAAGGTGAAGTTTATTGAGAGCAGAGACTGGATGATGCTAGGCTTGTTGATGGCCTGTGGAAGGAAAAAATTAGGAGAGTTAAGGAATTCCATAGTTGGGATCCTTGGGAGTGAGTTATAGAAGATATGTTGAGCTGCTGTGTAAAATATGGATTTGTGGGATTGGGATAATATATAAGCATTGATTGAGGACTAGTTAAGGGCAAAAAACAGAGAGTAGGGATAAATTGATCATTTTCAGTTGCTACCATGGGCTTCCGTTATTTATAATCTGTATTAATAACTTAGATGAAGGGATCAAGTGTAACGTATCTAAATTTTCCGACAATACAAAGCTAAGTAGGAAAATAAGCTGTGAAGAGGATACAGAAATTTTGCAAAGGGATATAGACAGATTAACTGATTGGGCAAGAAGGCCTTAGATGAAGTATAAGGTGGGGAAGTGTAAGGTTATTCACTTTGGTAGGAATAATGGAAAAACAACATTTTTTAAATGATGTGAAACTCTTAAATGTTAGTGTTCAGAGGGATGCCCTTATACGTGAAACACAGAAAGTTAACGTGAAAGAACAGCAAGCAATTGGGAAGGCAAATGGTATGCTGGCCTTCATTGCTAAGTAGAAGAATAGGAAGTTTTGCTGCAATTGCACAGGGCTCTGGTGAGACTACACCTGGAATACTGTGTACAGTTTTGGTTTTTGTACCTAAGGAAGGATATACTTCCCTTAGAGGGAATGCAGTGAAGGTTCACTAGATTGATTTCTGTGATGAGATAGTTGCCTATGAGGAAATAATGTGTAAAATAGGCTTTATTTTTTGGCGTTTAGAAGAATTAAGCATACAAGATTCTGAGAGGGCTTGACAAGGTGGCTGCTGAGAGGCTGTTTCCCCTGCTGGAGAGTCAAGAACTAGGGGGAATAGTCTCAGGATGAGGGGTCAGATATTCTGGGCTGAGATAAGGAAAATTTTCTTCACTTTCAAGGTTGTGAATTTTGGAATTCTTTACTTCAGAGGGCTGTGAATGCTTAGTCGTTGAATATATTCAAGGCTGATATTGATAGAATTTTGGACACTAAGAGAATCAAGGGATATAGTGAGTTGGGATAGAAAATCAGCCGTAATCTTATACAATAGCAGAGCAGGCTCAAGTGGCCGTATGGTTCTATTTCTTCTGTTCTTATGAGCTTTGGTTTCATCACTATGAGGTACAGGGAGGAAGAATGGCGTATAGGTTAGGGAATTTGGGAGTTTAGGAGGAATAGGAATGGAAGTTCAAAGGAATAAAAGCCGTGGTACTTTCAATGGAGAGAGACAAAAAGTTTCCTGATGCCTTTCATGACAATGTTGAGATGTGCAGCTATATTTTAACAATGTAGTTATAAATAGACACAGTGAAATGTTAAGCCTGAAGGCCTGTACATTTTATATTTCCTTATGTTGGTGAGCTGAGATTACATTTAAATTAATTTTAACATCTAAATTCCAATCATCCCTCACAGGCTCCATTACAAAGCAGTCATTACTGTTCAACTCAATAGGGAGGAGCAGTCAGACTCCTTGACTGCTGTAGGACGGTTGGAAATGACTTCTGTATTAGTTGTGGGATTCTCTGATGGTTGGAGAAAGTCTAGTTACAATAGTGTGTATTTCTCCAGCCAGGGAGGGAAGAAGTCCTGGGCTGATTGAGGGCGCGTGTTGCTCCATTTGGGTTATTAACACGATGCCCTCCCTCACTCAGTCAGCCATATACAGATTTAAAAGCCAAAAACTCTTCCACGATGTTATCAAGAAGTTGAACAATGTCAGTTTTTGAGAAACGCAGAAAATGCTCAGAAGGTCAGGCAGCATCTGTGGAGGGAGAAGAGAGAAGCAAAGTTAATGGCTTGTAACTTCCGAGCTCGCCGGCGTTGAATTTTACAAAGATGTACCGAGGAACCCCTCTGCGAAGGTCTCAGGTAATGATTTGCATGGCAATTGCCCAGAAGTGCACACTTCCTCTGGATAATTGTGCTGCCAGGGGAACCACCTGAAAATGCAGTTTAAATCGCAAATTTGGATTGTTTCGCCAGGGTAATACCAATAGTTACTCAGATAAATTTAGAAGAATTAGAACCTCTTCTAACTTCTAAGTAACTATTGTAAAGTCCCAGACCCACCCCATGGGACTTCACCCACCCCCAACCCCCACCCCCGACCTTCGACACCCCTCAACCCAATACATCCAACACCCCGACCTCCGAACCCCTCACCCCCGACCTCTGACACCCCCACCCCGACCTCTGACCCCTCCAACCCCCCCCGACCTCCGACACCCCCACACCCCGACCTCCATTCCCCCAAACCCTGGCCTCCGATCCCGAAACCCCTCGACCTCCAATCCCCCACTCCCCTGACCTCCAATCCCCCACTCCCCCGACAACCCCCACCCCCCCCCCCGATCTCCGACACCCCCCACTCGCCCGACCTCCCCCACCCCCGACCTCCAACAGTCCCCACCACTCCCCCCAACCTCAACCATCCCCCGAACCACTGTCAGCTCCACCCTCCCCGCGGACTTTCAACTGGCCTTTGCCCGCAATCTCGGACACCCCCCACTACCCATGGACTTCCAACCGTTCCACCCCCACTTCTTACGGACTTCCAACCTCACCCCCCATCCCGCAACCTTGGACCCCCTCGGACCTCTGACTCCCACCCACCTCACCCGCCCTCAGACCCCCCACGTCCCTGGCAGACCTTGGACCCCCCCCCACAGTCTCCCCGAACTTGGATTCTCCCCCACAGACCCCCCCCCGGACTTCCAACCGACCTCCACCCCTGATCTGAGATCCCCCACCAGTCCGGACCTCGGACCCCCCACCCCCACCCCCCACAGACTTCCAATCCTCCCCACTGGGCCTCTGACCGACTCCCTCCAACCCAGACCCCCAGACTGCCCCCAGAAACCCCCACCCCCCCAAATCCTCTTCAATTGCCTTGGACATCTACCTTCCCCATGCCTGTCAATTTCTCTGGCCCTGTAAACTTAGCTGCTTTATGGCAGCAAGTGCTGTAAAAAAAGTGGGTGTGGCCTCCTTGAATTCGCTGAAGTTGGACTTTGCTGGGGCCTGCGAGGGGTCTTTCGATGCAGGCCCCAAGCAGCCCTGGCCAATGGCAGTGTTAACATAATTTTCAAGACCAGGTAAACGTGCATTTATTTCTCCTAATTCCTGCAGGCCAGCACTTTCCAACGCTAGTTGGAAGTTACGGCCCAGTGTTTCAGGCCAGTGACCTTTCATCAGAACTGAAATAAGTTAGAGACGTAACAGGTTTAAGCAAATACAGAGGCAGTAAAATGGGGGAGACGAGGAAAGAACAAAAGGGACAGTCTGCGATAGTGTAGAAAGCATGATTAAATGACAAATGGGATTATGGTGTAAGGCAACAGGGGACGGGAATGGGACAAGTAAAAGACCAAAAGATGATTCTACAGGAGGTGTAACTGGGAACAGCAGAATCATTACCAACAGCAGCCATCTGAAAAAAATGGAAACAGTGGTTATGAGCTGAATTTCTGAACTTGTCCGGAAGGCTGTAAAGTGCCCAATCAAAAGATGAGGTGCTGTTCCTCGAGCTTACGTTGAGTTTCATTGGACCAGTTAGGAGGTGGAGGCCAGAGTTCGGAGTGGGAGTAGGGTGGATAATTTAAATGACAGGTGACTAGAAACTTGGGTTCACGCTTGCAGACTGAAAGGAGGTATTCCACAAAGCGATTGCCCAATCTGAGTTTGATCCTGCCAAGGTAGAGGAGACCGCATTGTGAGCAGTGAATACAGTACACTAAATTCAAAGGAGTACAAGTAAATCACTCTTTATCCTGGGAGGAGTGTTTGGAGCCTTGGAGATAAAAGGAAAGTTTTGTAACTCCTGCACTTGCATGGAAGGTGCCGTGGAAGGGAGTGATGTTGGTGGTGATTGAAGACTGGACCAGAAGGATTGGTCGCAGAGGGGATGGTCCTTTCAGACTGCTGAAAAGAAGATGTATTGGTGGTGGCATCATGCTGGAGGTGGCAGAAATGGAGGATGTTGATTCATTGAAAATGAAGGCTGCTGAGGTGGAAGATGAGGACAAGGAGAGCTTTATTGTGGTGGAAGGGAGTGTGAGCGCAGAAGTGTGGAAATATGACAAGCAAACCTTAAGTTTGTTTTTGACGTGGTTTTTATTATTTCCCAATATGCTTGAATAAAAAGGTAGTGTAATATTTTGGCTAGTGGTAATTTTAAATCAGACAGAATAAAAAGACCCAGAAACAGCCTATCCTGAGTTAGCTGATCTCAGCAAGGGCAGAGGTTGGAGCTCCCCACTTGGCTTCAGTACCTTATGTTACGAGGCAGAAAGTCAACCAGGGATTTTCTCATACTCATGAGCATCCAGAGCACCTGTACATGCTGTGTGAGATAGGGTCAGGGGTTGACTTGATGTATCTACAGGGGAGTAGCTTGGGGACATTCATTGTGCAAACTCACACATGAAGCATGGCCACTTGTGCAAGACAGGGAGTGCTGCCAGGTCAAAGGATGTGTTTCCCACTGTAGGCAAAGGGTGGAAAGAAGGTTGAAATGGAGTGGAAAAGAGCATTTTTAATTTCTGATCCAGAGGAAGCATCTCAGCCACATAGTTTCAATCACAGCTTGGGGAAATGATGGGTAGGTGGGATTGAGGGCTATGGGGAAAAGGTGGTTATGAAAAGTTGGGGGATATTGTGAGAAGGTGAGACTAGGGGATACAGTGAGAAGCTGTATTGATAGGATTGAGGAATATGGTGAGAAGGTGGACTGGGTCTAGAAGGGGTGGACTAGATGGGCCAAAAGACCTTTTCTTTTTGCTAAAAATTCTCTTCTGTGTGAGATGCGTTTTGGAAGTTGGTTTGATACAGAAGGGGTTAAGGCTGTATAAGCCTGTGAACCATATGAGAGCCATTTCCATTCTATTTACCTGCATACATGTGGGCTATTCTTGTCTCAAAGGTATCTTAAAGTCAATGTGACGCAAGTGCTCGTGCTGCCTGTGTGTGTTTCTGGATGACATGAAGCATATTTCATGCCTATTAAGAGTTCAAAGCTGATTGATTTTGAAGTAAGGAGGTGAAAGGTCAAGGGTAAGACAAGACCAACTCAAAAGCTGAGTGGTCCCATTGCACATTAACCTTTAAAACACATCACAATTAAGTAATTCCAGTGAACTTTGTTTTTATGCCTCTGTTCAAATGCTTTAAATGAGAAACATAATTGACCTGCCAGCTGGTACCAGCTGAAACAGTAACTACAGAAGCACATCTGTCCTTCAGCACAGTTGGAGGAGACCATCAGCCTGGGTTAACCACTCCTGATCACTATCCACCCTACCAGTAGGTGATCAAGGACGGCATCAACTGTGATGGCCTCTGCAATCAAATAACTTGGCAACATACTACACTGTCTACACTCCTGTACGAAGAATGTCTATTGAGGTGATGTGCCAGAGGACTGTCTGGAATTGTTCCCCTGCAAGAAAGTGAGAAAAACACACTCTGCTATTCCCAGGTTCACAAGTTAACTATATGAATCGCTTTCAATGACAATGGTGCAGACAGAACTCTTAAGTGTGATGATTGACTATGTTGTGAAAAGCTGGTCAAAGGCAGAGTTTGTTATCAACTGGGAGAAAACAAAAACAGAAAACACTGCAAACGCTGGGAATTTACAGCATGTGTAAAGAGAGTGGACATTCTGTGCCTCTCTCTAACTCATTGTCAGCAATAAAGTGTTGACTTACCCTTTCTGTACACGGTTGCTGGTGTGTATTATTAGCATTTTCAGTTTTGCTTTGAACCTTAAGGTTGTTTGAATTGAAAATTCAAAACAACTTAAGAAATTCCAGAGCATGATCAGTCCGTTCAACCCATTAGGCCCATTGCACCCAGAGTCATGTACAATTATTCAACCATAAACTTCTCTCTCACCCCACACTACTTTAAGAAGAATTAATTTGTTCTTCCAACCTAAGAGATTACTTTTAACTCTGATTAAATTATTCCTGAGGTAACCTTGTGCATGTAAGAAAGAAAGAATGAGCATTTATGTAGCACCTTTCACGACCTCAAGATGTGCCAATGTGCTTTACAGCCAACAAAATACTTTTTAAGAGCATAGTCACTTTTATTATGTGGGAAAGGCCACAGACAATTTGCGCAGAGCAAGCTCCCAAAAACATCAGTGCGATAAATGACCAGGTTATCCGTTTTTTAATGATGTTGATTGAGGAATAAATATTGGTACAGGACACCGATGTATTTGCCCTTCCTTCAAAAGGGACATCAGTGAAAACAAAGGCTAGAATGACAAAGGTATACTGGCAATTAAGTTCTAAGCTATGAAGGGAGGTTCACAACTTGTTTTAACTGGATAACGAGAAAAGGTTGAGATGGGACATGATATATGTCTTCAAAATGTTAGTTTAGGAAACCTAAATATGAGCGAGTTGTTTAACTGTAAGTACAGAAGTAGAGGAAAAAGTTAAGCAGTCAGAAAATGAGAGTGGTAGGAATGTTCCCACCTCACAACATGGGGGTAGAATTTTCCCAGCAGTTCCCCTAGTTTCTCACTGTAAGATTGGTAGAAAATTGATGGTAACCCTGGAGAGATAGGGTAAACAGCTTTTCCTACAGTGCTCCTGCTGAGGATACAATGGGAGATCGGAAGAGCCCCTGAGCAAAGCTTAGCTCTGGAACAACAAAGTCCTTAAAAAGTAATGTGCCACTGAACTCTTTAAAATTAAAGTTGGACCAATACCAGGCTACTAACAGGGATGAAGGTTAAAGGATACCAGGCACACAGAATCAGATTCTCTAGGGAACATTATCCCAGTCCTGCTGTGACCATGGAAATGTCATCTGCAAAAGGCAGCGAGTCAGGAATGAATAATGTAGGTTTTGATGATGAGGCCTGTTTATATTTCAGAACCGTTTAAAGACACGGTTCTCAAATATTCCTTGCATGTTTTGCAGTTGCAACACGTTTCTGGTTGCAGCATTTTATCTGGTGATCAGAGAGGGTGTGTAGAGACCAGTCTGTGGAACACAGCATGGGTAGACTGCACAGGCAGACTCAGCCTCTTGGCCACTCATGGCCACAAAGGATGGCTGCCCACACCAGCACATCACTCTCTCTGCCTCCTGCCTTTTGCTCCTTCTTGCTACCCTTATGTGAGTCCCTCACTCTCTCTCTTTCTCTGTCTCACTCTGTTTCTTTCTCTGCCTCTCCAATCCTCGCTGATGTCTCTAACTCCTTTTATCTCTGTTTCTCACTCTCTTTCTCTCTGCCCCCTTCTCTCTGTCCCTCTCACTACTCTCCCTTTCTCGCTCTTCACTTTGCCAATTGCTCCATCTCACTGCCCTCCTCTGAATCTCCATTTCCCTCTTCCTTTCCATCTAAGTGCTTCTTCCTCTCTGACATGGTCATGCTCTGTCTCTCTCTCCCTCTGTCTTTCCCCTCTGTCTCACTGTCTGTTTTCTATTTCTGTTTCTCTCGCTCTGAGGACCCAATTTTAACTCACTCACAACCCATTCAGTTGCAGAGTTAAAATCGGGCCTTCTGCCTCTGTTTCTCTCAATTCCACTTTCTGTATCTCTCAATCTCTCTCTCACTCTATCACATTCACCGCATTCACTTTTTTTCTGTTTCTGTCACTCTCCACCTTCTGTCTCTTCCTCTCTCTCTGTCTCACACTTTCCCTGACTTTTTCTCTTTATTTTGACTGTCTTACAACTGAAGTAGTATTGATTGTGTTGCACTGTTGAGATAAAGTGTGTTCTGTCATTACATTCTAACTGCAGTAACTTGTAAAGATATTTTGACTAAGAAAGGAGAAGGATTTATTTTTTAAATCAAATGCTGCACACACCACCGCTGACACTGAGAATACCACCTATTGCTTCACCTCACAGTTGGAACATATGCAGCCAGTGTGAGTGCATTGCGTTTCTCACTGAACGTAATAATAATAATCAGCATTGGAGAGCTGGAGAGTTATTGAGCCACGGTGAGTTCAGCCTGTAACAAGCTGGGTACCCATCCAGAATTGATGCAAAATTCACCTTGTGGGAGGCAGACAACCAGTCATTTGATAGCTGAAAAACAAGATAGTGAAAGTTAGCAATTGCTGCCTCTAAATTAAGTGCATAAGTTTTAAAATATAAAATCCCTTTCTCCCTATGTTCTCACCCCCACGAATACTGGTTTTGCACTGGATGGAAGATTGCACTCGACGCTACAATTCCTCACCTGGTGAGCCCTTCATTTCAGCTATTTCAAAGGACAAGGGCATCGCAGTAAACATAAAACACAGCTGTCCTGGGCAGGCTCAACAATCATTGGGGACCACCTGGCCCTCATACCTGTGACCGGATCACTGGGAAAATTAAATAGTTTCTTCCCAATTGTACAAAAGATAGCTGTAGTAATTATAGTTTTGGGAAATGTTGGACTGTAGCTTTAAGAATAACCCTGTGCTGTAAGATCACATGATCTGGAAACCAATGTGTTAGCAGTGTGGGAAACCTCTACAGACTGGAGCACTTATTAGGTATGGAGTTTGATGAACATGTGTAGTTGCTACTGCTGTCTTGTAAACAAAGCCAAATGTTTCCACTAAGAAAAGTTGCCTGAAGATCAACTCTATAGCAATAACATATGCTTAAAAATTCATAATTTAGCTGTCTGTTAATTCAGTTGGTGAATACACTCTGAAATACTAAACTACACAAAGCAGAAAGACCCACAGTTCAATCCCAGATTTTTGCTGAGTTAGCTGATCTTAGTGGTATAGAAATATCATCAGTGCCGCTGATCCAGGGAGAGGGGGAGATAACCAGGCAAAGGGTTCCAGGTCCTGAACTCTCTCTTGTGACCTCTGCTAAAGAGCATACAGATGTCAGCCAAAATTCAACTGTCATGCCCTCCTGGATGGAATGGCCTAAAGATGTGAGCTGGCTCAGCTTCAGTTCACGAAGCACTGTGGAGAGGTGGAGACTTGATGCTGTTAGGGGAGAAAAACAAAACAAAAAGTTTGCCAGTCGACAACCAGCACAAGCCACCCAATGCAGCAACTTTCAGGGAAGAGCTGACTGACTAACTGCTGAAAACACCATGGAACAGAATGCAATCCTGCTCACTGCCCAGGGACACGAGGTCTTAACCCTGGTCAATGATCTGTTGCTAATTCAGTTTAAAATTATGTGATAATCCTATCATTTTTGTCAACTTTAGGAACATAGGAACAGGACTAGGCCATTCAGCCACTTGAGCCCGTTCTGCCATTCAATGGCTGATCTATATCTTAACACTACTTGCCTTGATTCCATAATCCTTAATACCTTTGTCCGACAAAAATCTCTAACTTCAGTTACATTTTCAATTCACCCCAGCACCAATAGTTTTGTGAGGGAGATAGTTGCAGATTTCTACTCCCCTTTGTGTGGAAAGGTGCCTCCTGGCAGCACCAGGAGGCCTCACTCTAATCTTAGGAATATGTTCTCTTGTTCTGGACACCTGCATCAGAGGAAATAGTTCCCCTATGTTTCTATCCTATCAAATCTTTTTTATCATCTTAATCACTTCAGTTAGATCACCCCTTACTCTTCTATACTCAAGGGAATACAAACCTAACCTGTTCAACATATCCTCATAATTTAATGTTTTTGGTGAATCTGTGCTACACCCCCTCCATGGCCAACATATTCTTCCTGAAGTGCAGTGCTCTAATGTGATCTAACTAGAGCTTCATACAACTTATGTTGGTTTATGTCTGGAAAGGTTTCCAATTCTGTTTTCTCTGCTTCAAAGTGTGAGAACGATTTGCTGCTAAGGTGTAAATGAGGGAGATTTGTGGCACTGGAGTTTAGGTACAGACTATCGAAATTATACAGCAAAGAGAGAATTGTTCAGTGAAATTGGTCTGTAGGGGCCTGTGACTAAACAAGAAATACAGCTTAAAGTGCTATTCTGTACTTATGGAGTAATGCCTGTGGAATAACAAGTTTTTATAATCCACCTACTGTCTACGTAAAGATTATAAAATATAGTTTATAAAGACTGCATGAGGAAAGAAGATTGTTGGTAAGTAAATCGGCTTCTCACGCTGGGAACCTGTGATCTAAAAATGGAGTTGTGGACATGGATCTGCAGCACAAAATTGCCCATAATTCAGTATGAATTGGCAGTCTCACTCAGAGATGGCTGCTGTGGGAAATGTCACACTGGAGCAGTGCAGGATGCAGTTCTAAGGCTGGGATTAACACATGTAATTAAGGCAGGGAGGAAACAGCTTACAAATATATTGCACCTTTGGCCTTACAGCCAATGAACTACATTAGAAATGTAGCTCATGCTGTAATGTAGGGAAATGCGGCAGCCAATTTGTGCACAGTAAGGTCGCACAGACAGCAAGTTGATCATCATCAGCTAATCTGTTCTGGTGATGTTGGTTGAGGGATAAATATTGACCAGGATATTGGGGAGAATTCCATTGCTGTTCTTCAAAATAGTGCTGTGAAACATTTTACATCCACCTGAGTCAGTAAATGGGGCCTCAGTTTAATGTCTCATCCAAAAGATGACTCCTCTGACAGTGAAACACTCTCTCGGTATTGGCGATGGGGCATGTCAGTTTAGATTATGTCCTCATATTTCTGGTGTGGGGCTTGAACTCTCAACCTCTTGACTCAGAGGTGAAGGACAATTGGAGGGGGGAGAGGATAGATCATGCAGTAGTGTTGTGAAGGTGGAAGGAGCACTCTGCTTCTCCTGGTTCCACATCAAGATGTGAAAATGAAAACCTTTTTGTTGGCAACTGCTTGCTAGTCCACATCCTTGGCAGGAAAACGTGATGGAGCAGGTCCGATGCCTCAGGCGTCCTTGACATAACCCCACAAGATCATCATTTTTGTTGCTGTTTTCCACCATGAGGATTATTTTCTATCTCTGTGTGCCTGAAGTGGGAAAGCACAGACATCCCTTGCAATAACGAAAAGCCCCTCTGCACCCCAACAATAAAATAGCAACAACCTGCATACTAACAGATTAATTGGTCCAACTGATCTATGCCAACGTGGGGGTGGGGGGGATGGGGGTGAGAGTGCAGGTGGGGATGGTGGCAGTGGGAGGGGGGAATGCAAAAGGTGTGTTGGTGCTGTCTTCCTGAGTTCCTGAGTCTGGGACAGTGGCACAGTATTGCGGCAGGGTACAGGGAGTTTTACTCTCTACAAAAGAATATACAATTGCCAATCATTTAAATAGGAAAAGAAACAGTGTTAGAAATTGTCCATGATTGGCCCTGGTGCCAAGGAACCTCAATGGTAATTGCAACCTGTTGCTTATATTGGATGCTAATGCAGTAGAAGTTGAACAATTAGCACCCATTGTAGGAATTGATTTGGTTTAGGACTCAGGATTACTGATGCTTTTCATTACAGTGGTTGATGGAGGAAACCAAACTTGTGGGAGCTGTATCATGATTTGCAATGAGCTGAGGGCTCTGATGGGAACCTGCTTATCCTGAATCCTGATATAGCTAACTCCTGATCTGATGAGTCTGCACGTTATGGCTCTGCCTTATCAGTCAAGATTTAATGTAGAAATTTAAATCCTGCCGTGATCTGTATGATGCATCATATCCATCCATGGCCCTGAATATGATGCACTAGCTTGTATCTCAAATCTTGAAGACAGAGGAGGCCAATGATATCATTTATTTGGCTTGTCAATCTATAAAACTTACAGGGCTGTGGGGAAAGAACAAAGGGACCTGGGACTAAACCAAGGAGGCAGCACAAGCATGATGGGCTGAATGTCCTCCCTCTATGTTGTATCATACTCTTATCATGAATGCTGGAATCAGTGGAATTATTAATGCCATGGCTGTGTGTGGTTGAGGGGGGGTTGGGTGCGGGGGGAGGCAGTGCAGGACTTTTGAATGGGGGTAGGGATGCAGCGGCAAAAAGCCTCCGCCTAATTCTCAAAATTCAAAACAATGACAGGGTGATATTTGTTTTTATGTAAAGATTTTGTTTTTGTATCCTCCATAGAGGTTCAATATAAATTTCCAATTTATTTTAATGTTCTCTTATTTATTTAATCAAATCTCAATGGAATTGTGATCCCAGATCGGCCATGATGGAACTTGCTTTCTGGGCATGGAGCATGTGTTTAGAAGCCTACCAACCTTGATTTCCTTTTGTTTTAAAAAGGAGCATCAATGAATAGCCACAATTCTTTTATAGCTACTTGATCTTTGAGAAAAATCCTGTTGGAGAGAGATCTTGTACATAAAGCAGGTCGGTGTTGTGTGAATTTGACTTTGCATTTAAAGTGTTCTCTTCCCTTCTATTTGTGTTTTTCAGGAAATTGCAGCTTATTTAATAACATTCGAGAAACATGAAGAATGGTTAACAACATCCCCTAAAACCAGGTAAGTGTGAACGGCACTTTCTCCCTGTTTATCTGCCCAGTGGTATCGATTAATATACTGAAATGCTTGTAAATTCATTGCTTAATTGAGAATGTGGTGATTCCTCATTTCAAGGTTCACACACCTCAGTGGTCTGACC
This sequence comes from Cetorhinus maximus, assembly GCF_964194155.1. Lineage (NCBI taxonomy): Eukaryota > Metazoa > Chordata > Chondrichthyes > Lamniformes > Cetorhinidae > Cetorhinus > Cetorhinus maximus. The sequence goes on along the minus strand of NC_135893.1, from coordinate 16,395,955 downwards.
ACAGCCCAGTGTATTAATGGGATAAAATATTTATTGAGCAACGCAGTTGCGGTTCTGCACCAGAATCCACATGGCAGGTGAACTGTGGGCTGACTGCTGCAGCTCTAGATGAGCTAGAACAGCCTGCATTATTCCCTGTGCAGGAATATTCACTCCTGGTCACACCAAAATCTTTTCTTTGGTGTGTTCTTTTTTAATCATAAAAAAATCTGCGGTAATCATTGGAATCTGAGCCACGGCTCGAGTAGGGGTCTGATTATTTTACAGTGAGGTGGTAATTTCTTTTCTCGCCTATCCTGAACATGTTAGGCCCTTACTCAGGTTTATAGGACACTTCAATAACTCATCCAACTGACCATGTGTTGGCCCAGAAGATGAGAGCTGGGAGGCTATTTGACCACATTCAGCTTCACATCCCAAACCCATTCTTGTCATTAACCAATGCCCCACATGCACAGTCTCTCCAGCAGGATTCACTACAATCAAAAACAGGAACCTAGGCTAATTGTTTTCTCTCTCATTGCCCTTTTCCCAATGCTCAGAGCTACGAAGCCACTTGTGAGCCTCCAATTACCGTTCCTTCTAATCAACGATTCACAATATTCTCTGCACATTTATTTTAATTGTGCTAAGTGACTTTGATCTTTGGAAAGCCCAAGGTATGTTTGTTTTTGAATGTTATACGACAGGTAAGGAGTGTGTGCTGTGAAACCTGAGAGCATGTTTCACTAGTTGAAAGAGCGAGAAGTAAGCGATTTTGCTATTAAAGAAATTGATATACTTTTGGATATTAGGGGCATCAAGGGGTATGGAGAGAAAGCGAGAATATGACATTGAGATAGAGGATCAGCCATGATCATACTGAATGGTGGAGCAGGCTCGAAGGGCCAAATGGCCTACTCCTGCTCCTAGTTTCTATGTAAAGGCATTGATCCCCCAGGAATGCTCGCTCGGAGGCTCACAGTGAACAATGTGCTGGGAGATTCATTGTGAAATCCTAGGACTGAATGCATTCTTTCCCTCTCCCCCGCCCAGCCCCAACTCTAACGGATTGCCGACATAGACCAGTAGTCCAGAGCATGTAGACACTGCCAGTGTTGTGCTGAATATGGCCTCCTGAGTTCCTAGTATCTCTCTCTGTTTTCAGATTGATGATCAGGGCATGTTTTAAATGATGTAAATCAGGACACAGTTGACTGAGTGTGGACAGCTCTGAGTTTGACCTTGGCTGGCTCTGTAATACAGCATCAAATCGGAGTCATTTTGGGATTATCCTCGGCTCTCTCTAGTCCTTGATTGGGAACTTGCTGCGTGGGGCCTGAGCCATATTCTATCATACTGCTGGACAAAGAACAAGACAAACCTTGTTGTCTGATAAATGGTCCTGCCCTCACATCTTGCTTCTATTCTATCTCTCTCTGGATCATAGCAACAACAGCAAAGTACTTTGATAACACCTTTAACATTTAATGTAATAAAATGTCTCAAGGCACTTCATAGAAGCGTTATAAAACAAAATTTGACACCGAACCACATAAGGCAATATTAGGGCTGATGGCCAAAAGCTAGTTAAAAGAGGTGAGTTTAAAGGAGCCTCTTAAAGAAATAAAAAGAGGTAGAGAAGTGGAGAGGTTTAAGGAGAGAATTCCAGAGCTTAGGGCTTAGATAGTCAAAGCCACAACTTCCAATGATGGGGGTCACTAAAATGGGGGATTCTCAAGTGGCCAGTATTAAATGAGTACATTTATCTTGGAGGGTTGTGGGGCTGGAGGAAATTACAGAGATAAGGAGGGGTGAGGCTGTAAAGTGAAAACAAAGGTTTTAAAATTGAAGCTTGACTGGGAGCCAGTGTAGGTCAGTGAGCAAATGAGTGATAGGTAAATGGGACTTGGTGCAAGTAGGGACACGGGCAGGAGAGATTTGGGTGACCTGAAGTTTACGGAGGGCAGAATATGGGACCCTTCTTGTCCCCCTTTCTCTCCCTCTCTCTCTCCCTCTCTGTACTACAATTGTTATGACAGGAGGGGGTTTGGTGTAAATAGCCCTGATTTCTCCCCTCACCACCCATCTGTAAACAGAAAGGCGTTTTGATTTTGATTTCCCTCTTTATATGTGGTGGCATATTTTCTCCAATTCCTCAGTTTTGGTATGATCCAATTCTCTATTAATAGCCCGACAGCAAACTCGAAATAGGGTAAAATCAGAGGGTTAGTTTATTCGCACATACTCAAAGAGAAGAGGGAGATAACATAGCTTCCTTTTTTCATTCATGCTATAAAAGAGGGATAAGGAAAAAAAAGAGGGATAAGGAAAAAAAAGAGGTACAAGGCAAAGACCACAGAGAAGATAAGAATTATTGCTTCACATGAGTCTAGAGTCCAGAATCAAAAGTCCATTGGTGTATTCCTTCACAGAGGTCAGCAGGCTGATACTGATGCTGGATAATCCACTTTTCCAGTAGAGATAACTCCTATGATGAGATGGGCAAGTGGATATAAATTAGTCTTGCAGGGGCTGGTACAGAAGTTCAGAAGTTCCAGTAGAAACATTGTAGATGGGGGCCAGGCAATTTAAAATTAACAGAGTCCTGGTTCTGCTGCTGCTTGGTTGGTGGAAGAGGGCAGTCTGAGCTTTTCAGCTCCACAAGGCAATACTACAGGTTCCAATAGTTGGGGCAGGGTAGAAGGTGGTGGTCATGTGACATGACTCCCGCTTCTCCACTTTGGTTTGGACAAAGGCTATATGTTCCTTTGTCTGGATTCTTGAGAAAGTTAATGTTTCAACCATTAATAATTTTTTTTAGAAAGGGTTTTCAGGGTCCTTTGTCCATGCAGACTGATTGCCTCCGTCAGCCAGGCCTTGTTCTTAGAAATGTAAATGGCCTTTGTACAATTCCTATGGATTTGATCTCTGCCGTCACAGGGGGCATTAGCACCTCTTTAGAGAAAATGAGGATGCAGCTATTCTGAATGCCAGAAAGTTCTTTTTGTATGAGTCATAGCCAGTCATGATTTCAGTTGTTTTAAGCCTATGTTCAGTTTTAAAAAAAATAATTTTATAAATTAGCCAGGATGATATATATATATTTTATAAAAATATAGAGTGAGATCTTAGCTCCAGGGCACAATGGCCATTACTCCTTAACTCCTCCATTAACTACCCTGGAGTATTTAATTGAGTAGTGTAAGGAGAACTTTACTCTGTATCTAAGGTGCAGTAACAGTCCTAGGAGTATTTGATTGGGCAGTGTAGAGGGAGCTTTACTCTGTATCTAACTATGCTGTACTTGCCCTAGATTGATTGATGCTGATATTCGTGTCAAAAGTTGAAAACCTTTTATCCTCATTTCATTGAGTGCAATGTTCAGTCAAAAGCCAAAATGATTACTATTTGGAAAGCAGTACAGTATAAGGTGCAGAGAGAAAAGGGATTTGTGATAGTGAAAAATTTTCTTCTTCCTCCTCTGAAACCTGAATAGGATTTCTTTGGAAAGTCACTTTAAATCCCAAGGGCAACTTCATAAACAGCAGAACTGAGGTCCAGCAACATGTCAGTGTCAGTCCTTCAGGCAGGCTGACTGGGTTAAAAAGGGTATTTCCATTTTCAACTGAATAGGGTCTGGTGATGATTGTCAACTGGATTCATTTAATGAATGCACCCTTGACTTTCTGCTGGGAGACAAGTTGGGTCTCGCACATCAGTATGTTGTTGCCCAGCTCCACACAGTCCTTAGTAACTACCTGGAGATTTAATAATAGAGATAGGCTTGTGCTGAATTAGCTGATCTTAGCCAGGGCAACAACAACTGTCCTTGATGATCAAATTGATCAAGCTTCCCACTCCTGCCTGATGGGTACAATGGGTGCTCGTGGCCAACAGCTGTTGACACACATGAGTTTCCCACAGGCAGCAACAACTTAAGAGTACACCATACACCAATGCCAGGCACATGAGGGTGGGCCAGGTGTGGTGTTTGGGGTGGGGGGGGTGTGTATTTTAAGATTAAATTCTTCAGCTTCCTCCTCACTCTACAGGATTTTATTACTGAACTCATGGTGTGAAGAGGAGCACAATTGAAATCATTAACAACTATAATTTGCTAACATTCACATTGCTTTACTGAGATTTAGTGGGAGATGTGAACATAAATGTCAAGCTTTCAACAGCTTATTCACACATTGATGCAGAGGTTGATGCAGTACAAGCTCAGTGCTTTGCATGTTTTTCATATAATTGTATGTGTTTGCCTACATAACAACAATCACCACACTCTAAATACAAAAGTCATTTGTTGTGTAAAGGTGTTTGAAACTTGTTGGCAAAGTGGAAAGAAGTAAATAAGTGCAGCTATATCTTTCTTTATCTCATTGGTATGGCAAATCGCCGGCAGATCTGCTACAATTTAATCTTGCTTCATAATACATTTGTACTCGTATTTTATTTCCCAATATTTCTCTCCTTTCCTCCCATCTTACCCTGACTCTTAAAGAGCAGACTTGCTTGAGCAGCAACAGCAGCCCTTGGTTACCTTGCCTACATAGACCTGTCTTTTCAGGTCATAACATCAAGAATGACACAGCACAGAAGGAGGCCACTGAGCCCCTCATACTTGTACCTTTTTAAAGAAAACTATCCAATTCATCCCACCCCCCTGCTCTTTCCCTATAGCTCTGTTATTTTTCCAACTATTTATCCAATTCCATTTTGAAAATTATTATTAAATCTTCTGCCACCCTTTCATGCAGCACATTCCAGATTATAATGACTCACTGCATAAAATAATTCCCATCTCCCCACCCTCCGGTTCTTTAGCCAATCACCTTAAATCTGTGTCCTCTGGTTTCCAACCCTCCTGTCACTGGAAACAATTTCTTCTTATTTTATTAATGAAGGACATCACAACCAAACTCGGTGCTGTGCTTACCCAATAGCCTCACGCAGGAGGCACTGGGTAATGAGCAAAAGCCAGAAGCCTGGGGTCCAAGTGCAGAGCTCCTGCCCTCTATATCTTATTTATGTTTCTTCCTTATTTTCTAAAATATAAAATAAACTGTCCCTAATTTCAGCGATTGTGATGCCTTAAGTGAGAGTGACCTACAACGTATAGCACCCGATCATATCATTCCAAAATATCTCATTGCGCCTCACACATAGTGGGTAACTTTTGAAATGTTGTCAACACTTTGGGAAGGATATATTGCCCTTGTGGAATGAGGGGGAGTGAAGTGAGGCGGTGCAGCGCAGATTTAACAGGCGACACCAGGGCTAAAAGAATTAAATTATGAGGACAAATTACACAGACGAGGCTTGTATTCCCTCAAGTGTAGAAGATTAAGGGATGATCTAATCATGGTGTTTAAGATTATTGAAGGATTTTTTAGGCTAGATAGAGTGAAACTATTTCCTCTTGTGAGATGGATCCGGAATAAGTGTGCATAATTTTAGAGTGAGGCCTTTCGGGGGTATTGTCAGTAAACACTTCTTCACACTAGTGGAATTCTGGAACTCACTCCCTCAAAGTGCTATTGAGGCTGAGGATCAATTGAAAGTTTAAAAACTGAGATTATTAGATTTTTGTTGGGCAAAAGTGTTCAGGGTGAGAGAACCAAGGTGGGTAAATGGGGAGTTAAGATTCAGGTCGGCCATGATCAAACTGAATGGCAGGATATACTTGAGGAGCTGAACGACCTTCTGTTATGTAAGCAAATGTGGCAATCATTTTTCACACAGCAAGATTCCCAGAAGGCAATAAGGTGACTGACCAGTTAATCTGCTTTTGGTGGTGCTTGTTGAGTGAGAAATAGCCAGGACACTGGAAGAACTCCCTGGTGCTCTTCGACTAATGCATTGCAATCTGTGGAATAAACTAAACATTTATAAAACCACTGCAATGAACTTTCAAAAAATCCTTTGTTTTTATGATGTTTTCGCTTTTTAAAAAATAAATCCTTTTTTAAGCATTGAATGCTAATAACTGGATGAGTGACCCTGTCTGCATTCTGACAAAGCTGAAATCAATCAAAGTATTGGAAAGTTGAAATAAAAATACAACATTCTAGAAATGCACACCGCGCCTTCAACAGCTAAAAGAGAAAAGACAGGTTAATGTTTCAGGTACACATGAAAATAACAGACAGGGTGAGACCAGCTTGTCTATCGAGTCTGTCTCCCACCATTGTGGTGCAAATAACCATTACGTCCACCATGATCACCCACCTCCCTGCCTCACTCAGCAGTAGCCACTTAACCTCCCAGGAGACTCAGAAACCAGGAAAGGAAAAACCCAAGGCAAGTAAAGGGAAAAAACACCATTCATGGTTTTAACTAAGGGTCTAATTCTGCAACATTAACCAGCTTTTCTCTCTCAGATGCTGAAAGACCCACTGTGTATTTCCAGCACTTTCTGCTCTTATCCATAGGTCAAGGTCTTGTTTGATAAAGTACTATTTCAAGGTGGCTGCAGTTTCAGTTCCTTTCCATGTTTATTTGATTATGTACGTCATACGAGTCAGAAGAAAGTCTGTGCCTCTCAAGCTGTTTGGTCAGCACTGATCCCTGCCTGGCCTTCTTTGCCTTTCTTCTCATTGCATTTCAAACTGCCTTTGCAAAGATTTTCCAAACCACCTCTAATAACTCACAGGTATATTTTCAATGTGAATGCTGGCAATTTTTTTGTATGCTTTAAAATCTGAAGCAGGTGTATGTCACTCTGCAAGTGATTCTGACATTTTTCTGTTCTGTAAGTGATATGTTTGGCATTTTTTGAGAAACGTATCCAAACAGCACTTGGGGGATTTTCCCCATATTTCTCCCCTCTCTTATTAGTCCAGTAACAAAATAAAGCTCCCTCTACACTGTCCCATCAAACACTCCCAGGGTATGTGCAGCACAGGTTAGATGTAAAGCTACCTCTACTGTGCCATTAATCTTCAACCATTCTGAGGCCTGTTCGTGTGAAATTATAAGCTGCTAACCACTTAGTGGTGGTTTGTGCTGCACCCCCATGACCATTTGCCCGAGCTCATTTCACACAGGACCTTGCAATCAGCAGGCAGAAGAGCCTTTTATCCCAGTAGTACGACCTGAATTTTAATAGATAATTTTGAGGGGAATATACTATGTGGTAAACTATCTTAGAATTATACTACATAGAAGGAAGCCATTCAGGCCATTGAGCCTGTGAAAGAACTATTTCATTTGTCCCACTCACCCTGCTGTTTATAGAATAGCACATTATTCCACTTCAAGTATTTATCCAAATTCTTCTTCAAAGTTAGAATAGTTTAAAAATTTTATACCTGCCCCACATACTTTCAGCTTTTCAATGATAAGTTGTTGTGTTTGCACTGATAATGGAAAGTACCTATGTTAGGCTTATCAGATCGTAATTATACCCACTCCCAATAAATGTAAGCAATGACACCACTGGCCGAAAGGGGTAAGTACAGCACGACAACTTTACAGAGGCAACGGCTTTTATAAATGTAGGCACAGTGGAAATATATATTTAAAAAATAGCATGTATGATTTTAAAATAGGGACTGAATTACCTCCACGTGCCTTGCTTAATTAGTGCCAATTTGTAACTGTGTTTCATGTGAAAGCCACAGTTTACCTGTGCAATACCAAGGGAGATCAACTGGTAGCACTGATTCTTCTTATGTGCACTGCAGACGTGAGGTGAGCATTCCAAAAAGTTTAATGAATTGGTTGGCCTGTCAGGAGCTCCTATATAATACACCTTTGCCCATAGTGGAGAAAGCCCTGTAATACATTGTGTCAAAAGACATGCTGTAGAATCACTTGAGATGATTAAAAGGCTCTTGAATTTGTCATTTGTTTTCCACACTGTTGACTATTCCCAGCCTTTGAGCATTTTCAGGTACTGCAAATTTGATTTGTAATGAAGAAAAGGGGAATCATCGTCAAGGATGAGTTGCCAGAGAGTCGGCCTGTCACAAGATTTAAGACTACACAGCACCATAATAATGGCATAATTAAGTTACTGCTTAGACGGAGCAGGCTGTAGAAACCACTGGATTCAAATTGAGTATTTTATGTACAAGGCAGAGTCTTGGGTATAGTATAAGAAGTTGAGTCTAACATTTTGTATTTTTGCCCCTGGCTTAAGGCAGTGAGTTTCTGAGTCATGTAAATCGGGAAGGGTCGCAGGTTTGACCCTCAGTCTGAGCTGACCTCCACAGGGGTGGCAGAAAGATTATTGTGTTAGGGTGAGGGAATGACAGCTTGTGATCGCTATTCTGTGACCCTTACACAATGCCTGTGTGGATCTTCGGTTGAGAACAGAATTGGGACTGTCTGGCTAAGCCTTCAAAAAGTGAATAGCCTGTCAGTATTCATATATGAAGAACAGGCACTGAAGGGCAGCCCTGTCTATGGTACCACATGTAGCAAAAAAACAGGGCCTTTGGAGGAAGGATGAGGTAGAAAGGGTTAAAATTAGATGGAATACAATAAATTCGATCTGTTTCAGTATAAACCTAACTATCCTGTAAAAATTTAAATGACCCAAAAATGCTGTGGAGAAGGTATGATGGTGCCTTATATCAATCATATAATATTCCCTCTTCAACCAGGCTTTTGGTCAGTTGTTATAATAAGTTTGATAATACTTATGTGAAGTACCTTATATTTTTTTATGTTCAAAGTGTTGTTGCGTATCAAATTACCTGAAACATCGTCACCACTTGTACAATCAGACGATTTGATTATTTGAGGTTGTTGTTTTCTACTGTTCACCATGATCCCATTCACAGCAGAAAAAGTAACCTTCTATACAAAATCACCACAGTTAGGATGAAAAGGCACAGTGTAAATAAGAACAGAAAATTGCTGAACTGCGCAGTAGGTCAATCGATATCTGAAAAGGGGAAAGGCCAGTTAACCTTTGAGGTAGAAGCTTTCAGTCGAGCTCAGAGTCTTTCCTTATATTAATTTATCAGAGTCCAGCTGCTGCCTTCTTTTCTGATGATGAAATTTGGCAGAATTTTTCACAGCTGGGCAAAAGTTCATGACGTTAACATTCCCCAGCACTACAAGAGATGTGTGCATGGTAAAAATAGCATGAGCTGTAATATATTGTCCACATGGATTAAGCCAGTAGAGAATATTCAAATTAGAAACGCAGGGTTTAATTTTAGAGACAATATCTTTCAGAACTCTCAAAATAAAATGTTAAAATCATTATTGTAGACTTAGGTGGAACCTTATTGAAACACATAAGATTCTAAGGGGACTTGACAGGGTAGACGCTGAGAGGTTGTTTCCCCTTGCGGGAGAGTCTAGGACCAGAGGGCATACTCTCAGAGTAAGAGGTAACTAATTTAAGACAGAGTTGGGGAGGAATTTCTTCTCTCAGAGGGTGGTGAATCTGTGGAATTCTTTACCGCAGAGGATTGTAGAGGCTGGGTCGTCAAGTATATTCAAGGCTGAGACAGATTTTTAACCAGTAAGGGAATCAAGGGTTATGGAGAAAAGGCAGGAAAGTGGAGTTAAGGAATATCAGATCAGCCATGATCTCATTGAATGGCAGAGCAGACTTGAGGGGCCGAATGGCCTACTTCTGCTCCCCCGTCTTATGGTTTTATGGTCATTCACAGCTCGTCCAATAATGAAGCTTGCCAGCTTTCAGCAGGACAAGGAAAACACTCAGGCCTGAGTGGCAAATGGAAGGTAATGTTCATACCAAATAAGTGACAAGTAATGACCATCTTGTTCTCAGAAAGTAGGCATTGCTGGCAATGCCAGCATTTTTATGACCCATCCCAAGTGGTCCTTCAAAAAACTGTGTATCTTGTTGGGCCATTTCAGAGAATGTTTTATGGTCAGTCACGTGTGGTCTGGTTTGGGCGGGAGGTTTCCTTCCCTAACAAACATTAGTGAATTAGTTGGTGTTTTACAACAATCCAGTATATTTATGGTCATTTTTACTAATATCAGCTATTAATTTCCAGATTTTTAAAACTGAATTCGAATTGCCAAACTGGGATTTGAACTCACCTTCTCTGGATTATTAGCTCAGCAACATGACCACTGCATAACCACTGTAGATAGAGAAAAGATTCTCAAATTCAGTAGATTGATGCACGTAGAACGCTTGTTGAGCACAATGGCTTGTTTCCGTTCCAAAAATTCTTCAGTCCTTATGTTCTTAGTTGTCAGGATGCCTCAGAAATACTGAAAGAACACAGCAGTTTATTAATATTACATTAGAGAAATGATTTATTCTGTAATGAAATGCTAAATTATTCAGATTACATGTAGAAATGGATAATTTATTATGCAAAACTTATACTTATTAATAGAATTCCAATTTATTCTGTCGTTAGAAGTAATTAGACCTAGGATGCATTTAAATTGCTTTGCTGGAAAAGTTGCATTTAACAGTGTAATAAATTCTTTTATAATCTCTTCAGAAGCTGCCCTATTTCAATTTACAATGAACTGAAACTTTGGAATTACCTTTCCTGAACTCCCACAGTGACAATGACACTGATTGTACTACACCATGCAGATCGAGGAAGTCCGAGGTTCAATTCCCAGTCTCTGCGAATTAGCTTACCTCAGTTCAATGGCAGGAGGGACACAAAGTTGGTTCTGCATCTCTTGAGTTAGAGAGGGAGGAAAAATCAGCCAAAATGCTGAGTCCCTACTAAAAGAAGTGTATCTATGAAGGTCAGGCACCTACAGTGTTAGGTGTGATGCCCTCCGTGACTTAATACGCTGCTGACACTTCGGGTGGAATTTTCTATCCTGAAGACTAAATGTGGTGGCAGGCGGGAAAGTTGACATGATTCCTGCTGGGTGGCAGGGCGGATTTTTGTGCCCGATTTTCTGCTTTTCAGCTCATAAATTATGCATCAGTGAGGAGGTCGTACAATCTACTGGCGGGAGAGAGTGATTCATCCGCCTCGCCGTTACCTCATGGGGCCAAAGGTCTGGCACCATATCTAAACGGCACCCGCACAGACATTCACTCACATCAGGCTAATGTGTGCTGAAGGTCTAAATTAGCATGCCAACCAAACATTCCAAACCGTCTGCTCCACATTCAGCAAGGCCTCCCTGGGGATTCTCCTCCAGGCCGTCTAGGAAAGGTGAGAGGTCCTCTTTCCTCAGATGGGAGCGAGAGGTCCCCCCACCTGACCACGCCAGTCTGGAAGGAGTTGGCCAGGGAGGTCAGTGCCTGTGGCACCCAAAAAAGGACTGCCCTACAGTGCAGGAAGCGAATGAATGATCTGATGTGCTGTGCCAAGGTAAGTGTTCCTTTTACTCACTTCAAACTCACATCCTCATAAGGGCATCAGGCAGTCTAAGGGTTAGAGGCCACAGGGATGTCACACACTATCAGCAGATGGGACATCAGCACTGAGTGCCTGCTAGCCACTTTAAGATCACCATCTCATGTAAGATCCTGCACAAACGGAGTCTTAATCCCTGACTGGGGAGAGCTCTGCACACATAGCAGGCATTCATGCTTCTGAAATGCTCTTTCATTCATAATGCCCACAGTCAATCCATTTGTCTTTATGCAGGACATGATCACCCATAACTGATGGGAGAGAGCCAAGACAGGAGGGGGTACCTTGGCACTGAGGATACTCTCCTCCCATGTGGAGCAGGCCACAGAACTGGCTGGTGAGGACAGAGATTGTTCCTGTGTGGAAAGCGAGATCGGCCTCCCCCAACAAGCCTGTGAGGGTCCATCCAGTATACATCGGCCACATGCGGACGACTGTGAGTGACCTATTGTATAGGAGCCTGCCTAGTCAATCACTAATTTTCTCTTTCCTCTGTTTCAATCACCAGCAAGAAAAGCCAATGGAAGAGTTCAAGCAAGCACCTCAGCCTCAGCTCCTAGGCCACCTCAGATGAGGATGCTGAGGAACCATCAGATGAAGACCCGCCACTGTATTCACCTACACTCTCCACCAGCACAGATACATACACCTCATTGGGTTCTAGTTCCAGTGTAGGCTCGGGTTCACAATCTGGTGATTACCTCATGGACATGTGTCCACAGCAGGCAGAGGCATGGCAGCCGATGTCTCTGACACTCGGAGGACTGTTGAAGACCAGGTGCCTGCAGAGTCCAAGCCCGATGATGAGCTGCTGGAATTGGCCCCGAGAGAAATGTTGGAGATGCAAAGACAGGCAGGGGAGCATCAGGCGCAGTTGTCAGAGGCCATCACCAGACTGGAACGAAGGATGGAAGGGTAAGTCCACATTCTTCTTATATTTTGGTGATTGCATTGAAGTCTCCATGGGAAGGGTGGCGGCTGCCTTGGAGACCAAGATCCAGCAGATTATGTCGGATTTGTGCTCGGACTAGCACACTATCGCTCGTATTGCAGTAGTAGTTAGGAGAGGCGATGGGGCATCTTGGCCTCCCTCCAGGTGCACTTTCTCCTCAAGGAGTTGGGGAGAAGCCCTTGGGCATCCAAAGGGAGAGGGAGCGCCTGGATACTTCCACCTAGGCCACTCCAAGGGTGTCTGCCACTCCCAATCCCCTCTGCCTGTGACCCCATCAACTCCAGCAGGTCAGGCCGAGGAGGGTGCACCTCCTCCAGAGCAGGAAACCCGAAGCAGGCTGTGACCCTCTAGGCCTTGGGCCCCCAGAGGACGCCCGCCAGACGCCAAAGACAACAGGGCATAGCAGTCAGCGGGCTGCCTCCACCTCTAATGTGGATGTCGAGCTGCTGCTAGGCATAGAGGTAGAATTAGAAAAATTAAAAAGTTTTAAGTGCACATTGCTGGCATGAGTGTTCGTTCACCGTACATAATCTGCACCAATGTAAATATAGTCTGCTTTTATCCCTCTTCAAGTCTCAGATATTGAATGGCTAATCGATGTAATGTAAGGTTCCGTGTTTATTCAAGTGTACAAAATGAACCCCCCCTTGCCAATTATCTCCCATCTTGTTCCTCCGTTTCATTCGGTCTCACTCAATTTCACCACAGTGATTCACCTTTTGTTCCACATCAGTGACAAGAGGCACTTACGAGATCAAAATAATGGCTGGACAAAACACACGTGACTCTTGCATCTTAGGCAGACATTATGTGACCTCATGAGAATTGTTGATCAATGTTAGTGATTATACTGACAATGTTACACTGAAGTCTGCAGTATGTGGATGTAAAAAATATTTGTCATGACCAATGTTGGGGTCTTTTCACCCAAATGCACTTTGCAATGGCGTTTATTTTATGACTGTGAGGTTTTGGTTAAAGTAGTATTCACCGTCGAACACCATAGCCTTTCATGCCTCCGTGCAGCATAATTTCTTCAACCACGTTTAAGGCTGAATGTTATTCCTTTTTAGACCCCATTCTCTCCATGCATGATACAGAGTGATGGAAGTTGCTTCCACTCGTTGCTATTTGAAATGTCTGCTAGAGGGTAATTAGTGTGTGATGTCAGAGGTGTGTGCTCATCCTGATGAACCTGTCCATTTAGCTGTGAGGATCATAGTTTGCTCCTGAATGGTTGCCTAGCAATGCTTCATGGAATACCTCTGAGGTCACAGAACACAAATTGATATGTAAATCATGGCATGACAATGCATTTATTGACTTAGGGTTCTTAGAAATGATTGGCCTTTATGAGATGGACAATGTCAAGGACTGTCATGGTATGGAAGCTAGGCTCCGGCACACCTCCTGATGAGTGTTCAGCAGTATCGATGAAGGGAATAAGTTCTCATTGATTGCTGTGTCAAAACAATCTGGGTCATGTCTCTCCCAAATGCCAAGACAGTGAAGGACGTAAACTTGGCACACTTCCGTTTGTCAGTAATCACATGATGGCCCTGCTGAACCACTCTCTGTGAGGACTATGCTAATTTAACTTCCAGCTTTGGGTGCATGCTGTTGTGTTACTGATCACTGTGTCTTGATGTCCAATGGCATCTTGGGCCTCAGTATCAAGATACTCTGTATTCATCATGCTTGCGAACTGGTGTTTGGAGAGATGGTGCTGTCCAGATATAACTCCCTCTTGAGAAGGCCCAGCGCTAACCGCTGACAAATATCTTTCCTCTTAGAGCCACCTCGCCAAGCTACGGTAATGCATGCATGAGTGCATCTCTGTATGCAATAGTGTTTCAGTCTCTTGAAGGATGCCTTGGCCACTGACTTGTTGATGCTGTGGTTGAAAGGACTGCATTATGTGCAGTTGCTTGAGGATGTGTGCTTGTGTAGTGCTAAGCACATTTCTCAGCAGTCATGACCCTACTGTGATTTCCAAACATGACCTCATCGTTAGGGTTGAAGACGACTTCATGCTTCCATAGTGTTCATTGTGAGATTGTTGACCTTTTGTGGCATGTTGAAGATGACAGTGAAGGCATTGTTGTGTCACCTGCATCAAAGCATGAAGAGAACTGTGCTCGTAACAACTTGTCTTCACCTTATTCCTCCTGCAGTCTTGTAGCTATGAGGTTGTCACAGGCACGTATTCTGCGTCATGCCTTTGCAATGGCACCCTCATATGGCTTGTCTGAATCATCGCTCTCTTCAGATTCATCCCTTTCAATGTCCTCCTCATCTGAAGAGACATCCAGCTCATCCATGTCTCCCTGTGGCAAAACGTCCCCTTTTGCCATGCAAGGTTGTGCAGGGTGTAGCAAAGAAAGATGATGTTAGACACCCTCTGCGGTATATTGGAGAGCCCTAAGAGGCCAATAGTCTGCCCTATTAAGGACCTTGTGGCTAAATATGCAGCATTATATCTCTCCTCAGATGCACCCTGTTGATAATGAACAGGTGTCATTAGCCATGTCTTTAAGGAGTACCCCTTATCACCAATGAGCCAACCCTCTAAGTGTCAAGCTCCCTCAAATATCTCTGGCACTTGGGAGTGACTCAAAATGAATGAACCGTGTGAGCTCCCTGTGTACCTAGGGAGGTAGCATGATCTGCTTTCTGTGATCACAAACTAACTGGACGTTCATAGAGCGAAATCCTGTTTGATTAATGAATCCCGCAGGCTGTTGCCAGGGAGCTCTCAAGGCCACATGTGTGCAGTTGAGAGCACCCAGCACTTGCAGAAAGCTTGAGATTGCAGCAAATCCCACAGCTCTGGCAATCTGGCTTGTTTCATCCACGCAGAACTGGATGTAATAATGAGCTTTATTGAAAAAGGCATTGGTTACCTCCCTTGTGCATTGTGTGTTGCCAATTGTGGGATTCCGCTAAGGTCCCCAGTGGAGTCCTGGAAGAATCCGCAAGCAAAAAAGTTCAGTGCGGCGGTAACTTTCAGAGCAACTAGCATTGGATGCCCTCCAACCCTGTGCGGTGTCAGTTCCTCATGGAGATGTGGCAAATATGAGCTACCACATCCCTAGACAAGTGAAGGCATCAATGGCACTGTCTTTGTTCATTTCAATGTATGAATAGCGCCTTCTGTAGACCCTTGGCCGCACCAAACGATTTTGTGGATTTGGCCCCTCCTTGCCGGCACCTGGGTGTTCCTGAAGCTGGTACTTGTCCCTCAGGGGACAACCTTCCCTGAGCTGTGCCAGTTGGCAATGGGCCCTTCTTCTCCTCATTCTAATCAAAGCTATCAAGACGGCAGTGTTGCCTGCAGCCTGCAGGAGGTGAGGAATTCTGTCAGTGAGGAATCTTGAAGAATGAGAGAGATAAATGCAATAAGTCTTGAAATCAACACAGTAAAGATTCACTGAATAGGAAAACTATGGAAGCAACTGGTTTAATAGATTAGGGAGAACCAGAGAAGAAAGCTCAGGGGAGCAATGAGCATAGTAGTATTCATGAAATGGAAAGTGGTAAGAAAGGTTGAAGCACAGACAATGGACCGAAGATAGATACTAGGGTTGAAAGAAGGGTTGATTATCTGATTTGGGAGGGAGCTGTTAGAAGAGCATTACATGAGATGAGGGTAGTATTAAGGCCTGACAGAACAGCATTTGATATTCTGAATCCCTTCAGTCAGGCACATGCCTTCACATTTTAACAGCTTCCTTTAAAAGATGTGATTCTCTTTAATGAACTGTTTCATTAAGATCCAGTTGTAACTGGAGTTATTAAATGGGCCCAGGGTACAAATGTTACAAGTTGGTCGTTATTTTTTAATAAGCAGTTGATAGCATTCCTGATCCAAGTATAGAAATTTGTTGCCAGCAGATTTATCAGGATTAATTCAATGAAATAATTATGGACAATCAGATAGAGTTGAATGGACCAGGATGTGCACATTGGTTGCAATTATGCTGTGTGATATTAATAACAAGCATGTTTGTATGCTTCTATGAAATCCGTGTGCCTTATGTGTTAATGTAAGGACAACCATGAGATCCAAGGATGTAGCTGGGAATCCTGACACAGTACTGAAGCTTACTGCATTGCACCATGTGATTCTCCCTGCCTTTAGTAGGCAGATTGAATATATATCAGGCTATAAGTCAACAGGGAATTGATTTCACAAAGAACAGATAATCTATTTCTAGGAGTATAGAATTCAAGATTAGTGAAGTTATGATAAACTTTTATAGTACACTAGTCGAGCCACACTTAGAGTACTATACTGTGCACACTCCTGGTCGCCACAGTATGAAAAGACACACAAGCATTGGAGGAAGTGCAAAAAGATTTTCAAGGATGGTACCAGAACTGAGAGATGACAGCTATTGAAGGTTGAACAGGTTGGGACTTTTGCTTTAGAAAAGAGAAGATTTAGAAATGACCTGATATTGTGAATGTGCTGGACAAGGTAGATGCAAAGAGAATATTTCCACTTATGGGAGAATCCAATAATAGGCACCATAACTACTAGATAGTTACTAATAAATTTCAGGGGAGATGGTGGCATAGTGGTAATGTTACTGGCCTAGTAATCCGAAGGCCTAGGCGAATTCTCAGGAGTTATGGTTTCAAATCCCACCATGGCAGCTGGTTTTACTAATTATTAAATTTTTAAGAATTAATAAATAAATCTAGAATTAAAAAGCTAGTGTCAGTAATGGTGACCATGAAACCATCATCGATGGTCGTAAAAATTCATCTGGTTCACTAATGTCCTTTAGGGAAGGAAATCAGACATCCTTACCTGGTCTGGCCTACATGTGCCTCCAGACTTGGGGCAATGTGGTTGCCTCCTAACTGCCCTCTGAAATGGTCAAGCAAGCCACTCAGTTCAAGGGCAATTAGGGATGGGCTGACCTTGCCAGCGACGCCCACATGAAAGAATAAAGAAAAAAGAAATCTAAGAAGGAAATAAGAACTTTACTCAGTGAATGGTTAGAATGTGGAACTTGCTACCACAGGAAACGTTGAAGCGAATAGCTTAGATGCTTTCAATTAAAGCAAACTAGATGTGTACAGGAGAAAAAAGGAAATAGAAAGATATGTTGAAAGGCTGAGATGAGGTAGATAGAATGGAAGGAGACTCTTGTGGAGTATAAAAACCAGCAGAGTTTAGATGGGCTGAATGACCTGTTTCTATGCCATATATTCTATGCAGTTCTATGTAAAAGAACAGTGTTCAGTGCAAAATATTGCAATTAAAAACATTGCTATTCCTTGTGTTACATTAATCAAAAGCAATATAGGAAACTTCCTCCTCAGCTATTTTTCAATATAATGAGATCCCTGAAAATGCTTGCTCACTTTTTACATGGTGAATTGCTACCATAGAATCAATCCAGTCAAAGCTCTCTATCAGATATACACTGACCTGCTGAGCTAATCATAGGCAGTCCAACATGAACCCATAGTTAGAAACCCCTGGACAATAAGTTAAGAGAACTGTGAAGGATCGTTGATGCTGTCTCCACTTGTAGTCCTGATCCATTACTTTACCCCAGACAAAGCTGTCAATCAAGAGTCATTATCCTGGAATGTCAACCATCTTGGAGTTCTCTAATTGAGTGAGGTGGCTGGTATCATTGATCTGTCTCTCCTCATAACTTTAGTTCCACATGTAAAATAACATACTATTGAATCAACACTGCGGCATGCTACAGCTTGAATATCCATCCTATAATGGGGTGCCCCCGCATTCCTGTGACTTAAGCCTTGTTTTGTGAAAACTTATTATTACCTCTTCACTCTTGTTCTGTATGCCTTATTTATGAAACTCACTTTTTATACACTCTCACTTTTGAGGTATTTTTTATTTTCACCTTAGGTCTCTATGTTCATTACCACCATTGCATTCATTCCATTCAGCTATTTATGTGTTGGTTTGTCTCAGTTGGTCACACTCTTGCCTCTGAGCTAGAGGGTTGTAGGTTCAAGTCCCACTCTGAACATGATCACATAATCTAGGTTGACACTTGAGTGCAGTATGAAGGGAGCTCTTCATTGTTGGAGATGTTATGATGTTTTTAAGGCAAGGGAAGGCTATCAGGCCTCTGTCTGCTCACTCTTCTTCTTGCTGTTCACTCCATCGCCTTTGCTTTCCCCTCCCCACCTCCTGAGAGAAGCAAAAAAAAATACAGAAACCCTATAGACAACTGAGGACACTGTGAAAAGTTCCTAAAAGGTGAACATGCAACCTAGAGGAGGCCCCAAAACTTTGGTAATTACCCCAAATCTTACCTTCCTTCTGCCTTGACTTTGTACTTTCCAAAAGTGTGGCTGACACCTTCTTGGAGGTGTTCTTAAACCTAAACCTAATTATAATGCAAGGAATCAGTCCTCTGGAATCCTGTTTCACAGGTTATCCACCTTCTGAGAAAAATAAAACTTCCACATATCCAACCTCACTCCCTGCTTTCTCAGTTGAAGTTTTGCTGTCTTTCATGGTGGGATATTAAACTGCTGCTGTTCTCAAGTAAATGTGAAAGGTCCCATGGCACTATTTTGAAGAATAGGATTCATGGCATTCTTGTCAATATTTTTTCCTCAGTAACATCACTAAAAACAGATTTAAAAAGCCAAGAAGGTCAGTCAGGCAGAATCAGTCCATTCAGAAACCCTGGTTGGCTGCTCTTTGAGGTTATTGCCATTTAGGTGCTTTTCAATGGCTTATGACTTATGTTGCCTATTACTGATGTATAACTCACGGTCTATAGTTAGCAGGGTTTGCTTTGTCACTTTTATTGAAAATAAGTACCATTTTAGCTTATCCTCAATCCAGCAAGACCTCCTCTGTGATCTGTGGCTCCCTCACAATGACTGTCAATACTTTGTCCCTTTCCCTCTCCTGGGGATTTAATATGTGAACTTTTTGAGCCTGTCTAGGAATCCAAGTGAATGACATCCAAACTTGTTCTACTTATTCACAGAAGCTCCTATGATGGCTGGCACGATACTCATAGCTTCCCTTGTGAAGCCTTCTAGGAAGTAATCATTTAGTATATTAACTATTTTTAATTCATCTTCTATTTCAACCCAGTTACCATCTTAATTCCCCTTTGATAATGTCCTTACTGTTACACTGCTAGAAGAATTTCTTATTCTTGTGCTTGATTTCTAGGGGGCTGCTCACTTTTTCCCTTGACCTTCTCTCTGCTTTTAAGACACTTTATTGCAGTTTTCTATATTCTTCACTCATCTTCCTCTCTTCCATCACGTGTTTCAAAGTACTTCACATGCAATGAGATTAATTTGATGGTGAGTGACAGTTCTTGAGTACATAAACACCAGGAACCATTTTGTAACACTCAGACATTACAAGGGGTAATGCGAAAAAGGAACAGTTAATCATGCTTTATTTGATGGTTTTGGTTGAGGAGGAATGTTAGCCGGGACACTGGGAGAATTCCCCACACTTCTTCAAACGGTGCCACAGGACCTTTAATCTCCACTTGTAACATTGTATTAAAGGCTATAGTTTACCATCTCGCTTGAAAGGCGGAACCTTGAACACGGTCGCACTCCCATAGTACTGCACTGAGCAACTGGGCCTGAACTCCACAAACCTCTGACTGAGAGGCAAGAGTGCTGTCACTGAGCCCAACTGCTGCAAAGTGACAATTAACAGTTTCCAAGTGGATGATTGGGTTTCTTGGGAACTTCATAAACTTCATTTTGAATCATAATCTTGCTGGCAGAGAACTTTAAGGGCAGTTGTATTGGTGTGTGGGTGAGCTCGTAAGTAAGACAGTTCCACAAGAGTGGCAGTATAACTCTGATCTCACTTTTGGAGGGTACTGCTTCACTCTCAAAATTCATGATTCTGTTGAGAACAGCAACTCACAGTTTGAGAACGAGTGAGAGCCATCATTACAGGCCTGGTTGCAGCAGACACAATGATCAGTTCACACTTTCATTGAGCTAAGAGGCTCATCAACACACCAAACAGATATATGGAGTTGAAACAAGCTCTGCTTTACCCAGAGTCGTTAGAATGTGAAACTTGCTTCCACATGGAATAGTTGAGGTACATTAAGTACATGAGGGAGAATGGAATTGAGGGTCTGCTGATGAGATAAGATGAAGTAGAGTTGGGGGGAGGCTAATGTGGAGCATAAACACCAACATAGACCAGCTGGACCAAATGGCCTATTTCTGTAAATTATATGTAAGCTGTGGTTGATTGGGTAAGTTTCCTTTGAAAGTGGAGAAAGATTCCAGAAAGTTGAAGGGTTTTGATAGAATGAAACATTTTACCTGAATTGGAGGGTAGCTGATGTGAAAATAATGATTCTTTACAATAGGGCCATGCTTTGGGCTCCATTTGGTCCCAATTGTCCTTGTCAGATAATGACATGGACATGCTTAATCCGTGTTGTGCTGAATTATGGGTTTGTGGAAAAAACTCCAGTGCTGCTCTAGCCCTTAGTTCAGCTTTTGCATTTCTATTTATATATATTTTGTCATTTTGTGAAATCAATAAAAGTTCTTAGTTGTAGGAAGTTATGCAAATGAAGTACGTCTACAAGAGACAGCTCAATCAAAGCCTTGACAGAACTGCTCTCAAAAATAAAACAGATGATGGCAGCATTTCACCTTAGCAAGGCCAGAGCCTGGCATCATATTAAGTATATTTACAACCCATACTGAGGCATGGAGCATGCATCTGTAGCTATACGTTACACCCCTGTGTGCACATGCTGGGGTATATTTCCTTTTTTCTCATCTCCTCTGTTGTGTGGACCCGTTCTATCACATCTCTGATATTTCTTCCTCAAGTAGCAGATGTGGCTCAGTGGTTAGCACTCTTTCCCTCTGCTGCAGAAGATTGTGGGCTCAAGTCCCACTCCAAAGACTTGGGTACAAAATCAAGGCTGACGCTGCAGTGCAGTGCTGAGGGACTGCTGCGTTGTCGGAGGTGTCACCTTTCGGATGAGACATTAAACTGGGGGCTGTCTTCCCTGTCAGATGGATATAAGAAATCTCAGGATACCATTTTGAAGAACAGGGGAGTTCTCCCAATGTCCTGCCAATACTCTTCCCTCAACCAAGACTGCTCATTGTGTGTGTGGGGCTTTGCTGTCAATTTACTGCTGTGTTTCCTTACATTACAGAAACTACATTTCAAAAGCATTTAATTGGCTGTGAAGTGCTGAAGTGAATTATAAACCTAACCCCTTTTTGGGGGCTACCCCAGATCAGGAGCACTCCCTCAATAATCACCCTCACTTGAGTTCAAAATAGCCATTTCCCACAGACACTTGTTTTTGGGTCTGAGCAAGTGAACCACTTTTCCCCCAAGGAAGATAACTATCAAGAGATATTACCTTCTTCCAGATAGTCTTTTAAATAATTATCAGCTACATTTTAATTACCCGGATATTATAAGGGTCTGGGGGGGCTCACTCTTCAATTCTTAAGCTGCTTGCAGAAAACTGCATAAGACGTATATTTTACTAACTTATTTACAAGTTTATTAAAGAACCGTTTAATATGCAATACACTCAAAAGTGGATAAGTACATTGCAACATTAAAGACTATAGAAAGATGGAAAACATAGTCTTAATTCTAATATAGAATCCTGTAAAAGAGACTTTAAAAACTAATGCTACAGACTAAAAGATCTCTTAGGACATCCATCAAATATTTAAAGAAAAGTATCACCTTAAATCCCCGAGTTGTTTCAGTTGTCTGAACGGCAGGACATGAAAAACTGTTTGTTTAAAGTGTCCAACTCTTTGACAACTTGAGAAGCATTGGTTTAAGGTTTCCCTTTTAAACCCTTCTTCAATACTTCAACCTTTCTCGAGAAACGCCTGTATCTTTTATATCCCACCAAACTAAATTACATCATCTTTCGCAGCTAAGGGTGCTGCCTCCTTGTTTAAACTCCTCCCTTTTGATTATCCCTTATAATTCACTATTATCTAATTGTTGAGGATGGTCTTGTTATGTGAACATTGTGAGAATTTATCTGGTTAATAAATGCTTGTGATGTGTTCTAATATCAATCCTAATTAATTTCACTTGCTTCTATATTTTCATTAAGTGATTTTAAACTTTTAACATAGAAATAGTGATTCTTAAAGTTGTTCTTTTCCAGCTCAGTAAAGGCTACATTCTTATAGCATCAGTCTTTTGTACCAGGTGTCTGATAATATTCAATTCTAACTTTTAGAAGCCTGCTAGTCTTTCATGATACGCCGAGCTAAATTTTAAGAATGCCTTCATAATAGGTAACGAATCCAAATCCTAAACTGGATTATCATTAGTGTGTGTCCTCACCTTTTTTAAAATTCCTTTGGTAGTGAATAAAGCATTTAAATTGTGATTGTCCTTATCAATACTTATTTCCAAAAAAAGTGGGAGCACTAGAATTCCAGTGGATACCACCAACAGGAAGTAATATTGTCTGTCTTTAATTAAATTCAGAGCTGTTTTTAATTAAGTTCAGTGTTGCCCATGTATGTGTGTGAAAAGGTTCCTGGGTAAAATTGTTGTTTGTTAGCCTGTAACCATTTTCTCAATCCTAAAGTATAATGTCTTAATTACACATGAATTCTACCTAATACTTATATTTTACCTAACTATCCCTGTAATCTGACACAGTGCTTTGGAATATCCTGAAGTCATGAAGAGTGCTATTTTTCTCATGGCTTCATACGTGAGTTTTTACAGCATAGGCTTTTGTGGGGATGAGGTGGGGGTGTGGACAAACAATATGGCAAAGCTCATAAGTTGATGGGTAATGACCAGGCAGAGAAGCATTGACCCAGGGCTATTGAGGGTCATTGCAGCACCAGTACCATGTTCCAACAGAGCAGGAATCTTCAATATATATTCATGACCTAGGACTTGGGCCTAATTTTGAAGTTGGCAGATCCCACAAAACTCAGAAATCTAACAAACAATGAGGTGGACGGTATCGGACTTAAGGAGGAAATAGGCACACTGGTGAAATAGGCAGCCAGATAGCAGATGAAATTTAATGCTGCAAAGTGATTTATTTCAGAAGGAAGAATGAGGAGAGGCATTGTAAACTAAATGATACAATTTTAAAGGGAGTACAGGAACAAAGAGACATGGAGGTGTATTTTAGGGTGCCAGGACTAGTTGATAGGGCTGTTGAAAAGGCACACAGGATCCTTGGCTTTGTAAATATAAGGATAGAGAACAAAAGCAAGGAAGTTAACCGTTATAAGAATTGGTTAGGCCTCAGCTGGAGTACTGTGTCAATTCTAGGCTCTACACTCCGGAAGGATATCAAGTATTAGAGAGGATGCAGAAGAGATTTACTGAAATGGTACTAGGGATGAAAGACGTTAGTTACATAGAGACCAAAGACACTGGGGTTGTTCTCCTTAAAGCAGAGAATATTAAGGGAAGATTTGATAGAGGTGTTCAAAATCCTGAAGGGTTTTGATAGACTAAGGAGAAACTGTTTCTGGTGGTAGAAGGGTCGGTGACCAGAAACAGAGATTTAAGTTGAGTGCAAAAATACCAGAGGAATACCAGAAGCAAAAAGCACATATACAGTGAGTTATTATGATCTGGAGTGCACTGTTTAAAAGGGCAGTAGGAGCAAATTTAGGAGAATTGGATAAATGCTTAAAGGGAGGAAGTTTGCAGGAGTATGGGGAAAGAGCAGGGGGAGTGGGGCTAATTGCATAGCTGCTTTAAAGAGTGGACATGGGCACAATGGGCCAAATGGCCTCCCTTTTTACTGCTTGATTCTTTGAACCTGTAAATTGAAATCTGGCACTTTTCTGGAAATATGGCTTAGTACAGTACCAGGGAGGTGATGCATTAAGAGAGCCTGATTTGTGCATCTTAAATTCCGTTAGCCTGAGTCCTGTTTGTTTTTCTACACAGTATCAAAGTTTGAGAAAAAGCTTCAGAGAAAAAAATCAAAGCAGCTTTTTTCAGTACAAAATTAAGTGAGAGCACTGATATCCCTGTGCACCCTATGCTTATGCATCTCTAAATATGGAAGAAAGAAAAAAATCCAAATAAATATTTTATAAGCTGATCACGGTGCTGAGGGACTTTCACTGACTGGCACCCCACAGAGATCAAAATGTCAGCCACAGGATGGGCACTCTGTCCCCTGCCAGCTCTCTCCTACAGGTAGCTGGTGAATTATTCTAAATGACAGCAGGTGAATGTACCTGACACACCATGCCTTTAAGTTATTTATAAATCATTGGCAAATTTTCAGCAAAGCATCAATACTTAAAACAATACATCTAGAACCCTCCCCCTTATGTCTCTTTATGATGTACCCAGTTTGAGTTGATGTTACATATTAATCTGACACATTTCATTCCTTTCTCACCAGTTCCCTCCCCATCTCTCCTGACTCTACTTACTCTTGCTGGAGTACAGTTGGCTAGGTGTGCCACCTGCTCTCGGGTAGCTTGTCCATATGAGCCTAGGCAAGTGAACTGTTGTTGGGTTGTTTGATTGACTTGACTTTAAAACTCTTATCCTTGTATTCAAATATCTCCATGGCCTCACCCCTCCCTAACCCTATAACCTCCTCCAGCCCTCTATAATATCTGCACTCCTCCAATTCTAGCCTCCTGTGCATCTTCAATTTCCTATGCTCCACCTTTGGCAACTGTGCCTTCAGCTGTCAGGGCCCTAAGCTCTGAAATTCTTTCCCTAAACTTCTCCACCTCTCTACCCTTCACTCCTGTTTTAAGACACTCTTTAAAATGTATCTCTTTGATTAAGCTTTTGGTCATCTGTCCGAATGTCTCCTTATGTGGCTCAGTGTCATATTTTGTTTGAAAAAGTTCCTATGAAGCGCCTTGGCATGTTTCATCATGTTAAAGGTGCTTTCTGAATGCAAGTTGTTATTGCAAAAAGACTCTCACTGAGCCTGATCCTGCCCTCAGCCACAGCTCAGGTAAGATTGTTAGAATAGGTATCCTGGCTGATTCTTCTTTCTAACTCTGAGCAATGTGACAGCTATAGTGAACCAACTGATCCTCTTTCAGCTCAGATAGCTCCTGATCTGCCCAACTCATTGACACACTGCATGGCACACTTAACTGAACCAGTGAAATAGCCACATTAGAAGGAAGATGAGCCTCCACTGATAGTAAACCCCAGAACCACCAAGTGTGTCTGAAAAATTCATCAATAATGATTTCTTTTCTCTTGAGAACATAATTCCCAAGACCCAAAGTGTTGGAGTGAGCACAGTACAAGATGAACTATTGATAAAAGTCTTTAAGGTGATGAAAAGGTTTGATAGGGTAGACATATAAAAGATTTTTCCACTTGCAAGCAAAACCAGACTGGGGCAATACATATAATATAGTCACTAATAAATCCTATAGGAAATTCAAGGGAAGCTTCTTCACCCAGAGAGTGGTTAGAATGTGGAACTCGCTTCATCAAAGAGTAGTTGAGACAAACAAAATAGATACATTTAAGTGAAAGCTGAATAAATACATGAGAGAGGAAGGAATGAAAGGACAAAGAGGAGGCTTGTGTGGAGCATAAACACTGGCATGGACCTGTTGGGCTGAATGGCCTCTTCCTGTGCTGTAAATACTATGCAATACTTTGTAAATCAAAAAAATAATAATTAGATGATGATAAGATTGGGTTTCAGGAAACTTCTATGATTTTCGGAGATAAGGGAGGCTGAGTGAAGGCAGGAGTTCCATCATTTGGGAGTCCTGATAAGAATGATCTGGATCTGACTTGACTTTTATACAGTGAGGATGCAGTAAAGAAGGCACATTGACAGGAAGACACATTGATAGAATGTATGACTTCAGCCTATTTTCTTGCTCCCCCATTTGATGTTGCTGTGTTTACTTGGGGGCCTCTACAGCTTGGCTCTGAAGGAGTTCAGCTGATGCCTGGGTTGCTTCTGTCTACCCCTCAGGTCACTACCTCTGACCCCAGAGGACCTTCATTCTCCAAAGACTTACCAAAGTCATGAAATTCTATCAGCTTCCTTCAAACAGAACTTTTCCAGCATGTTATATAAAACAGTAACAGAAGAGAACAGAAATAACATTGTTTAGTTTATAATATGCTGAGAATTAGCTTTGTAGAACAAAGTAATTTTGTTTGTTTTTAATTGTCATCCTGCAGCACTTTGTTCTAAACAATTACACTGTTCTATGGGTAGAAAGGCAGCTTTTGTCCCTACCCAGGTATCCACATACAGGGGAAGTTGGTTCATGTTCAAGGACTGTGGTTGATTTTTCTTCTTCCTAATGCCCCTATTAATGCCTCAGCTCGGGTTGTCTAACTCAGCCTGAGGCTTGAACCTGGAAATGCTATATTCCATCGAAATTACAACACATAAGCAAGCAATTCTGCCCAACAAGTCCGTGCTGGTGTTTATCTTCTACACAAACAGTATTCCAATCCTATGTGCTTGCTCTCTTCCCATATCTCTCCACTTCAAGCATCTGTCCAATCCATTCCTAATTGTTGCCATGGTCCTGCTTCAGCCACTAACTCTCTGGAAAATAAAAATTGTTCCCATTATGCCCTAAATCTTTTGCATTTAATTTTATATCATATCACTCAGAGGGTTGTTGGTATCTGGAATTCCCTACTAGAAATGGTGGTGAAAGCTACTTCCATAAATAATTTGAAAAGGAAACTTGACAAGTACTTAAGGATGAGGGACATACAGGGTTACGGGTGAAAAGTGGAGATGCGGGACTACAGACAACTGCTCTTTGAAAGAGGCAGCACAGGCATGATGGGCCGAATTCCCTCTGTGTGAGTGGCTATGATTCTGTGATATCGTAATCGAACTGTAACTCCACTTTCTTGGGTTACTAGATAACAGTGCTGCATTTAGTAATTAGCAAATGAGCGTCAACTCGCAGACACTTCCTCCTACCTCTCCCTGGACCATGACCCCACCACAGAACATCAAGCCATTGTTTCCAGGACTGTCACTGACCTCATCTCCTCTGGAGATCTTCCTCCCACAGCTTCCAACTTGATAGTCGCCCAACCTCGGACGGCCCGCTTCTACCTCCTACCCAAAATCCACAAACAGAACTGTCCTGGCAGACCGATCGTGTCAGCCTGTTCCTGCCCCACGGAACTCATTTCTCGTTATCTTGACTCCCTTCTCTCTCCCCTTGTCCAGTCCCTTCCCACCTACATCCGTGATTCCTCTGACACCTTACGTCACATCAACAATTTCCAGTTCCCTGGCCCCAACCGCTTCCTCTTCACCATGGATGTCCAATCCCTCTACACCTCCATCCCCCACCAGGATGGTCTGAGGGCCCTTAGCTTCTTCCTTGAACAGAGGCCCGAACAATCCCCATCCACCACTACTCTCCTCTGTCTGGCTGAACTTGTTCTCACACTGAACAATTTCTCCTTTAACTCCTCTCACTTCCTCCAAATAAAAGGTGTGGCTATGGGTACCCGCATGGGCCCCAGCTATGCCTGTCTCTTTATGGCGTATGTGGAACATTCCTTGTTCCAGTCCTACTCCGGCCCCCTCCCACAACTCTTTCTTCGGTACATCGATGATTACTTCGGTGCTGCTTCATGCTCTCGTCGGGACCTGGAAAAATGTATTAATTTTGCTTCCAATCTCCACCCCTCCATCATTTTCACATGGTCCATCTCTGACACTTCTCTTCCCTTCCTTGACCTCTCTGTCTCAATTTCTGATGATAGACTGTCCACCAATATCCATTACAAGCCTACCGACTCCCACAGCTACCTCGACTACAGCTCCTCACACCCCGCTTCCTGTAAGGACTCCATCCCATTCTCTCAGTTCCTTCGCCTCCGTCGCATCTGTTCTGATGACGCTACCTTCAAAAACAGCTCCTCTGACATGTCCTCCTTCTTCCTTAACCGAGGTTTTCCACCCACGGTCGTTGACAGGGCCCTCAACCGTGTCCGGCCCATATCCCGCACATCCTCCCTCACGCCTTCTCCTCCTTCCCAGAAACATGATAGGGTCCCCCTTGTCCTCACTTATCACCCCACCAGCCTCCGCATTCAAAGGATCATCCTCCGCCATTTCCGCCAACTCCAGCATGATGCCACCACCAAACACATCTTCCCTTCACCCCCCCTGACAGCATTCCGTAGGGATCGTTCCCTCCGGGACACCCTGGTCCACTCCTCCATCACCCCCTACTCCTCAACCCCCACCTATGGCACCTCCCCATGCCCACGCAGAAGATGCAACACCTGCCCCTTCACTTCCTCTCTCCTCACCGTCCAAGGGCCCAAACACTCCTTTCAAGTGAAGCAGCATTTCACTTGCATTTCCCCTAACTTAGTCTACTGCATTCGTTGCTCCCAATGCGGTCTCCTCTACATTGGAGAGACCAAACGCAAACTGGGCGACCGCTTTGCAGAACACCTGCGGTCTGTCCGCAAGAAAGACCCAAATCTCCCTGTCGCTTGCCATTTTAACACTCCACCCTGTTCTCTTGCCCACATGTCTGTCCTTGGCTTGCTGCATTGTTCCAGTGAAGCCCAACGCAAACTGGAGGAACAGCACCTCATCTTCCGACTAGGCACTTTACAGCCTTCCGGGCTGAATATTGAATTCAACAACTTTAGATCTTAAACTCCCCCTCCCCCCATCCCCACCCCGTTTCTCCCCCCTCCCTTTTTTTTCAATAATTTATATAGATTCTTTTCCCACCTATTTCCATTATTTTTAAATCTAAAACTAAAACTTTGTTAGTCTTTCCACCCCACCCCCACTAGAGCTGTACATTGAGTGTCCTGTCTTCCATTCTTAATTAGCACTTTTCTTAGACAATATCACCACCTTCAACATCTCTTTGATCCTTTTGTCTGTGACATCTTTTGATTATCTGCTCCTATCACTGCTTGCTTATCTCCACAATCACCACACCCTCAACTTCTCTCTCCCCCCGCCCCCCCACCTTAAACCAGCTTATATTTCACCTTTCTCCTAACTATGCTTCAGTTCTGCCGAAGGGTCGTGAAGACTCGAAACGTTAACTGATTTCTTCTCCACCGATGCTGCCAGACCTGCTGAGTTTTTCCAGGTAATTCTGTTTTTCTTTTCAAACTTGCTTATGCGGAGGGATGAGGGCCAAGCCTCCTACAGATATTGGTGCATTCCTGAGGATCCCCTGCAAATACTGACAAATTATGGAGGTCTTAATCTCTATAAAACTCGAAGGAAAGCTGTACGATTGGTGAATCAGAGATTGCTCTGTTGCAAGGAATGGGTACGCTGGAATAAGAAAGGACCTTTCCACTGATAGAATTTGGAAAGAAGTTTCTGAGAGATCAGTTCATGAACTGTGGAGTGTTGCTTTGATTGGTTTCTGAGAAATAAAATGGTATTTTTTAAATCTTCGTCCACAAGATAATTAAATAAATTTGTTCCCCTCTTATCACACTTCATTCATTCATTCATTCATTCATTCATCCATTCGTTCACTCATTCATGTGTGCTCTGCCCAAAGGCAGGTCCTTGGCTTATTGTCTGCTGATGCTTCATCCTGAGCCATTTTCTTGGCACATGTTTTTCTCTCCATGAAGATGATGGAGCAGCTTTTTACTGTTTATCTGTTTTGGGCGTGTGGGTGTTTTATAGTGAAGGCCAAAACACAAATAAAACTTGGGGCAGGATTTTCCCCTCGTTGGGCAAGTGCGGCGGGTGGGCCCAGGAACGGCTGTGAGAACGACCGCTGCCCGCGATCGGGCTCCGACCGCGATTTCACATTCCTGGCCAATTAACGGCCAGCCAGCGTGAAAGGTGCGCTAAGAGCCTCAGTGCTGCCAGGATGGGGGCGGGAGGAGTGCAAGCGTTGAAGTCTGAGCATGTGCAGGGGAACGCGCACTGACAGCTCCCCGAAGGCACAGAGCTGCCTCAGAGAGCTGAAGGATTTTAAAATGAAAAATAAACTTTTTACATATTATATAAACATGTCCCCACGTGTGACTCAGTCACATGAAGAGGGACATGTAAAAAAAGATATTAAAAAATGTTTATTGACTTTTGTTTTAGTAACCTTTGGAAACCTCATCCTGCCTCTGGGTGAGGTTTAGTTAAAAATGCAAAGGCCGCCTGGCCTATTTGCCTGCCCGCCAACTGAATGGTTGAACGGGCAGCGAAAAATGCTAATTAATTAATTAAGGGCCTTAATAGGCCTCTTAATTGTCGGCGAGCGCGCTGCTGCCTCTCGCACGCGCCCGTGTGCAAGAATGCGCAATGACATCGGGACGTTCGCCCGACATTGTCGCTTGAGCAGGTTGGGCACGCGCCTGCCCTCTCAGCACAAATTTCTGCCCATGGGGGAAAAATGTCATTGTACCTTTCCTCCTTTACCAGATATCTCCGCAACAATATTTAGTGTTTAAAAATAAACATAAACCTGTGTTTATATTCACGCTCTCCCTCCAAATTTGAATTATGGCTTATGACAATATATAAATATTAGGATTTGAAATTTGACATTTGTTTAAATGTTTCATTTGTCATATGTAGCTGCTTGGTGCAGTAACCTTTTTGAGGGAAATGGCTGGGGAAAAAATTGAGTCTAAATTTAACTTTGTGTTTAACGTTTTATACAAGAATAAACACATTTTGGATTACAGTCACTGTCTGAAAAATGGTTTCCTTAGTGAATTTTGTTCTTAATTATTTTAGATTGGTGTGAGTGAGTTTTATAAACAGTAAGTCCTTACGAACTTAGGAATTGCTGGACGAGTAAAGGCCAAGGCCCATCAAGTTTACCCTCTATCTGCCTGGTAGGGGTATGATACAATGATAATGGAACTGTTGACTAATCATAGCAATCAATCTTTATCACTTAGTCTGTCTTCAACAAACCCAGGGATATTGCAAGAAAATAAGAAATGCTCCAGTGGTGGAAAGCTTTGAGGACCATGGGTTCAAAGTCACCTGCCCCTCCCAAGCATCAAGCATCCTACACTCACCATATTTTATATCTCAAATTGCTTTCATATTGTTTGCTGATAGAAATCTATCTAATTTGCATTTGATTAAATCAATACTAGTTGCTTCCAGCATCGCCATAAATTAGCCACTTGCTCAGTGAAATAATGGGCTGGATTTTACAGCCAAGGTATTTGAGGGTGGTGGTGGGGAGTTCGTAAAATAAAATGGGTGGCCTGTCCACTGCCTTCCCCCCCGCCCCTAACCTGTTTCCGGGTTTACAGTGGGTGGGGAAGGCGGCAGGCAGCCTGTCTGTTCTTGTGGCCAATTAATGGAAAATTAAGGTCCTCTTTTCCCCTCTGCCACTACGTTATATGCAGCTGGGGAAGATGGAGGCAAGGCAGGTTGCCTGGCAGCTTTCACTGGGCAGGCTGCTGTCGGGCAGGAAGGTGGAGTACCTCCATTGGGGGCCCCCCCTTTACCCATCGGAGGCACCCCATCCCCCAAGATCATAGCCCCCCTTTAGGCTTCCCACCGGCCTCTAAAACATGGCCACTACCCCCTCACCCCTCTGGTTGGGGCCTGCCAGGCAGGCTTACACAAAGTCCCCAGACTTACCTGAAGTCTGGGATCCACGACACTACTTTTCTGTGGACTGCTTACAGTCCTAGCAGTGGCCACCACTCGATTATGATGCTCCTGGGACTTCAGAGCTGCTGGAATATCAGATTGACCGGCAACTCTCTAGGGTGGGGCTTCCTCCCAGATGGGAAAGAAATGTTCCACTCTGACTCAAGCTGACCCCCGTGTAATATCGCTGGAGGGCAGCCAGGTTTTGGGTGGGCGGGCTGTCCATGGGCCTTTTGGTTGCAGATAGGTGGGGAATACATGCCCCCCCGTAAAATGTTCCTGTGAATTAGTTTTGCCTTTATCCCCCTTCAAGCACACGCCATGTCTTCTGATTTCACTGTTCTGGACAAGATGAAACAGCTGGCCGTGGTCTGTATTATCGAGTCTCTTTGGAATTCAAAAACAACGATCATATTACCTCTCAACTTTCTCTCCTTGATGTGAACATGCTCAATTTACATTAAAGCTCCTTGTAATCCTATCCCTCCATCCCCTCAATTGTTCTTTTGCCCCTGTAAATGGCCAGTCTTGTTATCTATCATAATGTATATTTTCCAGACATATTTTAGTCTGTACACCGGGAACTTTAGTATGAGAGCCTGTGTCTCCGACCTGAGAATGATGGGTCTGGGATTCCGCATTAACTCAATGCTTGGGCTTTTCACATCACCACAAGTCTCCAATGGAAAACATTGCTAGAGGACAGAAAATACTATTTTATAGATAAGTTTTATCATTTTCTTGTAAACAGCAATTTTTATGTCTTTATAATGTTGCAAACCTCAGCACAGATGCAAGTGATCCAGCAGTAGAAAAAGATATTAGGAGATTCTTTTAGGTGTAATTTTTTCTGGCTCCCTATACTTGATTTGCTGTTTTCATCTGTTCTTTATAGTTCCTCATTTATCTGTGCACTCATTTAATATTTGATTTGTACCTCTGGTATCTGCTCAATTCTGAGTTGCCAGTTCTTAATGAATGGAAAATTTTGAGCCAATTGGATATAAATATGACACAAAGATTTGAATGTATAAGTGTGATGCTTGTGGTGTGTGTAGATCAATGAGGTAGGATCATACAGAGGCAGAAAGCATATGTTAGTAAGTCAACAAATAAAATGATAATTCAGAAATCTGATGATCTTAGTTCATTTAGGGTCCAAGGACTTTAGCATGAAAACCAATGAATTAATTTGAGCATTGTGTAAATGTGTTTTATATTAAACTCTTTTTCTATATTTGTCTAATTCCAACAGGCTCTCATGTGACTCCTAAAACACAAATTCAAATAGTTCTATGGACGTACATGTTCCAATAATGGAACATATTGCCATGCAAAATTAATATATGAAAATTTCTGTATTTCATAAAGTACCAGGGAGCGAGTTAGAGGGTGTCATTTAATTTTGGGGTTGATGACATTCACGTATTACACAAGCTTTGTTTTCTCAGTTCAGTGATCCCCGGATCCCTGATTGAATTGCAGCTCTGGTAACTGCCAGTAATTTTACAATCTGCACACGCATATGGAGGATACTGTCACGGTGCGCAGTGAATTACAAGCAGGCAGTCCAGACTTGGCTAGACAGTTGGATGACACCATAAACTATGGGGCTGTGTTGTGAACCCTTTCTGGACCCTGAGAGCAGGTTACTGGCCAAATCACCAAATAGCCTCTTATTTTAAGTTGGAGGGCTATTTTAAGTTGGAGATCTGAAGCCAGTAGAACAGAATGGGAGATGAGGCTTCAATTATTCATCAGTTCGCAAAGAAAATATCAAGACTCAAAGCCAAGATACTGCCATTGTCTCTTCCATAGCCACTCTGTCACCCTTTCCAACCTCTTGTTGGTTACTGATTTGAGTAAAGAACCCCAGACTGTGTAACAGAAAAGCTCATTTACATTATTATTTTCATTTGTTTTACTGCTTCTTTTCTTGACTGATTTCATCCCTTCTTTCCTTGCTTTAAAAATGTTGACTGATACTTGGATACTGTTCCAGGGAAACTTAGCCTGTACTTTACTCAAGTACTTATTCTTCATGCTTGAGTCTAAGACAGTGGGTGTTATCAGACTAATCATCCATGGGATGGATGATCACAGCTGAACATGATCCTGGGCTTTGAGCACATGCACCTTGCAGCAGGGAGCCTATTGCTGATTCCTCATTTGTTAATCTAAAGGCGCAGAGTGGAGGGCTGGGCAGAACCCCACTGCTGCCACAGATGAGACCAGCTAACGCTGGATAAATCGGGGGATTGAAACTGGAGCTTCCCTGGTCTGTGTGTCTCTGTTGCAAAATGAGGTGAGCTTTCAGGTCAGCCCCCAAGATAGTCCTTTCAGTGACAAAATGCCATATTGCATGTTACGAAACAAGTTCAACACCTGACATCAATGTTGTATTTTCCTTTGTCCCCTATTTCTATTTTTTCAGATAAGTGAAGAGCGTCAGGGAATAAAAGTCCCGTGTACTTCCCACCCAATTTTATCAGTCACTCCCTAGTCAGGTGCAGCAGTCTTCACAGTTGGGAGCTTTGCCTACAAATACTGAAGAGAGACTTCAACCCTATCTTAACACCAAAGAGTGGGTTCGGTTTCTATTGCCCTTACTCTCTTTCCTCCCCTTCTCTGTGATCCTCCTTGCTGAATTAGCGGTAAACAGGATTGAGTTTGAAGACAGTTTTGCGTGGGGGTGCTTGTGTCAACTGGAACCAACCACTTGGACCCTGTTGTGTTAATCAGAGGCAGGGTAGGACCAGCTGCCTGATGAGCTGGATCCTCCACCTTAGGCACTAGGCTCAGTTAGACGCTTTAAATTCATGGCCTTCAATAGCACTTCAGCATCAAAGGCTACTCGATAAGAGATTATGTTCCTTTTCTAGTATTACTTTTCATTAAGAAATGCTCCTAAGTTCATTCATTTTTCTTTTTTGCCCACTCCTCATTCCAACTGAGTGATGTGGTGGGTGGTTTCGGTAGCACTCGCCCTGCTGCCCAGAATGACGGGAACTTGCGGCTGATCTGCGCTTGGAGCCTCATTAATTATGCAAAGATACTTATCGGTCCGAATCACCTGACAGGTTGGGAGTTGATTCATGCAGCCGCCATCAGCTGGCAGGTTCAAAGCTCCGGGCGCCAAATTTAGACGCCAATCCAACTGACAGTCTCACTCTCTCCAGCCCACCAGAGATGTCTGGTAGCCAGAAGAAGAAGGCACCCTCCACCAGCTCAGAGACAGACACGTTGGTGAGGCACAGCTGTAGATTCGGGCTCACTTTCTGGGGAACACCTCACTGACATGTCCCCGCAGCAGTCGAGGACAGCCCAGGTCTCCGGCGCTCGGAGGGCTGCTGGAGACCAGCCATCCACTCAGTCTGAGTCAGATGATGAGCCTCAGGAAGTGACTGCCAAATCAATGCTGGAGGTGTAACAACAGGCGGCAGCAGAACATCAGGCAGAGATTCAACAGTCACTCAGCAGACTAAAGCGAATGATGGAGGAGCCCGTCCATGTTTTGTGATGGCTCCAACACGCAAGTGCCTTGAGGTCAACAAGGGAAGGCTGGCAACCACCATGGAGACCTTGGTCCAGCAGGTGTTGGCGGGTTTGCTCTCGGCCCTGCACTCCATGGCCACACACCCATGGTGGGCACCATCAAGATGTAGGTGACTTGGGGACGAGGCACCTTGACCTCCCCCCAGGTGCACCATCTCCTGCAGGAGTCAGGGTGGGGCCCTTGGGCACCCAAAGGGAGGATAAGGTTCGGCCAGACACTCTGGAGGCCTCCTATCAGGACACTCCAAGGGTGTGCAGCTGCTCACAGCCCCCTATGCCTGTGACTCCATCCACTCCTGCTTTTCAGGCAGTCAAGGGCACTTCTGCCCCTGAGCAGGTGACCCTTCTCAGGCCTGGACCCTCCAGGCCTTGGGCCACCAGAGGACGTTGGCCAAGGTCATCACAGACATCAGGACGTAGCAGTCAGCAGGCTGCCTCCGCCTCTGCTGCAGATATCAGGGCTGCACCCAGGCGTAGCGGTAGAGTTAGGAAAGTTAAGAAAAATTGATGTCGCTTTTGGGTCAGGGGTGTGTTAGACATGTAAAGAAATTGCCCCACGTTTCCTGCCACCATGAAACCGCCACGGGCGGGATGGAAGTATTCCACTCATAGACTTTCCAGCGGGGCTCATTGGATAGTGATCTGGAGTGAGAATCCTGGCTGATTTTACTCCTTTTCCAGCCCAGTTGCAGCACCCCTACTAATGTCCTGTCTAAGGTCACATGGAATTCAACCTGGGACTCTTCATGTTTTTATGACCCAGTCTTACACTGGGTAATCTTTGTATCCACTTAGCCACTGGGGAACTCATTATTTGAAACATGGAGGTATGTTGAGTGTGGCGTCCCAACTCTGGGACAGGAGGTCACAGGTTTTTGCTTAGTATTCCACACACTGGCAATAGGTATGTATTTCAAAAAATCAGCAATTTTACCACAACAATATGACCATCATGAGAGCAGCAATATTTATTCAATGTTAACAGTTTAAAAATGCCTGGATAATGTGCTAGTGTAGTGCAATTCCTTCATATGTATTCTGACAGAAGTGAAACAGTCTTTGATTTATGTACGCACTGTGAAACTCGCTGAAGTATCACAGCAAAGCAAAAGAAGGACTTCACTTGGGCTGCCAGCTTGCTATCTTCAAGTTGCACAGTTTCCCTTATGTTTAGAGGGTAAGCACCGATTGGTGTGGTACTGAGTAATGCAAGTTGGAAGGGTGTAAAGATCCTTCTCTGTGGCTGATTAACAGATCTCAGCCAAATCACCAGTTGGGAAAGGAATTAGGTCATTCCTGATACCAAACCAGTGGTGTCCTTACTGAAAAGTTTGTGCGTATGTGGAGATTGGGTGTGAACGTGACAGGGCTCAGATATGATGCCTCCTCCCCACCATCAAAGCCACCATCACATCCACTGTCAAGACTTACATGAAGAATGATCACAGGGCTGAGCTCCTAGAGGTGCTGGTGTCCAGTGAGATCCTCCAAGCAAGAATCAAGATCTTCAGGGCAGGAGAGGTAAAGGAAAATTGGAGAAAAAATATTGTGTACCAGATCAATACATGAGGAATCAGAGGCTCTCACACACCACATCATTCCATGGCACTTGAGATTTCACACATTTCAGAAAGAAATCTGTTTGTCTCTCTATTCTTCTTTAAATCCCTTTGAGCTTTCTCTTTCACATCACCTAAAGCTTCATATGTACAGGATAAATATAGATTTCAGCAAACACTTTAACACATATTGTACAGTATGAGAATCTCAACTGAAAAGAAATCTCAATTGTTGATTGTGAACCTGGATATACTTTGCCACAATTTTAAAATTTATTTTCACTAGTGGGGTCAAATTTAATGCCCATCCCTAGTTTTCCTGAGGCGGTAATGATGGACCTTCTCCTTGAATATCTGCAGTCCTTGTGCTTCTTACCAATTTTTTTGATCAGGAGTCAACAACATGGTGCGGGCTAGAGTCCTACATACGCCAGACAAGGTCAAACACAGATGGGCATGAGTCAACCAGTCAGGTTTTACAGTCTAAAAGGTTCCACGGTCAATTTTCAATGGACAGTCCACAAACTGTTCGATTTATTACCATAGTGGGATTTGAACTCAGCTCCTAGGATTGTTAGTCCAGTACTGTTAACCACTACACCTCCATATGGCATGCATGAATTACTTTATTAGTGTATTATCAACTAGTGCTGCTTTTTAGTATGGGCAGCAGATGCACATTCCTATCTAGGAAAATTAGAGAAATTAGTGAATAAATTTATTAATAAAATTTAATAAAGTAAAAATGACAGATTGGACATCTCTGTGGTTAATTTATTCACCTCTGCATGTGTGAAAGTCTCTCAACTAAAGGTATTCCTCAATTTGGGGGAGATGGTGGTGTAGTGGTAATGTCACTGGGCCAGTAATCCAGAGGCCCAGGCTATTGCTCTGGTTCAATTCCCACCATGGTAGCTGGTGCAATTTGAATTCAATTAATTAAACCTGGAAATGAAAAGCTCGTCTCAGTGATGGTGACCATGAAACTATCATTGATTGTCATAGAAAACACATCTGGTTCACTAATGTCCTTTCGGAAATCTGCTGTCCTTACTTGATCTGGCCTTGACGTGATTCCAGACCTACAGCAATGAGATTGACTCTTAATTTGTGTGGCAAGCCATTCAGTTCAAGGGCAATTAGAAGTGGGCAACAAATGCTGGCATTGTCAGCGGCGCCCACATCTCATGAAAGAATAAAAAAATTCTTAAAACAGTGAGAAGTTGAACCAGAGAGACCAGGAAAATCTCAGTTTCCCCAGGAGAGACACCACATGTTAAACTAAGTGCTCTGATCTGTGGCAGACAAAGAATTTACCAGATCCACGCTCCTTATCTGCTGTGTATGAAAACAAGATTGGGTTCAACTGCTAAAGTCAATTATAGTGTCCATTGTTCGACTTCAGCTGAGATCAGATATTTCAGCAAAGACATGGATAGAACTTGGCTAGTGCAGTCACCATTTGAATCATCATTTGTGAATGCTGCTCTTGTTGTGGCCTAATGGAGTTTGTGAAAGTATACTTGGTTTACTCCCTTTGGAAAGAAAGAACTTGCATTTACTCTTGGTTCTTCTTGGAATAGTTCCTTTGGATCTTTTCTGCCTTCAAGACAGGTGGATGAAGCCAAGGTTTTAAATTCAAGCTAAAAAGCCTCTCTCGGAACTGCAATGAGACATCACTCTAGATTTTGTGCTCAAATCCAGGAGTAGGCTTGAACCTACAATCTTCTGACTCAGGCGTGCGAGTACTATGAGGAAATTAGTCATCTCTCTCGCTCAGAGTAACTCTGATATGAATGGAATCAGGAATCTTGGTGGAGTGTCAAAGAGGTATGCTCAGTCAGCATAATGGATGAAATCTATTATTTTAGCATTTTACAAAGGTGGAAAGCATATGATTGGCAACTTTTAGCCAGAGCTTAGGACTGGACCATAGCAACATAGGAACAGGAGGGTGCAATTCAGTTCTTTGAACCTGTCCGACCATTTAATTAGATTGTGGCTGATCTGTGCCTTAACCCTATCTATGTGCCTTTGGTTCTATATCCCTTTATGACCTGGTGTGGTATAGGGTAGAAGGTGGGAGAGATTAAATGACAAGGATGTCATAGAACAAAAGGCAAAGGGAGTGGTAATGGTTGTAGAAAGGAGACAAAGCACTTGTCCAGAGTGATTGTGTACGGCAGAATGATGAATAGCTCTGTCCGAAAATAAAAGCATGAAAAACGAGATTCAGACCGGTGCATGACATAAAATACAGAATCAAAATGGGGGACAGCGTTCATGTTCCGGAATTGTTGAACTCAGTGTTGCGTCCAGAAGGCTGTAAAGTGCCTAATCGGAAGATGAAATGCTGTTCCTCGAGCTTGCGTTGATATTCACTGGAACATTGCAGCAGGCCAAGGACAGAAATATGAGCGTGAGAGCAAGGTGATGAATTAAAACGGCAAACGACCGGAAGCTCGGGGTCATACTAGCAAACAGAGTGGAGATGTTCTGCAAATGGTCACCCAATCTGTGTTTGGTCTCCCCAATGTAGAGGAGATCGCATTGTGAGCAGCGAATGCATTTTACCAAATTGAAAGAAGTACAAGTAAAT
The DNA here is from genome assembly GCF_964194155.1 of Cetorhinus maximus. Taxonomy (NCBI): domain Eukaryota; kingdom Metazoa; phylum Chordata; class Chondrichthyes; order Lamniformes; family Cetorhinidae; genus Cetorhinus; species Cetorhinus maximus. Next base: position 16,356,365 of record NC_135893.1, on the reverse strand, counting down.
TGCTGCTTCACCTGGAAAGAGTTTTTGGGGTCTTGGACGTTGAGGAGAGAGAAAGTAAAAGAGCAGGTGTTACACACCTCTTATGATTTCATGGGAAGGGGATGAGATGTTGGTCTCAATTTTGAAATTCTCAGTTGACCCCCAGAATCCACAGCTTTTTGGAGGAGAGTTCCAGATTTTCACTAACCTCTGTGTGTGAAAAAGTTCTTCTTGACATCATTCCTGAATGGCCTCGCTCTAATTTTAAAGTTATACCCCCTTGTGTGGATACTGCCCCCCCACCCTCTACCAGAGGAATTGTCTCTATCTTATCAAATCTTATAATCATCTTAAACATTTCAATTAGATCTCCCCTTAATCTTCTACACCTAAGGGAATACAAGCCTAAACTGTGCAACCTGTCCTCATAATTTAACTCTTTTCAGTCCTAAGATTGGTTAACTATGCAAATTCATCAAACTTTCATCAGGTGAATATGTCAGTTTATAAAATAGGGGGAGGGAAAGGACTTTATTGAAAATTGGAATATATTTGATGTCCCAATTACATCAAAGAAGTTGCTTAAGATTAAACCAGACAAGTAGCACCCCATGTGGGCAGAGCGTGGGGGCAACCAGTCACCTTCGTGTCTGGGAATTAGCTGTCAGTTATCGATCTACAATAATATTTTTATGCTTCCACTCTTCCTCAGTTTTTATATTCAACAAAATTCCTATATGTCACTGCAAATCCATTTGTGACAGAGTACTCTAAACTGCCTCATCAGATTCCACACATCTCACATTAATCCACAGAATCTGCAGACGTGGGTTGGGAGCTCCATCACAGCTGGAACCCAAAACAGTATCAGAAAGCACCATATGTATTTCAAAAATCTCAGTTACACATTCAGGGCCTGGGTACGGGAAACCATTAAGCTCACGTTGGACTTCATTGCTTAAAGTGACGGAAAATAGCGTCCATCTTAAGAAATAAAGCCTTCAGATAAAGCCTCCATACAGCTAGCATCTAAGGCTTGCCTCTCTCAAAAAAAATCATTACCTTACATTTATAAATGTGGGTCGTTAAAATGTTAGAAGATAGAGAATAAAGTACTGCCTACAACGTTTTTCAAACATGCACAGATCACAAGGATGATTCACATTGACTAAAATCCTAAACTCAGGATGCCATCAGATTTTCTGCTAAATTTTTTCATTTTGTCGGCACGGCAAATACCAGTAGGGATCGTGATCAGGAACTCTCTCTGTCATTCTCCTCCTCATCCCATTGCACTGTGTCCAGCTTTTCTGATAACCGCTCAGCCCTGGTAGCATTGTAGACACTTAGTTGGACACTGTGCCTCAGTGGGTAGCTTTCTCACTTCCGAATCAGAAGGGTGTGGGTTTGAGTCCCACTCCAGAGACTTGAGTACATCGTCAGGATGATGCTGGCAGTGCAGTTCTGAGGGAGAGCTGCACAATTGGAGATGCCTTCTTTCAGATGAGACATTAAACCAAGGTCCCATCTGCCCCCTCAGGTAGATGTAAAAGATTCCACAGCACTGTTTTGAAAAAGAGCAGGGGAATTCTCCCTGGAGTCTTGGTCAATACTTATCCCTTAACCAAAATCACTAAAACAAATGATTGGGTCAATTATCACATCGCTGCATGTGGGAGTATACTGTGCACAAATTGTCTCCCATGTTCCCTACATTGCAAAGCTTCAAAAGTACTTAATTGGCTGTAAAGTGTTTTGGGGTGTTGTGAGGTCATGAGAAGTGCGATTTATTAAAAACAATAAACTTGCATAGTTTAGAGGTTGAGCTTGTGCCCTTCCGGTCTACATGGCTATGCGCAGTAAACCTGCTGGGCTATTGCAGGAGCACCTTCTATGTCTTCCAGGTCCTTTCCACATTCTGTACCTGAGTGGGCGGCCTACCAGCCTGTGTTAATTATGTGGATGACTTTCATCGTCCCTCTCTGTGACGACATGGGGTGCGAAACGGCACCGGAAAGTCCTCCGAGATAATATCCAGGGAATCACTAAACCTGCCATTCGCCGCCTCGCTCGTCGTGGGGGCGTTAAGCGCATCTCCGGCCTCATTTACGAGGAAACTCGCGGGGTTCTCAAGGTTTTCTTGGAAAATATCATCCGAGACTCGGTCACCTACACGGAACACGCTAAACGCAAGACTGTTACTGCCATGGATGTGGTCTATGCCCTGAAACGCCAAGGCCGAACTCTGTATGGGTTCGGTGGTTGAGAACTTAACAAAAACATTTCTGTGACGACATGGCCATGGTGCTTGTCATAAGGTTGCCAACCAGGAGACCGCAGAATAGTCAGTCTGGTTTTTGAGAGCATCACTTGGAATTGTCTGAAATGTGAACTAAATGGCAGACATCCTAATTTTCAAATAGTTAATTAACCCCCATGTAGTTCTGTGTCCTTGTGACAGGGTGAATGAAATTGGTGATTAAGGTTTTTTATAAAATAGATTGTGGAGATCATTAAAATAACAGCAAATGCTAATGTTATTCCAGGTATCAGGAATTTAAGTTATGAGGAAAGATTAAGGTGACCTAATTAAAGTTATCAAGCCCATGAATGAAACCAACTGAATTGATCCAGGCAACTTGCGAGCTGTGGAGAAAGGTAGGCATCGCTGGGCCACAAGTTCAAAGTTAGGGTTATATAAGAAGAGCCATCAGTCACAAACTTCCCACTCTCCTTCCCCCCTCACAGACGACAATGTGCCATCAGTCATAACCTTTCCCTTCCCTAACCCCCTCACAGGGAATCAAATAGCGGAATAAATTATCTTGGGAGGACAGTGACGGAAATGGTTTATTGGGGTCAGGAAACAATTAGGCATATGTCTAGAGAGAAATGTTTGAGGGTGGGCTTGGGAAAGCTGGTCGGAAGATTTGGAAGGAAGGAGTAGATTGAGGGATATGGTAGGATGGTGAGTAAGAGGGGTTGAGGAATATGAAAGGAAGGTGTATAGGAGGGATACAAAAGGGTCATGAGGGATACAGTGGGATGGTGGGTTTGAGGAGAGAATGAATTATTGCTCATTATTACTTAAAATATTCTTATATTCTAACATATCTGCCATCCCCCATTTTTTTCTTTAGAACATATTGAAATGAGTCAGGCTGTATGTAAATTGGAGGCGGGTTTCGTTGTGCAATGAATGTAACTTAGACCAATGCGTAGAAGTGCTGAAATGACATTGTAAACAAATTGTGATTGCTGCTCATTCTCAAGAGGGAGAGAGAGCAGATGGACTGGATGGGTTTGCTTACCATGGTGTGACCAGGACTACAAATATTTTTGGCCAGCTACCAACTCCCATGAATAGGCAGCCAATCACCAATAAGGACACATGGTTTCATTCTCCAACTTCTCCCCATCTGCTCCTGAAGATGCTGACGGTTGTTGTGGTGGCAGACTCACAGGTGCTCTTGTACCTGAATTCAATGAGTATTCTTCATGTGTTAACTAGACAGTGGGGTTTAAATTCAAACTTCATTCATCCGATTTTCCAGGTGCAAAATGGATGCAATGATAACCAGCTTAGCAGGGCAGAGGCCTTCACCTCATCTACACAGGCGATCAGGCCATTGCTAGTTTGAACAATGCCCTTTTATTTTAGGCTGCTGCCTGAAATGAGACACCTGCATCCAGTTCAGAACTGGACTCCTAAATTTGCTTAGACTTACAGTCCACAAGCTACAACTAGTTCTTGTAGACCTCTTGTAGACCTTGACCAGCAGCTCTTCAAAGGATTTTCTTCTTAAATGTAGGGGCCACAAATTAACTAAACCGCAGTCAGCCCCTCCTAGTTATAGGGGACAATCAGTCATTCAGACACAGCTCGCCTGATTGATGCTTGCTTCTTGCTTGAATTCTGATGATCTGGTGTGTTGTCTCTGTCCACCCCTAGACATGCACCCTTTTTAGGACACTGATAAAATTTAGACCTCAGTGAGATTGGGAAGGCTGCTTAATCATGGCAGGTAACTCAGTTGAGGCATGTCTTTTTCATCTATTGTCTGGACAGTGGGGAACCCTGGCTCATTTCCTCCAGTTGCTCACCAAGGAGCACCATGGGCAGCTGGAATGATGCAATGCAGACCACAAGTGAAGTACCAGATCTTGGCCACTTGGCCCACAACCACATTCGGCTCCAATTGAAACTTAGGGCAGAATATTGAGCTCAGCGGGCGGACGCACGCCTGACCTGGCTGAGCATAAAATGACACACCATGATGTTGGGTGAGCGTTCCAATGTCATCGCAAACCCCCTTGATATTTTGTTCGGCGGGCACGAACTGGAGTCGGCAGTGTGCCCGCTGACAATTAAAAGGCCTATTACAGCCATTAAAAGGGTAATTAATTTCACATTTACGCTGCCCATCCAACCTAACAGTTGGCAGACAGGCGAAAATGCCAAGCGGTCTTTGCACTTTATAGGAAATCTTATCCACAGGCAGGATGATGTTTTCTAAAGCAAATAAAAATAAAATAAAAATTTCACACTTAAATTAAAAACATGTCCCTGCTCATGTGATAGAGTCACATGAGGGACATGTTTTATGACATTTTTATTTTGTCCATTAAGTTTTTTCAAAGACTGCTTCATCTCCCTGAGGCAGCTCCGTGCTTCAGGGAGATTGAAGCGCTCCTTTGCGTGCATGCGTGGAGTTCGCGCTAGGCCCACTTGCCCTCCTCCCCCTGTCCGCACAGGCAGCACACAGCGCAGCCGCTCACGTTCCACGCTTGGCGGGGTTGCTCACCCGGGACGGGTGGTCGGGAACCCGATCCTGCATGCATAAAATCGTGGTGCAGTGCCGATTGTGGGTGGCGGTCGGCTTTCCGACCATCCGCCCTCGCCAAGCACCCCCGCCAAGTGCAAAATTCTGCCCTTACAGAACGCTCTGAATTGGGCTTGTGCCTCTTGATGAAAGAAAGACCTTGCATTTATATAAAACCTTAGCACATCATCAAGGTGTACATAATTACATTGAAGTTGTTATCTAGGCAAATCTGGCAACCAATTTGTACAAAATCTCACAAGCAGCAGACAAAAGAATGATCAGTTAATCTATTTTTTCAGGTGTTGGTAGGAGAAATGTTGGCCTGGGCACTCGGAGAACTCAACTGTTTGTTTTCAAACCCATGGAATCTATTACATCAACTTGAGAGGGCAGACGTGGCCTCGGTTTAACGTCTCAACAGGAAAACAGCACCCCTGGCAGTGCAGCACTTGCTCAGTACCGCCTTGGAGTGTCAGCCTAGATTATGAGCTCAAGTCACTGGAGTATTACTTGAGTTTGTGATCTTTCTGACTGCGAAGCAGGCATGCTGTCACTGAGCCACAGCTGCTATTTGATTTCTGGAAACCAACAAATTTTAACAAAAAGGAATTGATAAGCAAACCAACCCTGGCACTATGATGGTATAACTCAGGCTACCCCCAATAACATGGCTTTCATCGTCTTTTAGATATACTTTTAGATATAGATATACAGGTTGTTGCAGGGAGAAAATAAATCACAATGTGACCCTAGGACATGGGTGAATTGAGATCATTTGAGCTCCTTGCCTGGATAATTGGATCAGCAGCCACTCAATTGCTTATAATGCCAACTTGCAATGGTATGCAATTAAGCAGGAGGCACTGTGTATGACAAATAAAGTAATCATGGGTTTGAATTTTCTTTCCCAGTGTGGGACTGAGGTTAAAGACATAAGTGACTGCTGCAGCCCTGCACAATCGGGTCCAAGTGTATTGTAAAAGAAAATGTAACCAGCTGTGGTTAAGGAAAAATAACCATTAATCCTCAGCCCTCGCACAGCCTCCTAATGAAGCCCATGACCATGGCACTCTGCAAGTTGGTACAAATTTACCAACTGTCGTGGCAGCTACAATGGGTGTGAGAGTGACTGTGCCAGAAAGAATATTGTCAAGTGTGTTGGTGATTGATGTCAAGCAGCTCTGGCCCCTCCCCCAACTCTAAGCACACAATTAATTTCTGGGATAATAAGCTTCCATTAATAGGAAGCCTTTCGGCCTGCAAGCAAGAGTTATTCTGTTGCTGTCTGCCTAACCTGACCTTTAACACTCCAACCCCACAATCCTCTGAAATCTCTGCGCTCCTCCAGTTCTGGCCCCTTGCACATACTCAATTGCCATCACTAAACCCAGAACCTAAGCTCTGGAATTCCCTCCCTAAACCTCTTCAACTCTTTTTCCTCCTTTAAGATGCTCCTTAGAGTCTCCCTCTTTGACTAAGCTTATACTGTCCTAATATCTCAGCTGGCACCTGTGGCTCAGTCAAATTTTGTCTGATAATTGCTCCTGTGAAGTGGGTTGGGATGTTTTACTACATTAAAAGTGCTATATAAATGCAAGTTGCAGTGGTTCCGCGCCACTAAGCAGACGCAGAGGTTTATCCTCAGGATTTTTTTAATGGTTTGTTCTGAAAGCTGAGAGTGAGACTCCATCTATTAGTGCTGGAGAATCAGTTCTAGAGCTCTCAGGTTCTACATATGCAGGAGGGAGGGTTTCCAGGTTGGAGGCTGCCAAAAGAGTTTGTGACCCTGCTGTTCGAATTGTGGGCACCATGAGGGAGATTACCTCTATGTCACAAATAGCTAGGCCAGTATAGCTAGACTGAATGCCTTCACTTTCACCACCAGAATAAAGTGGTAGACCCTGCAGGCATTTTGCTGTTATCTGCACTTTGCTGTGGAGCAGATCTGGTGCCTTTGACAGGGCTGTGCTTTAGGTTTTAGGGTATTAGTTATGAATTAATTTATTCATTCATGGGATATGGGCATCGTTGGCAAGGCCAGCATTTATTGCTCATCCCTAGTTGCTTTTAACGGAGTGGCTTTTTAGGCCATTTCATTAAGAGTCAACCACATTCATGTGAGTCTGGAATTACATATCGGCCAGAATGGGTAAGGGTGGCAGATTTCCTTCCCTAAAGGGCATTAGTGAACCAGGTGGGTTACGACAATTGGTAGCTTTGTGGTCACCATTAATGATACTAACTTTTTATTCCTGATTTATTTATTAACTTTAATTTAAATTTCCCAGCTGCCATGGTGAATTTGAACTCCTATCTCTGAATCAATTATTTTTAATTATTTTAATTATTTTTGTAGCGAGGAATGAGGTGCTTTGTTTTCTTGATTTAGCTGCGAACTGTGGACCACAAACAGGAATGTCATTAGATATGCTTTCCCAAGTTCCTCTGGATGCACCATTGGGAGAGATACCAAGCTTTATGGACCAAAAGGTGCAAAGTTTTGTCCCTTGTTGGCACTGCATCTGCTGACCTGAGTTGGGCAGCAGCTGGAGCTTTGCAGTTGGTCTTATTTATTTTGGAGTGTGAACAACAGGCTGGGTTCCTGTGCATTGGTACCAGCTGGAAAATAAACGCCTGGATGTCAAGTGAAGACATAGGTCAGAATTTTCCGTGTCCATTGGCATCAGGCATCATGGCGGGCATGAGTGGACAATAAGACGAGAAGTTCAAGAATCAGCTTCGCGCCATCGTGAAACCAGTTTACAGTCATCTGCTCCACCCATCGAAAGCAGGCCACATTTTCCACCGCTGCATGTTGGGAACTTCATTTTCATATATCTGCATATCATTACAAACCCTTCTTGCCGGAATCATCCCCCCACATCAAATTTACCACCCACATCGGCAGGAAAACATGCTGGTGCTTAACGTCTTGATAAGTGTGACGTGCAGAAGTCAGGACTTATCGTCAGCGCCTTGCTCACATCGCGGACATCCAAGGAGCAGAAGATGCTGGACTCGACAGCAACCGGACCCTGGAGGAACGTGTATTGCATGTTGGGTGGATTCTTATGGACATGGCTCTGCCCCGAAGCAGCTCATGCAAGGTGGAAGGTCGCCATTGAGGGTCTGCTTCGGGACACAGTGTCTTGGCCATGGTCTGCTACGGATGATCATTGAGGGGGTGGAGAGAAAGGTGTAGGCTTGACTGGGAGAGGAAGGTGTACCGGGGTGGTGGGGATGGGGGGTGGGGGCCGGTGGGGTGAGGGTGGGAGGTTGGCGGGGGAACGATTATGTCAGAAGGGGTACGGTTGGGAGGTGGGGAATGATGGTGTCGGGGGGGTGAGGTTGGGAGAGGGGGAATGATGGTGTTAGGGGGTTGGGTTTGGGAGGGAGGGGAGGGAGTAGGGGTGAAGGAAGGAGTAAGTGGGGAGATGTTCAGGTGAACTTGCAAGGGAGGGGACTGTGGAGTCAATGACTGCCTCCTGGGGACCGAAATGAGGGTGGGCATGGTAAGAGGAAATGGTGAGAAAGAGAGAGGGCAGAGTGAACAGGTATGGTGGAAGGGTGAGGGTCCAATGGTAGCAGTAGATGGGATGTTGAGGGTGGTTGGTGGGGTCTCAGAAGCAGATATAGACCCTGGGGTGGGAAGGAGGAGGTCAGGGAAGTCAATGTGCATGGGGGTGGGATTCTTGGGAAGGTAGGGAACATACACATTCACCTGGATATCCCGAAAAGTGAAGGGTTCTGGCTGGTAGGTGATGGTGGGGAAGTGGAAGGCGATACCAGGGGCGTCGACAGTGATGGGGGAAGGACATGTGTGACTGGGGGAGGGGAAAGGACAGAGTAGCTGAAGACAAACTTTACCAGTACCATTCTTCTAAAATCGCAAGTGAAAGGAGCCTCTTGTTGGGCAGGAACTGGTGCTGCATGGGAGTGCGATCAGTGGGTGGGCGGAGATGCAGGTCGGCTCAGATGGACAACTGAAAGAACCTCAGCAGGCAGCATTGAAAATGCTGAGGAAATTCAGATGAGTGTGATGGAGGCAGGATCCGCATGTGTGGGACGGTACTTGCACGAGGCTCCAAAAGGCCCTGCCACACAAACACACTTCTCCCTCCAGAATCACTCGTGGACCAGCTGTGTGCAGCTGAACTGCTAGTGGTGGTGGATGCAGGGGGAGGATTCGCGAAGCCTATAAATGAAGCTGAAAGACACCATTACACATTATTCAGTGAAAGTGAATATTTTTTCAGATTATAAAGTGACAAAATGTGTTCACCTGTGCAACCACTAGTGATCAGAAATTCTTAACTTTTCTAGGCCTAACCCTTCGAGATGCTGCCCTGACATCCACAGGGGTGGAGACAGCCTGTGCAATTGTTGGCCCTGTTGCCTCTGATGACTTTGACGTGCATCCTCTGGAGAGCCGAGGCTTTGAAGGCCCCGGCTTGCTTTGGCTGTCCTCTTGTGGGCCAACTGCTCCCTCTCCGGTGACAGAGGGCAAGGTTGAGGGGGCTACAGGCAAAGGAGACTCGAAGGAAGAGGACAGCCTCTGAGATTCCTGAGTGGATGACCCAGGGGTTTCCAGCTGCCGCTCCTCCTCCCTTAGGGTGCCCGAGGGCCCCAGCCTGACTCCTTGACGGGAAGGAGCACCTGGAGAGACATCGAGGTGTCCCGTTTCCTTCTCGCGCTGCCACTGCAGGAACTCACCCATGGCTACTGTGATGGAGTTGGGGTCTGCGCACATCTCCATGTCCTGCTGGACCAGGGTCTCCATGGCATCCACCATTCTTCCCATGGAGACCTCCATACATGCACATGTGGGCACCACTTCATCAGAGAACAGGCAGACGCAGTCCTCCAACTCGCGTGCCACTCTGTTGAGTGCTTCCAACAGCTCTGCGTGATGTTCCCACTGAGATGTGTATCCCTGCGCTGGTGGAGGGTGCACATTTCCTCCCTTTGGCAGCCATCAGTTTGTAGCAGCTTCCTATCTCTTGAAGAGTGCTAGCTCATTGCAGAGGCAGCCTTTAAATATGACGCCTGGTTTACTGAAGGACTGAGGTGACAGCGGGGCAGGTGAATGAATGGAGTGAATGCCAGTGACCCAGAGTGTTACCTGGGAATGCATGGTTAATGAGGCAGGATTGGGATGATATGGCCTGAAAAGCTTCCATTGCGGCCAGTGAGTAAAATGTCCTTTTCCTACCCTCCACTGCACTTAGTGCAAATCTGGGACAATTCTGCCCATAGTGTCCCAAGTTAGAGTCACCCACCCTCACTCTCAATCCTAGAGGATCCATGAAGAATGATCTTATGGGCAAGATACTGTAACTGACATTGTTGACGGAGCCCAGCTCCCATCAGAGTCAGTGCCTTTGGGAAAGGAGGGAAGTACTTTAAAAAACAGAGGGCAGATAGAGAAAAACTATTTCTTCCAGTGAGGGGAGTCCATAACAAGGGCAACAGATAGATGGGAATACCACCACCTAGAAATTCCCCTCCAAGTCACTCACTACCCTGACTTGGAAATATATCGCCGTTCCTTCATTGTTGCTGGGTCAAAATCCTGGAACTCCCTTCCTAACAGCACTGTGGGTGTACCTACACCACATGGACTGTAGCGGTTCAAGAAGGCAGCTCACCACCACCTTCTCAAGGGTAACTAGGGATGGGCAATAAATGCTTTCCCAGCCAGCGAAGGCCTCATCCTGTGAATGAATTAAAAAAAAGAATTTTTAAAAACTAGAGCAAGTCCATTCAAGGGCTACGTAAGGAAGCACTTCCTCACACAAAGAGTAGTGGAAATCTTGAACTCCCTCCCGCAAAAAAGCTAAGGTTGGGGTCAATTGAAAATTTCAGAAGTGAGATTGATAGATTTTTGATGAGAAAAGGTATTAAAGGTTATAGAACCAAGGCAGTTGGATGAAATTACAATACATTATCCGCCATGTTCTAACCAACTGGCAAAACAGGCTCGGAGGACTGAACGACCTGTGATTTTCCTAAAAAGTGTATATTCTGAATGGTGTCGTACGAATAACTGCAGAGATCTCCTTCATAAACAATCAGTTCAGTAATACTCTCATCTACCCTAAGAATACTTTAATTACTTTCAGCTAAAAAAACTTAAGTTTCATAAACCTCTAGTTCCAGAATTCGACAACTGATCTATACTAACATCCTCCTCACTGCTGTTGTCTATAAAGCACTTGGAGGGATTGGTAATGTAAATATAAGCCAGAAATTTAACTGGTGATGTGACTTAGATTGTGAGCATACAGTAGAGGACTGAGGTTTTGAAATGAACATGCTTCAAGCAAGATTGGAGATTAAGAGTTTTGTTCCCGATAGAATAATGGATGTATGAAACAGATTCCCAAGGGAGGTAGTTGATACAATGTTGACAAATTCCTTCAAATCTGAGCTGCTAAATGTGCGCGTTGCCTTTTAAAGCAGAGCTGAGTGCCTGATTTTTACTGATATCATCAGGCATTTGACCATGGGCTTAATTCTGGTGGACATTCAAACTTGAGGGACAAAAGTATTTCGGAGTGGGGTGTAAATTCATTTCATGGTCAGAAAGGCAGCATCAATGATGCCCACCCTGGTAGGAGGATTGCCTGGAGCGGCCGATTAATGGCCAGGCAATGTGCTCGCCGTCAATTTAAGGATGGCAGGCGGACTCTTGAATCTGGAGGGCCAATCAGAGACCATCCAGCTTTAAAGCAGCAACAGGATGCAATGGAAGGAAGGCAAATGACAGAAAGGATGCTTCAAAATGAACGTGCCTTCTTTCCAACGTTTTTAAAGTTTAAGTAAAAAATGGCTTTTAAGATCATAAGATGATAAGAAATAGGACCATGAGTAGGCCATTTGGCTCATCGAGCCTGCTCCACCATTCAATAAGGTCATGGCTGATTTGATGTGCCTTTAATTCCACATCCATGCCTGCCTGCCCATTAGCCCTTGACTCCCTTGAGATCAAAAATCTGTCCAGCTCAGCTTTGAGTATATTCAGTGACCCAGCATTCACTGCTGTCTGTGGAAGAGAATTCCAAAGACTTACAGCCCCCTCAGGGAAGAATTTTCTCCTCATCTCAGTCTTAAATAGGAAATCCTTAATGTTGAAACTGTGCGCCCAGTTCTAGATTCCCCCATGAGGGGAAACATCTTCTCAGCATCTACCCTGTCAAGCCCCATAAGAATCTTATATCTTTCAATAAGATCACCTTTCATTCTATACTCCAATGAATATAGGCCCAACCGTTCAACCATTCCTCATAAAATAATCCCTTCAATCCCAGGAATCATACAAGTGAACCTTCACTGAACTGCTTCCAATGCAAGTATATCCCTCCTTAAAGAAGGAGACCCAAACTGTACACAGTACTCTAGTGGTAACACCAATGCCACAGATCTAGCAAAGACTTCCTTACTTATATCCCCTTTGCAATAAAGTCCAACGTTCTATATGTTTTCCTTATTGCTTGCTGTATCTTCGTGCTGACATTTTGTGATTCATGCACAAGGACACCCAGATCCCTCTACCCCAGCCGACTGCATTCTCTCTTGCAGCCAGCCCACCAAGGTAGTGGCAGGGTGTTCCCCTACAAGGGGCCTGCAGCTGCTGCTGCACTCAGGCAGGCAAGGAGGGCCTCTAAACCTGCCTGGGGTGCTGGCCTCCCCCAGCCTGCCACCAGGAGGCTGCCTTTAGATAGCTAAACTGTCCCTCTCAGCTCCGGGAACCTGGAGGTCGATTAGAAAGTCCCAGCCAAAATCCTTTAATTGGCATTAAGCGGCCCTTAATGAGCCTGCTTTGCTACCCGTCGTGTGCGAGCAGGTAGCCCTGCCCCCATCTTGTTTCCGCGAAAATGGGATGGGATGGAGTCAGGAAGCGCCATGTTGGCCGGCAGTTATATTTTTAACACCTGCCAACCTGCACTCCCAGAAACCCTCTGGTCACTGCTCTGAGCAGAAACCAAGCTGCAGAGTCATAAATGTGTCAATACTTTTTCCAACCCTTTTCGAATCCAAGCTACATCCATCGACTCTAACCCTTTGTCGCCTTCTGGTCTAAAGGAAAACCATCGTGGCAGGGCCCACTTCTTGCATCAAGAAGTAAATGGTGAAATGCATGGAGACATCCAGAGCCTGAATCACCCAGCTTCAGGGTCTATAATGCAGTTGCAATCTTAGCATCAAGGTAAGTAAAGAAGAGGAAAGGGACAAAATGCTTCATTCATAGAAACATAGAAAATGTGAGCAGGAGTAGGCCATTCGGCCCTTCGAGCCTGCTCCGCTATTCATTATGATCATGGCTGATCATCCAACTCAATAGCCTGCTCCCGCTTTCTCCCCATATCCTTTGATCCCTTTCGCCCCCAAGAGCTATATCTAACTCCTTGAAAACATACAATGTTTTGGCCTCAACTACTTTCTGTGGTAGCGAATACCACAGTGGCTCACCACTCTCTGGGTGAAGAAATCTCTCCTCATCTCAGTCCTAAATGGTCTACCCCGTATCCTCAGACTGTGACCCCTGGTTCAGGACTCCCATACCATTGGGAACATCCTTCCTGCATCTACCCTGTCTAGTTCTGTTAGAATTTTATAGGTTTCTATGAGACCTCCCCCTCATTCTTCTGAACTCCAGTGAATATAATCCGAACCGACTCAATCTCTCCTCATATGTCAGTCCCGCCATCCCAGGAATCAGTCTGGTAAACCTTCGCTGCACTCCCTCTATAGCAAGAACATCCTTCCTCAGATAAGGAGATCAAAACTGCACACAATATTCCAGGTGTGGTCTCACCAAGGTCCTGTACAATTGCAGCAAGACATCCCTGCTCCTGTACTTGAATCCTCTCGCTATGAAGGCCAACATACCATTTGCCTTCTTTACCGTCTGCTGCACCTGTATGCTTACCTTCAGTGACTGGTGTACGAGGACACCCAGGTCTCGTTGCACATTCCCCTCTCTCAATATATAGCCACTCAGATAATAATCCGCCTTCCTGTTTTTGCTACCAAAGCAGATCTGCCATGCGTTTGCCCACTCACTCAGCTTGTCCAAATCACACAAAGCATCTCTGCATCCTCCTCACAGCTCACCCTCCCACCCAGCTTTGTGTCATCTGAAAATTTGGAGATATGACATTTAGTTCCCTCATCTAAATCATTAATATATATTGTGAATAGCTGGGGTCCCAGCACCTGTCCCTGCGGTACCCAACTAGTCACTGCCTGCCATTCGGAAAAAGACCCGTTTATTCCTACTCTTTGTTTCCTGTCTGCCAACCAGTTTTCTATCCATCTCAATACACTACCCCCAATCCCATGCGCTTTAATTTTACATGCTAATCTCTTATGTGGGACTTTGTCGAAAACCTTCTGAAAGTCCAAATAAATCACATCCACTGGCTCCCCCTCATCAACTCTACTAGTTACATCCTCGAAAAATTCCAGTAGATTTGTCAAGCATGATTTCCCTTTCGTAAATCCATGCTGACTCTGTTTGATTCCGCACTGTTTTCCAAGTGCTCAGCGATTAAATCTTTTTATAATGGACTCTAGAATTTTCCGTACCGACGTCAGGCTGACTGGTCTATAATTCCCTGTTTTCTCTCTACCTCCCTTTTTAAATAGTGGGGTTACATTAGCTCCCCTCCAATCTGTAGGAACTGTTCCAGAGTCTATAGAATCTTGGAAGATGACCACCAATGCATCCACTATTTCTAGGGCCACTTCTGTAAGTACTTTGGGAAGTAGATTATCAGGCCCTGGGGATTTATCGGCCTTCAATCCCATCAATTTCCCCAACACCATTTCCCGACTAATACTGATTTCTTTCAGTTCCTCCCTCTCACTAAACCCTGTGTTCCGCAACATTTCTGGTATGTTATTTGTGTCCTCCTTTGTGAAGACAGAACCAAAGTATGTATTTAGTTGGTCAGCCATTTCTTTGTTCCCCAGGCAGTAGTACTGAAGACTTGTGCTCCAGAACTTGTTGTGCCCCTAGCCAGGCTGTTCCAGTACAGCTACAACACTGACATCTACCTGGCAATGTAGAAAATTGCCCAGGTGTGTCCTGTACATAAAAAGCAGGATAAATGCAACCTGGCAAGTTACTGCCCAGAAGTCTATTCTTAATCATCAGTAAAGTGATGGAAGGGGTCATCAACAGTGCTTTCAAGTGGCACTTGCTTAGCAACAAACTGTTTACTGACGCTCAGTTTGGGTTCCACTCAGTTCCCAACCTCATCACAGCCTTGGTCCAAACATGGACAAAAGAGCTGAATTCCATGGGTGAGGTGAGAGTGACTGCCCTTGACATCAAGTCTATATTTGACCGAGTGTGGCATCAAGGAGCCCTAGCAATATTGGAGTCAGTGGGAATCAGGAGGAAAACTATCTGCTAGTTGGAGTCATACCTAGCCCAAAGGAAGATGGTTGTGGTGGTTGGAGATCAATCATCTCAGTTCCAGGGCATCACTGCAGGAGTTCCTCAGGGTAGTGTTCTAGGCCCAGTGATCTTCAGCTTCATCATCCAATGAACTTCCTTCCATCATAAGGTCAGAAGTGGGATTGCACAATGTTCAGTACCATTCGCAACTCCTCAGATACTGAAGCAGTCCATGATCCAGGCTTAGGCTGACAAGTGGCAAGTAATATTCATGCTGCACAAGAGCCCGGCAATGACATTTTCCAACAAGAGAGAATCTGACCATCGCCCCTTGATATTCAATGACATTACCATCACTGAATACCCCACAACCGCATCCTGGGGGTTACCATTGACCAGAAGCTGAACTGGACTAACCATATAAATAGTTGGCTACAAGAGCAGGTCAGAGGCTAGGAATTTTGCAGTGAGTAATTCACCTCCTGACTCCCCAAATCCTGTCCACCATCTACAAGGCACAAGTCAGGAGTGTGATGAAAAACTCTCCATTTGCCTGGATGAGTGCAGCTCCAACAACACTCAAGAAGCTTGAAACCATCCAGGTCAAAGTACTCCACTTGATTGGCACCCCTTCCACAAACATTCACTCACTTCACCACTGATGAACAGTGGCAGCAGTGTGTACCATCTACAAGATGCACAGCAGGAACTCACCAAGGCTCCTTAGGCAGCACCTTCCAAACTTACGAATGCTACCATCTAGAAGGACAAGGGCAGCAGACACATGGGAAGACCATCACATGGGAGTTCCCCTCCAAGCCACTCACTATCCTGACTTGGAATTATATTGCCGTTCCTTCACTGTCACTGGGTCAAAATCCTGGAACTCCCTCCCTAACAGCACTGTAGGTCTACCTACACCACAGGGACTGCAACAGTTCAAGAAGGCAGCCCATCACCACCTTTGCAAGGGCAATTAGGGATGGGCAATAAATGCTGGCCTAGCCAGCAACGCCCACATCCTGTAAATGAATTTTAAAAAACGTACCCAATTTGAAAGGACAGAATCTATAATTGTATTAGCCTGGTCTGGTTGCTTCCCATAGTTCAAGTGACATATTTGAACCATTTCACACACCCACCAAGATGATCAATAAATGATGACACTGTTCTTCCAATATCTATCCCTACTGGGATGTAGCACTTATAGGGGAAGGAAAGGGTTAGAAGCTAGCACTTTTGAACTTAATATCCCCAAACTATTTGTCTGGGTAGCTCAACACAACTTATACTAACATTGATAAAATATCTGAAAAAGAAAGGACTTGTATTTATTCTCGTGCCTTTCATGATCTCAGGAGGTCCAATAGTTCTATAAGGTTAACCTGCCCTTGAGTCCTCCTTCATGCTTCAGCGATGCATTTTCACTGTGCAACCAGGTTGTTAATTTAATTAAAGGTGACTTGCCACTGTGTTCAGCAGTCACATGCTAATACGGTTGCAGACAATAATTAAAACTCCAGGTATAACACAAAGCAAACAAAGTCCCCAATGGGATTAAACAGCAACGATTCAATCCCTAGTTGCAATTGAGCCATCTGGTGAGTTAGGAACTTTTTACCACTTCGGCCCTTTTGCAGAGCACTGCGAGTTTTTATTTTAACAGTATCCTGGAGGAGAGCTACCTGCCAAATGTCTCCTAACATTGCACGATTTTAAGTTGATATAAAAAGCATAAAGCCTCTGCAAGCCGTATCTCTATGATAATCCCTTTTTGTTCCTGTGGCAGTTTACCCAAAACCTGTAATCATTCAGATTCCATCAGTCATCCTGGATGGTTTCCTTTTGTTCAGATGTATAGCTTTCTTCTGAAATTAATTGCCAAGAACAAAGCTGTTTTGTTGGCTGCAGCCATTCAGATGAATGTTAACGTATGGAAACTGACAGACCATAGAGTGGACAAATTCAGTGCCCTCGATTGCAGAACTATTAAAGATAGATGTTTGCAGGTAGACCCTTGTCCATTGATGTTAACACCACAACTGGCAAAGTGTGGAACCTGACTTAAAAGATCTGGCTGTAATATGAAAAAATTCCCAGGGACTAATCATAACACAGATTGTTGATATCCTTAGTTCTGATGAGAGATATGGATTCTGTCTATGTGCAGGGAATTTATGTCATCTATTTTAAAAAATGCATTGTGAGAGCCTGCTGAAGACATGTATCCACATGTCCTGTTGCTTAGCAAACTGTGTAAGAAATGTGATCCAAGAAGGATATTCTAAACCCCTTGGAGATCTTATTTTCCGTGAATATTGAGACCCCTGTCACTTGCTATATGTTATTCTAATGGTAAATTGAAACATGGGAACAGGAGTGAGCCATTCAGCCCCTCACGCCTGTTCCTCCAGTCAATTAGATCATGGCTGATGTGTATCTTTGAATATTACTTCTCATTATTCTGTTGCTGCGGTAATTTCCTGTAGCACTAGACTAAGTGTTGGAAGAATATCTGAGCTGTAACAAACAGTTTGGTTGCAGAGGTATGTTAGAGAGTTGCAAGCTCTCTGATTTGTTACACAGGGAGTTACTAATCTTAACTGAACTGTCATGGGCTGAGGAGCAGTGGATTTCCTCATGGGAAGTGGGATCTACAGAGTGAGTCCGATCAGATTGGCCTTTGGCTGAGTTGCCCTTTCACCCACTCAGCTGGATGTGTGGGTAGATTTAGAACAAAAACAACTTGCATTTATATAGTGTCTTTAATGTAGTAAAATGTCCCAAGGCACTTCCCAGGAGCATCATCAAACAAAATTTGACACAGAATTACATAAAGAGTTATATGGCAGGTGACTGAAAGCTTGGTCAAAGAGCCTGAGCTTTAACAGCAGCAACTTGTATTTATATAGTGCCTTTGACATCGTAAAATGACCCAAGGCACTTCACATGAGCAATTATCAAACAAAATTTGACGCTGAGTCACATTAGAAGATATTAGGGCAGGTGACCAAAAGCTTGGTCAAAAAGGTAGGTTTTAAGGAGTGTCTAAAAGGAGAAGTGGAGAGGTATAGGGAGGGAATTCCAGAACCTGGGACCTCAGCAGCTGAAGGCATGACCGCCAACGATGGAGCAGTTAAAATTGAGGATGCGCAAGAGGCAGGAATTGGAGGAGTGCTGATAACTCGGAGGGTTGTAGGACTGGAAGATGTTGCAGGGTGGGGGGAAGAATCATGGAAGGATTTGAAAATAAGGATGGGAATTTCAAAATTGAGGCCCTAAGAAGAGGAAGTTAAAGCTGCTGTGTGAGGCAGATTAGACTAACAGCACAGGTAGCTTGGCGAGTTAATCCCTAGGCTGTGTTAAGTTAGTTTGTCTCAGGCTAGAAAGTTAGGAAATTGCTACAATTGGCCTCAACATTGTTGAATTAAAGATTGGCCAAAATTTGCTCCTGATCACTATTCAGAAATTCCTGCTCGAAAGCTCGTGTGTGGATGTTGGGCACCAACAGGACAGGATTGAGCTTGACCCGTGATGGTCCCCAAAGTCAAATTGGTTGCAACACACTCTGCCTGGGCTCATTTATGATAAATAACCACTTGGGTGAAGTATTAGGCTGACTTATGCTGTTTTGATGCTTTTCATTCACTGCCTCAAAGTTCCACCACCATCAATACTTCGCCCTAGTATTATCCTGCTGAAACAGCTCTCTCCAGACTCATCTGGAAAAACAAAATCTTTATTTGTAAGAGTCCTGGTTGTGACAGTCAGTTTGTGCACAGCAAGCTCCCACAAACAGTAATGAAATAAATTATCATAAAAATAATTTTAGGTTTTAGTTGTGTGATAAAAATGGGTCAGAACACTAAAAGAACACTTCTGTTCTTTGAATCGTGGCAGTGGAATCCTTTACATTTATCTATAAGGCAGATTGGGCCTCGGTTTGTGTTAAATCAGAAAGCCACCACCTCCGACAGTACAGCACTCCCTCAGTACTAAACTGGAGCGTCAGCCAAGATTATAGGTTAAGTTTCTAGAGTGGGACGTGAACCCGCAACCCATCTGACCCAGAGGTGAGCCATTGATCCATGGCTGACACTCAACTTTCTTGGAGGCAAAATCATTTGCTGAGCAGCTGCAGAAGATGTTAGGACAAGTGAACAAAAGGTAATGTGAGAAAGATAAATTTCAAGAAGGGTTTTTGAAAGTGATAGAAGAGGTAACAAAGTAGAGCAATTAAGGGAGAATGTGAGACTGAGACAACTGAAGACAGTTGCGAGTGCAGGTACAGCAGGGAGGAGTGGCAATGTGTGTGAAACTAGCATTGCTAGATCAGAAGGGGCACACTGGCATGTAGGGCTGCAGTAGATCACATAAATAAAGAGGGTGTGCAGGGACTTGTGGCACAGTCAGGGGCTTTGCTTGCTTGTCCCTACAACCACCCCACCCTCAACTTCTCTCCCCCCGCCCCCCCACCTTAAACCAGCTTATATTTCATCCCTCTCCTAACTATACTCAGTTCTGTTGAAGGGTCATGTGGACTCGAAACGTTGACTCTTTTCTTCTCCACTGATGCTGCCAGACCTGCTGAGTTTTTCCAGGTAATTCTGTTTTTGCTTTGAATATAATGATTAATGTTGACGAAACAATGGAAGTTGGCAACAATGGAAGTAGTAGGAATGGCAGTATTTTAAAAAAATTAATTCACATGATGTGGGCATCATTGGCAAGGCTGACATGTATTTCCCATCTTCAATTGCCCGTGAGAAGGTGGTGATGAACCACCTTCTTGAATTGCTGCAGTCCATATGGTGTAGGTGCACCCACAGTGCTGTTAGGAAGAGAGTTCCAGGATTTTGACCCAGTGACAGTGAAGAAATTATAATTTGTTTTTATGTCAGGGTGATTTGTTACTTTGGAAGGGAACGTAAAGTATAGTGGTATTTCCATACCCCTGCTGCCCTGGTCCTTTTAAGGTGCTAGAGGTCACGAGATTGTGAAGTTCTGTCAAAAAACCCTTGGCGAGTTGCTGCAATGGATCCATTGGAATAGATGGCACACACTGTAATGCTTTGAGCCAGTTGTAGTTTATGTGTGTTGGAACTTGAGGAGTGGCGAGCAAAGTCTGAAGATGGAGATAGAGTGGATGAGAAGCTTGGTGGCGGAAGGAGTTAGCTAGGCACTGCTGCAGAGATGAAGAATTTGCATTTATGTAATACTTTAAGTGAAATGTCCTAAGGTGCTTCACGGGACAGGAGCGGATAGTGAGCAAGAGTTATGAGAGGAAATAGAGGTTGCAATTGAAGGAGTGGTCAGAGAAAGAGAGAGGTTTTGAAAAGGCCTTAGAAGGTCAGAAGAGATGACACAAGATAAAAGGATTTAGGAAGGGAGTACAGGTTCTGATGGGTTCAGGCTCTGTCACCAATGGCACAACAAAAAGAGGGAAAGGGTCAATCAGAAGGGCAGAGGGCATAGAAACAAAGATAATAGGAGCAGGAGTAGACCATTTGGCCCTTCTAGCCTGCTCCGTCATTCATCATGATCATGGCTGATCATCCAACTCAATAGCCTGCTCCCGCTTTCTCCCCATATCCTTTGATCCCTTTCGCCCCAAGAGCTATATCTAACTCCTTCTTGAAAACATACAATGTTTTGGCCTCAACTACTTTCTGTGGTAGCAAATTCCACAGGCTCACCATTCTCTGGGTGAAGAAATTTCTCCTCATCTCAGTCCTAAATGGTCTACTCCATATTCTCAGACTGTGACCCCTGGTTCTGGACTCCCCTACCATCGGGAACATCCTTCCTGCATCTACCCTGTTAGAATTTTATAGGTTTCTATGAGATCCCTCCTCATTCTTCTGAACTCCAGCAAATATAATCCTAACCGACTCAATCTCTCCTCATATGTCAGTTCCGCCATCCCAGGAATCTGTCTGGTATTCGCTGTACTCCCTCTATAACAAGAACATCCTTCCTCAGATAAGGAGACAAAACTACACACAATATTCCAGGTGTGGTCTCACCAAGGCCTTGCATAATTGCAGCAAGACATCCCTGCTCCTGTACTCGAATCCTCTCGTTACAAAGGCCAACATACCATTTGCCTTCTTTACCGCCTGCTGCACCTGCATGCTTACCTTCAGCGACTGGTGCACAAGGACACCCAGGTCTCGTTGCACATTCCCCTCTCTCACTTCATAGCCATTCAGATAATAATCTGCCTTCCTGTTTTTGCCACCAAAGTGGATCACCTCACATTTATCCACATTATACTGCATCTGCCATGCATTTGCCCACTCATTCAGCTTGTCCAAATCACACTGTAGCATCTCTGCATCCTCCTCACAGCTCACCCTCCCACCCAGCTTTGTGTCATCTGCAAATTTGGAGATATGACATTTAGTTGCCTCATCTAAATCTAATATATATTAATATATATTGTGAATAGCTGGGGTCCCAGCACCGATCCCTGCGGTACCCCACTAGTCACGGCCTGCCATTCGGAAAAAGACCCATTTATTCCTACTCTTTGGTTCCTGTCTGCCAACCAGTTTTCTATCCATCTCAATACACTACCTCCAATCCCATGTGCTTTAATTTTACACGCTAATCTCATATGTGGGACTTTGTCGAAAGCCTTCTGAAAGTCCAAATAAACCACATCCACTGGCTCCCCCTCATCAACTCTACTAGTTACATCCTCGAAAAATTCCAGTAGATTTGTCAAGCATGATTTCCCTTTCGTAAATCCATGCTGACTCTGTCTGATTCTGTCACTGTTTTCCAAGTGCTTAGCTATCAAATCTTTTATAATGGTCTCTAGAAATTTCCCCACTACTGACGTCAGGCTGACTGGTCTATAATTCCCTGTTTTCTCTCTACCTCCCTTTTTAAATAGTGGGGTTACATTAGTTCCCCTCCAATCTGTAGGAACTGTTCCAGAGTCTATAGAATCTGTGGTGTATGCTACAGAAGTCATAGAGCTAAAGTGCAAAAGAAATCAATATTCACATTGGCGTTGGGCACAGCTCACTAATGCCACCATTTAATTTGAATCATTTTGAAAAGTCAACAGCCAATTGTATCACTCCAGTCAAGTCCTAGTGAATTCCTCAGATTTTTTTTACATTGAGGGGTGTTGTACAATTGCAACTTGTTGTCAGAAACCTTCACAGAAGTCATCTCAGTAATGTCATCGAGGGACACCTATCCTGGCACTAAAAAAAATCATTTTTGTTGCATCAGAATCTCCCTTGACTTGAGACAGCAAGACTTAAGATGAGAAGAGATTTATGTAGGAAGGTCCTTGTAGTTTCCTTTTTCTTCCAAGGCCAGAGAATGTTCTGCCTCAGTTGCAACGTACAATGTTGGAATCTGACGTCAAGTGATGTGAGACATTCTCTCGGCTCTGCACCACTTTCTCTCCATTGAGTTCTGTAGTGGTGCAGAAGTCTCAGAGGACACCATTAGCCCTCCCAAAAATAGCTCTTAAAAGAGAGAGAAAAAAACAGGCTTTTAAAGAAGCTGAGCCAAAATGTGTTTGCGTGGGACTGTCGATCTTAGTTATCCCGTATACTCCAGAACTCTTTTAAAATCCTTTAGGAAAAGCAAGTGTTTGATGAATATGAATCCTCTGTGTAGGGTCAGCCATTTTGTTCCCCTCTGGGTTCCCCAGAAGACAAATCTGTTTTGAAATGAGTAAGACTTGGCAGCCCTTCAGGATTAACCTAGAGGTTCTAGAAATGGGCTACAGGCTCCAGTAATTGAAGATTAATCCCCAGGACCCTGTTAAAAGCAAAAACCAAGAAAAAGAGTAATTGGGCATTGAAAAATACTGAGTTTATTTTTATTTTCTTCGAACTCTTCTACTTATTGTAAAAAATATTAGCGATGGGGAGGAAAGGCTGTTTGACTGTCAGGAATCATGCAGTTGGGTAGTGAAGAGCCTTTATGCTTTCCAAATGGTGTAGGAAGGCAGGATGTCGTGAGGGTGGACATATCGGGTGATCAATGGCAGGAATGTGAGGGTTGGGCAGTTGGAGGTAGGAGGTCATGTGATGAAACCTCCAGGAATATGACCAACTAGTGTTGTCGCTAGATACGGGCACTATTTTAAGTTGGATCCTGAATGACCAGGTTGTGAATCTTTGGAATTCTCTTTCCCAGAGGGTTGTGGATAGTCCACCGTTGAGTACATTTAAGACTGAGATGGACAGACTTTTGGACTTTCAGAGAATCAAAGGATATGGACAGCAGGCGGGAAAGTGGAGTTGAGGCAGAAGATTAGCTATGTTCATATTGAATGACGGAGTAGACTCAAGGGGCCATGTGGCCTACTCTTTCTCTTATTTCTTATGTTATGAGCCTATTTCTAAACACAGTTAAATCTGCTTCCCAGTGGTTGACCCATAGACTTGTTTTTTTCCTGATATGTCAGTCAGCTGCTGGGAAAAGGGAGTTGGGTTTCGGTATGTAAACACTGGGAGCTGGAACATGGGCACTGGCTTGCTGGGCTAGATAATGTAATGGTTATGTTCCTGGATTAGGAATTCATTGGACCTGCCCTAATAATTCAGAGATGTGAGTTCAAATCCCACTATGGCAGTTTGAGAATTTTAATTCAGCTTAAAAACAAGTCTGGAGATAGAGAGCTGGCATCAGTAAAAATGGCCATGAAGCTGTCATTAAAACTCAACTGGTTCATTTATGTCCCTTAGAGAAGCCCTGTGTTTGACTTCAGTCCCACACCAACATGGTTGACTTGTAACTGCCTTCTGAAGTGGTTTTGCAAGCCACTTAGTTGACTGGGGAAACTAAGGATTGGTAATAAATGATAGCGATACCCACATCCCAAGAATAAATTTTTAAAATCCCAATTAAAACAATGCCAATATAGATCAGCTAAAGAAACAAACATCACACGCGCACACTAGCTGATAACCTCACTGGGTAATAACCTGAGGAACATGTGAATCAGCATTCAGTTTATTGTTTAACTGATGGCTGTTGGCTGGAACACTCTCAGCAGAAGACAAATGTAAGAAAAGCAAGGAGCTTGTTAGGATAAACCTATGCCAAGACTTCAAGATTCGTAAGGGCAGATTAAGATTTTGTCTCTTGGAGAGACATTGGCCCAGATCTTCAGTTTCCAGATCATTGGAGACCAGGCGCACCCCCAAGATGCACTTGGGATCCTGTGGAAGTCCCAACACAATGACTCTGTGGGAATTGCCCAGGAAGTTTGAACTTCTAATGGGCAATTCCCCTGCTCCCTGGGACCTTCCAAAAGCTTACCCAGGAAATGTTAGACAGAAAAATCCTAGTCTAACTCCTGGGACACCCCTGACCTCTCCCCGACTCCATCTCCCACCTTGCCGCTGAGCCCTAACCCCCACCAAATAGCCACCACCACCTGACTCCCCGCCCAACCCGACCTGACTAACCATCACCACCCAACTCCTTCACCGACCTGACCTGACTAGCCATCACCACCCAACTTCCTCCCCTCCCCGACCTGACTAACCATCACCACCCAACTCCCTCCCCGACCCGACCTGACTAGCCATCACCACCCAACTCCCTCCCCTCCCCGACCAGACTAGCCACCACCACCCAACTCCTTCACCGACCTGACCTGACTAACCATCACCACCCAACTCCTTCACCGACCTGACCTGACTAACCATCACCACCCAAATCTCTCCCTGACCCGACCTGACTAGCTATCACCACCCAACTCCCTCCCCTTCCCGACCTGACTAGCCATCACCACCCAACTCCCTCCCCTTCCCGACCTGACTAGCTATCACCACCCAACTTCACCCCCCACCCAAACAGACCCGATAACCTCTGACCTGACAAGCCCTTCTGACACAGCCCGACAACCCACCTACTACCCTACTCAGCTCCCACCTTACCCAGCTGTCACCTTACCCAGCTGTCACCTTACCCAACTGTCATCTTCCCAGCTGTCACCGTACCCAGCTGTCACCTTAACCAGCTCCCACCTTACTCAGCTGCCACCTTGCCCATCTGCCCACCCTACCCAGCTGCCACCTTACCCAGCTGCCCACCCTACCCAGCTGTCACCTTACCCAGCTACCATCCTATCCAGCTGCCACCCAATTCACTTAACCTCACCCACGCCTACACAGTCACCCATTCAGTCACACATTCACTCATACAATCATTCACGAACACACTGAGAAGCTTGAGAATCTTTAAACACTTACCAGAATACGGCAGCTACTTTGTAAAAAGGGGGCATGTCTTCTATGTAGATTCTTTTCGCTGCTGTCTGCGTGGATTACTGCGAGGGAGTTCTGCGGGATCCTCCATCGGAAGCTGGAGCCTTTTCAGCGTATATAGGCAAGTAGGTAGTTTTTTGTTTGAGCAGAGTCAGACACAGGGGTTCCAACACTGATCAGAAGTTTTGGGCCATTTTACCCTTGCAGCGGCTCAGTGGGCAATTGCAGTGGCTGGCTGTACATGAGCCATTAAGGTTGGAAGGTCCTGGGTTCAATCCCTGACCTTTGATAAATTAGATCATCTCAACCAGCACAACCTATGGGTTTGCCATATCGAGAAGGGAGCTAGATTTTGCTGTGCAAATACCAGGTGAAGAATTGTGGACCTGGTCTTAAAGAATCTAAATTAAAACAGCTAGGATAGTCTACTCTGTTTGAATCTGGGGGTTTCATCACACGATCTCCTGATTCCAACCCTCTTCTCTTTCTCTTTACCTACATTTCCTCCCATTTCCTCCATTAGGTCACTAATTAAAGCTATTGTCCTATTAATTCCTTATGTGGCTTGCTTTCAATTTTTGTTTGATAACCCTCCTGTGGAGTGCCTTGGGGTGTTTTATTACGTTAAAGGCACTTGAAAAATGCAAGTTGTTGTTGTCAGGGCAATGCATGTGATCCTCATGGTTCCTGGGTTACAGAAAATAATACACCAACCTGGGCTCTTATCATCCAGTGAGGACTGCTTACATTTCAGTGTGTGTGTGTGTGTGTGTGTGTGTATACACGTGCATATGTGCATGAGCGAGTGCGTGTTTGTATATGTATATGGGTGAGGACATAATCAGGCTCAGCTGTGATGCCCCCTATGGTGGAATTGCATAGCACCAGTTATTTTCATGAAGAGTGACCACTTGGGTGAGTTAGCAGTGGAACCACATCCCAGCAAGACTCAGCAACTTCAAGAGGCAAAATCAGGAGAAATATTTTACACAGTGAATTGTTATGATCTGAAATGTATTGCTTGAAAGGCCTGTGGCAACAAATTCAGTAGTAACTTTCAAAGGAGAATTGGGTAAATACTTAAAAGGGGAAGAATTTGCAAGGCTATGGGGAAAGAGCCCGGGGCTAAAACTAATTGGATAGCTCTTTCAAAGATCCGACACAATGGGCTGAATGGCCTCCTGTGTGTGTATCATTCTATAATTCAGGAGAGGGGAGAGGAAAAGGGAAAGATTGCATTGGATATTGAAAGAAAGATAAGTGACAATATTTGTAATTTCTGCAGCCTAGAGCAGTTCTCCTGGCATTTTTAATTAACACTTTGCAACTGTGTAAAGATGCTTAAGTAAGCAAAATGCTTCTGCAATGTGTTTATGATGGTTATAAAATGAGGCTGAGGGGAAAGACTGGTGCAACTTTAAAGCTCCAGCGGTGACAATAATGTCAATTAAAAGCACAGTGTTGACTGATATATTTACAGCAGTGGGTTGCAATAATCAAGTTTGAAATATGGTGACTTTTTTCATTCTGACGTGACAATGCATTAAAACTTCTACTGCTGCAAACATTAACTCCTCTCATACACACCAGCTTTTTAGGGTTGGGAAATTCTTTGGAATAGTGGCCTAATTTTTCTCACTACCTCTCACCCTTTAAAACCATTTCAAGACCTATCTCTTTGACTAGGCTATCATTCCCCCTCCTCCAATCTTACCCATTTTCTGCTTGACATCCTTCTCTCCAGCTTCTTTGAAGTGCTTTATGACAGAGTTGCGACAATACACCTTGCAATCATTTAACACTTTTAACGCAGTGAAACATCCCAAGATGCTTCACAGGAGCATTATTGGACACAAATCTAAGTCTCAGTTGTTGTTGTTGAAATTTGTAATACAAAGTGTGACTTGTCCCTTGCCTGCCTCAGCACAGTACCATCCACCTACCATCTCCCTCTCACTCTTTTTGTATCACTCATTCTTTCTCTCACTCTCATTCTATTTCTGAAGTACAAGCAAGTCATTCATTCAAGGCAATAAGCCATTCACCACAACATGACAGTGCTGTGTAGGCAGGTTGTGCCCTTGAATGAGAATGTGAAGAGATACCCCGTGCACATTCAAGTCAGCTTTAATTTAAGACCCTTTCTAGAAAAAGGTCCTGGATACTTTCCAATTCCAGATGCATTCAAGTTGGGAACTGCCTCACAAGTCTCTGGTCCACCTGTATTGGGGCTGGAGATGATTGGGACCTTGTTCAGTGATACTCACGGCTACAAGCAGAGACAACGAAACAACAAAATGAACCTGCCCACTACAGAGAATGGTAGGATCTGAGGGGAGTGTGAAACTAGTCATGGTCCTTATGACCCTTTGATCTGACAGGAGGACCTACTCCTCTCTCTCTCTCTCTCTCTCTCTCTCTCTCTCTCTCTCTCTCTCCCCCCCCCCCCCCCCCCCACCCCCCACCCCACCCCCCCAACCCATCCAACTACTCCACCATCTAGCTAAGGAAGATGGCCAAAACCTCAGGAGAAACACATATGTGGTCATTTTCATGCCTTCTCCCCCCAGCATGGCACTAAATAGCCAACTGTATGCTACTCACTTCAAATAAATAAGTGCCCTCTGCTGCAACCACCTACCAAAAAAAAACAATTTTGTATAGTCACCCAACTGTACTTAACTGTGAATATATCTGTCTGTGGTTCGAAATGTATTATTGTAGTACAGCACAGAAGGAGGCCGTTCAGCCCATTGAGTGTGCATTGGCTGTTTTGATGAGCAACCTAGTTGGTCTCACTCCCCTTCTCTTTCTCCATATCCCTAGAATTGTTTTTCCTTCATTGTCAGAAGCTCACCACTGAATCCCCATCTCAGATCCAATGCTCTTGTTCGCACAATGCCACCTTGATTACGACTTTTCTTTTGATCTCCTGATACCACAGCCCATGAAAGGAGAAACAGCTGTCCTATAATGCAAGGTGTAGTGATGGTTTCACAGAGAGCTCTTGCTGTTACGCTGGGAAGACTTTGTGGGTTTTTTTTAAGCAGCTTTAGCATTGTTTGCCTCTGGAATCATTGTGATAAACATATCGAATAGACTAAGTTGAGGAAGGTGACTGCAGAGAAAACTGCAAGTTTTCTAAATGATAACAGATTTGACAGATACTTCATTAGGAGTAGTAATAGCGGGGAACATTGTGTAATGGGTCTGGTACCTGCTGTTAATACTCTGCGTTGTCTGCTTTCTGTCTGTGTCACCCTTAGGCACCCTGTGTCTCACTGCAAGCCAACTTTTTGCAACTGGGTGATTTGTGCTTAGGGTAATAAATAAACAATATCTTCTCCAAAATCCTGTGGTTTATAGACAAATCCCAGCTTTCTTAACTCCTAGGCTGCTGGCAGACCCTGCCTCCCCTGGCTGATTGGATTTGTAAATATTTCAACTTATGTGACTGAACTAAATACTGTTATTACAGTGATAAAGCCATTCAGATATCTTGAGTACCATTTCAACCATAATATTAATGCTAATATTAGATCTTTATACCCTAAGAAATGCAATAATTTAATATAGTTTTAGTCATGGCTCAGTGAGTAGCGCTTTTGCCTCCTAAGTCTGTGGGTTCAAGACCCACTCCAGACCCTTGAGCATGTAATCTAGGCTTGCAGTCCAGCGTATTATCAAGGGAGTTTTCCTTCACAGGTGGATGTAAAGATCACTTTTTAAGAAGAGCAGGAAAATCCTCCCCAGTGCCCGGATCAATACTTACCTATTAACCAATGTTAGTTTAAAAAAAAACAGATTAACTGGTCATTATCACATTGCTGTTTGTGGGAGTTTGCTGTGCACAAATTGGTCTTAATCTTGAAAGGTGCTATACAAATGCAAGCCAATTTGCATACAGCAAGCTCCCATAAACAACAATGAAATAAATTACTAGATAAGCTGTTTTAGGTATCAGCTGAGGGTTACATTTTGGTCCAGAACACTCCTGAGAACTCCCCTGCTCTCCTTCAAATAGTGCCGTGTCCAATAATACAAGCAACTGTACTTTTTTCTCATTGACCCTACCGCAGGTACTAGAGGCACAAAGAAGCTGCTTTAATATTGTGCTCCATGCCACCAGCTGTATATGTGCCATGCACAGCTAACGACAACACCAAAACAAACTTACCAGTACACGAGGGCAGAAGGCAAGAGATCTTGCTTTTTAGAGTGTTATTCTCAGTTCTAGGCACCACACCTCAGGAAGGGTATATTGATCTTGGAGAGGTTCAAATACAGATTCACCAGAATGATACTGGGGCTGAAAGAGTTAAATTTTAAGGATGGATTGTGTAGGTTAGGTTTGTATTCCCTTGAACATAGAAGATCAAGCGGTGATCAAATTGAGATGTTTAAGGTGATGAATGGATTTGATAGGGTGGATAGAGATTAACAATTTCCTCTGGAGGGGAAGTCTGGAACAAGGGGGCATAACAACAAGTTTATATTTATATAGTGCCTTTAACTAATGAAACAGCCCAAGATGCTTGGAGTCTAGAAGTAACAAAGGAAAGAATGAAAGAACCGCAGATGAGCTGAGAGAGGGGCAAAGTCGAGCGATGTTACAGAGGAAATTGGCGGTCTTGGAGATGGCACAAGTATGATGCCAAATGCGCATTTCTGGATCATTTCAGATCAAGGTTGCATACAGACTGGCTTAATCTCAGACTGTTGCCAGGGAGAGGGATGGAGTTGATAGTTAGGGAATGGTGTTTGGAGTTTGGACCAAAATAATGGCTTCAGTCTTTTCAGTATTTAATTGTGTATATATAATTGTAAAATTAGAACTAGGCCATAAAGAGATGATGTCAAGAAGCACTTCTTCTCAAAAAGGGTAGTGGAAATCTGTAACACTGTCCCCCAAGAAGCTGTTGAGGCTGGGGGTTCAATTGAAAATTTCAAAAGTGAGCTTGATAGATTTTGTTATGCAAGGTTCTAAAGGGTTACAGAATCAACATGATTAAATGGAGAAGAAAAAAAAATACCTGGAAAAACTCAGCAGGTCCGACAGCATCTGCGGAGAGGAACACAGTCAACGTGTCGGACCTGCTGAGTTTTTCCAGGTATTTTTATTTTTGTTTTTGGATTTCCAGCATCCGCAGTTTTTTTGCTTTTATGATTAAATGGAGTTAAGGTACAGATCAGCCATGATCTACCAATCGCCTTCTAAATGTTATTAATTTCCGTTTATATATTGCTGTCTTTCCTCATATTTTTTCTTTCTCTACAAATTGGAAGCACATTAAAAAGATATTTAGACGTTGGAAGAATCTTAAGTGGCTGGAACCACATTTGTCTGTGGTTCTGTTTCCTAAGAGCCTAAGAGATCTCGCTCATACTGTATTGAGCTTCTCCGTGGGGTGGGGGGGTGGTGGGGATGAGTGTTGGTGATGAGTCATTGTTGTGAATAGTTTTAATGAATTGCTAATTCAGGCTGCTTTAGCAAGGTCATTCAATGAAATTGGCCCGAGGGGATATCATAATCTGAAACTGCATTCGATTTCTAAACTAGCTGATGTCCTTTTTTGATGTAAAACTGAGCCTGGTGCTGCTGTTGTTTTACCTCTGGACTCTATATGTGGCACTTCGGGTACTCTCCTATTGTGCTAGTGCTGTTGGGTTCCCCAAGCTCTGGCCAAGTGCAGCTGGTCACAGCAAGTCCTGGCAGGATGCACTCAGCTTGGAGGTGGCTGCACAAAAAACGTATGCTTGTGGGAGCCTGGCAACACTTTCAATGATGTTAATAAATCTTTCAATTCTCAATGAAGCAAATTGATCTATTCCTCTCTAATTTTTATGCTGAAGTTACTCTTTGTCTTTCAAGCAAGTGCCAGACAAAAGGCCTATAAATAGAGGAACACTTGCTTCTATTACAAATTGCTGCCCCTTTCACTTGAGAGCACAGATTCACCAGGTTATGGCTTGACAGCTGGAACCCAGGCCCACGCAATATCTCACCTAGTGACCATTTTTCATTAGTGGGTTTAGGTATTGAGTGTCCCCAGGCCATTCAACTGTGGAGGGTATTATAACCAAGTACTGTGACAGCAGTGTGTACCAGCATGTATCATCTACAAGATGCACTGCAACCACTCACCAACGCTCCTTCGACAGCATCTTCCAAACCCACAACCACTATCACCTCGAAGGACAAAGCAGCAGATGCATGGGATCACCACCACTTGTAAGTTCCAACACCCCTGCCCCAAGACACATCCTGACTTGGAATGATATCGGCATTCCTTCACTGTCACTGGGCCAAAATCCTGGAATTTCATCCCTAACAGCACAGTGGGAGTACTTGCCCCACTTGGACTGCAGCAGTTCCAGAAGGTGGCTCACCATTACCTTCTCAAGGGCAAATAGGGCGGGGCAATTAATGGTAGCTTTGCCAGCAATGCACCCATCCCAAGGATTGATAATAAAAAATGTTAATTGCCACTTCTCAGCCCAACCTGAACATTGTCCAGGTCATTCTGCATGCCAGCCTGGACTGCTTCATTATCTGAAGAGTTGTAAATGGAACTGAATACTATGCAATAATCAGCAAACAGTGCCACTTCTGACTTCGTAATGCAGGGAAGGTTGTTGATTATTGTCTTCCAATAACCACAACCATCTTCTTTCCTGGTATAATTGCAACCAGCAGAGAATTTTTCCCCCGATTCCTATTGACTTAAATTTTGTTGGGGGCTTCTTGATGCCACACTTGATCAAACAATGCCTTGATGTCAAGGGCAGCACTCTCACCTCACCTCTGGAATTCAGCCCTTTTGTCCATGAATACTGATTTGAGGGCATTGTTAGCAATAACCTGCCTGCAGGGTCCTTGCCCTGCATCCATGCCCATTGGTGTCCTTATCCAACACCCAATGTACTTTTCAGTAGATAGTGATCAGGAGCAGGAGCCCCTTCCCATCATGTCAAACCCAATCCTGCCAAAACTGATCCTGCTTTCATCTGACATCTACATACACTGATAGGCTGCTTGGATAGGAGTAAAGAGTAAGAATCCTGGCTGATGTTCTGGACCTTACCCTGGGACATTCAGGCCAATTTTATGCACACCCCTATTGCTGGCTAAACTGAGACCAATCTCCTCTCTATGGTACAGCTAATCAATATCTCAATAGCTGAAAAAAGGAAGATTTGCATTTATATAATGCCTTTCAGGACCTCAGGATGTCCCAATGTGCTTTACAGCCGGTGAAATACTTTTGAAGTATAATCACTGTTGTAATGTAGGAAACGTGACAGCCATTTTAAACACGGCAAGCTCCCACTAACTGTAAATGGATAATGACCAGAAATCTGCTTTGCAATGACTTTGATTGAGGGATAAATATTGGCCAGGACACCAGGCCAGGAACTCTCCTACTCTTCTTTGAAATAGTGTCATAGGGTATTTTATGTCCACCTGAGAGGGCATACGGAACCTCAATTAAATGTCTCATCCAAAAGACATCACTTCCGATAGTGTAGCAGTTCCTCAGTACTGTACAGGAGTGTCAGTCAGATTTTTGTGCTCATTTCTCTGGTGTGGGACCTACAACCTTTTGACTAAACAACAACAACTTGTATTTATGTAGTGTCTTTAATGTAATAAAACATCCCAAGGCGCTTCATAGAGCTCATAAGTGACTCAGACACGACAGAGCTACCCACTAAGTAACAAACTCTCCTATTTAATAAAAACCTAAATTAAAAAGCATCTTTAACATCTGGTTGCATGGCTGACCGATCTCAGTGGGCATCTGGAAAATGAGTCAGGTCCATGAGGGTCAGTCTGCTATAATCTGCTTGTACTTCAACACACCAGATTTAACTCATCAAAGCTTGCAGCAAAATAAACCAAAAGTAGGGTCAACTTTTGGAGGCAATCATTGCTCATTAATAAATATTTAAAATCTTAATTAGTGTTGTTTATGGGCAGGACTCTGCATTTGAATCAGTACCACATAAAATATTCAAACCTGACGAACATGGTTTTCATAGAGAATGCACATTGGGAGCTGATGATTTTTTAATATATATGTACATCATATATGTATATAAACAAGGAGAGAGAAACTGATGACCCCTGTCCTCGAAGCCAAGAGGGACAGTGTAACAAGCAGAATGTGCTCCTTGTTCTTAAGTGTTCCAGCATACATCCCATCTACTTGTGTGAGACATTCATTTCTTTTTCCAGTTTTGCACAGTAATTAGACTTGGGATTTCCGTTGTATTTTAAGTTCTGCTTTTTCTTCTTCAGTTGGGGCTGCAATTTGGGGGTTGTGATTCTTTGTTCCCTTTTTCTTTTCCCCCTCTCGCTTCTCCTAAAGGTACAGACCTCTGCTGGGGTTAATGGCAGTCATCTGTACAATCATCTTTCATGTGTGAGCCTGGGTTGTGAGTTTCAAATTGGCTGTTCCATCAGGAAGCGCATTGTAGCTGATTAACTGGATCATTGATCACAGTTGAGCCTGAACCTGCCCTCACTTGCTATTTACATGCACCTACTGATCAACTAGAAACTTTTGGGTCATCAGGGTGATTTCCCTTTCCTCTCTCCTCTCTCCCTTAGCCTGGGGTGGTGGAGGTAATTGTGATCCTGTCTCTTGCTGGTATCAGCTAATACAGCACAAACTCAAACAAAACCTTGGATTGTCTTGCTGGTATATGACCACATCGTGCCCAAACTCAGTGAGGTGTCAAGTGAGTTGGATGCCAGAAGTGTTAAGAAATGCTACTTTCTCTGTTCCTTACAAGGGCCCTGACAAAAGTCTTAATCCAGTTCCTAACAGACACCATGTAAACTTTTTAAAAAAAGTTCTTCCAATTTGAGAAACATTTGCAAAACTGACATTTATTTCCAGAGAGGGTGGTGATGGGCTTTTGCTTCAAATTGCTGCTGGCCTTGTGGTGAATGTGCCTCCTAGGGCGGTGTTGAATAGAAAATTCCAGATTTTGAACAGTGATAGAACGATGATATATTTCCAAGTCAAGATGCTGTGTGACTTGAAGAGGAACTCAGAGGGTTGAGTGCGCCCAAATTATTGCCTTTGACATTCTCAGTGATGATGCCAAGTACTGTCCACGTAACCATAGTGAGTTGCTGCCCAGAAATTAACATCAATTTGACAATTTCATGCTGATGGAGTGGAAATATAACTGGGTATGAAAATTGGAAATGCTGCAAGGAAGCATTGTGTTTAATGGGAAGGGATTAAGCTGCATTCCTGGGGCTTTGTGGCAGAAACTACCCAGCATCTCAGCTGTGCAGCGCATGACTCTAGGTGCAGACAACTGTAAAATGTTCAGTTGTTCAACGGAGGTGCAGATATCACTGGCACACACCAGTCTGTCTACCAGAAGCCCATTGGTGAGTTATTGCCAATTGGAGTGGAGGCTCTGAATCTCAATTAATATCAGATCCCTTTAAGAGCAGCCACAATGTAAAAAATAAAACCAGCCCTGGTTCAGTGACTCTGTTCAATAAAAAGCTGAGTCATACAGACCTGGAATTTCCCAAGTGTTTTCCTCTGCTGGAGCTGAATTTGCTGATCCTAGCCCGGATTTGCAGCAGAAGCAACTGAACTGGGATCTCCATAAACCTGAGCTCATGCAAAACTGTGCTGTCTGAATCCTAGCTCATACCAAGTCCCATTCACCCATAACCCCTGTGCTCACATTGGCTTCTGGTCTGGCAATGCCTCAATTTAAAATTTTCATCTTTGTTTTCACGTAGAGATAACAGATGTAATACAACAACAAACACAAAGTAACAGTCAGCTCCTTTGACAAAAGTGTAACTTCAGATTCAATCAAGTCTTTTCTCAGAAAATGTACTTTTCATTTCTATTAATACATGGCCTCCCTATCTTTGTAACATCCTCCAGCCCTACACTTCACCACTGCCGCTTGTGCACCCCAATTTTAATTGCTCCACCATTAATGGCCATATTATCTAGTCTGTCTAGGCCCTAATACCTGGAATTCTCTCCCTAAATCTTTCTGACTCTCTGGCTCTTTCTCCTCTTTTGAGACATTCCTTATTTTAGGATACCTGCCCTAATATCTCCTTATGTTGCTGGGTATCAAATTTTGTTTGATAACACAACTGTGAAGCACCATTTTGCTACATTAAAAATGCTTTACAAATGCAAGTTGTTGTTGCTTGCCATCTCTGGATTGCTATCCACCTTTAACTTGAATATGGGGGACGTTGGATAAGGACATTGTCGGGTTGGCTGGGATGCCCTCCCAATATCAAATAGCATTCACTCTGTGGGACCTCACAAGAGGAATAACCACCAGCATGAGGCATCTCAGGGCACTCAGAAGGACTTGAAAATAGCACCCAAGAAAGAGTTAACATTTCCAGAAAAGGAATGTGGAAAATTGGTGAAACTCAGAGCCAATCAGGAATGCCACATAACACATTCAATGTACAACTCTGTATCTGGAGCATAGGTGCAGGAATAGGCCATTCAGCCGTTCAAGAGTTTTTCTTCATAATATTTGTCAGTAGACATTTCTAGACATATTTTTGCGACTCCTATATAAAAACACAGGCAAGAACAGGGTGCAACATCACCCTGGTGCTCACTGACCTACTTTAGGCTCCTGGTCTGGCAACGCTTCAAGTTTAATGTTCTTATGCTTCTTTTCAGATCCTCCATAGCCTCGCTCATCCGTCTCTCTGTATCATCCTCCAGTCCTAAAATCTTCCAAGATCCCTGCACGCTTCCAATTCTGACCTCTTATATATCCCCAGTTTTAATTGCTCCGTCAATGGTAGCTGAACTTGCAGCTGTCTTGGTCCTAAGCTCTGGAATTCCCTCCCTAAACTTCTCCACCTCGCTGCCTCATTCTCCTTGCTTGAAGTACTACTTAAGCCTCCCATTTTGATCTTTTTGGTCACCTGGCCTGATATTTCCTTATGTTGCTCAATGTCGAATTTTGTTTGGCAATGCTTCCATGAAGCGCCTTGGGAAATTTTACTTCAGTCAAAGCGCTAAATAAATGCAAGTTGTTATTATTTAAAGGATTCGTTCGGTATTCGCAGGGATCTACAAACAGAGCATAACCACTTAATAAATAATCCGTATTGAGATCTCCATGCTTGACTTTATTCAATAGCAGTTAAGAACTGGAAGCCTATAACTTCCATAGTGAGGATCGTTGAACTAGTCCTTTATTCAAGTCAAACTCATTCTTAGTTCTATTGATATTATTCCAAGATGGAGAGCCGGCAGCCATGCCATAGATTTCAGATCAGATAAATGTGCAGTGCAGTAAGCCTGTCTCTGTGAGTCTTCATATTCTGTGGATGTTAAAGAAACAGAAATGCATTTACATGGTGCCTGTCACAACCTCGACCTTCCAATGCACTTCACAGCCAATCAAGTACTTTTAAAGTGCAGCCACCATTGTAATGGAGGAAACCTGCAGCCAATTTGCACATAAGCTGCCACAAGTACCATGATCATCAGCAGATAGTCTTTTTATTAGTGATGCTGGTTGAATGATATTTGTTAACCAAGACACTGGGGAGAATTCCCATTCTCCAAATAGTTCCATGGAATCTTTTACAACCACCTGAGAGGGCGAACAGGGTCTTGGTTTAATGTTTCATCTGATAGATGTGATCTAGTGCAGCGCTCGCTCGGTACTGCACTAAAGTGTCAGCCCAGATTAGGTGCTCAGGTCTTGATGAGGTTTGAACTTTTGATTTAGGGTGAGGATGCTACCACTGAGCTAAGACCGCTACTTTAAAGTAAGATTAGGTTTCAAAGATGTCAATATTAAAGGAAAGACTAGGATCCATGCTATCAATGTTAAAGAGGTGGTAACTCTCAGGATCAGTTTTGAGTGTGAAAGCAAATGCCAACATTTTCAATGGGACTAACGGGGTGAGATGGAGGTGGTGGAAAGGAGACATGAACCAGAAGCTTGTTTATCCAGATATTGCATGACAAATTGGCAATGAGTCATTCTCATTTAGCTTTTACCAGCCAGGCTGCAGAGCAATATCAACAGTGTGGCATCAGCCGATTGTTGGAGCTCCTCCTGATGACTGGGGAGAATGAAGGAACATTAAGAACAGGTAAATATAATCTTTCATAAAACTCTGAGCAAGGACCAATTGCACAGTGCTGCAGTAATAGCTGCAACAGTTGTTCATTTTTTCATCTGGTGTCGAACCATTGCACCTCTTGTCAATGCACAATCTGATAGGTCCGATACAGTGCACTGGATGCTGCAGTTAGCCATTCAGAAGGAACCTGAGGATCGTGGTCATATGGACAATTTTGTTGATGATTTAGGAGCTTTGTTACCCCTGTATCAACATTATCATGTTGATTGGAAGTCACAATCAGAATTGTAAGAGCAGCTCAGCATCAGACTATGTGTAGTGGAGTTGATTTAGAACTGGGGCCTGTCAGGAATTGGATTGCTGCAATCAACATGAAAATAATCTTCAAACAGCTCGGAGGTCTGTGCTGAGTCAGCTAATCACAGTGAGGGATAGTGACGGAGATACTATAAGTAGCTTCAACACCCTCAGGCTACATATAAAAAGTACCAGTCAGGTTTTCTGCTTCTGATCTCTGTCCAATGATCCCTGCAGCAAATTGTGTGTCAGTGAACATCAAGTGAAAGCAAGAATCAGGCTCCATATGTTGACCTCCATGGTAAATTAGCCTATTCTCCTGGACAGCGTCCCACCTTGAATCCTCCATAAACTTGAGTTCATCAAAAACTCTGCTGCCCACATCCTAACTCGCATCAAACCCTGTTCACTCATCAGTCTGTTGTCCTGCATTGGCTCTCAGTCCAGCCATACCTCAAATTTAAAATTATCATCATTGTGGTCTCGTCTCAGAATAACTAGCCTCTGACTTGTTCTTGTAACCACACCATTTATATGGCTGGTCCAAGTTCAGTTTCTGGTAAATGGTAACTCCCTATCAAAATCCTGGGGGTTACCATTGACAGGAAATTGAACTGGACTAGCCATATAAATACTGTGGCTACAAGGGCAGGTCAAAGACTGGTAATTTTGTGGTGAGTAGCTTACTTCTGACTCCCCAAAGGCAACCCAAAAGGCAAGTCAGGAGTGTGATGAAATACTCTCCGCTTGCCTGCATGAGTGCAGCTCCAACAGCACTCAAGAAGCTTGACACCACCCAGGACAAAGCAATCCCTTTGACTGGCACCCAACTGACCACATTCAGCATTCACTCCCTCCACCACCGACACACAGTGGTAGCAGTGTACCATTTACAAGATGCACTGCAGCAACTCACCAAGGCTCCTTCGATAGCACCTTCCAAACCCATGACTTCTTCCACCTAGAAGGACAAGGGCAGCAGATGCGTGGGAACACCACCTGCAAGTTCCCCTGCGAGCCATACACCGTCCTGACTTGGAACTATATCACCATCCCTTCACTGTCACTGGGTCAAAATCCTGGAATTCCCTCCCGAACAGCACTTAGGCTGTACCATGCCCACATGACGTGGACTGCAGCAGTTCAAGAAGGCAGCTCATCATCACCTTCTCAAAGGCAATGAGAGATAGATAATAAATACTGGCCTAGCCAGTGATGTTCACACCCTTGAAAAAATAAAAAAAGCCCTCCCTAGGGAACTAAATATTTAGGGGTATGTGACTTTACAAAAGGACAGGCAGCAAGGAAAGGGTGGTGGGGTAGCTTTGTTAGTATGAGATGGAATAAGTACGATAGCAAGAAATGATCTTGGATTGGAAAGATGTAGAATCCATATGGGTAGAGGTAAGAAATAACAAGGGGAAGAAGATACTGGAGGAAGTAGTCTATAGGCCCCCTAACAGTAGCTATACTGTAGGACAGGGAATAAATCAGGAGATAATGAGGGCATGTAAAAAAGGCAGTACATTAATCATGGGTGGCTTTAATCTTCATGTAGATTGGGAAAATCAAATTGGCACACGAGCAGGTGAGAGACCTCATCCTGAGTGAGACACAGCCAGAGTGGGTGTGTGTATTGGCAATTTGGTGCACAGTGGGAATTGAACTGGTAAGTCTTCCTCTTTAATTTTTGTAAATTCAGTATTCTAGTTAAAAGGCTGGTAAGTTAGTTGACTCTGCTGACTGTGTGACAATTAACTGTCAATCACCTGAAGCCTGATTAGGGCCTGAATAGGTGTTGATTACTATTTGAAGCTTAACTAGTGTGAGTCATCTCAGCTCACCTCAGTTCCATTTAAGAAAGGGACTATTAGAAGCACACTATATCAGTGCGCTCGCACACGAGCGGGGGAGAGAGCTCATTGTGAGTGAGACACAGCCAGAGTGAGTGTGGGTATTGGCAATTTGGCGCACAGTGGGAATTCGGTGCAGAGGGGAAGAGGTGCTATTTGCATTTTTTTCCTTGCTATCCAACTTCTTAAACCTTCAGAGAGTGGTCTTACCCTGCTGCAGCAGTAGAGGCTACAAGGGAGAGGAATGACTGGTAAGTAGTGGGTAAGGTCGGGTATGTATTTACTACATTTATCGCTTATAGTTTAAGGCCTTTTTGTGGTTTATAGTTTGTATATTCTGTAGTAATGAAAATCAGCAAAGAAGGGCCCAAGAGTAATTGATTTAAAAGGTTTAACTTAAAGGGATAAATCATGCCAGGAGAGCTCAAAGCTGTGGTGTGCTCCTTGTGCTCCATGTGGGAAGCCAGGAACATTTCCAGTGCCCGGGACCAGCATGTGTGCAGGAAGTGTGTCCAGCTGCAGCTCCTGGAAGCTCGGGTTTCAGAGCTGGAACGGTGGCTGGGGACACTGTGGAGCATCCGCGAGTCTGAGAGCATCGTGGATAGCACGTTTAGAGAGGTGGTCACACCGCAGCTAAAGGGACTTGAGGAAGGAAGGGAATGGGTGACCACCAGACAGTCCAAGAGAAACAGGCAGATAGTTCAGGAGTCCCCTGGGGTCCTGCTCGCAAATCGGTATTCCATTTTGGAGGCTGATGAGGGTGCTAGTTCCTCCAGGGAGTGCAGACAGAGCCAAGCTTCTGGCACCACAAGCAGCCTGTCTGTACAGGAGGGAAGGAAGAGAGGAAGAGCAATAGTAATAGGGGATTCTATAGTCAGAGGAACAAATAGGCGCTGCTGTGGCAGTCAATGTGACTTCAGGATGGTGTGTTGCCTCACTGGTGCCAGGGTCCGGGATGTCACTGAACGGCTGCAGGGCATCCTGAAGGGGGAGGATAAGGCAGAGGTCATGGTACATGTTGGTACCAATGACATAGGTAGAAAGAGGGATGAGGTCTTGCATCAAGAATTCAGGGAGTTAGGTAGTAGACTGAAAAGCAGGACCTTTCGGGTTGTAATCTCTGGATTACTCCCAGTGCCACATGCTAGCGAGCGCAGAAATAGGAGAATAGCGCAGATGAATACGTGGCTTAAGAGTTGGTGCAGGAGGGAGGGTTTTAGATTCCTGGATCATTGGGACCGTTTCTGGGGAAGGTGGGACCTGTACAAGCGGGACGGTCTACATCTGAACCATAGCGGGACTAACATCCTTGCGGGCGGGTTTGCTAGTGCTGTTGGGAGGAGTTTACACTAATTTGGCAGGGGGAGGTGACACAGAATGTTAGCAGAATAGGGACACATCATAATACAGTAAAACAATCAAGTCAGAGGGAGTACAGCTGCATTAAGTTTCAAGGGAGTAAGGCAAGGCTAGATGGCCTCTACTTTAATGCCAGGAGTATTACAGGTAAAAAGGATGAGTTAAGGGTGAGGATTGACACGTGGAATTGTGATATAGTAGCCATCACAGAGACATGGTTGAGGGAAGGGCAGGATTAGCAGCTCAGCATTCCAGGATATAGAATCTTCAGGCGAGACAGGGGAGGGGGTAAAAGAGGAGGAGGCATTGCATTATTAGTTAAGGAGTCAGTTACTTCAGTAAGGAGAGATGATATCTTGGAGGGGGCATTGAATGAAGCTTTGTGGATAGAACTTAGGAATAAAAAAGGGGCAGCCACATTGTTAGGTGTTTATTATAGACCCCCAGATAGTCAGCGGGAAATTGAGGAGCAAATATGTGCTCAATTTGCGGAGGTGTGTAAAAACAATAACAATAGGGTAATTGTATTAGGTGATTTCAACTTTCATTGCTTAACATTAATTGGGATAGACATAGTGTTAAGGGCTTGGATGGAGTGGATTTCTTGAAATGTGTACAGGAGAACTTTTTAGGTCAATATGTAGAGGTTCCAACAAGGGACGGCGCAGTGCTGGACCTAATTCTGGGGAATGAAGCCGGACAGGTGGCTGAGGTGGTGGTGGGGGAGCATTTTAGTGATAGCGACCACAACATGGTACAATTTAAGCTTGTTATGGACAAAGAAATAGACAAGTTGCAAAAAAATGTTTTGGACTGGGGGAGAGCGGATTTTAGTAAAGTAAGGCAGGACCTGGCCAAGGTAGACTGGGAACAGCTACTTGTGGGGAAATCTACAGAAGAGCAGTGGGGGGCGTTCAAAAAGGAAATGAGGAGGTTACAGGCTCAACATGTTCCCTCTAGGGTGATAGGAAGGAGTAACAAGCCCAGAGAACCATGGATGAGCAGAGATATTCAGGATGTGATGAGAAGGAAAAGAGAGGCTTTTAGCAAGTACAATGGGAGCAAGTCAGCGGAGGCATTGGTGGAGTATAGAAAGTGCAGGGTGGAGCTTAAGAAAGCAATTCGGAGAGCAAAGAGGGGATATGAGAAAGCTCTGGCTGGTAAAAGTAGGGAAAATCCCAAGATATTCTATAAGTATATCAATGGGAAGAGGATAACCAAGGAAAGAGTAGGGCCCATAAGGGACCAAGGGGGCAATCTATGGGTGGAGCCAGGGGACATCGGTAGAGTGTTGAACGAATATTTCACATCTATCTTCGCCCAAGAGAATGAGGATGAAGGTATGGAACTCGGGGAGAGAGACTGCGAGGCTCTTGAGCAAATTGATATAGGGAGTGACAA
Organism: Cetorhinus maximus; assembly: GCF_964194155.1. Taxonomy (NCBI): domain Eukaryota; kingdom Metazoa; phylum Chordata; class Chondrichthyes; order Lamniformes; family Cetorhinidae; genus Cetorhinus; species Cetorhinus maximus. The sequence continues at coordinate 16,313,862 of NC_135893.1, read as the reverse complement.
GGTATTGGAGGTGTTGGCAGGCTTAAAATTGGACCAGGTCCAGATGATTTGTGTCCCAGATTGCTGAGGGAGGCAAGGGAGGAGATCGCAGGGGCTCTGATCCAAATTTTTAATTCCTCTCTGGCCACGGGTGAGATGCCAGAGGCCTGGAGAACAACTAATGTAGTTCCGCTATTTAAGAAGGGTTGTAGAGATAAGCCAGGGAACCACAGACCAATGAGTCTCACGTCAGTGGTAGGGAAGCTATTGCAGAAAATTCTGAAGGAGAGAATCTATCGCCACTTGGAGAGGCAAGGTTTGATCAGGGATAGTCGGCATGGCTTTGTCAGAGGGAGGTCATGCCTAACAAATTTGATTGAATTTTTTGAGGAGGTGACCAGGTGTGTAGATGAGGGTAGTGCAGTTGATGTAGTTTATATGGATTTCAGCAAAGCCTTTGACAAGGTCCCATATGGGAGACTTAAAAAGAAGGCAAATGCACATGGGATACAGGGTAATTTGATAAGGTGGATTCAAAATTGGCTTAGTTGTAGGAGACAGAGGGTGATGACAGAAAGCTACTTTAGTGACTGGAAGCCAGTGTCCAGTGGTGCACCACAGGGATCTGTGCTGGGTCTCCTATTATTTGTCATTTATATAAACGACATAGATGACTATGTGGGGGATAGGATTAGTAAGTTTGTAGATGACACAAAAATTGGCCGGGTGGTTAACAGTAAGGTTGAGTGTCTTGAGCTACAGGAAGATATAGACAGGATGGTCAAATGGGCAGATAAGTGGCAGATAGAATTTAACCTTGAAAAGTGTGAGGTGATACACTATGGAAGGAGTAATTTGACAAGGAAGTATTTAATGAACAGCATGACACCAGGAAGTTCTGAGGAACAAAGGGACCTTACCGTGTGTGTCCATAGATCCCTGAAAGCGGAGGGGCATGTTAGTGGGGTGGTGAAAAAGGCATATGGGACACTTGCCTTTATCAATCGAAGCATAGATTACAAAGATAGGGAGGTCATGTTGGAGTTGTATAGAACCTTGGCAAGGCACAGCTGGAGTACTGTGTGCAGTTCTGGCCGCCACATTATAGGAAGGATGTGATTGCACTGGAGGGGGTGTAGAGGATGAAATACTTAAGTTATGAAGAGAGGTTGGATAGACTTGGGTTGTTTTCGTTAGAGCAGAGAAGACTGAGGGGCGACCTGATCGAGGTGTACAAGATTATGAGGGGCATGGACAGGGTGGATAGGGAGCAGCTGTTCCCCTTAGTTGAAGGGTCAGTCACAAGGGGACACAAGTTCATGGTGAGGGGCAGAAGATTTAGGGGGGATGTGAGGAAAAACTTTTTTACCCAAAGTGTGGTGACGGTCTGGAATGCGCTGCCTGGGAGGGTGGTTGAGGCGGGTTGCCTCACATCCTTTAAAAAAATGCCTGGATGAGCACTTGGCACGTCATAACATTCAAGACTACGGGCCAAGTGCTGGTATATGAGATTATGTAGGTAGGTCAGGTGTTTCTCACATGTCGGTGCAGACTCGATGTGCCGAAGGGCCTCTTCTACACTGTGTGATTCTGTGATTCTGTGATTCAGAGGTAGCCACGAGCAAGAATTCATAGAGTTTATTTAGGACAGTTTCCTAGAACAATATGTTGTGGATCCAACAGGCATCAGGTTATTTTGGATCTGGTAACATGTAATGAGCTAGGTTTAATAAATGACATCAAAGTGAAAGATCCCCTAGGAAACAGTGACCATAACATGGTAGAATTTAGCATTTGGTTTGAGAGTGAGAAACTTGGGTTGGAAACAACGGCACTAAACTTAAATAAGGGTAATTACAAAAGAATGAGGACAGACTTGGCTGGAGTGGACTGGGAAAGGAATTTAGCAGAAAAGATGGTTGATGGACAATGGCAGACATTTAAGAAAATAGTTCAAGGCTCACAACAAAGATATTTCCCAGTGAGGAATAAGGAGTCTAGGAAGGGGATTAACCAGCTATGGTTAACCAAGGAAGTTAAGGATAGTATCAAGTTGAAAGAAAAAATATAGACATGGCAAAGATTAGCGGTAAGCCAGAGGATTGGGAAAGTTTCCAAAACCAACAAAAGATGACCGAAAAAATAATAAAGAGGGAGAACAAAAACTTTGAGGGTAAACTAGCAAGTAATATAAAAACAGACAGTAAGAGCTTATTTAAATATATAGAAAGGAAGATCGAGACCAACGTGAACATAGGCCTCTTAGAGAATGAATCTGGGGAAATAATAATGGGGAACCAGGAAATGGCAGAGGAGTTGAATAGATACTTTGCATCAGTCTTCACAGTAAAAGACGCTAATAGCATTCCAAAAATACTGAATAATTAAGGGGCAAAAGGGGGAGAGGAAATAAATACAATAACTATCACTAGAGAAAAAGTACTAGGAAAACTAATGGGGCTAAAGGCCAATAAGTCCCCTGGCCCTGATGGGTTGCATCCTAGGATATTAAAGGAAGTAGCCACACGGATAGTGGCTGCCCTGGTAGTAATTTACCAAGAATTCTTAGATTCTGGAAAAGTCCCAGAGGATTGGAAAACTGCCAATGTAACACCCTTATTCAAAAAGGGAGGGAGACAAAAAAATAGGTCAGTTAGCTTAACATCTGTCATTGGGAAAATGTTAGTCTATTATAATGGTTGTAATAGCTGAACATTTAGAAATGCATAATATAATCAAGCAGAGCCAGCATGGCTTCATGAAGGGGAAATCATGGCTGACAAATTTATTAGAATTCTTTGAGGAGGTAACAAGCAGGATAAATAAAGGGGAACCAGTAGATGTAATGTATCTGGATTTCTAAAAGGCGTTCAATAAGGTATCACACATAAGGCAACTTAATAAGATAAGAGCCCATGGTGTTGGGGGTAGTATTAGCATGGATGGAGCATTGGCTAACTAATAGAAGACAGAGGTTGTGATAAGAGGGGCATTTTCAGGATGGCAACCTATAACTAGTGGAGTGCCACAGGGATCAGTGCTGGGGCCACAATTATTTACAATATATATTAATGACTTAGATGAGGGAAGTGAATGTACTATCGCCAAGTTTGAGGATGCCACAAAAATAGGTGGGAAGGCAAGTGGTGAGGATGACACAAAGAGTCAACAGAGGGATATAGACAGGTTGATTGGGCAAAAACTTAGCAGATGGAATATAATATGGGAAAATGTGAAGTTATGCACTTTAGCAGGAAGAATAGAGAAGCTGACTGTTTTTTTAAATGGAGAAAGACTGCAGAAAGCTTCAGCATAGAAGGATTTGGGGGTCCTCGTGCATGAATCATAAAAAGCTAGCATACAAGTTCAGCAGGTAATAAGGAAGGCAAATGGAATGTTGGCCTTTATTCCAAAGGGAATGGAGTATAGAAATAGGGAAGTATTGCTAAAACTGTACAAGGCACTAATTAGACCACACCTAGAATACTGTGAACAGTTTTGGTCCCCTTATCTAAGGAAAGATATACTAGCATTGGATGCATTGCAGAGGAGGTTTGCAAGGTTGATCCTGGGTATGGAGGGATTTTCTAATGAGGAGAGATTGAATAAGTTGGGCCTGTACTCATTGATGTTTAGAAGAATGAGAGGCGAGCTTATTGAAACATTTAAGATTCTTAGGGGGCTTGACAGGGTAGATGCAGAGAGGTTGTTTCCCCTTGTGGGAGAGTCTAGGACCAGAGGGCATAATGTCAGAATAAGGGGTCACCCATTTAAAACAGAGATGTGGAGGCATTTCCCTTCTCTGAGGATAGTGAATCTGTGGAATTCTTTACCGCAGACGTAGGTTGCGGCTGGGTCGTTAAGTATATTCAAGGCTGAGATAGACAGATTTTTAATCATCAAGGGAATCAAGGGCAGAGCAGACTCGATGGGCCAAATAGCCTACTTCTGCTCCTACGTCTTATGGTCTTCAGCTGCCTGAACCATAAGTTCTGGAATTCTCTTCCTAAATCTCGCCGTCTCTATACCTCTCTTTCATCCTTTAAGATGTCCGTTACAGGTTATAGAGTAAAGGGTTAACATCAGGAGCACCTGATATTGATATAACTGCTGATGTAATTATGATGTAATGTCACATGATAAGTAACAGATCTGGTGGGAAGCAGAAATACAACCTCATGTAGATGTACATAGATCTGTAAATAAACAACAATGGTTTTTACAAATAACGGTTTTTGCAAGCATTCTCAGGGTAACAGGTGAACCCTAAAAAACCCATCTAGACCCCAAACTTGGAGCAAAACATAGCTCTCTGATCAAGCATTTGGACACCTGCTCCAATATCTCTTTATGTGACTTGGTGTCAAATTTGTTTGCTAGCATTCCTATGAAGCACCTTGGGGTCTTTTACCATGTTAAAGCCACTGTATAAATGCAAGTTGTTGTTGCTGGCTGATACTCACTGTGTAAGGTCATGGATGAACAACAACCACTTGGCAAGGTATCTTAGGACTTCCGAGCACCTGTGGAGCCCTAACCCAGCATGTGTCAGCACCAGGGCCCGGGAGAGAGGGGTGAAGACAGTGTCAAACACCTGTTTTAAATGGAGTTTCTCGTCATCCAGACTGAGCAGCCAGAGTCCTAGACCAACTTTTAAAAATGGAACCGGAGAGTTCCAGTCTTTTTAAAGCTGGTCTGTTGGTGTCAGTGTCAATTTTACTGAGTTGCTGCGCTGCTGCTTCAGGCAGTTTCGTGGATCCAATTTCTTTTCTGTTGAAAAGCCTGCCAGAAAACTGAAGCTGCCCGAAGATCATGGCTGTAATTCTGCTTATTTTGTTTCAAAGAGAGCTTACGGTGGGTGGGATTTGTCAGATGGGGTTGCTAGGACAGAAGAGCGTAATGGGTTCATAGTGAATCAGTAACCTGTTTTATACTGCACGTGATTCTGAAGAGCCTTTTCCGTTGATTTCTATCTTGTCTTTTTTTACTTACTTACCTATTATCCCACTGTATCTTGGTGCTTTTTATGAGTTTTTTGAGGTATTGAAATATTATGATAAAGTTGAGTTGCATTGTAGATATTGAAAATATATTGTAATGAGAAACAGCAATCAGCAGAGTCTTCAGACTTGCTGATCAAGAAACCGCCAATACAATTGTGAACCATTCAGTCTTTGTTCTCTGGCCTCTTAAATGTTGTGTTGCACAGATACACCTGAGGGCTCCAACGCTTCTCACTGTCAGTTAAGATCTATGTTGTTCAATCAATCCACTTTGGTGCTCAGGAGTCATTTGATCTTTCTACCCTGTGAGATTACTGATAAAAAAGAATCCAATCATGCCCCTTGTATGAAATAATTATATTGAATAATATCATGTACCAGGCACAATAAAGTCTTCTTCTACTTCTAGAGAATGGAAAAGATCTTGTGCAATTTATCTGGGTTGCAAGTGTTGAATCTTTCCACCAAATATGAATTTACTGTAACTGCCCACGTGGTGCAGAGCATGTTAATGAGGGCTGAGGCATTCGCCGAAATCAGTGTTATCGTCTGCACAGTGTTATAATTAACTATGGGATATTTTCCTGTCAAATTAACAATATTGCGTGATACTGTTAAAGTAAAATTTGTACCTTCTGGTTTGTTTTATAGTCACAGTGGGATCTCCTATTGGGCGCACACAAGCTGACACCGCTTAAAATGTTGCACATATATCAGATGATATTTGTACCCAGATGCCAACAATGGGCATCATCATTTTACTAGTACCTTTCTGTGATTGTTTGGTGAATTGATTGGTGAATCTTGAAAGGGGAAAAAATATTATGCATGATTGAGGAGGAGGGTTAAAGCAGTAGGCGGTGGGAGGAATAAGTGGCCCAGAAACAGAAGAAGCACTGGGGCCCATGATTTATCTCCCTGGCCCTGGTCAGCACCATCAGGTTAGAAGCGAGGGGAATTGGATGAATAGAGAGAAATCAAATGTAAAATCAGCCCAGCAATGAACTCTGGATCACTATAATCAGCACCTTTTAAACGTCAGCTTCACTGGTGTAGAGATGGGGGTGAATTCCCGTGGGAGTTTCCCCACTTGCCCATGTAATTCTAGCAGAAGAGCTCTAAAATTACTTTCATTGTAATACTAAGGTTTCAATTGAAGTTCACAGCAGTAGATCAGGAGAATTTCTGATGAAGTCCACACATCTAGTGTGTCTGTAGCCTTGTATTAACTAGGTACAACCTTTCCTCACCTTACCTTTCTAGCTCATACAAAAAAGAAAAACTTGCATTTCTTTTGCACCTTTCACAATCTCAGGACCAAAGTGCTTTACAGCTAATGAAATACTCCTGAGTCACTGCTGTAATATAGGGAACATGGCAACCAATTTGAGTACAGCAAAATGCCACGAGGAACAATTTATGATGACCAGACAATCAGTTTTTAGTGATGTTGATTGAGCAATAAATATTGGCTAAGAAATCAAAGGGAACTTCCCTATTCTTCTTCGAAATAGTGCCAGGTGCCATGGGATCTTTTAAATCCACATGAGAGGATAGACAGAGCCCTCGGTTTAATATCTCACTCGAAAGACAGGATCACTGACAGTGTAACACTTCCTCAATACTGCACTGGGAGTGTCGAACTAGATTTTGTGTTCATGTCTCTGGAGTGGGTCTTGAACTCTCGCAACCTTCTGACTCAGTGGCAAAAGTGCTACCCACTGAGCTGCAGTAGGCAGGCGCCTGGGTCAATTCTCCATCTCCTGAATCCAGAACGCTTTGGCGATCTGTGAAGGTCCAACTGTTGCCCCAAATGAGCTGGACTGACTCATCACATTCCAGGGATGAAACCTGGGATCTTGCTGGTCATCAGTAGTTAATCTTCACACTTGGTGGTAAGCAGGCTGCTAGTTCTGTACCCCTTGTTGGGTGATAAATGCAGAGATATTGGTGATGTAAAGGTCACTCATATCCCACTAGTGGAAAAGTTTAATAACATTACTTCCAATCACCTCAATAAATTTTACTCAGCTCTCTCTGGGAACCCCTGAAGTACTTAGATATGTAGACGTACAGGAGGTGGGCGGATGGTATACCTAAGGGAAATTACTGCCATACCCGGCTGTCAGTAATTACTACATAATGTGAAATTTAACTAAAAGCAGGCACGTTCGAGGAAGATGTGGTTGTTCTCTTTCAAGGCCAGAGTATTGGAAAGATTAGTAAACAAGATGAGCTTTTGTTGTAACTCTGTATCATTTTATTTTGCTGGTGGAAGAGTGGGTTTGAACCTGTTTCATTGCAAGCACAGAGTCACTTATTTTCCATATACAAACAATGAAGTGGCATGCTAAGCTTTCAGCTCTTCATTTTTTTTCAATCGCACCACATACTGGCGTTTGATCCTGAGGACGGAAGCAACATTTTGACGCCGCACCCCAGTGTGACCCTAGACAGTGCTCTGGTCGAGGCAAATGTTAAAAGGATTGACAGATAAGATATAGAGAAACTATTTCCTGTGGTGGGGAAATCAAGAACACGGGGATTTAAAATTGGAGCTAGACCTTTCAAGAGTGAAATCAGGAAGCACTTTTTCAGACAAAAAGTAGTGGAAATCTTGATCTTTTTAGGCCCTGGATGCTGGGGTGCCATTGGAGCCTTCAGCACTGAGATTGATAGACTTTTGTTGGTTAAGGGCATTTAGTGTTGTGGAGCAAAAGCAGGTAAATGGAATTGAGGTGCAGATCAGCCTTGATCTAATTAACTGGCAGAGCATCCTCAAGGGGCGAAATGGCACCACCCCCCCTTGTTCCTATGCTAATCAGCGAAGTATTCATTCCTGGGGGGTGCAGGGTGTCACAAGTGACCCTAATCTCATCCTTGCTTATAAAGAAGAACCTTGCATTTATATAGCATCTTTCACACCTTTAAGATGTCTAAAACACTTTACAGCTAATGAAGCACTTTTGAAGTTCAGTAGCTGTGAAAATTGAGGGAAATGCAGCAGCCAATTTGCACAGAGCAAGATTCCACAAATAACAAAGAGCTAAATGACAAAATAATCCATTTTAGTGTTGTTGATTGAAAGAAAATATTAGCCAGGATACCAGGGAAAACTCACCTGCTCTTTGAAATAGCACCGTCGAATCTTTACATTCATCTGAGGGTCAGACGGGGCATTGTTTAATGTTTTATCCAAAGGAAGGCAGCACTGACAATGCAGCACTTTCTCAATACTGCATTTGAGTGTCAGCCTCGATTCTGTGCTCAAGTCCTGAACCCATGATCTTCTGAGCCTCAGAGGCAGGAATGTAGCAGTAAGCCCAGGCTGATACCAAAGTTCACATGTGGGCACTTCTGAGCTGAGGTAACAGAATTGCTGTTAGGAGTGGGAACCCTGGCTATTTTATTTTAACCTCTCTAATTAAAGTGTTGGCACTCTCACTTCTGACACTGAACATTGTGGTCAAGCTCCACTGCAGGACTTGAGCCCAGCATCTTGGCAGACACATCAACGTAATACTCAGGGATTGTTGCAATGCCAGGGGCACAATTCCATTCTGTCTGTTTGTTGCAATGGACATTAAAGACAGTACTATTTGAAGTCAAGCCAGAAATTCTCCCAGTCCCTGGTCAATATTTTGCCTCATCCATCGCCATAAAAATGTAATTGCTGGTTTATCTTTTTGCTGTTTGTGTGCTCTTGCTGTGTTTAGAAATGGTTGCCACATTTACATACATACAACACTCACTACACTTCAAAGTAATTTACTGTATGGGAGATGCTTTGGCATAAAACGCTTTGGCATGTTTCTGATATGTATGATAAGACCCTCTGTAAATTAAGGTACTGGGGTCAATGGTAGTTCCAAACTAATGTCCTGCCTGAGATCAGCTAATTGAGCGCATAGTAGGAATCAAACCTGAAATGTTATTGATCAGTGTGACTCAGTATCACATCTGCTGATACACTTGCTGAGCGAGTTGGCAAGATATCTGTACAGTTCTTTTACCTACACTATTTCAGGATTTTTTTTTCAGTAAATGTTGCCATTATCTACAGTTTCACCATTTGTGATGTGTTTGTACCTCATTGGATTTTATCAGCCAGGGCTCATGGATCCAAAGTCAATCATTTCTGAAAACATAGGCTTGCTCAATGGCTCAGTGAGTTTACCCAACTAGTAGCTGACTGGAAGGTTTTGATTTGCAATCTGTGCTGAGTTAGCCGATGTTAGTTATGGTGATGCCTGGGAGCTTCTGTCCACAAATCCACACCATCACTATGACAGCCTATTTCCAACTCTGTGACAGCCAATGCCTGCCTCAGCTCATCTGCTGCTGAAACCCTCATCCATGCCGTTGTTACCTCTCAACTTGACTATTCCAATGCACTCCTAGCCAGTTTCCCACAATCTACCCTCTGTAAACGTGTGGTTATCCAAAACCTTGCTACCCATATCCTTACTTGCACCAAGCCTCTTTCACCCATCACCCTTGTGATCATTGACCTACGTTGGTTCCTGGTTAAGCAGTGCTTTGATTTTAAAATTTTCATTCTTCTTTTTCAAATCTTTCAAGGGCCTTGCTGGAATCCATGGCCTTGAGCATCCATGATCTTAATTGCCCCACCATTGGTGCTCCTACCTTCATCTGTTTCGGCCCTAAACTTTGGAATTCTCTTTCTAAACCGCCCTGTCTCCCTCTTTATTTCATCCTTTAAGACACTCCTTGAAACCTATCTCTTTGACCAAACTTTTGACCGTTGCCCTAAGACGACCTTACTTGGCTGAGTGTCAATTGTTGCTTTATAACACTCCTGTGAAACACCTTGCGATGTTTTATTGTGTTAAAGATGCAATATAAATAAAAGCAGTTGTTATATAATTGGCTGTGTCAGAGAGGGGGGAAAATATCATTCAAATTCCCTGCTTCTGATTTCTATCCAGTAATCCTTGGTGGCCATATGTTCTTATGAATTTTTGTGTGAGGGTGGAGTTAGATTTGATTGCGATATTTTCCCCTCATAGTCAAATTGCCTCTGCTATTCTGGGTGAAACACAAGACGTCCACCAATCTGAGTTAACACCTGGAGGTGAAGATCAGAAATTGGTAAGGGAGATAAATAAATAAATTTGTCGGTGATGGAGAGGTGGGGACTAAGCAGAACTGTTGCTTAGAGCACTGCCCTTTGTAAGTCAGGACTTTGAGTTTGAATGGAGTGCAGATTTGTGGGAGCTGTTCAGTGGAATTCTGTACGTTTCTCTAGGTCCTCAGCTGCTCACTCTCCTGATAAATAATCTGTAGGTGAGCAATTCTTCAGTGATATAGATTTCCAAACTGGGTCCCTGAGGCCCATTGTCGGATTTCTGAATTTTTCCTTTATTGATTTACAGGTACATTATTTCAATATAAAATAATATTTTCTGCAATGATAGTGTTTTCATTAGTTGATGCTGTGTGTCAGATGTTAGGACTGAGGGTTTCCAGGAGTGTTGAATATTTCAAGGTCCACAATACAGATAAATTAAATTCCTGCCACATAATATGAGAAAATTAGGTGATGACGACAAACCTTTTGAGCAGGTGACTGAGTGTAAGAAAAAATGAGAGCAGGTAATTAACATTTCTACAGGGTCTTTCATGTAGCAAGACGCCCAAGAGGGGAAGAAGGAGACAACGTGGACACTGAACAGAAACTGAGGATGCTGTTTGCAGAGCTGACTGAGGTGGGCTTAAGGACGTAGTGTTGAGGAGGCTTTTGAAAGTGGCAATAAGAAGCAAGCTTAAGGGAGAGTGTTGCAGAATGCAGGGACTTGAAGGTTGAAGGGAGCAGAGGGAGCTAGGGTACATAGCAGTCCAGGGTCACAAGACCAAGAATGCAAAGTGGGATGTAGAGCTGGAGGAGTTTGTGGGGATAGGGTGTGGTAAAAGGATTGGTAAATCAGCAGATTCAAAGGGGTCCAACAATACAATTGTACTAAGAAATGTTGGAAGGATTTTGACATAGAAAGATCAAGTCATGCAAATCAGAACAGCAAACATAAATTTGCTCGTTGGAGAAATGATTCTGGCTCATTTTAACCCTGTTCTTAGAGACACTAGAGTCCATAAAAAATGTTCAGAATTCAGAGCTGTGTTGTTGGATGAACTTGGAGATTGCATTGAGCTGCCTGGTGTGGGAAATTGAAAGATTGATGAGGTTGAGGGTTGGTGTAATTTTTGGCATTGAACCCATATTCTTTCTGACGTTAGAGCACTTGACAGGGCAGTGTAGAAGTAGCTTTCCTCTGTATCTAACTGTAGCATCCTTTAGCTGCCCTGGGAGTGTTTGGGGCAATATAGAGAGAGCTTTATACTATCTAACCTGTGTTGTACCTACCCTGGGCGTGTTTGATGGGACAGTAGAGGGAGCTTTACTCTGTATCTAACCCATGCTGTACCTGCCCATGGGGGTGTGTAAAGTGTAAAGAGAACTTTATTCTATATCTGACTCATGCTTGCTCTGCAGGTGTTTAATTTAAAAAAAGCAAGCCCTGAAAAAGAGTCATATGGACTCGAAACATTAACTCTGTTTCTCTCTCCACAGATGCTGCCAGACCTGCTGAAATTTTCCAGTAATTCCTGTTTTTTACTCTTAATTTTCCTGCTTGACTGTCAGATCTTTTTGGCTAGCCTCCTGTTATTAAATTCCAGATGACTTGACTAAGATCGAAGAAGTAGACTGTAAAATGTCCCTGAATCAAATGCATTGACCTTGGTGTTCAATTATTACTTTGGTAGAAGGTTGAGACTCAGACGCACTGTGCCACAAGCTCAGTTATGGTACTGAAATTGTGACCAGCAGCCATTTTTGTTTTCCAGTTTGTCTGTCCTGTGTTGTAATACATATCCCCAAAATGGGGCAAGTAATGGTTGGACTTCTAGTGGACTGAATGCTTGAAAGGACTCATTGTAGAAGCGTGATATAACAGGACTGACTGGACCAAAGCACTGTTATTTTTGAATTCTCCTCTGATTGTAATCACTTCTTATTGACAGAAGATAAACAAACAATGTATATAAATGAGAAACCGCCTTGATAAAGAATATAAAAAATGAGAGATTCTTGAGTTGAGATTGTTTTGTATCAGGTGGAATTTACCCAACTGGGATACAGTCTGTTACATTCACATATCTTAATCAGAATGGAACATAAATCAGGGGAAATGAAAGTGACACCCTTTCTGTGAGCAACTGAAAGAGCACTAATTATTTTCCGGCAATTTCTCCCCTCTTGTCAGAGGTGAGTTAGATCTCTCTGTGCAACAGTGTAAAATGGGCGATACCAAGTCAGCATCAGGCATACTGGCCAGCGCAGTGATGTATCATAAGATAATTATTTGCTGAGTGCCATCAGTGTATTAGATGCAAATTGACTGAGAAAACCCTTCAGTAAATATCACATGTCTGGTGTTTCCTAAAGTATGAGGATATCACAGCTCCCATGTTAAACATTTGTCGTAGAAACTTGCTGGAGATATTAATTTATCTAATTTAGAACTAAATTCCTGTTTCATTTCTGCACCCACTGGAACTGTAAATTGTCCTTGCTTGTGTTGTTTTGTACAGCACTGTTCAATTCATGATGTTCAATAGCTGCTGGAATCCAATGTAATGAAGAGGGGGCAGCACAGTGGAAGTATTTATGTATCAAATAAACTAAAACTACCCTACAGTCAATCACAAGGGCTGTTTCTCTGGGCCCTATCTCCTCCTTGTTAAGAAAGTGTCGAATTCAAAACAAAATCTTTGTTTCTTGTGTGTGCTTCTTGGTTGTGACCATTCCTTTGATCTCCCATTATAAATAAAAAAGAGAGAACTAGAGCTGTGACTGTTGGAATCTTGAAATAGAAACAGAAAATGTTTGCATTATATCAACACCCCAGAATGGGACCTGAGGAAGGATACACTTTCCAAACGTTAACCTTTTTTAGTTTGTTGATACCGGCAGACCCACCATCTATTTCCAGCATTTCCTGTTTTTGCGCTGGTGGCCCTAACTCTGTCCCTCTTCAAATTTTTCATTCTTCTGCCAGTCACCCACATTTGCCCTGCTGCAACTTCAATAGTAGCATATTGTTCCCCATACATGCAGAGAGATGTCTAAAAACACTATATAGGACAGGAGACAGAGAGAGTGCACCACAAGCAACAAGGGGGGGGATAAGGGAACAAGTCGAGTAAGGAGAGGTGAAAGGTTGGAGTCTTAAGGCAAGGAGGGAGGTAACCAGGCAGACTTGCTGGAGATGAAGTTTCAGAAGGTGGATATAGTGGCTATAAGTATGGTTGTTCATGGAATGGGGAGTTGGGGGGCAGGCAGGCAGTCAGAAGAGCGGAGGATGCATGGCAGATTGTACAGGTAGAATAAATCGTGGAAAGAAGCTCAGGTGAGGCCATAGAGGGGTTCAGAGTTGAATATAAGAATTTTAACTTCAATTTGGTGGGGAATGGCCAAGAGTCATGGCTTTGGTACACATGAAGACAGAGGCTACAGTGCTCTGTAGCTGGCAAGAAGTAGAATCAGGCTTCAGGCCATGTGATGAATGGATGGATTTCCAATCTAAGTTTCTAAAATATATAAATAGGGAATTCACTTGTTCCTCCTGTTTTAAAAAAATAAGAAAAATCAAAGTGAGGAAAAGGCCATTGGGCTTCTGAAGCTTCTCTATTTACAATAACAACAACTTGCATTTATATTACACCTTTAACAAAATAAAATGTCCCAAGGCTCTTCACAGGAATGTTAACAGATAAAATTTGAGGCTGAGCCACACTAGGAGATATAAGACAGGTGAAGAGATCAGTTTTAAGGAGCGTCTTAAAACAGCAGAGGAAGAGTTGGAGAGGTAGAAGGAGGGAATTCTAGGCTAGGGCCCAACTCTGGTACTCTAACTCTCCTAACCTGGCATGCAGTTGTGTTAAAAGTATTCCTAAAGCCTTATATAGTTACATGCTGAACAAACCACAACCCAATTACATTTTCAAAAGAATATTAGCCTAACACTTATCTATAAGTGATTAATCAATCATTGAAGTAGGATTGAAAACATGGTCCAATGTTTGTTTTATTGTTTCACTGATGGTCTTCTCAGGTGGAAACTGGCTAATCATAATCAGCGAGTCTGCTGCATTAAGGTGACTGATTCCATTACATCTGAATGAAATACGGCAACTACATTGTAGCTGCATACTAATTCCGCTCAAAGTCACAGGTTCTACAAAAGGTAACAAATGTAACATCACTATTCAAGAAAGGAGGGAGAGAGAAAACAGGGAACTACAGGCCAATTGACCTGGTGAGGCTATAACACAGGACTACTTGCATGCCAGACAGCATAAGCAGCAAGTGATAGACAGAGCTGAGCAATCCCACAACCAATAGATCAGATTTAAGCTCTGCAGTCCTGCCACGTCCAGTCATGTATGGTGGTGGACAATTAAACAACTCACTAGAGGAGGAGGCTCCACAAATACCCCCATCCTCAATGATGGGGGAGTCCAGCACATCAGTGCAAAAGATAAGGCTGAAGCATTTTCTACAATCTTCAGCCAGCAGTGCTGAGTGGATGATCCTCCGGAGGACCCCGGCATCACAGATACCAGTCTTCAGCCAAGTCTATTCACTCCACGTGATATCAAGAAACGACTGAAGGCACTGGATAATGCAAAGGCTATAGGTCCGGACAATATTCCGGCAAAGTGCTGAGGACTTGTGCTCCAGAACTTGCCGCGCCCCTAGCCAAGCTGTTCCAGTACAGCTACAACACTGGCATCTACCCGGCAATGTGGAAAATTGCCCAGGTATGTCCTGTACACACAAAGCAGGACAAATCCAATTGGCCAATTCCTGCCCCATCAGTCTACTCTCGATCATCAGTAAAGGAATGGAAGGGGTCAACAACAGTGCTATCAAGCTTAGCAATAACCTGCTCACTGATGCCCAGTTTGGGTTCTGCCTGGGCCACTCAGCTCCTGACCTCATAGCAACCTTGGTTCAAACATGGACAAAAGAGCTGAACAGAGGTGAGGTAAGAGTGACTGCCCTTGACATCAAGGCTACATTTGACCGAGTGTGGCATCAAGGAGCCCTAGCAAAACTGAAGTCAACAGGAATCAGGGGGAAAACTGTCCACTGGTTGGAGTCATACCTAGCACAAACGAAGCTAGTTGTGATTGTTGGAGGCTGGTCATCTCACCTCCAGGACATCACTGCAGGAGTTCCTCAGGGTAGTGTCCTCGGCCCAACCATCTTCAGTACTTCATCAATGACCTTCCTTCCATCATAATGTCAGAAGTGGGAATGTTTGCTGATGATTGCACAACGTTCAGCACCATTCGCGACTCCTCAGATACCAAAACAGTCCATGTCCAAATGCAGCAAGACCTGGACAACACTCAAGCTTGGGCTGACAAGTAGCAAGTAACTATCACGCTATACAAGTGCCAGGCAATGACCATGTCCAACAAGAGAGAATCAAAACATTGCCCTTGACGTACAATGGCATTACCATCACTGAATCCCCGCTACCAACATCCTGGGGGTTACATTTGACCAGAAACTGAACTTGACTAGCTCACCAAAACAAATACAGAATTACCTGGAAAAACTCAGCAGGTCTGGCAGCATCGGCGGAGAAGAAAGGAGTTGACGTTTCGAGTCCTCATGACCCTTCAACAGAACTGAGTAATATTAGGAGAGGGGTGAAATGTAAGCTGGTTTAAGGTGGGGAGGATGGATGGCATCCATTCTTAATTAGCACATTCCCTTAGATAATATCACCACCTTTAACACCTCTTTGTTCCTTTGTCTGTAACATCTTTTTATTATCTGCTCCTATCACTGCTTACTTGTCCCTACAACCACCACCCCCCCCACCAACTTCTGTCTCTCCCCACCCCCACCTTAAACCAGCTTATATTTAACCCCTCTCCTAATATTACTCAGTTCTGTTGAAGGGTCATGAGGACTTGAAACGTCAACTCCTTTCTTCTCCGCCGATGCTGCCAGACCTGCTGAGTTTTTCCAGGTAATTCTGTTTTTGTTTTGGATTTCCAGCATCCGCAGTAGTTTTTTGTTTTTGACTAGCTCACCTCCTGACTCCCCAAAGCCTATCCACCTTCTACAAGGCACAAGTCAGGAGTCTGATGGAATGCTCCCCACTTGCCTGGATGAGTGCAGCTCCCACAACACTCAAGAAGCTTGACACCGTCCAGGACAAAGCAGCCTGCTTGATTGGCACCGCATCCACAAACATTCACTCCCTCCAGCACCAATGCACAGTCACAGCAGTGTGTACCATCTACAAGATGCACTTCAGGAATTCACCAAGGCTCCTTAACCAGGACCTTCCATACCCACGACCACTACCACCTAGAAGGACAAGGGCAGCAGATAGATGGAAACGCCACTACCTGGAAGTTCCCCTTACCATCCTGATTTGGAAATATATTGCCATTCGTTCACTGTCGTTGGGTCAAAATCCTGGAATTCCCTTCCTAACAGCAGTATGGGTGTACTTACACCACATGGATTGCAGTGGTAGAAGACAGCTCACCACCGCCTTCTCATGGGCAACTAGGGATGGGCAATAAATGTTGGCCCAGCCATCGAAACCCACATCCCAAGAATGAAAAAAAAAATCAGCCATTGGGAAAATGCTGCAATCGATTAATAAAAAAGTGGTAACAGGGTGTTCAGAAAGTCATAACATGATTCGGCAGAGTCAACATGATTTAATGAAAGGGAAATCGTGTTTGACAAATATGATCGAGCCTTTTGAGGCATTTTTAAACGGTGGGAAACCATTTTTTAAATGGTGGGAAACTATTAAATGTTGATGCTCAGAGGAATTTGGTTCTCTTTTACAAGAAAAACAGAAAGTTGACATGCAGACACAACTAGTAATTAGGAAGACAAATGGCACATTAGCCTTTGTTGCAAGGGGAATGGAGTACAAGAATAAGGAAGTCTTACTACAATTGTACAGGGACCTAAGGAAGAATATAATTACCTTAGAGGGGTGCAACAAAAGTTCATTATATTGATTCCTGGGATGAGAGGGTCCTATGAGGTATGATTGAGTGGAATGGGCCTATACTCTTTGGAGTTTAGAAGGAGGAGAGGTGACCTTATTGAAACGTATAAAATTCTGAGGGGGCTTGACAGGATAGATGCTAAGAGGTTGTTTCCCCTAGCTGCAAAGTCAAGAACTAGAGTCACAGTTAGAAGAAGGGGGTGACCATTTCGAACAGAGATAAAGAGATTTTTTTTCACACAATGGGCTGTGAATCTTTAAGATTCTCATTAAGTATATTCAAGGCTGGGATTGTTGGATTTTTGCTCTCCAAGGGAATCAAGGGATATGGATATTGGATGGGAAAGTGGAGTTGAGTTTGAGAATCAGATGATCTTACTAAATGCTGAGTTTTTCCTGGTATTTTTGTTTTTGTTTTGGATTTCCAGCATCCGCAGTTTTTTGCATTATATCTTAGTGTTTAATTGACTGCCATCTCTCTTCAAGGAATGCCTACCTTGAAGAAGTTTTGCTCTTCTCTCTGTCAGGCTTCTTGTCCCAACCCCACCCCCACTTAAACCAGCTTATATTTCACCCCTTTTCTATTTTTACTTAGTTCTGTTGAAGAGTCATGCGGACTCAAAACGTTAACTGTGCTCCTCTCCACAGATGCTGCCAGACCTGCTGAGTTTTTCCAGGTATTTTTGTTTTTGTTTTTGATCTTACTAAATGGTTGAGGCTGGAACAGGTGTATGGCCCAGTTCTTGTTTCTAATGTTTTTACAACTTGACCAAACA
The DNA here is from genome assembly GCF_964194155.1 of Cetorhinus maximus. Classification (NCBI taxonomy): domain Eukaryota; kingdom Metazoa; phylum Chordata; class Chondrichthyes; order Lamniformes; family Cetorhinidae; genus Cetorhinus; species Cetorhinus maximus. The sequence goes on along the minus strand of NC_135893.1, from coordinate 16,296,027 downwards.
GGTGTACATGCCCATTGGCAAAGCATTTGAGTTACAATAGCGCTGTTACAGAGACAAGAGACTAATTTTTCTATGTCCCGTGGAGATAGGGCTGAAGGTGTTGGGAGGGAGTTGGGGGGTGGGGTGCGAGAAGATGGGGGGGGAACCATGCTTGAACTTTCCCAGGGCAGACTGGGAACCAGATTAGGGAAGTTAAGGCCCCAGTAGGGGCTATTTTGAAACAGTAGTGTTATTTTCCCACATGGCTACCATGTGCGGAGGCTGCCAATTCAATTAAGGCCACCTCCCAGTGGCAGACCAGGGAGTCATCAAAACCAGAGGCACCATGCCCCAGTGAGAGGGTGTGGGGAAGAAAGGCTGCAACTGCTTCCATAAACAATTCTGGAGGGGGGGGTGGTTTCTTCACTCCCGCATTGGCCCTACTGGCTTCGGACCTCTTTATTTGAAGACTTCAGTGCAGGCAACCATGGGCGCCACCATGTTGAGGCACCCTCGCACTCGCATGCCTGTCTTGGTAGTGCCCATCTCTCCCTGTGGGGCTGCCAGCCTTGCATCGCTGTTGGAGGTGCTGCCTTTAAGACGAGACATTAAACTGAGGCCTCATCTACCCTCTCAGATGGACGTACAAAATCCCATGGCATTCTTTTGAAGCAGTGGTTAACAATGTTAGCAATGCAGGTCCCTTTAAGAGTAACCCAGGACAAGCTTCCGAGTGAATTAAGAGCAGGTGATGCTCATTGAATCCTGTTCTTAAGAGCTAGGTTTTCCCCTGGTAAGGGTTTTTTGCTTCTGGACAGAGAAAGGATCCAGAAGGGAAGAATGAAACTGGTATTTGTACTGAACTATAGTTTAACAATAAAACAGTTGTGATTCACAGAATGTCTTCTGCTGACTGATTTGGTAAATGGATATCAACCCATTAAGGAGAGTGTGAGAGGAGGACTCTGGGACAGGCAGGCAGCAGCACCTTGAGGAGAGTGCGAGAGGAAGTCCCTGGGTCAGGCAGTCAGCAGTGCCTAGAGTCTATCTAGAGGATCTAGCATTTAGTCTATACTCAAGTAGGAGTAAGGGCGAATCAGAGTTATCAATAATGGAGGAAACTCTTTCGAGTTACCAACGGTCACAGATTGCAACTTCTTTCGAGTACAATCACAGTTCTTGGTTTTCCGGGAGTGGGTCATGAACCCACAACCCTCTGATTCAAAGGCGAGGGTGCTATGAACTGAGCCACAGCTGACACCTCAAAAGTGTTGTTATGACCACGGCCAATGTTAATTAATGCGAAACCAAATCCCAGAGGGTGACATGGCTTACTGGCCATACCCCTCATTTTCCTATTCTAAAACCGAGAAGAAACTCTTTCGAGTTATCAACAGTCACAGATTGCAACTCTTTCGAGTACAATCACAGTTCTTGGTTTCCGGGAGTGGGACATGAACCCACAACCCTCTGATTCAAAGGCGAGGGTGCTATGAACTGAGCCACAGCAAGTAGGAGTAAGGGCAAAATAAAAGGAAGGGTCCATATTCCATTTAGTTAAGATATGTCTGGGGAGCTCAGTCCCGTGATTTGCACATCGTGTGCTATGTGGGAAATCCTAGATGCTGCTGGCGGTCTGGATGACCATGTGTGCAGGAGGTGCCTCCAACTGGAGCAACTTGAACTCCAGGTTTTAGAGCTTGAGCAGCAGCTGGGGGCACTACGGTGCATTCACAAGGCTGAGAGGTTCATGGATAGCACATTTCAGGATGTGATCACCCTGCAGTTTAAGGAATTGCAAGCAGAGAGGGAATGGGTGACTGCCAGACAGAAGAAAGGGACCAGGCAGGTAGTGAGGGAATTCCCCCGAGTGCATCTTGCTTGCAAACTGTTTTTTGGCCTTGGAAAACGGTGAGAGTGATGGTTCCTCTGTGGAGGCTAACCGGAGCCAGGTGCCAGGGTCAAGGATGTCACGGAACGGCTGCAGGGCATTCTGAAGGGGGAGTGTGAACAGCCAGAGGTTGTGGTCCATGTTGGGACCAATGACATAGGAAGAAAGAGAAATGAGATCCTGAAAGTAGATTTTAGGGATTTAGGTAGGAAATTGAAAAGCAAGACTACAAAGGTAGTAATCTCCAGATTACTCCCGGTGCCATGCAGTAGTGAGAATAGGAACAGAAGGATAGAGCAGATGAATGTGTAGCTGAGAGATGGTGCAGGAGGGAGGGCTTTAGATTCCTGGGGCATTGGGACCTTTTCGGGGTGGGGGGACCTGTACAAGTTGGACGAGTTACATCTGAACAGGAATGGGACCAACAACCTCGTGGGGAGGTTTGCTAATGCTGTTGGGGTGTATTTAAACTAAATTGGCAGGGGGATGGGATCCTGAAAAGTAGTTCAGAGGGGAGAGAAGCTGAGATGGAATTAGAAGTTAAAACACTAGCAAGTGAGTCTGGTATTTGTACTGAGAGGAAACATAGGCTAGATAAGAAAGAAGTGAGTTTAGTAAGGCTAAATGGAATATATTTTAATACAAGGAGCTTGAGGAATAAGACAGGTGAGCTGAAGGCACAGATAGGCATGTGGGAATATGATACCATAGTTATGACTGAGACTTGGCTAAAAGACGGGCAGGATTGGCAGCTCAACATTCCTGGTTATGGATATTCAGATGAGTTAGAGAGAGGGATAGAAGAGGATTGGGAGGCTGGGGGGGGTGGGGGTGGGGGTGGGGGGGGTCACAATATTGATCAAGGAATCAATTAGCAGTGAGGAGGGATGATATCCTGGAAGGATCATCAAATGAGGCTATATGGGTAGAAGTTAAAAACACCTGTTGGGTGTATTTGGCACCCAAACAGCCAGGGAGAGATAGAGGATCAAATATGTAATCAAATTTCAGAGAAGTGTAAGAATAATAAGGTAGTAATATTAGGGAATTTTACCTACCTAAATATCAACTGGGATAGTTTTAGTGTGCAGGGTAGGGAGGGAGCAAAATTCTTAAGTTGCATCCAGGAGAACTTTTTTAGCCAGTACATAGAAAGCCCAACAAGGGAGGGGCAGTTCTGGACCTAATATTTGGAAATGAGCCCGGGCAGGTGGAAGGCGTTTCAGTAGGAGGTAGTGACCATAACTCAGTTAGATTTAGGATAGTTATGGAAATGGATAAGGTTGGGGCGGGAATAAAAGTTCTAAACTGGAGAAAGGCTAATTTTACTAAGATGAGATACAATTTGGCCCAAGTGGACTGGGAGCAGCTACTTGCAGATAAAACTTTGTCAGAGCAGTGGGAGGCATTCATGAAGGAAAATAACGAGAGTACAGGGCAAATATTTTTCCGTAAAGACAAAATGGGGTTGGGGGAACCAAGTCTGGAGAACCCTGTATGTCAAGGGACATAAAGGTTAGGATTAAGAAAGAAAGAGAAGCTTATGGCAGATACCAAGGGCTCATTACGGCAGAGTCCCTAGAGGAGTATAAAAAGTGCAGGGTGGAACTTAAAAAGGAAATTAGGAAAGCTAAGAGAATGCATGAGAAAGCATTTGTGGGTAGCATAAAGGAAAACTCAAGGGTTTTTTTAATATATATATAGAGCAAGAGGATAACTAGGGAAAGATAGGGCCAATTAGGGACTATAGAGGTAATCTGTGTGTGGACCCGAAAGACGTGGGTACAGTCTTCAATGAATACTTTGCATCGGTCTTTGCAATAGAAAAGGACGACACAAGCATAGACATCAGGGTGGAGGACTGTGAAATATTAGAGGAATTTAACATAGAGAGATAGGATGTACTAGTGGGTTTAGTGGCCTTAAAAGTGGATAAACCCACAGGCTCGGATGAGATAAATTCCGGGTTGTTCAGGGAGGCAAGGGAAGACATATCAGGTGCCCTGGCAGTAATTTTCAAATCCTCTCTGGCCACAGGTAAGGTGCCAGACGACTGAAGGACTGCTAATGTTGTCCCATTATTTAAAAAGGGGAGGAAGGGATAGACCAAGAAATTACAGGCTAGTCAGTCTAATCTCAGTGGTGGGGAAGTTACTAGAAAGAATTCTGAGGGACGGAATATACCTACACTTGGAGAGACACAGATTAATCAGGGAAAGCATGGATTTGTTAAGGGAAGGTCGTGTTTGACAAATTTGATTGAATTTTTTGAGGAGGTAACCAGGGGTGCTGATGAGGGTAATGCATTTGATGTGGTTTACATGGACTTTAGCAAAGCTTTTGATAAAGACCAGACTGGCCAAGAAAGTAAGAGCCCATGGGATCCAAGGCAAAGTGTCACATTGGATCCAAAATTGGCTGAGAGGCAGGAAGCAGAGGGTAATGGTAGGGAAGTGTTTCTGTGATTGGAATTCTGTTTCCAGTAGGGTTCCACAGTGGGGCCCTTGCTGTTTGTGGTGTACATAAATGATTTTGACTTAAGTGTAGGGGGTATGATCAAGAAGTTCGTGGATGACACAAAAATTGGTAGCGTGGTAAATAGTGAAGAGGATAGCCACAACCTGCAGGAGGATATCAATGGACAGGCCAGGTGGGCAGAGCAGTGGCAAATGGAATTTTACCCGGAAAAGTGTGAGGTAATGCACTTGGGGAGGGCTAACAAGGCAAGGGATTACACAATGAATGGTAGGACCCTGGAAAGCACTGAAAATCAGAGGGACCTTGGTGTCCATATCCACAGACCCCTGAAGGTAGTAGGGCAGGTAGATAAGGTGGTTAAGAAGGCATATGGGATACTTGCCTTTATTAGCCGAGGCATAGAATACAAAAGCAGGGAGGTTATGCTGGAACTGTATAAAACGCTAGTTAGGCCACAACTAGAGTACTGCGTGCAGTTCTGCTCACCTCCTTATAGGGAGGATGTGATTGCACTGGAGGGGCTGCAGAGGAGATTTACCAGGATGCTGCCTGGGCTGGAGGGTCTGAGCTATGAGGAAAGATTGGATAAGCTGGGGTTGTTTTCCTTGGAGCAGCAAAGGTCGAGAGGGGACCTGATAGAGGGAAATAAGATTATGAAAGGCATAGATACGGTGGATAGGAAGGCACTTTTTTATAGTAGAGGGGTCAATAACCAGGGGGCATAGATTTAAATTAAGAGGTAGAAGACTAAGAGAGGAGTTGAGGAGAAATTTTTTCACCCAGAGGTTGGTGGGAGTCTGGAATTCATCGACTGAACGGGTAGTTGAGTCAGAAACTCTCGTAACATTTAAGAAGTATTTAAATATTCACTTGCGTTGCCATAGCCTCCAGGTCTATGGGCCAAGCACTGGAAAATTGGATTAGTGTAGTCATATCTTTGTTGACCAGCGTGGACACGATGAGCCGAATGGCCTCCTTCTCTGCTGTAAATGTCTATGAGTAAACCGTGGTATGTGCTTCTGGTCTCCTAGCCAATCTTTATCCCTTAATCAACATCGTTAAAAGAAACCAAATTATCTCGTAATTCATCTCGTTGCTGTTTGTGCGCATGTGCACAAGTTGGCTGTCATGTTTCCTACAATAGTAACTGCACTTGAAACTGTAAACCTACTAAACATCTTGGGCTGGATTTTCGAGTGGGTATTGGGACTCCAACAGTGGACCCATAAAGAGGTTCCGAGCCCGTCCATGTTGTCAGCACTTTGACAGGGCCTCCATCCTTTGAAACTTGCTGTTGTTCTTAATAGGGCAGCAAGTCCAGAGGTGGCCAATTAGGAGGCCACTTCTCAGAGGTTCGCGCTGAAGGTGCGCTGACAACATGGGCGGGCTTGGAACCCCTTTATGGGTCCTCTGTTGGGGTCCCAACACCCACTGGAAAATCCAGCACAAGATGTCTAGTAGGTTTAAAGTTTCAAGCATGGTTATTGTTGTAGGAAATGTGACAGCCAATTTGTGCACGTGTGTACAAACAGCAACGAGATAAATTACGAGATAATTTGGTTTCTTTTAGTGATGTTGATTAAGGGATAAAGATTGGCTAGGACACCAGAAGCACATACTATGACACTGCTGCGAAAGAGTGCCATGGGATTTTCTATGTCCTCCTGAGAGGGCAGACCAGGCCTCAGTTTAATATCTCCTCTCAAAGGCAGCACAACCAACAGTGCAGCAGTCCCTCAACTAATGCACTAGAGTGTTGGCCTGGATTTTGTGCTCATGTGTTTAGAGTGGAACTTGAACCTATAACCTTTTGACTAAAAGGTGCGGATGCTTCCCACTATGCCTCAGCAAGGGGGAGCTTCAGTGTCTCTAGGTTTAGAGACCCCTTGTTTCGAAATTGGAATGCTGCTCCATTTGGTTCAGTATCACACGAGGAGTGCATTTTTTCACTGAACCACCAATAATTCACTGTGAATTCCTGATTCGTGAGTGCTCTGGATAATTCAACACGATGCCCCAAACTACTGTGACACTCAGAAAACAAGAATTACGTGCACAGAGTGCTTTGAAGAACTATTACACTCAACGGCATTCAGTATTTGTTGTTTTACTTTGGATCTTCATGCAATAGATTTAATATACAAAAACACACACAGGTATTTACATATCAATGAAAAACCTGTCAGCTCCAAAACAGTGACTACTGTAGTCTCGACACAATTAGCTTTATCGGCGTGCCTGAGCATAAGGTTGGCTGGATTTGCAAAAGAATTCAGTTCTCCCACAAGAGAGGTTAATCTCCTCAATAATTCCTGATGCTCACAACCAGAAGCGCTCACTGTGATTCAAAAAGACTGCTCGAAATTCTATCAAAGGAATCCACTTTAGTCCCTGCCATTACTTCAAGAGCAATGGTTACAAAATCAATTCAACTAAGAACACTGGGATGCATCTAATTCTATAGATGCTGGCAAGAACTGATTCTCCATAATTCTGCGAGCAATCCCGCAGCAGGTGCTACCAAACAAAGGGACTTTTGCACTTCAGCTCCACATGGCATTCCCGATCCTTTATGTGGCCGTCTGTGTTTTCACTTTCCAACACAGGGGGAACTAACTGGGGAGATAGAGAAAGGCAACAAAAGAACTTGCATTTATATAACACCTTAGGACGTCCCAAAGTGCTTCCAATGTTTTTTGAAATGTAGTCATTGTTATAACGTAGGGAAATATGGCAGCCAATCTGAGCACAGTGATGTGTGAGGGAAGTGCATTTCTGTAGATGATGGACTAAGCTTCTTGCTTAGGTGTGATGACCCCCAAGGTTAAGTAACACGCTGATAATTGCTGCCTAGGCTTACATGTGAATAAAGGCTGCATGGATAAGATACCCAAGGACAACTGGTGCTTGTGAAACCGCACTTTAGTAATAGTCAGCACCTTCAGGAGAGAAAGGGAAAGAAAATGAGTTAGTTCTACAGGTGAGAAGCTCATCTTGTTCCCTTTCACAGTGCATCACACTCCTCTCCTAACAACATAGCTCCATAGTTGGCCCTCAATATTCTGTGGCCAAGGGCAGGCCATGTGAATTAATGCTCAAATGAGAGTGTAAGGCTTATCTCTCTGGAGCTCAGTTTTTTTTCATTCGACAATTTTCTTCCCTGCTTGACTGAAGGTGCTGACTCATGCTGGCTCATGTGTCAGAAGGAGCCCCATCAGTTCTCTAGAACCTTCTCCCATTCTCAGCCATTCTTAATGATGTGAACCCAGACAAGAAGTTTTGGTACTCTATTCAACTGCAGGAGCCCAACCCTTTCTTCACCTGACTCCCACATTATGAACTTTCCAGCAAGGGAGTCACTGGATAGCAATCAGGACCAGAAACCCTGACTAATCTATTCCTCTGTCTAACCCAGGAGTGCTGCAGACAGTTGGTACAGCCTTATACCTTCCCGATTGGATCACTTAACCTGGCACAGAGCAGATATTGAATTTGGTGTTTCTTGGTCTGTGAGGCTCAGACACTCGTGGCCATTCCTAAAATAGAGAAGACAGCAGGAAGGGATTGCGGTTTTCAAATGATTACTGCCATTTTCTCCTGCGTGGCAAGTTGAAGGTAGAACTTTCATCCAATTACTCTTTATTCCTGTCAGAATCCGAGATGTTTTCATTAGACTGTGACCCTGTTTCTGTTGTTGCAAACTTATCACATCAATTCATACAGACTCTCTTGACATACTGTCAGCAAGCTGGTACTGATCTGCTCCCCAAATATCTCACAGCCCACTTAATGCAGTGTTGATGCTGCTTCACTTTCAGTAGGATCTTCAGATGTTCCCAAGCATTTACACCCCATTAAATGGGGAGAAGGAAAGCTTAGGAGGAGTGCTTTCTATTCAAACTGTTCTCCCACTATTTTTATTGATTGAGGTTGCACATGGAGAGTTAAGACTAAATGTAGTTTTCAGGTGAAATGCAGCTAAAGGCAGGGGATAATTGGAAAGGGTGTGCAGTTATAATTCAGCTCCTGATTTAAAGTATCCCTATCATTCTTTATTTTTGTACTTTGATAAATTCTGCATGTACACGTAATTTGGGGCGCCACACTTCAGGGAAAATGTACAGGCCTTAGAAAGGGTGCAAAGAAGGCTTACCGGGATGCTACCAGGGATGAAGAGCATCAGTTATGAAGAGAAGTTGGAAAAATTAACACCATTCTCCTTGAAACGGAGAAGGTTAAGAGATGATCTACAGGCTTTCAGGCTGAAGAGAGGTTTTGTAGATGGAGAAAAGCTGTTTCTTTTGATGAATGGGTCAATAACCAGAGGTCATAGATTTAAAATCATTGGCAAAAGACTTAGAAGGTAGACGAGGAGATTTTCTTTCATTCAGAGAGTTGTCAGGATATGAAAAGTTGGTGGAAGCTGATTCAACAAATAATTTTATAGGGAGTTGGCCAGATACTTGAGGGTGAGGAATTTACTGGGTTATGGACAAAAAGCAGAGGCTTGGAATGAAGCATGACCCTTCTTTCAAAGAACCAGCTTAGGCACGACAGACATGACAGATAGTGCTGTAAGTTTCTATGATAATGGAAACAGCCAATGTAAAAACTTGGCTGGGGGTGGGTGTAATTACAGTATGACGTGTTTACATAGACAGATTCTATTCTAATTATAGATATAGGCATTTATGATGGCAAAAAATTGGCATGAAGTGTGTGCAGACTTAATTTTTTAATATACCATGTATTATTTATTGACCTTATATGGTGTTGCACACCGGGAAGTCAGAGTTAGTGCAGTTTCCAGTTGAGTGTGGTTCGAGGGCAATGGATAGTTGGACTAGGGCAAGCAGATATAATTCAGTTCTTATTTTAAAGTCATACATTTTGTCCTTATTTTTATGCTTCCATTTTAAACTAATAATATAAAGATGTCAACCATGACTCTGTGGCTAGCACCCAAGATCATTGGAAGGACAGACCACTGCATCTCCGCTCAGTTGAATATCCTGTCCGTCTCTCCTGTTAAGGTAGTTTTCTTGATTTTGTCTCCACCCACCAGCACTCCCCCCTTTTCCACCCCACTTACTTTTTCCATAGTCTTCTTCCTATCCATCTTCTCCTCCCCTGTCAAGCTCTCTCTTATTCCTTCCACTTCTCCATTCCCGCTTTTCCTCTCATGGAGATTGACTCATGTCAATCCCTCATGGTGTTACTCCATGGGGAGAATTTTCTCCCCGTTGGGCGGTCCAGTCGGGAGCGGGTGCGGAGCCAATCGCCATCCTCGATCGGCTGTGTGCTTCCATTTTACATAGGCAGGCCCAATTAAGGCCTGCCCAGCATGACGCGCACCCGGTAGCGCTTAGCTACCTGTGCAGGTGGGGGGAGGAGGGAGAGTCGGGGCCTGTACTCTTTCGTGCATGCGCAGGAATCTGCCTGAGGCACAGAGCTGCCTCAGGGAAATTAAGTTGAATTTGAAACTTCAAAATAAAAGAAGTTAAAAATCATTTACACGTCCCCTCATGTGACAGCATCACATGAGCTGAGACATGTTTATCAAATGTTTAATAAATATTTATTAATTTAATAAACCCTTCATGAAACCTCATGCCGCCCGTGGATGATGTTACATGAAAAATGCGAAGGCCGCCTGGGCTCTTCACCTGCCTGCCAATCTTAAGGTTGGACGGGCAGCCCTGTCAAATTGGCTAATTAGTTTATTAATGGCCTTAACAGGCCTTTAACAGTTTGGCGGGCACGCAGCCGACTCCAGTGCGCTGCTGCCGAATGAAAGATCGGAATGACGTGCGGCGACATTGGGACGCGCGCCCGATGTCACCGCACGTCATTTTATGCGTCGCCATGCGGGGTCCGCCCCTGCATGCTGAATAGAAAATTCTGCCCCGTGTAAATCAAAAGGATGCACAGGAACAGTAGACTCTGTAAAACATAAATATGTATATCCTTATAATGCTGCAAAGTCGAATTGCTGAAGGATAACTTGATGGAGGTTTTTACAATTATGAAGCAGTTCAATGGGGTAGACGTAGAGAGGATCTTTCCATTTGTGGGCAAGCCCAAAACAGCAGTTGCCTTACCTAATCACTCTCCAGTGGTCCTTGTTACAAAGTGCATGTGTGTGGCGATTAGTCAAAGGCAGGATCACTCTCACCTGTGCTGCCTCACTCCGTCAAATAGATTGACAACGCATGCCTTTTCTGGGTTCAAACATGTAGATGTAGAATGACCACTTGACTAAGATACTAAAGAGTAGTCATTAGCCTTAAAAATGCCTTTATGAGATGAGAGAAGGAAATAATAAAGCTAAAAATTTGCATTCATTATTTTCCACTTTCACAAGAAGAACCATAATTAAGGCAGTTTAACCATTTGTGACATTAAGGGATATTTTTGGTGATGTACATTGCATATCATACATAGAAACCGATAAAATGGCCCAAATTCTTTACATACCCTCAGGATTACAGAATTAGCACAAAGCAACTCTTGTATTTATCAGAACCAAATTCCTTTTCATGTATCAGAAAACTTGGAGTTAGTTCAAATGGGGATTAACCACTGAATTAGAGCCCATGTGATGCAAATGAAGCATCACCTGACCTCGGTGCATTGGTTTCATATTTCCACGTACTAATTAGGGGAACACACACCTTAGATAAATTGCTGGGTTAGTGAACCAAACAAATTGAGTTCACAGGATGGTCCTGGATGTGTGCAGCAGAGAAGGAGCTTACCTTGGCAATGGTATTTCTAAGCCAGTAATGCTTCCGATGAATTTCAGGCTGTGAATGGAACCAGCCAACTGCAAACTATCTTCCAACCATTCAAGCACTTGATGCCCTTTGCAGATTACTCATTTTCTGCCTAAGGTTTTTTTTAATATAAAGTTTACCCAGTGCAGCAGGAGGTCAATGAGATGCTCTCATGCTGTGCAATAACCCAAGAGTTGGAAGATAAGTTCCATTCTTTGATGCCTGCAATATTCTATTATGCAAGCAGGACACTGCTGCAGGGCTTTGCTAAAGCAGCAAATTATATATCCACAATGGGCGAGGCCCGTGGCAGGTTGTGGAGGGTGGATGGGGTTGGTTACTCTGGCTGGTTGCTTCTCCTTCACAGTCTTCTTTGCGCCTGGGTGGCCTTTGAGAGGAGCATGCACGCAGTATGTTTGATGCCTTCCGCCACCAGTGAACACTGCAGTGTACAGAGGCAATAATTGACACTTACAGTCACGTTTTGATTTAATTATCTTTTGTGTAGTGTGACCGTATTGTTTGCAGTTACTCATTGTTTGGCTGGTATATTTGTGGTACCCTAGGACATTTGTCTTAATAGTTCCTGTTCTGGCTATCTCTACAGGTTTTTTGGAAAAGGGCTAGTTGTTAGGGAGGTGCGATGGTCATATTGGGAGAGAACATTGGTGTGTAAATTGGAATCTGTGCTTTACCCAGCTATTACAGAGGACTGACTCCTGTGAGAGTCTGTGATGAATTCAATTGATGTAATAAAGCACACATCTTTTAACCCTTGGCTGATTTTTGCATGCCCTTATTAGCCCAGGGAAGCTGAGATTAATTTTAACACTGACTGACTGACTGAACCATCTTTGCAATTGTCTATTATTTTCTTCACAGAATTGCCAAGAGGGTGTCATCTATCAGTTGGCGATGTTGGGGACATGGGCCAAGGGTTAATGGGTGACCGAGTGGTGGGTACCATGGTTACTGACTTGTATGGGGTGACTGATTAACAGATACGACCGATAGGTTGACTAGGGAGTGTAGCAGGGGCAAGGGAAAGTGATTAGAAATGTGGGTGGGGGAAGGCTTAGTGACTAGCATAGAGGTGAGACGAGGTGATGTTAGTAATAGAAAATATCCATTAACAGTCCATTCAGTGAAAAGTATTAGTGGAATTATATATCAAATCAAAAACTTATTTATAATATTCAGATTAACTCTGACATCATTACTCAAGAAGAGTAATTAATCGTTTTTAAAAAATGAGAGCATTTAGAAAAATCTGTTCATGTTGCTTAAGAAAAATTGAAAAGCAGAATAAAACAAATGAGGCAGAGGAGTTGGATAGGCTGTCATGTTGGGGTGCAGCCTGCTCTAAGCAAAAGACATCCACAGTACCCCTTCTCGAAATGCTTCTCAGTCGGGAGTCGACCTTCATGCAGCCTTTAGGGAATAGGCTCCACAGACCAACTTGAGGGTGAAAAATTATTACGATTGAGGGATCTTGGAGGCTTTGAAAATCTAATGTACAAAAATAAAGAGGCTGCGTTTCAACTTCCTTCGATATCTACATCATAATTCACAGGATGAGAGAAATAAGACAGGCCAAAGCCAACTTGGCTTTAGTTTAGCATTTGGTGAATGAATCCAATAGAATTTTAAGTGATTCAGCAATCCTGTTCATTTGCCAGATTAGCGATCCCATCTTGACCATTGCTCCGTACTGAGAAATCCACTTGAAAATAAGGGTGAGGATGGGCTGAGAGAGGGGTCCAGCAGCAGTGTGTGTAGTCAGAAATGTTATAAATGCTTTTGTGTAGGATTGGGAAAATCTGTGACCTTGGGATGTATTGGTTGTAATGCAACCCATGCCCCATGCAGTGATTTTAATCAGAAGTGACTATACTTTGTATTGTAATAATATATAGGACGAACCTAATTTACACCACAAAGTGAATAAAGCTTCAAGTAGATGGTTTCGACTTTCCAAGTGTTACTGTCTTGGTTGTGAATTAGTTGAAGCTCCATTCACACTTTCAATAGTACATTTTTGCCTCACAGTGTTGTTATTAGGCACACTAAGTGCCCCTAAAGAAAAGCATTAAAGAAGAAATTGCACTTTAGCAAATATACTTCAATGTCGTGGGATACACTAATAGTGTGACTCATAATTTCTCACTGCCAGCTGCCACTAGTACCAGTGACAGGGGTATACCCATCGGTACGAAATCTCAATATTATATATTCATAGATTCTCTACCCTACAATATTGTGCTCCAGTGTTATAGTGGAAGACCTGTACCCATCAGTGGTATATGGTGACCAAACGTCCCACCACTACCTATCCCAGTGTTATACAGTGACAGACCGGTACCCACCGGTACTGTATCCCAATGTTATACAGTGACAAACCTGTACCCTCCTGTATTGTATCCCTGTTATACAGTGACAGACCTGTACCCACCAGTACTGTATCCCAGTGTTATACAGTGACAGACCTATGTGCACCGGTACTGCATAATCTCGAGGATGGGAGCTGGGAAATAGTGTTTGGAGGCACAGTGAGTTTGGGAGGATTGAAATATATAACAATGAGTATCCATACCTCACACCTTAAAACAAACTCCCAGGAATGACGGCAATATTATCAGTATGATAAAATAGCATTGAATCTCTCTGACTGAAAGAGTGCATGATATGTAAAACACTCAATGTAATATGGATAGATGGAGGAGGAATTTCGCTGTGTTATGTGTAGCAACATTTTAAAAAGAAAACATGTTTACAGTGTTACTACTTGTAGTGACCAGAGCAATTCCACAATATTATGTGGTTGCTGGATACCTTTTATATTCATTTTTCATCCTGATTTTGCTGGAATTACAGCATTAATGATTGTACTGCTAATAAAAGCTGCTGGAGGCAATATTCTTCAGTGAATGAATGATGCATGATTCAAACCCAGCTGAAGATGAATTCAGATGAATTCTGCTAAATGCCCAATGAGTTGCCTGAGAATTATGGCACTAAATGCCAGCTTAAGGAAATAAGATAATAAATGTCATATTTTGAGACATCCAGCGCCAATTGCTTCAGACAATATTCCTGAAGGATTTTGCTTGGAGTTTTATCTTTACTCCAGTCTCTGTACATATGTGGAAGCGAGCAGATGAGCAGTTGATGACGTCATGACCGAGATGTCAATCTGTAATTCAGTTTTGCCTCTCAGGAGAGTGTGAAACTTTGGATTGAAATTGATTGTTGAAAAATTTCCTGCAGTGAAGGAAGATCCCAGATTTGACCCTGCTTCTGTGCTGAGTTTGCTGTTCTGACAGCAGATGTTTTAAAATTGGACTCAAATCTCCTGGGCTAGAGGAAGGAGAGGGAATAAATTAGCCAAGATTTCCCCTCTTGATCAACCACTTTCCAACAAGATTCACAGAACAGCCCTCCAGAGCAGGCCGATCTTTGCTTTCCCTGTCCAATGACTGCCACCTTGACTGAGTTCAGCTAACTGCACAGATCGGAGGCTGAACCAGGGACCTTCCTGGTTGGTTCAGAAAAGGCACGTTTCCTCTCTGGAACATCAGGAGAACATTGGTTGCATCTCATCCCTCATTTCCTTTATAAGATCTAATCAGAATATAGGATATCACCAGGAATCAGGGTGACTGACTGTTATGCAGTAACATACAGGACACTTGGACTGGTGGTGAGGGGAGTGGGGTGCTGGTGCTGGTGACCATAAGAGTGGCAGGGGGTGGGTGGGGGGCTGGGGTGCTTGAGCAAAGTGGCAAAGGTAAGAGGAGATTCCCAGGCTGTCTTCCTCTAGCTGTCCTAGAAATAAGGGGCGTGGGACAAACAGTCAAAATAAGGGACAATCCCTTAAAATATGGGACATTGGTCACCCTGCGGGAATTTCCTTGAGGGTTGTGACAAGGTGGAGTCTCCTGATTGGTGGCCATACCTTCAATGGAAATCCTGCCTAGAAAGGGTATCTGCTGATTCTCTGCTGGAGTTAGGGGATTGGATTGAAAGAACCACTAAAGAAATGTCTGGAGTCCCAGAGGGCTGAATTTTCTGGACTTAGAAAATTATTGGCAGTCAGAACCATTTTCAGATTCTGATGCCATTTGCAGTATCAGTTTGCCTCCTGGGTGGATTTTCCGGTCCATCATCCAACTCCAAATGTACTTCCAAGTTCCTGGAAAAACACTGTCACCTAGAATTTACAGCACAGAAACAGGCTATTCACCCCAACTGCTTCTTGCTGGTGTTTATGCTGCACACGAGCCTCCTTCTACTCTACTTCACCTTACCCAAACAGCATATCCTTCTATTCTTTAATGCCTCATGTGCTGATCTAGCTTTCCCTTCAAAGCATCTATACTACTCACCGTAATTCCACCATGTGGTAGCTACAAAAAAAGCATGGGAGGCTGGGAATTTTGCGGCAAGTAACTCACCTCCTGACTTCCCCAAAGTCTATTCACCATCTACAAATTAAGAGTTGATGGAATACTCTCCACTTGCCTGGATAAGTGCAGTTCCAACAACATTCGAAGTTCAGCATCACCCAGGACAAAGCGGCCTGCTTGATTGGAACTCCATCTACCACCTTCAACATTCACTCCCTCCACCGCTGATACGCAATGGCAGTAGTGTGTACCATCTACAAGATGCATTGCAGCAACTCGTCAGATGCATTGTAGCAACTCGGCATCCTTCAACAGCACCTTCCAAACCCTCAACCTCTACCACCTAAAAGGACAAGGGCAGAGACACATGGAAACATCACCACCTGCAAGTTCCCTGCAAGCCACATACCATCTTGACCTGGAACTATATCGCCATTTCTTCACTGTTGTTGGGTCAATATCCTGGAACTCCCTTCTTAACAGCACTGTGGGTGTACCTACACCAGATGGACTGCAGCGGTTCAAGAATGCAGCTCACTACCACCTTCTCAATAGCAATTAGGGATGGGCAACAAATGCTGGCCACATCCTGTGAAAGAATAAGTAAAAAAAGCATTCTCTGAAGGGCAATGGAAATTATAATCTGTGCATTGGATGAAAACCTCACTTTGTTTCCATTGGTTCTTGCAAATTTGTTTAATCTGCTCAGTGATGCGAACAACTGCAGGGAAAACTACTGAGAGAAATCTCAGTGCAATTTCTCCCTGATGCTGAAAGTGATGCAGTTACATTAATTTCATATTGCAATCGGCATAATTCAGCTTTGACACTCCCAGGATCCCATGAGTTCAAAAATATTTGGTGCAAATTTTAATATGGCTGGGTAAAGAATGAACCCTTAATGTGTCTGTCTGAAATTCCTCTGCTATTTTAACTGAATATTTATTTTAAATTGGTTAATGTTACTATCACAGGAATTCAGTGCAGACTCGTTGAACGCTTGTTCGCTTTTGTCCCACAATGTAACATCAAGGCCTTGGATTTTTTTTCCCACCCTGGAGAACTGAAATGCCCTTGAAATTACACTTGCCCATAGTAACATCTGAATCTTTAAGCATTTTGCCAGAATTCATTTGTGTGCTATTTCAACAGAGACCTAAACCTGTTTATTTTAAAAGGGTTAACTTCTCTGTTATAAATAGTGCACAAAGGCACTTCCTACAAACATTCTGAAGGCTCGGCCACTAATGTGGCCCAATTTAATTGCAAAGCTTTTGCCAAATGTTGTACTTTCCAGTGGCTCAGATATTAATGTCACAGGAGGATGTCCAGTCTTTCTAAAACTTCTCTCGCCTAAGTGCCTCAGTAGCTACATTATTGGGGTTTAATCACTGAAATATTTTGACGCTTTTAATCAATGGAACAATATTGAGGCGCATCCACCCCCAGGTTGAAGGGGCCAAGGCCCTTAGCGCAGGACGACAGCAATGTGGAAAAGAATAGGATATGAGGTGAAGTAAATCAGGAAATAGTGATTAGGGGATGCCAAGCTTATGACCTCTCCGCTATTCCTGTTGGCTTTTGCAATACATTAAGAAGTGAAGATTATTCATACTACGTTCTGCCTGAAGAGCCAAGCAATAATTTATGATTCACACAGCTCTGGAACAGCACAGTAATGTTTCTTGAACCTGTAATATATAATCCTGAGATTCAGGCTTTTTTTGTTGCACATTGTAAACTGCCTTTATAAATATTGTGGAGTGTAAGACATATCCAGAAATCCTACGGGTTTTGGGTAGCTTATGGTTTACAGAATGGGAAATTCAAAACAGTTGTTATTCTTTCATACCTGAACACTGATAATGGCAGGGGATTGTTCCAAGATGAGGAGCTGGCTGTTGATGCTATTGCCTGGTTGAAAACCCATGCAAATTATATGACCATAGGGAGGGGACAGAGTGCACCAGAGCTTGAACATGATCCTATCCAGGCCCACCATCCACACATACACATTTGCACACATGAATGTGCACAAACAGGCATGCTTACTTTTCAGTAGCAATCCCTGGAAAGCAGGTAAATCCTTGCCTGAATCTTACCCTCGTTATCCATGGGAAGAACTATACCACCCTAATTGTTGCCCAGGCTGCGATCAGCTAACTCAGCATAGAGCCAGAATTGGAAGTGTCCTGCCAGGGCCGGTGCAAACACTCGGCAAACTTCTCACCCGGTTTTAACAACATTTACTGAGATACATACAGATTTCCATGTATTTACGTTGCAGTCTTCCCCAAAATCCCTCATTCTGCTTATGCGACAGTTTTACAAATTTGTAAATCTACATGACAATTCCAAAACTACGAACCAGTAAATAATTCAAAAAAATGTAATTTAATCTAGCCCTTTAATC
This sequence comes from Cetorhinus maximus, assembly GCF_964194155.1. Taxonomy (NCBI): domain Eukaryota; kingdom Metazoa; phylum Chordata; class Chondrichthyes; order Lamniformes; family Cetorhinidae; genus Cetorhinus; species Cetorhinus maximus. The sequence continues at coordinate 16,278,084 of NC_135893.1, read as the reverse complement.
TTTGTGTAAATAGCACATAAGATCATCTAGTAACTGTTGCAGGGACACACAGTATTACATCATGTGAGCCATATTACACATTATAATGTGCATTTCTTCTAGTACATATCCTGTGAAAAATGTAGAACATCATAATCTCCTTTTTCATGTAAAATATACCTGATTATAAATGCAGAATTTTTATTCATACTAATGCACAATATTCATTTTTGGAAGTTAATTGTGGTGGGAGGGGGATTCGCAAGGCTCAAAGTTCACCTCGGGCACCTTATGCTCTTGCACTGGCCCTGTGTCCTGTTCTCTTCCCCACCCAGTAATGAATTCATTTTAATTTTCACAGCTAGGTTTGTTTATTTAATCCCTTGCCCCAACCCTCTTCATGACTGATGCCATTTTTTAATTGAAAGGGCAGGCTGTTGGCCTAGTCCAGACCTCTACCAACTTAACTCAATAACAAATCATCGGGCAATGGGTGAAAGTGGCCCCTTTGACCTGCTGTTTATTTGTCTGTCTTGCTCCTTCCTGAAAACTTGGCTTTTATTAGGGGTGCATTAGTTTGAGGAACTGTGGGTAGAATACTTATATTTAAATTTCAAGCCTAGCAACAGCACTAAGAGGATCATTTCTTGAGATTGAGCAGAGCGTGTGGTGGGTTTAAAAGAAGCTCTGCTCTCCTGCACTGTCCTGACAGCCAACATCAATCTTACCTTTAGAAAGAACTCCAACCCCTTCACTACACCCACACACTTACCTTTCAGTCTCTGAAGACCAAGGCTGCTGATTTTAATTGCTGAATGTAGGCCATGCTTTTGCTGTGGGCCGTTGTCCATTGAGGATTCCAGTACATTTGAAATTTCTGAAGCATATTTTACTCAGATTGCTTAACAGGTAGGAGACATTCATCCTGTTTACTTGAGCTGAAGCATTACGTGGGACTCCGGAGGGAAGGAATGCTGCTTCAAGTTGGGCTTTGGCACATTTTTGTATTTCACTTTGACCAAACTTGGCTTGTTAATAATATCCTTTTGGTGGTGTAACACACAAAAAAGATAACAGATACCTCAGGGGATTAATTTTAAAGAACAGGCTTTGCTTTTGTGATTTGGGATGACATTTAAGCAACCCCGTTACACTACTAACCTGTAACAATGCTTAATGAAACATATTCGACACCAATGTTTTGCTCGAGGTTCTGGTCGTTGGGAAGTTTATTGCTGAGTGAGAGTTGACTTGAAAGAAAAAGAAAGAATTGAGCTTATGTAGCACCTATCATGATCACCTGTCATCTTAACTAGCTGTACAGCCAATGAAGTAGTTTTTTTGAAGTAGTCACTGTTGCAGCATAGGAAACGTGACAGCCAATTTGCACACAGCGAACTTCTACAAACAGCAACTTGTTAATGACCAGATAATCTGCTTTTGTGATGTTGATTAAGGGATAAATATTGGTCAGGATATTGGGGATTCCTCCCCTTGTCTTCTTTAAAATAGTGTCATGGGAACTTTTCTGTCCATCTGAGAGGGCAGACAAGACCTCAGTTTAACATCTCATCTGAAAGATGGCACCTCTGACAGTATAGCATTCCCTCAGTACCGCATTGGAGCATCGGCCTTGGCTTTTGTACTCAGGTTCTGGAGTGGGACTTGAAACCACAACTTTCTGACTCAGAGAGTGCTACAACTGAGCCACAACTGAAACAGAAAGCAAGATTCTTTCCCTCTCATCCTAAATTTTTTTGCTACCCTCCTTAAGATACAAAGGACCCCTCAAATATCTCATCTGAAAATCCTTTTTTCCCTTGGGCAGTGAGGATCTGCAAGCTCTTCATGTGGGTGTATCACAGCCAAGCTTGTCACATCTCCCCACAATGTTCTCACATATGCACTTTCCAGCAGGAGTCACTAGAAAGTCAGGAGTGAGAAATTTATAAAAAAAACCAGAATATGCTGAAGAACACTGGCCAGGCAGCATTTATGAAGAGAGAAACAGAGTTAACATTTCAGGTCAATGACTTTCCATCAGGACTGGAAGATGTTAGAAATTGAACACCCTTTACTTAGTACAGGACCACAGTGGAGGGGGAATCCTCAGCTCCTGGGGTAAAGCAAATACATTTCAGAAACCCTGGTGTAAAAAGTTGAGCAGATGTGACAAAGACAGAGACACTGTGAGTCCTTCCAGGAAATGGGGTGGGAGGAAGTGCAACCAAGTTACCTGAGTTTGTGGGCTTATAGGAAAGATTAGCTCCAGAACTGGAGATAGCAAAGATCAGGAATGGAAGGGTCAGAGATTCACCTTGTGAAGGCGAGGGAGGGGTGGAAGTCGGAAATAAGGAAGCTGTATGATTTTTTTCCGTTTTGTTGTCTTTGAAGTGGGTAGAATTTGGAAAGCATGTCGAAACAAATTCAATATTAGCTTTTAAAAGGGAATTGGATAAATATTTGAAGGAAAAATAAGTGTAGGGATATGGGGAAATAGCAGCGAGTGCGGAACTAACTGGATTATTCTTCAGAAGAGCCAATGCAGACTCGATGGGCTGAATGGCCTCCTGTGCTGTACTATTCTATAATTCTATGATTCCAGAGGTGCTTAAAGGCCAATTAAGGAACCCCAACTGTCATCCAGATAGGACCAGCTAACCCAGCTCAGAATGGGAATTGATCATTGTACCTTCTAAGGCTTAGTAAGGCACAGGGCATTGCATTAACCAACTGAGTCTGCAGCAGAGCTGAGTAAGCAAGCCCCACGGAAATTAGAGAGCAATATTGTAGAGTAGATCAGTAGGCAGTCTATTTGGTTAGCCTAAGTAAAGCAATAACTTACAATGTGACTTGTATTAGAGTCACAGACACTTGGATATTGGATGTGGAGTTTACTGGTAATCAAGTACCGATTACCTACACAGTAAACTTGCAGTAATGAAGTTACAGCAACTAATCTTCATGGACGAATCCTAACACTTGAGACCAGCATATTGTCTGTCAGAGCTCCTGTGGTTTCCACAGCAGTAAGAACCAATCAGAAAAATAAAAATCCCTCTCATCCACCCCACATACACTGAATAATAGATACCAGTGGGCGGTTGCATCACCATAACTAGGGATACCGTTCTAATGGGATAGAAGAGATTCAGTTCTACTTTTATCTCACCTAGGAGGCAGAAGCACTGGAGCAAGTAGAAAAAAAATTTAAAGGATGGTACAAGAACTGAGAGATTGGAGTTCTCAGGAAAGAGTGAACAGGCTGGAGCTTTTTCTTTAGATAAGAGAAGATAGACTTAGAGGTGATTTGATAGAGGTTGACAAAGTTATGACTGGGTTGGATGGGATAGATGTGAAGAGAATATTTCCACATGTGGGAGAATCCAAAACCAGGGGTCATAAATACAAGATAGTTACTATTAAATCCAATAGGGAAATAAGGAGAAATTTCTTCAGTCAGAGAATGGTTAGAATATGGAACTCACTATCATATGAAGTGGTTGAGACAAGTAGCTTAGATGCTTTCAGAAAGAAACTAGACAAGTACATGAGAGAAAAGGAAATAGAAAGCTACGGGTAGATGGAATGCAAGGAGACTTATGTAGAGTATAAATACCAACAGGGACTATTTGGACCTGTTTCCATGCCCTATATTCTTGTGTAATTCTATTCTAGGATTTTGTTTTTTGATGTGGGGATAGCATTCTGTGATTCCATTTATAGTTGGACCTGTTGTTTACAAGACTGAATATGTCACGTTTAGTAATTATTATCTAGGATTTCAGGACATTCTGGGATTTTTATAGGTATGTTGGGGATCATATTCATCAATTCCCATCTTAACCTGCTGTCCAGCCCTGTTCCTGAAAAGCAGAAAGCGTGGCTGATGTCTCTTCTCCCTAGGACTGAGGGCATTTGTAAATGTCCCTAAACTTCTCCAACGTGTCCTCCTCCTTTGAGACACTCCTTGAAACTTACCCCTTTGTCTGAGCTTTTTGGACACCTATCTTAATATCTCCAAGTGGCTTGATGTCAAATTTAAAATAAAAACAGAAAGTGCTGGAAGTATCCAGCTCAGGCAGCATTTGTGGAGAGAGAAACAGGTCAATAACCTTTTATCAGAACTGATGAAAAGTCATTGACCTGAAACATGAACTCTGTTTCTCTCCACAGATTCTGCCAGACTTGCTGAGTGTTCCCAGCATTTTCTATTTTTTTTTCTGATTACCAGAATCTGCAGTGTTTTGCTTTTGTATTGGTGTCAAATTTAGCCTGATAATACTTACGTGAAGTGCCACGTTTTAACGGGTGTGAAATACATAAAGTTGTTGTTGTTGCCCCCAGCTGGCACATCATCAGTTCTGGGGAAGAACAGGTATTCTCTTTTATTTTAATCTAAAAGACAAACTTGTTGCCCCATCATGTCCACATCATGCCGATAACCTGCATCCTTTTTGTATTCTTGTTAATGATTCCATGGCACTATGTGAAGAAGTGCTGGGAGTTCCCTGGCTGTCCTGGCCAACATGCATTGCTCAAACTGACATCACCAAAAGCAGCTCAGTTGGCTGTTCACCTCACTGCACATTGTGGGGATTTGTGGTGGCCAAGATATCTGCCATCCTTGTGCCCAAAACAACAGTCACTACTTTACAGTGATTTACCTTGTGTGAAAATGCTTAATTTGAAACATGCCGGAAAGATGGAAAATGGTGCTTATTTAAATATAACACTTCCTTTGTATTGTTTGGAATTCACTACCCAAGAGAGGTATGGATGCTCAGTTGTTGAGTATATTCAAGATGGAGAGTGATAGATTTTTGGACATTAATGAAATAGAGGGATATTGGGATAGGGCAAGAAAGTGAAGTTGAGATAGGATCATATTGAATGGCGGGCTCGAGGGTTGCATGGCCTACTCCTGCTCCTATTTCTTATCTTCCTGTCTTCTTGCATTTGGAGTTGAGAGAAGCACCAAGACAGGCTGTGGAAGGGTGTGTGTTATACAGATGCCTCATGATGAGTGATGACTCACTGTTTTATCCTTGGATTTGTTTGGGAGTACATTGAACGGGTGTTACAATGACTTTCCTCAACAGCTGCTTCAAGTTCAAACAGGCGTGCAATGTTACGAACAACATGGTTCTCTGTGGTGCGTCGCTAAAAATGCTAGTGGCAAAAAAATGGTAGCAGAGAGGTGCTGCTGCTGTTGACAGCTGTTCACCTTATGAAGGATTCTGTCCTCAAGGAAACGACTTAAGACCACGGGGGGTTGGAAAGCATTCTGTGTGCACTACAGGAAAGTCAAAGAAAAATTATGCCTTTGTTCCTTGTCTCACGCTCTCCCCTAGCTTTTTTCCCCTTCTCTTCTGAAGGCTTTGATTCTTGCTGGGACACTCACAGTCCTTCAGTTTCTCACCGAGTTGGCTATCCCTCATACAAGAGCGAGGTCGGTGACTGTCAGTAACTTATTCAATTATAGTAGTGTCACTAATGAACCCATTTCTTTGCTGATCTGGTCTTCAGGAGCTGTCACTGCATAGCAATTGGAACAGGAATCATATAAATTTCCTCCCCCACCACCCTCCACCCTGCCCCCCTCCTCGGTATGAGGAGATTGAAGCCAATTGTTGTACCCAGTTGAGGTCACTAACTTAGGATAGACCAGGGATCAAAGTTCAAAGCACGTGCTCAGTGTGCCTAAGCAGGGCTCCTTGCCCACAAGACCATTGGGGGAGCACTGCATGTTCTGTTTATATCATACGTCTGATAAGCTAAACAACTTGCTATATTAGCCTGGATCTGCTTCTGAATTATTGCTAATTCTGGGTGAAGTTGGGATCAATGTTGATAGGCCGCTTAGCCAAGGGCACTCATTCCTACCCTTTCCGTGGGGAATTGGCACTCTTGCTGCCATTCTTCATTCTCACAAATGCTCAGCATCTCACCCAGTGACAACTCTTTCTGATGGTCTCACTGATTCCTTGTGAATGGACCCGCTCTGCTGGAGCCTGCTCAGGTAAAATACCAGCATGGAGTTGGTGAGAACAACAGCAGCTGTGGATCAGGAAATGTCCAGTTGTTCATTGGACTATCTGGTCTCTTCCTCTAAGGAATCTCAAATAAATGCGGTGGGTGGACTTGTTAAAGGGAACTTGTAGTGTTTTTGGGAGAAGAATTCAGGTGCAGATATTTCTGTGTCTCCAATCCGCTTTGATGGAATGAAAGCATAGTCTCGCAACTGGAATGGACTGACATGATATAATACGGGGCAGCCTCAATACAATTTCTAGTGGGCAGGAGTCCATAGTTAAGAAAATTAGCTTATAATTTAGTACTAACTAAGCAGGATGACTTGGTGAGTGCACAGGCAAGGCAAGTGTTAGAAATAGAAGTGTCATAGCAGTATATCAGGGACACTATTCTGAAGTAGGAGTTAGGATAACTTGTTGGGAAGGAAGGAGGTTTACTCTCAAAAGATCACAATATAGTCACTGATAGAGAAAGCCATTTGACCTGTTCTTAAGAGAGATTGAAGCTGGGATTGCTGCCCTTCGAGCAGCAATGATTAAGGTGTGACTAATAGAGATAATTTAAATTATATGAGGTTTTGATAGAGCAAGTAGGGAAAAGCTGTTTCCTCTGGAAAATAAGTCTGTTAGCAGAGGTCATAGAATTAAAATAATTGGCAATAGCAGGAATGAGGAAGCTTTTTTCACATCTTTGTTAAGATCTGGAATGCACTACCTGAAAAGGTGGGGGGAAACAGATTACTTGAAGAGCTCTAATTTTCATGGTAATGGGGTATGGAACTAATTGGACAGCTCTTCCAAAGAGCTGGCACTGTACACAATAGGGCAAATGGCTTTCTTCTGTGCTGTAAGATTCTATGGTTCAAACTCACCTATTCAGAAATGATCCATTGTTTCCCATTTCAGCATTTGATTGTTCCTCAAGTGATTCCAGAGTTTTTGCATCCAATGCTCTATCTGGGAGTCCATTCAATATACTGATCACTTTTTATGTGTAGAAGTTCCTAACATCAGTCTTAAATCTGTCCTTTACATGCTTGAACCTCTATCTCCTTGTCTTATTTAGTTTTTACCTTATTTATACCATTTGCTATCTCATGTGCCTTCATAAAGTCATTTCTCAGGGACCTCCTGTCAAAGCTGAAAAGCCAATATTTCTCCAGTGTTACATCTAGCTTCTTAATTCTGTTTCTTTTCTGTGAACTGACTTAAACTGGATCAAGGCATCAATCTGACCAGATGTCTATCTATACAGTTTGAGCATATCTGTCTGACACTCTGGCCTTTAGCTTATATAGTTAGACATTCTATTTGCTTTGGTGATTGCTGCTGTATATTAGACACTCTCCAGTTGACCCAAGCTATAGATGCTTTACCGAAAGGGTTAATGTAAAGTGTGTTACCCTGGCCTCTATGGGGGAAAAATTGATCTTGGACAGTTGTAGCGCAAAGTGATAAGGAATCAGTTGTGCAGTTTATACCCCACCTTTCCCACTGAAGTTGGTAGAAAAGAAAATAGCGCCGGATATAAAATGCATGACCAATTTGTTATCGCCCACTTTGTGCTACAGCTACCCAGGACGAATTTCACCCCCTCTATCTCTTTCGTTACTTTATTCCTCTCCAGTAGACAAACTGATTCTGCCAGTAGAATTTCCTGGGATGAGCTTGTAGCATAGCTGAGACTTTCTGCTACAATTTGATGCAGCATTGCTCCCGTAAACATGAACAGCACCACAGGAAAGTCAGAGTTTTATATAACATTATTTTGAAATCCCCCTGGCACGCCAGCATATTATCAATTATATTTGGAATGAATTTTTCTGTGCATTGTTTATTCAGAGGATTTCCTTTCAACAGAGAAGGGCTCTGCTGATGTTGTCCTATGATGCTTCTTCATTCATTGATTAATGAAATAAGCCATCTGCTAACCTGAAATATTTTTCTCCATGCTGCTTCCCAGAGGCTGTGAAATGTTTTATATTGGATAATGTATCATCAACAGATTTGAGTCATCTTCTTGCTTGGATTATGTTCACTCCCAGGATTATCAGTTCACAGGGCCTTGCGACTAAAATTAGGAAGGTGTCTCTCTCTGGCTATCAGCAGGTTGATAAAGATAGTTCTTGCCCATGAAAGGTGGCAGGATTGACCCCCAAGTCTCTGTTGAATTAGCTTATCTTAGCCAGGAGAACTGTTGAGGTGCTAAATTTGGCCTCGGTTCCTTGGGCTTGGAAGGAGAAAATTTAACCTTGCTCCCTGTCTCCGGTCACCATTCTATTCAATGATCTCTGCTGGAATGTTTCGTGGGGAACAGGACAAGGCTAAGCCATGATGCCTCTGCAGTCAATTAGCCTCATGATGATCACACATGAGGAGTAGTCACTTGGCCAGGTACTGGAGAGTAGTCGTTGTCTCAGCACGGATAAGAGAATCCAGGGAGAAAATGGGATGTGATCATGCACAATAGGAATAAGACTCCTAATAGACACTGTGCAGCCACAAATAAAATGCTAAGTAAGACGTAGAAGAGCCTCACACAGTACATTAATATTAATTTCTAGCTGTAGAGATTAACAATGTGGTAAATGAAAAATTGTGAGACCTTTTTAAAAAGCAATCATTTTGAATTTTGTGAATCGAGGAGCTCATAGAGTCTCCATTCTGCTAAGCAATTCCTGATCGTTGGTTTTACTGGAACCTATTTGAACAACCAAAATAATTAGAAAAATCTATTCTGGATGTAAAACTTCTAAAATAATGAGTGATATGTGCTAATATATTAAACAGTACAGATGCTTGGCTACTGCCCTGATATTTTTTCCCTTTACAGTGGTCTTCCCATGGTTTGTTTCTTGAGCACACAACCCCTTATGTTACCCACCTTTACCAGTACCAAAGGATATAACAGTACAGAAGAGGCCATTCAATCTATCGAGTTGTCATTCTCCACATAAACCACCTTGTCTAGTCCCATTCCGCTACACACACCACATGGCCTTTGATGTTACTCTTTTTCAAGAAACTAGGGAATTTATTTTCAAAAGAATTTGTCAACCAGGCCTTAAACACTACATGTCCCCTCCTAAACCTCTCTGCTTCTCTCTCTTCCTTTTAAGATGCTTCTTAAAACCTATCTCTTTGACCAATCCTGTCGTAATATCTCCTTTGGTGGTTTGGTGTCACATTTTGCATCATAAAGCTCCTGTGAAATGCCTTGGATTTTTAAAATTCTTTCTTGGGATGTAGGTGTTACACGCAAGCCCAACATTTGTTGCCATCCCTAATTGCCCTTGAGAAGGTGGCGGTGAACTATCTTCTTGTACTGCTGCAGCCCATCTAGTGCAGGTGCATCTCTGGTCCTGTTAGGAAGGGAGTTCCAGGATTTTGATCCAGTGACAGTGAAGGAACAGCAATATAGTTACAAACCAAGATGGTGTGTGGCTTGCAGGGGAACTTGTAGGTAGGTGGTGGTATTCCCATGCATCTGCTGCCTTTGTCCTTTGAGGTGGTAGAGATCCCGGGTTTGAAAGGTGCTGTCGAAGGAACGCGTTGAGTTGCAGCAGTGCATCTTGCATATAGTACACACTGCTGCCACTATGCATCAGTGGTGGAAGGAGTGGAGGAATGTTTAAGTTGGTGGATGGGTTGCCAATCAAGTGGACTGCTTTGTCCTGGATAGTGTCAAGCTTTGGTGTTGTTGGAGCTGCTCTCATCCAGGCAAGAGGAGGGCATTCCATCACACTCCTAACTTGTGCCTTGTAGATGGTGGACAGGCTCTGGGGAGTCAGGAGGTGAGTTACTCACCTCAGAATTCCAAGCCTATGACCTGTTCTTGTGGCCACTGTATTTATATGGCTGGTCCAGTTCAGTTTCTGGTCAATGGTAACCCCCAGGATGTTGATTTAAGCGGATTCAGTGATGGTAATTCCATTGAATGTCAAGATGAAATTGTTAGATTCTCTATTGCTGAAGATGGTCATTGCCCAACACTCTTGTGGCTTGAGTGTTATTTGCCATTTATCAGCCCAAGCCTGAATGTTGTCCAGGTCTTGCATATGGACATGGATTGCTTCAGTATCTGAGGAATTGTGAATAGTGCTGAACATTGTGCAATCATCAGGGAACATCCCCATTTCTGTCCTTATGAGGAAGGGAAGGTCATTGATGACACAGCTGAAGATGTTTTAGCCTAGGACACTCCCCTGAGGAACTCCTGCAATGATGTCCTAGGCCTGAGATGATTAGCCTCCAATAACCACAACCATCTTCCTTTTGTGCTAGGAATGACTCCAACCAGTGGAGAATTTTCCGCCTGATTCCCATTGACTTCAATTTTACCAGGGCTTCTTGATGTTGCATTTGGTAAAAATGCTGCCTTGATGTCAAGGGCAATCACTCTGACCATCCCTCTTGAGTTCACTTTTGCCTGAAAATGGTTACAAATACTTCACCCTTGTCTTTTGCACCAATGTGCTGGGCTACCCCATCATTGAGGACGGGGATATTAGTGGAGCCTCCTCTTCCTGTTAGTTGTTTAATCATCCACTGCCATTCACGACTGGATGCAGCAGAGTTGCAGAGCTTTGATCTGATCTGTTGGTTGTGAGATCACTTAACTGTCTATTGCGTGCTGCTTCTGCTGTTTGGCATGCAAGTAGTCCTTTGTTGTAGCTTCAACAGGTTGACTGCTCCTGATGCTGCTACTGGCATGCCCTCCTGCACTCTTCATTGAACCAGGGTTAATCCCTTGGCTTGTTACTAATGGTAGAGTGAGGGATGTGCTGGGCCATGAAGTTACAGATTGTGGTTGAATGCAATTCCGCTTCTGCTGATGGCCCACAATGTCTCATGGATGCCCACTTTTGAGTTGCTAGATCTGTTTTGAATCTATCCCATTTAGCACAGTGGTAGTGCCACACAACAAGCACTGTGTGGTTGTCACTCCTACCAATATTGTCATGGACAGCAGCATCTGCGATAGCTAGACAGTGGGATTGGCATTACTGCTGGCTCGAATTGGCCCAAAATTAGCGTTCAAACATGTTATCTCTTGAACGAAGTGTCGCAGCATAAATAACATTTGATAATTAGCTGAAGCCTGACCTTACGATGGATATTTAATTACATTTAAAAAGATTTAGTACTTAATGTAAGTACCATAACAACAATAATCTGTGAAATTATGGCTGATATTTATGGGTCCGTCTGGGCGGGGACAGGGCTGTAAAATGTGGCGAGCCATTCTAAACTTCGTTGACTTCAGCGGGACCGTAAAATCCCGCTGGTATAGAATTCCTCCCTATGTGTGCGCATCTTAGTAAAGTCTGATGTGAAATACTTTTACAAGGGCTTGGGGCCCTTTAAGGACATAAATGAACAAATTGATTGTCTTCTACCTTACTCTCTTTGCAAGTGTTTCTATCAAAACGCAATCCACTGAATCTCACTGTATTATCTGTTTAGGTCTTCAGGCAGTTGCATTCTCAGGAGCTGGTGTGTAAGTGAAGAGATAAGAGAGCAGCCAACTTGCCCGAGTTTTAGCTGTAACAAAAGATTTTCAAAAAAGCAGTAATGTGTGGCATTTGTCTTTCCCTTGTTTATCGATCTATCATTGCAACAGAAGTTCTGTGTTGGCAAAATTTAAGTTGAAAGAGTAGTGTGTTGTGTAATAGCTTCTTACCCGAGTGTTTAACCCTTTGTTAGCCAGTGTTCTGATTCTTTGCCTTTTATAAGAAGAAAGAGTGAGGAAGGGCTTTGTTGAAAAACTAACCTGGTCAAAGTTATCTTTTTGTATGTGGGGGTGATGGTTGTTACAATTTAGTCTTCTTCCATTCCATGTTCATCATAAGAGGCAGTTTCCATTGGCAGTCTGTGCCAAACTTTGAATACAAAACATAACCTTATATCTGAAGTGGTTGGACATATTGTGTCAGGGTTACCAAATGCCTCTTGTACTGCAGGTCTATGTACCATACAGTCCTCAATGTTCGGTCATCTGTAGAAGACCATGCTAACAGACCATATGGTTCAGGCTAAAATGCTTAATCAACTTTATTGCAAAGTATAAATTTATATAGGAGCAAACTTAATCAGCCCATAAAGTACAAATACCCACTCTCACTGAAGCATTTGCTGAAACCAAAATACCGTTTCAGATTATTATAGCAACTTGACAGCCCATGTTTTCTGATTCATATGTTTGCAAATAAAGTACTTCAATGAAGGATAGTTAATATGCTAAACATAACTTTTGTTTCCCTGAGACTAAAGCAATAAGTGATTCATTAGCATTATCTTGATAATTGAGAAGACACCTGTCATCCAATTGTGTTGGAAAGCTCATTGATCCCTGTTTGTGAGCAGGATGCAGATATCAAAATATCAGTTTAACTTTTGCAACAGAAACAGTAATTGAGGCAGAAAGTTACTAGAAAAGGTATACACAAAAAGGCAGAATGCAGAGTAGTAAGTCTGTTTAACAACAATAACGTGTGTTTATACAGTGCCTCTAATACAGGAAAGCATCCCAAGGTGCTTCATAGGAGCAATTAACAAACCAAGTTTGACACCAAGCCACATAAGGAGACATTAGGACAGATGAACAAGAGCTTGGTCTAAGAGATTGGTTTCAAGGAGCATCTTAAAGGTGGAGACGGAGGCAAAGAGGTTTTGGAAGGAATTCCAGAACTTAGTGCTTTGACAGCTAATGGCACGACTACCAATAGTGGAGCAATTAAAATTGGGGATGTTTAAGAGGCCAGAATTAGAGGAGCACAGAGCCTCAAAACTTTATATGGCTGCCGGAGATTACATAGGTAGAAAGGCACCTTTGTTTGAAAACAATGATGCAAATTTTAAAATTAAGGCATTAATGGATTGGGAGTCATTGTAGGTCAGCGATCACAGGGACGATTGGTGTGAGTTAGGATATGGGCAGTAGAGTTTGGATGAGCTGAAGTCTATCTAATTGACCCACTAATGTGGGGTAATGTAGTGTGGAAATATGGTAGAATTGTTAGGAGTTAGATTGGTGATGACATAGAGACAATTAAAGAGGAGGAATTATATTTTGTTTTAAGAGCGAAATGCATCAGACTCAGGATAAAGATATGGTAATGAAGTTACCCAGTGCAAGAACATCCCAGATTCAATTCCCAGTCTCCGGTGTTAGTTAGCCTTAGTCTGGGAAGCACTAGTGGAGCTACAGTTGGCTTCAGCATTCCAGAGAGAGGGAAGAGAATGATCCAGACAGATGTTCAAGGGCTGTATCAGGAAATAGTGCATCACTTATGAATCTCCTCCATAAAGTCCATTCATAAGATTTGAGCCTTTCAGTCATGAAGAATGAGCACTTAGAGACACCTGAAGACTCTGGCACCATTGTGAGTAGGAATAAATGTACTGAAGGCAGTAAGGTTGGGGAGAGAAGGTGTAATGTACACGAAAATGGATAATTCTCTAAATGTAAAATCAGCGTCAGTCCTAAAGACTGAAGCGTGACAGGTTTGTTTTCGAATGGGGAGAAGTGCCTTTATAACTGTTTTATTCGGGTCCTGTATCCCCATTTCCAACCCTGTTTCCTCCTTGAAATATTGCAGGCCCCAGAATGGCTCCATGATCCTATACAACAGGAAGAAGGTGAAATACAGAAAGGATGGCTACTGCTGGAAGAAACGGAAAGATGGGAAAACTACACGGGAGGATCACATGAAGTTGAAGGTGCAGGGTGTGGAGGTAAGGGCTGCAGTAACACTCTCGAGTCTGTTTTGTACTTTTCCCATTAAATTCCTGCTGAGAAAATCAACCCTGCGACTGATTTAAAGGAATATTGGAAGGGGCCGTGCTGTGACATCTCCTCACTAGTCTGATTGGTGACAAACCTACCGTTTCACTTGTCATTACCACAGTTACACAAAAAAACAATTTTAAGAATTACTGAGTTGACAGAACACTTGAAACTCAAGCCCCTTGATGCTGTTTCAAATCTTAGAGCCTGCTTATAATGTAATAAAAAATGACTTTTATCAAAGCTGTTTGTTTTTTTTTTCCCCCCTTCCCTTCGCTGAGACTTCCATAAATCCCACTATTCTGAGTTGAGAGAACAAGCTGGCAATCTGATCTCAGCCTTCCTGCCAAACTCCTAAAGGACAATAGCAGCTTGTATTTTCATCACACCCTTTGCATAATGCAGTGTCTCATTCAATGGGAGTGGTTGTGGGAATAGGATAGGAAGCAGGGGTGAAACATCATCTGACCAAAAGATATCCAAGGTGTATTTGATTTTATAGGAAATCCTTGAAGAGAGATGTCAAGGTAAAGTGATTTAGGGAGTGAATTCCAAAGACATAATACAGTGGTGGAGCAGGGGTGAGCAGTCATGAGGAAAGGTACAAATATTAGCCCATCGACACTGTTCATCCTTTTCTCTCTTTCTGTACTTTTGCCAATTAAATGGCCTTCCTATTTCTTGAACTTTGTTGCTGAAAGGACTGAAAGCAGCCTCCTCCCCTGAGCCCTTCCAACAACCCTTCGGTTTGTTTGTCGGGCAGTCTGTGGCACCATCCCAATTGTTATAGGAGAGTAGTGTTTTTGGTACACTGGACTAGCACTGTGCAGGTCATGAGTTCAAACCCCGCTGTGGCAAATTGTGAAATTGAATTCAATAAATCCGATAACTTATGGGTTGGCACTGGGAAAAAATTATCATGGAAGTTGCTGGAATGTCCTAAAAACTCAACTGATTTGCTAACCTCCTTTAGGATAGGGAATCTGCTGTTCCTATCCAATCTGGCCTACATGTGACTCTGGTCCCACACAACGTAGTTGACTCTCAATACCCACCAAGCATTTAGGGGCAATAGATTAAAATAAAATGCCAGGGTTATCTAGGTTTCCTCCCAAGGAAATTCCCCAAGGCTCCTTCCACAGCACTTTCCAAACATGTAACCTCTACCACCTAGAAGGACAAGGGCAGCAAATGCATGGGAACACCACCACATGCAAGTTCCCCTCAAAGTCACACAGCATTCTGAATTGGAACTATATTGCCATTCTTTCACTGACACCGGGTTAAAATCCTGGAACTTCCTTTCTGACAGCACTGTGGGTGTATCTGCAACATATGGACTGCAGCGGTTCAAGAAGGTGGCTCACTGCCACCTCCTCAAGGACAAGTAGGGGTGGGCAACAAATGATTGCCTAGCCAATGATGCCCACATCCTGCAAAAGAATATAAACAATATCTCATGGCTCAGGTTAGGAGTTGGGTAGAATACAGAGCCCAAACCACTAGTCTTCCACTCTAATGTACTAAGTCTTCAAGTGCTACATTTCTCGATGGAACAGTGTCCCCTGTCCAAATTTTTTTTTACCATGAGGTTGAGAATAAAACACTTGCCAACTGAGTGAGCTGCAGTTAGATCTTTTCTACATGGTGAGGCAACAGTATTACATGGAATCTGTTAGATTTTTGTGAAGCACTTCTTTGTTCATTACCTGACTCTGACTGCACAGAAAAGAACATGTTGGTGGATGTAAGTTCAAAGGTCAAAAGAAGACTTTTTGCACCCCAGATTGCTCAGTGGGTAATTGCTGTGTTGTATTAAGCCAGATGGAAAGTCATAAATGCGAACCCCAGCTTGCACTGAAATAGTTGATCAGAACCAGCACAATAGCTGTGCTACACTTGACTCCTGCCTCTGTGGGCTAAAGCAGTGAAAATCAGGCAGTGTTCCATCTCCTAGTCATGATCCAGTGACCCCAGTTAGAAAGTGTCTGTGATTGGGTGAGGCAGAATTGGGCTTGATTGTGATCTGTGTCACAGCTGCACACTCTGACACACTGACAGATTTTCTACACTCATACTTGAAGGTGAGCCTCTTGGGGCAGATACCAAGAGGATTGTTGGTGCTCAGGACTTGGGATCCCAGTGAGAGTCAGCTGCTTCAAGAGAGGCAGTGACACTTCCGGATTGAACCACTTGTTACCTGCTTTCGAGCATGTGATATTATGACTGTTAATGGTAGGGTTAGAAAACATCAGTGCAATTGGCGAAATGGGCTACATCAATGAATGCAGAATGTCAGCAGCAAGTGACACCCAGTCACTTATAACAGAATAGCCACAGGCATCTTCAGTTTAAAAAAAAGTTCAAAGTTTATTCTGCCGTCATGTTAATTATATAATAGCATTATAGAGAAAACTGCTTGTGGGAATGTATTTGAAAACACATTTGCGCAGTGTAATGAAAAATCCTGTTACTTGTCATTTTATTAATAATTGACAATATGTTTATTAGATTTGCACGGGCAGTGAATCCACTGTGAGCTGGTAAGTACATGTGTGACATTTAAAGAGAGAGCCAGCAAATACTTCCCTGCTCCCTCAACCAGGAAATACACTGCCTGGTGCAGGGCACAGCATCATGTTGTGCTAGGTACTTTACACCAACATAAAATCCATCACTTAGCCCATTTTACCATCAAATCATTGTCTGTCTCTGTCTTATCCCTATGGACACTGTAGAAGTTGGCACTGAAAGAACAGAGTGTAGGAATCTGGCATTGAAGCCAAGATTGTTGGAGCCATGGCTTTGGTAACAGGCAGTGGAGGAGCCATGGCTATGGGAACAGATGCCTGGGGAACAGGCGGTGTATGCAATTCTAACAACCCTGAATGTCTTTTGTTGACAAGAACTTGTCTTACTTCCTACATGAAACCAATTTCACTTTTTTATCCCATTACTCATGCTGGTAGTCTGTTCCACATACTTACCACCCTTTTAGCAAAAAAGTTTCCTCCTCCATTTCCTATTTTATTTCATTGTTCTTAATTTACGCATATGACCTCTTGTGCTTAAATTCAGTACATGGCAGAAAAATGTACTTGGATTAGGGTTGCCATCCCTCCAGGATTGGACCGGAGTCTCCAAGAATTGTAGGTCAATTTCCAGGACACTGCAATCCTGGAGAAAAACCATAGGGACATAAAAAAATATAGTTTTTTTTTCAATTTTCTTTGAACAGATAGAGAAAATGGGAAATATAGGCTGTTTGATTGACAGCCAAGCATCATCCAATCGGATAATGAACCATTTTAATTTTCAAGTGGCTTAGGAAGGGAGTGTGTCACAAGGATGGACGTGTTGGCTGACTGAAGGCTGGAGCATGGGGGAAAGCTATGTGGTGAAACCTCCAGGAATACATTTAATCACAGTTGGCAAACCTAACTTGGACCCAATTTGTCCAAATGTGTGCAGGAATACAACTTTGTGGATGCTGATCTCCCTCCAGCAGCTCATCCCAACAAACCATTCTTCATGTGCAAGTCAGGGCCATGAGTATTCATAAACTACTCAACCCGGGGGGGCATCAGAGCCAAGCCCGATCCTGCTCTGTGAGCAACATCCACAGCATACACTTTCCAACAAGAGTCATTGATTAATGTTTCCTTTTGCTAATGCAGAGGCAACTGAAGCCAATTGCAGCATCCATACCTGCACCCAAGCTCAGATCAGTTAACCTGGAATGGACCAGGGATTGAACATTGGACCTTCCTGTACCTCAGTTCTACACTTCTTAATGTAGTTCCAAACAGGGCCACTAGGGGAGCTCCAATTGACATCCAAAAGCTGCACCCCTCATCTTGAATGGCATTATCAAAGAGTAAAGTGGGTTGTATTAAGCTTTACTTGGCAAGGCTGATGAGTTCCTTTAAAAGGATTATTTAAATTCTCTTTTGATGACTGGCTGCAAGTGCAAATGCCTCTTTTAAACTTGCTAAATGTGAAACCAGCCATGTAGCATACTCCTCCAGAGGAGAGACATTTTAGATGAGTAAAGCCTTAAAATAACGGCATGTAATACATGATGCTCAAGGGGTGACTTTTAAGTTCTTTTTTTTCAAATTACATTTATTTTTTGATCTGGAACAGCGTGGGACTTTGCAAGATATCAGAATCCTGGCTTGTGCAGCCTGCTTTTGGGGGACAGTGTGAATATTTAGCATTTTCAAATTTAATGCAAAAAAAATTAAGTAACCCTCTGGTGAGCAAGGTTCCTGCCCTCAGCATTGAAATTCAAGATGAGATTGTCAATCTGCTGCTGAGAACCAAACTTTAAAAGGCCATCCTTTCATCTGTCCTTAGAGCAGAGAAGGTTAAGGGGACATTTAAAGAGGTTCAAACCCATGAGGGGTTTTGATAGAGTTTCCAGCGGCAGCAATATCAGCAACCAGAGGACATAGATTGGGCAAAGAACCAGAGGGGATATGAGGAGAATTTTTTTAGGCAGCAGGTTGTGTGATCTAGAATGCACTGCCTGAACGGGTGGCGGAAGAAGATTCTGTAGTAACTTGCAAAAGGAATTGGATAAGTACTTGAAGGGGAAATTTTGCAGGGAAAGACAAGGGAAGTAGGAGTAATTGGACCCTCTTTCAAAGAGCCAGCAGAGGCACAATGGACCAAATGGCCTCCTTCTGTGAAGTAACATTCAATTGAATAGAAGGTGAAACAAGTCATTTATGTCCCATTGTGATTATTTTCCTTTTTTTGCCTCTCAGTCTCATTGCTGGTTTATCTAATCTTCCAGTCTGTTGGAGATTGAAACACTCAGAAAAATAATTAATTAAAACAGAAACCAGATTTTACATTCTTTTTTGCTCATGAACCGTTTACATTTCTAACACTTAGTCACGGAGCATATCTAATACAACAGGAAAGATCACAGTTAGAAGAAATAAGCTCCTGTAAAGCAGGGCTATCAGTTTAGATGATGTGCTAGATCGGTGCTGCTCTCTAACAAACATTTAACAGAGTCGTACCAAGTCGTCTCTGCCTTTTTATCGCAGGTGTTAAATTAGTGCTGTGGAATTTGGTACGGCCTTGTTAAACAGTTGTATGAGAATCATGTTGAATGAAGAATTTAGCTTGTTCTCTTACACTTCTATGACTCTAATGGTGGTACCTCTATATGAGATGGTGACTATAACTGAGTACATGCATGTTCTCTTAATTCAAACTGTCTAATAATTAATAATGGGTCACAATCCTGGAGCTCCCTACCTAACAGCACTGTGAGTGTGCCTACACCACACAGACTGCAGCAATTCAAGAAGGTGGCTCAGCAACATCTTCTCGAGCAATTAGGGGTGGGCAATAAATGTTCACTCACCTACATCCCATGAATGAATGCAAAAAATATTACCATTCTATGTTGCTTAATTAATATATTTAGTGCTGTGAATTATCAGAAGTAGGCTATATTTATAAAAGTCATGAGTGTTCATTCAAATGATACAGAATGTATTTCTAATCTGTTCTGAATATATAGCCCATGTTTATTGTCTGGCTACTGCTTAGCAAAAAGCATTTTCTTGGTACATACACAGTTTCTGTTAGCTTCATTCTGTAATCCATTTTCTCCAAAACAATAACCAGAGTAATGTAAACTGAATCCGTTCTAATCCCACTGTTACTTATAATCCATTTTCCAGGTATGGAAAATTCTTACAGTTTTTCCTATCATACTTCAAAATGTAAATACTTTGTGTTCCTTCCCCAATCCCTTTCTACGTTCAATGGCTGGAGTTTTTCTATGCTCGTCAGTCTGCAATTTCTCTGCCGATCATGTTAACTAGGTGGAGAATCATGGCTTGTGCAGAAGTAGGAAGGCTCAGCTATTCAGTCACCACTTCGAACTGGATTTGTTCTTGGTTGGGACAGACAGCGCCTCCTATAAATAGTAGGTACTGCAGGGAATTCTGAGCCAGAGTGATCTCCTGTACTAGTTTTGATCATCAAGATGGGATGGAAAGGCATTTCACCACAAAATTGACCTGGGTTTGTCTCTTTTTTTCGCCTATCCCAGACAATCACATGTTTTGGGTGGAGTAGACTGGATGGACCAAAGGCACTTTATCTTTTCATCATTGTCATTATGAAGTGATTGGAAAATGACATGAGGATAAACTTTTTTACACAGTGGGTGGTTACATTCTGGATTGCACCACCTAAATGTGTGGTGTAAGCTGAATCGATCATGCTTTTCTAAAGGGAATTAGATAAATACCTTAAGGAAAAAAGTTTGCAAGGCTACAGGGGAAATACGAGGGAGTGGGACTAACCAAATTGATTCTGCGGAGAGCCAGTGTGGACTCGATGGCCACTTTCTGTTCCGTAACCATGTTGTGATTCTGTGAGATGCTGTCTTCAGCTGGGGTACACCTACATGAGGCACCCTCTGTCTTACCTACATCGCCAGGTCCCAATCTGCTGGTGGGGCTACCGATCTCTCAGGACTGGTTGGCCCCCTAATGGATTGTGTGCATGTACCCTGGCCACTAATTGTTCAGCTGTTCAAAAATCGCATTGTGCCTCAGGCGCATATGCAACGCAGGGTCAGGACCCAGAAGTGGTCCTGACATCTAGTTCCTGACCCCAAAACAAAAGTCCTGCCTGCTGTCTCTAGCTGGGGTACACCTACGTGGCTGCTGACGGTCTCTGGTACATCATGTGAATCATCATTTCTCAAGTTTGAGCCTAGATTGGCTTTTCTTCTGAGGATAGATCGCAGATGAACACAATTGCCTTCTCACCACCCCCAATTCTTAATCCAAAGGTGCTGAGGCCAATTATCAACCATCACCATCCCAACTTGCAGGAGGAAAACCCATGTTCGCAGTCCCCCATCCCATTCCCACATAAAATCTGTCCATCATTAGCTCAGCCAGTCACAGTAAAAAATGTGGGAAGTTGGGGATCCTTGAGCATTGAGTTTGTAGCACAGATTGGGCTCTGCAACTCCAGTTAGCTGTCAGACAAAAGATTTCTATCAATGTTACATAAAATACCAGTGTGATAACAACTTCTCAATAGCTTGTTTGCATTATTTCAACGATTATGAATGTCCTGCTTATTAAAAGCTATTGTTTGTTTATTTCAACACAGCCTCTCCAAATCGATTGTTTTCTGTAGCTTCTTAAAATTGAAATGCAGTGAAAGTGGCAGGCTCATCATGGGACAGAATGATTAATGTGTATCTGTGCTGTTAAAATCTGTGAGGATTCTCTGTTGCTCAGGGACTCCGAGCATTATTAAATTTGGTGCAAACTCTTTGAGAATCCTTCCTGAGGGAAACATATGTAAATACTTTGTTCCTTTAGCAAGCCCTGTGCTGTAATAAGGAAGCCTCATGTCATTGCTGAGAGCAACGCAGCACAGATCTGAATTACTACGCCTTTGTATCAGGGTCGTTACACCTAGATTTTGCAGCACACCACTATCAACTTCTGTTTCTTTTCTCTTAACAACCTATGCCAAGACCTTTAGGAGAACATTAGACCACAAATTACATAGTGCAGGGCATCACCACAAACCCCTTAGAACAGGACAAAATCTGTCCCTCTCTACACTAAACCAGGGAAAGCAGCCATAGCAAAACTGAAGTCAATAGAAATTAAGGGGGAAACTCTCTGCTGGTTGCAGCTATTCTTAGCAAAAATGAAGATGGTTGTGGTTGTTGGAAGTCAATCGTCTCAGTCCCAGGACATCACAGTGAGTTCCTCAGGGTGGTGTCATAGGCTCAACCATCTTCAGCTGCTTCATCACTGACTTTCCTTCCATCATAAGGTCAGAAAGGGAGATGTTTGCTGATGATTGCACAATTTTCAGCACCATTCACAACTCCTCAGATACTGAAGCACTCCACGTCCAAATGCAGCAAGACCTGGACAATATCCAGGCTTGGGCTGATAAGTGCCAAGTAACATTTGTGCCACATAAAAGCAGGCAATGACCATCTCCAATTAGAGAAACTGTAATTATCTCCCCTTGACATTCAATGAATGGCATTACCATCGCTGAATTCCCCAGTATCAACATCCTTGAGGTTACCATTAACCTAAAACTAAACTGAACCAACCGTATAAATACTGTGACTACAAGAGCAGGTCAGAGGCTGGGAAGTTTGCAGCAAGTAACTCACCTCCTGACTCCCCAATGCCTGTCTACACATTAGAAGTCTGGAGTGTGATGGAACACGCTCCATTTGCCTGAATAAGTGTAGCTCCAACAACACTCAAGAAGCTTGACATCATTCAGGGCAAGGCAGCCCTCTTGATTGACATCCCAACCCCATCTTAAACATTTATTCCCTTCATCACCAATGCACACTAGTGGCAGTAGTGTGTGCTAGACTGCAGTGGTTCCAGGGGCAGAATTTTTCCGTCGGCGTGCGGGGGCGGGACCCGCATGCCAACATGTAAAATGACGCGCAGTGATATCGGGTGCACGTCCTGACATCATCGTACCCACATCGGTGGGCGGGTGCGCAACGATGTCTGTTGCGTGCCTGCCATTAATTAACGGGCCACTTAAGGCCCTTGAGGCTTAAATTGACAGGGATTTTGCGGCGCCCGTGCGATCTTCAGCTCGTCGCATGGGCGCAACGGGCAGGCGGCTAGCAGAAATTTATATAAAGCTCATCCACGGGCAGGAGCTTAAGGCTCCATGGGCGCTACAGATTTAAAGGTTAGTGTTCCAAAGTTAGTGAAATTTTCTTGTATGAGCTGGAAAAGTTCAAAATGCATACCAGCTGCTTGGACTGGACTCCTTCAGGTCAGCACTTTGCAGTGAGATTTGTTTTGGGGTCTGTAGGTTTCAGGAAGCCTCCCTGAGCCTGGGAATGGGAGGTGATCTCTCCACTGGAGGCACCTTCTCTGAGGAGGAAGGGAGGGCTAGAAAGGGGAGGAGGCCAGGAGTGCACATTCAGCCTTCAAGGGAGCCACCTTTGGGAGGACAGGCGCAGGCACAAGGGGCGAGGCCCAAGAGGCAGTCCAAGGCGGAAAGGGCTGCAGAAGATGCCACTATCCTGCTGCTAGGGTATACAGGTGGCGAAGCAGCTACCTCAATATGTCTGAGGTGCAGTGCCGAAGGAGGCTTCGTCTCTCAAGGGAGACAGTCAACACTATCTGTCAGATGTTTGGGCCAGAGATCTCAGCTAACTGTGTGGGTGGACACCCCATGCCCATGGCTCTAAAGGTCACAGCTGCCCTCAACTTCTATGCCTCTGGCTCTTTCCAGGGGTCGATGGGTGATCTTTGCGGTGTCTCCCAATCAGCTGTCCACACTTGTGTCAAGGAGGTCACAAACGCTCTGTTCAAGCATGCATTGACCTTCATCCACTACCGCTGGGACGAGGCCAGCCAGACACAGCGAGCCAGAGGCTTTGCGGCCATTGCTGGCTTCCCCCACATCCAGCGTGCAATAGACTGTACACATGTGGCCATCAAGGCGCCAGCAGGTGAGCCCGGTGCCTTCATCAACAGGAAGGGATTCCACTCCATGAACGTGCAGATAGTGTGTGACCATGGGATGCAGATTCTACAAGTCTGTGCAAGGTACCCAGGCAGCTCCTATGACGCCTACATCCTCAGGTACTCGCAAGTTCCAGGGCTCTTCAATGCTCCAGCCCGGCTAGGTGGATGGCTACTGGATGGCTATCCCCTCAGAAGGTGGCTCATTTCGCCTCTCCGCCACCCAAGAACAGAAGTTGAGCAGTGGTACAAAAGAAGCCACGGCTCCACAAGGGCTGTGGTGGAGAGAGCCGTTGGTCTTCTCAAAATGTGCTTCCAATGCCTGGACTGTTCTGGGGGTGCACTCCAGTACCCCCCAGATCGAGTATCCCTGATCGTGGTTGCATGCTGCGCTCTGCACAATCTTGCGCTGCAAAGGGGGGACACTGTGGAAGAAGAAGATGTAGACAGAGTGGCTGCGGCTGAATACGATCAGTCCAGCAGTGAGTCCAAGGATGAACATGCACATGGAAATGCTGAGGGGGCAGACGCTGACCCAGGCATACTCCAGGGAGGCAGGGACACCCGGGATGCTCTAATCCAAGGAACCTTCAGCCAGCACAGCACAAATGGACCTCCAACACAAGCCTGGGCTGCAGCCTCCATACTGGAGACATTAGTGCCAAATCTGTCAGGATAGGAGCATTGACGATGGGCCCAGTCAATAAATGTCAATGACACATAAATCACTCATAACATCTCAGGAATCCATCCACCTGCCCAAGAAAAGAGGCACCCCCAGCCATGCTAAACAACCCTAATTTAACAAAATTCTCTTAACATAACACAAATAAAATGGTGCCGCACTGCAAACACAATCAGAAGGAACTCATAGGGCAGGATTTTCCCCCCGTTGTGGGGAGGAAGTTGAAGTGCGGGCGCGCAAGAGGCACGCCTCCAATCGGCACCCCCAATTGGGGCCCCGCCACCATTTTATGTGAGCGGGCCAATTAAGGCCCGCCCAGCGTGACGTCCGCATGGAAGCGCTATGCGCTCCCTGTGCAGGCGGTGGGGGGAGGGCATCCCGAAACCCGAGAGCGCACTCTTTCACGCATGCGCACGAAAGAGCGACTCATCTCCCTGAGGCTAAGTGCTGCCTCAGGGAGTTCGGCTCTACAATAAAAAAAATTAAAAATAGAAATAAAAATCCCTGACATGTCCCCTCATGTGACACTGTCAAATGAGTTGTGACAAGTCCATAACTGATCCCGCCCGTGGATGAGGTTTCATGCTTTCTCTGAAGCCCACCAGGGCTCCTGGCCTGCCCGCCAACCTTAAGGTTGGACGGGCAGGTTCATTAATTACTTCAATGACTCTGTCAATGGCCTCAATTGGCTGATTTTGCTGCACCCCCGCCTACCTGAAAATTTAAATGGGACGTGGTGACGTCGGGAGTTCCGCCCAACGTCACCACATGTCATTTTATGCGTCGGCGAGCAGGCCCCGCCCCCCGCTCGCTGATGGGAAAATCCTGCCTATAGGGGGGCCAACAAAAAACCGCCAGTGATGAACCCGGGGTGTGCCTAAGGTGCCTTAATTTTACGTTTGCGGGTGCTAGGTCTTTGTGGTGCCCCTTCGCTGGCACTGGCATCTGAGACAGCCTGCTCTTTCTGCTGTCCTGTTGGCCTTGATGACCTTGGTGGATGCCCTCTGGCCCGTGGAGCCTGTGCTTGCCCCGCCTGGGAGGGAGCTGCCAGCTCCGCAGCTGGCATCTCCCCAGTCGTCGCAGCCTCATTGGGTGCCGTGGTTACTGGCAGAGGGGCGGAGGAGCTGCTGCCCTCATCCGGAGCGCCTTGAGAGGCGCCCACAGAGATGACCGGCAGCTGCTCCGCCGACGTGAGGTCCGTTCGGCCCTCCCTGCTCACTGTAGATGGATGGGCACCGAGGTGGGAGACCAGGTGCCCAAACCGCCGCCCACATGGGCACTGACCACCTGAGGTCAATGCCGCTGTGAGGGATTGCAGGTCCGAGCGCAACCCCAGGAACCCCTGATCCTGTCCCTGGAGCTGCCTCTCCATGAGAGTCGCCACTCTCTTCATGGAGGAAGCTTGGCGCTCATGCACGAGGCTCAATGCATTGGCTACGGTCCACGTAGACTCCTCCACCATTGACACCAAGCCAAGCACAGCCTCATGTATCTCCACCAGATGGTCCCGCACACCCAGCTGCATCTGATGAGTTGGCTGCATCGTGGAGGACTCCAGAGGCGCATCATCAGCCATGGTCTGAGCATGTGCCTGGGCTCCTGCAGTCCTCTGACTGCTGGCGCCATGGGCACTCTCTGTCTCTGCCAGCTCCTCCAGTGACTGTGAAATGCCCTCACCACTGTGCCCCGGGACACTAGCCGAAGATCTGATGCTCACTGAGGTGCCAGTATCTGCGCTGGTGCCTGCCGTGACATTGGTGATGTTGACACTTCATGGCCCTCAGGTGTCAGAGAGGGCCCCTGCTGCACTGGGTCCCGACCCTGCGCCGCTGATGCTGAAAGGAAGAGTAAGGAAATTCGATCAGTTAGCGTGCAGAAAATGTCAATGTACATGCCTGTCCCCCGGATCATCATGCGCTCATCATTCCACACACAATGGGCAAACCGTGTTGGTAATGTCACTCACTCAACAATCAGCACTGCCATGGCTTCTGGGAGACCACTGGTGACGTGAGTGCTGGCCACACATACTTGCCCGTGGAACCCCAGCCTTTCTGGCTCCGGTGGACCTGGGCGCATGGCGCCTCTCCAGGTCGAGGGCCTCCTGCTTGAAGCGGCTAAGCAGCGCTGCTTGGGCTGGCCCACTGCCAATCCTCACCCGCTCGGCAGTGTTGTGAGAATTCTTCTGGAAATGAGTGTTACTTGTACCGTGATTCTCCTCGTGGCCGGCCTACCCTAAGCCCAGTTGGCCATTGCAGGGGTCCAATCCATCCTTACCCCGCTGCTGCTGAACACTCGCACAAATATACCAGGTGTGTCCTTCCCGCCACCCCCCCCTTGGCCACATGCTGCCTTCATCACACTTGGGAGCACACAGTTTAACCTGCCTTAGCAAGGAGGCGCAATGAGGTGGATTGCAGAGGGCAGCAGCTCGACCTGTTCCACGCCACCTTGAAGACCCCCTCCCGCCATGTCAACGCCCCGACTTCGAAATGTCCTGGAGTTGGAGCACTGCGCATATCCTTCAGGTTGCCCCCACCACAGTCATGTGGGTCTCAGTCCACCACATGCTGCGAGTGCAGAACCCATCCCATTACCGCCCTCTCAGGCTGACCAACGCATAGGGAATATCTGCTGGCCCTCCCAGCTAAGGACACATGCCATCAATGACTCATTGCATTCAGGCCAGTCAGACATGGGTGGGGCGCCAGGGGGAGAAAAGCTTACATGATGGGTGAAGTGAAGGATGCCGACATGCTACTCACCCTTCCTGTGCACAGCAGGTCATTGAGCCGCTTGCGGCACTGGATCCATGAGCGTCGCACCACGTCGTGGGAGCTCACAACCTCCGCT
Source organism: Cetorhinus maximus (assembly GCF_964194155.1). Classification (NCBI taxonomy): domain Eukaryota; kingdom Metazoa; phylum Chordata; class Chondrichthyes; order Lamniformes; family Cetorhinidae; genus Cetorhinus; species Cetorhinus maximus. The sequence continues at coordinate 16,251,219 of NC_135893.1, read as the reverse complement.
ACCTCCTCCCAAGCACGTTTAGTCAAGTGGGGTGCCCTCCTCCTTCCGTCCTGGGGGACGAGCACCTCCCACCTCGAGGAGGGTAGCAAGGCACTCGTCAGAAAACCTGGACTCACATGGACCACCCACCCTACCCTCTTGCATGACCAGCCTGGATGTGCCTTGGCCCCGACCTCTGGCCGTGTAAAGCAGTCTTGGAGCGGCTGCAACTTAGCCTTTAAATAGGCCACCTGGTCGCAATTGGACCCGGTGACGATTACCGATCCGCCACCACCTGCCCACTCCCGCCATCCCTGGGAGCCAGCAAACATGCTGGGCGGGCCTTAATTGGCCCACCCGCGTAAAATGGCGGTGCGGTCCTGATCGCCCGTGCCCGCTCCCGCACGGCCCGCCCGACATGGGGAAAATTCTCCCCCAGAAGGCGCCTCACCACCACCTTTTCAAAGGCAGCTAAGTATAGGGAACAAACACTGGCCTAGCCAGTGATATCCACATCCTGCGAAAGAATAAAATAAATAGAAAATGTACATGGATGTCAGACAGGGGCAGAATCAGGAAAGGCTGCGATGATCCTAAGGTCAAATAACAGTCATAGTTCAGACTCGCATACAAATGATAAGCACTTTATCCTCTTAACGTTCAATGGCATTACCATCACTGAATCCCCCACTATTAACATCCTGGGAGTTACCATTGACCAGAAACTGAACTGGGCTAGCCATATAAATCCTGTGACTACAAGAGCAGGTCAGAAGGTAGGAATCCTGCGATGAATAACTCACCTCCTGACTCCCCAAAGCCTGCCCACCATCTACCAGGTACAAGCCAGGAGTGTGATGGAATACTCCCCATTTGCCTGGATGAATGCAGCTCCCACAACACTCAAGAAGCTTGATACCATCCAGGACAAAGCAGCCCACCTGATTGGCACCACATCCACAATCATTCACTCTCTCTACCACTGACGTACAGTAGCAGCAGTGTGTAACACCTACAAGATGCATTGCAGAAATTCACCAAGGCTCCTTTGACAGCACCTTCCAAACCCACAACCACTACCAATCAGAAGGACAAGGGCAGGAGATAGATGGGAACACCACCACCTGGAAATTCCCCTCAAAGCCACTCACCATCCTGACTTGGAAATATATCGCCATTCCTTCACTGTCGCCGGGTCAAAATCCTGGGTCAAAATCTTGGAACTCCCTTCCTAACAGCACTGTAGGTGTACCCATATCACACATGGACTGCAACGGTTCAAGAAAGCAGCTCACCACCACCTTCTCAAGGGCAACTAGGGATGGGCGGTAAATGCTGGCCCAACCAGCGAAACCCACATCCTGTGAATGAATAAAAAAAACCTTTGTACAAGGTGCTTGGAGTTGCCTGGACCCTTATCCCAGAAACGATCAATGCCCTTCAGAGTGAACTAAAGAGGGAAATTGGCCTAGGGCTCCTTCTCTTGCTTATCATTCATGGACCCCCTGCTACATATGTCAGGTAAGGTCAGGAATGATTCTGATATGAGTCAAACACTCAGGAATAGGAGGACGTCATTTAGCTCCTCGAACCTGCTTCGCCATTCAATTAGACCATGGCTGATCCATATCTTAATGCCTTGGTCCATAACCCATAAAAACCTTAACTAATAAAGATTTATCCATCCCAGTTTTAAAATTTTCAGTTGACCCCATGTCTCAGTAACCTTTATGGGGAGGGAGTTCCAGATTTTCACTACCTTTTTGTGTAAAGAAGTGCTCCCTAACATCAGCCCAGAATGGCCTGGCTCTAATTTTAAGGTTATACCCTCCTGTCCTGGGCTACCCCATGAGAGAAAATTGTTTCTATCTATTGGCCCTATCAATTCCTTTAATCATCTTAAACACGTCAACTGGATCACCTTCAGCCTTTTATACTCAAGTGAGTTCCAAGCCTGGGCCATGCAACCTGTCCTCATAATGTAAGCCCTCTGAACACACATTCCATGTTTAGAAGGACTCCTTGGGTGCCCGTGGAACTGTAACCCAATGAGGAACCAATCCTGCCCAGCAGAGCACTAGGAGAAAATAGTAATCAGTGGTGCAGCAGCAGCAATTAAAAAAACCTTACATTTGTATAGTGGCCTTAACATAGTAAAACATCTCAAGGTGCTTCACAGAAGCATTAACAAATTTAACACTTTTGCATAAGGAGATTTGGTTTAGTCAAATGTAGGTTTTAAGAAGCATCTTAAAGGAGGAGAGAGAGGGAGAGTGATGGAGGGTTTAGGGAGAGAATTTCAGAGCTCAGGGCCTAGGTAACTGAAGGCGTGGCTGTCAATGGTGGAACTATTAAATTAGGATATGCTCAAGTGGCCAGAATTGGAGGAGGGCAATGATCTTGGAGTGATACAGGGGCTGAAGAAGGCTATACAGAGATAGAAAGGGGACTAGGATGTGGAGGAATTTGAAATGATGAGAATTTTAAAATAGAGGTGTTGCAAGGCCAGGAGCCACTGAAGGTCCTGACTCATGCTGGGGTGCAGTTTCTCTGACAACCTTCTGGTATCTTGCTCAAATTCATCATGTGATCCCAGGCAGATAGTATTGGTAGGCTTTTTGGCAGCTTAGGACATCAAATCTGAACCCAATCCTGACCTGATCCTTCATCCACTTTCCACGGGATCGCTGGATAGAGATCAGAAATAGAACTCCTGTTAGAATTTTCCTCCTCCTTTGCCATCCCAGGGAGAGGCAAGAGCAGTTGTAGCATTCCTTTTCCTCTGCAGTGGCTCAGATCAGCTATGAAAGGAACAGGGACAGTACCCATCAAAATTGGCTAAGAGACAGAAAGCAGAGAGTAATGGTGAATGGTTATTTTTCTGGAAGAAAGTATACACCAGTGTTCCCCAGACATTGGAAGTAGAACCATTGCTCTTTTTGATTTATATTAATGACCTGGACTTGGGTATAAAAGAAATAATATCGAAGTTCGCAGACAATATGAAACTTGAAAATGTAGTAAACAATAAGGATAGTAACAGCATTCAGGAAGACACAGACAGACTAGTAAAATGGGTAAATGCATGGCAGATTTAATGCAAAGAAGTATCGAGTGATACAGTTTGATAGGAAGAATGGGGAGGGACACTACTAACTAATGGCACGATTTTAAAGGATAGCCAAGATGAGGGGCTTCAGTTATACAAAGGGACTGCAAAAGCTGGGATTGTTCCCCTTAGGGCAGAGAAGGTTAAAAAATATTTGATAGAGGTGTTCAAATTCATGAATCAGTTTGATAGAGTAAATAAAGGGAAACTCAGTTTCTAGTGTTTAAGTAACCAGAAGACACGGTTTCAAGGTGATTGGCAAAAGAACCAGCGGAAACATTTTTTACACTGTGAGTTGTGATGATCTGAATTGCATTGCCTGAAAGGATGGTGGAAACAGACTTAATAGTAACTTTCAAAAGAGAATTGGATCAATACTTGAAAGGAAAAAATTACAGAGCTATGGAAAAGAGCAGAGGTACGGAATTAATTGTTTGCTCTACCAAAGATCCAGCATTGGAATGATGGGTTAAATGGCCTCCTTCTGTGCTCTATTACTTTATGACTTTATGATTCTATGAAGTCAGCACTGACCAGTGATGGAACTCTTTTGGATAGTATAGGCTGAATTTTGCCAACCTCTTGGTAGAGGGCTTGAACATGGTGGAGGCTGGGAAAATTTCAGGGAACCACATTTGGACAGCTCCCCAAATTATTCCCATCACCTCCAGCCATTTACACAGACCGCCAGCTCAATGAATGTGGCTTGCCTGTGGCAGTCCAGAGGCCATTCGAGTTGGAGCCTCCATGCCGCAAAGACGGGGCTGAATCAATGAAAGGATGCACTCGTGGTCTAGACCGATCCAGTGAAGGGGTTTACCCTCTAGGCCGATTCATCTACTAGTCCAGATGCTGATTACTTGAAATTTGATATGGAGGCCAGTGGGCCGACATGCATCCATGTTGAGACAACCTCATGCTTCCTGACTTGCCTTAGCAGCATCCACCTTTCTCAGTGGAGCTTGGAGGCTCCAGAGCTGCCGGCTCCCTAATTAGGCCAGCAGTATCGAGAGTCTACCTGCCATTCTTAACAGGACAGCAAGCTCAGAGGCAACCAATTAGGCTGCCTCCAGGAAGATTACTCCACTGATCTCACTGTCAGAAAATTCAGGCTCAGGATCCCCATTTAGTCCTGATGCCGGGATCCCAAAGTCCAGGGGAAATTTTTCCCTATGGGTCACTTCCTCTTTGGCCAAACTGTTTCCCAGCTGAGCCACCAGGGGAGCTGTAGCTACCTTTTGTTTTTCTAACAATAACAATTGACGTTAACTCTCAGTATCAAAAGTGCAATAAATTTAAGAATCCTGAGCAATTGCTTGCTTTTAGTCTCAAAGCCACCGCAATCTCAGTCTGTTGAGGTTCCCAGCTCCATGATTTACATATAAACTATATTTACTGGCAAAATGAAAAATGCACAGCTTAAGCAAATGGATGTATTTCCGTTATAACATGTTGATATGCAATCTGACAACACTTCCAAATTTTAACACTATTCTGAATATATTCAGCTAACCCAGCTCCAGTCAGAGTCAGCCTTCAATCACCAACACTAGTGGCTTAATTTTCATTACCTTCCCCTTTCCACCCTCTGTAAACTACAACTCATGCAAAGCTCTGCTTCCATATCCCTATTCGCACCAAGTCAGGTTCACCCATCACCCCTTTACTTGCTGATCTACATTGGCTCCTGTTCTGGCAACACCTCAATTTTAAATTTCCTATCTTGTTTTCAGATCCTCCATGGCCTTATCCCTCCTTTCTCTTTGACCTCCTCCAGCCCTACAACTCTCTGCGATCTTTGCATTCATCCAATTGCTGCCTTTTGTCCATCCATGATATTTGTTATTCTACCATGGGTGCTCCTAAGGGCCTAAGCTCTGGAATGTACTCCCAAAACTTCTTGCCTCTCTTCCATTAAAACCATCTTTAAAACTGTTCAAAAAAAAAATTGTTCAAATATCTCTTTACGTGGTTCGACCCCAAATTTTGTTTAATGACGTTGCACAGTGTCTTGGGATGTTTTGCTAGGTTAAAGATGCTATATAAATGCAAGTTGTTTTTGTCTCAGTAATCAAATGCTCTCTGGTGACAGGCAATGAGCAATGTACAATTTCAGCCTATTTCACAGGTCTGACCGCTGGGTCATCAACTCTCCATCTTCCTCATTCTATCAAAACCAAGCAGATCTTAGCCTGTGGTTTTTTGTCCTATCTACTTCCAACATTTATTGGGGAGGCATCACAACAGAAGGCAAATAATCCCTGATTAATTTATCATATCCAGTGCCAGATGCCGGAAATGCATAGCATCTCATTTCTCCTCTCGCCAGCTGATTCTTTAAAAAGGGCTGTGTACATTGAAACCTGCAGAAGGTTGTTCAGTAGTTAAAGAGTAAATAGCATTGGAGAGACATTGTGTCTTTCCACATGTATTTGTGTGCACCAGTGAGGTGCCTGCAAAATCTGTCCCTCTTTAACAAAAAGATAAGAAATAATATTTCCCATCATCATGTCACATATGTTTCTGTATTTCATAAATGTTTCTGTGTTCCCAAGATCTCTAGGGCTTTGCAGCTTCTGTTAGTTCAAAACATTAAAATTAAATATGCGGAGACTTGAGGCCCTAGAGTGTAAGAAGTCTTCGACACTGAGAACTGTAACCGGTGCCAGGGGAAAATAGTATTTATATATTTGTAAAATATTAAAGATGAGTTTTCTAGATGCTGAATGCAATGTGTTTTCACCCACTTGGCACAGGTAGACTCAAGAGTTGTTTAATGCCCCTGGACACTGATGTTTTGCTTTTCTAATTATAAAGTATTCTACGAAATTGTTCAGTGGCTGGCATAATGCTTCCATCTTCTGTGCAGATTCTGTCTTCTGTTCATACTTTGTGCAGTGGTCTCCTGTCCAGCTCTCCTGCAATGACATGGGGTCAGAGCTGTACTGAAGAGCATAATATGTTTGTGCACGTGTGTAATTGCATGAGAACATGTGTGTATGAATGTATGTGCATGAGCATGTGTGCATGACATATGTAAGAGTATTCTTCTGAGTGTGTATGTATTCTATCCGAGCCTGTGAATGTGTGCAGAAATGTATGTGCAAGTGAATATGTGTTAGTATGTGTGAGAGCGATTGTGCGTGAGTGTATTTGTATGACCAGATACGCATGAGTGTATGCGCGTAAGCAAGTGTGCCTGAGTATGTATGTATGAGAGTGTGAGTGTGTGTGTGTGTGTATGTGTGAGACCAGACGTGCATCAGTTTGGATGTGTGTGTGTGAGTGTGTGTATGTACTAGTGTGAGTGTGTCTGTGTGAGTACGCAACAAATCCACAGGAATAAAAAAGTCTGATGACGGGTGGTAAGAGCTGACGTGGTCCCAGTTTGAAATCTGATGATTTAAGGAGCCCAGCCTTCAATTATTTCACCCCCCAGAGTAAATTTCCACCATGATGCAAAATAGTTTCCAATATTTATTAAAATAAACAACATTTAAAGAATTGGATCAGACTTTCTGAGAAATATTAACTTATTTGTTCAATAGTGAATAACAGGAATCAATATAAACTCATTTATTTTTATGAAATGTGGCCTTGCACTGACTCAATTTAAAAAAAAATGTAATTGGGTGCTGTGCATAAGGGACGAAGCAGCTCAGGCTGCATAAAGATTCAGGAAAAACATAAAGGTCTTGCCAAGATATTATTAACTTTAGGAACCTTCATAGGTAGCTGGTTTTGGTTAAAGGGGAATTGCCCATTTGGATATCAATCATCAATGGGTGTTCATACCCAGTGTACCATGCTGTGCCCTCACCACTAGACATTCCTGACAGTGCCTACTGTTGCATACTTAGTGTTCCCTACATTACAACAGTAACAGCATTTCACAAGTATTTCATGGGCTGGGAACACTTTGGGACACCCTGAGGTAATAAAAGGAGCTTTATAAATGCAAGTTATTTCTTCCTTTGCTTATCATTAATGGTACAGGAGTGAATCTTGTGGTAAGCCAGAGCCCCTTTTCTCATTTCCTACCCTGCAAACCCACCAGCTGTATGGTTTACACCCTTCAATGGCTAAATGCCCCCTTCCCTCTGCCCCCCCAGTAAATTGACTTCAAAAATCCTCGCCTTCATCATCAAATAGATGACATTGCTCCACCCTTCCTCCAACCATGCACCACACCTCTGAAATTCTTTAAGCCCCCCACACCAACTCCAACTTTGGTTCCCACTTTGCTATGGAATTCTCTGGCCCAAGTCCTTTCTTCTTCCCTCTCTCCCCAGCACTGCCCTGTTCTAACATTCCTTTGGTCAACTTGCCCTATTAATTTCATTGTGCTGGTTATTTCCTATCCACTTCCCTCTTTGAGGTGCCTTGGGATGTTTCACCCTCTGTATAAATGGAAGTGTTTCCAATAGTACAAACCTGTAAGGTCACCTTATGCTTAAAAGTAGGAGTGCTCTCAATGCAACGTTGGGCCTGCAATCTAAAGATGTTTTTTAAACGTTTTGTGCAACCAATGTGCAGAAGCTGCAAATAAGCTGGTATATTTTCAACTGGAGCTCAGCTCAGGATCAAAGGCTAAATTTTTGCTGACCTTGTACATCACAGTGTGTTTTCAGTTCCCTTTACCTATGTAAAGGCCATTTCCTCTTTTGTTGCTGGTTTGAGTTTGATTCTTCAATTGTCCTCCTAAAAAATGATAACCGTAACATTTTAGTGGCTGCACTTTCATATCAAATGAAAAATGTATGGGGGAGATTAGAACCATAAAAATAAGATAGCCTCTAATAAATCCAGCTGGGAATTCAGGAGAAACCTCTTTATCCAGAGAGTGGTCAGAATGTGGAACTCACTATCACATGGAAGGGTTGAGGCGAATAGCATGGATGTATTTAAACAAAAGCTAGATAAGCATATTAGGACGGAAGAGATGGAAGGATATGTTGATAGGTTTGGACCAGATAAGATGAGAGAAGGCTCGTGTGGAGCATGAACAGCAGCATGCACCTGTTGGGCTGAATGGCCTGTTTCTGTTGCGTAATTACTTTGTAATACCTAAATGAATTTTGGTTTCACCGATGACAACATTAAGAGGCATTGGCAGGAGTCCTATCATTGGCTTGGGCAACTCCTACCCAGGGAGGAGAACAATCCTGGGTTCTTACTCATGACTGCCCTCCTTTGACCTCACCTGCAAGTTTGACCTTATTAGATTTTAGATAAGATTGGGGTTGGACTTGGGCTGTAATGCTTGTCCTATAATCACATAGCTGTCTGATAACTCATTGGCTTGGTTCATACTTTAAGAATGATCTGTCAAAGTACATCCCAACATGAGTCAGTGCCTTCAGGAGAGGAGAGGGTCAAATTGGACAGGGGAGAAGCAGTCCATTGTACATTTTGCTCCTATGGTCTTGTATTTTTAATGCTGAGTATTTCAGTGGTGTATTAACTGTTAAAGGATTAAAAGTGAGATGTGTGAAGAATAAACTCCCTTCAATCTGAGGTAAAAATCATTGTACAATTTAATTGTATTTCCCAGAATCATTGCTTTATTTTCTGTAGCTCTTTTTCTTTAGATTGTCTATTGACACCAGTGTGTCAACCAATGAGTTAGAGGTGAGGTGGGACTTACTGCAGGACTTGCAGAAAACAGTCTATTTTACAGCAAACAGAGTCTATTTAAACAACCCACTTCAGCAAACAGCTACAATGTTTATTTAACAAGAGTCTGTACCAACTACAGCAAACAGAATTCATGGCTGAAACAACAACAAAGTCTCCCGATAAAAGCAGGATTGTTCCTCCAGCAAAATGCAGTGAGTGGAGGTTAGTTACATACAAACTATATGTGTAAAATAAATCCCAGTCACTTACAGCACTGCGGTCTCCAGGCATGATTGACAGGAGAATTACCCAATCATCTCTATTCTCACTGAGAATGGTGGTGACACAATAGGCACCCAAACTTTACAGCCCCCTCTCTCCCGTCAATACTTTCAGACCTGTATTATTTCTTCCTGCCTAACCACTTAGGGCTGGATTTTCCCGCAGGCATTGGAACCCCAACATCGAGACCAAATGGGAGTCTCAAGCCCCCACTTAATTGCAGTGTGCTGGGTGGCTCTTAATTGGCCATCTCCACGCTGACCGCCCTATTAAGGAGGGCAGGTGGGCTCTTGATGCTGCTGGCTGAATCCACCAGGAGAAATGGGCACTGCTGAGGCAGGTCAGGGCCGCGAAGGCACCTCAATATGGAGGTGCCTTAGGAAGTGTAAATTTAAAGTTAAAGCTATCGGGGAAAAGCCATTAGGCCTCTCAAAGTGGAGGGAAAATCTCTCTGGGAGCATCATTTGAACCATGAGTGCTGGTGGGCCCCTCTTTGTGGCATTAAGCCTTAGGCTCCATTGGCTCTCTGACCTGCCATGAGGAGGCTACATCCTTGGAGTTGGCGGACTCCACATGAGGTGGAGGCTGCTCCGCCAGCTGCAGAATGCTCCACCTCCCAAAAAATTGGACCTAATTGCGTCCATGATTAGTTCATTGGCTGCCTATCTCTGTGGAGTGGGCAACCAGTCTAATTCCCTGCCTGTCCTTGGATGAAATACATCAGGGAGCTGTCCCATCTCATCTTCCCCGCCTTTTTTCCCAGCCTCCCTGCTTCCAAGCCACCTGGGAAATGGGTCTGGGAAAATTCAGGCCCTGCTTTCAGAATTGGAACTGTGAAATTAGTTTGAAGAAAGTTAGCAGATTGCAGTAGAGAATACTCAAGGGGTTAAGGCTTCAGTGCTCCCATGCAAGTCTGTTGATAAAATTTTTCACAGAGTCTAAAACCAGAGATGACTTTCATTTATTTTTTTCTTTGGTAATTGAAACATTTCATTATTTCTGAGATTAATATATATCATATGACAGGCTGAGTGGTTTTAATGTCATTTACCATCAGTTGTAATCATCATTACCCTGTACGTATTCAAACGGCTACTCCTGTGAGCTGGCTGCTGGACAGATTCTGACGATTGCTGCATCAGTACTTTTGAAAGTTCGCCCTCAAGGTCCCAGTTATGTCCATACACCTTGGCAATTGATTAAAAAACAAGGGGAAAAAAATTAAAATGACACACACCAATTCTGGGCACTGGCCATAATTTTTCAGTCTTTTCTAGACACAGGGTAGGTGCCTGAGGACTGGAGAATTGCAAACATTATGCCCATTGTTCAAAAAAGGTTATAAGGTTAAGCCCAGCAATTACAGACCAGTCAGTTTAACTTCAGTGGTGGGCAGATTCTAGAAACAATTATTCAGGATAGAATTAGTAGTCACATGGAAAAATATGGGTTGATAAGGAAGAGCCAGTATGGATTTCTAAAGGGGAAAACGTGTTTAACTAACTTGCTGGAGTTTTTTGAAGAGGTAACAGAAAAGGTTGATGAGGGCAATGCTGTTGATGTGGTGTACATGGACTTTCAAAAGGCATCTGATACAGTGCCATATAACAGACTTGTGAGAAAAGCTATTGCTCATGGAATAAAAGGGACAGTGGCAACGTGGATACAAAATTGGTTGAAAAATAGGAAGCAGAGAGTAATGGTCAATGGATATTTTTCGGGCTGGGGGAAGGTTTGTAGTGGAGTTCCCCAGGGGTCGGTATTGGGACCTTTGCTTTTCCTGATATATATTAATGATCTAGATCTTGGTGTGCAGGGGACAATTTCAAAGTTTGCAGATGATATGAAGCTTGGGAGTGTTGTAAACTGCAAGGAGTACAGTGTGGAACTTGAAAAGGACGCAGACAAGTTGGTGGAGTGGGCAGATAGGTGGCAGATGAAGTTCAATGTGGAGAAGTTTGAGGTGGTGCATTTTGGTAGGAAGAACAAGAACAGCCAATATAAAATAAGGGGTGAAATTTTGAAGGGGGTGCAGGAGCAGAAAGACTTGGGTGTATATGTGCATAGATCATTGAAGGTGGCAGGACAGGCGGAGAGAGCAGTTAATAAAGCATATGGTATCCTGGGCTTTATTAATAGGGGCATAGAGTATAAGAGCAAATAGGTTATTCTGAATTTATATAAGACACTCGTTAGACCTCAGCTGGTGTATTGTGTACAGTTCTGAACAGCACATTATAGGAAGGATGTGAACACATTGGAGAGAGTGCAGAAGAGGTTTACAAGAATGGTTCCAGGGATGAGAAACTTCAGTTATGAAGATAGATTGGAGAGTATTGGACTGTTCTCAATAGAGAGAAGAAGACTAAGAGAAGATTTGATAGAGATGTTCAAAATCATGAGGGGGCTGGACAGAGTAGATAGGCAGAAGCTGTTCCCGCTCATATTAGGATCAAGAACGAGAGGGCACAGATTTAAAGTGTTTTGCAAAGAAGCAAATGTGATGTGAGAAAAATCTTTTTCACACAGTGAGCAACTCGGGTCTGGAATGCACTTACTGGAAGTGTAGTGGAGGCAGGTTCAATCGAGGCATTCAAGAGGGCATTAGATGATTATTTGAATAGAAACGATGTGCAAGGGTATGGGGAAAAGGCAGGAGAATGGCACTAGGTCATAATCCTCATTTGGAGAGCTGGTGCAGACACGATGGGCCGAATGGCCTCCTTCTGTGCTGTTAAAATTCTTTAAATTCTGTGACTACAACAACCAAAAGATGAACTAGTACAACAAAACTTGCATTTGTATGGTGCTTCTTACATAGTCGATCAGCCAAAAATTGACGCTGAGCCACATCAGAAGAAATGAATACAAGTTACCAAAAGCTGGGTTTTAGGGGAGTGTCTTAAAAGAGGAGAGAGGTAGAGAGAAGGAGAGTTTATATGTGCCTTCAACAGATGCACATGGATAGCACATTGATGTGTGTCCAAGTGGGATGATGATCAATAAATATTGACAGTGCATCTACATTTTGTTCTAGTTCCATCATTTTGCCTTCAAATGAGTCGTGCTGTGCATTATATCCACACAAATAATCTTGCTTAATTATGGCTTCCTCTTCTGTCTCTTGTCATTATTCTCGGACCGTTCTCTCTCTATTTCACATCCTGCACGGCCATGCTGCTCCCAGATTGCAACCATTCCACACAGCAGCTTTCCAACTGAATACTCCAGTTACTTGTTAGTTTAGCTGTTCTTTGGATGATACCCAGCTCCTGGAGACTCCAGTCACCTTCAACCTCTTCCCATTACATTTGCTGCTGCCATATACTCCATTCGAGAGTCAACTTGTTATTTCAAGAGGACCACTTCCCATCCCTCACCCCATGGTATCCTGTATAATTTGTTGTCTACTATTTATTATTTAAATGCATTTTTTGAAGAAAAACTCTTCTTTAAACTTTGGGGCAGCGTGTGGGTCATTGAGAAATAGCTTCATCCTGCATTCTGTTGAATAACTCATCCCAATTGTCATCACAAAAGAGAGCAAAACATGGTGGAGCCTGGTCAGTGTAGGTGGGTCCATAATTGTAGTGTGCATGATTCTAAAATTCTAAAACAGAAGATTTGCATTTTTATGTGGCCTTTCACGACGTCAGGACGTCCCAATGGGCTTTACAGTCAATGAAGTACATTTGAAATGTAGTCACTGTTGTAATGTAGGAAATCCTGCAGCCAATTTCCACACAGCAAACTCCCACAAACAGCAACGTGATAATGACCAGGCAATCTGTTTTTGTGACTGCTTGCAGTGTGATAATGTACATGCTTTGGGAAAAGCCCATTTTTTTTGTGTGATGTCCCCTTTAAGACCAGGGTGAACTGGGGGGTATTCTGAAAGGTTAATCAGGTTCCTGATTATGACATAATTAGGTTCCAAGAAATGCCCATGTCCTGAGTTTGCCATGAGGATGAAAGAGCTAAGAATCAAAGGGTAAATTGAAAGATAATTGCAATGGTGTTGGGTTCAGGCTGTGGCCAGGATTTTCCGCTCCTGCCCGCGGCGGGTGTCATGGTGGGTGGGAGCAGAAAATATCGCGAGAGCGAAAACTCAGTCTCATGTCGGTGGGAAAACAAGTTGTGATTGCCTGCTGCTGGCATCAATGACCGTGCACGTTTCCTGCTACACCATGTTGGCATTGTCATTGAATATTATGCATACTCATTATAATGGTTGCATCAGGCACGGTGGGTCTGGGGGTGTTTCTGACATAACACTGGGCCGCAGGTGACACTGTCAGGGATGGCACCTGCAGTTGATGGATGGGGAAAAGGAGGGGAATTTGAAGGTCTCGTGGTGGGGGCTGGTGTGTGTGTGTGTTGGAGGGGGGGGGGGTGGTGGGTTCTCCTTTGTGCAATAGGCCTCAAGATAGGAAGGGATAAGGTCCTCATGGGACATAGGCACATCCACCTCAATTGACTGAGCGGGTAACACAGGGATATCCACAACGATCACAGTGGGATCAAGGATTGGAAGGGGAGGCTTGAAAGGTATTGGAAGGAGAGAAACCTGAACAGTATGATCCTCCAGGACAATGGGAGGGATTTCCACAGTCAGACAGGGAGGGTCCAAGCTGGCCTGGTAGTAAGACCTCAGCACCACCATCTTGCAACCTGAAGTGATGGTGCAATACAAAATGAAACAGATGAAAAACTCTGCTGGTGGCTCTGAAAGCCATTTGGAGGAGTGGTGCACTGCAGTGGGGGGCCGATTAAAGGGGCACGCAACTGAACTGTGTATTCCCAAATGGGGAGAGAAGCACAGCTGAGACATATTAGGAGCCTTAAATGACAATGCGGGGAATCAAGAGAGTGAAGCAATGAAGTGCATTCATACAAGACTAATCCGGAGTAGTGGCACTAATCAATCTATTTGCATTAACCTTTTGTTCCCGGTGTGGAAATTCCCCAGAGTAATAACGAGGTCAGGAGCAATTGGGTGACTGGTTAAGCTGCAGATGTGTGTTAAAAGTAGGAGCTCAGGATTTTGGCACAGGCAAGTTCACAGATGAGAAGCCTCAGCCCCCCTCAAATAATCTCAGTTCCTCACTAAACATGAGCCCTCACGTGTATTCCAAAGAGCGTAGTCTTAGAGTGCAGTGAATGAGGAATCTAGTACCTGGCCTGAAAGCAGCACATCCAAGCGTCTGGCCAAAGCAATCTCATAGCTGTCGGACATGTAAAGGGGTGGTGGAGTGGGGGAGGAGCACCTTGAAACGTACCTTGCACGTCCAGGATCTCAATGGTGAATAGGTGCCGGAACTGGAACCAAGCTCTTGAATCCACAGTCACTCACTAGTCATTGACAGAAATAGGACCTTTAGAGGCTCATGCTAACTCATGTCTTTTTCTCACTGATGCTGCAGAGAGGAGACCATCAGGAAGATAGAGCCTGGGTTTATTGCTGCCTCCATAATTGCACACAGGCAGAAGAGAAGGCGGAGAAGTTTGCAACAGCGGTGCCAGGCTTGCCAAAGGGAGGAGCTTCGCCCTCATGAGCAAGGGGAAGCAGGGCCCCGTCCTGACACAGAGGATGAGGCTCACAGAAACATCGTGCGTAGGCAGCTCACAAGACCGAGGGCGTACAGAATACACATGTCTTTTCTGCAGATGATGAGAGACAATGTCACTGATGCCTCCACGTGTCCAGGGATTTGGTGGCTCACATCTGCCACATTCTGCAGGAGTTGACAGCACAGGGACTGGGAGGACATCCATTGCCAGTGGCTCTGAAAGTCACCACCACTCTTAACTCCTATGTGAGTGGCTCTTCCAGGGCTCCACTGGGGATCTCTGCGGGATCTCTCAAGATTCCACACACAAGTGCATACAGGAAGTAACAGATGCCCTTTTTGCCAAGGCCCACATTATGTCAACTTCGACAGAAAACAAGCAAGCCAGGGTGCCAGACCTCTGGGCTTTGCTGCTATTTCTGGATTCCCATAGGTGGAGGGTGCCATCAACTGCACTCATGTGGCTATAAAAGCCCTCTGGCAACAGGCACTCCAATACATCAATAGGAAAGGCTTCTACTCGCTCAATGTGCAGCTAGTCCGCGACCACAAGAAACAAATCTTGCAGGTTTGCGCCAGATACCCAGGAAGCTGCCACAACTCATACATCTTGAGTTGATCGCATGGACATCTTCAAGGGACCACACAGGATCTAGGGTTGGCTGCTCGGTGGCAAAGGGCACCCGCAAAGGATGTGGCTGACGACGGCCATGTGGCGGTCACAGAATCCAACCGAGAGAAGGTGCAACGATGCTCATACCGCTACCCAAACATTGGTGGAGCACACCATTGGCATCTTGGAGATGCAATTCTGATGCCTCGACAGACCTGGCGGAGCACTCCAGCACACTTCCCAGAGTGTCTCACGGATCACCGTGGCTTGCTGCATGCTGCACAACCTGGCACTGCAAAGGGAGGAGGACTTGCCAAATGCCGACATGGAGGAGCTGCATGTCTCCTCCAATGAGGAGCACATTGAAAGGGATGAGGCCGAGGAATCCAAGGCTGCAGTGGAAGAGGCCATAGCACAGGCCAGACAAGGCAGGCGTACACATAAGGCCTTCATAGCCACCAGATTCCATGGGGAGGATGACGAGTTGTAGTGAGTATCCTCTTGGACAAGTGCCCTCCATCATGGGCCCACATGAACACCAGCTTTGCTCTCCATCTCAGTTCAGCCGTGCACTTCAATCTGAGAGTGAGTTCTTTCTCATCAGGCTCACCATTGTCTTGATCCTTTGAAGGATGATGAAGCCTTAGGAGCATGTGTCCTTGCTGAGGTGAGATGCTAACTGGAGGAGGGTGTCCCAGCATCAGATGTCAGAAGGTGCTGCCTCTTCAAGCGTCTCTCCAGAATCCTAGCCACTATGGCAGCCGAGTAGAGGCAGGAGCTGTTCTACAACCCTCAGTGGACTTGTAGCTGCATGCCTTCAGTCTGTCAAAACTCCAGCAACGACACAGTGCATTCTGTGTAACGTCGATGATGATACTGAGAGGTCACACTTGGGCCAAGGTAACCGAGGATGTTCCGCAGGTGTTAATCCATTTTGAGCTCACTCAGTCCTCTGTGTCACCTTCACCTCCAACACATTGACATCTGGCACTTAGGGATGCGGGCCTCCTCTTTAACACAGACAGTCTGCCCTCATGGCCAGCCCTGGTCTTTGCGAACACCAAAATACTAAGACACCATGAAGCCCTTAAGATCATGCTTCGTTGAAAATAATGAGCACACTTCAGCTTTGCTACATCCTCGCTCCTATCCCATTGCTCCCCTCAGCATTGTCTAAAACTACTATATGCACTTCCAAAGCATACTCAAAGGCTCCATTGACTGCCAGATATTACTGTTTGGATTTATCATCATTGAACTCTGCGAGTGATTAGGTGAGGAGATGCTACGTGTTCTGCATCACAATGTAGTATGACACAGCACTGCGTCCCTACATTGTGACAAGAGCCTTGTGACTATTGTGGACCAGATTTTGTGCTGTCCTTACCAGATTGTGACCGTGAGGCTGCTCTAGAACTAGGTCCTACCAAAGTGTGTATCTCTGCATTGGTGGAAGTATGGGTGCTAACCTCTGGTTCCTCACCTGAGGTGTCCTCACTGCTGGGGATGAGGGCCTGCCTTCTTGATGCCCTGGGTGCTCTCCAGAGATGCCTATGAAAGAAAGCAGAGATAATTAGTGTATGGCAGGGAACTGGAAGGCACAACAATGCACACACAGTATCGTTGTCTGAAAGATGATCTGGTGCAGGGATCTCACTTGAGTGTGCGCCGTCAACCTCACCTTCACCACATGCATGGTCGCTGTCCTCTCCAGCCAGTACAATGGCACACTCCTCATCGGGAGTGATGGCCTTAATTTCTGCCACTCCATCCACCAATCTGGGACCTTTCCCTCTGAATATTTGCGAGCTTGTCCTGCATAAAGACAAATGGAAAGTGTGAGCAGGATGCATGCCAAGGCTGATGATAGGGATGCCTGCCTTGTGTGAGTGGTGAGTGGAGCCGTGCGTGGGATGAGGACGCGAGCTACACAGGATATAAGCCCGGATGGAGATGTGAATGTGTGTGAGAGAGAGAGAGAGTGGTGATATCCCTTGAGCTGGCACTGTGTGAGATCCCTGTGGAGTGTCATCCTGCTAAGGCCTAATGGGCTTGTGATTGTGGGAGTTGGGCGTGATGAGATGGTGGACTTACCCTGGAGGAATGGATGAAATCATTCATCCTCTTTCTGCACTGGATGGCTGATCTCTCCTGTTTGGCATTAGTGCTGACTGCCGATGCCACCGCCTCCCAAGCTGGAGTGGTGAGACTTGTGAACCTCACCCGGCCATGACAGGGGTAGAAGACATCCTGGTGGAACTCGACAGCATCTTGCGTCTGGCCCAGTGAGGCGTCACTAAATTTTGGAGCAGTATGCATCTTTCCTTTGGAAGCCGTGTCTTCCGTGGAGCAGTCCTGGGCTGCAGACATTGAGAAGGCTGTGCGCCCAGAGTGAAGATCCACTGAGATCACAGGGATGGGGCTGCCCACCCACAATCCAATGTATTTCCTGCTGATGTATAATTAATGAGGCAGAAAGCAGACAATATGGTGCAAAAACCCACCATTGAGCCTGGCGAGAAAAACGCCACTTTTCATGCCCGCCACTGCACTTAGTGCACAGTAGAAGTTTTTAAAAACTAAAATCTTGTCCAGTGGTTTTCTTCCTGTTGGCATCATGGGGATTCTTTTCTTTTTAAAAAGGCATTGATCTGTACAGGTATTGTAACAGCAGTGTGCTGGAGTCTAATCCAGTGTCCAGGATCCTGAACCCAGTGTCCGGGATCCTGAACCCAGTGTCCGGGATCTTGAACCCATTGTGTGGGATCCTGACCCCAGTGTGTGGATCCTGACCCCAGTGTATGGACCCTGACCCCAGAGTGAATGAGTCTGATACCAATGTAATACAAGAACCCAAGAAATAGGAGCAGGAGTAGATCATATGACCTGTCGAGGCTGCTCTGCCATGCAATACGATCATGGCTGATCTTGGAGTCTGATCATTCTGAACCCAGTGTGAGTTAACCTGACCCCAATGTGAGTGAACCTGATCCTAGTATGCAGTTTTTGTGATCCCAATGTGTGGTTATGTAGCGATTTTATGACATGAAAGAACCTTTATGAAGTATGCCTGTAAAGTTTGGAAAACTGTAAATGAGGAGCGAGTGCCTCATAAAGCCTTTATGATTTTTGAGGAGGTAGGGAGCAGTGTTGTTTTGTGGAATTATCTATGTGCTTTGGGAAGAAATCTTTAAGGAGGATCATCCCTGCAGGCTGGAACAAGGCTCTGACAGTTTTCATTCGCAGACTCTGATTTTAACTCTGATATGAAGTCACAAGGCATCAAATTAGCCCAACTATTAAAACCTGGTCTAGATTTCCAAAAAGCTGCAGGAACATTCCCAGATCCATCAGTCATTGTGCACTTTGCAGCAGAATTTTGCCAATTATAATGTACAGAGTTATGTAAGGCGCATCATCTGTCACCGGTTAAAGGAACGGTACTATCCGGACTCAAAAGGACAATCACAGGCAGTCAGCACGCTACTCATAGAGCGAAGAACTGCCTTTGGCTCAAAGGCTCGTGTTTGATGAATGCTGGCCACGTCAGGGAAATTCATACTTGGAAAGTTTATTGTACTTTCGTTTTCCCTTTAATTATCTGTCGGGAGACAAAATAATTACAAAATCTTTGTTCTCGGGCTAGCTCCTCCTGGGACCCTGGTGACTAATTGGAACTGGCAGTTCACTCGACAAATAAAGAGCAGTCTCTTTGGCGGAGTTGCCTTGATTTTTTTTTAAGAAAACTGGATGGATCTCATACGTTTAATCTTCCAAACTGTGCCGAACAGTGCAAATTCAAAGACTTCTATGTAATTATCCAGGAAAGACAGGTGCTCCAGGCAAAAACTTTCATCTCTTTCACATTGATTCAAATTCAGTTAACTTTTTCTTTCAGTTTTCTCTCCTGATTCATGGAGCCTTCACTTTTTTAATTAATTCTCAGGATGTGAACATCTCTGGCAAACCCAGCATTTATTGCCCATCCCCAGTTTTCCCCTTGAGAAGGTAGTGGTGAGCCTTCTTCTTGAAACACTGTGAAGGTCCTCCCACAATGCTGTTTGTTAAAAAATCCAGGATTTTGACCCAGTGGCGGGGAAGGTACGCCAAATATGCTCAGGATGGTGTGTGACTTAGAGGGGAACTGGGAGATGTTTCCATGCATCTGCTGCTCTTGTCCTTCTACATGGTGGATATCATAGTATTAGATAGTGCTTAGGAGAAATCTTGGTGAATTGCTGCAGGGCATATTGTAGATGATACTCATTGCAGCCACATTGCACCAATGGTGGAGGGAATGATTGTTTAAGGAGATGCATTGTGGGCTGTTTTGCTCTGAATGGTTTTGAGCTTCTTGAGTATTGTTGGGGCTGTGCTCATCCAGGCAAGTATTCCATCACACTCCTGACTTGTGATTGAAGGTAATGGACATGCTTTGGGGAGTCAGGAGGTGAGTCACTTGCTGTAGAACATCCAACCTCTGACCTGCTGTTGTATCCAAAGTATTTATATGGGTGGTCCAGTTAAGTTTCTGGTCAGAGGCGGTCCCCCAGGATGTTTCTGCTGAGGGATTTGATGATGGTATTGTTATTGAATGTCACAGAGAGGTGGTTAGATCTCTTTTGTCATTACCTGACACTTGTATGGTGCAAATGTTACTTCCCCTTGTTAATCTAAGTCTGAATGTTATCCAGATCTTACTGAATGGACTTCTCTGGTGCATTGCCTGTGTAGCCGCTTTTCATGTACCAGCTGGGGTGAGGGTTAGTGTCTGTTCAACTGCGGAAGCCATCACAGCTGAGGCTAGGCCTGTCCTCATCTGATTGTCCACATTGGGGGTGATCAGGCCAGAATCTCTGGCCGAATTATCCTATGTGAACTCAGGAGTGCTGACATTAATCGTGAGCTGATTTTGTCTTGCAGCCAATATACCTGCCTCCTGGCATTACACTCTACCATTTACACTTCCATCCAGCAATCTTTTCAAGGAGCCAGGAAATCTGGCAGCAGCTTGCAGAGTTCCTGAGAAAAGCTCGCTGGCCTCCGACCAACATGAATTGGATGGTTTATGTTTCTCAAAAGTGGGAGAATGTGCAGCTGTCAAGTGTAAAAACGCCTGAGTGCCTTCACCACCTTGACTCTCAGCACAAATTGGGAATCATGCCCGGGATCTTCCGAGTCTGTTTGACTTGTTTTCCTGTGAAGCCAGTTCTTCCTTAACATTCAATCAGTGGTAGTTCCTAATGTCGTTCGCAAACATTGGAAGAACAACAACAACTTGTGTTTATATAGCACCTTTAATTTGTAAAAAGTCCCAAGGCACTTCATGGGAATGTTAACAGACAAAAAGTGACACTGAGCCCCATAAGGAGATATCAAAACAGATGACCAAAACTTGGCCAAAAAGGTAGGTTTTAAGAAGTATCATAAAGGAAGAGGGAGAAGTAGAGAGACAGAGGTTTAGGGAGGGAATTCCAGAGCTTGTGCTCAGGCAGCTGAAGGCATGGCCATCAATGATGGAGCGATTAAAATCAGCAACATGCAAAAGGCCATCATTGGAGGAGTGCAGAAATCTCAGAGGCTGTAGAATTGGAGGAGATTACAGACATAAAAGATAAAAATATAGAGCAGACATGACACAACATGAAAGACAAGCAATATGAAGAAATGCAACCCCTCTAAATGTAGGCTGGGGCCTGCAGTGATTGGAAAGCCAGGTGATAGTTTGTCATCCATGAGATTAATGATCTCAGGAACACATATTGTGCATGTGTTCTTATTATAAATGAGAGCATGGGTAGGCTGACCTAAAGGGAGAGTGTTGTCTTCTGAAATTAAGTAATAAAAACCTTTTCGATTTTCAATGTGTTGTACTGTGTGTAGAATACAGGAGATACTTCCTGAATTGCCCACTTAACGCACTAGAAACTTCCCGTGCTGAGAACCCCCAATTTAATTTGTTTGTGTTTGTAAAACTGGAAAAACCTCAGAACTGAGCGCAACTCACTGAATGAGAAGAAAAAGACATAATTTGATGGCTTCAAGTTATTTTTTTCATATATGTCTGGAATAAAATATAGGAAAAATGAACAATGGCAGCTCGGAAATCTGAAAATCAGAACTGAAGGGTGTTGAAGATATACAGCAGGTCCCCCCACAGCTGTCAAAGGAAAAGACAACCAAACTTTGCAGGTGTAGACCATTCCCCAACAACCTCACACCAATACATTTGTTTTGGGTTAAAGGGGAAATGTTACCTGTTAAAGCAACATGTAGGTCAATTCATTGACGGAATGGTCCACACGGAATTCATTGCATTAGAGCGCCTTGTCTCAGTGTTGCCACGTGGGTAGCACTCACCTCTCAAACAGAGGGGTGTAGGTTCAGAGACTTGAGCACAAAATTTAGGCCAACATTCTCAGTGCAGTTCTGAGAGAGTGCTGCACTGACAAAGGTGCCCTCTTTCAGATGAAATGCTAAACCAAGGTTCCCATGGCACTATTTCAAAGAAGAGTAGGGTGATATTTATCCGACAGTCTGTAACACTTAAAAAAATTATCTGGTCATTATCACATTGCTCTGTGTAGGACCTTACTGTGCCACATTTCCTCCATTACAATATTGTCTATAGTTTTTTTAAAAAGTTCTTCACTGACTTCAAAGTACACTGTGACATTCTGAGATTGTGAAAAGGTGCTATATAAATGCAAGTCTTACAGATCCATCTTGCCCTGCATTATTGGGGGAACTAAGTAGAAAGATATTTTTAAAAAGCAGTGTCTTTCACATGTCCCCTAGAGTGTCTGTCATATGAATGAACTGTGCCCGTCAGGATCAGCAGGGATTATGTTTTTATAAATGATTATCTCCAACCTGTTTGTCGTTGTTAATTTACTTTGGAAGATGAAATGAATATCGACGGCTCCCAATTTCAGCCCAGGCTCCAGGCTGTCATCCCTGGCCTGTGCCCAGCTTTCTTTTTAATCAATCCCCACCCCCCTCCCAGCAAATGTAATTAAAATTAAACTGAGAGAGGAAGCGCTTTTTAAGTATATCCACACCAAATGTTTAGGTAAATCAGCCAATAGGAGAGCCGTGGACTGTGTTAACATTCTGTACACAATGTGATGCCAACCAAGACTTGCCCCTTCACTTGTTCAGGGCTGGCACAGTGACACAGCATGTGCCTGATGGAGTACACCGTGCCACAGAGTGCTGGGGCGTGATTTCCTTGGGGCAGTGCTCCATCTCTTGTTTTGTGGAGTACAAGTTATTTTTCAAAGAGATGTCAAAGGTTACATTGTTGCAGCAAACTCCCAAGAACTGGCTGCTATCTTTTATTTCAGAAGGAGGCCATTCAGCCCCTTGATTCTGTTCCCCTGCTGATCTGTACCTCAATTCCATCTTCCTGCCTTTGTTCCATATCCTTTGATACCCTTTCTGAATAAAAATCTGTCGATCTCAATCTTGAAAGTGTCAGTTGACCCACACCATCCATTCCCTTTTGGGCAAGAGAGTTCCAGATCTCCAGTACCCATTGTGTGAGAAAGTATTTCCTAATTTCTTTCCTGAATGGCCTAGCTCGAATTTTAAGATGTTAACCTCTTGTTCTAGATGCTCCCACCAGAGGAAATAATTTCTCTGCACCTACCTTATCGACTTACTTTATTATTACAAATAACTTGACACGATCACCCCAACCTTAAAAACTTAAGTTTATTTAACCTTGTCCTCATAATTTGGTGAACCTGTGCAGTACAATTAGCCAAGTGTGGAAATTTATCATCAATCTTAAGGGCTTTTATAACCAACTATTGAAACACACACATAAGTCAAGCAGTCCTTTGGTAGAGCAAATATATCAAGGCCCTGTCTGCCTTTAAAGTTCTCATGGCAGTAACACCAAAAAAACAGATCCAATGGCCAATCCCCTGATTGGTGTTTGTGTGGTGCTGCTGGCACAAAATGGCTGCCACGTTTATCTACATAATACAGCCACTGCACATTAAAAAGTAAACAGTTTGAAACATTTCAATGACACAACAAGGCCTTTATGATATATAGTGCATACTGTTACCCTGTAGGGACATTTCCTTAGGTCCTGAAAGACCGATCGTTCATTCACTATTTGTAGGACCTTGATATGTGCAAATTGGTGCTGTATTTGCCATAATAATCCATTGATTGTGAGATGCTTTGGATTATCCTGGGGACTTGTTAAGGATGTATAGAAACTCAGCTCTTTCTTTCACCTCATTACTACTTTTTTTTGGTTGATCTTTCCTACTCTCCTTTGTTGCTTATGCCCTGCTCCATCTACCTTGATTTAATTTTGGAATTGAAAAGTAGGTTGGTGGGCAAGGTGCTCTGCTCAGGGTCTGTTCTGGGAATTGGAATGGAGGTGAGAGGGTTACACTTTGTTAACCCAAGATTACAGCGTCTGAATTCTGACCCAGCGTCAATACTGGAATTGAAAGCAGAAAGAAATAGGTAATATCGAGCTGAGGATCAGACAAAACATCTGGCATTCCGACTTAAAAAGAAATTCCTTTAGGGTGGCTCAGTGGAAGGGGTTTTACTCTGTTTCCAAATGCAAATAGCACTGACGCTTCAAGCCCTTTATGCCCATCATGAATGTGTGAATGCTTTGACAGCCAAGAGCCCATAATTCTTTGAATTTCCCAGGATCTAGAAAATGAAACTTAAAATAAGACATATTTGCTGCCAGCTGGAGGTGTGAAGAATATGCTGGATTATTGCTCATTTCAGCTCAGGCAGCAGCTGGGCCATAAATTGCAACAGCATCCCCTGGGCTAGGAAGTTGAAAATAACCAGCCTGTGATCCCATTCCCCGCACTCCTGATCTCATTCCTCATTCCATTCCTAATCCCATTCCAGATTCCACTCCTGATTTCAATTCTAATCCAACACCAGAGGTCCCATTCCTGATTCCACTCCTAATCCCGTTCCTAATCCTGATCCCATTCCAAATCCCAATCCAGACAACACAGGGCCCTGTAATCAGTATCATGCACAGTTTAGTACAATTGCAGATATTTCGATGGCACACAATATTCCCAGAAATCCATTCCCCTCCTCATAATCCAAACAGGTCCTCGATTTACCAACATTCACAGTGAACCCTTGTTTTGTTTCCATTTTATAATACGTGTGGAAGTCGCTATGGCAACGCTACTAAAATATGCCAGAGGTTTGTTTTGAAATAGCTGCAATAGTAAGTATTTTTAAACTAGTCTTGACAGTTCATTTAAGAGGGATCGCTTGCTTTCATTTCTTGCCCCTCCCCCTGCTGAGGTTGTAGAATCGTGGCAGGGATAGGATTCCACAGGATCTGATGCCTCAGGAGTACTGGGCATTTATTCTACCATGGTGGGGGTGCAGCACCACAATTGAATTCAATCTAGTCCTCATTCATCCACACCATTTCAAGCAAGCAGTCGCTAGCAGTGACTGGGAGTTGGAGCCCTAGCTATTTTTTTTCATTCTCTCTCTCTCTCTCCATCTCTATTCTGGGCCACTCACCACCTCAGCCAAGATAGAATACTTTGTTAACTTAAAAAAAAATCCCAAGTGCATTTCACTTCTTTGGCCCGAAATATTCAAAAAACATGCTGAGCTCAGCAGTGACCCTGTTTCTGAAGATAGAAAGGCTGATGTCATTGTTGGTGTTAATCAGCTGCGAGGAAAGCAGAGAGGGACGGGAAAAGTTGGCAGTCGGATGGAATACGAATCAGCACAAATTAAATAGTCATAGAGAATGGTCAATAAAGATGAGAAAGGGAAAATACTTCAACAGTCAAGTGCTGGGGAGTGATCAAATCACTTACTATACATGGAAGGTTCCTCAGGATTACAGGAGTATAGGAATGAGAGTAGGTCATTTAGCCTCTCGACCTGTTCTACCGTTCATTTAGATTGTGGCTGATATGTATATCCTAACTCAGAATCACCGAATCTTTACAGTGCAGAAGGAGGCCATTCAGCCCATCGAGTCTGCACTGGCTCTCTGAAAGAGCATTCTACTTAGTCCCACTCCCCTGTCTTATCTCCATAACCTTGCACATTCTATCTTACCAGATAGCAATCCAATTCCCTTTTGAATAACTCGATTGAACCTGCCTCCACCACCCTCTCAGGAAGTTCGTTCCAGACTCCAACTACCCTCTGGGTGAAAAAATTTTCCTCATTTCACTTTTGCTCCTTTTGCCAATTATTTTGAATTTGCCCTGTAGTTCTTGATGTCCTCCTGAGTGGGAACAGTTTCTCACTATTTGCCCTGTCCATATCCCTGAGGATCTTGAATACCTCTCTCAAATCTTCTCTCAGCCTTCTTTTCTCCAAGGAAAACAGTCCCAACCTTTCCAATCTATCCTCATAGCTACAGTTCTGTCTCCCTGGGATCATTCTTGTGAATGTCCTCTGTACTCTCTCCAATGCCTTCACTTCCTTCCTCAAGTATGGCGCCCAGAACTGGATGCAGTACTTCAGAAGAGGCCGAACTAGTGTCTTATACAAGTTCAACATGACCTCCTTACTCTTGTACTCAGTACCCCTATTAATAAAGCCTAAGATACAATATGCTTTATTAACTGCTCTGTCAACATGCCCTGCCATCTTCAATTATTTATGTACATATACACCGAGGTTCCTCTGTTCCTGCACCTCCTTCAGAGTTTTTTATTTTATACTGTCTCTCCATGTTCTTTCGCCAAAATGAATCACCTCACACTTGTCTGCATTGAACTTCATCTGTCACTTGTCTGCCCAATCCACCAATATGTCCTTTTGAAGTTCAAGACTATCCTCATCACAGTTGACAATGTTTCCAATCTTTGTATCATCTGCAAATGTTTAAATCATTCCCTGCCCAGTCTAGATCATTAATATATATCAGAAAGAGCAAGGGTCCCAACACTGACCCCTAGGGAACTCCAATATCAACCTTCCTCCAATCTGTAAAACAACCATTTATCACTACTCTCTGTTTCCCATCACTCAGCCAATTTCTTATCCAAGTGGCTACTTTTCTTTTTATTCCATGAGCTAGAATTTTGCTCACAAGTCTGTTTTGTGGCACTGCACTAAGTGCCTTTTGAAAATCCATAAACATCACATCAGCAGCATTGCCCTTACAACCTTCTCTGTTACCTCCTCAAAAAACTCCAGCAGCTTAGTTAAAGATGATTTTCCCTTAATGAATCCATGCTGGCTTTCCTTAATTATCCTGCACTTGTCCAAGTGACTATTGATTTTGTCCCAAACTATAGTTTCCAGAAGTTTCCCTACCACTGGAGTCAAACTGACTGGTCTGTGGCTGCCGGCTTTATCTTTGCACCCCTTTTTGAACAAGGGTGTAACATTCACAATTCTCCAGTCCTTTGGCACCACCCCAGTGTCTAAGGAAGACAGGAAGATTATCATGAGTGCCTCTGCAATTTTCACTCTCACCTCCTTCAGTACCCTTGGATGCATCTCATCCGGACCTGGTACCTTATCTATTTTAAGTAAAGATAGCCTTTCTACCATCTTCTCTTTCTCAATTGTAAATACTTCTAGTGTACCAGTTACCTCCTCTCTCATCTTGGCTTGCGTAGCATTTTCTTCCTTTGTAAAGACAGATGCAAAGTACTCATTTAATACCTCTGCTATTTCTCCTGACTCCATTTGCAAGTCCCCCTCTTTTCAACCCTAATCTGCCCTTCTCTTTCTTTTATCACCCATTTATTATTTATATGCTCATAGAAGATGTTGTTATTCCTTTTTATGTTAGCTGCCAGTCTCTTTTCATGCTCTCTCCTTGATTTTCATTTTAGTTTTTTTTCACTTCCCCTCTGGTCCTTCTGTATTTAGCCTGATTCTGTATTGTGTTTTTTACATGACGTCTGTCATATGCACACTTATTTGTTCATGGAAGGTGGGCATTGTGGGTAAAGCCAGCATGTATTGCACCCCCCCCCCTCCAACCCCACTGAATTGGCCTTTAAGCCACCTTCTTGCCATCTGAGCAGCTGGCTGGGCCATTTCAGGGAGCAGCTAACAGTCAACCATATTGCTATGGGTCTGGAATCACACATAGGTCCGACTGGGTAAGGATGGCAGATTTCTTTCCCTAAAGGGCATCAGTGAACCAGATGGGTTTTTATGATTATGGTCACTGTTACTGGTATTAGATTTGTTTACTTACAAATATTTTAGTTTCTTTCTCTGTACACCTATTTTGTTATCCACTGTGTGGTCATAGGAATTTCAATTTATTTCTGTGTGAGTCACTCCCTTCCTCTCAGTACCTGGGATTCCCTCTGTTCATTTTTTTTGTTCATTCATGGGCTGTGGGCATCTCTGGCTAGGCTAGCATTTGTTGTCCATCCCTAATTGCCCTTGACAAGGTGGTGGGTAGCTGCCTTCCTGAACCGCTGCAGTCCGTGTGATGTAGGTACTCCCACAGTGCTGTTAGGCAGGGAGTTCCAGGATTTTGATCCAGCAACAGTGAAGGAACGGCGATATATTTCCAAGTCAGGATGGTGTGTAGTTTGGAGGAGAACTTCCAGGTGGTGGTGTTCCCAAATGCCTGCTGCCTCTGTCCTTCTAGATGATATCAGTCATGGGTTTGGCAGGTGCTGTCTAAGGAGCCTTGGTGAGTTGCTGCAATGCATCTTCTACTCTGCGTCAGTGGTGGAGGGAATGAATAACTGGATGGAATGCCAATCAAGTGGGCTGCTTTGTCCTGGATGGTGTCAAGCTTCTGAGTGTTGTTGGAGCTGCACTCATCTAGGCAAGTGGAGAGTATTCCATCACACTCCTGACTTGTGCCTTGTAGATTATTATTTTTCTCATTCACCTCTATTTCTCTCCATATTCTGATTTTTCTCCTTCTGGTTTGTTTCACTTGCAACCACTGAGAAAGGCAATCAGAGCTGTATCAGGGTGGGGAACTGTATCGGGGTGGAGGTTTGGTGGGGGGGGGGGTGGTTCAGTTCAGTAATATAGACCCTGGCTTCATTTTTGGCCTACTTAGCAACAAATCTCTGATAAACAATCTCAGGAACTGCACTTTATGTACAATTCCCCATTTCCCTTTGGCCCTGTGTAACTGGCAGCGGCTCAATATCAATTACCTCTGTGATTTAATGATTGGTAACAGTTCTTTTTGTGCATATAACAGGATCAGTGATCCAAGCCAATAATACTATCGTGAACCTAAAAATTTGCTCAATGATTGTTGGTTACCTCCCAAACCTGGATGTGAGGAATACACAGAGACTAGGATGCTTAAGTAGAGAATTTTGTTGCCCACTACAGAACAAACTTCTTCCCTCTAACACACCAGGCAGCCTGTGCTTTTCTTTTAATGAAACCAATTAAACTAAATTAGGAAAATGAGGAACGGAACAAGATGCGGCCCCTTAAAGGGACACTGTGAATGAAAAGTCAAATGTTAAAGGAGCCTTAAAAACATTAAACCAACATGTGATTAAAGGGGCCTGCAGTGGCCACAGAGCATGGAAGGCCTCTGTCATGCCGTTAGACTCTGCGAGCTCCCTCTCCAGGGACACCCGGCTGCGAACGTAGCCGCAGAAAAGGGGCAGACGGTCAGGCTGGACAACCCCCTCAGTCGCCCGCTACCTGGACCTGATGGGGCAGCCAGTGCTGGCTGACTCTTCCTTATATATAAGTGCGTATAATTAACAAATCAACACCCAGCACCTGTTCACCTTATTACCTTCAAGTACTGGATATTTAACGTCCATTAAACAGAACCTATTAGATCCTAAAAGTGGTCTCTTGGAAATTTCCAGCGCAAAGTCCAGGGTGTCACTCCAATGCATGTGTGAGAGTGTGTTGACCTGTCAGAAGTTTGTTTTTATTCATTCGTGGGATGTGGGTGTTGCTGGCTAGGTCAGCATTTATTGCTCATCCCTAATTGACCTTGGGAAGGTGGTGGTGAGTTGCCTTCTTGAACCGCTGCAGTCCATGTGGCGTAGGCACACCCACAGTGCTGTTAGGGAGGAAGTTCCAGGATTTTGACTCAGCGACATTGAAGGAATGGCGATGTATTTCCAAGTCAGGATGAGTGGCTTGGAGGGGAACTTCCAGGTGGTGGTGTTCCCATACATCTGCTGCTCTTGTCCTTCTAGATGGTAGCAGCCGTAGGTTTGGAAGATACTGTCTAAGGAGCCTTGGTGAGTTCCTGCAGTGCACCTTGTGGATGGGACACACTGCTGCCATTATGCATCGGTGGTGGAGGGAGTGAATGTTTGTGGATGGGATAGGTATGACTCCAACCAGCGGAGTTTTCCCCCTGATTCCCTTGACTCCAGTTTTGCTAGGGCTCCTTGATGCCACACTCGGTCAGATGCTGCCTTGATGTCAAGGGCAGTCACTCTCACCTCACCTCTGGAGTTGAGCTCTTTTGTCCATGGTTGAACCAAGGCTGTAATGAGGTCAGGAGTTGAGTGGCCCTGGCGGCACCTAAACTGAGTGTTAGTGAGCAGATTATTGCTAAGAAAGTGCCACTTGATACCACTGTTGATGACCCCTTCCATTACTTTACTGGTGATCGAGAGTAGACTGATGAGGCGGTAATTGGCTGGGTTGGATTGTCCTGCTTTTTATGTACAGGATATACCTGGGCAATTTTCCAAATTGCCGGGTAGATGCCAGTGTTGTAACTGTACTGGAACAGCTTGGCTAGGGGTGCAGCAAGTTCTGGAGCACAAGTCTTCAGTGCTATTATTGGAATATTGCCAGGGCCCATAGCCTTTGCACTATTGAGTGCCTTCAGCTGTTTCTTGATATCATGTGGAGTGAATTGAATTGGCTAAAGACTGTCACCTGTGATGCTGGGGACCTCTGGAGGAGGCAGAGATGGATCATCCACTCAGCACTTCTGGTTGAAGATTGTAGCAGATGCTTCAGCCTTGCCTTTTTTACTGGTGTGCTGGGCTCCCCCATCACTAAGGACGGTGATATTTGTGGAGCCTCCTCCTTCAGTTAGTGGATGTGGCAGGACTGTAGAGTTTAGATCTGATCTGTTGGTTGTGGAATCTCTTTGCTCTGTCTATTGCTTGCTCCTTATGCTGTTTGGCACGCAAGTAGTCCTGTGTTGTAGCTTCACCAGGTCGACACCTCATTTTTAGGTGTGCCTGGTGATGCTGCTGGCATACCCTTCTTCACTCTTCATTGAACTAGGATTGATCCCCTGGCTTGATGGTAATGGAGAGTCGGGGATATGCCGGGCCATTAGATTACAGATTGCGGTTGAGTGCAATTCTGCGGCTGCTGTTGGCCCATAGTGCCTCATGGTTGCCCTGTCTTGAGTTGCTAGATCTGTTCGAAATCTATATCATTTAGCCACACAACACAATGGATGGTATCCTCAATGCGAACACGGGACTTTGTTTCCACAAGGAATGTGCGGTGGTCACTCTTACCGATACCTTCATGGATAGATGCATCTGAAGCAAGAGGTTGGTGAGGATCAGATCAAGTATGTTTTTCTCTCTTGTTGGTTCCCTCACCACCTGCTGCAGATCTAGTCTAGCAGCTGTGTCCTTTAGGACTCGGTCAGCTTGGTCTGTAAGTGTGTTACTGAGCCACTCTTGATGATGGACATTGAAGTCCTCACCCAGAGTATATCCTGCAGTCTTGCCACCTTCAGTGCTTCCTCCATGTGGCATTCAACATGGAGGAGTACTTTTTTATCAGCTGAAGGGGACGGTATGTTATAATCAGCAGGAGGTTTCCTTACCCATGTTTGACCTGATGCCATGAGACTTCATGTGGCCCAGAGCCAATGTTGAGTACTCCCAGGGCGACTCCCACCCATTGCCACTTCTGCTGGGTCTGTCTTGCCAGTGGGACAGAAAATATGCAGGGATGGTGGTGTCTGGGAAACGATCTGCAAGGTATGATTCCGTGAATATGACTATGTCAGGCTGTTGCTTGACTAGTCTGTGAGACAGCTCTCCCAATTTTGGCACTAGCCCCCAGATGTTAGTAAGGAGAACTTCGCAGAGTCAACTGGGCTGAGTTTGTCATTGTCGTTTCCGGTGCCTAGGTTGATGCCAGGTGGTCCGTCTGGCTTCATTCCTTTTTGACTTTTTAGTGGTTTGATACAACTGAGCCAACTTCAGAGGGCAGTTAAGTCAACCACATTGCTGTGGATCTGGAGTCAATTGTAGGCCAAGCCAGGTAAGAATGGCAGGTTTCCTTCCGTCAAGGCATTTGTGAACCAGATGGGTTTTTATGACAACTGACAACTTTTAATTCCAGACTTTATCGAATTCAAATTCCAACATCTACCACGATGGGATTCGAACCCAGAGCATTACCCTAGGTCTCTGGGTTACTAGTCCAGCGACAATGCTACCACGCCACCACCACCCCGTATGTGCCCTTAGGTGGACACAAAAGATCCCATGGCACTGTTTTAAAGAAGAGCTGGGGATTTATCCCCAGTATTTTGGTCAATATTTATCCCTCAACCAGATGGAAAGACAGATTATCTGGTCACTTTCATGTTGCTGTTGTGGGAGCTTACCTTGAGTAAATTGGCTGCCACATGTCCTATCTCACAACAGTGACTACATTTCAAAAAGCACTTCAAAGATGGCGAAAGGTTCTACAATAATGCACAGCGGCTGATAGGCGAGTTGGAGCAGGAGTTCTGCCTGACTTCCCCAGGTCTCATTGTAAATCCCCTCCCCCCACCGCCCCTACTCCCCAACCCATTTTCCTAGACTTGAGCTCACTTTGCGTATTGGATGAACCCCCATGGCCACCTTGGTACAGAATCAAGAAAAGAAAGAGGCACCAGTAAAGGGACAGAAGAGCCACAAAGATTTATTATTTATGGGTTTGACGTGGCTTTAAGAGGGGGAGAAGAGCCCACCTCTGGGCCTTTTCCTTATGAATAAGTCGGCCTCCCTGTCCCATGGTATACCACCCCAATACCTGGAGGTGGGTGGCGAGGAGAACTCCAGCTGGTAAGGCAGGGATGAATCTGTAGGCTTTCCTACCCTATTCTCCCTACTTTTACTCTCCTTTTACTGGGGGATGCCTTATAATAATCGCACACTGATCTGTCTTACCGGCAGGTTCTCACATCAACAAACTCAGCAAATTTGTTCCTGTTGACATCCCCTGAACAGTCTGTTCCTGAACAAATGATTGCTGGTTGGCAGAATAATTTCTGTGCGCTGTGAGAGATGGGAGTAATTAATGTGAGTTACAATTGACATGTGTAACTGGGTTTGGTGTGTGTGGTGGTTTTTGTTTGTGCTTCTGGACTAAAAGCGTTTCTGGACTCTCCAAGTGGAGCCCCTGGGTAAAAAGGACTTTTAACAAGATGTGTTGGAGTGTGCTCAGCATAATCTTTATTCTGCTGTATTGAAACAATGAATTTATTTTAATTCTTAAATTGTATGATTTATTGTAAAACCATCTCAAGTACTCCAAATTAATAAAAATGTATTACGCTCCTGGAGGGGACATAAATCATGTAACAATCTTAATCTTACAATATAAATGATGATGCTTTAAACTTCTGCCTGAACTATTTCTGCAGGTGGTACCCTGGCAACCACTCCATGATGGTGAGGGGGAATCATGATTCAGTCCTTCCTTCTCCCACAGTCACTTCTTAATGCCTGAAGCCCTCAAAAAGGTTATTGTTTTTCTCCCGCAGTCTATTCGCCTTGTCCTGAAATGTGGACTTAATGCTCGGGTTCCATGGATGTCATCTGCCTGGGATCCCTCACCAAAGTAGAAGAAGAACTTGCATTTTTATCGCGCCTTTCATGATCTCTGGACACTCAAAGCGTTTTACAGCCGATTTAAGTACGTTTGAAATGTAGTCCTTGTTGTAACTTGGGAAACATGGCAGCTAATTTGTGCACAGAAAAGTCACACAAATAGTTATAGAGTAAATGACCAGTGTTTTTAACGAAGTTGGTTGAGGAATAAATATTGGCCCAGAACACTGGCTTTCCTTTGAATTAGCGCCATGGGAACTTTCTCAAGTTCTTGGCACTATTTCAAAGAAGAGTTGTCCTGAAGTCCCAGCTAATATTTATCACTCAATCAGTATCACTAAAACAAATTATCTGGTCATTATCTTATTGCTGTTTGTGAGATCTTGCTGTGTGTAAAATGGCTGCCGCATTTCCTACACCACAACAGTGATTACACTTCAAAACTACTTCATTGGTTGCAAAATGCTTTGGCATGTCTAGAGGTTGTGAAAGGCGCTATCTAAATGCAAATCTTTCTTTTTGGATGCCTATTCACCCTTGCACTTCTAATTTAAAAGCCTTACCTCTGTGCTAGGATGTAAAGAAGTGGAAGAAAATGGTTGCCTTGTGCTACCAGCGAGGGAGATCTTTACCAGCTAGTTTGTACTTACAACAATCTAGTGAATAGTTAAGTGATTAATCTACTCTCTAGATTTTCAGTAACACTGCTGACTTCCTGCTCTAATTAGCTTGACCTCCCCTTGTTTTTGCAATCTCATGGCTCGACCTTTCATCTGAGCTCCTTAATCAGTTAATTTTCTTGTTCACAGTTGAGTTTGTGATCAGAAAAACAATATGGATGAGGAAGGTCATGAGTATATCCAAATGATAACGTACACATTTATACATAATAACATAATCATTTATACAGGTCCCCTGACGTAGTAAAATGCCCCAAGGCGCTTCACAGGAGTAATTATCAAATGATATTTGACACCAATCCACATAAGAAGATATTAGGACAAATAGCCAAAGTTTTGGTAGCATCCTAAAGGAGGAGAGAATAATAGAGAGGCAGAGAAGTTCAGGCAGGAATTCCAGAGTTTAAGGTCTATATTGCTGAAGGCACAGCCTTTAGTCGTGATGTGACAGAAATTGGGCATGCACAATAGGCCAGGATTGTAGGAATTCTGAGCTCTCAAAAGGTTGTAGTGCAGGCAGAGATTACAGAAATAGGAAGAGATGAAGCTAATGGAGGGATTTGAAAACACGGATGAGAATTTTGAAGTCGAGGCATTTCCAATCCAGGAACCAATTATAACGGAGGGAACACATGGGTGTGGAGGATTTGGTGTGAGTTAGAATATGGGCAGCCAAGTTTTGGATT
The DNA here is from genome assembly GCF_964194155.1 of Cetorhinus maximus. NCBI lineage: Eukaryota > Metazoa > Chordata > Chondrichthyes > Lamniformes > Cetorhinidae > Cetorhinus > Cetorhinus maximus. Next base: position 16,216,907 of record NC_135893.1, on the reverse strand, counting down.
TGCTTAAATTTACAGATGATGCAAGGTGTGGGACCAGCCAGGAGTGCATGGGCAAAAAGCCTATAGAGCCCCATCACAACATCCAATTGCTTCTTAAATGATTTCAAGGTGCTTGTTTTTCACCATGTTACTCAGATGGCCATTCCATGTATTGATCATTGGTGTGTGGAGAACTTCCTAACATCAATCCTAAACCAGTCTGTCAGTTTGAATCCGTATCTCCTTGTGATTACATAGGGCAGAAATTTTCCGTCGGCGAGCTGGGGGTGGGGTTCCCCCCGATGTCATCCCGCCCCATTTAAATATTCAGGAAGGCGGGGGGACAGCGCGATCAGCTGTCCACCTGCTGACCTGTCAATGGCTAATTGAGGCCATTGGCAGGGTAGTTAAAACAATTAAAGGCCCTGCACGTCCAACCTTAAGGTTGGCGGGCAGGCCAGGAGCCCCGGCAGGCTTCTGAAAAAACATGAAACCTCATCCACTGGTGGAATGAGGTTTATGTCGGTTTTAAAAAACTTTAATAAAGTTTCTGTGATATTTATTAACATGTCCCATCTCATGTGACATTGTCACGTAAGGGGGGCATGTTAATAATTTTTTTATTTTTCTATTTTTAAACTTTCAAAAACTTTCAGCGCTCTCCCTGAGGCAGCACTTACTCTCAGGGAGATGTGCGCTCTTTCGCACGCATGCGTGAAAGAGCACACTCTGGCAGTTGGGAAATCCCCCCCCCCCGGCACAGGAAGCGCATAGCGCTTCCCATTAGGCAGCCCACTTAAAATGGCGGCGGGGCCCGTTTCGGCAGCGGCGATCGGCTGCCCGCCTGCCGCCAAGTCGGTGGGGCCCGCCCGTCCATCAAGGGCAAAATTCTGCCCATAGTATTCAGAATTTACCATTTCTAAATGTTATACGCTCTATGTGGTCTTCTTCCATTGCCTCTTTTTTAAGATTGAAAAGACATTTCCGTCGTCTTTCTTAATAACCCTCCTATGTCCCTCTGATGTTACGCACCTATCTTGCAGCCCTTCCCAGCACCACTTTCAGGGATTAAATCTCTCTGTTTGGACATGGTAACCAAATGACAGATTGTAATCAAGGTACGGTCTGATCAGAGACTCATTACTTACTTAAAAAGCCTCTGTAGCTAGCATCTGAAAGATGGCGCAAGATAGTTACTAATGAATCCAACAGGGAAATAAGGTGAAATTTCTTTATTGTGAAAGTGGTTGGAAGGTGGAACTTGCTACTACAGGAAGTGGTTGAGGCAAATAGTTTAGATGCCTTTAAGAAGAAACTAGATGAGTACATGTGAAAAAAGGATACGCTGGAAGGCTGAGGAGAGGTAGATGTAATGGGAGGAGGTTCATGTGGAGTATAAACACCAGCACAGACTAATTGGGCTGAATGGCCTATTTCTGTGTTGTATATTCTACGTAATCTGACAATCCTGTCCAGGTTTAGAAACAACTCCTTTGAGTTCCATTAACTTAACATTTGTCGCACTGGACACAACCCTGTAAGCATAGTAAAAGTTAAAGTAGCCGAGGGCCATACAGATATGGTCAGGCCTTAGCATACAGGAGAGCTCAGCTCACTGGGCGTGGGAAGCACTTGAAAGGCCCTACTCAGCTTGGGCCGCTCTTGTGGATCAGCAGAGGTGAAGGTCCGAGAGTGGGAAGAGCAGGAGGAGGCTGCTCAGACAGATTAGGAATGCAGGGCTGAGGAGGAGTGATATATAGCTGGTGAGGGGGTGGAGGGGCATGGGAAGCAGGCAGAAGCAGCACAAACAAAATTGTGATGCCCATAAACATTTAAAAGGAAAAACACGTTACATCAGACAGGCTGTTAGTAGGTATGAACAGCTTGAATCTTTAGGACAGGCACAATAATGCTAGTTATAAAAGAGGAAATGATGCTGGTTATAAAAGGCACTGGAGTGTAAATTCTGGATTCAGTGACTTGACAGCTCAACCCTTGTTCTTGACAACCAAGATCACTATTGATCTGCCCTTGAGCATCACAGTCCCAGACTTCTCTTTAGTGTGGCAAGGGCTTTAGTGGGTGAAAGATGGATCCCAAAATGCCAAATTAGTGCTGGATGACGCAGAGCTGTGTGTCAGCATTGGATTTTGTATGATGAGATGTGTCTGTCAGTATTTCAATAATGTTCCTGTCTGCCTGTCTGTCTCCATGTTGCCTCTTGTGTTGGTGATGTGTTCTTGAGTGAAAGGTTCATGACCTCACACATTCACCTTTAATTGTTATGCCAATTTAATCCCCTCCACTCCTGAAGAAGCTGATTTTTGTTCCCTTGAACTCAGCCCCTTTCCCCTGCCCCAGCCCCAGTACCCTTCTGCAGGGGATAAAGGGAGGATTAGGCTGGGCTGTGATTCTGCCCACTTTCCCCATTTTGCTACTACAGCCTGAAAGTCAGCCAATACTCAGAAGATTGTGAAGGTTCTCGGGGAGAGTGGGGGTTGGAGGTCGGCTTATGCATGTATGTGTTTGCATGTGTGATGTGTGTGCATACGTGTATGCATTTCTGTGTCTATATATGGGGAGAATTTTCTCCCCGTTGGGTGGGCTAGGCGGGAGCGGGCGCAGGTGGGCGCGCAGCCGTTTTACGTGGGCGGGCCAATTAAGGCCCGCCCAGCGTGATGCACACCCGGAAGCGCTGAGTGCTCCCTGTGCAGGCGGGGGGAGGAGGGAGATCCGGGGCCTGCGCTCTTTCGCGCATGTGCGTGAAAGTGCACAGAAATCTCCCTGAGGCACGGAGCTGCCTCAGGGAGATTACTTTGATTGTGAAAAAATGAAATAAAGAAAAAAAATCATTCAGACCTGACCCCTCATGTGACAGTGTCACATGAGCTGGGACATGTCAATGAATTTTAATAAGAATTTTTATTAAATTTATACACCCTGGATGGGCAACCCTATTAATTGTTACAATTGGTTCTTAAATGGCCTTAATAGGGCTTTGACAGTTCGCTGAGTCAGCTGCGCGCCCACCGAACTGAAAATCTAAATGACGTGCAGTGACGTCAGGATGCCACTCGACGTCACCGTGTGTCATTTTACACCTCAGTGAGCGGTCCCCACCCCCGCTCGACCAGGTAATTCTTCCCTATGTGTTTTTCCATTTCTATATATGTGTTTGCTTGGGTGTACATGTGTGCTTGTGTGTGCACAATGGAGACAGCTTACAGACAGCATAGTTCATCAGGTTGGGACATCCCACGAGCAACTTGATGAATGCAAATAAATATTTCATGAAAAATTTCAGAGAGTTCTGGTTTTGGGGGGAGAGCAGTGTGAGCTCAGCATTAACTTTGCTTTTAATCTTTTATTTATATTGGCGTCCTGCTAACTCCACACAGGTTGAACAGCGAGACATAGGATGAGATGCAGCCTTTAGCACATCAGTGGTAATGACGGAGTGGCGGGGGGAAGGGAATCCTTCTACTTACCTGGCACCCATCCAATTTCCTTCAAAGAAAATGCCTCCTGGTCATGGAGGTGTCAAGGGGCTCACACTGAATTGGAGTTAAATACCCAAATAGAATAAGTGCAGGGAAAGCAAGCACTTGCTGGACTGTTAGTTATCGAGGAATCTAGTGAGGGCCAAGGCACGCAGGACAGGAAAGTGTGTGGGAGAGAAGGTGAAGAGTAGTAATGACACCAAACAAAAGCACATAGATTGTAGAAGGACCAGAAAACTAGATGGAGGTGAAGAATTCCAAGATTTGTAGTCCTGGAAAAAGTAAGAGATTGTGAGATCATCGGTATTCTCGCTTTCAATGCAAAGTGGAAGAAGGGAGGAAGAACGCCATGCAGGATGTGTACTAGTAACTTTGGTTGCATTGCTGGCATTGCAGAATGTGTAACACGGGGTACTACCCTGATCTCATGAACCATTTTCCAGCCCGAGTAGCAGATTGATTGCTGTGTGAACAATCTGTAATAACAACTTGAAAATGTAAACCCATGACGCCTGTTTATGAGTTGGTGTGTATTGACATTGTGAGTTGGTACACTGTTTGTTGACACTGTGCATTGGTACACTGCATTTTGGCGCTATGAAGTTGCTATGCTGTGCATTTGCACTATGAGTTGGTATGCCCTATAAGATCAATGGATAAATGCACATCTGAAGCAGCTGTGCAACAATTGATTTTGATGCCTCAGGGGTAAGAAAGAGAATATGATCCTGTTTTCCTTTAAACCATGACTTGAAGTCATTCCAGCTTTTGTGTTGTATTCTGGCTCACTGCTCATGAGAGCAGTGACTTTCACAAAGTTATGTTTTACTACACAGCTCAATACTTAGTGGAAACAAAAAGGAATCAATTAGGACGTGCTATTGAATGTAGTCTTTGTAAATAAATAGACAAAGGGGAGTTTAAAAAAGTCATTAGGTGGGAAATTGAGCCCTAGAGCAACATTTCTGTCTGTTGTAAATATTACACATGTTAATTTATGCCCATATTGTGTTATAAGTAGACAAGACAAAACAAAACTACTCCCGTATTTAGCATTACAAAACTCCCTCTGTTCTCCAAATTTTCCGATGAACAAATCCCTCTTCAACACTGAAACATTTGATGGTTAACAATGTAGTTTGATACTCTGGGGGTGTCTAATGCACAGCATTTCTTGCTTATAAACTGCCTGTATTCCATGGAGTATAGAAGGTTAAGGGGTGATATGATTGAGGTGTTTAGTATTTTGAAAATAATTGATAGAGTAAATAGAAACTTATTCTGCTGGCAAGGTAGCCTAGGAGCTCTGAAAAAGAGTCATATGGACTCAAAATGTTAACTCTGTTTCTCACTCCACAGATGCTGCCAGACCTGAGTTTTTCCAGCATTTTCTGTTTTTATTTCCGATTTCCAGCATCCGCAGTAGTTTGCTTTTAGCCTAGGATAGTGTTGTCCAATATGTTCGCCATTCATCCCATGTGATGGATCAGTGGCGAATTGATGCTGTTCGTTATTAGAGCCACAGAATACTGAGCTGTGTTAAAGTTGCAGCGGTGGATATGAGTATGGGTATTACTCACTAGACTATTATTTGTCATCAATCCTTAATTAAGCAAAGAAGAATCAACCACATTGTTGTCATACAAGGGTCACATTTTGGTCAGACCGTAAGTATGTTTATCAGAATAAAGTTCAGCTGTTGGGTTTCTATTTGCCTGGAAGCTGAAGGGCCACTTGCCCAATTAAACAAGAAATATAGTCGTCTGTTTGTTATCTTCTCATGCCTGTTATCTTTGGGTGCTTCTAAATGATGATACATTTAGCTGGATAGGATCACTGTGTGGAGCACCGTGAAAGCAGAGCCAACCTTGGGAAGGACAGTGGTCCATTTTCTCTTGAAATTTTCTTTGGAAATCTAGGGACACCAGGGATCCTAACTGAAGAAGTTGGTTTTGTTTAGCCGGTAATTGGTGTCTTTTACAAAACAGTTGAGGTACATAAGCAACAGACAGCACTACATGACTGCCAATGAGAGTTGATATATGCAATTTCAGCATGCTAGGGTGGTGCAGCAACATCCAATTGTGTTCAGCCTTCATCTTAATAGATCAGATTGAAAGGAATAGTGAGCTATTGGCATAAAAGGGATATTACAGGAGGTTGGCCACGAACCAAAGGTCTATTAAATATCCGGACAATGTGTTTGAGCGAGAAAGTAAGAGCACAGAAGCTAAAATGTAGATTTGTCAATTCTTTTCCCTCCCCAAGTCTCCTAATATATCAATTCTGATAAAATAGAGACAGTTTACTTGTAAATCACAGAATCACAGAATTTTAACGGCGCAGAAGGAGGCCATTTGGCCCATTGTGTCTGCACCGGCTCTCCAAATGAGCTATTGTCCTGCCATTTCCCCATACCCCTGCACATTGGGCAGGATTTTCCCCTTGGCGATTTGGGGGCGGGGCCCGCTCGCCGAGGGGAAAATGATGCGGGATGACATCGGGAGGAATCCCCGACGTCATTCCGGTCCCTTTAAATTTTTAGGAAGGCGGGCGGACAGCGAAATCAGCTGTCTGCCCGCCAACCTGTCAATGGCCAATTGAGGCCATTGACAGGCTCATTAAGATAATTAAAGACCTGCTCGTCCAAGCTTAAGGCTGGCGGGCAGGCCAGGAGCCCCAGCGGGCTCCTGATAATACATGAAACCTCATCCACTGGTGGGATGAAGTTTCATGTCCGTTTTTTAAATTTTATGTGTTTATTATTAATGTGTCCCATCTGGTGTGACATTGTCACATGAGGGGGACATGTTAATAATTTCAATATTTATCTATTTTTAAATTTTACTTACCTGTCATGAATCTCCCTGAGACAGGACTTTGCCTCAGGGAGCAGTGCACTCTTTCGCGCGCATGCGTGGAAGAGTGCACTTTGACAGATGGGGAATCTATCCCCCCCTTCCCGCACAGGAAGTGCATTGCACTTCCTGACAGGCAGGCCGCTGGGTGGGCCTTTATTGGCCTGCCCACTCAAAATGGCGGTGGGCCCCATTTCGGTGGCGGGGGTCGGCGGTCCACCCGCCGCCGAGCCAGTGGGGCCCGCACGCCATCCGAGGGCAAAATTCTGCCCATTGTTTCTATTCAAATAGTCATCTAATGCCCTCTTGAATGCCTCGATTGAACCTGCCTCCACCACACTTCCAGGCAGTGCATTCCACACCTGAACTACTCACTGTGTGAAGAAGTTTTTTCTCACATCACATTTGTTTCTTTTGCAAATCACTTTAAACCTGTGCCCTCTCGTTCTTGATCCTTTTACGAGCAGGAACATCTTCTCCCTATCTACTTTGCCCAGCCCCCTCATGATTTTGAGCATCTCTATCAAATCTCTTCTTAGCCTTCTTCTCTCCAAGGAGAACAGTCCCAGCCTCTCCAATCTATCCTTATGGCTGAAGTTTCTCATCCCTGGAACCATTCTTGTAAACCTCTTCTGCACTCTCTCCAGTATGTTCACATCATTCCTATAATATGGTGTCCAGAACTGTACACAATACTCCAGCTGAGGTCTAACGAATGTCTTATATAAATTCAGCATAACCTCCTTGCTCTTGTACTCTGTGCCCCTATTAATAAAGCCCAGGATACCATATGCTTTATTAATTGCTCTCTCCACCTGTCCTGCCACCTTCCATGATCTATGCACATATATATACCCAAGTCTTTTACTGCTGCACCCACTTCAAAATTTCACCCCTTATTTTATATTGTCTGTCCTTGTTCTTCCTACCAAAATGCACCACCTCAAACTTCTCCACATTGAACTTCATCTGCCACCTATCTGCCCACTCCACCAACTTGTCTATGTCCTTTTGAAGTTCTACACTGTCCTCCTCGCAAGTTACAACACTCCCAAGCTTCATATCATCTGCAACTTTGAAATTGTCCCCTGCACACCAAGATCTAGATCTAGAAAAGCAAGGATCCCAGTACCAATCCCTGGGGAACTCCACTACAAACCTTCCTCCAGCCTGAAAAGTATCTATTGACCATTACTCTCTGCTTCCTATTTTTCAGCCAATTTTGTATCCACGTTGCCACTGTCCCTTTTATTCCGTGAGCAATAGCTTTTCTCATAAGTCTCTTGTGTGGCGCTGTATCAAATGCCTTTTGAAAGCCCATGTACACCACAAAGAAATTTGTTTTTTTTTAATAAACTGGAGCACACTTTTGAAATAAACTGGAGCAAAGAGAACACTTCAGTTAACAGATTGTCACCACCCTTTAGGAGTCTATACAGCAGGCTTGCTTTGTGGAGTAGTTGAATTGCAAACTGCCTTTGAGGCTCTTCTCCTGGCCCTGGCAATGAGTGCATCAGATTTGTTGCTGACAGTTTAAAAGCTTAAGTCAATTTTCAAAGGATTGCACATTTGTTTAATTAATATTGCATATATTTTGCACTATGTGGCGCATATGGAGATCTGATCACCGCAAATTTGGTGAGCATTAAAATCCTTTTGAACTACACTGATCTAACTGAATAGTGGAACAGACTCAATGACTGAATAACCTCCTCCTGTTCCTTTTTGCCGCGACTGATAGCTAGAAATAAAAGTCTTGCCTTCAGCACCCCTGACTCTAGTGGCTGAAAGAATCCTAATACCTGTTCACTTTCAAAAGGACAGATTGGGCGGCGGAGTTGGGGATATATTCTTGAAAGGGCTTACAGACAGTCATAATGGAGGGTGCGTAGATTAACTAGCTCAGTCATTTTACCAGCAGGATCAATAATCACACAGACAACTATTCACACACAAATATGCACACACACACATAGATGTACACACAGAGGCAGAAATATACACGCACGCAAAAAGACACACAAATGAAAAAGCTAATATTCCTTTTTAATTGTCCATGAATCACAAAAGAATGGAGGAAAAAAGCCTTGGCCTAGAGAATGAAAAAAGTTCGACAGAATACCGAAAGCAGACATGTACATTTCACTGCCAGGGCTTGAGTTGGAGCCTAAGACAGGCTGAATCCTCCTCTCTTCAGCTCCAACATTAAAACCTATTTTACATCCGGCCGCACTTCAAAGTCACAGCTGAGCATAAATTTTATGATATGATATAAAATGCTGTTAGGGTAAATTACATCAGCCTGACTGACATTTACAGGACGTATAAACACCATATTATTACCCAGTGATCATGCACCTCAGAACAAGCAGATAAAGTGAGGAGAGGTGGGGGAGGAGGGGTGGAGAATCCTCTCTTAGGCTTTCTTTTTCTTCTCTCTTACAAATAATAAATCCAGGTTGGGGGCGGAGTCCTTTTTAAAAGCTCCAAAACCACTAAGATGCAGGGCAACAGAAAATTTAAATGGCCATAGACATGCCAAGATTGGGTGCCTGCCAAGGCAGGCTGGTGCCCTCTGTTCAAAACTGGCACTGGCAAAGATTATGATATTTCAGCAGCCAATTTCAGTCAAGCATATGTGTAGATATGAGAAAAAGACTTTTATATCCCCTCTCAGCAAGGGTTTGTTGCATCATTGACTATTGATTATTTCAGGGGTGGGGGGGTATGGCGGTGATGAGGAACTCTTTTCAATCGCACAGTTGTAGCCCTTTTCATTTGAGATCTTTCTTCCATAATTGCTTCTTTCCGCTTCCCTTGCTAGTTGCACGGATTGAGTGGAATCAGAATAAAATGAGACGTTCAGCAATTTTTCAGACCTGTTCCTCTCTCATGTTTTATCCCTTTTTTATGTTGTTGATGCAGAAATGTCTCTGAGGAAGCTTTTTGTATTTGTGAACTTCAGATGTCAGCTGTGGCTCAGTTGGTAGCGTTCTCACCTCTGAGTCAGATGGTCATGGTTTCAGGCCCCACTCCAGAGACTTGAACACAAAATCCAGACTGACTCTCCCTGTGCAGTACTGAGGGAGTGCTGCGCTATCTTATGTGCCATTCTTTTGAATGAAAAGTTAAACCGAGGCCCCAGCCCTCTCAGGTGGATGTCATTGAGAGGATTGTGAGTGAATCTTTGGAATTCTTTACTGCAGAAAGCTGTGGATGCTCGGTCACTGAGTATATTCAAGACTGACATTGATAGATTTTTGAACATTAAGGAAATCAAGGGATATGGGGATAGGCAACAAAGTGGAATTGAAATGGAGGATCAGCCACCTTGTTAGATCTTGTTTCTGTTCCTTACATTCTTTTGTAGACTTGAAACAAGAATTGAAAATTGGGAAATGTAGAGTTATTTTCCCAAAGGCCAAAAATCTTCCTTTTCTATTGCCTTACTGTTGGACACAAAAAAACATTTGTGGTTCACACTTTATAGAGATGGCACAAAGTTGAATAGCAGTGCACTTTCCTCCTAGTACCAGTCACAAATTCTGGCCATTTAGAACCTCTAAACCATAACCAACCTCAAAGCACCCCCTTCCCTCTGTATTTCAACAGTCTTATTCTTCTTAAATGAAAGTTGCTCAGTGTGGAAGTCCATTCTGCACATTGGTCACAGTATGCATGAAGAGCTTTCTGATTTCAATGCTAAATTTACCTTTTTCTGGTTTGAACCTGTGCCCATTTCTCATAAGCTCACAATTACATTGATAAGAATATTTTCCAATTCCTTTTACACTCTTACTGCGCATAAAGGGGAATGAAAATCTCTCCCCAAAAAGCTGTTGAGAATGAACATTTGAAAACTGAGATTGGTAGATTTTTTTTGTTGAAAAGGGTGTTAAGGTTATGAAACCAAGGCAAATGGATGCAGTTGAGATACAGTCATCATCTAATTGAATTACAAAACTAGCTGGAGGGGCTGAGTAGCCTACTGCTGTTCCTATGTTGTATCACTCTAGTAGATTACCTCTCATATGGCTACTTTCCTGGATGAAAAGCCAGTGTTTGTACAGTCTTTCCCCTTAACCCAGATCACCAACATTGGGTTTCTAGCCTCTTAGCTCTTTTCTTCAGTGCCTCCAGAAGTTTGATATCTCCCTCATTTTTCAGTTACCCAAACTGGATGCAATGCTCAAAGTACCATCTGACCAGAAATCCATACTCTTTGATAATTTTCTCTCAAATATTCTAGTTTGCTGGATGTTCAGTTCGATGTTCTGTTGTATTTTACAGCACATCTATTTGGTACAACTGGTCCATGTTAGTGTTTATGCTCCCCATGAGCCTGCACCCATCCTACTTCCCATCCATCCTGCACCCATCCTACCTAATCCCATTAATATATCCTTATTCTTTTCTCTCTCATGTGTTTGTCCAGCTTCCCCTTAAATTAATCTGTTCTATTTACCTCACCTACTCCTTGTGGTAGCAAGTTCCAGATTCTAACCAACATCCCCGGGTAAAGAAGATTTTTCTGAATTCCCTATTTGATTTAGGAGTGACTATCTTTTTTAGGGCCCCTATTCTGGTCTCACCTGCAAGTGGACCCATCTTCTCTATGTCTACTCCATGAAACCCTTGCATAATCTTAAAGACCAATTCTGAAAGTCGTGGGTTCAAGTCCTACTCCAAAGATTTGAGTGCAAAATCCAAGCTCCAGGGTTGCACCGTAAGAGGTGCTATATTTCCACTGAGAACTTAAACTGAGGCCCTTCTGCCCTCTCAGGTGGAGGTCAAAGTTTCCAGGCCGTTATTTCTCATGCTGATTGCTGAATCTGATAATATGCTTTCAAATTCACACTGAACTATTTTAGCACCTTTCATGTGTTGTGTGTTTTGTTTATTTATTCATCCTACATGCAGTAATTGACTGACTTCATTAAATGTCACCTCCACTTGTTTCCATTTTGTCCAGCCCAATCTTTAATTTCCGAGCTGCCTCTTCTGATTCCACCACCCTTCCTGGTTGGGTATCATGGGAAATTTGACCACTTTCCATTGAGTTTCTGAATCCAAGTCATTTATGTAAGTTAGAAAAGGTTTAATATGGACTCAACACACTGGTTGGAGTAAATGTTGATATGTCACTGGGATGGGCACAGCATGTCCATAGAGGGACCATTAACTAGAGTCTGTGACAATTGTTTACTGCAGCAGGGTGGGGGGGTGGGAGACGGGGTAGGGCTGGGGAGGGTAGGGTTGCTGGTTCTAGTTCGGCATATTCCTGGAGATTTCATTCCATGACCTTCCATTTTGCACTTACATCTCATGCACCCCATCATTGATCCATCCTGTAGGCACATTGCCTGCTCCTCAGCCAATTGGAAAGTGAACAGATTCTTTAGTTAACCAATTGGATTATCTCCAGCTCTCCAATATTTTTTCCAACTAATAAGTGAAAATGTTCATAAAAGATAGGAAAAAAAATGTTTCTGTTTAGTGGCTGTATGTTTTCTTTTTCTCTTGAGTTTTGCTTGCTGCAGTGTCCTGGAGATTAGTCTTAGAGACTCCACAACAATCCTGGAGGATTGGCAACTCTAGAGTAAGAATGGGGGTTAGTGAAGAAAGACCAGCTACTGAAGAATGTTATTGTAATCCAGTTGTGGGATGTACATGGTTTAATTTTGCTGACAGGTCTCTATTCCACGAATATTTCAGTCCCTGGGCCAGTGATGGGAAGTTCTAGTTCATGCTCTAGTCAAAATGCTGTCTTATTCTCTGGAAGTTTTCAGTCAAAGCTGTGCCTGCCTCCATGGGAGACTGTGACTCGCTTTCTTACAGCTATGACCCACAATTTAGGAGGCTCTGCTTTTCATCACTCCAGTGAGATCCAACAAAGGACAGCAAGCAGAAAATAATTTCTCACTGGCATGGACTGGTTGGGCCAAATGGCCTGTTTCTGTGCCATATATCCTGTGAATTCTACAGCTTCCCTGGTGAGAGGAATCTGGAGCCAGCCCAGCACACAATTCCAAATGTCACATTCGCCCATCAACCCCTGTGCTTGATGACATGACAAACAACACCTTGATTTTTAAATTTTCATGCTTGTTTTTATACTCATGCATGGCCTCACTCCTTCCCATTTCTGTAACCTTCTCCAGCCCTACAATCCTCTGAGATCTCTGCAGTCCTCTAATCTTGCGCATCCTTGATTTTAATTGTTTCACCATTGGCTGTGCCTTCAAATTCCAAGGCCCTAAACTCTGGAATTCTCTCCCTAAACCTCTACACTCTTACCTCACTTTCCTACTTTAAGACCATCCTTAAAACCTACCTCTCTGACCAAGCTTTTGGCCATCTATCCTAATATTGCAAGTGGCTTGCTGTCAAGTTTTCTGTGACAGCACACCTGTGAAGTGTGTCGGGACATTTTACTATGTTAAAGGTGCTATATAAATGCAAGTTTTTTCTCTTTCAACCCCTGGCCTGTGTTGAGTTTCTAATCTCAGGCAGCTCAGCAGTCAGGCATTCACAGAGAGCTTTAATGTCTGTGAATTACAGAAGGAGGTTGGTGTTCAAGACTCTTAACCAATAGACCCCAGCATGTCTGACATGTGGATGTCAGTTGAGGACAGTATTGAGCTCAGCAGTAGCACTCCTCAAAGTCAAATAGCTTGGTGATATACCTGATATATGAAGGATGGCCTGTGGCAGTGAATAGAAGCAGGATGCCTGTGGAACTGTATCACGGTAAGAGTTAACATCTCCAGGAGACGATGAGAGCAAAACAATGGTACTAAGAACAAAGCAAGTTATTGCTAAGTGCCACTCTTGAAATTACGTTTAGCTTGAAATTGTCTTGCTCTGTAATCCAGTCCCTGGTTTTCTTCTCCAATTTTATACTGATTAATTCCTTTTAGTTTCAAAGCTCTGAATTTTGACTCTCCCTTTTTCTTCTGAATGATCTGGGGCCTAGTGCTTTCCTTAGTTTCATTGAATTGGCATGTTTGAACAGAGAACCCATTGCAAATCAAGAGGTAAAGTTTAGAGGGCGGGGGGGTGGGGGTGCGGTTTGCTGGTGTGGGTAGGAATATTGAATACATTTGTCAGTGAGTCAGACTGCTCCTAAATACCTCTTGGTCTGTCTCTGGGGAGCGCTGTGAGTCACTGTTATGTCTTCCCCACTCCTCTTGTACAGGTTCAACACGTGGCATGGGAAAGATCAAGATATTCCATAGATTTCTGGAGTTTGAGTAGGAGCTGGTGCAATTAGTCTTAATACATCCAATCTTTTTGTAAGATTCTATGAGGTCACTCATTGCAGCTTCAACAAAACGAAGATCACCATCTCTGCAGTGCTGGTTTTCTGCCACCAGATGTCACTGATTGCCTTATTTGCAGAATAGACAAGGGACGTCTCGTGGTGAAGTGCTAATACATCTCTTGCAGTGAGGCATACAGTATTAATTTATTTCCATTTCTTAGGACTCACTTCTGTTTTACAGGATGGATGCAGCAGAATGTGTTTTAATCAGATAGCCAGGTTTGATAATTTCAAAAATATCCCATTAAAAATTCAAAACTTATCAAGTGTTTGGGAAAGTGGAGGTATACAAACAGTGATCTTAGATGGGATTAATAAAGAGCATCTACTCACAGGGCTATCCCATCGCCACCTCAGGAAGTGTAGAGGAGCAGCCTGAGTTGACACCCTCGGGTTAGTTGTTTTCTTTCCTGGCCTCCAAGTGATGTGACCCTTGATAGTTCAGGTGTTATTTGAAATGAAGCCACAGTGTAAGATGAGAGGGTTAGGATTATCTTGTGTTTGGCTCCTTGCCTCACTGGTCTGGAAGAATGTGATAACATCCACGTGGGAGTCGGGGGATATAAAAATATGTCTCCAAGCATTATTCTTCCTGCAAATATATTTTCTCGGCCCAAAGTCTCAAGATATTTTGTACCACAAAGGAAGGAATACTTGCATTTATATACCTTTCACAACAATAGGACATCCCAAAGCACTTTACAGCCAATTAAGTACTTTTTGAAATGTAGTCACTGTTGTAATATAGGAAGTACAGCAGGCAATTTATGCACAGTAAGCACCTATAAACAGCAATGAGATAATTAGCAGATAATCTTTTTTTAGGTATTGGTTGAGGGATGAATATTGGCCAGGACACTGTGGGGAATTGCCCTGTTTTTCTTTGAAATAGTGCCATGGGAACTTTTGCCTCCATCTGGGAGAGCAGATGGGCCTCAGTTTAAGTTCGCATCCGAAAGACGGCACCTCTGACAGTGCAGCACTCCTTCAGTACTGCACTGGAATGTCATCCTGGATTTTTGAGTAGGATTTGAACTTGTATCCATCTGAATAAGAGACACAAATATAGAAAGAGAGAGAGAGAGAAACACAGCTACCCACTGATCCAAACAATCCTGGACACATGTGGGATTGTTTGGATGAGAAAAGCATTGCAGCCCAAATTCCTCCTATTCATTTACTTCTGCCCGGTTTTCACCCTTTCTGTCCTGAAAGCACTTACTCATTCTGGGGTCCAGTTCCACGATCACTGCTGCTCAGCATTACACCCAGTTCTGTGATCGATAGAGTTTTTATTAACTGAAAGGAGCAATGGATGTGAAGCAAAGACGCATAAATAGATTTGAGGTACAGATCAGCCATGATCTAATTGCATGACAGAACAGGCTTAGTTGACTGAATGGTCTCCTATTCTTCTATATTACTTACATCACCTAAATGCTGTAATTCACCCCTCCCCACTGCCTCAAATCCCCTTGACCTTTCAACCTCATTATTACTAGTCTGACCGTGGAGGGCTTGCAAGGTTCAGGGACTGCCTGAGGCTGTGTGTTTGGATTTGGATTGCCTGCTTAGTCTATTGTCTGAAGTTCTGTGACAATAAAAAAAAACATTATTGTGTCCCAGATTGAGGTATCACATCGTTCCTTATGACTCATGACCACCCTTAGACCGGCCAGCTTGCTGCTTATTTATTCAGCATTTTGTATATATTACAACAAATTAATTGATTATACAGAGAACATGGACATATGTGACAGGGGTATTAGATTGTGCTGTTTGGTAGAATGATTATTTTACAAAGCTAATATATATTCAGAGACTCAAAAGCCCTGGAAATATATATTTAAATATATTTAAAATCGCTTATTTTTTTTTGCCTGAACAAGCTTTGACAGGGAAAAATCCGGCTTCTGTTGCTTCTGTCTCAGCGATTTTGTCAGCAAGCA
The DNA here is from genome assembly GCF_964194155.1 of Cetorhinus maximus. Lineage (NCBI taxonomy): Eukaryota > Metazoa > Chordata > Chondrichthyes > Lamniformes > Cetorhinidae > Cetorhinus > Cetorhinus maximus. Next base: position 16,201,297 of record NC_135893.1, on the reverse strand, counting down.
CTATCTGTACAGGATTTCACTCCTGTCACTGTCTGAATCATATTCACGATAATGAATACACTGAGAGATTCAGCACATGTGACTGTGAGGTGGCCTCAATTACTGAGGAGACTAACAGCACCACCAATTGGAAATGTTGAAATACTGCAGTACCAAAATGACAATTTAGTGAAGAGATTTAAAGAGCGAGGCCATGTTCTTTGGGAACTGGGCTGACCGATCCTTTGTCCCCTTCACTGTCAGGGCTGACGGCCTGAAGGTGCTGGGGATATGGTTCGGAGGGACCGGGGCATGCGTTAGAAACTGGAAGGAGCGAGTGGCTATGGTGAAAAGGAAACTGGGCATGTGGGAGCGACGCTCCCTCTCCATTGCGGGTAAGAACCTGGTCATCAGGTGTGAGGTACTCTCGCTGTTGTTGTACGTGGCGCAGGTCTGGCCCATTCCAGACTCCTGCGCGATGGCGATCACTCGAGCCATCTTCCGCTTTATCTGGAGGTCGAAAATGGATCGTGTCCGCAGGGACGCGATGTACAAGCCTCTAGATAAAGGGGGAAAAAACGTGCCCAACATCGCCCTCATACTGATGGCCACCTTTGTGTGTGGCTGCATCAAGCGGTGCGTAGACCCTCAGTACGCAAACACCAAGTGTCACTACGTGCTGAGGTTCTACCTGTCCCCGGTGTTGCGAAGGATGGGTCTGGCCACGCTGCCGCGGAACGCTCCAAGTAGTTGGACCGTGCCGTACCACCTGTCCCTGGTGGAAAAATTTATGCAGAAAAACACCTTTGACCACAAGTCCATCAGGCAGTGGTCAGCACGTAACGTCCTAGAGGCCCTGAGGGAAAAGGAGAGGGTGGACCCTGTGGGATGGTTCCCCGAGCAGACTGTCAAAGTCATTTGGTAGAATGCCTCATCGCCAGAACTTTCCAACAAGCACCAAGACGTAGCTTGGCTGGTGGTGAGAAAGGCCCTCCCCGTCAGATCCTTCCTACACGCCAGGAGGCTCACCCCCTCTGCACGTTGCCCTCGAGGTGGCTGTGGTGGGGAAGAGACCGTTGTTCACCTCCTTGTGGATTGTGCCTTTGCAAAGAAAGTCTGGAGAGAGATGCAGTGGTTGCTGTCGAGGTTCATCCCGAGCAGCTCTGTGACACAGGACTCTGTGCTCTACGGGCTGTTCCCAGGGACACACTCCGAGACAAACATCAACTGCAGCTGGAGGATCATCAACTCGGTGAAAGAGGCGCTTTGGTCTGCCCGAAACTTGTTGGTCTTCCAGCACAAAGAGTTGTCCCCGACCGATTGTTGCGGACTGGCACAATCCAAAGTCCAGGACTACGTGCTGAGGGACGCACTAAAGCTTGGGGCAGCTGCCGCAAAGGCGCAATGGGGAAGGGTCGCTGTCTAAGACCTTTCTACCACAGCGCACCGAGAGACTGGGAACTGTTTAGAGCCCCTCGGGCTGTACAGATCAAAATGAAAGGCTGTAAATGATTGTAATATTGTTTGCACTGATGCACCTGGTGATACATCTTGTAAAAGTGTAACCTGGATTGTACCCTTGTAATGTTGTTTTTGAAATGGTTTGGAATGTGATTGAAGATATTTTATGAATAAAGTATATTTTTACAAAAAAAAAGAAGAGATTTGAAGAAAGGGAAACTTGCATTTCTATAGCGCCTTTCACAAACTCCAGACATCCCAGAATGCTTTACAGCCAGTGAAGTACTTTTGAAATGTAGTAACTGTTGTAATGTAGGAAACAGGGCAGCCAATTTGCACATAGCAAGGCCCCACAAAGAACAATGTGGTAATGACCAGATAATCTGTTTCTGGTGATGTAAATTGAGGGATAAGTATTGGGCCAAGACAGCGGGTAGAACTTCCCTGTTCTTCAGGGTGCTACTGAGTCTAGGCAAGCCCTTTGAGTTTGCTCCACTATTCAATACGATCATGGCTGATCCTCTACATCAGCTCTACTTTCCCGCCTTATCTCTGTGTCCTGATATCCAAAGATTTGTCAGTGTCAGTCTCGAATATACTCAATGGATAAGCTTTCACAGCCCCCTGGATAGAGAATTCCAAATATTCACAACCTGCTGAGTGAAAAGCAATCTTTTACACCTATCTGAGAGGACATCTTCCAAAAAGCTGAACATCATCCAAAAGATGGCACCGCCAGCGGTGTAGCACTCCCTTGTACAGCACTGAAGTGTTGGCCTGGATTTTTAGCTCAGGTCTCTGAAACAGGTCTTGAAGCACAACCTTCTGACTCAGAGGTAAGTGTATTACCCACTAAGTCACAGCTGACACCAGAAGCTATGCTGAGGCATATTACAATGTAACCCCTTAATGCCTTCATATGAAAGTACTTCATCTGGTAAGTTAGCCTAATGGACCATATTGCTTGCTAATTAAGTATCAATTTAATTAGAAAACAAAGAAATTTTCTATTTTAACTGGGTTTCCGTTTGGGTCAGCGGTAGCACTCTTGCTTATAGTCAAAAGTTTTGAATTAGAATTTGCCTCAGGATGGAATGAAGATGCCATCTTTTGGAGGAGATGTTAAACTGAGGACTTGTCTGCCAGCTCAAGTTAACTTAAAACGGTCCCATGGAGCTATTGAAGAAGAGTGCAGAAGTTCTCCTTGGTGTCCCAACCAGACGATGGATTCTCCTGTCACTTCGACGGATGAGTGTTCAGCAAGTAAGAAAAAAAGAAAATAAAGCCAGTTTACAGTCTAGGTTGATGTTGTCTCATGTCACGTTACGCCAATCTTGATTTGCATAACCTATTGCAAACACTGCATATGAAGTCAATGTTGGAGGATTGGGTGGAGGCATTGGCTTTGCATCACGCTCGCTTGTCCTGAAGGCATTTGACTCTGTTCCCCTCAAAGGTTGAAATTGCTTGATGACAGAGACTTCTCCATTTGGGTCTGTCCAAGGTTGTTTTTCCCATGTTTTGGGATTCAGCTTGCAAGCTCTGAGGTTGGCTTTCAGGTTTTCTTTATATCTAAGCTTGGGATGTCCTGTGGTGTGGGTTCTTGTGCTCAGCTTGCTGTAGAGTAGTGCTTTTGGTATGTGGAAATTCTCCATGTGAACCACATGACCGACACAGCGAAGCTAAATTCTGGTGAGCATGCTCTCGATGCCAGGTATGCAGCGCTTTGTAAGAACCTCGGATTTTGTCATACCACCAGAATCAGAGTCTCTGGTCACTTGACTCATTACTGTGGGAGCTTGCTATGCTATTTGCTGCAATGTTTGTCTACATTACAACAGCACCTGCACTTTAAAAGTAATTAATTTGTTGGGAAGCACTTTGGGATAGGTTTACTAAACTAATACCAGGCATAGGTTTACTAAACTAATAGCAGGAATGGGCAGGTTATCTTATGAGAAAAGATTGGACAGGATAGGCTTGTACCCACTGGAGTTTAGAAGAGTAGGAAGCGACCTGATTGAAACCTTTAAAATCCTGAGGGGTCTTGACGGAGTGTATGTGGAGAGGATGTTTCCTCTTGTGGGAGAATCTAGAACTAGGGGTCACTGTTTAAAAAAAAGGGGTCACCCATTTAACAGAGATGAGAAGAAATTTTTTCTCTCAGAGGGTAGTGAGTCTTTGCAACTCCCTTCCTCAAAAGGCAGTGGAAGCAGAGTCTTTGAATATTTTCAAGGCAGAGGTAGACAGATTTTGATAAGCAAGGGGCTAAAAGGTTATCGGGGATAGACGGGAATGGGGAGCTGAGGTTACAATCAGATCAGCCATGATCTCATTGAATGGCAGAGTAGGCTCAAGGGGCCGAGTGGCCTACTCTTGCTCCTAATTCATACATTCATATTTTTAATACCCTAATGATATGAAAGTCGCTCCACCGATGCTAGTCCTTTCTTTCTATAGTTTTTGGGTTTTGTTCAGTTTCCAAGTCTTCAACTGTCACTCATTTAGAAGAGACTTATTTATTATAGATTAAAAATATTGCCATTTTGATGCACTCTTTAAATTACAACTCCTTATCTTTTTAAAGGTTCACTCTTTTTGCCTATCTGCCTCATTCATATTTCCTCAGCTCTGTCATTGACATTTAAAGAGTTTGATAGACATAGAATCATAAAATTCTACAGCACAGTAGGAAGTCATTTGGCCTGTTGTATGGCTCTTTGAAAAAGCTATCCAATTAGTCTCACTCCTGTGCTCTTTTCCTCTTAGTCCTGCAATTTTTTTCCCCTTCAAGTATGAAACGAAATTCCCTTTTGAAAGTTATTGTTGAATCTGCTCCCTCTGCTCCTTGAGGCAATGCATTCCAGATTATCACACTTGCCGCAAAAGATCTCTTCATCTCCACCCTGGTTCTTTTGCCAATTGCCTTAAATATGTGTCCTCTGGTTAATGACCCTCCACCAGTGGATACAGTTTCTCTTTATTGGACAACCTACAGCAAGTACTTCAAAGTACTGGAGAAGTACTACCAGTGGTGCCTTCGGAAGATCCTCCAGATCTGGTGGCAAGAAAGGTGGTTGAGGCGCTAGTCACTCAAAACCAGCGCCATTGGGTGGGGCATGTTATTCATATGCCTGACACAAGACCCCTGAAGCAACTGTTCTACCCGGAACTAGGCCACAGCAGGAGATTCCCAAGAGGCAATGGAGACGCTTTAGGGATGTCTTCAAAGCATCCCCGAAGAGGTCAAACATCCCTGCTGACTCTGGTGAATCCCTGTTTTGTGACTGACCAAAATGGAAAAGGCTCTTCCAGGAAAGCAATTAAACACATCGAGAGGCTTCATCAGGAACGTGCAGAGGCAAAGTTGGATGGAGCGCACCTCCAAACAACCTACCTCCCGCCAACCTGACGCCAATGTGAAAGTCGGCAGATCATACGTTGGACTTATCAGCTATCTCAGAACGCATCGAAACAGAGTGGAAGCAAGTCAGCCTCGATCCCAAGGCTCTGCCTGAGAAGAAGAAGAAGTTACTTTATCAAAACCTTTACTTTGAATACCTCTATTAAACCACCTCCACCTCTGCTCTAAGGAGAATGACCCCGACTTTTCCAGTAGCTGAAGTCCCTCATTTCTGATACTATTCTAGTAAATCTATTTTCCGCCTTTATAAGGCCTTGACATCCTTCTATAGGTGTCCAGAATTGGCCACAGTACTCCAGTTAGGATCTAACCAGTGAATTAAAATGGGTTAACATAACTTCCTTGTTTTTGTTCTCTGATGGGCAGTATTGTAAGCAGTGTACATGGAAACATAAAATTACAAAGAGATATTGATGGGTTAAGTAAATGGGAAAAATAGTGGCAAATGGATTTCAACATAGGCAAATGTGAGGTCAGAGAATAAGAGAAAGTTACAGGTCATCCACTTTGGACCAAAAAAGAATGGAACAGGGTACTTTCTAATTGGAGAAAAGTTGGAAAGAGTAGAGGTCCAAAGAGATCTGGGGGCTCAAGGTACATAGGTTATTAAAATGTCATGTGCAGATGCAGGAATAATCAAAAGGCCTAATGGAATACTGTCATTTTATATTTAGTGGGCTAGAATATAAGAAGTAGAAGTCATGCTTCAGCTGTACAAAGCCCAGGTTAAACCACATGTAGAGTACTGTGAGCAGTCCTGGGCACCGTATATTGGCCTTGAGGGGGTGTAGCGAAGGTTTGCCAGAATGATACCTGGACTCTAAGGATTAAATTATGAGGTTGATTACACAAGCTAAGGTTGTGATTTGATTAAAGTTTTTGAGATATTATAGACAATTATAAGGTAGATTGAGAGAAACTATTTCTGCTGGTTGGACCAGGGAAAAGAGTCTGAAAATAGAAGGCAGATCCTTCAGGAGTGAAATCAGGAAACATTTCTACACACAAAGGGTGGTAGAACTTTGGAACTCTCTCCCACAAATGGCAATTGATGCTAGATCAATTGTTAATTCTACCAAAGATATCAAGGGATATGGGGCAAAGGTAGGTAAATAGAATTAGGTCACAGATCAGTCATGATCTCATTGAAAGGATCGAGGGGCTAAAGGGCCTGCGCCTATCCCTGTGTTCCCCTGTTCCTATCCTTCATGGCCTCGCCCCTCCCTCTCTCTAACACCCTCCAGCCCTACAGCTCTCCAAGATCTCTCATTCCTTCAATTCTGGCCTCTTGAGCATTCACAATTTTCTTGTTTCACCATGGCAACCATGCTTTCAGCTGTCCAGGCCCTAAGCTCATGAATTATCTTTCTAAACCTTTCTTCCTCTCTGTCTCTGTCTATCCTTTAAGTCTCTCCTTAAAACCCACCTCTTTGATTAGGCTCCTGGTCACCTGCCCCAATATCTCATTATGTGGCTCAATGTCGATTTTGTCTAATTGTGTTCCTATGAAGTGCCTTGAAACGTTTTACTATATTAAGGGTACTATATAAATGCAAACTGTTATTGTACAGGTACATACCGGTTCTTATATAACACTGAATGGGATTGCACAGTGATAACTCATCATTGCTTTATGAAGTCTAAGCCGGAAATTAATTTTTATTCTGTGGTGATTTTGGAGTTTGTATTGGAGTTTTGGGAATCACATTCCATAACCCTGTACATTTATAATTAGGGCTATTGAGCTATAGTGACCAAAGCAGTCTACTTCTGCTTTTTAGTGCATGGGATTCACGGATTTTCACAGTATTTCTGTGATCGAGTTTCGCAATTAAAAATCGACTTTGGCCAAGAACTGTCACACGAAAAGTTCAGCTTCTCACAGCTGAACAATTCCAACTTTTTTATTCCCTTCAAATGATTCCCACCGAATCACCCTCTGAGATTCTGCAGCTCTTATTATGTTTACCCTCTGTGACAAGATATGGTGGGGACGAAATATTCTGTTGTACTCTCAATAGGGGGTGTTACACAGAGCTTGCAACTAAAAATAAATCTGCTGAAAACTCTAAGGAAAAAGCATTATCTGGAAGTTGAAATCTTAATATCTAATTAAATGCCACATACCATGGTTGAAGATAATGTAGCCTGAAAACTATCATTCTGGGCAGTTTGGGATAGTAGTTCCTTAACATCATATATGGTGCTATTTACCCTTTACTCTCTTGCCAACTTCAAGGTTGCAGGCTCAGAGTTGCAACTCCTCATGAATTGAACTAATGTGGGGCAGTGACAAATAGAGGCCAGATGTTTCTGAGGGGAAAGAAAGTTAGAGGGTGGTTTAGAATGGCATTGGTAAGACTTGGCGGCACCTCTGACAGCAGTTAGCAACTTCAGGAAAGCATCTTAAATATCCAGGTGCTTGGAAAAGATTTAACACTTTTTTTAATTCTTTCACAGGATGTGGGTGTTGCTGGCTAGGCCAGCACTTATTGCTCATTCCTAATTGCCCCTGAGAAGGTGGTGGTGAGCTGCCTTGTGGAACTGCTGCAGTCCATGTGGTGTAGGTACACCCACAGTGCTGTTAGGGAGGGAATTTCATGACCTTGGGATGTCCCAAAGTGTTTTACAGCCATTGAAGTACTTTTGAAGCATTATAATTTGTAATGTAGGAAATGCGGCAGCCAATTTGTGCACAGCAAGGTCCACAAACAACAATGTGGTGATGACCAAATCATCTGTTTTTTTAATGATGTTGGTTGAGGAATTAATATTGGCCAAGACACCAGGGAGAATGCACCTGCTCTTTTTTCAAAATTGTGCCATGGGATTTTTTTTACACCCACCTGAGAGGCTGGAGGGGGTTGGGGGCCCTCAGTTTAACCTGTCATCCAAGTGACAGCAGTTCTGACAGTGCAGCACTCTATCAGCCTTGCACTGGGAGGATCAGTCTGAATTATAGGCTCAGGACCCTGGAATGGGACTTAAAGCCATGACCTTCTGAACCAGAGACGAAAGTATTGCCCACTGAGCCGCGGCTGACATCTCTAGACTTATTCTTGCACACAAGCTGCCTTTCCAGTGGGTACAGAAACATGATCTAGAGGCCTCTAAAGGCATGCAGCACTAAATAGCAGGTGGTGAAATACTATCCAAAGCATTGCTTATTTAAACATGGCTTAAAGTTAAGGGACTCCAGAGCAATTAGAATGCCATCTACTCTGCTAATCCTGAGGATGATCTGCATTGAGTTCTGAATCTTCATGTAATTCACAGGGCCACCATTTGTGTGCATGAGGCTTTGTTTTCTTTTTGGCAGCCAAACAGCCCAGATCTTGCCTTTCCTCAAGTAACTCTTTCGAGTTATCAACAGATCGCATGTAACTCTTTCGAGTACATTCACAGTTCTTGGTTTCCGGGAGTGGGACATGAACCCACAACCCTCTGATTCAAAGGCGAGGGTGCTATGAACTGAGCCACAGCTGACACCTCGCCTTTCCTCAAGTAGTTGCACTCCAACATCATTTACATTAATGAGATAAATGATCAGTTAATCCATTTGAAGAGGAGTTGGCTGAGTGAGGTGTGCTGTCCAGGAAATTGGCAGAACTCCCCGCTCTTCTTCCAATCGTGCTGAGGGACCCTTAATGCCCACAAGTAGATTGGGCCTCAGTTTATCATCTCATTGTAAAGATGGCACCTTTAACAACATTGATTTTGGTGGAGTCGGGGAGACTCATGTGGACCTATAAAAATGGCGGCCGGGATAAAATTTCACAATTCCCAACTGCATTCCCGGGGTTTCCAGTTTTTAACAGTGCCTTTTAAGGGTGTAGGCTCTTTCAGGTTGTGAGCCTGCACCTTGCATTCCTGACCTGGTTGGCTCCATTGCAGGAATAGGCATTTCTTAGTCCTCTGCAATTTTCATGGAGTCAGGCCAGCTTTCCAAAGAGTCCTGGTTCATGGTACCTTCGAGATGTCACAGACCATAGTCTGCATGAGGGAACTTTTTATAAGGTAAGTTCAAAAGGTCCTCCTCGTGCCCCCTGTGCCAAGGGATGCTCCCCCCACCCACCCCTATGGCCCTTCATGCCCCACCCATGCCAAGCTATGGCACCTCCATACCCATTCACACACTATACACCAATGAACCCTATGGTGACAATCGGATCTGTAAGATTCATTGATAACTTTCCACTTTCTTTAAAGAAAACCTTTTTACTGCTGGCCATACCTTTCAGAAGGTTCCCTCATGCAGACTATGGTCATGGCAAAGTGATTTCCAGTGCTTTCATCTTTCTATTGATACTTTAAAGGGTCTGAATGATTAACATTTTTATTGGCCTGTAGCAAAATGGAGTTTTTTTTAAGAAAGTGGAAAGTTATCAATGAATGACTGCTGTTTCTAAAACTTTTTTTTTTACACATTCTGTTGTCACTAAAGGGTTTATTAGTTCTATAACAGTATAACAGGTAAATGTGTGATTGCTTGGCATGGGGGCATGAGGGACCATAAGGGCGGGTGGGGGTTATAATTCACCATGGGGGGCATGAGGGGGCTATAGGGGGTGGATGGGGGGATTACCTTGGCATGGAGGATATGAGGGGTCATGGGGTGGGGTGCAGGGCATGAGGTGGCATGGATAGGGCATGGAGAATGATTAGGGGTGAGGGGGCGGGAGGAATGAGGGCTGGAGGGCTTTTATGTTTTTATTGTAACTTGCACGAAGTCCCACAGCAGCGAGGCGGGCCTTTTAAACAACCCTCCTCGGCCCCCATCCAGATTTTTCCTGGGTTGGCTGGCCTGACTGCAGGCCACATTCTTTTCTGGGAATGAAAATCCTGGCTTTGTGGGCACTTTCTCCCGAGGCGGGTGGGCCAAGCCAAGAATTTTCTCAACTCCCGCTCCCCACCTCGAAGATGAAAATCCAGCCCAATGAATCCCTCAATGTTTCACAGAATTGCCAGTCCAGTTTATATGCTTAATCCTTTGGCCTTGGTCCCACAGCCTTCTGATTCAGACCGTTACTGGTCAGGCCACACTTGGTCTTAGCGCCCCAAGCTGGGGTTCCTGCTCCTGCTCTCTATCCAGTGAACCCTGATGAAGATGCATCTCTATGGATGGTGTCAGAGGACATGATGAGACCTGGCCTTGATGCCTCCACTGTCAAATAGCTTGCCTGATACTCAGGGCCCAGATTCACACATGAAGAACAGCTGCTTGCTCAAGGTCTTAGAAAGTTGTTGGTTCTGTGAAGCTGAACCCCTGTTCGAGGAAGAGTCTTCAGAAAATAGTGGGAAATGGGAAAAGCTTTAAAAAGGAAGGGGTCATTCTCGGCCTTGGTATGTAACAGTTATCTGTGTTGGCGAGGCTGACTGGATAATTTGCAAGTGATGAATTTATGATTGAGTTATATTTGCTATTTTGTTCATGTCATGGCTTGGCAATAAAATATCCTCAAGTTATTACATTTTTTGGCAGGTTTTCAGCTTGAAAAAAAGATCTAATTTTAAATGAGTATTTTTGTAGTTCAGGGCGCTTAGCTAAATCAGTTGATGGCACTCCTGTAGAACAATATTTTTTTCTGTCCTCACACAAGTGTGAGGATTATTCACAGGGGCCAATTCTCCTCCACTGATGTAATTCAGTCCTGAGTGGTTGCGAAAATTGAGCCAGCGTGGTAATATGCTAAAGTGCGTGATGTTTTAAGGTCAGCTCATTATCATAATTATTCAGAGCCTGAGTGCACATTTGGATGGTGCCAGCAGTAACCAATTGGTTGCCTCCTGGCACCAGCCCAAATTAGCATTTTGAGCCCAGTGGAGTGCCTCAAAAATGTCACGCAATTGAAATTTAAAGGGGTGCAGACAATAAGGGAAGCAGGAGAATTGAGAGACAAAAATTCTTTGCTAAGGCTCAGAAAAGGGATTTGCACCCATTGACAGGCCTTTGCTTGGGCAGTTGAGGCAGGGGACTAAGAAGTGACAATACTGAAGGGAAAGAAGGCCCTAAACATGGAGGTATTAAGCTGTAAGGAATTAGCCCAGCACCTATTCTCCTTAGGTTCATAAAACAGGTGGTACTACGTCAGCTGATGCAAAGAAGGATAGTCCTGTCCTGTTAATGGCTGCAGCCCACCATACCCACAGGTCAGCACCATGCCTGGAAGGAAGGGAGACAACTTCAAGCCCCCAGAGCTCTGTTACTGCTGTGCCAGCCTTATCTTGTACATTAGCTGCAGGTGACCTTGCAGCAGGTGGTGCAGGTATGGCAGAGATGTACCCGGGGACAGGTCTCTGCATCTTTTTGTGCCCTCTTATGTGCTGTCAGCATCTGTTTACAGGGCATAGCAGAGATGAATGCTAACTTCCTTGTCTGTGTTACTGCAATGGAAGCACTTGTTTTCAAATCCCTCCACGGTCTTGCCCCTCCCTATCCCTATGATCTTCTCCAGCCCTACAACCCTTTGAGATCTCTACACTCCTCCAGTTCTGGCCTCCTGTGCATCCCTGACTTTCATCACTCCACCAATGGTGGCCACGCTTTCAGGTGCCTCAGCCCCAAGCTCTGACCACCATCACCATCCCTGGGTATGCCCCGTCCCACCAACAAGACAGACCTAGCCAAGGTGGCGGCACAATGGTATACAGACGGGAAGGAGTTGCCCTGGGAGTCCTCAACATTGACTCCAGACCACATGAAGTTTCATGGCATCAGGTCAAACATAAGCAAAGAAACCTCCTGCTGATTATCATGTACCCCCACCCCACCCCTCCCCCAGCCCCTGCCCTCAGCTGATGAATCAGTAACCCTCCATGTTGAACACCACTTGGAGGAAGCACTGAGTGTGGCAAGGGCGCAGAATGTACTCTGGGTGGGGGACTTCAATGTCCATCACCAAGAGTGGCTCAGTAGCACCAGTACAGACCGAGCTGGCCAAATCCCAAAGAACAGAGCTGCTAGGCTGGTTGTCAGCAGGTGGTGAGGGAACCAACAAGAGGGAAAAACATACATGACCTAATCCTCACCACCCTGCCTGCCACTGATGCACCTGTCCATGACTGTATCAGTAAGAGTGACCACTGCACAGTCCTTGTGGAGATGAAATCCCATCTTCACATTGAGGATACCATCCATCGTGTTGTGTGGCACTACTGCTGTGCTAAATGGGATAGATTTCGAACATATCGAGCAACTCAAGACAGGGCAACCATAAGGTGCTGTGGGCCATCAGCCCAACAGCAAAATTGTACTCAGCCACAACCTGTAACCTCATGGCCTGGTATATTCCCTAGTCTACCATTACCACCAAGCTAGGGGATCAACCCTGGTTCAACGAAGAGTGCAGGAGGGCATGCCAGGAGCAGCACCAGGCATACCTAAAAATGAGGTATCAACCTGGTGAAGCTACAACACAGGATTACTTGTATGCCAGACAGCATAAGCAGCAAGCAATAGACAGAGCCAAGCGATTCCACAACCAACAGACCAAATCTAAGCTCTGCAGTCCTGTCACATCCAGTCGTGAATGGTGGTGGATAATTAAACAACTAACTGGAGGAGGATGCTCCACAAATATCCCCTTCCTCAATGATGGGGGAGCCCAGCACATCAGTGCGAAAGTTAAGGCTGAATCAATTATAATATTCTTCAACCAGAAGTGCCAAGTGGATGATCCATTTTGGCCTCCTCCGGAGGTCTCCAGCATCACAGATGCCAGTCTTCAACTAATTCAATTCACTCCAGGTGATATAAAGAAACAGCTGAGCAATTTTGGGCCCCGTATCTCAGGAAGGATGTGCTGGCCCTGGAGAGGGTCCAGAGGAGGTTCACGAGAATGATCCCAGGAATGAAAGACTTAACATATGAGGAACGTTTGAGGACTCTGGGTCTATACTCGATGGAGTTAGAAGGATGAGGGGGGATCTGATTGAAACTTACAGAATACTGAAAGGCCTGGATAGAGTGGACGTGGGGAAGATGTTTCCATTAGTAGGAGAGACTAGGACCCGAGGGCACAGCCTCAGAGTAAAGGGAAGACCTTTTAGAACAGAGATGAGGAGAAACTTCTTTAGCCAGAGAGTGGTGAATCAATGGAATTCATTGCCACAGAAGGCTGTGGAGGCCAGGTCATTGAGTGTATTTAAGACCAAGATAGATAGGTTCTTGATTGGTAAGGGGATCAAAGGTTACGGGGAGAAGGCGGGAGAATGGGGTTGAGAAACTTATCAGTCATGATTGAATGACGGAGCAGACTCGATGGGCCGATTGGCCTAATTTCTGCTCCTATGTCTTATGGTCTTATGGCACTGGATACTGCAAAGGCTATGGTCCTTGACCATATTCCGGCAATAGTACTGAAGACTTGTGCTCCAGAACTTGCCACCGTGTCCCGAGCCAAGCTGTTCCAATACAGTTCCAACAATGGCATCGACCTGACAGTGTGGAAAATTGCCCAGTTGTGTCCTGCACTCTAAAAGCAGAACAGACCCAACCCAGCCAATTGCTGCCCCATCAGTCCACTCTACATCATCATACAGTGATTAAAGGGGTCATCAACAATGCTTTCAGGCGCCACTTGTTTAGCAATAATCTGCTCAATTTGGGTTCTGCCAGGGCCACTCAGTTCCTGACCTCATTTCAGCATTGGTTCAAACATGGACAAAAGAGATGAACTCCAGAGGTGAGGTGAGAGTGACTGCCCTTGGCATCAAGCGTGGCATCAAGGATCCCTAGCAAAACTGGAGTCAATGGGAATTGGGAAAACTCTCCACTGGTTGGAGTCATACCTAGCGCAAAGGAAGATGGTTGTGGTTGTTAGAGGTCAATCATGTCAGTTCCAGGACATCACTGCAGGAGTTCCTCAGGGTAGTGTCCTCGGCCTAACTATCTTCAGCTGCTTCATCAATGACCTTCCTTCCATCATAAGGTCAGAAGTGGGGATGTTTGCTGATGATTGCACAACATTCAGCACCATTTGCGACTCCTCAAATACTGAAGCAGTCTGTGTCCAAATGCAAAAAAGAGACCTGGACAATATCCCAAGCTTGGACTGACAAGTGGCAAGTAACATTCGTGCCACACAAGTGCTAGGCAATTACCATCTCCAACAAGAGAGAATCTAACCAGCACCCCTTGACATTCAAAGGCATTTCCATCATTGAATCCCACACTATCAACTCCCTGGGGATTACCATTGACCAGAAATTGAACTTGACTGGCCATATAAATACTGTGGCTACAAGAGCAGGTCAGAGGCTAGGAATCTTGTGGTGAGTCACTCACATCCTGACTCCCCAAAGCCTGTCCACCATCTACAAGGCTTAAGATGAAATACTCTCCACTTGCCTGGATGAGTGCAGCTCCAACAACACTCAAGAAGCTTGACACCACCCAGAACAAAGCAGCTTGCTTGAATGGCACCCCATCCACAAACATTCACTCCCTCCACCACCGATGCACAGTGGCAGTAGTGTGCACCATCTACAAGATGCACTGCAGGAACTCACCCAAGCTCCTTAGGCAGCACCTTCCAAACCCACGACCACTATCATCTAGAAGGACAAGGGCAGCAGAGACTTGGGAACACCACCACTTAGAAGATCCCCTCCAAGCCACTCACCATCCTGTCTTGAAAATATAACGCCATTCCTTCACTGTTGCTGTGTCAAAATCATGGAACGTCCTCCCTAACAGCACTGTGGGTGTATCTGCACCATATGGAGTGCAGCAGTTGAAGAAGGCAGCTCACCACCATCTTCCCGAGGGCAATTAGGGATATGGAATAAAAGTTGGCCTAGCCAGTGACACCCACATCCCATGAATGAATTTTTAAAAAATTCTCTCCCTAAACCTGCCCGCCTCTCTACCTCTCTTGTCTCCTTTAAGACGCTCCTTAAAACCTGCCTTTTTGACTAAGCTTTGGTCTCCTCTGAGGCTCAGTGTCAAATTTTGTTTCATAAAACTCTTGCGAAATGCATTCGGATGCTTTACTATATTACTTGTGCTATATGAACATAAGTTGTTGAACGTATTCTAAGACAAAGAGGCTGAATGGAGCCTTGGCAGCTTCCTTGTAGGTCTACGTCTGGAATGTTCTGCACTGAAAAGTCAGATTATCTGCTAGGGTTGATTTGTTCTGCAGTTGGTTATACCCCCATAAGATTCACTGGACAGCTATTTGCTTATAATCTCTGTATCTTTATCATTGAGGGACCTAAAGGGCAGGAGACATCACAGAAATGGCCAAACCTCTTCTCACACATTTCGAGGAGAACTAGTCTTTTCTTCATTGACAGAGGCCAATTCTAACACTTCTTGCACTGCCCTGGGCTAAGGTCAACCAACAGCCCAGAAATGTGATCGAACTGGGATTTTTTTTTTGGTTCCTTTGGCTCAGTTATTTAGTGCTCAACCTTGACCTTTGGAAGAGCTGTCAATTTTATGGTTGTCTATCTCTTGGGTTCATTGGTTTTGGATAGTTTCAGTTTCCTCTCCAGTCCACCACTGTTGAATTATTATAGAATTCTATGCTTGTTGTAAATATTGACTCACTTCTACCTACCCTTGACATTGTCAGTACAGCAGCCAATTGCTTCTCTCCTGCACATATTGGGTGATGCACTCTTCAAATTAGCCTGGCAATTCTGTAACAGAACTCATAACGTAAGTGTCTCTTCATCGCTTGTGATTCATCTGGTTCACTGTTCCCCTCCCTTTCCTTTGAAGATGCATACTAAATTACCCTGACAGAGCCTCTACATGCACAACATGTATAGATCAATATAGATCAATGTAGATTGAGCTGTGGTTTCTAGTGGTACAGTAGGTCAGAGCATTTGGCTGTTTCTTCATCTCTGGGGGTTGAATTGAAATCCAGCCCAAAGTGATGGGATAATATCCTTCTGTCTTCCAGTCTTGACCTGATTTACAGTAAACATAGATCCAGATTGCAGAATTAGCACTAACTCTCACACATTCATTATCTAGTGAGGTAACAAAGGGTGTGGTATTTGGACAATTCAGATTGGTGTGTGAAATCTTCTAAGACTGAAATTGTTTTGCTCTGTAAGTCACTTATTCTGTACCTGATCCAGCATGCTTAATAGACATTCTATCAAGGAGTATATAAGGAAGCTTTATTTATTCAACCATCCTATACCTTGTGAAACAACGTTATAGAATATGTTACCAGTGAAAAGCATTACAGGGTATAGTGTAAGTGGGAATTAGGTGTGTTTCAGGAAGGAGAAGGGATTGAGGAATATAGTGAGAAAGGGCTAATTTTTATCATGGCTTGTTGGAACTAATGACCTTTATCCGTTCCCAATAATTTTGTTCCTAATATTCATTAAGTTTGATACCTGCTCTGGCTCACCAAACTTCATGATATTGCTACTGCTGCAAGAGTTTCTTAGCTGCTCCCTCACCTCTCTCTTCATCTCTCTTGTTCTTATCAAATCAATCGCTGTCTTCCAGCTCTGTCATTCCTCCACTGCAGCTCCCACCTTCACTTTCTGAAGCCCAATGGTTGTACAACTGGCTTCACAATCAATTGGCAGCACTGGCTCGAACCATGTCAAGCACCACATTGTTTCATTCTCTTCAGCCAAAACTGCTGACTGTTCCAGGATCATCCTGGAGCCCAAGGGCAGCCAAGGCCGCCTTCAATAACCAACAGCTTCCTTAAACCCATTGTGATCTCACATCTATCCGCTCCACAAACATTATGGCTTTCTTCATCCTTGCAATTGTCTTCATCATTTCCTCTCTCACTCTAGCCTCCAGTCCCTAATCTCTCTCCAGTTTACTACCCAGTCTGATCCTATTTCCTTTTACTGGTATTTTTGAAATTTCATTCCTATTGTCCTCTGTGCTTCCTCCAAGCACATCTTGTCAAGACTATTTTCTGCTCTCTCAACTCCCTTTCTTAGCCCTCACTCATCCCCCCTTCACACTCTCATGCTATTGGCAATAATGTCAATTGTTTCCTTTCCTCTGGCACTTGATCCCTCTCCAATCTCCCTTTAAATCTCAATCATCATACCTTACCTTCAAAAAATCTATTTGTCTTGTTGAATTACCGCACCTCCCCACCAACTCTATCTTCCTTATTCTCTGTAAAGCTCTCAAGTTTTTATTGCTTCCCAGCTCTATGCTCATCCAGTAAAAAAAAATCATGCTACAGGAGATGTGCTGATTGGCTGGTGCTCGGAGAATTCATATCAGTTCACGGAAAATGGCAGAGTGTGAATGTAGTTTGCGCATGTAACTCATCCCAATAGTGGGTAATGGTTTAAGGACCTCAGGAGAACAAGGAAACTGAGCACAAAATATAATGAAACAAGAAGTAATGACTAGATAACTTCATATCTATAGATTGTAGGTTGGAGGTAAGGCTGTGGAACTTGAGAAACTCCACAGTTTATCTTGTGTTATTTGCCATTCTAGAAATACTACATCAGCTTTGCCTCCACTTTGCTCATTAATTCCAATATTGGACTTAAGAGACTCTTAGTTTGAAATCAAAGATTGCGCAGTACTCAGCTTTTATCAGATGTTTCTTTGAATGCAGTTACATTTTGGTCAGTAAATCATTCTGACTCTATTTACATGTGTGAATTTCAATTTACAAGATATATATGATCTTCTAATGCAATGTTGTAACTTACCATACAGGCCATGCAACCTTGAAGAAACTTTACTACAATGGATTGGAGTAATCCATGCAGATATTGGGCAGTATCTAATGAGGTGACGAGGGTCTCACCCGCATTGTCTCCTTTCTGGAAGGCCCACCAAATTAAGTGCCTCTCAGGCAATCAGAGGCTGGCAGCTGTACATTGTTTGGTAGTGTCCTCAGGAAAGCGGTGGCTGCTGCCAGTAATGACCCTACCTGAGGCCCATCAGGCCACGGGTGAGTGATGTCAGGGTGGGGTTTGTGGGGAGGGATTTTGGCAGCAAGGGCAGTGGGGTGTTGATCAGGCACTGAGTGCCTTTGAACGAGTCAATTAGCTTGACTCTGCATTGCTAATTTGAAGAAGATTTTTGGGTACAGGCAAGAAGGTGGTGTTGGTGATTTTTGCACATGTCCTGAAATTTATTTCCCCCCTAGCAACAGATATATAATATGGTGCCTTTCACAACCCCAGGTGGTTTCAAAGCATTTTACAACCAATTAAGTATTTTCGTAGTGTAGTCACTGTTATAATGTAGGAAACGCAGCAATCACTTTGCACAAGCAAGGTCCCATAAACAGCAAAGCAATGATGACTAGATAACTTTTTTGAGTGATATAGGTTGATGGATGAATATTGGACTGGACACCAGGGAGAACTCCCTTGCTTTTTCTCAAGACAGAGCCATGAGGTCTTTTAGGTCCACTTGAGAGGGCAGATGGGGCCTGGGTTTAACACCTCCTTTGAAAGACGGCACCTCTGAAATTGCAGCACTCCCTCAGTACTACACTGAGAGTGTCAGCCTAGATTTTGTGCTTAAATCTCTGACATTCTTACTTAGAAGTGAGAGCATATCACTCAATCTTGGCCAACAAGGGAAGACTGATCAACTCTCCACCCAATGGCAAATTTGGTCAGTCTGCTCAGAGATCCCGGGCTTCAAACTGGCCCCTCCAAGTTGCTGTTGTCGACATTAAATATTGAAATTAGTCCAATGGCAGCAATGTGTTTCCTGCCCAGAATGAGTAGAAACAACTCTGGGACTTTTCCTGTAAAATCAGCTCTCCCTGGGATATCCGCCATAGTCAGTGATGGTTCCCCCCTGCCTATCTCCCACTCAACTTCATACTGACTAGTCAGAATGACTAGTTCCACCTCAGAAACCGTGAAGCCAAACGCCAGCTTAAAGTAGACTGGTGTGGAGCAACACTGACGCATTGCGAGCACCCTATTTACTTAGGAGTCACCCTTGACAGATGCCTCACCTTCAAGAACCACACCAAAAAGACAAAGGCAAAAGTGAGCACACGAAACAACATCCTGAATAAGCTCACTAACACAAAATGGGGAGCAAGCTCGAAAACGTTGCGAACCAGTGCACTTGCTCTTTGCTATTCCACTGCCGAATATGCCTGCCCTGCATGGGAAAGATCTACTCATGCTAAGAAGATGGATGCTGTTCTGAATGCAAGCTGCCGGCTTATCACAGGTTATTTAAAACCAACAAACGCCAACAGCCTATATATCCTGGCAGGTATTGCTCCCCCTGATATAAGAAGAACGGTAGCCAGCAAGAAAGGGCGACTCCGTCAAAAATCAGGTGAGAGGCACCCTCTACATGGTCAAACACCTACACCCAGCTGCCTAAAGTCAAGGAAGAGCTTCATGAACCATGTTGTTCCATTACAATCAACCTCATCTGAAGCCCGCATCGCCTTGTGGAAAGACCGGCTCGCCAGTCTCGAATAACCCCTAGCAATGGAAATTCTACTGGATGAAAGCCTTCCCCCCAGGAGCTAATTGCAACTGGGCAACCTGGAAGTGACTGGTGTAGGTTGATCAAAGGTGTCACTAAGCAAATGGGGATATACAACCAGCCCGACAACTTGTGAATGTGGATTTGAGCCACAGACTATGCAACGTCTCCTGCAATGCCTATCGCTAGAGGAACCCTGCACTGTTGCAGATCTTGCTGAATTCAACAACAAGGCGCAAAAATGTGTCCAGTTCTGGCTGGGCCATGTATAGACTGTCCGTGGACACGATAAGAAGAAGACTAGTCAGGCAAAAGGGGAAATCCCACCCAGGAAATTTCCTAAAAACTCAAAAATATCATAGAATTTTGTTACTTAATGTTTGTCTTCATAGCTTCATGGTGCTTCCTCCTATTGCATCATTTGGACATCCCAAAATGCTTCATGTCAAGCAATTTCCTCTTCCTTTTGGAGTGATCTGTTGTTACAAAGGCAGATTGACCACAATATGTGCTGTGTACAGGGTTTACAGTGGATAGCAAGAGTTTCTACAGGTATTTAAAAAGGCTAAGAGTAAGTAAAGTGAGTGCTGGACCTCTAGAGAGTGACGAGGGGAGTTAATAGTAGATATTAAGGAAATGGCAGATGAAATGAAGAAATATTTTGCTCCAATGCGGAATTTTCCGTACCCGCTGGTGTTGGGCATTATGGCAGACGTGAGCGGACAATATGGCGGGGAGGCCAAAAATCGGTTTCATGACATCGTGGAACCAGTTTGCAATCGTCCATTCCGCCCGTCAGTGGTGGGCCGCATTTCCCACTGCCGCATGTCAGGAACTTCATTGTAAGGACAGTTGATGAACAGTGGCAGATATTTAAGGAGATATTCAATTCCTCCCAAGTAAAATATGCGTGAGAGAGTGAGTGGTGATGTCCCTTGAGCTGGCAGTGAGTGAAATGCCAGTGAATGTGTGATGGGCTTGTGAATGTGAGAGTTTAGAGTGATGAGATGGTCACCTTACCCTGGTGGCATGGATGAGATCATTCATCCTCTTTCTGTGCTGGATGACGAACATCTTCTGTGCAGAGTTGGCACTGACCGAGCCAGGGTAGTGACACTGATGGACCTCATGTGGCCCGAGCAGGGTTAGTGGACATCGCACCGAGCTCCAACGGTGTCCAGGAGATGATCAATTCCAACACCTTCCCCACAACAGACATCAAGCTAACTGGCCTATAGTTTCCTGTTTTCTACCTTCCTCCCTTCTTGAATAGAGGGGTTATATTTGCTACTTTCCAGTCTGATGGAATCTTTCCAGAATCTAGGGAATTTTGGAAAATTAACACCAACAGATCCACTACCTCTCTTTTAAGACCCTAGGATGAAGTTCCAGGGATGTGTTCTTGAATTGGGGGGCTGCAGTCTTCTTGCCTTTTGGGGCCATGCCTCCTGTGCAGCAGTCCTGGGCTGGAAGCACTGAGAGGTGTGCACGTGGCTGTAATTTAAATATGGCGTCCGGCGTCAGGAAGCAGCAAGCATGGCAAATGAATTGAAGGCCATCCTCCAGCAAAACAGCGTGTTTCCTGGGAATGCATGATTAATGAGGCAAGATTGGGACGTTATGGCGTGAAAACCTGCCACTGTGGCCAGCGGGTAAAACATCCTTTTCCCCGTCAGCTATTGCACTTAGTGAAAATCTGGGATGATTCCACCCTCTGTCTTCACTACAGAGGATACAAAAAACATTCCAGTAATAGCTGTAAAT
Source organism: Cetorhinus maximus (assembly GCF_964194155.1). NCBI lineage: Eukaryota > Metazoa > Chordata > Chondrichthyes > Lamniformes > Cetorhinidae > Cetorhinus > Cetorhinus maximus. The sequence goes on along the minus strand of NC_135893.1, from coordinate 16,180,235 downwards.
CAGCAGGTGGAAGGGAGAAGGGAACTTGGTGAAATTACAATCACTAGGGAAGCAGTACTGAGCAAACTGTTGGAGCTGCAGGCTGACAAGTGTTCAGGTCCTGATGAACTTCATCTCAGGGTCTTAAAAGAGAGGTAGTGGATCCGTTGGTGTTAATTTTCCAAAATTCCCTAGATTCTGGAAAGATTCCATCAGATTGGAAAGTAGCAAATATAACCCCTCTATTCAAGAAGGGAGGAAGGTAGAAAACAGGAAACTATAGGCCAGTTGGCTTGATGCTTGTTGTGGGGAAGGCGTTGGAATCGATCATAAAGGAGGTTATAGCTGAGCACTTAGAGAAACTCGAGCTAATCGGGAAGAGTTAGCATGCTTTTGTGAAAGGAAAATCATGTTTAACCAATTTATTGATGTTCTTTGAAGGGGTAACATGCGCTGTAGATAAAGGGGAACCTGTGGATGTGCTGTACTTGAATTTCCAGAAGGCATTTGGTAAGCTGCCACATCAAACATTATTGTGAAAAATAAAAGCTCATGGTGTTGGGGCTAACATGTTAGCATGGATAGAGGATTGGCTGGCTGGACGAAAACAGAGAGTACGCATAAATGGGTCTTTTTCTGATTGGCAGAATGTGACAAGTGGAGTCCTGCAAGGATCTGTGCTGGAGCCTCAACATTTTACAATTTATATCAATGACTTAGCTGAGGAGAGTGAAGGCATGATAGCTAAATTTTCAGATGACACTAAGATAGGTTGGAAAGTAGGCTGTGAAGAGGACATAAGGAGGTTGTGGACGGATATAGATAGGTTGAGTGAATGGGCAAAGATATGGCAGATGGAGTATAATGAGGGAAAATGTGAAGTTGTTCACTTTGGTAGGAAGAATAAAAAAGCAGAGCATTACTTAAACTGAGAACAGCTGCAGAATTCTGAGCTGCAGAAGGATCTAGGTGTCCTAGTGCATGAGTCACAAAAAGTTAGTATGCAGGTACAGCAAGTAATTAAGAAGGCTGATGGAATGCTCTCCTTTATTATAAGAGGAATTGAACATAAAAGTAAGGATGTTATGATTCAGTTACACAGGGCATTGGTGAGACCACATCTCGAATATTATGTGCAGTTTAGTCTCCTTATTTAAGGAAGGATGTAAGTGCATTGGACATGGTTCAGAGGAGGTTTACTAGATTGATACCTGGAATGAGAGGGTTGTCTTATGATGAAAGGTTAGACAGACTGGGCTTGTTTCCACTGGAGTTTAGAAGAGTGAGGGGTGATTTGGTTGACGTATAAAAGATCCTGAATGCTCTGGACAAGGTGGATGTGGAAAGGATGTTTCCTCTTGTGGGTGAGTCCAGAAATAGGAGGCACTGTTTTAAAATTTGGGGTTGCCCTTTTGGGACAGAGATGAGAAGAAAGTTTTTCTATCAGACGGTTGTGCAACTTTGGAACTCTCTGCCTCAGAAGGCAGTGGAGGCGGGGTCATTGAATATTTTTAAGGTGGAGGTATATAGATTCTTGTTAGGCAAGGGAATCAAAGGTTACTGGGGGCATATGGTAATGTGGAACTCGACACACAAACAGATCAGCCATGATCTTAATGAATGGTGGGGCAGGCTCGAGGGGCCGAATGGCCTACTTCTGCTCCTATTTCATATGTTTGTATGTTTTATTACAGGCAGAGAGAGAAAGAACAGCCACCTGCTATTTTCATTGCAGTGATATTTTCAGGTCGATGTGGCACAATTTGCAGCATCAGGAAAGCAGTTTACTCAAAATTATCTCAGTTTAGACCCTGCTCCTTTAAAGAGATGCCAGCAATCCCTCATTAAGTTACTGTGTATTTCGCCTGACTTTGCACCAGACTGTCTTGATTTTATTACAGTCCTGAGATGGATATTGAACTTAGCAGACCAATAGACAGCAACCACTATCGAGATCACCTCAACCCTATCCAACAGGCTAATCAGTTTAATAGACCTGATCACTGGCTAAGAAGATGCCATAGTTTACGTCACTCACTTTATTTGTTAAACCTCTCTGAAGTCAATCTCTAACTCAATTTTTCTCTTTATCACACTCCTGTCTTTTCTCCCTGTTCCAAAGTGTGTTTTAATCTTCTCTTTTTCATACTTAGCTCTCTTTCTCTGCTGCAGATCAGTCTTCCTCCCTTCCATGCTTCTCTTCCTTTCTTTAACTTCCATGTCTGTCTCCAGCTTTGCTTTCTTGCTGTTGAATGGTGGAGCAGGCTCAAAGGCCTGAATGACCTACTCCTGCTCCTATTCTCCATTTTTCTATGTCTATCTTCCTGTTCTTTTGCCCCACTTCTTACTCTACTTTTGATCTTCACCCTTTGCCTCACCACCACCTTCTCTCCTCACTCCAGATCCACTTGATTCTTCTGTGTTTCTCCCTTCGCCATTTCTTTATCTCTGTCCTTTTTTATCCTTTCCCTCCTTGGCCCTCTCTGTGTTAACTCAGACAGAAAGAGGTGGATTTTTTAAAAATTCATTCATGGGTTGTGGGCTTCGCTGGCTAAGCAAGCATTTATTGCCCATCCCTAGTTGCTCTTGAGAAGGTGGTGGTAAGCTGCCTTTTTGAACCACTGCAGTCCATGTGGTGTAGATACACCCACAGTGCTGTTAGGAAGGAAGTTCCAGGATTTTGACCCAGTGACAGTGAAGGAACGGCCATATTATTTCCAAGTCAGGATGGTGAGTGACTTGGAGGGGAACTTCCAGGTGATGATGTTCCTATCTATCTGCTGCCCTTGTCCTCCTAGATGGTAGTGGTCGTGTGTTTGGAAGGTGCTGTCCAAGGAGCCTTGGTGAATTCAAAATCCCAAAACTGTCAGAGTCATTCTCAAAATAATCGAAGAGAAAAGTGACCATTGAGTCAAAATTTGGGGAGGGAGGTTTAGGGAGGGAATTTCAGAGTGCAGGGCCCATGCAGCTTCTTCATATATTCTTTCATGGGATGTGGGAGTCCCTGGCAAGGTCAACATTTGTTCCCCATCCCTCATTGCCCTTGAGAAGGTGGTGGTGAGCTGCCTTCTTGAACTGCTGCAGTCCATGTGGTATAGTACACCCATAGTGCTGTTAGGAGGGGAGTTCAGATTTTTGACCCAGAAATGTTGAAGGAACGGTGATGTAGTTCCAAGTCCATATGGTGTGTAGCTTGGAGGAGAACTTGTAGGTGACGGTGTTTCCATGTGTCTGCTGCCCTTGTCCTGGGTGGTAGAGGTCGTTGGTTTGGAAGGCTGAAGCATAACCATCACATGATAGAGCAAATGCAGTTGGGTTGTGCAAGAGGCCAGAATTAGAGGAATGCAGCGATGTCAGAGGGTAGCAGGAGCTGTAGGAGGTTGCAGAGATAGGGTGGCAAGATGACAGCATGGAGGAATTTAAACATTGTGCTGAAAAGGAAGCAATAAACCCAGTGACAACACGTTTTTCAAACTATGAAGATCAACTCCTACAATGGCTTATTCGGAAAGAATGCAATATAATTGAGCCATACAAATGACACACAGCCTCAGTTCAAACCCCAGTTTGTGATGAGTTGGCTGGCAACAGGAGAATGGGCTAGATTTGACCACAGCTCCCCTGGCTTTGGATATAGGTAAGCCGACAGGGTTCCTGCTTGTTACTGCTTTCAGTGCTGCCTGCTGGAAAGTGCAAATGCGCCTGGACAGCATTGGGCTCGGCTGTAATGCACCCGAGGTTGGCAACACTTATTGTCTAGACTCAGACATGAGGAATGGCCAATGGATCAAGGCACTGGAGGCTAAACAATGATGGCCTGTACCCCAGTACCATGTTTAGGTAAGGGGTATCGAGGGATTATGGAGCTAAGGTGGATTAATGGAGATTAAAGAATATTCTTGGGCAGCATAGGCAAGGGCAGCATTTATTTCCCATCCCCTAGTTGACCTTGAGTAGGTTGTGGAGAGCTTTGTTCTTGAACCACGACAGTCCATGTGATGAATGTGCTGTTAGAGAAGGAGTTCTAGGATTTTGACTCAGTGATGACAAAGGAACGGCCAGTACATGTCCAAGTCAGGATGGCGTTTAATTGGAGAAGTACAGATCTACCGTGATCTAATTGAATGGTGGAGCAGGCCTGAAGGCCTGAATGGCCTCCTCCTGTTCCTACCTCTGTGTAAGAGGATAGAAAATTGGCCCAAAAAAGAGATTATTTGTGGATTAACAGTAACCTCCAATCCTCTCTTGCACAAGCCTATTGCAAAAAGGGAATTCTGCCTGTTTAACTTTAAACTCTTTTTAAGCACTTAAATCACGTCAGAGTTTCAGCCTGTGACCTTTTCCAATCAGTTTGGGTTTCATCCTGCCTTGGCAAGTCTTGATTTTTTTTTTTAAAACGCTGACGGATATTTTCTTCTGTGTCGTTTGGGGATCACTGACAAATTCTGCGGAGAGGTGACCTCCATTATGAAAAGGAATCTGACTTTGGACAGAAACCAATTTGAAGCACTGTAGCCCTTTTGAGTGGCAAGGTGACATTTTGTGTCAGATCAGCGTTTGCAGGCAGTTCCTCCTCCTCGGAGAGTAATTATTTTTTACGGAATGAAAGGTTCAATTTTCTGTAAGAACAGAGCCTGAGGAAAAAGAGAAGCCCTGATCGAGCTCCATCACATGGCGACATCAATTCAGCATCCCAGCTAAAAAAAAAACACACAGAGAATGTTTATTCTTATCATATTAATGCTCTTTTCCCATTCATCACTTTGATATATGCTTTCCTCCATTTGCGTGATATTGAATTGTTTACTCGTGCTTTTTTTTTGGGCAGTGGGGGAAGATGGTGGGATAGATGCTTTTAACCCATTAGCTGCTGAATTATTGAATTGCTTGAGGCACAAAGGGATGTTTGCAGTACGAAAGCCAATCACACAATGAACACAAGGTATGAATGTTTACCTTGCAACATCCATAGTTTTCAGTGTTAAGAAAACAATAAATTGCAAAGGAGTGAGGCAGCATTTAATGTTCAAAATAGTATTTTAATAAAACCACCTTAAATAAATCTGTTCAGCATCATCAGCACCCAAGCTATTTGAGGATTTCCCAGTGCAATGTGCTCATTGCTTGAGGTTATTTATTTGAAGACAATTTTTCTCTCCCGCTTGCTGCTGCACAGTTTGACAGCAGAGCCAATGAGTTCTGGTGCTGTGCCCAATTTCCCATTTTCATGTCAGAAGGCTGTACAACTATGGAGTGCACCATTTAACTTCAGTGGTGGGGAAGCTTCTATAGAAAATTATTCGGGATAGAATTAGTAGTCACATGGAAAAATGTGGATTGATTAGGAAGAGCCAACATGGATTTCTAAAGGGGAAATCGTGTTTAACTAACTTGCTGGAGTTTTTTGAAGAGATAACAGAGAGGATTGATGAAGATAATGCTATTGAGGTGGCGTACATGGACTTTCAAAAGGCATTCGATGCAGTGCCACACAAAAGACTTGTGAAAAAAATGATAGCTCATGGAATAAAAGGGACAGTAGCAACGTGGATACAAAATTGGCTGAGTAATAGGAAACAGAGGGTAATGGTCAATGGATATTTTTCAGGCTGGAGAAAGGTCTGTAATGGAATTTCCCAGAGATGTGCAGGGGACAAAGTTTGCATATGATACAAAACTTGGAAGCATTGTAAACTGTGAGGAGGACAGCATAGAACTTCAAAAGGACATAGACAAGTTGGTGGAGTGGGCAGATAAGTGGCAAATTAAGTTCATTTTTGGTAGGAATAACATGGAGAGACAATATAAAATAAGGGGTGCAATTCTTAAGGGTGTGCAATTCTTAAGGGTGTGCAGGAGCAACAAGACCTGGGTGTATATGTGCATAGATCATTGAAGGTGGCAGGACAGGTGGAGAGAGCTGTTAATCAAGCATGCAGTATCCTGGGATTTATTAATAGGGGCATAGAGTACAAGAGCAGGGAGGTTATGCTGAGTTTATATAAGACTAGTTAGACCTCAGCTGGAGTCCTGGGTGCCACACTATAGGAAGGATGTGATCGCATTGGAGAGAATACAGAAAAACTTTACAAGATTGGTTCCAGGGATGAGAAACTTGAGTCATGAAGATAGATTGGAGAGGTTGGGACTGTTCTCCTTGGAGAGGAGAAGGCTAAGAGGAGATTTGATAGAGGTGTTCAAAATCAAGAGGGGGTTGGACAGAGTAGATAGGGAGAAGCTGTTCCCGCTTGTCAAGGGATCAAGAACGAGAGGGCAAAGATTTAAAGTGATTTGCAAATGAAGCAAATGTGATGTGAGAAAATTCTTTTTCACACAGCGAGTGGTTCGAGTCTGGAATGCACTGCCTGGAAATGTGGTGGAGGCAGGTACAATCGAGGCATTCAGGAGAGCAATAGATGATTATTTGAATAGAAATAATGCGCAAGGATACAAGGACAGAGCAGGAGAATGGCACTAAGTCATGATGCTCATTTGGAGAGCTGGTGCAGATACAATGGCCAAATGGCTTCCTTCTGTGCCATAACAATTCTGTGATCCCTGTACCCCAGCCACCCCTAGGGCTAATTGTAACATCTGTACTGGGTGAGATCAGGTAAGCACGGACCATCTGTTAGCCCTCTTAGCAACATACTGCTATTGATTTATAAACCTATATGTAACACAATCAAGGTTCTCCACAGTCCTGTGTTATACCTTTCTACATATCCCCATTACATTTGCCTATTATCCATGCACGGATGTTGGGTGAAGCCTCTATCAGGTACACTACAATAGTATCTGCACTTCAAAAGTACTTAATTGGCTGTAAAACACTTTGTGGCATCATGCCTTTCTTTTGTAGCCAATCTGCTTTCCAAGCTCAAATGCGATGAATAGTCACTTGGTGATCAGCCTTAGAACTGTCACCCTCCAGGAGTTTAAAATTTCCTTGGAGCTTCTCCCGTTGCTGAAGTGCAACAGAAACCCTATTTATTTGTATAATTGGGATTTCTATCACCCTTCCACTGCAGTTACATCAACAACAACTGCATTTATATAGTGCTTTTAACAGGATAAAATGTCTTAATATTCTTCATAGAAGTGTTATTGAACAAAATGTTACAACGAGCCACAAAAGGTGACATTAGGACAGATACCTGGCCGTAGAGGAAGGTTTTAAGGAGGGTCTTAAAGGAGGAGAGAGAGGCAGAGAGGTTTAGGGAGAGAATTCATGAGTTTAGGGCCTAGGAGGCTGAATGTATGACCTCCAGTAGTGGAGTGATGAGAACTGGGAATATGCAAGAGGCCAGAATTGGAGGAGCACAGAGATCATAGAGGCTGCAGAGATAGGGAGGAATGAAGCTATGGAGGGGTCTGAAAACAATGATGAGGGTTTAAAGACTGAGGCATTGCTGGACCAGGAACTGATGTAGGTCAGCAACCACAGGGGCTGGGACTTGGTGCGAGTTAGGATATGGGCAGCAGAGTTTTAGATAAGCCTAAGTTCATGTAGGGTAGAAGTTGGAAGTTGGCCAGGATATCATTGAAATAGTCAATTCTAGAGATAACAAAGGCACAGTTGAGAGTTTCAGCAGCAGATGAGCTGAGGCAGGATGAAGTGGGATAAGCTCATGGAAATATCTCCGCTTTGGTTTTTTGGTCAGTGGTCTGCCTGAGATGCGCTGACATGTATCTCATGTTTAAGTATCTTCAAACCAAGTTACTAAGAAGTCAACGCAGAGTTTGACATGGAGTGCACATCCTCTCCCTGTAGGGACAAACGATACTTAGCTCTGTCCAGGGGGCTGGGCTATGGGTTGACAAAAAAAAAGCACTTTAATATTCCCAGGTGTGTACAATGCTGCTGCTGGAGTTTAACCAGCTAAAATCAGGCAGCCAGAGTGCTAAATAAGCTTCTTGTAAGCCTGTCCAACTAGGATTATCCAATTCACTATAGCTTTGGTTTTCAGAGTTATCGGCAGTGAAGCATGTACAACCCCAGGTCCCAGTGACAGGACTACCATTCCAGATCCCATTAACAAGCCAGGCTGGCTGGTTAGTCAATGCAGTGCCTTGGAGTACTGTCAACCTGTCTGGTTCAAGCATTGGGTTACTGATTCTGCCACAGATGGGTGATTCGGTTGCAGTTTTCCATTCCTGCCAATCTTGGAGCCTCCTGAATCCCAAGCAAATCTGATTTCAGAGAGGAGAAAATTGGAAGTAAAGAATGACCTCCAAAGGTTGCATAATCATCATAAATTGGGCTGACTCCTGCAATTTCAGACATTAAGGATTATCATTCCATAACTGCTTGTACATAATATTTGATTAATATAGCTGGGCAGATTTATCGAGGATATTGAATGACTGTCAACAATTCAATGTAATCTCTAAATTAATCACTGACTTTGCTTATTTAAATAAACATATCACCAGCCAACCCGCTTTAACAGTTCTGTTCCTTTTCTTTTTATTTATTCATGTTTTCTACTTGAATTTAGTGCTCATCAAAGGCAAAATATCCAAATAACTGGGTGAAATAGTTTCCTCAGGCCAGAAGTGTCAGGCTAGGTAGTTATTTATTTTTTTAGTCTTCTACTTTGATGTGCACAGAAACTGAACACCTTATGTTTAACAATCTCCAAACCAAACTGCTGAGGACTCCATGCAGGGAGGAGCTTCTGTTTGACTGACTGCATGCTCCACCTCAGATACAGCGCAGGTTACAGGCAGAGTAATGCACCTGATAACTCTGTCTCGACAACATGCCTCAGCTCCAACCTCATAAACGCCATTGACACGTTTCTATTTTCCACACTAGCCAACCAGTGCATTCTCAGGGCAAGATGACCACGTTAATGTTACATTTAGGTCAGTCTTTGCTGCAGGCCCAAGTCCTTTCAAGTCAGAAACCAAGAAGAAAGAAAGACACTGCCTTTCCCAAAGCACTTTACAAGCAAAAAAATACTTTTGAAGTGTAGTCACTGTTGTAAAGTAGGAAACACAGCAGCATCTTTATGCACAGCAAGCTCCCACAAACAGCAATGAGATAATGACCAGATAATCTGAAGTCTCAAAGGTGAAAGGTCGAGTCCACCACAATACCCAATCTCTGAATGACATTGACGGTTTAGGAACACTTAATGCCAAGTTAGGAGCAACTTAGTGCTGTGGACCCATTTACAGGTGAACTCTCTCAGTGGCTGTTTTGGTATGAAAGTAGCAGCTTCAACACCGCAACCTAAAGTATAAAAGTAAAATGCTGCAACACTCAACAGGTCAGGTAGCATCTGCGGAGAGAGAACCAAAGTTAACTTTTCACGCCAGTAATCTTTTATCAGAACAGTTCTGACATTTCTAATATTTTCTGTTTGTACCTCAGATTTCTAGCATCTGCAGCATTTTGCCATAGCAACCTTAAACCCACTGCAGGGCCAGAAGCTAAGTTGTTAAATATTATTATTGCATAATTATATATCTATATCTGCAATAATGTATTAAAAATTTTATGTCTGCACACAATTCATGTCAATTTTATCCATGATAACTTTCTAGGTTCAATTTTGTAATGGAAACTATGTAGACAATTCTTGCTATAATTACAACCTCCTACTAGTGGGCGTGAGGATGTAATTACAGGGGACAAGTTTACACAGTCAATGTCCGTTATATACATGGGCATAGGAAACTGTGGTAGAAATATATGAAAATAAGGACAGAATACGTGATTTTAAGATGGGTATTCTGGGCCAAACATCCTCCACTGTAAGAATATAAATAATAGAAGCAGGGATAAGCTATATATCCCCTCGAGCCTATGCTGCCATTCAATAAGATGATGGCTGAACTTCTATCTGAATGAAACTTTTCTGCCCTATCCCTTCATTCCCTTAGTTTCTAAAAATCTGTCGATCTCAGCCTTGAATATACCCAATGACTGAACATCCATAGCCTTCCAGGATAGAAAATCCCAAAGATTCACAGTCCTCTGAGTGAGGAAGGTTCACCTCATCTCAGTTCTAAATGTCCCCTAGTTCTAAACTCTCCAATCAGGAGAAACAGCTTCTCAGCATCTACTCTGTCAAGCCCTCTCAGAATCTTGAAAGTTTCAATGAGATACTCAGTTTTTAGCCACGAGACTAAGATTGATAGATTTTTGGGCACTACGGGAATCAAGGGAATTGGAGATAGGGCAGAAAGTAGAGTTGAGGTAGAAGATCACCAACAGTCTTACTGAATGATGGAGCAAGCTCAAGAGGCCAAATGGGTTACTGCTGCTCCTGTTACTTATGTCATTAGAACATTAAAGAAGGGAATTTCATAGACAAGCATTGCCTATTAGAAGATAAGGCTGTGGAAAAGTAGATGGAATGGGAGGAAACTTCTGTTGAGTATAAACCCCAGCACAGATTGTGTACAGTATTGGCCTCCTTATTTAAGGAAGGATGTAAATGCATTAGAAGCAATTCAGAGAAGGTTTACTAGACCAGGAATGGGCGGGTTATCTTATGAGGAAAGATTGGACAGGCTAGGCTTGTACCGCTGGAGTTTAGAAGAGTAAGAGGTGACTTAATTGAAACATATAAGATCCTGAGGGGTCTTGACAGAGTGGATGTGAAGATGATGTTTCCTCTTGTGGGAGAATCTAAAACTAGGGGCCACTGTTTAAAAATAAGGGGTCGCCCATTTAAGACAGATGAGGAGAATTTTTTTCTCTTAGAGGGTAGTGAGTCTTTGGAACTTCCTTCTTCAAAAGGCAGTGGAAGCAGAGTCTTTGAACGTTGTCAAGGCAGAGGTAGATAGATTCTTGATAAATAAGGGGGTGAAAGGGGGTAGTTGGGAGGTTACAGTCAGATCAGCCATGGTCTTATTGAATGGCAGAACAGGCTCAAAGGGCTGAGTGGCCTACTTCTGTTCCTATTTGTAAGTTTGTATGAGTAGTTGGACCAAATGCCCATTTCTGTCCTTTGTATTCTATGTAGGTCTATGTAATTCATGACAGCGTACCTGTTAGGGTGGAGAAGCATCTTTTCTGTTGGGATGAGTGATGTGGAGATATGGAGCCCATGGTCTAAGATCTAATGTAACTACAGATTGCCATAGTAATTTTTATCTTTGGAATATTAGTTATAATAATCCCATGTTGCTACACAGTAAGCTTTCATTGCCACTACAGCGTTATACAAATTACTGAATAATGTATACATGGGAGCAAATTACTAAGCTGTAATATCATTGAAAGGGCCTAATAACATCATAAAATTACTGTTTTGCCAATTTTCTTTCCTCTCCTGGAAAAGGCGCTGACTCTCACTGGGGATCAGATCTCCTCCTCTCCTGAAGGCGCTGACTCTCACTAAGGTTCAGGTCCCTTCCCCTCCTGAAGGTGCTGACTCTCACTGAGGTTCAGTTCCCCTTCTCTCCTGAAGGTGCTGACTCTCACTGAGGTTCAACTCCCCCTCCTCTCCTGAAGGTGCTGACTCTCACTGGGGTTCAGCTCCCCTCCTCTCCTGAAGGCGCTGACTCTCACTGGGGTTCAGCTCCCCTCCTTTTCTGAAGGTGCTGACTTTCACTGAGGTTCAGGCCCCCTCCCCTCCTGAAGGCGTTGACTCTCACTGAGGTTCAGCTCTTGGAGAGTAGCACCATTTGCTGGAAAATTATACTTCTTGGGACGCTGGCTTTCAAAAAGTTGAGAGAAAACACCAATATTATCACATCAAAGAGAGGAAACTTGCATTTATATAGCGCTTTTCATAATTTCAGGATGTCCCGAAGTATCTTATAGCCAATTATGTACTTTTGAAATGTAGTCCCTGCTCTAATATAGGAAATGCAGCAGCCAGTTTGTGCACAGCAAGTTCCCACAAACAGCAATGTGATATTGAACAGACAGTTGTTTTTTAGTAATGTTGATTGAGGGGTAAATATTGGCCAGAATACCATGGAGAACTCCCTTGATCTTTTTTGAAGTAATGCCCTGGGATCTTTTAAGTGCAGCTGACCCGAGTTCCATATCATCCAAAAGACAGCATCTCCCAGATTGCTCAGTGAGTCAGTATAGTGTGTGATTTGAGCCTTACCCCCAAGTGCCCAAGTCCGATAGTCTGACAGTGCTGGGTTTGTTGATCTTTGACTGGGAATTAGTCAGGGGTTTGAATATAATCACCGACATTCACCATTTAGGCTCATATTTGGGGAATGCAAGAAACTGAAGAGCTGACAGCACTAGCAAAGTGTCTTCGGGAAGGAAGGACAGAAGCAAATCGAAAAATGAAGAACAAGTCCAATAATAGCACCTAAAGATAAACGGACTTACCACAGGTTAATGTCGCATGATAATGATTGGTTCTGTCCTTGTTGCCATGGCTGCGACCACGGGGATTCTTAGAAATAAAACCTTTGTGTAGAGAAAGCAAACACTTTATTTTCTCTTTTAAAGCAAAATGGACAAATAACCAAAAATTCTGTGCCATTTTGAAGTCTGCGTAAACAGAGAGAGGATTCAAGAGCAAGAGAAAAAGAGAGAATTAGAAGGTGAAAAAGGGCTGTAGAATTGAAGGGGAAAACAGTTGATTGAGAGTCAAACAGAAAATGAAAGGAAAACACAGCAGAGGAATAAGGGAGATAATCAAAAAATGAAAGAACACAGAAACCGTGAATAAGAGAAAAAGGGAAAGAAGAAAAAGATGTAAAACAACACAAAGAAAAACAGCATAAAAGTGAAAAATGTGACTGAGACCAAAAAAACAGCATGAAAGAGGACGAGAGTAAAAGAGAAGGAGTGAGGGAAAAACAGGATAAGAAAAACACACAAAATGGAAGAAAATAGAAACACAGAGGAGAAAAAGAAAAAGTGGATAAGAATGAAGCACCATGAAAGAGTGTAGAGAAGAGTGAATGAGAGAGAGGAAAAGAGAGAAACAATGCAAACAGAACACTGAGGGTGAGAAAGAGCAAAGCAGACAATGACAGGTAAAACAAAATGCAATGGTCAGAGCGAAAAAGCAGAGAGCTAGAGCAGGAAAGAACATTAAGAGCTTGAAAATGATTTGACTAGACCTCTTGTTTGTGGTGGTTGTTTGGTTGCTAGGGGAAACACTTGTTTGAGGCCAGGATTTTCTCTCCTGTCCTAGTGAAGGGAAGGCAGCTGTTTGAGTTTAAGTAGTGAACACATTCTGTTATGGTTGTATATGTGTTGGATAGCTCAGTATCTCCTGGGTGTTGTTTGATGCAACGTGGAATGAGTTTAAAGAGAATCACACAACACAGGAGGCCACATAATGTAATTTTATCAGCGCAAATTCGACCTGCATAATTTATTAAACGTTCAATTTTTAATGCTTTATGTAATAAAACATTTGTTTTTAAGGAGAATTTTCAAACAAGAAAATGGGGAATTGGGGATAAATTTAAACTGAAGACCCATTCCACCACCTTTGACTGTAACTCAATCTTTCCAAGAATCTCAAAAGCTCGATGATCCTATAATCGAGGCTGACACACTAGTGCAGAACTGAGGGGATGCTGCAATGTCAGAGATACTGTTTTTTTGGGATTTTAAATTGAGGCCCCCTCTACCTTCTAAGGCAGATGTAAAAAATTCAACAATACTCTTTGAAGAAGAGCAGAGAGTTCTCACTGATGCTCTTGTCAACATTTATCCGTCAACTAACTTCACTAAAACAGATTAACTGGTCATTTATCCCATTGCTTGCGGTGCACAAAGTTGCTGCCCTACTCTCTACGTTACAATAGTGACTACACTTCAAATAGTGCTTCATCGATTGTGAAGCGCTTTGGGGCATCCTGAGGACATGCAAGGTGCTGTATAAATGCAAGACTTTGATTCTTTCCTGGTTCTTTAATTCCATCTTTTCCCATTGAGGATTATATCATTAATGCAGTGCTTTCTCCTCTCCTCATTTGGAGATGCTACTTCATGCTAGAGCATGGTCCCATGGGAATTAGTTACCATCCAGTATCTCATCCAAGTACTATTCCATATCTGAGAGCCTGGCCATTGAGCATCATCAGGTTGTTTAGCCATGGGAAACATCACTGCTGAGTCCAATCCTATCCTTTGCCGAATATTGGCACACATGTATCTCCAAGCAAGGGCCACTCGAACATAACAACATAAAAAAACAGGAGCGGGGTAGGCCCTACAGGCTTTTGAGCTTGCTTCACCATTCAGTAAGATTGTCGTTGATCTGGGCTTCAACTCCATTTCCTGCCTTTTCCCCATAACCCTTGACTGCCTTATAGTTCAAGAATCTCTTGAATATTTTTAATGACTCAGCCTCCACAGCTCTCCAGAGTAGAGAATTCCGGAGACTCATGACCTCAAGAGCAGAAATTCCTCCTCACCTCCATCTTAAATGGGCAGCACCTTATTCTGAAACTATGCCCCCTAGTTCCAGATTTCCACATTCACCACGTAAAGCCCCCTCAGAATCTTATATGTTTCAATAAGATCATCTCTCATTCTTCCAAACTCCAATGAGTATTGCCTAATCTGCTCAACATTTCCTCATAAGACAACCCCTTAATTGCAGGAATCAACCTAGTGAACCTTCTCCGAACCGCTTTCAAAGCAAGCATATCCCTCCCTAAATAAGGAGACCAAAACGGAGTAGTCTAGGTGTGGTCTCACTAATACCATGTACAGTTCTAGCAAGACTTCCTCTATTTTTATAATCTATTCCCTTGTAATAAAAACCAACATTTCATTTCCCTTCCGAACAACTTTGCTGTACCTGCATGCTAACTTTTAAAAAATTAATTAATGGGATGTTGGGGTCACTGGCTAGGCCAGCATTAGTTGCTCATCCTTAATTTCCTTTGAGAAGGTGGTGGTGAGCTGTCTTCTTCAACTGCTGCAGCCCATATGGTGTAGGTACACCCACAGCACTGTTAGGGAGGGAGTTTCAGGATTTTGACCCAGCCACAGTGAAGAAACGGCAATTTCCAAATCAGGATGGTAAGTGGCTTGGAGGGGAACTTCCAGGTGGTGGTGTTCCCACATGTCTGCTGCCCTTGTCCTTCTAGATGGCAGCGGTCATGGGTTTGGAAGGTGCTGTCTAAGGAGCCTTGGTGAGTTCCTGCAGTGCATCTTGTAGATAGTACACACTGCTGCCACTGTGCGTCAGTGATGGAGAGAGTGAATGTTTGTGGATGTGGTGACAATCAAGCGGGCTCCTTTGTCCTGGATAGTGTCAAGCTTCTTGAGTGTTGTTTGAGCTGCATTCACTCAGGCAAGTGGAGAGTATTCCATCACACTCCTGACTTGTGCCTTGTAGAAGGTGGACAGGCTTTGGGAAGTCAGGAGGTGAGTTACTTGCCACAGGATTCCGAGCTTCCAACCTGCTCTTGTAGCCACAGTATTTATATGGCTAGTCCAGTTCAGTTTCTGGTCAATGTTAATCCCCAGGATGTTGATAGTGTAGGATTCAACGATGATAATGCCATTGAGTGTCAAGGGGTGATGGTTAGATTTTCTCTCGTTGGAAATAGTAATTGCCTGGCACTTGTGTGGCACGGAAGCTACTTGCCATTTGTCAGCCCAAGCCTGGATGTTGCCCAGGTCTTGCTGCATTTGGACACAGACCTCTTCAGGACCTGAGGAGTCATGAACGGCGCTGAACATTGTGCAATCATCAGCAAACATCCTCACTTCTGACCTTATGATGGAAGAAAGGTCATTGATGAAGCAGCTGAAGATGGTTGGGCCTAGGACATGCATTTCATGTACGAGGACACCCAGATCCCTCAGTACTTTAACATTCTGTAGTACCTCCATTTAAATAATATTTTGCACTTCTGTTCTTCCTACCAAATTGGAGATGACTTCACGTTTTCCCACTTTATGCTCCATCTGCAAAATTTTTGCCCAGTCACTTAACCTATCTATATCCCTTTGCAGACTCTTTGTGTCTTCCTCACAACTTGCTTTCCTACCTTTCTGTGTATCATGAGCAATTGGCTAAATGCAAGCAGTCCTTTCCTAGGAACATAGGAAATAGAAACAGGAGTAGGCCATTTGACCCCTTGAGCCTGCTCTGCCATTCAATTAGATCCTGGCTGATCTTCTACCTCAACACTATTTTCCTGCAGCCTTGCTGAGCAGAACACCCCTGCTCCAAAGGGTTACCTACCCCCCAACCACCCACAGCATGGAATCACCAATCTTTTGCTGTGTTTTCAGCTTTCCAGGGCTTCTCCTGAAAGAGCCTGCCAACTGCAGCACTTTTACTGCTTGTTCTTTGCTGCACTCCCCAGTGGTTTCTCTTCCCGGTGGCTCCTTCCCTGGTTCTCTCTTTCTCTTTGGGACCTCTCACTGTCCCCTCTCACTGGGTTTCCTCTCCGGGTTTCCTTTATATCTCTGGAACCTCTCCCTGTCCCCTGACCCGGGACACCTCCTTATGGCGCCCAACTCATGGGTCCTGTGATCGGATTTTCACGCTGACACAATGACCACTTGTTCCCTGCCTGAAGACCTCACAATGCTGAACTGTGCATGTGCAGCCCACTCCCTATTAGCGCATGTGCAGAAACCCCCAGGGCATGTTGGGACTTGTAATTCCTGACCTCCACTCGGAAATCAGGTAAATTCCTATTTCTTGACAGCCATGAAATAATTACTTAATCCTGTCTCTTAACACATTACCAGGCCTAAAATAGCCTGTTTCCTGTATGGGTTCATAATGTATTGTTCTAAGAATAGACCTTAATACACTACGAACTTGTCCTCAAGGCCACCAATTTAATTTGCCCAATCTATACGAAGATTAAAGTTGCCCACGATTATTGCAGTACTTTTCTCACAAACCCCATTATTTCTTGATTTACACTGTGCCCTATAATGTAGCTACTGTTAGGGAACCTGTAGACTACTCCCGCCAGTGACTTCTTTTTCTTGATATTTCTTATCTCCATCCAAACTGATTCTACATTTTGAACGCCAAAATCATTTTTCACTACTGTACTGATCTCATCCTTTTTTTAACATAGTTACCCCACCTTCTTTTCTTATTCGCCTACCCTTCTGAAATGTCAGGTATTCCTGAATATCCAGTTCCCAGCCTTGGTCACCTTGCAACCATGACTCTGTAATAGCTGTCAGATCAATCCCATTTATTTCTATTTGTGACAGCAATTATTGTTTCTTGTTACAAATGCTGCATACATTCAGATAAAAAGCCTTTGACTTTTTACCATTTTTCCTTACTCTAACCCTATTCGCTATGTTCGATGCTCTGTTGCTTTCTGTCATATTCTGGCATCATTAGCCATATCACCACCCTGCGCTATTGACTTATTCTTCCTCTTTAACTTCCTAAATTTCCTCTCACCTGAACTCTCCTCCCCACTATTTAGTTCAGAGCCCTATCTACAATCTCAGTTATTTGATTCTCCAGGACACTGGTCCCAGCATGGGAAAAGCGCCCCCTTTACCCGATACTAGTGCTGGTGCACCATGAATCTAAACCCATTTCCCCCCACACCAACCTTTGAATCACGCATTCAATTCTCTGATCATGCATTCAATTCTCTGAATTTTGATCCTGTGCCAATTTGCTTGTGGCTCAGCCAATAATCCAGAGATTTTGCTTTTTAATTTAGCCCCAAGCTGCTCATACTCCCTTTGCAGAACCTCTTTCTTAGTCCTACCTGTGTCATCTGTGCAAGGTTTAAGGCTCCCCCAATGCTACTTTCTGGATCTCCATGTTAGCCTTGCTCATACTCACACCCTGACCACAGACCAAATCTGAAGTACTTAACCTAAGGGGTGTGACTGCCTCCTGGAACAAAATACCCCTGGTAGCTTTCCCCCTCCCTGATTCATTGCAGTTTCTGAAGCTCAGACTCCATGCCATCAACTCTGAGCTGACGTTCCTCAAGTTGCAGACACTTACTGCAGATATAGTTTTTGTGGATCACATCGGTGTCCATCAGTTTCCACCAAGAATAGACCTTCTGATCATCTGATTGTTCTTGAGTTGAGGAATCCCTACTGCCATCTCGGCCAACAATATATAGCAGTGACTGAACTGTCTTGGGATGATACCAGGAAACACTTCTTCACACAAAGGGCTGTATAAATCATCTGGGACAGTTTTCCCCCACAAAAGCTATTGAGGCTGCATGGAGATCAGTTAAAAATTACAGAACTAAGGTTGATAGGGTTTTGAAACAAAAACAGAAAATGCTGGAAAAACTCAGCAGGTTTAGCAGCATCTGTGGAGAGAGAAACAGAGTTAACGTTTCGAGATCATATGACCCTTCTGGTTACGGAATCAAGGGTAAAATGGAGTTAAGATAAAGTTCAGCAATGATCTAACTAAATGGCAGACCCCAAGGTTAAGGGACTGAATGGCCCTCTCCTATTTCTGTGTACAGCTCATTTGTATAATTGGTGTATTTAGTCAGCTCAGCCATCTGGAAAACTAATTCAACTTCTATAAAATAAAGAAACTTTCTCTCTGGTACCATGAACAGAACATTTGGTATGACTTGTATCAGGCTGCTCAAAGTAGGTCATCAGGGCTACCTAAGAGTGCTGGAAACTTGCTATGTGGTGACTCTGGGTGCAGGAATAAAGCTGGCGTGACCTACAGTGGGGTGATTCTGCTATGCAGGGTTCTCAGTTGGGAGATGTGCTCACTGTAAATTCAACTCTCTTTTAATTGTTATGATCCCAGCAGAGGTTACCCCTGGACAAGCCTGATCCCAGAGTGGAACCCAGCTTGATATCCAAACTTTTAATTTGTTTGTTCAGATACCTGGAGAGTGCGAACAGAGTCACCGGAGTCAGCTAATGAACTTTTAACAAAAGAATAAAATATCTAATCAACAAGAAAAGACGAACTATATTACAATAGTCCTTTACCCACAACTATACCTTTATAGATATATACAGATTTGTAAGGATAACACAAGTTACAAAAGCTATCTTATACTCTCATGTCCAAAGTAAATACACAGTCCATGTACTAATAGGCACCCTGTGGTCAGACACTCTGAAACCAAGTGATGGATGCCACCTTAACCAGATGCTATGGATCTCTCCTCAACTCCCCCTGGAGGCTTGCCACACCGTGAGCCAACTGGTCTCACTGCACTCCGTCTTTCACACGAGGGTTTCCAATCTCCACTTTCCAAGAACTCGCTTTGGAATCCTCTACCAAACTGCGCTTTCTCTTAGATGCCTTCCATGTGGGTTCACCTTCAGTGTTTCGAATTTTCCTTCCAATGTTCCTCTTCCTTTGCCTTCAAGCTGTCCTCCATGCACTCTCTCTCACCGACTTAGCCATCAACAGTACCAGTGCTTCACATGCCCATAGCAGAGTTACAGACATTCAGCTGTCTCTTTGCAAGCTGCTCTCGCTTTAAATCTGCTTTCTGCAGCTTTTGCCTCTTTAGATCTGAAGCTTGGAGCCTTTCTCTCTGCCACTTACTCTTAACTTCACTTAACCTTTACCTTTTCTAGGCTCCTTCCTTTGACTTCTTTTGACTTTCTCTTCTTCCACTCCCCTGGATTTTGGTTTTTTTTTTAGCTTGGGACTGGCTATCTGTCCCTTTTGCTCCAGTCTCTCCTGGCAGCAACTTTCAAAAAACAACTGATATCCACAGCTTCCAAATCAAAACTGCTGTTTTTCTTCTTCTGTGTGTGTGTGTATTTGGGAGGGACCTGCCTCTCTGGCCTCCTGTTGCTAGGCAACAGTCAAATTCTTCTACCCTTGTTTGTATAACTTAGCTTCAACAGTCGTAAAAAGCCTCATTAGAAATGTAAGCACCCTTTTAAAGTGAAACTAAAACTCCATTTGACCTTTCTTGACACATAGATACAGAAATACAAATCAAACTTAAACTTCAACGCTAAAGCTAATTCCTAACACCCACAAATACCAATATAACTTACTTAAACTGTCTCTATTTCCTAACAGAATTTAAACTAATTCTTCGAAAGAACTGGCACAGACTCGAAGCGCTAAACTATTCTGTGATATTCAATGATTCTATAAGTTTTTTTTTTAAGAGGAGCGGGGAGTTCTGGTGTCCTGACCTGAGGTGATGAAAGGTTTTTAATCAGAAAGGAAATCAAGGGTTATGGGGGAAAGGCAAGAAAGTGGAGTTGAAGGTTATCAGATCAGCCACGATCTCATTGAATGGTGAAGCAGACTCGATGGGCAGAATGCCCTACTTCTGCTCCTATGTCTTATGGTCTTATGGTGCTACATAAATACAAGTCCTTTCTTTCCTCTTTATTCTTTCTTTCCCACTTTTTTCTTTCTTCAGACTGCAGTTTGTGGGATGTTGTTGATGCATAGTAACTTCTACATTTATGTGTATAATAACGGTCCTCACGCTTCATTTTAACAATTAGAATATCATGGGCCGGGTGGTTCCAGCTCCCCCAATATCGGTTCCAAGTGAGAGCCACTCATTGGGAGTGTCACATCACGATGTGACCCTAATAACGCTGTGTAACCATCCTTCTACTCTCAGCTCCCAGTTTCCACAGGCAGTGTCTGAGAGATTATAGAATCACGCAACAGAGATGAAGGCTATTCAGCCCATTGGTCTTGTGCCACCTCTCTGGTAGACCTATTCAATTCATACCACTATCCTTCTCTTTTCCCATAGCCCTGCACATTTTTCCCCTCTAAGTATTTATCCAAATCCCTTTTGAAAATTACTATTGAGTCTACTTCCACCACCCATTCAGGCAGTGCATTACAAATCACAACAATTCACTGAGTGAAAAAAAAATTCTCCTCTTCTCTGGATCTTTTGCCAATTATCTTAAATCCATGTCATCTGATTACTGACCGTCCTGCCAGTAGAAACAGTTTCTCCCTAACCATCAAAATCTGATATTAGTTTGAAGACCTCTGTTAAATGTCTAATTAACCTGCTCTGTTCTAAGGAGAACAACCCCAGCTTCTCCAGTCTCTCTAGGAAACTGAAGTCCCTCAACCTTGGCACCATTCTGACTCAGATGTCCAAGCATCCCACATCTGCACTTTGCTCACAATATCCAAGGAAAGGGCCTGGGCTCTGGACAAATTTTCACTGTTGCCTTTTTTCCCAAATGCCTCATCGTGTGCAAATCCTATTAAGGGATGTGGAAGCAGAGGCGTTCTTTCTCAGACTGTGTCATTAATAAAAGAGAAGGGAATAAATGAATGTGCCTTCATGAATGATGAATGCTCATCACTGTTACTCCCAGCACAAGGTGAAGCGGAGTGCTTTAACTAGACCTGGAGTACATCAATCATCAATTAATGCACACCTACGAGATCATTATGGCTATTATTTAACACCTTAGAGCATCAAATTAAAATTTATGAAGAAATAAGTTACATTTATGATGGTGTTTAATATGTATATTAATGCATATCCCTTTAGCTAATATCAAAGAGGTCATCCTTTGTACTTAAGTTTTTAATGGGATAGGTTGTTCCTGCACAGCTATTCTTTTTAACTCTTCATCTACCCACTTTAATATGGTTTCTTTGAACATTTGTTTTGTGTGTGAATTTTGACGAGGCTTGAGAATGGAGCCCCTTCCAATGTGGGCACTCAGGCCTCAGGCTGAGCATCAAACATCAAAGGTCAACTGTAACACTGCTGTCCGATGAATAAAGCACTGCACTCCCTCATGTACTGGGCCTCAACCTTAGAGAAGCATCCTTTAGTACGATCTCCTCTAGGATTATCCTGGACTTTCCAGGAATTGAAGGTCCAGGACACTGTTGAGAAATAAAATCGCAGGAGGATAAAACATAAGGACTTTAGACAAAATTATGTTTATATCATTTTCATTTAATAGTTATAAAATATTGGGGAAAGACAGCTGGTTCACTAACAGTCACAATTCATCCAATTGAGTAATGAGATGTCTGTTCACTTTCCAGTTGGCCATGGGATGGCAGAACTCCTGCAGCATGGACCAATGAGGGGATGGGACAGTTAGAGGCAGGCGGTTGTGGGATGACACCTCCGGGAGTACATCCAACAAGAGTTGACAATGCTTAACCCCTACTGGCCCACTTTCACACTCCAGTGGCCTCTCAGAATGGCATTGCCAATTTAGTGATGAAGTGGGAACAGTTTTGTATTGTGAGACCATGTCCACGATGAGCAAACTCAGTTCACACTGGATTTTAATAGCTAGGAGATGAGGCGAAAGCACCCATCAATCTGGGCTGGATTGATCCTAGCTCACAGAAGTGAAAGAATAGTGTGCACCACACTGTCTTTCCATCCCCAATCCATGGTTAGACATTTAGATAGCAACGTAGGTACTGATTTAATAACAACGCATTGTGTGCACTTTTTGGGAAGTACAGTAACACATTACTTCTATTGCGAGCCATGTTCTGAGGAATGTTTTCAGGTGCCAGTGAATACACCATCATACATTACCAGCAAGGGGATCCGACATCACCAATTTTATGCTAAAAGGACAATAGAAATGGGAAATAGGAATGTTAATGTTGTGAAGCATGGGTTGGGGGGAGAATTAAGGTGGCTGTGAGGTTAGGGAGTGTAGAGAGATCCTTACTATGATTATCTAACTTCTATGACTCCTGACCTGAGAGTGCTTGATGGGCACTGCAGAGGGAGACTTATTCTGCATCTAACCTCTGCCATATCTGACTCTAGACAGCCCCTAGATTGCTTATTGGTGCCACTGTCTGCCTCAAATTGGAAATGTTGCATTGCTCTCCTTGATAAGCACATAATTCAGCTAAACAAGGTAAAGGTTTGGTCTGTAATTAATTGAGCTCTTGTACGCTACAGTATAAAACC
The DNA here is from genome assembly GCF_964194155.1 of Cetorhinus maximus. Classification (NCBI taxonomy): domain Eukaryota; kingdom Metazoa; phylum Chordata; class Chondrichthyes; order Lamniformes; family Cetorhinidae; genus Cetorhinus; species Cetorhinus maximus. The sequence goes on along the minus strand of NC_135893.1, from coordinate 16,157,438 downwards.
ATCACCATGCACATTCCACACTGCAGTCAGCACTGGGATTCCGTCTGTGTGGACTTCTATGAATAATTTCAAATAAGCACATTTAGAACAACAAATTTAGAAACAAATTGTATGGAAATTAAAGTGGTTTTTGAAAAGTTTTACAGAACAGAGGAGGACTTGCTTAGATTATGATTTGTTTGGCCAAATTTTCCTGTTCTCTTTTCTGGAAGGTTGATTATGATTTCATGTACAACTGCTCTCTGGTACCTCCTTCATACACCCATTTGTAAGTGTAAATATTAACACCGGAGGATTCATCTGGGGTTCTGTAATATTGTTCCCACATATATCCCACACCCTGTGTTGTCACATTCTCTGATTTTCACCACACTATCTCACTGTCTGATATACCCCGCACCCTTCACTGTAACACTAATATAGCCCACAACTCTCACAGTAAAACTGATACATCCTATACTGTATCACTGTAATATACCCAACATATCTCACTGTAAAACTGATATACTCCACATCTCTCACTGTAACACACTCTGATATAACCCATAACTCTTAAAATAATATTCTTAAAAGTCCCAGACTCTGTTGTAATACTTTGATATGTCCCACACCCTTCACTGTAACACACCTCTATACGCCACATCCCTCACACACCTCGGTGTCACTCTGTGATATACCCCACATACCTCACTGTAGCACTCTCTGATATACCCCACACCCCTCACAGTAACACTGTGATATCTGACACTCCATGCTGTAACAATCTGATGTACCCCAAACACCTCACTATGCAAGCTTTGATATATCTAACATCTCTCACTGATACACGTCACACTCCACTCTTTAACACTGATATATGCCACACTCCTCATTAGAACACTGTTTTACCCATATCCCTCACTATAATAGTGTTAAATATCCCCAATCCCTGCACTGTTGCTCCTGTCCACTCTGTGCAGGTGATACTGTTGAGGAATTGGGAGTATAGAGCCACACCCTACCAGACATACTATGACTGCTCCCTCTGACTGACTGATCGAATCCAGAGCCCATCCTTGACTCAAATGAAAAATCCCCCAAATGATACACATTCCTTTCCCCAGCCCATCCTGCCCATGGAAAGCAACACGTTAATTCCTTCTTAATATTTGCCCTTTTACCCTAATCAATCTGTCAATTTGATGGTGTCAGGGCACTCTAACGTTGCTCACAGTGATGTACAGGTAGTTCGGCAGGATGGGAGCGCCTCATTTAACAATATTTAGAGCATGGCATCCTCATTATATGCATTGTGGTAAAAGGCAGTGTTTCCAGCAGCCTTGTCTGGTGCTACTTCACTGCGCGTGGAGCAGTGATTTATTTTACCCATGACAACTGGACAGATCCCATTTTGTAGGGTAATAAAGAAGTCATGTGCTGATGGGGATGAGCAGGACTGATGCGCCCTATGTTCCACAATAATAGAAACTGATTCCAATTTTTTTGTTGTTATTTTTTATATAAAAATAAGCTGAGAGCCTTAATGTAAATGCCATCAATATTGCAATTTTCGATTAATTTTCCGCTTTCTTGACTCCTGAAATACAAACAGATTTCCTTTGCGTGCTTCCCCTGTTTTAATAATTAGCTTTCTGTAATGCTTTCCCATCTCCGGATTAACGCTGCGTTTTATAAATGATGTGGCGTCGAACACAGAGGTTCCGTGGGGAGAGGATCAGTTATTTTAATAACTTATTTACTTCTTCATTCTCAGTTTAATTTATCCCCCACTCCCATCAGAAGAATATTGGATTCCCGTGCTATGATAAAACTACAAGTACCTGGGTCATTCAGAGCAGAAGGTTTCAGATTGGGTCTGTGCCAAGTTAATTCTCTCAAAATAGGATTTATTTTCTTAGTTTAATTGCTGTTGGTGTGTTACCTATTTATTGCCATCCCTTATTGCTCTAAGAAGGGTGGGCCCTGTTGGACCTTCTTGAAGCATAAAGAAACACTTGCATTTATATAGTGCATTTCATGGCCTCACGATGTGCCAAAGTATTTTACAGCCAGTGAAGTACTTCTGAAGTGTAGTCACTGTAGGAATATGCATATTGCATAGCAAACTCCCACAAACAGCAGCGTGATAAATATGGGTTTAGCAGTAATAACCCACGCAGTCGAGTAATCCATCAAAAAATCTGATCTTTAAAAAAAATGTTTATTGAGGGATAAATATTGGTCACGTCTTCAAAGTTGTACCATGCGATCTTTCACATCCTCCTGAGAGGGCAGAAGGGGCCTCGACTTAACATCCCATCCGAGCTACAGCACCTCCAACATTGCAGCATTCCCTCAGTACTGCTCTGGGAGTGTCTGCCTGGATTTTTGTGCTCAAGTCTCTTGAGTGAGACTTGAACCCACAACCTTCTGATTTAGTTAAGGGTGCTACCAACTAAGCCACAGGTATTTTCACAACTGAGGGGCTTGCTAAGAGTCAACTGCATTGTGTGGGACTAGATTCATACACAAGCTAAGCTGGGTCGGTTAAGGACAGCAGCTTCCCTCCCTGAAGGGCTCTAGTGAACCGTGATTGGGTTTTTACAACAATCTAGTAGCTTTCATAGTTTGTTTTCTGGTGCCAACCCACAAATTACCTTGAATTCAATTTCACAACACCCCCATGATGTGATTCAAACTCATGATATGCTGGGTTGAAAGCCAAGCACCTTAACCACTATACTACCATACCTGTTTAGTATTAGTGGACCCTGGGTTGGGAAGAGGGGGAAAGACGGCCATCCTATCCGGTAATCCTTAAAGTCCACATGTGTAAATGTGGAGTGAAGACAAAAATGATGCCACACACAGTTGACTATCCCATTAAGCCTCACAGTTTTGCCTTACACCTTAAAGAATGGCTACTTAGCTGTGATACTGGAGCAAGAACAGTGCTTGGAACTGTATGCCAGTAAAGGTCAGTACCTTTAGGGACACAAGGGAGAACACTGGACACAAAAATGTATTTTTTAAGTCACCAGTGCCAGGGAGTGGCCTGGATTGATTTACATCCCAATTCGTCATTTTATTCTGCTTCCCTGTGCGATGTCTTACCTCTGCCCCACTTCCCCAAAGCTAGAGTGGGAGATGCTGTTCCGAAGGTGGAGGTATTGTTGAAGCAGTCAGAGCTTCACCTTCTATCTAAAATGCTTGACGTGTGGTTGACTACTATGCTCACTGTTACAGCATTATGATGTACTGCAAAGAGCGCAGAGAAGATAGACAATGAGAATGGGACTGCGGCTTTAATTAGTGAGGAGAGACTCAGAATGCATTTGTTTGTTACCAAATGAATATAGGGCAAGGGTAGCTAGTGGGACACAACTGACTCGAGTTTCTGTGAACCCGAATGGCCTGCGGAGTTTTAAACATGAGCTGTTCCCAAAAGCCCATTTATGTTGTCATTTTCCACAATCTTTTACGCTGGTTCAAGATTCAATTCACCATAATTAGGCCTCACCCACGAAGTAGACTTCGCTCGCAGGTGGAAGTTGCAAGATTCCACTGGTTGGGCAGGTTGTTGCAGACCCTTCAAATTGTGCTTATTTTCATTGGCACAAGGGCATGCGCCGCCAGCGGTTTTAAAAGGTTTCTGATATAAAAAATAATAATTTACTATGAAACTAACTAGTATACACCAATGAATTGGGGCAGTATAGTTTCTTTTTGAAATCATTTTCAGTGATTTAAAATCAGGCTTCTTACAGATGGAGGATTGGACACTCATTAAAAATGCTTATTTCTGCTGATAAACCCATTTTCAACTGTATTCATAAAACTGCACTAGGTTACCACTCTAAAATACATCAAGGGATACGTCAATAGAAAAAGAATCAATTACATTCCATTATGCTGCCCGATTGCACTGGTTCATTGAAAATTTTATGTTTGTGTGTATGCAACTTAATTTTAATGGAAAATTGAATTGTAATCTAACCAGTGCAATCTCCAGAGTATTTTTGGCACAATTTCCCATTTGCACCCAAAGCGGAAACTTTATACCTATCATTTTCCTTGGTGATCGTGGAGTCTGGAGGAGCTCCAGATTGCTATTAAGCATCCTGAAATGGAAAGTGTGCAGCCTTGAAGTGAAGTCAGCTTTGAACTTGGTTGTGATGCCTCCTGGAGTTCACAGCGCACACAGAAAGGGGCGAGTCATTGGAGTGTGGCTGGAACCTGCAGAACTGTACTCAGCACTTTTATTGCTGCACATTTTACTGATGGGAGTTGGCATCCTTGTGATCATTTAAGCATTCATCATACTCACACATCAAATTAATTACTGATCTCTACCCATGGGGCAGGGAACACTGCAAACAAAGCCAGGCTCAGAGCAAACACAATGAAGTAACAACCCAGACATCCCTATTCATTGTCTATAAGCATGATGCGTGTGAACTGTTCCTACCTGGACACTTCTAACCATCATTTGGGTCCAAACCTTGCAATGCGATATTGGTGAGAAACAGAGAGAAATTCTTTTATCACAAAATTTATTTTAAAATGTTGTAGATATGGACATGGCCCATGTGCTTCATGCTATTGTTGAAATTCCACACAAGCCCTACTTCATCTCATCCTATCCACATGACCATCCATTCCTTTCTCCCTCAGGTATTTATCTAGCATCCCCTTAAATGCATCTATGCCAGTCACATTAGTTACTCCTTCTGGTAGCAAATTCCGCATTCTAACCACTCTCTGAGTAAAGAGGTTTCCCTTGAATTCCCTATTGGATTTATTATAAGTTGAAACATCTTTTCTACGTCTACCCAATCAAATCTTTTCATAATTGTATTCAGCCATAATCTGTAACCTCATGGCCTAGCATATCCCCCACTCTACCATTACCAGCAAACCAGGGGAATTAACTTTGGTTGAATAAAGAGTGCAGGAGAGCGAATCAAGCAAAATACCAGGCATACCTAAAAATGAGGTGTTAACCTGGTGAAGCTGCAACACAGGATGCCAAACAGCAGAAGCAGCATGTGATAGATAGAGCTAAGCAATCCCCCAACCAACTGATCACTTTTAAGCTCTGCAGTGCTGCCACATCCAGTCATGAATACTGGTGGACAATTAAACAACTAATGGGAGGAGGAGGCTCCACAAATATCCCCATCCTCAATGATGGGAGAGCCCAGCATATTGTGCAAAAGAAAAGGCTGAAGCATTTGCCAGAAGTGCCGAGTGGATAATCCATCTTGGCCTCCTCCTGAGATTCCTAGCTTCAAAGATGCCAGTCTTCAGCCAATTCGATTCACTCCAAGTGATATCAAGAAATGGCTGAATGCACTGGATATTGCAAAAGCTATGGGCTCTGACAACATTCTGGCAATAATTCTGAAGACATGTGCTCCAGAACTAGCCACACCCTTAGCCAAAGTGTTCCAGTACAGCTCCAACAATGTGGAAAATTGCCCAGGTATGTCCTGTCCACAAAAAAGCAGGATAAATCCAACCCCGCCAATTACCACTCCATCAGTCTACTCTCAATCATCTGCAAAGTGATGGAAGGTGTCATCAGCAGTGCTATCAAGTGGCGCTTACACGGAAATAACCTGCTCACTGTCACTTAATTTGGGTTCTGCCAGGGTTACTCGGCTCCTGACCTCGTTACAGCCTTGATTCAAACATGAACTAAAAGGTTGAACTCAAGAGGTGTGGTGAGAGAGACTGCCCTTGACATCAAGGCAGCATTTCACCGAGTGTGGCACAAAGGAGCTCTAGCAAAACTGAAGTCAATGGGAATCAGAAGGAGATCTCCCCACTAGTTGGAGTCATACCTGACACAAAGGAAGATGGTTGTGGCTGTTGGAAGTCAATATTCTCAGCTCTGTGGCATCGCTGCAGGAGTTCCTCAGGGTAGTGTCCTAGGCCCAACCACTTCAGCTGCTTCATCAACGATCTTTCCTCCATCATAAGGTCTGAAATGGGGATGTTCACTGATGATTGCACAATGTTCAGCACATTCGTGACTCCTCAGGTACAGAAGCAGTCTATGTCCATATGCAGCAAGACCGGACAATATTCATGCTTAGGCTGATAAGCGGCAAACAGCATTCGTGCCACACAAGTGCTGGGCAATGGCCAACCCCAACAAGAGAGGATCTAACCATCTCCTCTTGATATTCAATGGCATGACCATCACTGAATCCCCCACTATCAACATCCTGGGGGTAACCATCGACCAGAAACTGAATTGGACCAGCCAAGTAAATACTGTGGCGACAAGAGCAGGTCAGAGGCTGGTAATTCTGTAGTGAGCAACTCACCTTCTGACTCCCCAAAGCCTGTGCACTGTCTACAAGGCACAAGTCAGAAGCGCGATGGAATGCTCTCCACTTGTCTGGATGAGTGTGGCTCCAACAACGCTAAAGCTCGACACCATCCAGAACAAAGTAGTCCACTTGATTGGTACCCCATTTACCACCTTCAACATTCACTCCCTCCACCACCGATGCACAGTGGCAGCAGTGTGTACCATCTACAAGATGCACTGCAGCAACTCACCAAGGCTTCTTCGACAGCGCCTTTCAAATGCATGACCTCTATCACCTTGAAGAACAAGGGCAGTAGATGTATGGTAACACCACTGTCTTCAAACACCATCCGTGCTTAGAGCTGTATAGCTGTTCCTTCACTGTTGCTGGGTCAAAATCCTAGAACTTCCTTCCTAACAGCACTGTTGGTTTCCTACAACATATGGGGCAGAATTTTGCCGTTGGTGGGCAGAGGGCGGGCCCGCTCGCCGACATGTAAAATGACACGGGATGACTTCGGGGGGAACCCTCAACGTCATCCCGCCTCATTTAAATTTTCAGGAAGGTGGGAGCACAGCCAAATCAGCTGTGCGCCCGCTGACCTGTCAATGGCCAATTGAGGCCTATGACAGGATCATTGAAACAATTAAAGGATCTGCCCATCCAACCTTAAAGTTGGTGGGCAGGCCAGGAGCCCTGGCGGGCAATAGAAAAAACATGAAACCTCATCCACCGGCGGGATGAGGTTTCATGTAGGGATTTAAAAAGTTTAATAAACTTATAACGTAAATTATGAACATGTCCCATCTCATGTGACATTGTCACATGTTAGGGGGACATGTTAGGGAATTTTTTTTTTTCTAATTTTCATATTTTTAGAAGTGTAAGCGATCTCCCTGAGGCAGCACTTAGCCTCAGGGAGATGTACGCATGCGCAAAAGAGCGCAATCTCGCTTTTGGGGAATCGCCCCCTGTCCGCACAGGAAGCGCATAGCGCTTCCCGCCGGACGTCACGCTGGGCGGGCCTTAAGTGGCCCACCCATGTAAAATGGCGGCGGGTCCCGCTTCTCCGGCGGGGATCAGCTCCCCACCCGCCAGAGATTGGGTTGGGCCCGCCCGCTCGGCAGGCAGAAAATTCTGCCTGTGGACTTCCACAGATTAAGAAGGTGGCTGACCACCACCTTCTCAAGGGTAATTAGGAATGGGCAGTAAATGCTGGTCTAGCCATCGCATCCTGTGAACAAACTAAAAAAAAAAAGCTCTCTGTAAAGCAATTCAATTTGTTCCATACCCCCGCTGTATCCCTGTAGCCCTGCAAATTTATTTTACTCAAGTGCCATGCAATTTCCTTTTGAAGTCATTCATCATCCTTGATTCCACCACCCTCATTGGCAGCAAATACCAGGGTATTACCACTTGCTGTGTAAAAAGTTTTTTCCTCACATCTGTCCTGTATCTCTTGCCCAAAACTTTAAATATGTGTCCGCTAAATCTTGTGCCACCAGCTAATGGGAACAGCTTGTCTACTTTATCTTGTACATTTCCATCAAATCTCCCCTCAATCTCCTTTGCTCCAAGGAAAACAACCCCAGTTTCTCCAAGATCAAGATGTGGAATCAGTTTGGGCGGAGCTGAGAAGCATCAAGAGGCAGCAAACGTTGGTGGGAAGTGTTTATAGGCCACCAAATAGTAGTGGGGATATAGGGCATGAAATAAACCAGGAAATTAGAAGTGCATGTAAAAAGAGTAATACAGTAATCATGAGGGACTTCAATCTCCATTTAGACTGGGTAAACTTAATTAGCACTAATGCTGTGGAGGACAAATTCCTGGAATGTATACGAAAATGTTTTTTAGAACAGTGTGTTCGGGAACCAACTTGAGAACGGGCTATTTCAGATGTAGTCTGGTGTAATGAGAAAGGGCTAATTAATAATCTTGTTGCAAAGAAGCCTTTTGGGAAGAGTGACCATAATATAATAGAATTTTACATGAAGCTTGAAAGTGATGTAATTCAATCCGAAACTTGGGCCTTAAACCTGAACAAAGGAAACTATGAAGGTTTGCGGGGCATGTTGGTTGTGGTAGATTGGGAAACTACATTAAAAGGCATGATGGTAGTCAGGCAATGGCTAGCATTTAAAGAATTAGTGCATGGTTTAGAACAAATTCACATTCCTTTAAGGCACAAAAACGCAACAGGAAAAGGGATCCAACCATGGCTAACAAGAGAAGTTATATTTGATCAAAGGAAGAGGCTTATGAAGTTTTCAAAATGAAGTAGTAAGCTTGAGGATTGGGAGCATTTTAGAAGTCAGCCAAGGAGGACCAAGAAATGGATAAAGAAAGAGCAAATAAAATATGAAAATAAACTAGCAAGAAACATAAAAATAGACTGTAAAAGCTTCTATAGGTATGCGAAAAGGAAAACATTAGCAAAGACAAATGTGGGCCCATTACAGGCAGGGACAGGGGAGTTTATCCTGGGGAATAAGGAAATGGCAGGAAAACTGAACAGAAACTTTGTGTCTGTCTTCATGGAGGAAGATACAAAAAACGTCTCAGAAATACTAAAGAACCAAGGGGCTAGTGAGAACGGGGAACTGAAATAAATTAGTATTTGTAAAAAAGCAGTACTGGACAAATTAATGGAACTGAAAGAAAGTTGATAAATCTCCTGGACTTGATGATCTACTTCTCAGAGTATTGAAAGAGGTAGCTATGGAGAAAGTGGGAGCGTTGATAGTCACCTTCCAAAATTCTATAGATTCTGGAATAGTTCCTGATAAATGGAAGGTTGCAAATGTAACTATTTAAGAAAGGAGAAAGAGAGAAAACAGGGAGCTACAGACTGTTAGCCTGACATCAATAGTAGGGAAAATGCTAGAAAGCATTATGAAGGATGTGATAACTGAAAATTTAGAAAATAATAGTAGGATTGAGCAGAGTCAACATGGATCTATGAAAGGGAAATTATGCTTGACAAACCGATTGGAGATTTTTGAGGATGCAATTAGTGGAATAGATAAGAAGGTACTAGTGGATGTGGTGTATTTGGATTTTCAGAAGGTTTTCAATGAGGTCCTACACAAGAGGTTAGTTAGCAAAATTAGAGCATATGGGATTGGGGCTAATATACTGGCATTGAGTGAGTATTGGTTAATGGACAGAAAACAGAGAGTAGGGATAAACGAATCGTTCTCAGGTTGACAGGCTGTGACTATTGGCAAGTGCTTGAGCCCTAGTTATTCACAATCTATATCAATGATCTGGATGTGGGGCCTAAATGTAATATTTCTAAGCTTGCTGATGACACAAAACTGGAGTGGGAATGTGAATTGTGAAGCTTCAAAGGGATTAATCCAGGCTAAGTGAGTGGACAAGAACAGGACAGATGGAATATTATGTGGAAAAATGTGAAGATATCCATTTTGGTAGGAAAAACAGAAATGCAGAGTATTTCTTAAATGTTGAGAGATTGAGAACTGTTGATATCCATTGGGACCTGGGTGTCCTTGTTCAAAGTCATTGAAAGTTAACAAGCAGATGCAGCAAGCAATTAGGAAGGCAAATGGTGTGTTGGCCTTTATTACTTTATCAAAGACTCTTAATATCCATATAGACAACATCCATTGCTTTCCCTTTATCAGCCTTCTTAGTTACTTCATCAAAAAATTCAATTAGTCAAGTACGATCTGCCTTTTGCAAATCCATGCTGGCTCTCCTTAATTATCTTAAACCTTTCCAAGTGCCTGTTAATTGTTTTTCCCTGATTATTGTTTCTAAAACCTTACACACTGCTGATGTTAAACTGATCAGCTTTACTAGGAACGTGCTTACACCCTCCCAAGAATAAGGGCATTATATTTGCCACTTTCCTATCCCTTGGCACCGTCCCTGTATCTGGAGAAGATTGCAAGATAACGGTAATCCTTTCCACGATCTCCACCCCCACTTCGCTTCGCAACCTGGGTTGCAAACCATCAGACCAGACGACTTATCTACGCTAAACATAGTAATACCTTCCGGTATCTCTTGCCTCTTAATTTTCACCCCACCCTCTTCCTTAGTAAACACCAATACAAAGTACTCATTCAGTATTCTAGCCTTGTCCTGCACCTCTAAGTATCTCTTGCCTCTAAACACTTTTTTGCCTCAATGGGCCTCACCCCACCTCTTACTATGTGCTTAAATTATCTTACTTAAATGCTGTTAGAAGATTTTTTGGTACCTTTTTATATTAACTGTGATTTTATTCTCATATTCTCTCTTTGCCAGTTGTATTTTCCTCTTCACTTCCCCTCAACTTATTGTATTTGACTTGGTTCTCGCTTGTAAAATTCACCTGACATGCATCAGACACCCTCATTTTTTGTTTCACCATATTCTCTATCTCCTTTGTCATTCAAGGAACCCTGACTTTGGTTCCCTTACCTTTTGCCCTTGTTGGAATGTACCTTGACTGTATCTGAAACATCATTTCCTTCCTTATTCATTGTTTATTACAGTTTTTCATTCCATCTGCCACATTTTAACCCATTCCTCATCTGAGCAAATCCCTTTATAGTTCCCTTTGGACACGAAACTACCGGGGTGGGTTAGATGGGTTCCTGTATTCAATCACAGGTTGTAGTTCGGGTGGGTGGGGGGCGGTCCTTTTACTCACTAGATGTCGGAGGGTGTGCTGTATTTAATCACAGTCTGTCTTTTATTCATTAATGTGATTCTTTCACCTCATCAGGTGAGGGACCAGTCTGTGTAATATTCTTTAACCCTTAATGTCACCTGGTATTTTCCATAATCAGGATTTAATGTCCCCTCAAACCTGCATAATCTCTCTCAAAATCCCACATGGCTTCAAAATTCCATTAACAGTATAAAAGTAATAGAATAACAGTGCATGTAACCTTGAATACAGGGATGAAGTTATTCAGATGACTATGCTATGTAAGTGTTACATGGGAATGATAACTGTTGCAAGGCCTTTTACTGGAGGCTGTGTGTGATATCTCAGCTGTCCAGAAAGTCAATTAATTAAGGTGCCCCATGATGCCTACTTCACTGTATTTAAATGCACATTTTTGTTATTATTTCTGTTCCAATCCATTCCCAGCACTTCGTCCCTTGAATAGGTTTGGCAAAAAGGGAAATAGAGAGTGAGAGAGGGCACAGTGTATTTTTAGCATTGACATGATTCAGCTAGACCAGGAGGTCTGTGTGTAAAATTAAATCTCATGGCTCTGTTTAGGAATTACCTGCACTATAGGGATTGTGATGTTGTCAGAGGAAGGATTTTCAAACATTTATTCAAGGTTGGGGGGTGGTTGGTGGGTGTGGAAGGGGATGGGAGGTAAGAGAAAATAAGGAATTACTGTCACCCATCAATATTCTCTATCTCCCTCGTCATCCTAGAAGACCTGGCTTTCATTCCCTTACCTTTTGCCCAGGTTGGAATGTACCTTGACTGTTCCCGAAACATCCCTTCCTTCCTTGAAGATCGCCCATCGCTCCATTACAGTTTTTCATTCTATCTGTCACATTTTAACTCATTCCCCATCTGAGCAAATCCCTTTACAGTTCCCTATGGACATAAAACTATCAGGGCAGGTGGGTTCCAGTGTTTGCTGACAGGCTGTGGGTCGGTATCCTTTATTTACTGACAGTGCTGGGGGACAGGGTCCTTTATGTACTCAATAGCTGTGGGGGAGTCTTGTATTTAATCACAGGCTATCATCTTGTATTAATGTGATTTCCCTACCCCATCAGGTGAGGGATCAGTCAGTGTAATATCCTTTAACCCTTACTGTGAGCTGTTATTTTCAGGTGAAGAATTTTCAAACATTTATTTGGGGCAAGGCTTGAATGCAGATGGTGGGTGCAGATGGGGATGAGAGACATGAGAAAATGAGAAGTGACTGTCACTCATTTATATTATGCGAATTTCTGCATTTCTGCAGTCACATGTGAAAGTGTCAAATGATCAACAGTTGTGTTGAGGTAACTTATCTCATCCCAGATAGTGTTGTGTGATATCGTTGGCTCATTGCCTCTGGGCTTGGCAGGAGAGAGTCAGCCCTCACTGAACCCTTCCCTGGAAAGTACATGTGTGTGAGGATGCTGGATGAGGATAGGGTTAGGCTGGAAAGGAATCCTCGTCCAGTAAACCATAGTGAAGCTGGCAATATCCATAACTGAGCCCGAGACATGAGGAATGAGCACTTGATGTGAGAGGCTGTGGCCTGACCAATATTAATTGGAACTGCACCCCAGTAAGAATCAGCGCCTCCAGAAGCAGAAGGGGAAGAAAACTTTGGTGGTGGGAATTGAGAGGGGTTGGTGGGGGTGAGGGGAAATAAGCAGAAGCAATTAACCATTTCAGCTACCCTTTGTAATTTGTGGAGTCAGCTGTTATGGATGGAGAAGGGGGTTAGTGTTCCTAATTTATAACTGCTTGCTCCCAAATCTGCTTCTCTGTTCCTTTTGTTTGCAGTAGGCTTTGCATTTCACTCCCAGAGGTTTCTTTTGCTGGGTTGCAGTCAACTGTGTCCATGGACAGATTGCTCTGTAATCAGCCCAAACGTTTTTCCTGTGGCATGCCAAAGCTCTTATATGGAAACTAATGACTGCTTCCCTCCCACTCCCTGTGGGAACACTGCGCATTCCATCGGAGTCCTATCTCATTTACAACTCTCAACGACAGGCTGCAGCCAACGGCCTATCATTGTTCAAAAATCCCCCACAGTTCATTAAATATGCCTGAGCGATTGTTGGGCAATTAACTCATTCAAGACCTCTTAGGGTAACGTATTTGCCTTTTACTCACCTTGAGGCATCTTTACATCTGATCCAAGAGGTGGAGGATTTGTACTGAGTTTATTTCTATAACCTTTTCCAAAATCACCCCACCTTAAAAATTCCACTCATTTCTGCATGCCAAGTTTAGAAACAGCAGTTCACTGAGGAAGGGACAATGAGGGTAGGGTTGCCAACTCTGGCTGGACATATTCCTGAAGGTTTCATCACATACCTCCTATCTTCAAAGGCCCTGCCTGATCAAAAAGTTTTTTTCCCCCCATCTCAATACTTTTCTTAGTAATAAACAGAAGTGTTCAAAGGAAATAGCAAAATCAACTCACAATATTTTTAATGCTCCTATGACTTTTCACACAGCAGCATCCTGGAGCTAAATCTTTGATTTTTGAAGACTCCAATGTCAAGACAACAACTTGCATTTATAAAGCACCTTTAATGTGGTAAAACATCCCAAGGTGCTTCACAGGACCGTTGTCAAACAAAATTTGACATTAAGTCACGTAAATTGATGTTGGGACGGAGGAGAGATAGGTTTTAAGGAATGCCTTAAAGGAGGAGAGAAAGGTGGAGAAGCTTTTGGAGGGAGCCAGATCTGAGGGCTTATGTAGCTGAAGGCACAGCCACCAATAATGGAGTGATTAAAATCAGGATGCTGAAGAAGCCTGAATTGGAGGGATGGAGAGATCCCGGAGGATTGTCGGCCTAGAGGAGGTTACAGAAATAGGGAGGAGTAAGGCTGGGAAGGAATTTGAAAAGAAAGATGAGAATTTTAAAATCCAGGACAGTCATGAATGGGCTGGCAACTGTAAATGAGGGCAGCGAGGGCAGGAGTAGATAGATATTTGCAAGCAATGCTTTTATAGGAAATGCTTTGCGAGTTGTCTCTTGCCTAACATTGGATAAGCTGGCTGACAGGTCGAGAGGGAACTCCATCAGTTAGTAGTGGTTGGCTTCATGAGCAGAAAGACAGATGTGCAGGCCCAAGGTGGGAAACAATGAGCACCTCCAGCCAACGCATTAATACCAGTCGTCAACAAAACCCACAGCGCTCCATCACTGGATTAGCCACCATGCAATAAAAATACAAGCTGCCTATCAATTATATTGTTGCAGGCTAGGAAAAATAAGATTATAAATGAAAAATTGCCCCTTTTTGAAAACAAAACTTGGCCTCTTATCATTTTGAGTGTTGGATACCATTTTTGATCACTCTCTCTCCTCTCTCGACATCCTGGACGTCAATGAAAAAGCAAATTGGGTGCGGTGTAAATGTATCTGCCGATTTGCTGAGGACAAATTTCACCCTCACTGGCTCCTGTAGGAATAGAGTTCCATGAATCTTACTGATGATTGTCAGCAGATATTGAACTTTGAAAGGCATCATAATTTCATCTGATATCTGTACAGCAGGGCTAACTGGATAGCGATCAGAAGTGGATTGCTTTGCCTTCGTTTATCCTTGTTTGGGGATACCAATCATAACCTGGCAGAGATAAACTAAACCAGCACCAACCATGGGCCAAGTTAGAAACTGTACTTAGCGTTGTCTTCACCCACTGTTGAATCAAGGGAGATAGAAGTTTACAGGAGAGAAAAATTCAGCCCATTGTGTCTGTGCGGGCTCATTGTTAGAGCAATTCAATACTAATCCACTCCCCTCCTGACCCTGTATCTTCCTGTACATTAAACATTTATTCATTTTCCTTTTAAAGATGCAATAGTCTTTTTCTCAACCATTCCCTGTGGCAGAGCAGTGCATGCTGCAACAACCTACTGTGTCAAGAAACTTCTTAATCTCTGTCCTCACTCACTGAGTGATCATTTTAAATTGATGACCACTTGTCAGAAGCAGAGTCCAAGAGCAATGACATAAATGACCTGCTCTTGACCCTTCGTCTATCACCTTACTTCTCTCCCAGACCCAGGGGCACCAGGCCAATTCTATCATATTTTTTATGATTTATTTTCCTTAACAAAATGTCTGTCTTAGGAAATGGAGTATCTTCCCATTTTAGACACCTTGTGATCATATCTAGCTCTCTCTGATCAGGTACAGCATGGCTAGATAGATCAGAATAAAGGTTTCTTTGCATTACACAGCAAGTGTTAGATGATAGGTCCCACGCCCTTTACACCTCACTTTCTGATGCACCAGTCTTTCATTCCCCACATCAACCGTGCTTCTGGCCTCTCTAAAGGGACATTACCAGTTTTAGTGTTGCTGTTTGTTGGGTTGTAGACAGCATTGAGCCCTTGCCTCCCAGGTTCTGGGTTGAGAGTACCCAGATTCAGCCTGGATCTCAGCAACCCTTTCAAATAAAGAGGAAGGCCCGCTACTAGTTTCTCAGGCCAACTTCTTCTTCAGTTCTCTGCCCAAAGATAGGTCCGACCCACAGCATCACAACATCCACCATGGGTAGGCAAGCGGGCTGGTCCCAAATCCACCCCAGCTGAAACGGAGATTGAATCCCCATTCTGTTTGCACCAATCTGATCCACACCAGCCATCCAGTCAATTGGTGGGCGGGACCAGAAATTCCCAACAAAAGTCAATGGACATTTGACAGCTTCTCTGAATTTTCCATCTCGCCCATGACAGGTCTCAACACGGGTGGGACCGGAAAATCCCAGCCAAGGAGTCTGAGTTACTGTGGCAGCATACACTCTTACATACATGTTGTAGTCTGGAGCTATGGATAGTGATGGTAGAGAATCTAATGTTCTTTCTGTCATATGGCTGGCCAGGAATCTCTCCTGCTGTTATTCTATGCCAGTGGTGTATGTTGGAAGGATTTTTACAGATTGATACGCAACCTTTTTAGCCACGCTATGAACTTACCTCCCTTGGCCATCAAGTCCTGGAGTGGAACTTGAACCTGAAGTATCTGGCTCAGATGCAGGGACACTACCCACTCCGCCACAAGACCTCCCTCATGGCAATTAAAGATGGGCAATAGATACTGGCGTTGCTAATGATGCCCACAACCCGAGAATGAGTAATCTGTATCCCTGATTGAAGAGATGTTGAATGTGTTTTATGCAAGTTCCTGATTGATAAACAATTATCAGAAAGGCAGAGAAACTAAATTTCAGTTTTACTGTTGTAATTTAGTAGCTTGTGATATTACATGTGCATGTTTTTTATTCTTTCACAAGATGTGGGCATTGCTGGTTAGGCCGGCAGTTTTATTGCCCATCCATAATTGCCCTTAAGAAGGTGGTGGTGAGCCCCCTTCTTGATCTGCTGCAGTCCATGTGGTGTAGGTACATTCTGAGTGCTGTTAGGCGGGGAGTTCCAGGATTTTCACACTAGTACTGTAGTTACTCATGAATGCAGGAGTGCAATTGGACCTGGATAGTGTTGAATTTCTTGAGCATTAATGGAGCTGCGCCCACCCAGGTGAGTGGAGAATATTCCACAACACTCCTGAGTTGTGCCTTGTCGATGAAGGAGGCTTTGGGGAGTCAGGAGCCACTCTGCAGAATACCTAGTTTCTGACTTGCTCTTGTAGCCATGACATTTATGAGATTTTGGTCAGTGATGACTCCCAGGATGCTGATGGTGAGGATTTAACAATGATAATGGTATTGAGTGTCATTGGAAGGTAGTTAGATTCCCTCTTGTTGGAGTTTTTCATTGCTTGACAATTGTGTGATGCAATTCTTACTTGCCACTTATCAGTCCAAGCCTGAATGTTGTTCAGTTCTTGCTGCATGTGACATGTTATTGACAGATATGGTTATTGCACAGTGCAATATCTAGGCTATTAGTAGGACAATGTGGACATTCCTTTGATTGGTACCTGACTATGTTGTACCTGACCTAGAAGTGCATTTGATGTTGACATGGAATTTTAAAAAAAGGCTTGAAAATGCTCTACTTGTCAACACTGTCCCTTGATTCAGCACAAAAAAGATATATTGCTCCAATCATTTAATAGTGAATGGAATAGATTTGAAAGGGCACCTAAACATCTTAGCTTACAGCACAAAAGAGAAGGAAAATGAGATTCACCGTAAAAATACTTGTATTCAAAACATTACATTAAAGAGACGTAGCAGACGGCTTCGATAATGGAGCCCGTTTGTTTTCATTCCAGTGACAGATTGCAATGTAAACACAATTGCTGAATGTAGTTGTGAATGTTCATTGAGATCTACAGAGATGCCAACCTTGGCTATTTTTTCTGGGGAGTCGTTTGTTCTGCTATCTTATTCTTTCCTAAAGGCACATCTGTGTTTTCATGCTTTGGGCACAGCTCCGTGGAGGTCGCAAACCTTCTGTACCTTGCCCAATTTGGCGATACTTCATGTGTGAGCCTTGACAGCAAGTTGTTGGGAGGAAATTTGTACATTGGTGGCAACTGAGCCTGGCAAAGACTGATATTCTATGTACTGAATGAGGACTCGATTGGTATATACTGACTTCCAGTGAACTTAATAGGGACTTGGTTGGTACTGTATAGACTAACACCTAGCACAGTGGATAGGGATTTGGTTGGTATGGACTGGCATCTGATAAAATACATACCATGACTTGAAATATTCAATAGAGAAATAGTTTGATTTCTGATCTCAGTGTTGAATAGATGGGTACAAACTTGACAGCAAGTCAGGAGGGAGGTGCAGTGGATCTTGGTAGGTTCAGAATGTGGCCCTAAAGGGAGGCAGCGAGGTGAACTGGTCTCATATTCTTGTGCCTTTGTATCTTTACTGCCTCAGTTATATTCTCCGAGGGAAATGGCTGTTCATCAGTCTGCATTCTTCAATCAGGCATTCTTGTGCATGGTTGTGAGAAGAGCTTTGATTTACAATGAAAGCATGTTTTGTTTTTATTGAATGATAAATGGATCTTTCAGATAATATTAGTCATTGTTTAAGTTCTCTAATTCTTGCTGCCAAGCACCCAGGACCGATCATGAAGAACAAGTGCAGCAATCAAACAGTAAATTGTAACTGCGATTTACTGCTATTCCAGTGGTGCTTAATAAACTTAGCTCACAAAACGTATTTTATTTTCAAAGAGACCCACTGCACTGTCATGGTCTTCTTGCTCCTGTATCCTCACTTTGTTGAAACCATGTCATCACACCGTCCCTTTTCTCTCAATCAATCTTTCCCAGGATCTCCCGTCCCTTGGCTTTGTCTTCCTTCTAGATACTGTAAGCTTCCAAAACCCAAATTTGATATAGATTGTTCCCCACTTACTGATTTCTCCACAGATTAACTCCTCCTCTTGGCAAAGCCATGTCCCAAAGGACTTAGTCCTTCACCTATATTTGTCATTTAGAAAGTGAGAATGTTTATCCTTTCGGAGAGTGAAACTAGAGGATAGCCAGTCACCATGGTAATAGTTTATGTGTTCAATTATCCTGTTTTTAACTTGAATTATATCATTGCAACACAAATTATGTTGTGTACTGACATGTACAGAAGGGTGCACTTTTTTTTGAGGAAATGCCCCTTTAAGGAGCCCTAAGCTACTGAAGAGAAAGTTCGATGCACCCAGAATCCCATCATGCACCTGTTCTTTCCAATCCCCAGTTTATCAACGCATTGTGCAGAGTGCTCAGTGTGGAGACATTTGTTAAAGACTAGTGCATATGAATCTGACTTGTACTTCCTGGCCTGTTGCTATGCTCACTCACTCTTCATCCTAAGTAAGTTGCAGGATGTGTATAGCTACAGAAAGTGTAGCAACCTGTACCAAGTTTGCTGATCTGTTATACAACACAAGCCTTAGGGCCAGGGAGGAAGCACTGGATCCTGCATCGTGCCTGTTGGAAAACCCATGTGTCTGGATTGACTCCGGACCCCATGAAGTCTCATGGCATCAGGCCAAACATGGGCAAACAAACCTCCTACTGATTACCACCTACTGTGCACTCCCACCACCCCCCGCAACACCTCAGCTGATGAACCAGTACTCTTCCGTGCTGAACACCAATTGAAAGAAGCACAGAGGGTGGCAAGGGCACAGAATGTACTCCTAGTAGCGGAATTCAATGTCCATCACCAAGAGTGGCATGGTAGCACCACTATTGACCGAGCTGGCCAAGTCCTAAAGGACACAGCTGCAAGCCTGGATCTGCGACAAGCGGTGAGGGAACAAACTTGACCTCGTCCTCATCAATCCTCCTGTCACAGATGCATCTGTTCATGACAGTATCGGTAGGAGCAGCCAATCGTCTCCCTGTGGAGACGAAGTCCTGCCTTCACATTGAGAATATCCTCCATCATGTTGTGTGGCACTAACCACTGTGCTAAATGGGATAGAATTCAAACAGATCTAGCAACTCAAAACCAGGCATCCATGAGATGCTGTGGGCCATCAGCAGCAGTAGAATTGTATACAAACACAAACTGTGACCCCATGGCCCGGGAATAGCCAGGCATATTCCCCCACTCTACCGTTACCATTAATCAGGGGGATCAACCCTGAATGAAGAGTGCAGGGGGGCATGTCAGGAGCAGCACCATGCATACCTAAAAATGAGGTGCCAACCTGGTGAAGCTACAACACGGGACTACTTGCATGCCAAACAGCGGAAGCAGCATGCGATAGACAGAGCTAAGTGATCCCACAGCCAAGGGATCAGATCTAAGCCCTGCAGTCCTGCCACATCCAGTCGTGAATAGTGGTGGACAATTAAACAACAGGAGGAGGAGGCTCACAAATATCTCCATCCTCAATGATGAGAGGGCCCAGCACTTCAGTGCAAAAGACAAGGCTGAAGCATTTGCAACCATCTTCAGCTAGAAGTGCCAGGCGGATGATCCATCTCAGCCTCCTCCTGAAGTCCCCAATATCACAGATACCAGTCTTCAGCCAATCAATTCACACCATGTGACATCAAGAAACAGCTGAAGGCACTGGCTACTGCAAAGGCTATAGGCCCTGACAACATTACAGCAATAGTACTGAAGACCTGTGGTCTAGAACTAGCCATGCCCCTAGCCAAGCTGTTCCAGTACAGCTACAACACAGGCATGTACCTGGCAATGTGGAAAATTGCCCAGGTATGTTCTATCCACAAAAAGCAGTACAAATCCAAACTGACCAATTACTACGTCACCAATCTACTCTCGATCATCAGCAAAGTGATGGAAAGTGTCATCGACAGTGCTCTCAAGCGGAACTTACTCAACCCTGCTCACTGATGTTCAGTTTGGGTTCTACCAGGGCCACTGAGCTCCTGGCCTTGATTCAAACATGAACTCCAGAGGTGAGATGAGAGTGACTGCCCTTGATACCAAGGCAGCATTTGACCAAGTGTGGCATCAAAGAGCCCTAGCAAAATTGAAATCAATTGGAATCATGTGGAAAACCCTCCACTTATTGGAGTCATATTTAGCACAAAGGAAGATGGCTGTGGTTGTTGGAAGTCAAACATCTCAGTCCAAGGACATTGCTGCAAGAATTCCTTAGGGTAGTGTCCTTGGCCCAACCATCTTCAATGCTTTTCCCTCCATCATAAGGTCAGAAGTGGGGATGTTTGTGGATGATTGAACAATGTTCAGCACCATTCGCAACCCCTGAGACATTGAAGCAGCCCGTGTCCATGCACTGCTAGACACGGATAATATTCAGGCTTGGGCTGATAAGTGGCAAACAACATTTGCGCCACACAAGTGCCAGGCAATGACCATCTTCAACAAGAGAGAATCCAACTATCTCCCCCTGACATTAAATGGCATTTCCATTGTTGAATTCTCCACTATCAACATCCTGCATGGTTAGCGTTGACCAGAAACTGAACTGGACTAGCCATATAAATACTGTGGCTATAAGAGCAGGTCAGAAGCTAGGAATTTTGCAGAGAGTAACTCACCTCCTGACTCTCCAAAGCCTGTCCATCATTTACAAGGCACAAGTCAGGAGCGTGGTTGAATACTCTCCATTTGCCTGGATGAGTGCAGCTCTATCAACACTCAAGAAGCTCGACACCATCCAGGACAAAACGATCCATTTAATTGGCACCCAGTCCACCCCACCTTCGACATTCACTCCCTCCACCACTGACTTACAGTGGCAGCAGTATGTACAATCTACAAGATACGCTGCAGCAGCTCACCAAGGCTCCTTCGTCAGCACCTTCCAAACCTGTGACCTCCCTCACCTCGAAGGACAAGGGCAGACAATGCATGGGAACGCCACCAACTGCAAGTTCCTCTCCAAGCCACACACGATCCTGACTTGGAACTATATCGCCATTCCTTCACTGTCACTGGGTCAAAATCCAGAAGCTTCCTCCCTAATAGTACTGTGGGTGAACCTACACCACATGAACTGCAGCACTTCAAGAAGGCAGCTCACCACCACCTTCTTGAGGGCAATTAGGGATGGGCAATAAAAATGCTGGCCTAGCCCATTCCCGTGAACGAATAAAAAAAAAACTCCCTCTATTGTTTCTCTATCTCTCTCTGTCTTTCGTTCCCTATCTCTTTCTCTAACTCTCTTACTCTCTATGTATATCTCTCTTTATCTCTCTCTCTTTTTCTCTGGCCATGTCTTGCTATCTTCTCTATCTCCCCATTTTTTATCTATCTACTATCTCTATTTCTCTTTATTTAGTTACCTCTCTATCTCTCCCCTATCTTTCTCTCTCTCTCTCCCCCTCCCCCTATCTCTCTGTAACTCTTTGTCTCTGCCTCCCTATCTCGCTGTAGCTCTTTCCCTCTGTAGTTCTTTCTCTCTGTCTGTCTCTGTCTGTCTGTCTGTCTCTACATATGAACATATGAATTAGGAGCAGGAATAGGCCATTCAGCCCCTCGAGCCTGCTCCACAATTCAATAAGATCACGGCTGATCTGATTGTGGCCTCAACTCCACTTTCCTTCCTACCCCCCCCATAGCATTTGACTTCCTTGTCAGCCAAGAATCTAACTCAGCCTTAAAAATATTCAATGACCCTGTCTCCGTCACACTCTGGAGAAGAGAGTTCCACAGACTCACGACCCTCTGAGAGAAAAAAATTCTCCTCATCTCTGACTTAAATGGGAGACCCTTATTTTTAAACTGTGCCCCCTAGTTCTAATCTCTCCGACAAGAGGAAACATCCTTTCAGTATTCACCCTGTCAAGTACCCTCAGGATCTTTCAATAAGATCACCTCTCATTCTACTAAACTCCAATGGATACAGGCCCAATCTGTCCAACCTTTCCTCATAGGATAACCCCCTCATCCCAGGAAGCAGTCGAGTGAATCTTCTCTGAAATGCTTCTAATGCAGTCATGTCCTTTCTTATATAAGGAGACCAAAACTCTACACGGCATTCTAGATGTGGTCTCTCCAATACCCTATACAACTGAGCAAAACATCCTTATTTTTATATTTAATTCCCCTTGCAATAAACAAAAACATTCCATTTGCCTTCCCAAACACTTGCTATACCTCTTTCAGTCTCTTTCCCTCGTTCTCTGACTCTGTTTCTCTGACTCCCACCACCCCCCTCCGCCACCAACCCCACTCCACTCCGTCCTCTTTGAAGCACCAACTTGAGCTCAGGAAATATGAACAGATAGCCTAGATTTTACTACTTTACGTATTGGGCGGTTAGTGTGTGGGAAAATCTGCCTAGGTGGAGAGTTGGCAGCAAATTTGTGAAGGAGCTGGATAACCTCTTGGTCACAGAGGGAAGAGGTGGGTACAGGTGTTAAGATAGAATTTTACTTTGAACCTTGAACTAAAATAGCTTGTATTCTGTGTTAATAGGTCAGTAGAATGATAAGTCAGGTGGGAATATCTGAATGGGACAAAAAACATGGAGGGGTGCAGAAGAGGAGGAAAATGAAATAAAAATAAATCCCTGGGAGCAGAATGGTGCATGCCGAGTTATAGCTGTTATGTGTCAGGTTTGCTGGCAGCCTTGAGTGTACGTTCTGGACTCTTTGGCATTCTAGTGGGCATGAGGACACAATTAAAATTCTTAAATCGTAGTTGTGAGCGCACCAGGGGATTTTGAAACTGCCCTCACTAGTCTCAGCTCTGATATTGATTCCATGCTGGTCTAATAGCTTTTCACAAATCCAAACACTATTTAATGAAATAACAAATAACCTGATGTGTGTTAATTTTAGCCATCTCTTTGAATAATAATTTTTGTAGAAATGCTTGCCTTGCGTCCATCAAGCCTGGAAGCCTGCTTCCCAGATAAAGCTGCACTTATTTATAGATTGGTTAGTGAGTTGGTTGATAACGAGGGAAGTTGTTTGTGCCAATACTACTGAAGGAAGCCTAAAACATTTAATTGTGGTGCTGCTTGTCAAAGATTAATGATCTAGTTTTGTTGAAATCCAGTAGTGTTTTAGTAGGTTTCCATTTATCTTGAAGTAATGAGCATCACAGATTTATTTTTTCGCTCTCAGTTTTCTCCCCATTTCTGCCAGAGACAGGCAACATTTCACTGAGCGAAGATACTAAAGGTTCTACGGGCTCACTGCCCTTTCCCCCATTACATTGACCAAGTGGCAATTCTTTGTGTCAGAGGCTGAGCAGTTCAGTGATTTCAGGGCTATTCACCTATGGAGAGCATCATAACCTGCTCAACCCAGTCCTAGGTCAAAACCTGCAGGCACATCTTTGACACAAAGTCGCTGGTGGCAATTGGGATCAGATGCCTCTCCCCAGCCCACGGGCACTGAGGCCAGTTCTATCACTAATTGCTGCCTTGGCTGAGAAAAGCTACATTAGCACCGATGCTGATGACATTTTATCAAATATAATCCTTTTGGCCCATTGACTCTTGTGCTGTGTAGAAAATTAATGCAAAAAAAATCCCCAACACCCTCTGCAATTTTTGATTTTCTCCGCTCCCTTGCTACAAGGAAAGGTTTGAAAATCCTTTGCCTGATAGCATCATGATTCCTAAAGTCCAGTTAATTCTCAAATTGAGCTGTGAGATTTAATTTAAAACACAAGCCTCCCTGCCTGGTTGAATCGTGCCAGAACTATAAATATGTGTGGCCTCTCTTCTCTGTCTCTCTCCATCCCGGCCCTTGTTCTTATACGGCTGAACAGGTTAGGCCTTTATTCATTGGAGTTTAGAAGAATGAGGGGTGATCTTATTGAAATGTACAAGATTCTGAGGGGGCTTGACAGGGTAGATGCTGAGAAGATGTTTCCACTAGTGGGGGAATCTCAAACTAGGGGACATAGCTACATAATAAGTACATAAGTTTAAAACTGAGATGCAAAGGAATTTCTTCCCTCAGAGGGTAGTGAATGTCTGGAATTCTTTACCCAGAAAGTTGTGGAGGCTAGATCACTGCAAGTATTTAAAGAGAAGGTAGATAGATTTTTGAAGTATTGGGGAGTTGAAGGCTATGAGGAGCTGGCACGAAAGAGGAATTGAGGCCTAGGGCAGATCAGACATGATCTTATTGAATGGTGGGGCAGGCTTGAGGGGCCGAATGGCCTACTCCTGCTCCTATTTCTTATGTTCATACCGCACAGGGCAAAAGGGGTGAGTATTGGGATAATCCTCACTGATTTCCTTCCTCTACTGCCAGGGAAACTGATGCCAGGTGTAGTGTCCTCACACCAGCCCCAGCTGACATCAGCTAACTTTAAAAAAAAAAATCACCCTCAGGATGTGAGTGTCGTTAGTGTCACAACCACATAAAAGATGTTTCCTTAAAGTGGTCCGTGAGCTAAGAATTTGTGTGGGAATGTAGTCCCCTTTTAATTTATGAATGGTTCAATTTAAAAATAACCGAGCAGACAAGCTTTAGTCTTAAACAAGATAAATGTTACTTGATCACAAAACTGCTGCTGAAAGTTATTTAAGTAAAAGTGATGAAGTTATTAACTAAAATACAAATGCAAAGATTAAAAACAGATACAGATAAAAAGATATTTAAAGATGAAATTTCAAATTGGTTTCTGTGAGATATTGCTGCAGGTCCCATTGCTTGAGTTCCTTCTTTCTGAAGTGAAGGAGTGAAGGGGTTGAAACTTGAGGTTCGGTTTAGCAGCTGCGATGGCTTCTGCAGTTGACCCATTGGTGTTTGCCTTTTTAATGTGGACTCAGCATGTCAGCAGGTTTTTGGAGAGAAAGAAGGTTTCCTATTCTTCATTAATTCTGCAGTTACGGCACTTGCAGATTGCCTGGACTCCTTCAACAGAACAGCAGTTGATTTCTTAATACCTTCCTCTTTGTCCTCCCTTGGCCAAGAATCCTCTCTGAAGTTATTTCTTACATTTCTTCCTGGGTTCTGCACACTGCCTCCCAAGATGGCTTCTTACTTTATACAGTACGAATGACACAAAAATGGCTACCATGTTACTTTTCAAGGAGTTACGTTTCATCAGGCAAAGAAGTTAATTACATTGTGGTCCTTTGAAGTCCCTTCCTGTCTCCTGTCCTCTCGGAAGAAAAAGGAATTTTCACACCTTTTAGAAATCAGTGGACCTCCCTGGTAGGGGCTTTGTATTTTTAATGACTCTTCGTAGCCAGCTCTAGAGTTTTGAGTCTTGCAAGGCTTGAATAAGTACCGCAAGTTGTCATGTTGTCTGTCTAAACTTGCATTTTGAAAAAGGCTTTTAAACTCAATGAAAAAGGTTTGAAAACAGAAATATGCTTTAAAATAGTCATTCTTAAAATCTGTGATCTCATAATTACACAATTGTGACATTGGAAAGGCCAGCATTTATTGCACATCCTTAGTTGCCCAGAGAAGGTGGTGGTGGGCTGCCTTCTTGAACACACAATCATTGTATTGGTTTTGATATAACTGAATGGCTTGCTGGGCCACTTCAGAGGGCACTCAAGAGTTGACCATGTTGCTGTGGGACTGGAGTCTGATATAAGCCCAGACCTTCTTTAAAGGACATTAGTGAACCAGTCAAGTTTTTACGACATTCTGTCAGCTTTGTGGTCACTTTTACTGATACCAGCTTTTTATTTGCAGACTTTTTAAACTGACTTCAAATTGCCATGGTGGTAATTGAATTCAGGTTCTCTGGGGTATTAGTCCAGTAAGTAACGCCAACACCACCATATCCCCACATAGCATTGCTTCAGGACATCCCTAGCTTGTGTGGTTCAATTCCACATTTCCTCATCAGAAAATATTTTAGGCCTGATCTTAACACTGTGCTGGTGGTTGGGTTTTGAGTGAGTTATAATCTCACTCATTGTGTTTGCTGCTTTCAGAAGGGTAGAGTGGAAATTACTGTTGTTGATTTTATTAGGCAAACAATTAGTGCATCAATATAACCTCCCTCACGCTTCTGTTTTGGCAAAGGTGCTAACTAATATAAAACAAATAGGTTAACACTTACATTAAAGTAGCAGTCAGAGGAGTGTCATATGAACCTGTCAAATGCACAGCCAACAGTAACTTTTCAGCTTGTTCCTTCTATTATCTTTTCCCCATACAGCTTGTGAAAACAAGCACAGCAAACTTGTAATGAGGAATGCATAAGATAGCCATGAGTAAACAGGACACCAAGCTATAAAAACAAAAAGCTAAAAGCTGCTGCGGATGCTGGAAATCCAAAACAAAAACAGAATTACCTGGAAAAACTCAGCAGGTCTGGCAGCATCGGTGGAGAAGAAATCAGTTAACGTTTCGAGTCTTCACGACCCTTCGGCAGAACTGAGTATAGTTAGGA
This sequence comes from Cetorhinus maximus, assembly GCF_964194155.1. Classification (NCBI taxonomy): domain Eukaryota; kingdom Metazoa; phylum Chordata; class Chondrichthyes; order Lamniformes; family Cetorhinidae; genus Cetorhinus; species Cetorhinus maximus. Next base: position 16,130,707 of record NC_135893.1, on the reverse strand, counting down.
GAAAGGTGAAATATAAGCTGGTCTAAGGTGGGGGGGGCGGGGGGAGAGAGAAGTTGAGGGTGTGGTGATTGTGGAGATAAGCAAGCAGTGATAGGAGCAGATAATCAAAAGATGTCACAGACAAAAGGATCAAAGAGGTGTTGAAGGTGGTGATATTGTCTAAGAAAAGTGCTAATTAGGAATGGAAGACAGGACACTCAAGGTACAGCTCTAGTGGGGGTGGGGTGGAAAGACTAACAAAGTTTTAGTTTTAGATTTAAAAATAATGGAAATAGGTGGGAAAAGAAGAATCTATATAAATTATTGAAAAAAAAAGGGAGGGGGGAGAAACGGGGTGGGGATGGGGGGAGGGGGAGTTTAAGATCTAAAGTTGTTGAGTTCAATATTCAGCCCGGAAGGCTGTAAAGTGCCTAGTCGGAAGATGAGGTGCTGTTCCTCCAGTTTGCGTTGGGCTTCACTGGAACAATGCAGCAAGCCAAGGACAGACATGTGGGCAAGAGAACAGAGTGGAGTGTTAAAATGGCAAGCGACAGGGAGGTTTGGGTCTTTGCAAGCCTGGATTCTACCGTCTTTCAGATATGACTTTAAACTGAGGTCCCATCTGCCGATTCAGGTGGGCCAGAAGAACAGGGAAGTTCACCCAGTGTCCTGGCCAATATTCTTCCCTCAAACCAAGCCTACTAGAATCAGATTAACTGGCCATACGGTGGCATAGTGGCATTGTCACTGGACTGGTATTCCAGGGAGTCAGGGTAATGCTCTGGAAAAAAATTGGCAGATGGTGAAATTTGAATTCAATGAAGATCTGGAATGAAAAAAAAGTCTGATAATGACCACGAAACCATAGCCGATTGTCGTAAAAAACCATTGGGTTCACTAATGTCCTGCCATCCTTACCTGGCCTGGCCTGGCCTACATGTGACTCCAGACCCACAGCAATGTGGTTGACTTTTAAGTGCCCTCTGAACAAGGGCACTTGGGGATGGGCAATAAATGCTGGCCTAGACAGCGTTGCCCACATTCCACGAAGGAATAAAAAAACTGCTGTTTGTAGGACCCTGCTGTGCGCAAATTGACTCTAACATATGCCTTACATAACAACAGTGACTGTACTTAAAAGAAATTCATTGGTAGCGAAGTAACTTAGCGTACCCTGAGAACGTGGCAGGGACCATTTAAATGCTAGCTCAGTCTTTTCTTTCTTGAACACATAGAAGGAACTGGCAGTGGCTGAGGCAGTGGCTGAGCTAAGTGCACAAAGCTTGCAAGGCATCGCTGAAATAATCTTCAAGAAAAAAAGTAAGGAAATAGTCCCATTTGCTACTAACAAAGGGTTATGCTTTAGAACATTGAGAGCTGCAATTATTGAGCAGTATCACTCAAGGCTGAGTGTAATGACAGGAATTATCACTGAAACATTAGTTGTTGGTGCATCAGTTTTATTTCAACCGTAAGTCTTTGAGATGAGTTTTGACTCCCTTGACAATACCATCCTTCTCTTAATGTTTGTTAAAAAGTTTTTTGACTTCTATTCATTGCAAGCGCCATCATAAAACCATTCATTTGCAACCAGATGTAATTTAGTATATTGGGGAAGATGGAATAGCTTTTGTTAGTGTCTAAATATTTGTTAACGGCACCAAGATGCGAACTTGTTTAAAGTGGAACTTGGATTCTTTCACACTGCATTCCAGCAACAAACTGGAAGAGAAGACACAGATTGAGTATAATTGACAAAAAAGCCAGACAGGAAGATAGGATTTTTTTTAAACAGTGAGTTTTTATGGTCTGGAATGCACTTGGTGATAAGGTGGTGAAAATATATTCAAAAGTAACTTTGAAAAGGAAACTGGATATACACTCAAAAAGAAAAAACTGCAGGTATATGGGGGAAAGAGCAGAGCAGACTGGCTGAGATTAATTGGATAGCTCTTTCAAAGAGCTGGCACAGGCACAATGGGCTGAAGGGCCTCCTTCTGAGATGTAAGAGTTCCTCATTTCTGATTGCACAATCAGTGGATCAGGGGTTGGGTGATGTGGTGTCAAGATAGCCAACTGCAAAGAGATAAATGAGAAATCAGAGACTGAGGGGAGGACAAGACCCTAGGTGCCATCCCTCATGATCTACAGAAGGATGGTATTTGGTGAAGAAGGATCCCAGTTCAGGCAACGCATCAGGACAGTGAATGACAGTGAAGAGAAATCTAGACATAAAACTAACAAAGGCATGACTTATTTGCACCAGATATACTATTGAGATGCTCCGCAAGTCCATCTGGTTATGAAATTGTGTTTTTTTAGAGCAGGGCAGCACCAGTTGTGAGCAAACCAGAAGCAAAGAATTCCTAAAGAGGAATGAAACTTGAAACCAAGCTTGGCTAGACATGAGGACATCGGGTGAGAACAGGATCGGACTCGGTGGTGATCTCTCATCTCCCCATGCCTCCCTGTCACCCCTCTCCACCCCAGGTCAAATAGCCCCCTGATCCTCATTGTCTGGTTCACACATGAAAAAGACGCCCAGCAAAGAGTCAAATTTTCAGAAGTGTAAGGGTGAAAATTAACAACAAGAAAAAAAAAGATGGCATTGCGGTTGAAGTAGTTTAGATGTATGGTGGAACAGGCAGCTTGAAGTATGGTTAAGAGCAACAGAGCTGTGGCTCTCATTGGCTATAATTAACTAGCAGTGTGTTCCCAATTTCAGCCATTTTGTAGAGAGAAAGTGCTCAAGGAGGGAGCATGTCAGTGAGTGCAGACCTCTATCAGGCATCCGTTGATGACCAGCTCCATGTTAGCATGACAGGCTAGAAGGAACAAGTTGCCTATCTGCCTCTTTTGTCTGCCTAAGATGTGATATGTATTGTAGTGGGAGGAAGTATCTGTAAAGGGAAGTTGGGGAAGGAGTAGTGAGAACACCATAAAACATGGACTGAGGAGCTGGAAAGAAAATAATGGAGTCAATCTCCAGACAAAAGCTAGTCCTTGTAAGAAAAAATCAAGATCCAAGCGGGAGACACGTTATTTGTTTTTGGAGTCTTTGAGGATGTTCTAAATACTAAAGTTTTCTTTTCTTTATTTTTTCATGGGATGTGAGCATCACTGGTAAGGCCAGCATTTGTTGTCCATCCCTAATTGCCTTAGAACTGAGTGGCTTGCTAGGCCATTTCAAAGGGATGTTAAGAGTTAACCGCATTGCTGTGGGTCTGGAGTCACACGTAGGCCAGACAAGGTACTGATGGCAGATTTCCTTCACATTAGTGAACCAGGTGGGTTTTTACAACAATCGATGATAGTTGTCATGATCGTTATTACTGAGACTAGCTTTATAATTCCAGATTTATTAATTGAATTTAAATTGCACCAGCTGCCGTGGTGCGATTTGAACCCATGCCCCCAGAGCATTATTTGAGCCTCTGGATTAGCAGTCCAGTGACATTATTTTGGGGGGAGATGGTGGCACAGTGGTAAAGATATAATGCACTTTTTGGCCATGTTCAATTCAATAATAGACTTGGGGCAACCGTGCACTGAACAGCCTGATCCAAACAGCATGATCTTCACAGGGCCCAAACCCAACCATTACCCCAGAGCCCGTTCCCCTTACCCCTCTCCTCAGAAGTGGAGGTCATTAAGTTCCCTGGGACATTTTACTATATTAAAAACACAATGTAAATACAAGTTTCTCAACAGATTATATGGTGCTAAAGGAGAGATGTATAAGTCAATGCCTGTCTGTATCGATTAAAATGTTACCTCTCAATGCACTTCTTGTAAATGTTATTCATTATAAATTTCAGTATTCACATTTATAGTGGAAGCTGCTTGCATAAAATTGTTACACATTAAATCGTCTGTTAGTGGAGATGCTACATTGCCACCACTGGCTGGAGGATGGAATTGCAGTGCGATAAGTTTTCTAGGCAGTTCTCATTATAAATGTGGACATAGAAATTTATACTGGAAATGTAAAACTAAGGACAGAACATATGTTGTCAAAAGTGGGGATTGAATTGCATCTTGGACTCTGGACCAATAATCCCTCAGCCTCTATCCTCACTTTAAAAGGATACATTTACTAATTCTCACTGTCCCCTTTCTCTGGGTTAGAGAAAGGAGGACAATTGGTCAGGATGCCTTATCGCCATCCAGCGATCATTGCTGTGATCATTGATGAAGAAGTGTGTATGTGTGGGTGTAGAACAGGAGGTGGAAAGAAAATTAGTCAGTATTTAGATAGGGTGCTAGAGGGTCAGAGTGCTTGAACAACTGTACCTCAGCATTAGCCAGCACATTTAGAAGAAAATTATAAGAATTTTTTAAATCTATGTTTTAATGAACACTGAAGAGGAGTTTGCCCCTGTCCCCATTTCCATTTCTGGCAGTCAGTATGAAGATTAAGTGGTTGAATCATTATAAAATTATGGATACAGGATACTCCTGTGCCACATAAACACCACAAGGAAACTCCAAGAATCACTGAGGGATTGGATGTCCAATTTCAGTGTAATTGTATGCGATCAGCCTGAGTAGACAAGGAGGTTTGAAGGGTAAAAACATCAAACCTTACTGTACTACAAAGCTTTCTCAAAGGAGCCTGGAATCTGGGTTAACCCTCTTGTCTTTTATCATTCCTCTCGAGAAAATAAATCACCGTCTATTTTTGATCTCAGTTTTGAAATTTACTTCAGCAAAAAAAAGAACTAAAGGTAATTTCTGATGCGTGTCATGGTAATGGGAATATTTCAGCTCTGTGAAGTGGTTCACACATTCTTTTCAATAACAAGGGCTGAAAGATCCGGGGAGGATTTCCACTAAAATATCCCATCTTCTCTTTCTTTATCTTGCCCTGTGGTCAGATGCCAACCATGATACCACCTGGGTGTTCGACACTTACCCACCTCATGATCCCCAGGTACAGGACTCCCAGAAAGTCAGGCACTTGTTAACTGCACTGGATCACAATGCTCCCATATTCAATGCAGGTTTACAGTTGCAAGTTCACAAATCTCAGAGATTGCAAACTGCAGGTCTCATTTTAAGTATAGATGGATCCCTAACAGAACTCACAAATTAACAAGGGTAGGCTTAACCTCTCTTGGGGACAATACTTCTTCAGTCAGCCAGGTTTGGCATGCCAACCATGTTGACTCAGGTGATGTAATCATACTTTATCAGATGCTAAAAGCTCTTACAACAACACATTTTATAATACTTGCCTTAATTCAAATTCAGAATAAAGGCGTAGACTCTGAAAGTGTGCAGTGTTCTCTTAAACAGTTTGGAATGATTTCCCTGCATGGATGCTGAAAGATGTAGCATACTTCAGATATGCTGTGTCACCGAGGGAGAAGATCCCTCTCGCTCCCAACTCTGGGCTCACTAATCACCCTTGGCTTAATACCAATACAGACCACAGTGAAAAAGGCCATTGTGCCTGTCAAGAAACGTTATACCAATAAACTTACTTATTAAAACAAATTATACAGAAATAAAGGGTGGGATTTTTCCAGCCCTGCCCACCACTGGGATCGTCCGGTCCTGCCAAAAGCCAGTGGACTTTTAGCTGGGCTACTGAATCTGAAATCACGGCCAAAGTCTCTCAGGAACCCTGTGCTATAAGAGCCAACAAAAGACTCGGCGCTGATAGTTGCTTTTTTGAGAAAGCTAGGAGTAGGGTCAGGGTTCACAGTGCAAGATACCATTAAGACTGAAGATTGTAGAAGAGGATGAGATAAGTGACACCAGACTTGGGCTTTAAGAAGTATAGGAGCAAGGGAAAGCTGAAGGAGATGAGGAATTTCACAGTCTAAACTCCAGACGTTCTAGGAAAGGCTGAGCTCAAGTAGGGAACAGTGTGAATATTTGAACACAGTGAGAATGAAGGGAGGAGGAAGAGTGCAGAGAACAGGCTGAAAGGAAAACTCTGAACTGAATGTTGTAGAATTGGTAAAATAAATAAAGGTATAGGAAGTTGCGATGGGGAGAGACTTGTTGGGGTTAGAGATGAGAGAACAATCACCTCATTTTGTATCCTGTTCAGGAATGTGAGAGAGAAGGCAGAGGCTTCCCCAATAGAATCATAAAATCTTATTGCATAGAAGAAGACCATTCAGCCCATTGTGCCTGTGCTGGCTCTTTAAAAGAGCTTTCCCCAGAGCCCTGCAAATGTTTCCTTTTCAAGTATATATCCAATTTGGTTTTGAAAGTTATCATTGAATCTGCTTCCACCACCCATACAGGCAATGCATTCCTGATCACAACAGCTTGCTGATGAAAAGTTTCTGATAGCTCTCAAGTCCCATCCATTTTTTCCCTCCTGTACATCCAACAATCCGTGATTCAACCTAATAACTGGTTGTTTTCAGAGCTGGATGATGAAAAGTAACTCATAATTTTCCTTTCTGCTTCTTTTGCCAATTACCTTAAATATGCATCTTCTAGTTATCAACTCTCCTATCAGTGAAATCAGTTTCTCCTTATTTAATCTATCAACATCTTTCATAATTTTGAACACCTCTATGAAATCTATCCTTAACCTTCTCTGCTCTAAGGAGAAACAAAGGAACAACAATCCGCTCTTGGATGAACTTAATGAGAGTCAATGTGGTGAATGCAAACATGTTTTCCCAGAAGGTCCCTTGGACAAATCCTCCATGTAACTTATTATTTACAATGATGATTGAGTCACTCAAGGAGAAACAGGAATGAGAAAATTCATGCTGGTTATTTTGAACTGATTGTTGCAGGGTTGCTGGATGACTGATAACAGGGAATCCTGAATGTCTGATAACAAGCCTGACAGCCATTGATAACAATTTCTTTGACCTTTTCTCTGCTTATCTGGTATTTTGCAAATGCCAGAATGCACGGCTGAAAATAATTCATCGCAGATGTTGGAGCACCAGACTGGCTGGCGGGTGTTAAACCCAATGGGTAGGAGATCCCTCTGTGCTGGAGAGCAGGCAAGTGAGGCATCACAAGCTGATTGGTGGAGAACAGAGGACCCTCAGTCATAGGGTATTTCTAAAGCTCCATGCATTGGAAACTTCTCCCCTTCAGACAGCTTGATTTATAAATGGGAGGAATTATTGGCAAAACTCTCACAGCACTAGTGACAGAAATACTGGAACATTCAAACTTTTACTGCCTGGTACACATAACCCAAACAGACAACCAGCTGCACAACAACTTGCATTTATGTAGCTCCTTTAAACTAGTAAAATATCCAAAGCACTTCATTGTAATGTATTCGAGCAAATTCAGATGGTGCTTGATCAACATTAAGCAAACTGATGCCAGCTGTAACTCAGTGAATGGTATTCCCGTCTCTGAGTCAGAAGGTTGTGCGTTTATAGTCCCACCCCAGAGACTTAAGCGCAAAAATCTAGGCTGACACTTCAGTGCAGAAGGAATACTGACAGGAAAGGAAGTGGCCTTTGGATGAGATGTTAAACTGAGTCCACTTTCTCAGGTTTCTCTGCTTTCTCAGGAGACATGGAGGTCCTATTGCTGTTTTGAATAAGAGCAGAGGAGTTCTCCCCATGTCCTAGACAATTTTTATCCCTTAACCTCAAAATTCAAAGTCAGCATGTACATATAACATTCATCACAAAAACGTTCAGGACACCATGCAAACAATATGAAATGAACTAAACTTTAATCATATCCCATGTAATCATCTGAATGGAAAAGCTATCAAAAGGATGAACAGACACACTACTTCGAAAGGGAAATTAAACAGGAACAATCAGGAATTCACTTTCACTTCTAGCCGATCCTGATAATGGTCATTGCAGGGATGGGATGCCAGCCATAGTGACTGTTACTATGGTTTTGCTGGTCTTGTATCTTGCCAGTCCTTTGTGACACATTGATATCTTCTTGCAGGATTATTGGCTGTACTCTGATTACGTTGTTTTCCAATATCAGATTATTTGTTTCAACTGCCTTCTGATGAGTTATCTTAATTGCACTGAAGTTCATTTTTAAATGTCACATATTGGTGTCCATCTTTGATGAAAACTAGAGTGCAATTGAACCATCACAAAGAGAATATTACTTCATTGTGCACAATGTTATCTCAGTTATATCTCCCATATATATTCTATCAAATGATAAAACAGTTGTAATGTCCTTTACTCTGACATTCATATAAGGTCAATTTTAAACGTAACCACTAATATCACTCCATATAAAATCCCCCAGCCAACATCAGTAAATAGATTAGCTGCTGCTGTTGTTACCTTGCTGCGTGCAAATTGGCTGCCACATTTTTTATATTACAACAGTGATAACGCTTCAAAATCACTTCATTGGCTGTAAAGTCCAGAGGTCGTGAAAGGCACTATATAAATGCAAATTGTTTTTCTCTTCTTTCAGACTGTCCCAGGAACTGTAAACAAACTATATTCTCATTGCCTTTCTAAGTCATTGTTAGCTCCTTGTTTCTTCAGTGTTTTTCTCTCTTTAAGAAACCTAAAGGACCAGAGCCACAGAGCAGGATTTCAGCAAAACAGAGGGAAAGAGAAGACAAGGTAAATTAGGGAGCAAAGGTTAGATGACACCAAGTCTGGATTTCAAGAGCCTGAAGATTGTAGAAGGACAAAAAAACTAAGGAAGTTGTGTAGCCCTGTTTTGACTGGGAAGAAATGAGTTGGAGTAAGAGATGGTGCATATGAGGGTTAGTGTTCATCACAGCAAGGTTGCAGCAAAGAATTAGATAATGTATTGGCATTGCATGAGGAACAAGAGAGGGAAGCTTTGGAGAAAAATTATCGCAATTGGTAAAATAGGGAGGTATAGTGTGTACTTGTGGACACCAACTTTCTGCACAGGAAACAGCAAAAACATATGAGTGAATGAGACAAATGGACTGGGTCCAGTTTTGCCACAGTGGTGTCTGGGGGAGAGTACCTGCTAATTACTGTCCAAGGCCCACACTTGAGGAAAGAGTGCAACCTCATCTCTTTTTGCAAGTAGGGTGGGACCACTGAGACTCACATTTTGGATGGGCAGCTTGCCCAAGCTAAACGAGACCAAGAAAACCTTGTTGGCCAATGGGGTGTGGAAAATGGTGATGGATCATATAGCATTCACTGCATGGTGTGCCTTTAGCTTGGCAACATACATATTCTACCATGTTGCAAATCCTCCTGGATTTGTTTAGGTTCACGGCCTCAGTGTCCCAAATCAAGCGAACACTCGTTTGTTGTTCATCCATGGGTCTGTTCCCAGTGGCCACCTTCTGAAGCCTGTTCTCTGTCAGAGTTTAGAGAAGGACAAAAATAAACAAGAGACGCCATTCAGAGAACAGAAGGCAGCTTTGCGGATATTCAAACATATTCTGAATGTGTGCTTGTGTTGCTCATTGAGACTGACAGTTAACCTGAATGGAATTGCTGATCAGGCTACACAGCAGGGAACTCTGATGTCTCTGGAATAGCAGATAACTGTCCTCAAAAATTTGGCCAGAAATATTCCTGTGAAGCCTTTCTGGTTTCCAGGAAAGGATTTCTCTTTGTTTCGTCGATTTCTGCCATTTTACCTGCTTTGCCGTTTCCTTGCACCATTCCTGACTGGACACCCCATCTTCCTCGGTGCCACTCTATAAACCAACTAGGACAGTGCAGGGTATCGGTGCACTCTATTGGAAATTTACAGTTGAAGATTTCTGCATCTGTGGTGCTGACATCCAGGTTCCAGAGGTAGTGGCTCAGCCTCAAGTAGCTTGCCCAATTCTTCAAACCTGAGCCCTCAAAGCAAATGTTGGCAAGATTTAACCGACCATGGTTGGGGTGGGGGACCAGGATAACTGAGCTAGATTCTGTCCCCACCTGATGTCTACACAAGTGCAATGCTTCCACTTGTAGTAGAATCAAAAGTTATAGGGGCCATAAATACAAAATAGTTACTCAATAAATCCAATAAGGAAATAAGACAAAATTTCTATACTTAGAGAGTAGTTGGGGTGTGGGACTCACCACAAGAGAAAATGGTTGAGACAATTAGCTTAGATGCTTTCAAAAGGAAACTAGACAAGCACATGAGAGAAAATGGAATGGAAATATATGCTGAAGGGTTGAAATGAGGCAGATGAATGGGATGGGATGAGACTTGTGTGGAGCATAAACACCGGCATAGATTATTTGAACCAAAGGGCCTGTTTTGTTGCTGTATATATTCTCTGTAGGAGTGTTGGTTCATGTGCACATGGAACCAGTTGCAACCTTGCGTTAGGCCAGGTCAACAATTAAACCTGGCACCTCACTGGGCAAATGTACTATCCAATGTGGCACTGAGCCACACAGACAAGAAAGAAGCTAAATGTAGTCCCAGATTGAACTGTGTCAGCCTAAGCTCACAAATTTATTTTGTATGGAAAGTGCTTTACAGCAAACCTGTGAGATCCCTTTCTATACATCTAAAAAACAGATACACAAATCACTAAAAATAGATATTAACTATAGGGCAATGGTGGAATAGTGGTAATGTCACTGAGCTAGTAATTCAGAGACCCTGACTTATTTTTGTGGGGAGACAGTGGCATAGTGGTAATGTCACTGGACTAGTAATGTAGAAGTCCAGGCTAATGCTCTGGAGACATGGGTTCAAATCCCACCACAGCAGTTAATGGAATTTTAGACAATATGTGCAAGGCAGAAGGACCTGGATGTACATGAGCATAAGCCATTGAAAGTGGTAGGACAGGTTAAGAGCATTATTGATAAAGCATACAGTATCCTAAGCTTTATTAAAACTGACATAGAGTTAAAGAGCAAGGAGATTATGTTGAACTTGTGTAAGACACTAGTTCGGACTCAGCTGGAGTATTGTGTCCAGTTCTGGGTGCTGCATTTTCGGAAGGATGTGAAAGCATTGGAGAGAGTTCAGAAAAGATTCACGAGAATGGTTCCAGGGTTGAGTAACTTCCGTTATGAAGCCTGTTTTCCTTGGAGAAAAGAAGGCTGAGAGGAGATTTGATAGAGGTATTCAAAATCATGAGGAGTCTGGACAGAGTAGATAGGGAGAAACTGTTCCCACTCGTGAAAGGATTAAGAACGAGAGGGCACAGATTTGAAGCAATTGGCAAAAAGAAGCAGAAGTGATATGAGAAAAACTTTTTCATGCAGCGAGTGGTTAAGGCCTGGAATGCACTGCTTGGGAGTGTGGTGGAGGCAGAATAATAGAATTATTGTAGTTAATTAATCATATATTTATGTTTAATCTTTTAAATCAGTCAGGGCCGTGATTCATGAAAGGCAAACAAGGAAACAAGTCTGAGCCTTGTAAATTGCAATTAGGAGCAGCTCGGACTTATGTCTATTAGGGAAGCAAAGATGGATTTTACGGGTTAATTGAAGGTGACAGATGCATTAATTTACCGAGTCATCCTGAGTGGACACTTAACCCAAAGTCATGAAAACACATCACGCCATTGCACTTCCCAACCAACTCCAAATTCAGTCAACATCTAGTTTTAAAACCGTCGGAATCTTCAATTGTCAAGCCCTGTATTTTTGTGGGGAGGCGTTCAGGTATTTTAGACTGAAATATCTTACGACACCTTAATCTCTTCCTGACTGCAATGCATCTTTCCATCTTTCTCAAGACCCCATTATTATGAAATCCCTCATCTTTTCTTTATCTGTTCATGGGATGTGAGCGTTGATGGCAAGGGCAGCATTTTTGCCCATTCCTCATTGCCCTTGAGAAGGTGCTGGTGAGCCACCTTATTGAATTGCTGCAGTCCATGTGGATTTAAACCCAATGGGATGAAGGAATGGAGATATTTCCAAGTCAGGCTGCTTTTGATTTGGAGGGGAAATTGCAGATGATGATGTTCCCACACACAAACTGCCCTCAGGCATCCTTTTAAAAATCCAAACTTGGTGTCATCCAAACAATGCTTTTAATTTATCTTTCTGTTCCCAGGCTGTCTCTTAGTGGCAGTTTGATGACTGAGAGGTAGCTGTGTGTGCCTAGCTATCATCCTTCATAACATTTAACATTAGGAGGGAAATTGAAAAACTTGTTGAGATTAATCAAAAGGAGACAGGCTTGTTGGACTTAAGAGCCTGTTCCACTTCCTACCAATCCCATTGTGATGATTCACCTTTAAGTACAGTTTTGGTGCAGTTACTGATTGACAGACTCACAAACTGTAAACAAAAAGGACTAACATATCTCAGACTGGGAACTAAATCACAAAAAACAATAACAAACTTGTCTCTAGCCTCACAGATGAACAACTCAGGAGGTTTTGCTATCTGCTTCTTTGACTGGGACACATAAGTTAGATTAATAGCAAGTTGTACTATGCATTGTGTTGACTGTATATAACAGTCAAAGGATGAACAATCAACTACAGCACAGATATGTTCATGGAAATTGGATAGCCTTGAGGCTAGCTTTGGTGTGAGACTATGTGATAACTTGTTTAGGAAGCTCTGAGAGGCATGGGCAATGATGATTCATTAAATTATTGAAGAGCAGAGTTACAGAGTTATGCAGCTTGGGCAACAGCAACCATTTGCATTGCCATGAGGCTATGCCCCTTTATTTTGAAAATGTGATTTTTCAACTTTCAACTGACTGGAGATTTTGCAATTTAAACTGAGACAGAGCAAGCTGCTTAAAAATGCAAGGCCACATTGTGAGGTGAAGGTGCGAAACAAATAAATCACCCTCTGGGGAGTGTGAAGAGAAAGACATTTTCTACAATCCACACACCCATTGAAACTTGTAACTGTCTAAAAGAGACATTAAAAATGCAAAGTACTGGATATTGAAACAACAGTTGCTACAGACAAACACACCCAAAACCTCTTGGAAATACACAATGGGTGAAGTATTTCAAGGCAAGGCTGCCCAGCCACTAGAGAGAGATTGCAGGTGATACAGAGGTGTCAAGAAAGTTTTCAGCAGAGGAAACAGGCTAAGAGCTGCTCGTTCTTTCCCTTGCTCTCTTTTGAAATAAGAGTGTCGCCTGGTTCAAAAAGCCAACTCCACCAAAAACTTACCAGCGAACTGAGATCTCGTAATAATTGCAAGTCTTCTACATCTGACCACACCCAAGAAACCTGCTAGCCCAAATTGGCCGCAGCGTTTAAAATCTACACCACAAGGACAATCAAAGGACACTTAACCATGTATTCTTTTACCTTTTTTATTGAATTCTAACTACGTTTATTTTTGATACCTGTGTGTTTGGGCCTGAATATCTGCACGAGAGCCGAATGCTTGACGTCACGTTTTTATTATTTTTCTCAGGTTTAGTGGTTAATAAATTTGCTGTTTCTTTCACTAAAGAAATTGGCTCCTTATTACTCACAGCTTAAATAGTTGAATACATTCTGATTTGGAAAAGACATATCCTCATGGAAAGACCTAAACCTTTGTTGTGACCAAATGAGGAGGTTGAATAGAGGGGAGCCAGCTCACCCCTTCTCACCTGGATGTAACAACATTTACGTAGTGCGTTTAATGTAATAAAACGTCCCAAGCTGCTTCATAGGTTTGAAAACAAAATTTGACACTGAGTCAGGTATGGAAGTATTAGGACAGATGGCCAAAAGCTTAGCCTAAGGAGGCAAGTTTTCAGGTGCATCTTAAAAGAGGAGAGCTTGAGGTAGAGAGACTGAGAGATCTAGGATGGTATCCCAGAGCTTGGGGCCTAGGCAGCTGAAGGCACAGTTGCCATGGTTGAGCGGAAGAAATCAGTGATGTGCAAGAGGCCAGAATTGGAGCAATGCAGAGTTCTTGGTGAACTGTAGGGCTGGTATATATAACACAGATAGAAAGGAGAGACACCAGGGAGAGATTTAAATACAAGGTTGAGAATTTTAAATTTGAAACATTGCTGGGCCGAAAGTTAATGAAGGCCATTGAGCACAGGGTAAGGGGGACTTGATGTGAATCAGGATACTAGCAGTAGTTGGATGATCCCAAGTTTACAGGCGGTGTGAGTGGGAGACAGGTCAGGATGGTCTAGAGGCAACAGAAGCATGTTTGAGGGTTTCAGCACCTGATGAGCTGAAGCTGGGACAGACAATGTCAGTAGTTGTCTTGGTAGTGGAGCTGATATGGGGTCAAAAGCTCAAGATCACATAGGATGCCGAAGTTGCGAGTGGTCTGGTTCAGCCTCAGACAGTGGCCAGGGACTGGCACAACAGGAAAACCAGCCTGAAAACCCAATCATGAATTAGGCCCAAACTTTCAATGTAGTACTATAACTTGAGAGTTAACAGCAGCTTCCTTAATCTTAGAAAGTACCAATGTAAGGGCATTAGGGTAGGAAATAGCAAAGCAAGAGGGTGCATCTTTCTTAAGGACATAGTGAAGAGGAGCAGATTTCTAGAGAGAAGGTGAGCTGAGAACAAGAGAGGTTGAAGAGACAAGCCTGTGTTCAACGATGCACATGTTGAGGGTAATAAGCGGGATTCCATAAGGGAGTTCTGATGGGTTTTTTCTCACATTTAACCAATCTCTTTCCTTACTCCACTAAGTCTCCCATTCCTCCCACAAGCTTTTGAACACAAGCTCAGTGTCATAGGAACAGGAGAAGTTCAGTCAGCCCCGCGAGCCTGTTTGGCCATTTTATTAGATCATGGTTGAGCTATATCTCGACTCTGTTTACTGTACCTGTCTTTGCTCCATATACCCTGATACCCTTATACAATCACTAGTTCCTGATTTATTTTGCCTTTCATACTTTTCAACTTTAGGTGCCCTGAACTATGATCCTCCTCCATTAGTATCTAGATTTAAAAAAAGAGAGTTGGTATGACCAGGAGCGTGTAGGACCCTGATTTTTGCCTACGGTTGTGTACTCCAAGTTCAGTTTCGATTCTATCCAGTGCACATTTGAATGTTGTAAGTTCACATTCCTTGCAAGCATAAATTGCTTTATAGTGATCAGAAGCAGTGTCCCAAACCAATTTTTCTCTTCTTAGCCTAGTTTATCTCGAGGGAGATAGTAGAAAGAGACTGAAGTGAGTGGTAGAGCCCCTTTCACCATCTCAGATGAGACCTGCTAACTGTAGAAAGACCAGTGATCAAACCCGGGACCTTACTGTCTCACTCAGCTCCTCACTGAGCTTTCAACTTACTTTCTGAAGACTGCTCAGTGCTTTGACACAATCAGCTCCTGGTGATGCATCCGACCAATGTGTCTCCAGCTCAGTATTTCTGATTGTCTTGTTCATCGAAGCATTTCTGAATCAATTTGATGAGCTGCACTCTATGTGTGTTATTTCCCTCCCCTGATAATATGCTACACAAAGACTGACCACTCCTTCACTACATCTCAAAGTGTGACCTCAGTGTCAGCCAGATTTTCAGTTGGGGAGATGTGATGGGGATGTGGAGTAAAATGCTGCTGTAATAGTCAACCTTGCTGTCACCTGTTGAGCAGACATGTTTATTCTAGGATTCACTGGACAGCAATCAGGAGCAGGAACCAGTGCTGATTTACTTCCTTCCCCATTGCCTGAAGCATTGAGGTCAATTGCATAGACTCGGAGTTGGTTGTTCATAGCACAGCAATTCCACCAATGCGGCAACATTTGAGAGCATGGAACTTAATTTTAGGAGTGAGTGCTGGTCATAATATTGCCAGCAACACATGTCTGAGCTTTGTATCAGAGCTGGCAGTGGCCAAGGTTCCCAACTGATGGAGTGAATTTATAGAATGTGGCTCTCTGGACCATCAGGGGTGAGAGCTCTGACATGTGAATATGGAGCTGACATCCAGAGGTGTAATCAGGTCTCCTACCCTCCATGAACCTCAACCTCTTCGGTGGGCCATCGTGGGAGGATGTGAAGAGGCAGGCTAACCTGATTGTCCAAATAGATTGGCAACAGAAAAAAGCCCAGAGCACAATCTACTGATAAGCAGTGGGATGAGCACAGCTAGACATGGATGAGATACACCCACAGATTGAGTGAATTTCATTAAGGAACCATTCCTAATGTTGGGATTCAGATAAGGTGATATCCAGTGTTAGAAATGTGCGAGTACAGGTATAACTATCTGTAACAAAATGTTGATGCGGAAATATGGGGTGTGTAACATTTATAGCAAATTTGATATAATACTTGTGTCATGCCCAGTAGAGGCATGTCCTACCCATGACTTTTAAAACATGAACTGTAATCAGTTTGGAATATTCTGGAACTAACTTTTCTTTTAAAAATGGACATTAAAATGCTGCAGAAGATGGTTGCTGAGAGTCATCTGATTTGATCTGTGGATTCCAACTGCCACACTGTCTCATAAGGACAAAAGAACATCTTCCAGACTAAAAAGTGTTAATACTCATCTCCTGAAACTATTCAAAAGGTGTTTCCTGACTTGAATGGGTGGGTCTCAGAACAAAAGAGGGTGAATTTATGCACACAAAGACTCAGGCTGTGGCAAATTAACTTAAGACCAACACCATTTTTGGAAGGGAGCTGTGAAGGACCATGTGGTAAGGCAGCCATGTTTTTCACCCTTTTTAAAAAAAGGCTTTAAGTATTGTCTGCAGAAAATAGAACAACAATTGCAGAGTCAGCAGCGGCAGAAAGAGCAGCAACATCTGCACCTTTAAAAACTGGCGGCCTTTTGGCTAAGATCAAGTGTAGTGTTGCAGGGGCGACACCATGGTCCTGCCAAGGCAAGGTTGGGATGGAAGGGCGATAACCAATCGCAATCCAAATCCATACCGTGGGTTACCTATCACCGTCCGAGTCACGGTGAACCACAGCGACGAAGGAGGATCACCTATGGATCGGGGCTTCTTCACCAGGAGGATCCTGTTGAAGGCGTGCGGCTTCCAAGCTACGGAGATCTTCACCCTGCACGACTCCCGCAAAGGTGGTTATTTTGACGTGACGTTCAAGCGAGTGGCAGACTGCGTCCGGCTCCTGAGGGTGTTCGAGGAGAAGAGAGACCTGCCGGAGATGAAGATCCTGACGGCGGAGCCGCACTTTTCTCTGCCGTTGCAACGGGAACGTGAGGTGATGGTGCATGTGTACAACCCCTTCGTCCCTGTCGCCGACGTGGTCACCTTCCTCACCAGGTACTTCGATAAGGTGGGGAGCGGCACCGAGATTCGAGACGACTTGGGGATCTGGACAGGCAAACGCCTGTTTAAGGTCACGCTAAAGACCGATGGTAAGGGAGCCATTTTCCACCCTCCCTCCAGTTTCGCCATCGGGGGAAACCGGGGCTACCTGGTCTACGCTGGGCAACCCAAGCATTGTCGCTCATGCGGCAAGGCTGGTCATGTGGCGGCCAACTGCAGTGCCTCCCTCTGCAAGATCTGCAAACAGGAAGGGCACCAGACAAAAGACTGCAAACAGGCCAAGTGCTGCAACCTGTGTGGCGAGGCAAGTCACCTCTACAGGACCTGCCCCAAACGCTGCCGTACTTACGCACAGGCAGCCAAAGCCGACCAGGGGGAAGCAGAAGAAAGGTTTCGTGTCACTCCAACCACCAAGGCCCCCAGGGAGCCCAACGGGACAAAGGAGGACACAGAGAGAGACAAGGTGGAGAAAGAGATTGAGGCAACAGAGAGCCAATCAACAGCACTACCCCCTGAACCTTCCAGTCCGCAGGACAGCGAATCAATGGAGGAGGAGGCAGCAGTGGAAAAGCAGCAGGGGGAGTGGCGGACGGTGAAGAACAAGAAAAGTAAGAGGGAGCGAAGAAGAAGCAAAGGCGTTTCCCAGAGAAGCGGCAAGAGGCGTCTCCCATCCGACACGGATGACAAGGGCAGCAGCTCTTCGGATGATGAAGTGCCAGAGCGGCACCGACAGAAGAGGCGGCAAAGCTCCAGGGCGTTGGAGGACGAGACACCCGAGCTCCAGAAAATTGGAGACAACAAGGAGCCCAGCGCACCCCAACTTTGCCTGCAACCTGAGGAGGCCAGTGCACCACAGCCCCTGGAATCTGGGAGCAGTGAGGCAATCATCGCACCCCAGCTCCAGGAAGCCGGGAACAGCAACCCCCCAGAGGGGGTGAGTTTTGGAGAAGCTTCTCCAGCAAAGGTCATCTCAAAACCCGCTCTCCACGTGAACCTCCAGATGCCACCGGAGCAGAACACGGCCAAGGAGATCTACCTCAGCCCATCCAAAGTGAAGGAATTTGAGCTCACTACGGGTATGAAGGAGCAGACTAAAGGTCTGGGACTCTCAGAGACAGTGGGTTTGGTAGGAGAATAAATGCTTTAAAATGGGTTTAAAGATTGTATCCATAAATGTGCGTAGCATTAAATCTACTACGCGATGTGTTGCGACCTTGGACTACCTAGCCAAGGTCAAAGCTGACCTGTTGTTTCTGCAGGAGTGTGCGATACCGCACCTCAGCTCCTACAGGCAATGGTCACGATGGTGGTCCCACGGGCCATCGATCTGGTCGGGCGGAAACGACTCTCGTTCCTCCGGCCTGGGTATTCTGCTGCGGGGAGGCAACTTCACCGTCTCCGAGGTCAAGGAGGTGGTGGGCGGGCGACTCCTCGTAGCAGACGTAATGTACAAGAACGCTCCACTCCGGTTAATTAACGTGTACGGCCCGGCACAAGGGGCTGAGCGGCTGGAGGTTTTTCAGCAGCTCCCACTGCTGCTGGCGACCTCCAGGCCGGTCATTCTGGGCGGGGACTTCAACTGCATCATCGATGCGGCTGGACGATCCGGCAGGGCCGGAAGCAGATTGGACGCTACGTCCAGATCCCTGATGGAAACAGTTAAGGATGCCAAGCTGCACGACGTCTTCAGCAACCCTGCAGACGGAGCGCAGCGTAGATACACCTGGTCGCGGCCAGACGGGTCCATTCGTTCCAGGATAGACTTCCTGTTTGTGTCCCGTGCATTCACAGTCAGATCCACCGACGTCAAGCCGGTGTTCTTCTCTGACCACTGCCTCCTACTGGCGGACTGCCACTTGGAGGAAGACCTGAGGGTGGGCAGGGGGGCATGGAAGCTAAATGTGCAACTGCTGACCCCAGAGAACATTGAGGAGCTCAAGAGGGATTACAAAGGTTGGAGAACCGTGAAACCCCTCTTTGAGTCCCTGACACACTGGTGGGAAGTGATCAAGGGAAGCATCAAGAGGTTTTTCATCCGCAAAGGCACCCAGAAAGCTAGAAAGGAACAGAGGGAAATGTCCCGACTCCAGGAAAAGATGCAGAATCTGCTCCGGCTGCAGTCGATGGGGGTCGATGTCAAGGAGGAGCTCCAAGAGGTGAAGGGCCAGCAAGCCTCGCACTTTGCCTCGGAGGCCTCCAAGATCATCTTCCGTTCCAGAGTCCGCTCCGTGGAGCAGGATGAGACGTGCTCACGTTTCTTCTTCCAAAAGGTACACAGAGAGCGCTCTGTGATCAGCAGCCTGAAGGAAGAAGACGGCTCAGTAAAGTCATCACGGTCCGACATTCTGAGGATCAGCAAATCCTTTTATGCCGGATTGTATGACGTGAAGCCCACGGACAGCACGGCCTCCCAGTCCTTCCTGTCCTCTATCACGGAGGTCTTAGACCACAGTACGCGGGAGAGCCTAGACAAACCGCTAACTCCTGACGAACTGACTAAGGCCCTCGAGTCCTTCGAGAAGAGTAAAACCCCCGGAAGCGACGGCCTGCCGGCGGAGTTGTATTCGGCTCTGTGGGACTTGATCGGCCCAGACCTGCTAGAAGTGTACGAGAGTATGCTCCTGGCCGGCAGCATGTCAGAATCCATGAGGAAAGGCATCATCACCCTCATCTACAAGCACAAGGGGGAAAGGGAGGAAATTAGAAATTGGCGACCCATTTCACTGTTGAATGTGGACTATAAGATTCTGTCCAAGGTCATCGCCAACCGGGTCAAATCCGCTCTGGAATTGGTGATTCACCCTGACCAGACCTGCTCTGTGCCAGGCAGGAAGATCTCTGACAGCCTGGCGCTGCTCAGGGATACGATTGCCTATGTACAGGACAGGGGTGTGGATACCTGCCTCATCAGCTTGGATCAGGAGAAGGCCTTTGACAGAATATCGCACACCTACATGGGGGATGTGCTCTCCAAAATGGGCTTTGGGGAGGGAATTCGAAATTGGATCCAACTGCTCTACACTAACATCAGTAGCGCAGTCTCAATCAATGGGTGGGAAACAGATAGCTTTCCGATCAAATCTGGAGTCAGGCAGGGCTGTCCTCTCTCGCCTGTCCTTTTCGTGTGCTGCATAGAACCCTTTGCCGAGTCCATCAGGAAGGATCCGGGCATAAGAGGAGTGACGATCCCAGGCAGTGGAGGCACTCAGGTAAAAGCCTCCCTGTACATGGACGACGTCGCCGTTTTCTGCTCGGATCCGCTGTCGGTGCGCAGACTGATGCACGTCTGCGACCAGTTCGAACTGGCCTCGGGAGCCAAGGTAAATCGTGGGAAGAGCGAGGCCATGTTCTTTGGGAACTGGGCTGACCGATCCTTTGTCCCCTTCACTGTCAGGGCTGACGGCCTGAAGGTGCTGGGGATATGGTTCGGAGGGACCGGGGCATGCGTTAGAAACTGGAAGGAGCGAGTGGCTATGGTGAAAAGGAAACTGGGCATGTGGGAGCGACGCTCCCTCTCCATTGCGGGTAAGAACCTGGTCATCAGGTGTGAGGTACTCTCGCTGTTGCTGTACGTGGCGCAGGTCTGGCCCATTCCAGACTCCTGCGCGATGGCGATCACTCGAGCCATCTTCCGCTTTATCTGGAGGTCGAAAATGGATCGTGTCTGCAGGGACGCGATGTACAAGCCTCTAGATAAAGGGGGAAAAAACGTGCCCAACATCGCCCTCATACTGATGGCCACCTTTGTGTGTGGCTGCATCAAGCGGTGCGTAGACCCTCAGTACGCAAACACCAAGTGTCACTACGTGCTGAGGTTCTACCTGTCCCCGGTGTTGCGAAGGATGGGTCTGGCCACGCTGCCGCGGAACGCTCCAAGTAGTTGGACCGTGCCGTACCACCTGTCCCTGGTGGAAAAATTTATGCAGAAAAACACCTTTGACCACAAGTCCATCAGGCAGTGGTCAGCACGTAACGTCCTAGAGGCCCTGAGGGAAAAGGAGAGGGTGGACCCTGTGGGATGGTTCCCCGAGCAGACTGTCAAAGTCATTTGGCAGAATGCCTCATCGCCAGAACTTTCCAACAAGCACCAAGACGTAGCTTGGCTGGTGGTGAGAAAGGCCCTCCCCGTCAGATCCTTCCTACACGCCAGGAGTCTCACCCCCTCTGCACGTTGCCCTCGAGGTGGCTGTGGTGGGGAAGAGACCGTTGTTCACCTCCTTGTGGATTGTGCCTTTGCAAAGAAAGTCTGGAGAGAGATGCAGTGGTTGCTGTCGAGGTTCATCCCGAGCAGTTCTGTGACACAGGACTCTGTGCTCTACGGGCTGTTCCCAGGGACACACACCGAGACAAACATCGACTGCAGCTGGAGGATCATCAACTCGGTGAAAGAGGCGCTTTGGTCTGCCCGAAACTTGTTGGTCTTCCAGCACAAAGAGTTGTCCCCGACCGATTGTTGCGGACTGGCACAATCCAAAGTCCAGGACTACGTGCTGAGGGACGCACTAAAGCTTGGGGCAGCTGCCGCAAAGGCGCAATGGGGAAGGGTCGCTGTCTAAGACCTTTCTACCACAGCGCACCGAGAGACTGGGAACTGTTTAGAGCCCCTCGGGCTGTACAGATCAAAATGAAAGGCTGTAAATGATTGTAATATTGTTTGTACTGATGCACCTGGTGATACATTTTGTAAAAGTTTAACCTGGATTGTACCCTTGTAATGTTGTTTTTGAAATGGTTTTGAATGTGATTGAAGATTTTTTATGAATAAAGTATATTTTTACAAAAAAAAAAAAAATCTGCACCTTTAAAAACTGGAGACTGCAACAACTTAAAGTCTCCAAGCCTGTTCCTTTTCAAATCCACCAGTACAGAAAACTAAACTCCTCGTAATAAGTTTACAAGTAACTAACTTCATGACCTGCTGAAAATCCACCTCTTTGAAGAAATCCTGCAACAATTCTGATTTATGACTCCAATGAATCCACCTTAACCACCCTTAAGGGGTGAAAATGCCTTCTTTATCGGGCCTGCAACGCATGGTTTTTTTCAACATGAACCAATCACATAAAATAACCAAATTTTTTTGTTTATAACTTGTAAAAGTGCACTACTCTCTTTAACTGTATTTTTCCTCGAGTGAGTATGTGTGGTGAGTAAGTAACATAGCATTAGATTTTCAGGGTAAATGCATGAATAAATAAACCTCTTTATTCAAACCCACAAAAAGCTTGCTGCTTGTTTTTCAAATTGACCACACACACCTTCCTTTTCAAGCACACTGATTATGAACAGTAAGAGAATGGAACAGGGCCTCAGTAGCTCTCTTTCTGTAACACTAGACCATTTCCTCTGCAGTTGTACATGAGGGAGTGAAGTCCAAGAGACGTTTTCAGAGGGAGAGAGGTTAGAAGAAGGGAATAATTCAACCAGGATGCACAGATAGAATTCAATCCCCCTTTTAAATATATGATTCTATCCTTAGTTTTATTCTCCCTTATAAATTCTAATATCAACAATTGTAGTGGAAATTGCTCATAAAAGTGTGTCATGCTGTAATGCCACCATTCCACACTGTGGTAGTGAAGTGCCCTCACTGGTAGAAGGGCACAATTACAGTTTGTCAAGTTTACGTAGGAAATTACCTTTGTACATGTGGGCATAGGAATTTCTAATGGAAAAGATTGAGAGGAACCTGGGTGGCCATTACTTTTTATATGCATGGATATAGGCCGGGATTTTCCGGCCCTGCCCGCCACCAGGATCTTCCAGTCCTGCCGAGAGGCAATGGACTTTTGGCTGGCCCGCCGCATTCCCTGCGGTGGAACCCGCTACGGTGGGGCCGGAGAACCTCAGCCATAGAGATAGTGGTAGGACTCATCTGTGCTATTGCGTGGCAGGGGTGGTAATTGGCTTTAACTATTCCATTATTCCAGTGCCTCTTGTGTTAAATGTCACCCACTGTGGTTGATTTTCACCTCCCTAAATCGTAATCATTGCCCGATCGTGCTGATGCATCTCTTGCCTAAGTTGTCCTCGAGCAATTCATACTGTTTCTTCACCAAAGTATTTGCAATGAATAAAAGAAATATTTTTTTTCTCTCTCAGTCCAGTGAAATGAAGCTGCTACAAAAATGTCCTCAAGGTAAAACATACCTCACTGCAAATGGACAACAATGAAGACATTTACTGAGAGGAAATGTTTTACGCAGATTGATATTGTGACAGCTGATAGCAGAGCTGAGAGTCATTTTTTTTTTTAGAGTAAACTTATTTTAAATTCATACCAGGAACTCGCAGCCAAAATTTAGTAGCAGATGGGACTCTGGGTATAATGAGACAGACTGGTAGGTGGTTGGATGTCAGTGCGCTAGGTTCCTGACTCCTATCTGCAGAGAGCAAATAGCTTGATGTGAGGGCCCCTCTGATTTGTAGAAGGGGCAAAACTCTTGGAAGCAAAGACTGATTGTGCTGTATTGTGTTCGCCTACTGTTAGAGTTAAGGGATTTTACCGCTGGCAGTTCTGCTCTAGTACGAATTTGATTAATGAAGATGACTGGAATTACTGATGTCGTTCAATGACTTTGGTCGACAAGACATAAAGCTAATCTGTTGTTTGACTGGTTCTTTTTTAGTGAAAGCAAAGATGCAAAGCTCTTGATGATGACATGTCTAAACCCTCCTGTTCTACCCCCTGTCTGTGCGTGGAGCTCATCGTTGGTTAGTCTGACTCCTCAATCGGGTGCTCCCGGTGCAGAGGGGAGCTCACAGAAAAGGCAAAGCTGCAATTCGTCTTAGATGGATGTGGGCCTAATGGTTTCCCTGTCAGCAATCTCTGCAGGTACTCCTCACCAGGAGCAGCCACAGTTGGGAAATCAGCCCCCTTTTGTCGTCTTTGCAAATTTTAGACAGTCCTTTACCTCTTGTCTTTTGAGAGCATTGACCCTTTGCTGGATTCCTGTTCTGCGGGTTGGGTTGATGGGGAGTGGAAGCAAGTGAATGGTGCTGTTGCTCAACCTTACCCAGGTTGTTATAAAAACATTAAAAATTTACAGCACAAAAGGAGACCATTTGAATCATCATGTCTTTGCCAGCCTAAAAAGAGCTACCC
This sequence comes from Cetorhinus maximus, assembly GCF_964194155.1. NCBI lineage: Eukaryota > Metazoa > Chordata > Chondrichthyes > Lamniformes > Cetorhinidae > Cetorhinus > Cetorhinus maximus. Next base: position 16,106,536 of record NC_135893.1, on the reverse strand, counting down.
AGTTTAATCCCACCTCCTATTTTCTTTGTCTGTAGCCCTGTAGACAATGGCACTTCAGGTGCATATCCAAGTAATTTTTAAATGTGCTGAGGGTTTCTGCCTCTGCCATCCTTTCAGGCAGTGAGTTCCACACCCCCCACCACCCTCTGCGAGAAAATATTTTTCCTCAACTCCACTCTCAACCTTCTGTCAATTACTTTAAATCTATGCCCCTGGTTACTGACTTCTTTACTAACAGAAATACATCCTTCTTATCCACTCTGTCTAGGCCCCTCACAACTTACATGCCTCAATTCAATCTCCTCTCAGCCTCCTCTATTCCAAAGAAACATTCCTAGTCTATCCAATCTTTCCTCATGGCTAAAATTCTCCATTCCTGGCAATATCCTTGCAAATCTTCTCTTGTACCCTCTCTAATGCGATCACATCCTTCCTGCAATACGGTGATCAGAACTGTAAGCAGTGTACACATATCTATTTGAGAGGCAGCAGCTTATTGACCAAGAAGGGAATCACATCTGAGCTCAGCCATGCCCACATCTGTTGCCTATACATGCCTACTTTCAAGCAGGGATCACCACAAAGCAAAACTCTGGCTGATGTTTTCTTTTCTTAATATGGGTTAAATTGTAGTAAATTTATAACCACCCTTCTAAAATCAATGAACCGAGCGCAGACTGGGACTTGAACCAGAGACCTTCCTGTTCTGTGTTGTATATTGTATGTCTGTTCAGTAAGTCTCAAGAAGAGGTTCTGAGTCTTGCATGATTTAACATTAACTGTTTATTGATAACACAACTATATTCATATAAAACAGGGTAAAATCCAACCTATGACCTAATTCCATGCTTGTTTCTACACAGGTCCCTGTCCAGTCCACAACTGACTCTAGCTTTCGTCCTGTGTCTCCTTACATCACACAGCGGGCGGTACCGTTTCCCAGTACCACATTAACCCTTGCTATGCCAGATACCACAGAATCACAGAATTGCTACAGTGTAGAAGGAGGCCATTCAGCCCATTGTGTCTGCACTGGCCTTCTGAGCATTTTAACTTAGTGCCAATTTCCTGTCTTTTCCCCGTAACCCTGCACATTGTTTCTATTTAGATAATCAAATAATCTTAAATGCCTCAATTAAACCTGCCTCCACCAGATTTCCAGGCAGTGCATTCCAAACCCTAACTACTAGCTGTGTGAAAAAGTTTTTTCTCACCTCGCATTTGCTTCTATTGCAAAACACTTTAAAACTGTGCCCTCTGGTCCTCGATCTGTTTATGAGCAGGAACAGTTTCTCCCTATCTACTCTATCCAGACCCCTCATGATTTTGAAAACTTCTAACAAGTCTCCCCTCAACCTTCTCCTGTCCAAGGAAAACAGACCCAACTTCTCCAATCTTTCCTTATAACTGAAGTGTCTCATCCCTGGAACCACTCTCATGAACCTCTTCCGTACTCTCTCCAATGCGTTCACATCCTTCCTATAGCGTTGGGCCCAGAACTGTACACAACACTCCAGCTGAGGTGTAACCAGTGTCTTATATAAGTTCATCATAACCTCCCTGCTCTTGTATTTTATGCCCCTATTAATGCAGCCTAGAATACTGTAGGCATAATTTTCCCACCGTTGGGGGGGAAGTTGATGGGCGAGTGCATGTGGGTGCACTTCCGATCGGCACCCCTGATCAGAGGCGTGGCGCCATTTTACGTGGGCGGGCCAATTAAGGCCCGCCCAGCGTGACATCTGCAGGGAAGCGCTATGCGCTCCCTGTGCGGGTGGGGGGGAATGCCTAAAATCAAGAGTGCCCTCATCTCCCTGAGGCTAAGTGCTGCCTCAGGGGGATCGCCTCTACTTTCAACAATATTAAAGATAGAAAAAAAAATTCCCTTACATGTCCCCTCATGTGACAATGTCACATGAGTTGGGACATGTTCATAATTTCCATAACAACTTTATTAAAATTTTAAAAACCCTACATGAAACCTCATCTCACCGGTGGATGAGGTTTCATGTTTTTTCCAGTTGCCGCCGGGGCTCCTGGCCTGTCCGCCAACCTTAAGGTTGGACGGGCAGGTCCTTTAATTGCTCAATTGATCCTGTCAATGGCCTCAATTGGCCATTGACAGGTCGGCGGGCATGCAGCTGATTTTGCTGCACTCCCGCCTTCCTGAAAATTTAAATTGGGCGCGGTGATGTCAGGAGTTCCCCCTGACATCACCGTGCATTATTTACCAGCTCGCGACAGTAAAATCCTGCCCTGTATGTTTAAGGAACAACTCTCTCTCCCTGTCCTGCCACCTTTAATGGCTTGTGTACATATACACCCAGGTCTCTCTGCTCCTGCACACCCTTTAGAATAGTATCCTTTACTTTATACTGTCTCTCCATGTTCTTTGTACCAAAGTGTATCACCTCACACTTCTCCGCATTGAACTTCATCTGCCACCTATCTACCCATCCACCAATGAGTCAATGTCCTTTTGACTCACTGTCCTCCTCCCAGTTTACAATTCTCCCAAGTTTTGTGAAATTGTCCCCTGCACACCAAGATCTAGATCATTTATATATATCAGGAAGAGCAAGGGTCCCAATACCAACCCCTGGGGAACTCCACTACAAACCTCCTTCCAGCCCAAAAAATACCCATTAACCATTACTCCCTGTTTCCTATCCCTCAGCCAATTTTGTATCCACGATGCTACTGCCCCTTTTATTCCATGACCTATAACTTTTCTCACAAGTCTGTTGTGTGGCACTGTATCGAATGCCTTTTGGAAGTCCATATACACCACATCCACGGCCTTGACCTCATCAACCATCTTTGTTACCTCTTCAAAAAACTCCGGCAAGTTAGTTAAACACGATTTTCCATTAACAAATCCATGACTCTGTCGAATCAATCCACATTTTTCCATGTGACTATTAATTCTATCCCGAATAATTGTTTCTAGAGGTTTCCCCGCCACCAAAGTTAAACTGACTGATCTGTAATTGCAGGGAAGATCTTTACAACCTTTTTTGAACAAGGGCGTAATGTTTGCGATTCTCCAGCCCTCCAGCACCTCCCCCGAATCCAGGGAACATATGAAAGATTATTGCCATTGCCTCTGCAATTTCCACTCTCACTTCCTTCAATATTCTAGGATGCATCTCATTCGATCCTGGTGCCTTATCAGCTTTAAGTACCGACAGCCTATCCAATACCTCCCCCTTATCAATTTTAAGCCCTTTTAGTGACTGAGTTTCCTTCTCTGTCACCATGGCCTGGGCAGCATCTGCCTCGTAGGTAAAGACAGGTGCAAAGTATTCATTTAACTCCTCAACCATGCCTCTTGCCTCTATGTGTAAATCCCCTTTTTGGTCCCTAATCAGCCCTACTCCTCCTTTTACCACCTTTTTACTATTGATGTGCTTATAGAATGCTTTCGGATTTCCTTTTATGTTAGCTGCCAGTCTTTTTTCATAAACCCTCTTTGCTTTCTGTATTTGCTTTTCCACATCCCCTCTGAACCTTCTGTATTCAGCTTGATTCTCAATTGTATTTGCTACCTGACACCTGTCGTAAGCACACATTTTCTTCTTTAACTTAATTTCTATCTCCTTTGTCATCCAGGGAGCTCTGGATTTGTTTGTCCTACCCTTCCCTTTTGAGGAAACACACCTTGACTGTGCCCAAACCATCTCCTCTTTGAAGATAGCCCATTGTTCAGCTACTGTTTTTCCCGCCAACCTTTGGTTCCAGTCTATCCGGCCCAGCTCCATTCTTGCCCCATTGAAGTCTGCTCCCTGCCAGTTGATTATTTTAACTCTGGATTAACCAATGTCATTTTCCACCGTCATCCTAAACCTTATGATACAATGATTACTGTCCCCTAAATGTTCTCCTGCTGTCACTTGATATTAAACCTCCCACAAGTCTTTACCAACATATTTACATTACAATCTTGTTACCCCTCCCCCTCTGCTCAAATCTCTGACTTTATAAATTCAAAAGGTCTGGAAGCTTGACAATTCTTCCAATCTCATTATGGTCACGTTTAGAGGAGTGGTAGGCAATGCTGATATGAGCAGCCTTTGTTGATTCAGAGTTTGATTTGTAGTCAGTGTTTTTGGTGCTTGGTTTTCTTCTTCTGATACGCTTTTTGCGCTCCTTGGAGTTGGACTTTTATTTATTCTTTAATGAAATGTGGGTGTCACAGCATTTGGTGCCAATCCCTAATTGTCCTTGAACTTGTCCTAGGCCACTTTGGAGGGCATTTAAGAGTCAGCCACATTGCTGTGGGTCTGGAGTCACAGGCCAGGTAAGGATGGCAAATTTCCTTTCCTAAAGGACATTAGTGAACCAGATGTTTTTTTTATGACAATCAATGATAGTTTCATGGTCACCATTACCGAGATGAACTTTATATTCCAGTTTATTTTTATTAATTGAATTTAAATTCCACCAGCTGCCATGGTGGGATTTGAACCCATGTACCCAGAGCATTTGCCTGGGCCTCTGGATTACTAGTCCAGTGACACTAGTACTATTCCACCATCTCCCCCTTCTCTTTTTCAACTCCCCATCTTCTCTGCTCGGGGACCACTAGCTTGTCCCGTACTTTCTGGAGAGAGTGTTCACTCTGTTCATCTGTGGTATGTACCTGATTGTTCGTCATCTGTGTGGTCTGCCATGATCTTTGTGGGAGTTGAATGTGTCTCTCCCTGTCGTTTGGATGGTCCTCATCATTGGGCTTACCTCACAGTTAGGCTTTTATCATGACACTGTGTTCTTCCGTGTGTTTCTGTGCCTCACTGAGGTGTGTTCTGGCGAGTTGATTGTTGCTAGTTCCCTGCTCCAGCATTGTCTTGCAGCTTTGCACGTTGGCTGGAGGTTGCAGTGTCTATGTCGTGTTGTTTACAGGTAGTGCGACAGCAACCGTCGGAACCTGGGGGTTGGGGCTCATTCTTCTGTTGCTGGTCATTTTCCTGTATGCCTTCCACTGTACTCAAGGTACAGTGGTAATTATCTGTAGGTTTGGCTGGTTTAACCGAAGAGGAGTTTCTGCGGCCTGCAGTGAAATTGGACAAACTGGTACTGTGGATCACAGAATCACAGAATTTTAACGGCACAGAAGGAGGCCATCGAACCCATTGTGTCTGCACCGGCTCTCCAAATGAGCATTATAACCTATTGCCATTGCCCTGCCTTTTCCCCATACCTTTGCACGTTGTTTCTATTCAAATAATCATCTAATGCCCTCTTGAATGCCTCAATTGAACCTGCCTCCACCACAAATCCAGGCAGTGCATTCCAGACCCAAACCACTCGTGTGAAAAAGTTTTTTCTCATGTCACATTTGCTTCTTTTGCAAACCATTTTAAATCTGTGCCCTCTCGTTCTTGATCCTTTTATGAGTGGGAACAGCTTCTTCCTTTCTACTCTGTCCAGCCCCCTCATGATTTTGAACATCTCTATCAAATCACCTCTTAGCCTTCTTCTCTCCAAGGAGAACAGTCCCAACCTCTCCAATCTAACTTTGTACCTGAAGTTTCTCATCCCTGGAACCATTCTTGTAAACCTCTTCTGCACTCTCTCCAATGTGTTCAAATCCTTCCTATAACGTGGCGCCCAGAACTGTACACAATATTTCAGCTGAGGTCTAATGAGTGTCTTTTATAATTTCAGCATAACCTCCCTGCTCTTGTGCCCTGTGCCCCTACTAATAAGAGTTAAGAGTGAAGACAATTCAAAGTTGAAGTCCCAGTCGAGAGTCTCTTTACTGGTGGGCCTCTCAGGAACTTACAGTTCTGTGTGGTTGATGACGGAGGTTGCCTTGATGTCTTCTAACGTTCTAAGTTGGTTAAGAGCATTTCTGCTCAGAAGCGAATATGATAGATTTTGGATAACATATATGATTTTGAATATCTGCTTGTCGCCATGCCTTAGTAGTTCTAGGATCATGCCTGTGACCGGAAGCTGGATTTCTCCAGGCCTGTAAAGTGGTGTGTCTGTCATTAGTAGCCAGAGGGCTGTGAGCCACAGTTCCTTATCCAAGAAGACTGTAACACTGGCTCCCGTGTCCAATTTGAAGTTGGTGAAGTGACCGTTTACTGAGATGTCCACATTCTGAAAAGAGAATCCAGGATCCTAGACCTCACCCAAGAAGCACGCTTGGGTCTCTCCCTGGTGTGGTACCTCAATCTCATGGGTTGTCTTGGGACCCTCCGCCCGTCTGGGTGTCTTGGCTTTGCATAGCTTTCTGAAGTGTCCCAGGTGGTTGCAATTGAAATACTGCACTGAGATTGCCTGACATTGATCTCATCTGTAGGGATGTTTGGCTCCACAGTGCTGACATGGTCTTCCACCCTCTTGTGGTCTATTTGCGTATTGCCTTCCTTGGCCTGTAGTCTCTCTGCCTTTCTGTTGTTTTATTAGCTAGACAGTTGGGGTTGCTCTGTACCATGGCTTACTTTCACCCGTAAAATAGATTGGTACTATTGGCGGATTTCAGACTATCTGACTATTTGGATGGCAATTTCTAGAATCAGATCTTCCTTGGCCTGTAGTATGTCTGAAAGGACATCGTCAGCCACTCTGACTATAATTCTGTCCTTTATGAGTTCTGACTTAAGGTCACTCTAGTTACAGCCTTCAACCAATCTATATAATTCATTTATAAAAGAGTCCACTGGTTCTTCAGGCTGTTGGACACGTTTGTTGAATTTCACGCTCTCTTAGATTAAAATATGTATTGAATAATTTTAGAACTTCATCAAGTTTATCTGAGGATTTGTTTATTCCTTGCCTCACAATAATATCATTGGCTATTGGATCTACTGAATAAAGTAGTGTATTCACTTGTTCAGTTTCTGTCTTTTAATCTAATCCTGAAGCTATCATTTATTTTAAGAATTTTTTCCACCAAAGTCCCCAATTTTGTGTTTGGTCTGGCCCTTGGATCAGTCTAAATTGGTCTGGTAATGTTGATTTGTTGTCCATGGTTGCTTTAAAGTTCAAGGAAGTACAGCTTTAAATGCTGTACAGGTTTTAAGGATGGTGCCTCAGTAACTGTTTCTTCAAAGAGTCTTCCTGCTGCTTGTCATGTCTTGGCAGGCTCCCATGGCAAAGGCGGTCCTGACCTCTTTGTCTTTAGTTTTGAGCAGTAATTTACTCAATCAACTATTCTGGGCCTTCCCTACGATATCAGAAAATTTTCGAGCATTGTACAAACGATTCCTGGCTTTGCCTGTGGTTTTTAAACCTTCTACATCTTTTCTTCTTACAATAAGCTCAGCCATCACGTGGTATGGCGCTGGCTCTGAATCCAGGCTAGCCACGGTGCTTTCGAAAACAGGCTGCTGTGACACTTTTAACAGCATGGAAGCTTTTTAAACTCATCCTGGCTTAGAACTGAATTTTTTGCTCACCCCTGCTCGGTCCTTTGACTCTGCACTCTGTGAGCATTCACAGTGGACCTCCACGAGATCTTGTGGAGTCCTTAGCAGGACAATGGAGTTTTTCTTCTGCCTTTCTGCTTCCAATTCTGCATTGGAGCTTCTTTCAGACAATCTCCCTCTGTCTTCATTTCAGGTGCTTTCAGTCAGGTCAGAATGCTGCTCCTTTAATTTTCCAGCTTTTGAATTCTGCTCCAGCTTCTCTGGAGTTCTGAGTTTTTTCATTAGCTGCCACCATGTTACGTTGTATGTCTGTTCAGCAGGTCTCACAAAGAGGTTCTGAGTCTTGCTGGTTTAACATTAACTGTTTACTGATAAATAACTATGTGCATATATTGTTACAACCGGCCCCCAGGTCAGATGGCCCAATTTGTTAACTTCCTGAACGGGACCCCAATTTTGCTATGCTCCTAGGTAAGGAGGAATGAGCTGGCTCCCATTTTTTATTCAACCCCCTTAGTTGGTCACAAAAAGGTTAATTTAAAAGGGATCCCTTCCTCCATGGACACCTGTTCCCAGTCCAAATGTATTTATTTTTTAGCAGGAGCCAATTTAACCAGGATTTCTTGAGTCAAAGAAAGAGCAATCCTATTAGTTACTAAAACCCGTGAAAAATAATAAAAATGCAACGCACAGACACACAAATGAGAAATTAAGAGCCCAAATAAAATTTTTAACATATACAAATCAGCCTTAGGCTTGTTCATGAGACGTGGATGGTGGTACGTTGCGGTTGTAAGTTGGGTGCTTCCAGTAGAGCTGACTTTGGCAGTTTCGCAGTTGGTTTGGAGACGCTTAGTTCTGCTGGGTGGCTGAAAGGCTGCCCTGTTTCCTTTAGATTGTGACTTCTGCTGAGCTTTGCCTCCAGTAACAGAGAGAGAGAGAGATCATTTTGCGTTCAAGCTGCAGGGGAGGTGACTCTTGTTCTTCTGCTTGCTGTCACACACACACACACACACACACACCAGCCCCTCAGCTTTTAACTGACTTTTCCCTGTGTATTCTAGGAATGGAAATATTCATCTTGTATTCATATCAGAACTATTTACATATTGTGAGATATGCATCAACAGGAGATGGATTTTTGGGTGACTGCTGAGGTGTGCAAGTGTTTTGTCTCGACTGCTTGAAGAAGGCCTTTTCAGATGTGACATTCCACATTCTCTCAGGACAGGTCTGTCACGATAATCCACATAGGAATTTTCCAGAAATTGGTCACTTTACATTATCAGCTATCTTTTGCTCAGTGTCTTTACTTGCATTTCTTTAAAAAAAACACAGGTCTTCCTTAAAAAGTTGGAATTGCCCTAGGTAATTGGTACCGTTAGTCTGCTGTCATAACAATAGCCAGAGTAAAGCCCATGTTGTGAGCTAACTCCATGCTTACTTCTACACAGGTCTCTGTCCAGTCCATAATTGACTCTAGTCTCAGGTCATGTGTCTTTTTACATCACGTTGTGGGCGGTAGTTTCCAGTCCTACATTAACCTTGCTATGCCAGATACCCTTATACTATATTCTGTGGTTTACACCTCCATGAAATTAGGTTGGTTCACATAATAAGCCATTCAGTCTAACAGATTCACACTGGTGCTCCACACAAATCTCCTCATCTCACCCGATCAGCATATTCTTTTGTTCCTTTCTTACTCAAGCATTTATATAGCTTCCCCTTAAATGCACCTACTTACAACTCCAACTGCTCACTGGAGAAACTTGCTGAGTCATTGAGTGGCAATAATGTGATACAAAAGCAAAATACTGTGGGTGGGAGAAATCTGAAATAAAAACAAAATACTGGAAATACTCAGAGATCTGGCAGTATTGGTGGAATGAGGAACAGAATTAACATTTCAGGTTGATGCCCTTTCTGATTATCTAAAACATTAACGCTGTTTCCCTCACTACAGATGCTGCCTGACCTGCTGATTATTTCTAGCATTTTCTGTTTTTATTGGCATTAATATGATGTTTGACCATATACATTTTTTTAAAGGAAGCATAGATCCAACTTATGATTCTCAAAATGTATTCAATCATTTATGAACTGGTAGTTGTGGTGTGAATAAGGACATATATATTCATCTCATGCATTTTTATATATTCATCTAGTGGATTTTCTGGGCTGGGGCAGGTTGGAGACTACAGGATGAAAAATGTTGGTGCTGTACATTGTATGACTTGACGAGATAAAGGTGCTGTATGCCAGAACACAGCCATTTAGAGTAGTAAGGCCTGAGGAGTGATTCCTAGCCTCTGGTGTATTTGCTGATCCCAAGCAGAGCAACAACAGGGATATTGCAATTGACCTTGAATCAGAGAGGAAAAAGTTGGCAATGAATTCCCGCTTCAAATAGCTATCAGACCTAGGAGTGGACCAGCTTTCGACTCCAGTCAGCAGACCCACTTTGGGGTGTTTGTGGACAGTTTTCCTTTTAATTGCTCCCCTCTGCACTGTCTGGTGTGGGTGAAGGTGACTATCTCACTGTGACTTTTCCTTCCCTCTCAATGTAGGGAAGCAGCTCAACAAGATTACAAGCTGAGACCAGGGATGTGAGGCATCCAGGGCCTGGGCCCTGCCTGACAACATGGCCTGGAGCCACAGCACCCCCATGTGTTCAAGATCTGGAACTTTTGAATATGGGGCTTTTAACAAGGGAGCTGTAAGCTATCAGAAATTTTATAGAGGTGGGCACTTGACTTAACAAGGCATTAAAACAAATCAACAGTTGCCTAATAACTTTACTGTGAGTAATTAGCACATATTTAATTAAAAAGAAGCTGTTACAACAATCTAATAATTAATTGACAATATTTTAATGAAATATGTAAGCCAGTTTTAAATGTCAGGCGAGCGTTTGCAGTATGTTACTTTGCCATGCAGGGAGTCACAGAATCACATAATTGTTACAATGCAGAAGGAGGCCATTCAGCCCATCATGTTTGCACTGGCTCTCTGAATGAGCATTTCACCTGGTGCCATTCTCCTGCCTTCTCCCCGTAACCCTGCAGATCGTATCTTTTCAAATAATCATCTAATTTCCTCTTGAATGCCTTGATTGAACCTGCCTCCACCACACTCTCAAGCACTGCATTCCAGACCCTAACCACTAGCTGTGTGAAAAAATAAAAGCAAAATACTGCGGATGCTGGAAATCTGAAATAAAAACAGAAAATGCTGGAAAAACTCAGCAGGTCTGGCAGCACCTGTGGAGAGAGATACAGAGTTAACATTTCGAGTGGGTATGACTCTTCTTCAGAGCTGTATGAAAATGTTTTATAAAAATGTTTTTTCTCATGTCACTTTTGCTTCTTTTGCCGATTACTTTAAATCTCTGCCCTCTTGTTCTCGATCCTTTCACGAATGGGAACAGATCCTCCCTATTTACTCTGTCCAGACCCCTCATGATTTTGAATACCTCAGTCAAACCTCCTGTCAGCCTTCTTTTCTCCAAGGAAAAGAGTCCCAACTTTTCCAATCTTACTTTATAACTGAAGTTCCTCATCCCTGGAACCATTCTCATAAACCTCTTTTGCACTCTCCCCAATGCCTTCACATCCTTCCTAAAATGTAGCGCCCAGAACTGTGTGCAATACTGCAGCTGAGGCCTAACTAGTGTCTTATACAAGTTCAACATAACCTCCTTGTTCTTTTAACCTATGCCCCTATTAATAAAGCCTATGATACTGTATGCTTTATTAACTGCTCTCTCAACCTGTCCTGCCATCTTTAATGACTTATGCACATATACACCCAGGTCCCTCTGCTCCAGAACCCTTAATTTTATACCATGTTCTTCCTATTAAAATGTATCACCTCACATTTCTCCACTTTGAACTTCATCTGCCGCCTAACCTAAAAAAGAATGTTTTTCTCCTCTCCTATTGGGAAGGTGCTGACTCTTATGGGGTCCAGTTTCCATGGACGCAGGGCTGTCTTCCTTTACCCCCAAAGCGACTATTCTTTATTTGCGACCCTTGACAATGAGCTTATGAAGACTATTCCAATGCTATTCTGGCCAACCTCCCACCTTGTATTCTCTGTAAACTCGAGCTTATCGAAAACTCTGCTGCCACTTGTGCTAAGTCCCTTTCACCCAGCGCCCCTGTGCTCGCTGATCGATGCTGGCTCCCAGTCTGGCAACATCTCAATTTTGAAATTCTTATCTTAATTTTCAAATCCTTACATGGTCTCATCCAATCCCTATCTCTGTAACCTCCTCCGGCCCTACAACTGCTCCAAGATCTCTGCATTTGTCACCTTGCCATTAACGGCCTCGCCTTCAGCTATCAGGCCCCAAGCTCTGGTGCTCTCTCTATAAAGCTCTATGTCATTCTCTCCCCCTTTACGATGCTCCTTAAACCCACTTCATCTACCAATGTCCTTATATCCCCTTATGTGGCTCAGTAATAGCTTTTGTTTGATCATCTTCCCTATTTGGCACCTCAGGACATTTTACTATATTAAAGGTACTATATAAATGCAAGTTGTTGATGATGGGAGGAGGTTTCGCCGCCAAGACCCATCCTGCACTGATCAAATGCCCGTTGATACAACCTCCTTTGAAAGGGAAATGAAACAGAGATCAGGAGCAAGAACTGTGACTGATTGTCCAGAGCCTTATCGAGGGTTACTGAGGCCAATTATGCAACTCTTACAGCTGCCCTGGGTGCAATTAGCTAACTCAGCGCCTTCCCTTGAAACTTCAGTACCTTTCCTTTATTCACTGAGCCAACCGGACAGCTTACAGAACAATGCTAAACTTTGTTGCTGCATATGTATGACTTCTCCTGCGTGAAGCTCATTGCTTTGCCCAGGACCCTGAGTCATTCTCAGTGAGGTTTCCGGAAAGTGGCAGAAAAGTACATTAGCACTTCTCAAACCATACAAAGGTACCATCATTTTGTTTTTAATGGCCACTTGGACCTTTAGAAGCATTTAGTATCTCAATGCTTTGTGTTCTCCAATTCCTGTCTTGAAAATATTGACTCTTGCACAGATGCTGGTCACTGGCAGCTGGAGTCATGTAGGACCTTTCCCCACCTGGAAGTTGTCATGTGTGAAGTTAGACAGTAAGGGGGCAATGTTAACCTAAACCACTGGGCCGGAGGCTCACAGGATCGAGTGGAACCTTAATTTAGAAATAAAATCAGACATGGTATAAAACTCTTTTTGCACCCAATCCTCTTAGGCTCCAGATGGGGAGCAGAGAAAGAGGGAGGTGGGGATAGCCCCTAAGTTTCAGCTTTGGGGTAAGCTGTAGTGTTCTGTTTATATCATGCAATAACCCCCCTGGGCGTTATTAATCGAGGTGATGGGGGCGTCTCAACAAACCCCCCCCAGCACCTCTTTTAGTGAAGGCCCACCATATTAAGTGCCATTCAGGCACTTAACTGGACAGTGGTGGGCATTCCCCAGGATCAAGGACAGCATCAAGCTTTATTGAATGGCAGCGCCACTGGAGAGGCAATGGCTGTTGCTGGTATTATGCCCACTGAGGCCCCGTATCATGGATGGACTCAGCCACAGGTGAGTGATTTGTAAAAATTCATTCATGGGATGTGGGCTTCACTGGCCCACATCGGGGTGGAGTCAGGAAGGTGGCAGGGTCTCCACCCGCCACCCTTCCATCTGATTAAATGACCCCACCACCAAGCTCACCACGGGGAAGGGCATTAAATCCCACCCCCTTTTTCTAGGGTAAATCACTATTATATAATATCATGCTTTGTTTCACTGGGCTAAGTATTTTGTTTTTTTTTTTCTGTAAAATCAAGGTGAACAGCTAATACCTTTTATACAGGGCAGCACCAGGGTGAAAGGAGTAGGAGAGAAAGCAAGGTACATGAGGAAGTAGCAATTAGGTAGTGACAGGTTTGTGTTTTCAAAGCATGTTGGACAAAGGGAAGAGTGAGGAAAGTAAGCACTGTTAAATATTAGCTCAGCTCAGTTGGTAGCCCTGTTGTCTCTTAGCCAGAAGGTCTTGGGTTCAAGCCTCTACCAAGGACTTTATTGCATAATGATGGGAGTGTTGCACTGTCATCTTGGGAATGAGATGTTAAAGTGAGGCCTTTGTCATCTACTCAGAAAAGCTTTGTTACTCAAAGATAACCAGAGTTTCTCCTGTTTCTGAGCCAACCAACGCTACCAAAAACAGTCACTGGTTCTTCATCTCATTCGCTTTTAACGCAACTGTTCTCTGTTCAGTTTGCCCTCCAGGAGAGGTTGTGTCAGTGGACATTTGACAAGTTTCAGGATGGGCCTTGATGGTGAGGTTTTCTCCCATCATATCTGAACACTTGAATTGTCTTCCAACTCTCATCATCAAGGTTCACATATAAAGAGCCACATGTGGGAAGTTAGGGAAAACAGCCCTGCACCCATGGAATCCAGAATCCCACAGAAAAACACTGCCAACTCTGGCTGCAAGTAATCGTGGAAGTTTCACCACATGATCTCCTCCTGACAATCATTCTCCTCCATTGGTCCCCATCTTCATGGCCTTGCCTTCCGATGGCCTATTGGAAAGCGAAGCGACTGTCCATTAACTGATAGAATGATTCTTGACTTAGTTAAACAGCCTTTCCTTCCCAACTCTCACATTTTTATAATTAATGAACAGAAGTGCTGAAAGAAAGTTATTTTACTTTAAATTTCCCTACAATTTTTATCCTGGATTTTTTCTCGCAGCATTGCCCAGGATAATCCTGGACAATCCTGGAGGAATGTACCCCTGAAGAAGCAAGATGGGTATCATGTTTACCCACATAACAACAGTGATGGCACTCAAACAGCAACTTATTGTTGGCCAAGAGGTTTAAGGCATCCTAAGAATCTTAGTGAGGTACAATATCGAAATATAAATTCATTTGTCTACAGTTTAAACTTCTCAGAGAAAAAGAGCTTGAGTAGGAAACAATATGACAAATCTTGAGTTCGATGCAATGAGGAAGCAGGGGTTAGAAGATTGAAGCATATGGAGCAACAAGCAAGTAAAGTCAAGGAGACTCATTAACCATTGTGATACTGATAAAGTAAAACATGAGAGCAAGATTGTGATGAAGGCTATTTTAATCACAACTTATAAAATAGTTATTAAAACAGTTATATCATAGAAATGGCAGACCCTGTCCCACCAATGGCATTGGAGATGTCAAAGGTTATATAATATTGTTTACTGAAGCTTAATTAAATGGTATATATTACAAATTAATGCCACGTATTACAGAACATTATAAAAAATGTATGAGCTAGTTCTATCTGTCTATTTACAGGATTGGCAATATATATTACTATTAATTATTGTTTCCTAAGAGCTTTTTAATTAAACATATATTAATGATTAATAACACTGTTATTACAATGTTATTGAACAACAGGGGATTTTATAGTTAGTGTGTTTTTCATTTGTTAAGCATTACAAACTGATTTATGACAGTCACTTAAAATTAAGCGTTCAGAGTTTTCTTAATTTTTTTTCTAATCATAACCTGCTTGCATGTGTATATCACAGTGTCACCAACCGCTTGTTGCAAATCATTCCACACCCACACCAGTGTTCTAACCCCCATGCCAGTGCTCCAACTCCCTCACACCAGTGCTCCAACTCCCTCACACCAGTGCTCCAACTCCCACACACCAGTGCTCCAACTCCCACACGCCGGTGCTCCAACTCCCACACGCTGGTGCTCCAACTCCCACACACCGGTGCTCCAACTCCCGCACACCAGTGCTCCAACTCCCGCACACCAGTGCTCCAGCTCCCACACACCAGTGCTCCAACTCCTACACACCAGTGTTTGAACCCCCACGCCAGTGTCCCAACCCCCATGCCAGTGTCCCAACCCCCATGCCAGTGTCCCAACCCCCATGCCAGTGTCCCAACCCCCATGCCAGTGTCCCAACCCCCATGCCAGTGTCCCAACCCCCATGCCAGTGTCCCAACCCCCATGCCAGTGTCCCAACCCCCATGCCAGTGTCCCAACCCCCATGCCAGTGTCCCAACCCCCACGCCAGTGCTCCATCCCCACACCAGTGCTCCAACTCCCACATTTCAGTGCTCCAACTCCCACATTTCAGTGCTCCAACTCCCACATACCAGTGCTCCAACCTCCACATACCAGTGCTCAAACTCCCACACACTAGTGTTTGAACCCCCACACCAATGCTCCAACCCCCATGCCAGTGTTCCAACTCCCGCATGCCAGGGTTCCAACCCCCACGCCAGTGCTCTAATTCCCATACACCAGTGATCCAACTCCCACATCCTCCAACTCCCACATGCCAGTACTCCAACTCCCACACGCCAGTGCTCCAACCCCATGTCAGTGCCCCATCCCCATGCCAGTTCTCCAACTCCTACATGCCAGTGCTCCAACTTCCACACACCAGTGCTTCAACTCCCACATGTCAGTGCTCTAACTCCCACATGACAGTGCTCCAACCCCCATGCCAGTGTTCCAATTCCCACATTCCAGTGTTCCAACTCCCACACGCCAGTGCTCCAACACCCACACGCCAGTGCTCCAACACCCACATGCCAGTGCTCCAACTCCCACACGCCAGTGCTCCAACTCCCACACGCCAGTGCTCCAACTCCCATACGCCAGTGCTCCAACTCCCATACGCCAGTGCTCCAACTCCCACACGCCAGCGCTCCAACTCCCACATGCCAGTGCTTCAATCCCACACACCAGTGTTCCAAACCCCACATGCCAGTGCTCCAACTCCCACACTCCAGTGCTCCAACACCCACCCCCAATGCTCCAGCCCCTAGCCCAGCACTCCAATGTGCCCACTCCAAAACAATCCCCTGATAATCAATCACCTCCATTTGTCCCCATCCTCGCAGCCTTACCTTCCCATGGCCTACTGGAAAACAAAGCATCTACCCATTACCTGAATGGATAATTCTTGACTCAATCAAACAGCCTTTTCCTTCCGAACTGCATTTTTATAATTAATAAACAGAAGTGCTGAAAGAAAGTTATTTTCCTTTGAACTCCCCTATGATTTTTCTCCTGGATTTTTTCTCACAGCATTGCCCAGGATAATCCTGGACCATCCTGGAGAAATGTACCCCTGAAGAAGCAAGATGGGTGTCACGTTTACCCACATAACAACAGCGATGGCACTCAAACAGCAATTCATTGTAGGCCAAGAGCTTTAGGGCATCTTGAGAATTGTAGTAAGGTACAATATAGATAATAAATTATTTTTGTCTACAGTTTAAACTTCTCAGAGAAAAAGAGCTTGAGCAGGAAACAATGGGACAAATCTTGAGTTCGATGCAATGAGGATGCAGGGGATAGAAGATTGTAGCATATGGAGCAATGAACGAGTAAACTCAAGGGACACATTAACCATTAACCCACTCCAGTACTCCAACCCCCACTCCAGTACTCCAACCCCCACTCCAGTACTCCAGCCCCCACTCCAGTACTCCAACCCCCACTCCAGTACTCCAACCCCCCACTCCAGTGCTCCAACTCCCCACTCCAGTGCTCCAACTCCCCACTCCAGTGCTCCAGCCTCCATTCCAGTACTCCAGCCCCCACTCCAGTACTCCAACCCCCACTCCAGTGCTCCAACCCCCACTCCAGTGCTCCAGCCTCCATTCCAGCACTCCAGCGTTACCACTCTAGTGCTCTAATTCCCACCCCGGTGCTCCAACCCTCCCACACCAGTGTGCCATTGCCCCACACAGACCCCCAGTGTCAAATCCAATGCCTTCTCAAAGAATGAGAGAACAGTAGGTCTGGTTTTTGTATAGTTTGCCCATTAATTTTGAGAATGGAATACTGGGCAGACCAAATTTAGTTTTCCTTTGCTGCATGTGCTGTCAGAATGGTGCACTTGTGCAGAAGTGTTTTGCTTTACGTTTCGGCTCTCACAGGATGAAACTTTATTGTAAGCCAAGACCTCCTTTCCCACAATTTTCCCATGCGTTCCCGCAGCCCCTTTGGCCTTTGACCCTATCAAGGTGGATTTTTATTCAGAAGACAATGAAATTCTTGTCTTCCAGTCATTGCTGTTGAGATTGTCTCCCATAAGATGTGGAAACCAGAAACATAATTTGATCCTTTTTGTACAGGATATGTAACCTCCAAACAAAATAGAACATTACACAAGTGTTCTGTGTTTTTAAAATGTTCCCCTCTCCAAAGGTGTTGACTCTTGGACTGTGTTTCCCACAGCTCTTCAGTACCTTGCAGCTGTGACAATTCTTCTTGTGTGTCTCAGCAGGCTCATTGACCACAGAAGACGTTTTGTCCTCCCATGATGTCCTTTTCCCCAGGAGATATTGAGAAGTGATCAGAAGGAGAGGGCAGGTGATATGGGTCCTGAATATCACCCTCTTAGACCAGAGGTTCCGAGGCTAATGGTTATATCTCTTTCACTATCCCCTGCTGAGACAAACTACCATTTTGCTCACCCCATTCTCAGGTGATGGAGACAAGCCAGTGACCAGTTCACAGAGTTTTGGCTGCTCCATAGTGGACTGGGATCAAGCTCCTCTCCCTCTTGGGGAATGAACCGTTAACCTCTGCTGGCGATTATCCCCTCCAGCAGGGCAACAAAAACAGCAGGGCTGGAGCAGATTACAGAGATAGAGAGGGGCAAGGTCATGGAGAGGTTCGAAGACAATGATGACAATTTTAAAATTGAGATGTTGCTTACCGGGAAGCCAACAAGCACACGGGTGATGGGTAAACAGGACTTGGTGCAAGATAGAACATGGACAGCAGTGTTTAGAATGACCTCAAGTTTATATAGGGTAGAGGGAGGTGAGACCAGCTAGGAGTGCATTGGAATAGTCAAGCCTAGAGGTAACAAAAGCATGGATGAGGGTTTCAGCAGCAGATAAACTGAGGCAGGGCAGAGTTGACTAGATGATCTGTATTAACTTTTTTAAATTTATTCGTCATGGTATATGAGCCTTGCTGGCAATGCCAGCATTTGTTGCCCATCCCTAATTGCCCTTGAACTCACTAGCTTGCTAGGCCATTTCAGAGGGTAATTAAGAGTCAACCACATTGCTGTGAGTCTGGAATCACATGTAGGCCAGACTAGGTAAGGACAGCAGCTTCCCTTCCCTAAAGGACATTAATAAACCAGATGGGTTTTCATGACAATCGATAGTAGTTTCATGGTCACCATTACTGGGACTAGCTTTCAATTCCAGTTTTTTTCCTAAAAAATTGAATTTAAATTCCACCAGCCGCCATGGTGGGATCTGAACTCGTGCCCCCAGAGCATGATTGCTCATCCCATGACACAGTGACATTACCACTACGCCACACTCTCTCCTCTGCCCCCCACCCCCATTACAAGAATAAGTGCAAATCAATGCTTTTTGGGTAACAATAGAATTGGATTCAGCTTTCGACAGTTGCTGCTTGAGGTCACACACGAATGATGCCTTCTTGGGTGAGCACTTGGCCTCCATGCAGCTATCACCCAGCAAGGTAGGAGGACAGAAAATAAAGCTCAATAAAACATTTAACAAGGAAAAGGGAAAAAAAAGATCGTAAAAGTGTTAAAGAGCAAAGCAGAAATCGACTTTGATTTGTAGGATGGCCTTCACTGGAAAGGCGCAAGGATAGATGTCGATAAAAGGAGAAAAGGCACCAAGCTAATTTACCAGTGTGTTTCCATCCTCCAAAAACAACAGCCTTCTGCAATCATTTGAATCAGGAATTCCATTTCCTTTATATTGGGCAGCAGTTGCAAAGAATCTGTAAGAAAACTAATCAATTGAAACTCCTGGCTGGACACATCGGAGGATGAGAAATAACCTTTGAAAAATTCTTTCTAGGATTTATTGTCATTGATCTCCGTTTATCGCCTCCACTCATTGGGACATCCACACTCACCTGATAGTAGCTCCACTGGGTGGCCAGTCTTCGTGCACAAACCTGGACACTGAGTGGTACCAGGGGGAGGATTTTCCCCTTGTCCGGTGGGCCGACCCGGGAGTGGCCGCGAAACAGTCCACAGCCCACTATCAGGCCCCAACCGCGAGTTCACGCTGGCTGCCCAATTAACAGGCAGCCAGTGTGTGAAGCGTGTGCTGGGGTAGGGGCGGGAGGAGCGCGGGTGCTGAAGTTTGCGAATGCACAGGGGTGCACTCGCTGAAAGCTCCCTGAAGGCACAGAGCTGCCTCAGGGAGCTGAATATTTTTAAAAACAAAGTTAAAGATGTTAAAAATTCGGGGAAAGTGTCCGCACAGCGGACTCTCGCACCTTTACATGGTGATTATTAAAATCCTGCCCAAATATTTTTGTTTATTTTTATTTAATTACGGAAACCTTATCCCGCCCATGGATGAGGTTTTGCAAAAAATGCAAAGGCCGCCTGGCCTATTCGCTCACCCGCCAACTGTAAGGCTGAACGGACAGTGAAAAATTCAACTTAGTTAGCAGCTTAAGGGCCTTAATGGCCTCTTAATTGTCAGCAGGCGCGCTGCCAACTCTCACGCCTGCCCACCGACCGAAATATCGTGCAAGTGCACAATGACGTTGGGGCACTCACCAGATATCATCACGCACTATTTCATGCTCGGGTGTGTTGGGCGCATGCCCGCATGCTGAGCTGAAAATCCTGCCCCAGGATATTTGGTTGTGAAAGGCATCACTGCCAAACTTAATCCTGTTCTTGTCCAATCCACACACCCACACACATACACTGTCTCACATGCACACACACAATCTCTGACATATATACACGTGCTCTCTCTCTCACACATACTAACAGACACACTTTTGTGCACAAATTAATACACGCACATGGACACACACACATCCTCTCTTGCATGCACACACACACTACACACCTGCAAGGACACACACACAAACACACACACGTGCATTTTGCAGCAAGATTCATGGGTAGTGATCAGATGCAGGAACCCTGGCTGATTTTAATCCCTTCTTCCTAGCCCAGGAGCACATGATAGCAACTCTATTGCCATCACAGCACAGACTAGGAATGAAAACTGGTGCCCCTTCCCAATTTGTATAGTTCAGCTCAAAGCTAGCCATGAATGTTGATGGGCTGATTTACCATGAAGGGCATTACAGCTGAGCTCAATCCTGTCCTCATTCAACACTCAGAAGCAGGAACCCTGACTGATTTACCGCTCTCTAACAGAGTGTTGCAGGGCCCAAACTACTCTTGTTTCATCCTCTATTACTTTTGTGTCATGATGTAGCAAAATAACCTGTAGGAAATTCTTAGAGAAGCAAAAACAAGCTGCGATTAAGGGAAAGCACACACACATGCTGATACAGTATCTTAAAAAAAAATTGGCAAGAGAAATAATCCCAGCCTCAGCCCCATCAATTCTGTAATTCCCAATGGCAGATTTCTCCTTGGCTGGCAGTCCACGAGAGAAAGTAATTCTAACCCAGGAAGAAAAAAAATGTGCTGATCCCAGCTCTTTTTTTCAGAATTCGATTTGACTTAATGTCTTGGCCGAATGCCCGGCCTTGCATTAACTTTGTGCCACAGATACACAGCTCTCCCAGCATGCCACTGAGCAAGGAGAAACAGTTCACTAATGAAATCTCCTTGCAAGACAGACCGGTAAACACACATGTCGCTACATCTGTAATTCGTAATTCTTTCCTGCTTCCAGTATCCTACTTTTTGTTTTAATATTTGATGTTGCTATGTGTTTTTCTTCTCCCCATATTATCTAGCAATGCCTAATACTTGCAACAGCAAAAAGAACATGTGTTCCTTTCTTCCTCCATCCCTCCCTATTCCCAGATTTGTTCCCCACCCCAGCTGTGGCTCAGTGGGAAGCACTCTCTCCTCTGAGTCAGAAGTTCATGTGTTTAAGTCCCAATCCAGGAAGTGCTGCACTATCAGGGGTGCCATCGTTAATGAGGTATTAAACTGAGACCCCATCTGCCCTCTCACGTGAACGTACAGGATCCCATGGCACTATTTCCCAGTGCCTTGGCTAATAATTATCCCTCAACCAATATCACAGAAACAAATTATCTGATCACTATCACATTGCTGTTTGTGGGAGCTTGCTATTTGGGTATTTAATTCCCATTCTGTCTGAACCCCTCGACATGTCTGTGTCCAGGAGGCATTTTCTTCAAAGGAAGTTGGATGAATACCAGATTGTGAAATTCTAAGCTCTTTCAGTCTTCCTTTCCCCCTTCAATCTACAGGTTTTGAAGACCCTAACTCGATGTCACTGGACCCATTTCTTCCTGCTTCACCTCATCATCTCTTCCAACCTTTTCGGTTTTCCCTTTTCTTGTGGGAAATTTCTTATTCAGCAATGTGTAGGATACCCTGGGAAATTGGGCACTTTCCATTTTTTATATGCAGTGTAAGCATTAGGCAGGCCCAGGTCAAGTGCAGCATTGGTTAGGTATAGAGTAAAGCTCCCTCTAAATTGTCGTATCAATGATCCTGACTCCCAAACTCACGACATAGAATAGCATAGAAATAGCACAGAAACAGACCATTTGGCCCAACAAATCTATTTTATGGTCTACATGTGTTTCCCCCCATCTCACTTTGTCATGAAGCTATTAATGTATATAATATTATTGGAAAGATTTTTCTTTTAAAATAAAGGTTTAGTCTGTGGGTGTGTCTTAATTGGATTAAAGACAGCTAATCTGGGTGCTTTGATGTGTACTAGTTTTGATATGTAAGAGAGATAGTGCATTTGCATTTTTTTGAATAGAGCATTCAAGAAATGGGGTGAAAACTGACACATGTCTAGCAGATACCAAGCAATACGTTTATATTACTAATAAAATTGGTACTATGAAAGAGGTTTTATTGTTAGGTTTAGTTCAGAGGTTGTTGATACAATGAGAATTAACATTCAGTGGGCAGTGGTAAGTATAACTTCAGCAGTTTTCGGGTGTGCAGAGCAGAGGCAATGTGAGATCAAAAGGCAGCTGTAAGCCTCCAACTGGTTCCACAGGAACCAAAGTGAAAAGAACCTCCTTTTGAATTCGTAAGGTGAAAATGCTTTCCTGGTGTTTGGCTAAGTCTGTGGGTTGCTGTTGCCTTAAAGGAGATTAGTTTGGAAATTTGTTAAAAGCGATGATAGTATTAATTTAAAGCCATGTGTATGTATATTTTAATCTGTGTTAATTAATAAAATGTTTCATTTAGTTTAATGTAAAGCCTCAAGAACTGGTGGTCTGATTCCTGAGTTTAGAGTTGCATCAAATATAACACTTAAAATTATAGGTTATGACAGTTGTTTAAAGTTTCCCTCTGGGAATTTTAAATAACTCAGCTTTACCAACTGCATCGGCCATAACAATTTCATCTAACCCTATCAAAATATTATTCTATTCCTTTCTCCCTTGTGTATTTATCTAGCTTTTCCTTAAATGTTTCTTTATTATTCACATCAACTACTCCTTGTGGTAGCAAGTTCCGCGTTCTAATAAAATAAATTTCTCCTGAATTCCCTTTTTGATTTATTGGTGACTGTCCTATATTTATGGTCCCTAATTGTTGGCTGGGATATAAACACATTTTTGGTATCTCAGGGAATCAAGAGATATGGGGAGTGGGGAGGAAGGCAGAGTTGAAGCCCAAAGATCAGCCATGATCATATTGAATGGCGGAGCAGGCTTGACAGATGGTATGGTCTACTCCTGCTTCTCTCTCTTGTGCTCTTGTATTAGATTTGTCAAAACCCAAATAGTGTCCCTTACTGCACCAGTACTGTTGTTACCTCTCACACTAGCCAGCCTGTGGCCTCTCTGAGTACAAATGTTGATTTTGGTGTCATATTGTAGGAACAGCTTTGTGCTGTGGATGCAATCTCAATTAGGAAATCAGTTCATGTGCTGATTGTAAGCTTGGTCCAGCACTATGGGCCTTGGACCTTCATCTGCATCAAACAGTTGTGAAACAAACAATGTGCAGAATGCAGATCAATTTAGAAAATACTGAGTATGAGGTGAATGAAGGGTCTATGGAGCAGAGCGAGCCAAAAATCTGTAGAGGAGAATGAGCCAAGAATTTACAACAATCTGGCAACTCAAATGGAGAGAGTCCTTGTGTCAGAAGGTACAACAGCCTGCTACAGAGTAGGGATCAGCTGTTCTCTTTCCATTTTCAATGGGAACTGACTGAATGATTCATCAAGAAAATAGTTAAGGAAAGTTAAGCCCCCAGCAGTTTCCTTAGTTCCTTGAGTTCTACAGCATTTCCTTTTTCTTGTTGATTGATTGTCGTTATTAGATAGCAGAGTTTCAGATCTTCGGAAGGCACAGTTCAGTTGAACACCATTTCTGCAGCAATGTCCTGTCACCTTGATTCAGTACCCACGGACTAATGGCGGAAGTTGTCTTTTTTGCCCTTTAACTGTTACAAATCGCAAGGTAATTGAGACTCCGGCAGCCTTGATCCAGCTCTGAGGGTGCTTTAGTCCACAATGCAGCACCGAGCTGAGCTGTACTACAATCTGCTATGATCAAACAATCTTGTTATTCTAAAAATTAGGAATATCCCCAGTATGGAAAGGGAAATCCCCAGTATGGAAAGGGAAATCCACAGTGTGTCACCATATTTCTCAGTTACATCTCAAAGTGCTTTGGATACAATAGGTGGAATTTCAACTGTGGCGCGCTGTTCCCGACAGTAGAATAGGAAGCAAGAGCCCCACTCTCTTGCTTTTTGCTGGTTCCTACACGATTACAGTTAAAATTTAATGTGCCGGCGGTGTGCATTGGAGACATGTGCAATGTGGAGGGAAGCTTTCAGTGGTGAATCCTGCTGGACAAGTAGGGATGCTCTGCATCATGGCCAAAACTTTCCTGCCAATTCCATTGCCCTTAATGTAAGACTTATTAAGAGTTAGCACAGGTGTTTTTCAAATTTAAATTTCACTTGTGTATATATATCACATGACATTTGTTTCACTTTATCCATGTGTACATCATCTTTATTTGTTGAGACTAGCTTAGTCAGAGAGCTAAATGTGCTGGCATGCATCATGGTTGGCAGCCATTGGTGGTTACAGGGTGGTTAGGGACATTCTTTTATTGTGGAAGAAACAATGTTGTGCTTTTGCATTCACTCTTTGTTGAAGGTTCATGGTAGTATGCAGTGTTGTACTCACCGCTCTGTGTGGGATATGGCTGAACTTACAGGCTCAGTTGGCCCTTCCCTATATGCATAATAAAGGACTTGGAGATCACTCTCATTAGGGATAATTGAAATATTATAAATGAACTTAAAGCCCTGTGACTCTGCCAGCCAACACCCTGAGATGGACCCACATGTGGACAGTACTGACTCTGCCCTTTAGGCTCCTTATTTTCTTACATTGACTGACTATTCCCACCATCCCCTACCACACTTGGGACAATTCTTTTACTTCACCATTCGCCCGACCCCACCCTCTGTCCTTCCTTGGATCCCTCTCCCACTCTTCCATGCCCCCGATCCACCGCCACACCGCCCCTTCATCAATGACTTACCCTTGCCGGTCCAGAGCCTCCATTGTAAGCTGCCATTCTGCTGTTTCCCTTTCTTGCACCGCAGAGTTCAACAAGGAAAACCACTGACTTCAGACACAACTACACAAAACCAGCTGTTGCACGCCACCTTTAAACAAATGTGAAACGGATGCCACAAGATCCTCGTGCACTGCTGACTTTATCTTGAATTTTAAAATCTTAGGCTAATGAATATTCATGGTGCAAATATATTACAGGTGGAAATCCACCACAGGACAGCCTGAGGCCACAAACATGCAGCTGACTTGATCTCTGCTTCTCAACCCAGCAAATTGAAATTTTGGCTCTTGCCTAATTCATTCACCTTGCATGACAGAGTTCCCGCTTTTGCAGACTCCATAAAATTTCCCCCAAGACTTACTTTGTATTGCCATTGTTTCTCTGTTCAACAGCAAGAATTTGCATCTATATAAAACCTTAAATGGGAGCATAAGCAGACAAAGCTCAACACTGAGCCAAAGGATAAGATATTAGAAGGGGTGTCTCTTTTTGAGGAATTTTTGACAGGATTCCTCATTTAACTACAGGGCCTGAATTTTCAGGATGGCAGGGGTTTGACCCCCACCATCCGAGGAGTCGGCGAGGAACACAACTCCAGCAGCCCAGATGCCATTTTACTCTCTAACGAGCATTGATTGGCATAAGGCAGGACTTCCGCCTTTGCTCGGGAGGAAGTCCCTCCAGGCACAGCGGTGCAGTGGCTGGAAGAGGCATTCCGGCCAGCTGCCTGCAGCTAATTCCTGGGACCCAGAGGACATGTGAGTGGTAAGGGTCCCAGGGCAGGGAGGGTATGCCGGAGGTCACCAGGTCCTAAGGGGAGGGTGCCCCAGTCAGACAGGGCCTTCAGATGGAGGCGTCCACTCAAAATCAAATTCAGTTTATTTCTGGCCTTCACCCGCCAGCCTAAAAATTGAGGCTGGGTGTGAAAAGGCCCTTAAGTGGCTATAAAGTGACCACTTAAGGGCCTCAATTGGGGCAAAGGGTGGGCTTCCTGTTGAAGGCCCTGCCTGCCCCACTGTAAAATCACTACCGCATTGGGGTGGGCAGGAACCTGGAGGGAACCCCGTTCGTGCATATTCAACCACCACCCCCCCTCCCCTCAGCCTCAAAACCCGCTGGGGCAGGGGGAGCGTTAAATCCTGGCCCATGTCCCTGAAGTTTTACCTCTTCCAGGAGGTGCCTGGAAGGGAGAGTTGGTATTTCATGACCAAATCAGCCAAGGATGAAGGTGGCAGTTAGCAGAAGAAGTTATAAACTTGTGTAGAAGTGTTTCCTAATTTCAGACTTGAAAGACCTGGCTCTAATTTTTAGACTATGTCCTCTAGTCCGATTCACCATTTTGATCTGACTCACCAGGTGAGAAATCCATGGGGCAGAATTTTGCCCTTGATGGGCGGGTGGGCCCCACTGGCTCAGCGGCGGGCGGACAGCTGATCACCGCCACCGAAATAGGCCCCGCCGCCATTTTAAGTGGGTGGGCCAATTAAGGCCCGCCCAGTGGGCTGCCCGATGGGAAGCGCTATGCGCTTCCTGTGCAGGGGGTGGGGGGATTCCCCAACTGTCAGAGTGTGCTCTCTCACGCATGTGCGTGAAAGAGCGCACATCTCCCTGAGGCAAAGTGCTGCCTCAGGGAGATCGCTGAAAGGCTGGCAAATATAAAAAACAGAACAATAAAAAATTCATTAACATGTCCCCCTCATGTGAAAATGTCACACGAGATGGGACATGTTAATGAAATAAACAAAAACTTTATTAACTGTTTTAAAACTGCTATCAAACCTCATCCCGCCATTGGATGAGGTTTGTAAAAAAAAAAATCACCTACCCGCCTGCCCGTTGGGCCTGTGCGCTGAGCCGAAGTTCACACGGGCCCCTCAAAATCGTCGACGATTGGCAAGTTAAGGGCCTTAATGAGGCCTTTTATTAATGGCGGGTGCGCGTCCCGCTGCATAATGCGCCCGCTGACCGAAATATCACGATGTCACGCGCTGACGTCGGGACGACATTTTAAGCGCTGGCGTGTGGGCTCCGCCACCCGCACACCAGCCAGAAGATTCTGCCCATGGAATTAGGCGAAACCCTGATTTTACACCTCGTCCAATATCACTGATTGGCTTCAGTGGAGAATAAGATTGGGTGAGGTGTAAGACCAACATTGCACCCAAACCTGTCAGTTCCCCAACTAGCAGGATAGCTTAAAGTTGCCCGCATTGGGCAGGGTATGAGATCAGTGTTTCTGCCTCATCCTGTGGGTTTTCCACCCACCAAGTTAGGTTAAAATTGCCCCCAAAGACTCTCAATTTATAGACATGGCCAACCAACTGAACACCAGAAACACATAACAAAGACTCTTGAGGTGGCTCAGCTAAAATGGCATCAATTGTACAGCACAAAAACAGGCCATTTAGTCCGATAGGTATATGCCAGTGTTAATGAGCCCCTTCCCATCTTACTTCATCTTCTGTTCCTTTCTCCTTCATGTTCTTATCTAGCTTCCCCTTAAATGCATCTATGCTAATCACCTCAGCCATTCCATGTGGTAGTGAGTTCCACATTCAAAAGTGGAGAAAGCGGGTGGAGTAATGCCATGGAGTTGGCATCAGCATCTAGTGCTGTATTGCAAAGTGGCCACTTGAAGTGGTATAGTTTGAGTGCAGTCTATCCCTGCTGGCATCAATAACATCAGAGAAGAGTTCCTGTTTAGAACAGCCTGATAGAAGTAAGCCTTCTCTTTGTTCCAGTAAATTGAACTTTGCCTGAACGGAAATCAATTGTACTTCATGCTTCGACTCACAAGTGATCACAGAGCAGGCCAGCAGGACACAACCGCTCATCCCTCCTTGCTTGACTTTGCTTCTTATTTGTCTCGATCGCTAGGCCTCAAATGGCTGACTGCATCTCTCTGCACAGATCTGTCTCTTGTACTTGACAGCAGTGCAGTGCCAATGGCCTGGTCAAGGTCACTGAGCTACATTTTCCTTCTATCAGGAGCAACCTGCCTGTGGTGTAGTCATTAACCAGTGGAACGCTGCAGTGTCCCTACACTATAGTCAATTTTCCTTTGATCAGAGTGACAACTTGTCCCTTTGTTTGAACCCCCATTACAATAAAATATTAGCTGTCCTAGGCCCCATACACACACACACACACACAGTCCCCTCATCAGTGGTATGATCAGAATGGAAGCAACAACAACTTGCACTTGTATAGCATCTTTAGCATAGTGAACCATTAAGGCAGGAGCAATTGTCAAACAGAATATAGCACTGAATCATTAGAAAATATTAGGACAGGTGCCCAAAGCTAGACCAAAAGGCTAGTCTTTAAAGGGCATTTGAATGGAGAGGCAGAGTGGTTTACAGAAAGAATTCCAGAGTTTATTGCCTAGACAGCAGAAGTCCAGCAGCTAATGGTAGGGTGAAGGGAGGTGGGGATGCACAAGAGGCCAGAATTGGAGAAGTGCAGAGATCTCCGAGGAGTGTAGGATTGAAGGTAGCTACAGAGATAGGGAGGGGTGAGGCCATGGAGGAATTTGAAAACAAAGATGAGAATTTTAAAATGGAGGGAAGGGGATCGGAAATGGCCAATCCCCCACCCCACCTTAAATCAGCACACCAAAATGACAGTGTCAGCTTGGATCACCCTGGCCTTTTAATCAGGAGACTTCGACCCCCATTCAGGGTTTATTTCAGGTGAGTACTTTCACACTCAGGTGCTGAGGGAATGTTGATTTATTGGTGGTGCCTAATTAAGATATTAAACCCAAACTCATGCTACTTGTCAGATGGTGTTTAAAGATCTTACGGAGAGTAGGCACTTCCTGGCCCACACTCCACTATCGCTGTCAACCGTCACCAAAAATAAACTGACCAGTTATTCAACTTATCATTGTAACCATCTTGCTGTATGCAAAATGGCTGCTGCATTTCCCTACATAATAACGGTGACTGCACTTCAAAATTATTGTGGAGTTGCTTTGAGGAATTTCAGAGTGATGGGCTCAGAGATTTAAGTAATGCAAATCTTTCCTTTACTCAATACTAACAAGTATGTTGACCTCCCCCTACCCCAACCCCCACCCCACTCGAGACATAATGGCTCAGTTGGTAAGTGTTGAGAAACTGAGTCATATTGAAGAGGAAGGGTCAATCTCATCCTTTTTATCTGTCCTAAACAGTGACTACATTTCAAGTGTACTTCATTGGTCGTAAAACAGTTCGGCATGTTCTGAGGTTGTGAAAAGCACGATTGAAATGCCAGTCTTTCTTTGATCTCAGCTGGTGTGATGGTAAGGACAATATAATCATCTTTAGTGTCTCATGGCTGGGTAAGGTAAGAATTTGCCAAAGAATCAGCTCCAAATGACTTTCCAACGACACTTCTGGAAAGTGTGTGTGTGTGTGTGTGTGTGTGTGTGGACATCAGCTGAGGTCAGGGGTCAGTTTAGCATTGTTGCTCTGCCTATGACAGAATAGCTGTCTGGGCCAAGATGAAAAGGATGGTCACTTGTGCAAGGTAGCAGAAGATGGTACAGACAAAGAATGCAGTGTACCCAAATGTGGAGAGAAATGATTCACCCTAAGTAAATCATCCTGAACCTTAACCAACACTCTATTGAGCATGTCTGTAATTTACCTTCCAGGGCTGAGATGTGTCACTAAAAATAAATTTTAACTATTTTAAAAATGAGATTTATAAAATATTTTCCATTAAAGAAGCCTGTTCAGCACATTCTTTAATCTCATTCTTTATGAATACCAATCCTGCAATCTCCCCAATACAAAAGCAACTTGCATTTATACAACGCCTTTAACATAGTAAAATGTCCCAAGCCACTTCATAGGAGCGTAGATCAAACAAAATTGAGCACATAAGGAGATAGAGGGACGGGCTGGAGAGTGGAACTAACTGGATTACTCTTTGAAAGAACCAGCATAGACTTGATGTGCCAAATAGCCTCCTATGCTGTACTATATAGCACAGGTGACCAAAAAGGCGTTGCTTTTAAGGAGAGGTAGAGATTGAGAGGTTTAGGGAGGGAATGCCACTGCTTGGCATCTAGACAGCTGAAGGGACAGCCACAAGTTGTGGGGCAATGAAAATTAGGGAGACGTAAGAGGCCAGAATTGAGGGAGCACAAAGATCTAATATCACCTCAGAGAGTGTAGAATTACAGAGAGTAGAATATTACAGCACAGAAGCAGGCTTATCAGCCCAACAGGTCTATGTCATTTTCCACTCCTCTTCATCTCAACCTATCAACATCCCCTTCTATTCCATTGTCCCTCATGTGCTTATCTAGCTTCCCCTTAAATGCATCTGTGCTATCCATCTCAACTACTCTCTGTGGTAGCGAGTTCCACATCCTAACCCACTCTATGGGTGAAGAAGTTTCACCTGAATGCCTTATTGGATTTATTTAGATATATGAGTAAATGACTACAGCAGGAATTCTAATATTGGTTTATTTTAAATCCCTCTCCACTTCAGGAAAATAATAGTCTGCAGTACTTTTCTGTTTGAAGTTTCAATTCCAAGCACCTCCAATGAATTTGAAAATAAAATAGCACGAGTTTGATGCAGCCCTTGAAACTCTTGTTGTCTAGTCCTGCACTCTGGCTCCAGCAATGGGGCTGCATACTCCTTTTACATCTACCTTAGGAGGCAGACAGGGGCCTCAGTTTAGCATTTCATCCAATGGCTAAGACTTTCAACAATACAATACTCCCTTAGCAGTGCCCTGTAATGCCAGCCCATGTTAATGTGCTGAAGCCCTTGTGTGGAACTCAAAGCTATAACTTTCTAACTTAGATGGCTACCAACTGATCCAGTTGACATAAATGGGATAGTTTCTCAAGGTATTTGATCCAAAAAAGCAAATGTGAGATTTTAAAATATTTATTAAAGCAGAAAAACAAAAATCAAAGATTAATGTACCTGTTCCATTGAAAGTAATGGAGACTGATGATAACTGTTTCATTATGTATGAACTCAAATCTTGTTCTGACCCAGATGTTTTAAGATGACTGCTGTTCAAGTATTTGATGTATAGCAGAGGACATTGACTTGGAGCCACTACAGTTGTACTTAATGCCCTTTTACCTATGGTTATATGGCTGCCTATTTTATTTTGAAATGACATGTGTTATCAATGGGGGTTCGGAGAGCAGTTTCAGGTGCACGTTGCTGTGGGGCAATCAGAAAAATGACAAATCTCCCTGTTAAGCATTTTGATGTTGACCTATCTCAATGTTGGCAGGCACCATTCATACTATTGCCCAACTCCTGTGTTGTGTGTAAGGCTGAAATGTTAAACCAAGACCCCATCTACCTTCTCGAGTGGACGTAAATGATCCCACAGCACTATTTTGAAGAACAGCAGGGGTGTTCTCCCTGGTTGTCCTGACCAATATTTATCTTTCAACCATCACCACAGAAACAGATTATCTGGCCATTATCACTTTTTGTGGGAACTTGTTATCCTACATTACAGCAGTGGCTACACTTCATAAGTGCTTCATTGGCACTTTTGGGATACCCTGAGATTGTGAAAGACGTTACATAAATGCAAGCTTTTTTTGTGCACATTTAAAGTTAGCACCCTGATCTAGTTGTGTTTACTGCTCTGTACTGTTCATCATCAATTTACAAGTTGTTTATTAATTATCTAATTGCAAGAGGTGAGTACTGTATACATCTAGGAGCAGATCTCAGGTGGCATTGTTCATTGTGAGTTTGAGGATACGGTCAATGTATTATAATCAAAAACCAATGTGGAAATTGTGATGGGCGATGTACTACAAGAAGTAAGTGTGGCACTTTTAGGAAGTGTGCATTATAGGAATATAGGAAGAGGTGGAGGCTATTCTGACTGTTCTGCCATTCAATTAGATCCTGATCTGTACCTCACTCCTACTTTCCTTGGTTCAGTACCTCTTAATGCCCTTGCCTAACATCAATCAATGTCAGTTTTGAAATTTTCACTTGACCCTCTCACCTCAACAGTGGTTTGGGGAGGAGAGTTCCAGATTGTCACAATCCTTTGTGTGAAGAAATGCTTCCTGAAATACCCTGATTGGCCTAGCTCTAATTCTAAGGTTAAGACCCCTTCTCCTGGACTCCTCCCACCTGAGAAAATTGTTTCACTCCATCCACCTGATCATATCCTTAAGTCATCTTAAACACCTCAGTTAGACTAACCCTTAATCTTCTATGCTCGAGGGAATACAAGCCTATTCTATGCAACCTGTTCTCATAATTTAACCCTTTAAACCCTCATATTATTCTGGTAAATTGCTACTGCACCCCCTCTAAGAGCAATATATCCTTCCTGCAATGTGTTGCCCAGAATAGAGTGCTCTAGATGGAAAACACTTTTATGTTGTAGGTGTTCCTTAGGATTTCTTTAATGTTTTTTATTATTATCATTTCTGACATTACAACAGTATCAGAAATTTAGAAAAAAAGTACTTCTTTGATTGTAAAGCACTTTGGGACATCCTGAGGTTGTGAAAGACGTTCTTAAAAAAATCATAATTTTTGAGTTTCTTTCATAATTCAATACCCTTCTCATCAGTTGGTGTGATGGACACATCATTGGTACCACGGAAGGAAAGCTAGGGGAAGCACATTTCCATAATATATCACGTGCATGAGCATTAAATCACTCTATAGACTGTGCTTTGTACTGTGCATTAATTTTGTCTCCATTTTCAGTTTTCCCTTTTCTCTTCAAGGTGTTACTATTGATTAAAGCTTTGTGATGGCTTGCCTATTGAAAATGTAAAATAATCAGAATTAGGTTTAGCAATAAATACCTCAGGCAGAAACGAATTCAAGTCATTCTTTTGAAATGATTCTGGAAGTGGTTTAAGATTGGTTTAACAAATGAGTTCAGTGTAGGAGTGGGGAGAGAGAGAAATCAATGTCAGCTTCTTTTGATGCCTTTTGACTGCAGTACTTGTGGCAAAATTGATTTGAATTCCTTCAGATGTTCCTTGAAACGTCTATATTGACACTGGGCTTTCATTAGCCAAGATGAACGAGACAATCAGTGAGAGGAATTCTGAGTCATTGAATGGGTAACAGTTCAGTAGTATATGGGGCAGGATGGTGAGAAATTTGGACAGTTTCCACCCAGTTCTCAGTGGCCGTGGACCCACAGAACACAACAATTGAATTAGGGCACTAGGTGGCTGGTGTAGAAATGGAAAACGCCACAACGGATACAATGAGAAAAGTGCAGTTCTGAGATTGGAGTTGAGCTGCATTCTGGGGCTAAGTTGACAGAGCTTCATCATATATGCCTGAATTAGAAATGTGTTCCATTTCCAATTATTAGAATTGGAAGAAGAGCTGATGAGTGTATGCTGGATGATTGCTGTGTGTCTGATGCTACTGGGTATTACTGTCTTTCATCTGCAATACGCACATTGTATGGGTTGGAGTAAAAGCTGAATATCTTTTTTCTCCAGGTTATATTGTACATCCATTGTTTGTTATTCTATACATAAACCACCCAAACACCTCAAGTAGATTCCAGCTTGTAACACATTCCTGGCTCTTTTATTCTATATATAAACTGCCTGAACCCCTTGGTTAGATTATGGCCAGTAATGCTCTCCTAGTTTCCATTATTCTATATGTAAACTATCTAAACCCCTTGATTAGATTCCAGCCTGTAACTCACTCCCAGATGTCCATTATTCTATAATTAAACCATGAGTGTATATTTCAAAAATCCAATAAAATCTTAACATCACATCAACTGCACCGAGCTGCTTCAGACTATTTTGGACTTTGGGAAAAACCATTAAAATACTCTTTAAAATTAAACTTTTATTATTAATTTCTAATTTGGGAGGGGACATACTTGCAGTGATGGGAGAAAGGGCAAGAGTGAAGTGCTACTCCTCACAGCGACTTCATTGTCACGGCGGCTGTGTGAAAAGCCCATAGCTTTGATTGATAGGAACCCCTTGAAAAATCGAAATAAGCGGTCCTGGCCCATGTCTGGAGATTTGTAATCTGAAAAGAGAGTTCTGTACCGCCCAGGCTGGCTCTTACAGAGAGTATTAAATATTAAAATTGCGAGTGCTCTCAATTTGTGCTTGAGTTGCAGACCTGTCAAGCTGCATGCTTCTGGCACCACTCGCATGGGTTTTTTACGACTTCTTTTTGTGTGAATTTTGTGCTCATCAAGGTTAGCGTTGTTAATGCTGGGGAATGGAACACTTTCTATTTTTAGCACCCGACATCTGCATCAAGCACTCAAGGTTAGGGACAGAGTAAATCTCCTTCCGTTAACATTCCAGGGCAGATACAGCAAGATACAGAGCAAAGCTCCCATTTAGGCCATTTAGGACTGAGAAGAGGAGAAATTTCTTCACTCAAGGGTTGTGAATCTTCGGAATTCTCTACCACAGATAACTGTGGATGCTCAGTCATTGAGTATATTCAAGGCAGAGATCGACATATTTTTAGATACTAAGAGAATCAAGGGATATGGGGATAGTGCAGGAAGATGTAGCTGAGTTAGAAGATAAGTCATGTTGAATGGTGGAGAAGGCTTGAGGGGCCAAATAATCTACTCCTATTCCTATTTCTTATATTCTTAGAGTAAAGCTCCCTCTACACTGTCCTTTCAAACACTCTCAGGCAACATACACTCTAAATTTTTTTTGTATTTATTTAAGTGTGTGGGCCCTTTAAATTTTTTTGCACGGTTACCTAAAGGGGCCGACTTCTGTGTGGCCTGCATGGGAGCTTCTGGATTGCCACATGGCTGCGCAGCTGAGAGGGAACATTACTCCCAAGCAGGTACTGCACAGGCTAGATACTGAGTAAACATCCTTCCATTGTGCCTCAATGAGTTGCCTCAGCCTCAGAAAAACTCTTGTAACTTGTAGTCCTCCTCAGCATCTTACAAAAAGAAAGAAAAAGAAATGCAAACTTTGTAAATCAGAAATATAGATGGGAAATGCTGGAAATACACGGCACAGTCACAACTGTAAAGTGAAGAAGAAAGGCACTTGCATTTATACTGCACCTTTCACAAGTTTTCAGAATATCCCAAAACACTTCACGGGCATTGAAGTGCTTCTGATGTGTAGTCTGTTGTAATGCAAGAAACACAGCAACTAAAATGCAAAACACAATGAGGCCAATGAAAAATTAATTTGTCAGGGATAAGTATTGACCAGGTCACCGGGGAGAACTCTGCTGCTCGTCTTCAGATAGTGCCATGGGACCTTTTATGTCCACCTCAGATGAGGCCTCAATTTAACATCTCATCCAAAAGATGCTGCCTC
Organism: Cetorhinus maximus; assembly: GCF_964194155.1. NCBI lineage: Eukaryota > Metazoa > Chordata > Chondrichthyes > Lamniformes > Cetorhinidae > Cetorhinus > Cetorhinus maximus. The sequence goes on along the minus strand of NC_135893.1, from coordinate 16,071,268 downwards.
TGAGAGTGCAGGCCCCCTCAGTACTGCACTGGAGGGCGTGTCAGCCTGGATTACATGTTCAACTCTGGGGTTTAAACCCAAAACTTTCTGACTCAGAGGCAAGAGTGCCACCCACTGAACCACAGAAGACAGAGTAATGTTTCATGTATGGACCCTCCATCAAATCACAGAGATCTCCCTACAACATTCAAGCTTTTAAAACCCGAGAGTGTCATCTAACTGTGACTCCTCCAATTGCCTCATCCTGTCTCTTGCTATTTTCAGTCCTTGGCCACCAATGGAAACTTTGGATCTTCACTAGTTAACTACCCCGTTTTAAGCCTAAAATAGTCCTGCTGAAAATGCAACACTTTGTTGCTAATAGCACAAAGTTTTTTTTGCATTATGCTAATGTTTGTTAAATTTGATTGGCACACTGGCACTGTTTTGAATTGGTAATAAATGTATGAGTAACTTGAGACCATACTAGAGCACACATTGTTTCCGTAATTGTCATCGTAATATAAGTATTCTTGGTCTAAGCCAAATGGGAGTGTTTAAATAAGATCCAGATTTTTTTGATGCCTCCTAATGTGTTATCGCACCATGACAGCGAACAGGATGTGCCTTTTTTTAATATGACATATGTCACAAGATGTTGTGCTGTGATATGACAGAATGTCACACCAGAAGTGTAATCGCTTTTTGCCTTTTTTTCCTTCCAACCTAAGTCTGCTAAACATTACTAAAATAATTAAATGTGGAATAAAATGGAAAAGTGTGACAAAGTGAAATATTGCTGTGTATTGTTGAAGAACCCTGTTACATGAAGTCGTTTCAAAGTGACATAAAGGTTTCATTTAACCTGACTCTCCTAGAACTTGGCAACAGGAGGAAGGTTCCTTCTAGGTTCAGCTGGCAACTGCCTCATGTGGAACTGGGCCATACAGACAATGAAGTGGGGTGAGTTGCTGATCTTGCCTGAGGCAGAACTTATCCTCCTGCATTTAGCCTCAGTGCCCTTGAGCTAGGGAGGTGTAAAACCATGGTCAGGATTTCCGGAAGTACCACATCCCTATACATTGATTTCTGCTGGAAAATACCTGTGTGTCTGGAGGGGGGGGATTGGGCTCATCTATGCCATCCCAATGGTTAAATGGTCTTTTGGCACACGGTGTCTAGTCTCACACGCAAAGATTAATTGGTGGCCAGATGGTGGCTACCAACTGTGGAACTGTACCTTAGGGTGTATCAGCGTGATATAAAAAGAAGACATGTAAACATCTCCCTTGCCCGATTAATTAGATTAACATACACAACCCACTTCAACTATTTTCATCTTCCTCGTTCCTTGGCTTCCTTCCAAATTAATAGTGCATTAGGAATCATCAAATTCTTTCTTAAAGCTTGTGTTTTTGCAGTATGGCTGGGTGACAGTCTGGGGGAACATTTAAGAACTGTATTTGACTTGGTACCTTTGGTATTGTAACTGTGTGGTTATATAATACCCTGGATACTATAGCCTGTATCTAGCTTTGTACCCAGAAACTATAACTCTATACTCATGTGATAACCCTGGGTACTATAACTCAATTTATATCTTCAAATATAAACAGAAAGTGCTGGAAATACTCAGCAGGTCTAGCAGCACATTTGGAGAGCGAAACAGTGCAAATATTTCAAGTCAAATAGGGTTTTAAAGAAGAGTCACATTCAACTCAAAACATTAACTGTTTCTTTCTCCACAGATGCTGCCAGACCTGCTGTGCATTTCCAGCTCTTTGTTTTTATTTCAGATTTCCAGCATTGGCAGTATTTTGCTTTTATTTACATTGTATCTGAGTACTATGAACTGTAAGAAAAAAGAAAGAGCAAACTTTCATTTCTACAGCATCTTTCATGACCTTAGGATGTCCCGAAGTGTTTTACAGTCAATTAATTACTTTCGAAATGTAGTCACTGCTGTGATGAAGGAAATTATAAATTGTAGCCTTTTTATGCACAGCAAGGTCCCACAAACAGCAATGAGATAAATGACTAGATAATCTGTTTTAGTGATGTTGGTTGAGGGACAATTATTGTGTTGGTCAAGACACTGGGGAGACACCCATGCTCTCCTTTAAAATAGTGCTGTGGGATCTTTTGCATCTACCCAAGAAGGCAGATAGAGCCTTGATTTATTACCTTACCCAAAAAACAGCAGCCACTATGACAGTGCAGCACTCCCTCAGTGCTGCCCTGGAATGTCAGCCTAGATTATGTGTTCAAATCTCTGGAGTGGTGGTGTTGGAGGGGGTGGTGCTGAATCCACCACCATCCATTTAAGACAAGATGAGGAGGAATTTTTTCTCTGACGGTTGGTGTGAACCTTTGGAACTCTTTTCCCCAGAGAGTAGTGATATGTAGGGTCATTCAGTATTTTTAAGGATAAGTTAGATGGATTCTTTATTGACAAGGGAGTCAAAGGGTATAGGGTGTAGGAAGGAAAGTGGAGTTGAGGCCACAATCAGATCAGCCATGATCGTATTGAATGATGGAGCAGATCTCGAGGGCCCGAATGGCCTAGTCCTGCTCCTAATTCTACTATTCTTATCTAAATCAGAATTGAAAATACATCACTGTAGTTCTATTGTACCACAGATACTCTAACCTGAATTCATTTTGTACTGCTTGATACTGCACCTAGCTGTTATACCTTTATAGTTCAATTGCACCTGGATAACGTTCTGCTCTTGGCCTCTGTGGTGTTGTGTTGGGCCATCAGGTGGCATTGCTAGGTTTTGACTGCACTTACCTAACCATGATGAAAAGAAATTTTTCCACAGGGCTATCAGGATCTAGAACACTCTGTTGAAGCTAGTTTCATACATAATTTTAAAAGGCAGTTAACAGGTAGTTGAGGATGAGGAATTTATGGTGTTTTGCAGAAAAGACTGGGGGGGATGAGACGAAGCATGACGTCTATTGCAAAGAAGCGACACAGGCAGAATGGGCCAAGTGGCCACCTCCTGTACTATAAGTTTCTATGATTCTATTTGGGTATTACCTTCATGAGAATAACAATTGTGACAGCTGGGCCCTGGCAATCTCATTGATCTGTGGCACCGCCAGGCCTTGCGGTGGCTGTTTGTTCCATGGGTGTTTTGACTGTTTGCACCAAGCCCCTGTCGGATTTTGGGCAGGGGGAAACCCCCTATTTGGCTGCAAGTATGGTAGGATTTCCCAGCAGAAAGAGGTGAGAAACCACAGGTATCTGAGAGAACAGACGAGCTGTCACACCAGGAGCCACTTCACACTTACTCTGCTAATCAGGCAGACTGTTAAATCTCATTCATTAATAAATATCTCCTGCTGCTTTCCCCGTAAAGAAAATGTACTAAACTTTCAATTCTTAACCTAATTAATTTGGCCTGTGTTAAACAGTTGCTTACAAAGAGGGCTAAAAGACAAATAAAGGGAAACCAAACTAAAAATGAGTAACAGAGAAAGCTAGAGAGCCAGTGGACAGTGATTGATAGCAAATTAAAACCTGTGTCCATAGTCACTGGTTACAGTCCCTTCTCTTTGCTGTTTGTGATATGACACGATTGGATAGATGCTCATGGTTGACAGGTACCAATTTTAAGTTAATTGTGCATCCAAAAACAGGACAGTTTAACATCAAACTGTGATGGAAGCGTGAGCAATGCTAGGAGACACAGTAGATCCAATGAACACTATCCCCTTTATCCTTGATCTCAACCCCACCAACCCACCTTCTTGTATCCCACAGTTCCTTCTCTCTCCCCCCCCCCATAAACACTTCTACTTGTCTCTCAGATAATTATCTGCCACAATGGACTTCGCAAGTAACTTATTCACCAATTTTCTCACTCATTGATTCCCTTCCTATGCCTATCAACCTAATTTTCATGGGTACAGAAACCCAATGGCTTTAGAAGAAGAAAAATTTACATTTACATAGCACTTTTCATGACCTCAGGATGGCCCAAAATACTTTACACTCAACAAAATGTAGTCACTGTTGTAACGTATAACAGTTTAATGTCACATCTGAAAGATGGCACCTCTAACAATGCAGCACTCCCTAGGTGCTGCACTGGAAGGGTCGACTGAGATTTTTTGCTCGATTCTCCAGAGTGGGGCTTGAACACAATGTGCTGAATTTTTAGCTCGGTGGGCACCGAGCGTTGTGCGATATTTTGGTCGGCAGGCGCACGCCGGAGTCAGCAGCGTGCCCGCCGACAACTAAATAACCTATTAAGGCCATTTAAAAAAGGTAATGAGAAGAAATTTTTCGTTGCCCGTCCAAGCTTATGGTTGGCAGGCAGGCGAAAAGGCCAAGCGGCCTTTGAATTTTTTTTGGAAACCTCATCCGCAGGTGGGTTGAGGTTTCCAACAGCAAATAAAAATAAAATTAGAGTTCTTAAATTTATTTAATAACATATCCCTGCTCATGTGACAGAGTCACATGAGGGGACAGGTTTTATAACATTTTTAACATCTTGATTTTTTATTTTGAAAACTGTTCATCTCCCCAAGGCAGTTCTGTGCCTCAGGGAGATTTTCAAGCGTGCTCACGCGAAGTTCGTGCTCACCCTCCACGCCCCCCGTCCCCCCAAACTACACACAGACAATGCTGAGTGCTGCCGCTCGCGTTTCATGCTGGGCGGGCCTTAATCAGCTCGCCAGCATGAAATCGCAGTCCGGCCCTGATTGCGGGCAACAGTCGGCTGCCCAGCCGCCCCCACCGAGCCCACCCGACAAAGGGCAAAATTCTGTACAATATCTTCCGACACAAAGGTAAGAGTGCTACCCAGTGAAACTGTGGGTAACACATGCTAAGTTAGCAACCCAGATGTCAGGTCAGATCACACCATTGCAAGCTGGGAAATGAATTAAAAATGTGGAGTCTTAGTGAGCCAGTGTCCAAGTGTTCGGTGCTCTAGTTACTGGCTGGAGTGTGTCAGCCTTATCGGGTGCCTGCTAAGTTTCATCATTCTGTTGGCCTCATAACACCCTTAACTTTTCCTGATGCCTAAAATCAGTTTCATTCCTTGTCTCCATATTCTCACAAGGGCAATAATACCTTTCTTATGATCATCTGCCTGTTCCTGGGTTACAGTGCAGCTACTGAAGATGTTTCTTAGGTTGTCTTGTTATTAGTAGAATGTAGGGGGCAGGGAGACTCAATGGTTCAATGCTTTAAACAGTGACTTTCATTGGATTCAAATCCAGGTCCAGCTGATGAAATGAAGGTACCGCATCTCTACTGGCAGTGACAGTCACTGTGTGAAATACATTTGAACAGACTGAACCCAATTCTTAGTAGGTATGCAGTAGACATTTGTCCCTAATGAACAAATACGTTCTGAGTGATGACAGAATGGGTTGTGAAACATAAACTGCTGCACTATAGTGCACTGGATGATGTGCTCCTGAGGTGGGGTGGAGAAGTGAAGTTCACCAACCTTGCACACAAAAGAGTTAACACACAAATTACTAGACTTCCCTCAAGCTGAGCAGCTGAAATGTATTATAGTTATCTGGATGAATTTATTACAACTGAATCTGAATGGGGTTAACTTTACCCACAGTTAGCAGTGTATAAACAAACAGTGCACCTGTATGAAGCTGCTTCCTGAATTATTGCTCAGTGATAACAGTGCAGGATTCCCAAAATTATTTAAGACAGTGCGGGATTCCCATCTACACCAACAACAGCGCAGCATTACCATCATCATCAATAACAAGGCAGAATTCTCATCAACACCAACAACATTGCGGGATTCCCATCAACACCAACAACATTGCGGGATTCCCATCATCACCAACAACAGTGTGGGATTCCCATCAACGCCAACAATGGTGCAGGATTCCTATCATCACCAATAACAATGCGGGATTCCCATCATCCCAACAACAGCGTGGCATTACCATCATCACCAATAACAAGGCAGAATTCTCATCAACACCAACATTATTGCGGGATTCCTATCATCACCAGCAATAATGCTTGATTTCCATCAACACCAACCACAGGACAGGATTTCCATTAACACCAATAACAATGCAGGATTCCCAACATCATCAAAACCGTGCGGGATTCCCAACATCATCAAAAACTATGTGCGATTCCCAACATCATTTAAAACAATGTGGGATATCCAACATGACTAAGCAACAGTGTGGTTCCCAATATTATTTACAACAATGAGAAAATCACAACATACTAACGACAGTGTGTGGTTCCCAATATCATTTGAATATGAGCAGGATTCCCAGCATTTTATGACAATATGATTAAAATATTGCATCACAAACTATATCTTTATTAAAAGTTCAAAGGAGTTGGACTGAAATATTAACCCCTCCCCTCTTAAATTTTCACCCTACTTCCTTTAAGGGCAGTTATACATGGCACCAGATAACTGGCAAAGCCTGTGGAATTCTACATGTGGCTGCCATTATTGTAGTCCAAAACCAGATGAGGATAGGACAGGAGTTAGGGCTGGAAACGGGCTGGGTGAGGCCAACACATGGAGATCCCGCATTTTTTTAAAAGGTAATGCAAATGTGCACAGTGAAATACACGCACAAAAGCTGTTTAAGATGTTTAAGGCACAACCATAGAAATCCAGTCTTTTTCTGTGCAACAAATTTATTTCTGAAGAAATAATACTTCAGCAGAATAACCTCCTTGGATGTCAATGTGTGTTTTGACAAAGGCCCTAGAGTGACCTGACTGAAACATGGTGTTACACGCAGACAGGTTAGACACTGACAGCAATGAAAGATGTCCACTGATATGGTACAGCAGGCAGTAATCATCTGCCTATTTTGACACTGACAGTACCTAAACTATAAGATATTACATTTCAAAGCTTTCAGAGTGAATTATAGCTTCCATTGTGTCCTGGGTTTAAAGGGGGCAACACAGTCATGAGATAAACTTTTTATTTCATTTCTTTGCAAACGTACAACTTTCTCATTGCTAGTTTGCTGACCTATAATGGAAACAGATGCACAGTTGGCAGCCACTTTCTGGTATCTCACCCACATTGTCATTCATCATGTGGGTGTGATAGCAGAAGGTTTATGTGACCAGACTAATAGTCCTGAGGACGTGTTGAACGGTGAGAAATATGTTGATAGGGTAGGATAAAGTAAGGCAGGAAGAGGTTCGTGTGGAGCAGAAACACCATCTGTTGGGCTGAATGGCCTGTTTCTGTGCTGTAAATTCTATGTAATGATTTGCTAGTTCAAATCCCACCATGGATAATTTTGAAATTGAATTCAATAACTCTGGTAATACATGGAGTAATGTTGAAACTGATAGGCTGTTCTAAAAGCCCAACTGATCAAAGAACAGGCATTGTAACTGCAGGAGGACAGCAAGAAAATCAGGGAAATAGGTGGCAGCTCTTTAAACGCTTGTAGAATCTGACTTGTCTTGGTCATCCAGGAATACCCACCAATGACAGAGAAATCCCCACCACTGCTTAAAGGTCGTTTCTAGAGATTTAAAACTAAGCTGATTTCCTTTCTTACAGACTGGAATAATTTGTGACTCAATATTTGAGATCTTGGTGCGTTTTTTAACATGTGTGATTGATGCACATGAAAATAAAAATGGCTTAAGTTCGATGCTAATCATTCTGGGGAGGTCAGTTAAGTTTTCAGAAATATGTACCAGCTTTTGCCAAGTAACATCATAGGAATTGCTGGCCGAATAAAGACTTGTCCATCTGGTTCACCTTGTACCAAGCTGGTGGTTGCATGATACAATGATAATGGAGTAGTTGACTAATTACAGCAATCTATCTCTTGCTATTAGTTTACAACAGACATGAGATGAGGAAAATCCCCAGTGCTGGAGAGCTTTGGAAGTCATAGGTCCAAAGTTACCTGTTCCTCCCAAGTGTGTTGTACTTATTGTACATCATCTTCCAAAATATTCATATACTGCATCCCAAAATATTATTTTCTGGAAGAAATTTATCTCGTTTGTAATTGGCTGAATCAATATTAACAGCTGTGTTAAGAGGTAGGTGTAGTTTTGAGGAGAGTGAGATGTGTGGTTTGTGGAACTATGTGTGCCAGATAAGGCATGGCTCCTTCCCCTATGATGAGATACTCACTGAGTCACTGATTTCCTTCAGTTCACTCTCTTGGTTTGCTATTTCTCTATAGGTTCTGGAAGTCACCCGCCTGCACTCTTGATGGTACATGAGCTGGGGTGTCTCTTCGGCATCGCCATTAGCTTTGCTTACCCTGAGCTAGGAAAGACATATAAGGTTGAGATCCCATGCCCGATCACTACTCAGTGACTCCGATTGTTTAATGCCCATGTCAGATGTGGTCAACTAGCCTGTAACCCTAGCTTACACTACAGTTCAAGTCTCACATATAAGGGGCACTTCCACAATCCCATGCACCCAGCACAGAGCCACCCTCACAGGGAGCATGCAGCAGAGATAGGACAACAACATTCCAGGACTTATTCCCTGCTGGAAGGGAACCATCACAGAATTATCCCCATAAAGAATAGTGACAATAGTCGCTGTGGTATAGGTGGCAGAGTTCCTGTGGAACCGTAACCTAGTATAAGTCAGCACCTGAAAGAAAGGAGACAGACATCTGAGAAAATGTATATAACAGTATAGCACTGAAACTGACTGTGAGAAAGCTCAGTCATTTCTTGTTTTTGTCTTCGCAGTGTCTTTATGGCTGTTATGTCCATTCTTCTATTATCCCCACTTTCCACCGGAGGTGCTATTGGCTTCTTCAGGTAAGAAATGATTTTGTATTGTTTTAAAAGGCACTGGTAACTGATACAAAAACTGACACATTCGGCATTTGCAAAATAGTTTTCAATGTAATGGTCACCTTCTACTGCCTCCCATTGTCATGTTTCCTCCTACACCTAATTTGTGTCAGAATTCGTCAAAGGGTTGTTTTGCAATTGGCTGTTACAACTAGTGGATTAGCCGCATTCTGGTGGCTTCTGTCCAGTGAAGGTTTGTTCGTTCAGCTGCCTGTAAACCTGAGTTTTGATCTCCTCTTCTTGCGGGTTGGAAACACAGTGGGCAACACATTTTCCTCTGGGAGACCAATGCCAAACATCTGCACACCCTTCTTACCTTCCTTTCTCCTCTACTCCCCTCCTCTCCCCCACATATTTCCCTCTAATTTGCCTCCTCTCCCCTCAAATCCCCTCTCCACTCTACTCCCCTCCCCATGACTCACCACCCCTCCTGTTCACCCCCCCTCTTTCCCCCTTCCTCTCTCTCCTCTCCGTTCCCATGACTCACCACCCCTCCTGTCCACTTCCCCGCTCTCTCCTCTCCGGTCCCCTCCTCTCTTCTCCTTCCATCTTCTCCTCTCCTGCTCTCTCCTCTTCTCCACCTTTCCCTCCCCTACTCTATCCCTCCTCTGCCTTCCCCTCATTTCTTCTCTTCTGCCCTCCTTTCTGCTTTCCTCCTTATCCGTATCAGTGCTTCTTTCCTCTCCATTTTTGTTGTTCAGAATGGCCCAGAGAGCCTGACCTCAATGTAAATTGGGGTGTGTATATAAGTGGGGGTGTTGACTTATGGGAGTGAATGAGTGGGGCTGGGGATTTGATCCCTTTCGTGCCTGACTTTTGATCTGTTGAGGAAGCAGTGAACCTGACACAGCCCATGTCAGCCATTAACTGTTCTAACTCAGCAGGCCTTTAAGCTTTGTTTGAGAATAAAGGGGCTTTCCCTTTCTTCAGGATAGCCTGCGGTTCCCCTGCCACATTGGCATGCTCTATACATTTCAAATATCTGCACATGGTAGATCAATTAAGATGAAAGCAGCTAGTTTATAATGAGGCCCTTTTGGCACCATCAGGACAGGCTCGATCAATAATGAAGGCAACAGAGAGTGCAGCAACAATAAAATAATACAAACTGCAGACAAACAAAGGAAATAAATAATGCAGCAAAGTAAATGGCCTCACAATAAGAATAAATGCAAATAAAGCAGCCTGGCTTAGAGGCATATTTAACAGGGAGAAGCCATCATGAGGATAATGATAATTGCTGGATTTTGCTGAATTTACTGCAAGGGTTGGTAACCAGAAGGCAGAGATTTAAAGTGATTGGCAAAAGAACCAGAGGTGGCATGAGGAAAAACTTTTTTACGCAACGAGTGGTTACGATTTGGAGTGCACTGCCTGATAGAGGGGGATGGAAACAGATTCAATAGTAGCCTTCAAAAGGGAATTGAATAAATATTTGAAGAAGAAAATAATTCCCGGGCTTTGTGGAAAGAGTGAGGGAGTGGGATTAACTGGATTGTTCTTCGAAAGAGCAAGTGCAGACTCAATGGGCCAAAGAGCCTCATCCATGCTGCGCTACTCCATAATTCTATGAAATTAGCAGGAAGAGAAAAAAAAGGCAAAAGATTGATTTGCTATCATTTAAATTCAAATTGTGTTTGTGTGATGTTGAGGAACAGTCTATGTTCAAGATACTGGTGCTAGGTTCTGCATTAAAGGGGGCTTAGCAAGCTCACCTCTTTTGGCCCAATGGGTAAATGCCCTTGCACTGAACTACACAGCTGAGGAAGATTACTGGTTTTACTCATCGAGTTAGCCTCCCCTCAGTCAAGAAATAATGAAGATTGCTGCAATTGGCCTCAGTTCTTATGGAGTTTGGAAGGGGAAGAGATCACATGGATTGCCCACCATTGATCGCAATCCCGCTAGAAAGCGAGCATGTGAGTTTGCGCGGGCAAAGGTCAGGTGAAACAGAGGAGGAAACAGGTCCTCCATTAAATGCAGTGAGGATGTAGGGAGGAGGAATAGTGCCCCAGTACCAACTTTGGTGGCAGAAATCATATCGAGAGAGAGAGAGATCTCTAGCGCATGGAAACCTGGCTGTGGGAGAGACGTGAGAGACAGCAGGTTTCTCCTACATCCTGCTGACGTTTGTGGAGGTGTCAGAACATGATGGACAAATGTTCATGGGGATAACATTGTGCTGTGAAGTGTGAGTAACAGGCGGAGGTGACTTGTTCAGTCTTGGATGAAAGGTATCTGTTCCTGATGAGGAAATCCAAATGAACTCACGGGAAGCAAGGGGTGGAGAAATGGAGGGACAGGTCAGAGGTCAGGTTCCGGTGTTTGCTTTGTTGTTCATTAAGATCCATTGGATAGTAACTAACTTAATTACTAATATCTAAGACAACTACATCTTGCGACACAGATGCGGGGAGAGAGTAATGGGAGTGGATGGATTTTAATTGTCAGCAGGTTTCCTGTGGAAAGTAATGGATTTCAGCTAGATTCCCACTTGCCCACAGCAGAATGAGACCACGGTGATTTTAACTTCCAGATGAACTCCTGCCCAGAAGTGTGCAGGGATTATAGGTTAATGTTGGGGGGGGGCCTCGGTTCCATGGAGGTGGGTGGGGGTTCCTCTCAGTATGTGAGGTAGAGGGAGGGGGCATACGGGATAGGAGAAGCTTAAACGTTCCATGTGAGGCTTAAAGAATCACTTATGACTCCACAACGGCAAACCTAAAGCTTAAAATGGCCTCGTCTGGGCTCAATCACATTATTGGATTCCAATAAGAAAAGGACATGCCCCCATCCTGGCCCTTGTTGGCTTCTGCCCTGGCCTTAAAGGATTGAAATTGAAGAATGTTGGATCGAAGCTGGACAGTAGAGGGTATATCTGGTGAATTGTAGGCTGCTGACCAGCCTGGTTCTCTAAGGTTAAAATCAAGCCGCAGTTTATTCTCTAAACTATGTCGGTGCCTGGGAGCTGGGGGCTTGTGGACCCTTTCTAGCCAATGACCCAACTCACCTGCTGCAAAAAGTGGACAACAACCCAAGTCTGAGCCTTTACTGGTAGACTGGCTCTTTAATATTAGGGGCAATGTCTGACTTGAATGCCACACACTTCAACCAATGTCTTCAAACAAATCCTTTCAGCTGGAGAAAAGAAATTCAATCATGGAGCTAAGAAAATGGAATGTGAAGATGGCTCTTCAGAGGTTGGAGGTCAGCTGTGAGGGGAGGCAGAACCTCTCACCTGCTCTTACACCATCTGCTCTGTTGGCTGTATCTCAAATTTTATTTGGCAGGTTGTCGAAAAAGGAGACTTCAGTGAGTCGTTAACAATAATCAAATAGGAGAGAAATGCGAAGAGAATGCAGCTGATTAAAAGTGACAGCTTTTATTATTGATATGGGACTAAGTTTAGAGAAAGTATGTGAAGAACATTCTGGAAAATCAATTTGCACAGGCTTTGAACCATTGACTTTAATAGCCAGCAGACTGGAATCATCTTGTCAAAAATAAGGAAATAAATGAAACTGCTTTTTCTTAAACAGTGCCAATAGTTTAGTTGATAAGCTTCAGGTTCAAGTGGTGCATTTCCATGTAGGGTAGGGGCATGGTTCTACTTTGCCCTCCAGTGTTTGCTGATCTCCACTCCCTCTCCTCTTACTCCTTCCCATTCAGTTCCACATGCCTTGAAATAGTCTCTGCATGTGCCCCTGCCTTAACCCCGCCGTTGGCAATCATGCCTTCAGCACCTAACTCCTGTACTCCAAAATCCTCCCTTAAGCCTCACCACCTATTGGTCTTCATTTAAGACCCTCCCTAAAACCACCCACTTCGCCTAATCCTTTGAATGCTCCTCCTAATGTCTCCTTCTTCGGCCCAGCATTTATTTTATTCTTCATGCTCCTGTGTAGTGCCATCAGACTTTCTTTTTCTTATCTTAAGGGCAATATATAAATGCAAGTTATTGTTCTTGTGTCCACTAAATCGTCCTTGGGGCTCTCTGTTCTACAGAGATAAAGGAACAGGCAATATTTTTGGTCCTGATCACTAACCAGTGACTGCTGTTGGAACGTGCAAACGTGTGAGACTAAGGACCAGACTAGATATTGTTGCCCACTTTCGTGGACCAGGCTCACTCATGAAGGCTGGTGACTTGGGCAAAATAGCAGAGAATTGTGGGTACACAGCCTTTGGACGAGCAGGCGAGAAAACTTGTCATTTGCATACACACACACGGCAGAATTTTACACTCGCCCGACCCGATGTCATCCCGTGCTCGCGTGATATTCCGATTGGCAGGCGCGTGCAGGTGTTGGAGCTGCCCCTGCCATCAATTAAGAGGCCAGTTAAGGCAATTAAAAAGGCAATCGACCAAGGTTTCATGTTGCCGGGGAATGCGCTTTTACCATCGTCTGACACCCCAGCCTCTCCAAGACCGGTTGCACGTGACTGGGTCAGCTCTCCAACTCAAACCTGGTCAGCAGCAGCAGGTTGGGCGGGTGTTCACCCATCCGTGACCTCTCCAATTGGTTATGGCTCATCTTTTCCTGAAACGACAGAGGAGCATTGATTAGTCCACTCTCCACCTGCAGCGCCATTGCAGCCTGGCCAACCCCACCTGAGGAACACCTTGCAGGGCACATCCCAGTCACGGCCCTCGAGCCGCGAGGCACTCAGTCCAAGCAGCCAAGGCTCCTTGGCCAGCTCCAGTGTCATTGACAGTTAACACTCAGACTCTAACACCCCTGAGCTCCATGGGGGGATAGCCAGCCCTTAACACTTCTGCACACTGATCCATGCTAACATGGTACTCACCCTTCCTGAGCACAGCAGGTCATTGAACCTCATGTGGAACTGCACCCATGTGTGCTGCACGACGTCTTGTCTGCTGACCTGCGCTGCCACCTCCTCGTATGCTTTCTTCGTGAGGTGCAGAGGCCTCTCCCTCCCATCTCTGGGGACAAGGATGTCCCTCCTGGCAGCCACCTCCTCCAGGAGCACAGCGAGGCACTCATCTGAAAAGCGGGGGGGCCGAGTGCTCACCTGACCTGCCTTCCCGTTAGGCGTCTCCAGCCGCACTTGATTCCATAACTTTACTGTTGAAAACGCAGAAGATATGTTCTTCTGTGGCAACCTTCAAGCCTGTGCAGTTTTTAAATCAGTCGCCATTGGACCCTGCAGCCGGCAGGCCCCCGCACCCGCCCCCACCGCTTCCTGACCATTGGGGAGCCGCGTTTCATGCTGGATGAGCCTTACTTGGCCCGCCAGGGTGAAATCGTGGTCGTGGGCTGATCACGGGTGGCGGCCCGTTTCCTGGCCAATCCCGGGCCCGCCGATTGTGCCCACCCACTGACCTGCAAATTCTGCCCAAAGAGACAAACACCCAAACACAATCATACAAACACACACACACACACACATAAATACAGGCCAGAATTTTCCCGTTGGCAGGCGGGGACGGGACTTGCACGTAAAATGTGCATTGCATTGCATTGTAAAATGATGCACAGTGACGTCGGGCAAGCGTCCCGACGTTACCACACGCCATCGCGATATTTCATTGGGTGGGCGCTCGATGATATCCGATGCGCGCCCGCCTTTAATTAATGGGCCACTTAAGGCCCTTGAGGCGCCAATCGACGGTGATTTTTCGGTGCCCATGCGATTTTCGGGTCGGAGCACGGGTGCAACGGGCAGGTGGATAGGACACATTTGCATAAACCTCATCCCCGGGCGGGATAAGAGGGCACAGTGGGGTCGCAAGCGTGCTCTGTCAAATATTGATTTTTCAAAGTAACTGATACTTGCCTGTGTAGTCTGCAATACTTCAAAACGCATACCAGCTGCTTTGACTGGACTCACAAACTTCAGGTCAGCACTCTGCAGTGAGTAATCTTTTTTGGGCCTGCAGATTTGAGGAAGCCTTCCCTGAGCCTGGGAATGGGAACTGAACTCTCCATTGGAGGCACCTCCTCTGAGGTGGAAGGGAGGGCTAGAAGGGGGGGAGGCCAGGAGTGCACATTCAGCTTCTGGGGGGGGCTGCCTCTGAGAGGACAGGCGCAGGCACAAGGGGATGCAGGGCCAAGAGGTAGCCCAAGGTGGAAGGGGCCGCAGAAGGCACCACTATCCTGCTGTCAGGGTGTACAGGTGGCAAAGCAACTACCTCAATATGTCTGAGGTGCAGGGCCAAAGGAGGCTCCGTCTCTCAAGGGAGACAGCCAACTATATCTGTCAGATGATTGGGCCTGAGATCTCGGTGAACTATGTGGGTGGACATCCCATGCCTGTGGCTCTAAAGGTCACAGCTGCCCTCAACTCCCATGCCTCTGGCTCCTTCCAGGGGTCGGTGGGTGATTTTTGCGGTGCCTCCCAATCAGCTGTCCAGACTTGTGCCAAGCAGGTTACAGACACTCTGTTCAGACGGGCATTGACCTTCATCCACTACTGTTGGGACCAGGCAAGCCAGACACAGCAAGCCAGAGGCTTTGCAGCGATTGCTGGCTTCCCCTGTGTCCAGGGTGCAATCGACTGCACACATGTGGCCATCAAGGTGCCAGTAGGTGAGCCCAGTGCCTTCGTCAACAGGAAGGGATTCCACTCCATGAACGTGCAGATAGTGTGTGATCACAGGATGCAGATTCTGCAAGTCTGTGCAAGGTACCCAGGCAGCTCCCACGACGCCTACATCCTCAGACACTCCCAGGTGCCGGGGCTCTTCAGTGCTCCAGCCCAGCTTGATGGATGGCTGCTGGGTGACAAGGGCTATCCCCTCAGAAGGTGGCTCATGTTGCCATCCAAGAACAGAAGCTGAGCAGCTGTATAATAGGAGCCACGCCTCCATAAGGGCTGTGGTGGAGAGAGCCAGCAGTCTCCTGAAAATGCGCTTCCAATGCCTGGACCGCTTGGTGGGTGCACTCCAGTACCCTGCAGATCGTTTGTCGCTGATAATGGTTGCATGCTGAGCTCTCCACCCAATCTTGTGCTGGAAAGGGGGGACACTGTGGACGACAAAGATGTAGACGCAGTGGCTGCAGCTGCACACAATGAGTCCAGCAGTGAGTCTGAGGACGAGCACAAACAGGGAAATGCTGAGGGGGTAGACACCAGGGAGTCAGGGACACCCGGGAGGCTTTAATCCAACAAACCTTCAGCGAGCACACCACATATGGACCTCCAGGACAAGCCTGGACTGCAGGCCCCATACTCGATACCTAAATGCAAAATCTGCTTGGATAGGAACATTAACTAAGGGCCTAGTTAATAAAGCTGAATGTCCCACAAATCGCTCATAGCATTATTGGTAACTATCCACCTGCAGAAGAAAAGAGGCACCCTCAGCCATGGTGACATGTCTGAATTTCATATTATAACCAAAGGAACTTAAGAAAACAAAATTACAAAGGTGTTAAAAATCACACCAACTCATAAAGATCTCATTGCGGGCCAACACAAAAGCATCAGAGATAAACCTGTGTTGTGCCTAAGGTGCCTTATGTTTACATTTTCAGGTGCTACGTCTTGGTGCTGCCCCCTCGCTGGGTATGGCATCTGAGATAACCTGCTGACTCTGCTGTCCTGTTGGCCTTGATGACCTTGGCGGCCGTTCTCTGGCGCGTGGAGCCTGTGCTGGCCCCGCCTGCAAGGGAGCTGCCAGTGCCACAGCTGGCATCTCCCCAGTCGTCGCAGCCTCATTGGATGCAATGGTCACTGGCAGAGGGGCGGAGGAGCTGCTGCCCTCATCCGGAGCGCCCTGAGAGGAGCCCGCAGAGACGACAGGCAGCTGTCGCCTCGGACCTCCCTGCTCACCGTGGATGGATGAGCACCGAGCTGGGAAACTTGGTGCCCAGACCATCTCCCATACTGGCACTGACCAGCTGAGGTCAATGCCAGTGTGAGGGCTTGCTGGTCCGCGTGCAGCCTCAGGAATCCCTGATTGGTCTCCTGGAGGAGCCTCTCCACGAGAGTTGCCACTCTCTCCATGGAGGACGCATGATGCTCGGCCATGAGGCTCATTGCATCGGCGATAGTCCATGTATACTCCTCCACCACGGACACCAAGCCAAGCATAGCCTCATGTATCTCCACCAGCTGCTCCTGTAGCATTTGCTGCATGGTGGACGACTCCAGAGGCACATCATCAGCCACTGACTGAGTGTGTGCCTGCTCCCCTGCAGTCCTCTGGCTGCTGGTGCCATGGGCACTCTCTGTCTCTGCCAGCTCCTCCAGCGACTGTGAAGTGCCCTCATCACTGTGCCCCGGGACACTAGCCAATGTTCTAATTCCCACCGAGGTGTTAGTACCTGTGCAGGTGTCTACCTGGCAGAGATGGTGTGATACTGGTGAGTCCGTGACTTCAGGACCCTCAGGTGTGAGAGGGGGTCCTTGCTGCTGCTCCTCCTGGCCCTGCTCTGCTGATGCTGAAAGGAAGAACAAGGACTTTGGATCAGTTAATGTGGGGATAATGTCAATCTGCATCCCTGTCCCTCGGATCATTATGTGCTCATCCTTCCATAAGCAATGGTCAAGCCATGTTGCAAACTTCAATCACTGAACATTCAGCACTGCCATGGCTGTTGGGAGAACAATGGTGACCTCACTGCTGAGCAAACATACCAGCCCGTGGCACCCCAGCCTCACTGACACAGGTGGACCTGGGCGAATGGCGCCTCTCCAAATCTAGGGCCTCCTGCTCGAAGCGGCTGAGAATCGCCAACTGGGCTGGCCCTCCACCAGTTCTCACCCACTCAGCGGCATTGTGTGCATTCTTCTGAAAAGGAGAGAAGAGCATTGATTAGTGCTACTTGTACCTGGATTCTCTTTGCAAACGGCCCACCCCAACCAGAGTGGGACATTGCAGGGCTCCAGTGCCTCCTCACCCTGCTTCTGCCAAATGCTCACACAAAGATGCTAGGCCTGTCCCCACCCCCACTCCCTTGGCCAAATGCTGGCTATGCCACATTAGGCACCACCACGGACTAACCTTCCATAGCAAGGAGGCGTAAGCACGTGGACCGCAGAGGACAGCAGATCGTTTGGTGCCACGTCACCTTGAAGCTCCTCTCCCAGCATGTCATCACCTTGACTTTGACATGTCCTGGAGTTCTAGCACTGCACCTAGGTACAGCTCTTCCAGATTGCCCCCAAAACAGTAATGTGGGTGTCAGTGTACCACATGCTGCAGGTGCAGAACCCATCTCTCCACCACCCTCTCAGGGTGACCTCGGCATGGGCGATATCTACTGGCCCACCCAGCGAAGGACACATGTTGTCAATGATTCAATGCAGTCACTGCACTCAGACTTGGGGGAGGAGAGGCGCCAGGGGGGAAAGCCTAACTGCTGGGTTAAGTGACCAATGCCAACATGATATTCACCCTTCCCAAATGCAACAGGTTGTGGAAGCACTTGTGATACTAGATCCAGGTACGTCGCACCATGTCATGGGAGCTCACGATCTCCGCCACCTCTCCCAGGCACGTTTGGTTATGTGTGGGGGCCTCCTCCTCCTGTCCTGGGGTACGAGCACCTCCTTGAGGAGGGCAGCAAGGCAATCGTCAGAAAAACGAGGAGCACAGTGCCCCCCTGCCCTACCCTCCGGTCTGGCCTGCTCAGCAGCAGTGCTCTGGGTAGCCCTTCCACTAGCCATGATTCATAGCCTTTGAAAGGCTGCAGCAGCTTTTTAAAACAGGCCGGCAAGTTGCTATTGGACACAGCAGTCATTGCAGTCCCGCCACCGCCCGCCCATTCCCGCTGTCCTCAGGAGCCGCGATTCATGCTGGGCAGGCCTTAATTGGCCCGCCTGCGTAAAATGGTGACGCGGGCCCGATTGCGGGCGGCGATCAGGTATGCGCCCGCCTGCTCCCGCACTGCCCACTCGACAGGCAGAAAATTCTGCCCCACAGAGTCAAACACACGGGTGCACAGGCAAACACAGACTCACGCACACGCACACACCTCCAGACACAGACAGACAATCATAAACAAATATAGACAAACATGCGCATAGCTTTAAGTAGGGATAAACAAGCTCTCCGCTAGAGAGCAGCTATTTAGTTAATTAGGCTTCCATTACAAGCCTACCGACTCCCACAGCTACCTCGACTACAGCTCCTCACACCCCGCTTCCTGTGAGGACTCCATCCCATTCTCTCAGTTCCTTCGCCTCCGTCAAAACAGTTCCTCTGACATGTCCTCCTTCTTCCCTAACCGAGGTTTTCCACCCACGGTCGTTGACAGGGCCCTCAACCGTGTCCGGCCCATCTCCCGCGCATCCGCCCTCACGCCTTCTCCTCCCTCCCAGAAACATGATAGGGTCCCCCTTGTCCTCACTTATCACCCCACCAGCCTCCGCATTCAAAGGATCATCCTCCGCCATTTCCGCCAACTCCAGCATGATGCCACCACCAAACACAACTTCCCTTCACCCCCCCGGCGGCATTCCGTAGGGATCGTTCCCTCCGGGACACCCTGGTCCACTCCTCCATCACCCCCTACTCCTCAACCCCCACCTATGGCACCTCCCCATGCCCACACAGAAGATGCAACACCTGCCCCTTCACTTCCTCTCTCCTCACTGTCCAAGGGCCCAAATACTCCTTTCAAGTGAAGCAGCATTTCAGTTGCATTTCCCCTAACTTAGTCTACTGCATTTGTTGCTCCCAATGCGGTCTCCTCTACATTGGAGAGACCAAACGCAAACTGGGCGACCGCTTTGCAGAACACCTGCGGTCTGTCCGCAAGAAAGACCCAAACCTCCCTGTCGCTTGCCATTTTAACACTCCACCCTGTTCTCTTGCCCACATGTCTGTCCTTGGCTTGCTGCATTGTTCCAGTGAAGCCCAACACAAACTGGAGGAACAGCACCTCATCTTCCGACTAGGCACTTTACAGCCTTCCGGGCTGAATATTGAATTCAACAACTTTAGATCTTAAACTCCCTCCCCCCATCCCCACCCCGTTTCTTCCCCCTCCCTTTTGTTTTTTTCAATAATTTATATAGATTTTTCTTTTCCCACCTATTTCCATTATTTTTAAATCTACAACTAATACCTTGTCAGTCTTTCCACCCCACCCCCACTAGAGCTGTACCTTGAGTGTCCTGCCATCCATTCTTAATTAGCACATTTTCTTAGATAATATCACCACCTTCAACACCTCTTTGATCCTTTTGTCTGTGACATCTTTTGATTATCTGCTCCTATCACTGCTTGCTTGTCCCTACAACCACCCCACCCTCAACTCCTCTCCCCCCGCCCCCCACCTTAAACCAGCTTATATTTCACCCCTCTCCTAACTATACTCAGTTGTGTTGAAGGGTCATGTGGACTCGAAATGTTGACTCTTTTCTTCTCCACCGATGCTGCCAGACCTGCTGAGTTTTTCCAGGTAATTCTGTTTTTGTTTTGGATTTCCAGCATCCGCAGTAGTTTTTTGTTTTTAGTTAATTAGATAGTTAGCCTAATCTGGTTTCTAGCAAATCGGAATCATCTAAGTCTCAGCTAGTATAAATTCAGGGCTCTCAGTGCGACTTGCAAAGAGTTTTACAGAGTGAGCATCTGGGAATTTGATGGGTGAGGGAGTTCGGTGAAGAGGGCAAGGAGGTGCACATTTCTTTTTCTAACATTTTCTGTTTTCAGTATTTGGTTTTTACTTCGGTACAGAGGAAGAAGCTTTTTGGTGAGTAGCTGGTAAGTTATTCTACTTATGATACACGTTAAGGTATGGCAGGGCAGCTTGGCCGAGTGTAATATGCATCCTGTGGAATGTGGGAAGTCCTGAATATACCATGTGCACTAGACAAACAAATCTGCAAGAAGTATCACCGGCTGCAGAAGATTGAACTCTGGGTTTCAGAACTTGAGCGGTGGCTGGAGTCACTTTGGTGCATCCGTGAGGCAGAGAACTATGTGATAGCACATTTAGGGAGGTGGTCACACTACAGGTTAGGAGCATGTAGGCAGAGAGGGAATGGGTGATCGCCAGGCATTCTAAGAGAAACAGGCAGGTACTGCAGGAGTCCCCTGAGTCGATCTTGCTCACTAACCGGTTTTCCATTTTGGGTACTGGTGAGGGCGATGGTGCCTCAGATTAGTGCAGCAAGAGCCAAGTCCATCGCAAGTGGCTACAGGACATTCTTCTGGGGGAGGGTGACTAGCCAGAGATCAGAGATCATGATCCACACTGGTACCAGTGACATAGGTAGGAAGAGGGATGAGGTCCTGAAAGCAGATTTAAGGGAGTTAGGAGAGAAATTAAAAAGAAGGACCTCAAAAGCAATAATCTCAGGATTACTCCCAGTGCCACATGCTGGTGAGCATAGGAGTAGGAAGATTGAGTGATTGAACACGTGGCTGGAGAATTGCTGTAGGAGGAAGGGCATCAGATTTACGAGGCTTTAGGACTGGTTCTGGGGCAAGTGAGACCTGTACAAAATGAACTGGTTGCACTTAGCAGGACTGGGACTATCATCCTTGCAGCGAGATTTGCTAATGCTGTTGGTGTGGGCGGGTGGGGTTTAAAGTAGATTGGCAGGGGGATGGGAACCTGAGAGGGAGCTCAGATTGGAGGGAAGCAAAACTGCTAACAGGAAGTAGAAAAGTAGTAAGCAAAATTAGGCAGCAGACAAAACGAAGGCAAGCATCAAATAGGATCAGAATACAGAATAATGTTAAAAAGAAAAAGTTAAGGGCACTCTATCTGAATGTACACAGCATTCCCAATAAGGTAGGTGATTTGAAGGCACAGTAGAAGTAAATAGGTAAGATTTAATTGCCATTATGGAGATGTGGTTACAGGGACCGAGGCTGGAAACTGAATATTCAAGGCTATTCATCTTTTAAGAAGGAAAGGCAAAAAGGAAAAGGAGTTGGGGTGGCACTGTTAATAAGGAACGAGATCAGTATATTAGTGAGAGTGGATCTTAGATTGAAGGATCAAGATGTAGAATCAGTTTGGATGGAGCTAAGAAACAGAAAGTGGCAGCAAACATTGGTAGGAGTTGTTTATAAGCCACCAAACTGTAGTAGTTGGACACAGCATAAATCAGGATATTAGAATTGAATGTAACATGGGAAATACAGTAATAATGGGCAACTTCAATTTACATATAGACTGAGTAAACCTAATTAGTACTAATGCTGTGGGGATGAATCCCTGAAGTGTGTACTGCTTCTGGAGCTGTACTTTGCACAACCAACTCAGGATCGGGCTATTTTAGATTTAGTATTATGTAATGAGAAAGGGCTAATTAATAACCTTGCTGTAAAGGAGTCTTTAGAAAATAGTGACCATAATATGGTAGAATTTTACATTAAGTGTGAAAGTGATATAGTTCATTCTGAAACTTGGGCCTTAAATCTGAACAAAGGAAACAATGAAGATATGAGGGGCAAGTTGGCTATGGTGGATTGGGAAAATACGCTAAAAAATTTGATGGTAGACCAGTAATGGCCAGTATTTAAAGAAGTATTACATGGTCTACAACAAATATATATTCCTCTAAGACACAGAAACCCAACAATAAATCGTGACTAACAAAAGAAGTTAAAGACTGCATTAGATAAAAGGAAGTGGCTTATAAAGTTAGAAAATAAGTGGCAAGACTGAGGATTGGGAGCAATTTGGAATCCAGCAAAGGAAGACCAAAAACTGATAAAGAAAGGGAAAAGAGAATATGAATGCAAGCTAGTGAGAAACATATAAGCGGACTGTAAAAGCTTTTTTAGGTATGTGAAAAGGAAAAGATTAGCAAGGACAGATGTGGCTCCATTATATGCGGAGACAGGAGAATTTATAATGGAGAATAGGGAAATGCTGGAGAAACGAAACAGATACTTTGTGTCTGTCTTCATGGAGAAAGATACAGAAAATCTCCCAGAAATACGAGGAAACCAAGGGGCTTATGAAAATGGGGAACTGAAAGAAATTAGTATTAATAAAGTGGTAGTACTTAAAAAATTAATTGGATTGGAGGTTGATAAACTCCCTGGATCTGATGAGCTATATCCCAGAGTGTTGAAGGAGGTGGCTATTGAGATAGTGGATGCATTGGTGGTTATCTTTCAAAATTCTATAAATTCTGGAAAGGTCCTGCAGACTGGAAAGTAGCAAATGTAATCCCACTATTTAAGAAGGGAGGGAGAGAGAAAACAGAGAACTACAGACTTGTTCATTTGACATCAGTAGTAGAGAAAATGTTAGAATCTATTATAGAGGATAACTAGTCACTTGGAAAATAATGATATGCTTGGACAGAGTCAACATGATTTGTGAAAGGGAAATCATGTTTGACAAACCTGTTGGAGTTTTTTGAGGATGTTACCTGTAGCATAGATAAAGGAGAACCAGTGGATGTGTTGTATTTGGATTTTCAGAGGCTTTTGATAAGGTCCTAAACAGAAGATCAGTAAACAAAATTAGAGCACATGAGATTGGGGGTAATATACTGGTATGGATTGAGAATTGGTTAACAGACAGAAAACATAGAGTAGGAATAAACGGGTCATTCTCAGGATGGCAGGCTGTTACTGCTGGTACCTCAAGGATCAGTGCTGGGGCCACCGCTGTTCACAATCTATATAAATGATTTGGATTTGGGGACCAAATGTAATATTTCCAAATTTGCTGATGACATAAAACTAGGTAGGAATGTAAATTGTGAGGAGGATGCAAGGAGGCTTCAGGAGGACTTGGACAGGCTAAATGAATGGGCAAGAACATGGCAGCTGGAATATAATGTGAATAAGTGTGAAGTTATCCACTTTGGTAGAAAAAACAGAAAGGTAGAATATTTCTTAAATGGTGAGATGTTGGGAAGTGTTGATGTCCAAAGGGACCTTGGTGTCCTTGTACATGAGTCACTAAAATTTAGCATGCAGGTGCAGCAAGCAATTAGAAAGGCAGATGGTATGTTAGCCTTCATCATGAGTACAGCAGTAAAGATATCTTGCTGCAGTTGTATAGAGCCTTGGTGAGACTGCAAATGGAATATTGTGTGTAATTTTGGTCTCCTAACTAAGGAAGGATATACTTGCCATGAAGGGATTGCAGCAGAGGTTCACCAGACAGAGGAAAGATTGAGGAAACTGGGCCTATATTCTCTAGAGTTTTGAAGAATGAGAGGTGATCTTATTGAAACTTACAAAATTCTTACAGGGCCTGATAGGGCACATGTAGACAGGACGTTTCCCTTGGCTGGTGAGTGTAGAACCAGAGGGCACAGCCTCAGAATAAGGGATAGGCCATTTAAGACTGAGATGAGGAGGAATTTCTTCACTCAGAGGGTGGTGAATCTTTAGAATTCTCTACGCCAGAGGGCTGTGGAAGCTCAACCATTAAGGATGTTCAAGACAGAAATCGATAAGATTTCTAGATACTAATGACATCAAGGGATATGGGGATAG
Organism: Cetorhinus maximus; assembly: GCF_964194155.1. NCBI lineage: Eukaryota > Metazoa > Chordata > Chondrichthyes > Lamniformes > Cetorhinidae > Cetorhinus > Cetorhinus maximus. Next base: position 16,047,068 of record NC_135893.1, on the reverse strand, counting down.
AGCAGGAAAGTGGCGTTGAGCTAGACAATCAAGCATGATCTAATTGAATGACAGAGCAGGTTCAATGAGCTAAATGGCCTACTTATGCTTCTATGTTCCTGGACAGTACCTGGGAGACTGGAGGGAAAAACTGTGGAGTCACTTGGGACAGTTAGATGCTGAGACGAGAGAGTGTGCTGGAGGCAAGTTCAATTGAAGCATTCAAGAGGGCATTGGATGATTATTTAAATAGAAACAATGTGTAGGGTTACGGGGAAAAGGCAGGAGATTGGCAGTAAGTTAAAATGCTCAGAGAGCCAATGCAGACACAATGAACCGAATGGTTTCTACACCGTAACAATTCTGTGACTCTGTGATTGTAGATTCTATGGTAAAGAGTTGTACAGACACTGAACAGCTTCCATCATCTGTACATCATTTTGTGCCACGCTTGTGAAGTTAATGATATAATGCAGTACACACGCAAACATAGGGGCGCTAGGCACCAATGGACTCGAGAGACTTGTATACACAGAGACAGACACACATGGATGCACACACATGCCGTGAGTGCTGGGGTAGGATCTTTAAATATTTAAAGTCTGTGACTGTTGTTGGCAGTGAATGGCAATGAATGTGGTTGAATCCTGATTAAAGCGCATGGCTAGTTTAACAAGAAAATTTCTCCTCGGATCAGGATTTCAGTTCCATGTTTTCATCTTCTGTTTTTATCCTAGTGACAAGCAGGCAGATTTGTGCCTCAGTCCCAGCAATGCTCCTTCTGGCTCTAAACCTCCCTCCCGCCCCTGCAATTGTAGACCCACTGTGGAATCTTACTCTGCAGCAGCATGAATTAGAGAATTGGAGCATAGGTTGTCACATACATCTCATGGATCTCCTGATTCTACAATCAGAATCATAGAGTCATAGAGGTCTACAGCACAGAAAAAGGCCCTTTGGCCCATCGAGTCTGCACTGGTCAAACAAATACCTAACTATTCTAATCCCATTTTCCAGCATGAGGCCCATAGCCTTGTATGCCATGGCATCACAAGCGCACATCCAAATACTTCGTAAATGTTATGAGGGTATCTGCCTCTACCACCCTTTCAGGCAGTGAGTTCCAGATTCCCACCACCCACTGGGTGAAAAAAATCTTCCTCAGATCCCTTCTAAACCTCCTGCCCCTTACCTTAAATCTATGCCCCCTGGTTATTGATCCCTCCACCAAGGGGATAAGTTCCTTCCTGTCTACCCTATCTATGCTGCTCATAATTTTATACACCTCAATCATGTCCCCCCTCAATCTCCTCTGCACCAATCACTAAAATTGATGACCAAAAAGCTGGGATTAAACTCAAACTTGGTGCTCTGACTACAGCGCAGGATTCTCTGATCTTTGCTTCCATTCAGCAAGAATGTTACTGGGTAATGTCTTGCAATTTGAAGGCTTTACTTTCAACCAGAACTATTTGATATGGAAAGCTGTTCTCTGTTGCTTTCAATGTAGCTTGGATTCCAGGAGACAGGCAACCTTGAGCTAATTGACTGTTCCAATGCTCTCTGGCCGGCATCTCACCTATTACCGTCTGTGAACCCAAGCTCTCCCAAACCTCTGCACCCTATCCCTTTCACCCATGTAACCTCTAGTCATTGGCTTCCAGTCCACAACGCCTCGATATTAAAATTTGCATATTTATTTTCGGATCCCTCCATGGCCTTGCCCCTCCCTACCTCTGTAACTTCCTCCAGCCCGACAACCCTCCAAAATCTCTGCTCTCCTCCCATTCTGACCTCTTACCCACCCCCAATTTCCTTTGTTGTTCTGTTGACAACACTACCTTCAGCTGTCTAGGCTGTAAATTCTGGAATTTCTTTCCTGATTCTCTTCACTTCGCTACTTCTCTCTTCTCCTTTAAGATGCTTCTTAAAACCAACCTCCATTCATCCTAAGATCTCTTTATGTTTCATTGTCCACTTTTGTCTGATTGTGGCCCTGTGAAGCGCCTTGAAATGTTTAACTACGTTAAAGGTGCAGGTTGTTATTGTCAATCCTTGTGTAGATATTGCTAAACAGAAACAAGGCAGGAGAGCATAGGAAAGAATGAAGTAAGGGAGGGCATTGATAGCAATGGAATAAGTAAAGTTATAGAACAGGAGTCTAAAAAGATAGTTAAACATAAAGCGAGAGGAAATCCTCTTAAAAATGAGTTAAATGAGTTTTTCTCTCCACAGTACAGCAATGCACACAGCATCTGTAATAAAACAGGGGAGCTGGACACAATCAGGCATTGGGAGGAATCAGACATAGTAGGGAATACTGAGAATGGCTGCAGAAAAATTGGGCTGGGAATTAAATGTTGCAGGGTATAATATATTTAGAAAAGATAGAGGTAAAATGAGGAGGTGGAGAAGCTGTACTTATTCAGAATAACATATGGCAATAGAAAAGGTACATGGCTATCAGCAAGACAAAAATAGAACCAGTATGTTAAAAGATAATGAAGGATCCATCATGCTAATAGGCGTAGTCTACAGACCACCTGGTAGGAGATGGAGGAAGAAATATGCAGACTTATTAGGGAGTTGAGTAAAATAATTATGAGGGTTTTCAACTATCCTGATATTAATTGGACAGAAGAAGTAGGTAAAGGATACAAGGGAATGGAGTTCCTATGATGTGTACAGGACTCCTTTCTAACCCAATACCTGTATGTAAAAAAAAATCCAACAAGGGAAAATTTGCTATCAGGTTTATTAATAGGGAATGAACCCGAGCAGATAGAGCAGTAAAAGCAGGGGAACATCTAGGTAATAGCCACTAATATTATACACTTTAAGATGATGATAGAGGACATAAAATCACAAAAAATAAATTAATAAATTGGAGGAAAGCTGATTTTGAGGGGCTGAGGATAGAACTTGGGAAAATAAAATAGGCAGCTATATTGGCAAACAACAATGTCGAACAACAATGGGAAACATTTAAGACAATGCTCAACAGAGTACAGGGAAACATATTCTGCTAAAAGAAAAGAACTAGTGGGACACCATGGAAGAGTAAATACATAAGGGAACAATTGAGAGTGAGGAAAGAGGTATCCGTTAAATATGTAGATAGCAGAGGAGTTCATGATGAGAGTAACGTTTCGAGTGAAGAAGTGTCATATGGACTCGAAATGTTAACTCTGTTTTTCTCTCCACAGCTGCTGTTAGACCTGCAAAGTTTTTCCAGCATTTTCTGTTTTTGTTTCACATTTCCAGCATCCGCAGTATTTTGCTTTTATTTTAGTAATCCAGAGTCCCAGGGTTCAAATCCCTCCACGACAGCTGGTGGAATTTGAATTCAATAAAAATCTGGAATTAAAGTCTAATGGTGACCATGAAACCACTGTTGATTGTTGTAAAAACTCATTTGGTTCACTAATGTCCTTTAGGGAAGGAAATCTGCTGTTCTTACCTGGTCTGACCTACATGTGACTCCAGACCCACAGCAATGTGATTGACTCTTAAATGCCTTCTGAACAAGGGCAATTAGGGTTATGCAATAAATGCTGGCCTAGGCAGCGAAGCCCACATCCCAGGAATGAATAAAAAAAAGTGACTTTGAATGATGAGATGAATAATGCGATAAGTGCATTTCAAATAAAAAAAGGGGTATGTATTGAATAAACTAAACAAACTCTAAAGAGGATGAAACTCTCTGGTCTTGATGGATTGTATCATTGTATTTTAGAAGTATCCAGGGAAGAAATAGCATTAGTGCTCATATTTAATAATTTGTAAGAAAAAGGTGCAGTGCCAGAGCACTGATGGGTAGATAATGTAATTCCTGTATTTAAGAAGGGGGACAGAACATGTCCAGGGAATTATAGACCAGTCAGCTTAACCTCACTGTTAGGAAAAATAATAGATTCCTTACTAAAGGTGAGAATAGAAGAACATCTAGAAATGAGAAATATAAGAATGAATCAATAATAATGGATTTCAAAGGGGAAGGTTTTGCATGACCAATCTTATTGAAATTTTTGAGGAGGTAACAGAGAGAGTAGACAATAGTAATGCAGTAGATGTAATTTAGCTGGATTTCCAAAAGGCCTTTGATAAGGTGTCCCATAATATACTAATGACTAAGGTCAGAGAATGTGGAGCCAGTGAACAAGTGGCAGAATGGATTGCTAATTAGCTTCAAGACAAAGCGGAGAATGAAAATAAAGGATAGTTATTCTGAGTGGCAGAAGGTGAGAAGAAATGTTCCACAAGGATTAGTGCTGAGACCACTGCTGTTCAGAATTTATATTAAATATTTGGAATCAAAAACACAATTTCTAAATTTGTGGATGACACCAAATTGGCAGGGTGGGTGAAATAGTCAATTATAGGAGGACTGCAACAAATTACAGTAGGACATTAATAAACTTGCAGAATGGGCAAATAATTGGCAAATGAAGTTCAACACAGATGAGTGTGAGGTAGTACCTATGGTCAGAAGAATAGGGATTACTTGGAAGGTGCGAGTCTAGGCGGAATAGAGGAACAAAAGGATCTCAAGGTACAAATACATCAATCACTAAAAGTTGCGCCACAGGTTAGCAAGACCTTAAAAAAGCAAACCAAGCACTAGGTTTTATTTCAAGAGGGGTAGAATTGATAAGTAAGGAAATTATGCTAAATCTGTATCAAACTTTGGTTAAACCACACATAGAGTACTGTGTGCAGTTCTGGCCATCATATTATTAAAAGGATATCAAGTCACTGAAGAAGGTACAGAGAAGATTTACAAGAATGATACCAGAAGTGTGGGTATACATATCAGGAAAGGATTGATAGGCTGGGCCTCTTTCCTCTTGAGGAAAGAAGTAGGAGGGTGATCTAATAGAGGTCTTTTAAAATTATGAATGGTTTGATAGAGTGAACACAAGAAAATGTTTCTTTCTTGTGGGGAAAAGCATATCTAGAGGCTATCAATATAAGATAGTCACCAAGAAATCCTATAGGGAATTAGGAAGAAACTTCTTCACGGAAAGAGTGGTAAGAATGTGGAACTTGCTACAACAGGGAATGGAAGCGAATAGTATAGATCTATTTAAGGAAAAACTAGACAAGCATATGAGGGAGAAGGGAATAGATGGTTGCAATGGTAACTTTAGATGAAGAAAAATGTGAGGAGGCTCAAGTGGAGCTAAACACCATAATAGACTGGTCAGGCTGAATGGCCTGTTTTTGTACCATGTATCCTGTGCAATCCTATGTAAGTTGTACTCCCAGCAGAACACTCATGGACCCAGGGTTTCCTCAGCCTGCAATTCTGCCATTGTACATAAAAGATGGGAGTGAAATTCACTCCATAGAGTCATCTACTAGCCAGAGCTTGCAATTACATGATGACCATTGACAATGGAAAATTGAATGAGAAATATATTATAATGGTAAATGCTAACAAAAAATACCTGACCAAAACATTGTGACAAGAAGAAGAAAAGGGGTAATTTTCTCCTTCACAGCTTGGGAAATAATGTAAGGAAGCAGAGCGGAGCACCTCATTGGAGAGCTCGACCAATTTTCACTCCACTTATCCATCTTCAGTGCTGCACTAAGCAATACTTGTACCTTCTGTGTTGTTGGGCAGGGTGGACCAACAAAGGGCTGAGGGGGCCATTGAGCTGGCCCTCTCCAGACGCTCAACACACTACATTTCCCAGCCCTGATACTCAAACTATCAACTGATTCCAGTTCAGTGAACAGGGTACATCTTGTACTCCTTGTTTCTGTAGGAATAAATGGATTATAAAGTAGTTTTGCCACTTTGCAAATTGCTTTGTTATTGTTTCTTAAATTGGTCATTTGATGTGTATATTTTAAGGAATACTAGAATAGACAAAGCTTCCTCACATGCTTTGTTCTAAGTCTTTTGGAGAGCAAAAAGGCATAATTTTCACTCCGGCTTCATATTATTGATGCCATGTGCCTTAAGATTTTGACACTAAAAGCTTTCTGTTGTACTGAGTCTGAAAGAGATATGACAGGGCAATAAAATGTAAAATGAATACCATTTATATGAAATGCCAACATTTGTTTCTTCTGTTACAATTTTCTGTTGTACTTGTAAAGGTGTGTTTACATATAAACTGGCATTATGGACCAGGTAGTGCAGTGGGATAAAACATTGACCTCTCACTCTGGTACCTGAACTCTAATCCAATCCAAACTGACATGAGGGCAATCTTGGATTCTGGAATAATTTGAGTACTCTCAAATTCTTATTGAGCAAGGGACCTAAGCCACAATGCGCTCTAGCAAACAGTTAGGATAGGCACAATGAGCCAAGTGGCCTCTTTTCCATGCTGTAAACATATATGTAGATCTTATTTTGATACTACTAAAGGAAAACAGCACTCTTCTTTCCAAAGGTGTTTTATTAACAATAGCAGATCTCCTGTGAGGTTGCTTGTGATAAATTCAATGGCACGTTTTAAAGGCTGAAATGTTACAGCAAGTAATGCAACATGCATTATTCTGCTAAGGCAAGGTGTGTCTTCAGGACAACACTATCTAATTGTTGTTAGGTAAACTGAAGCTCTGGTCATTCAGAGTTTAATTGTTGTTTGATCACAAACCTGTGCAGAATGAAGTGGAAACATTAGTTTGCAATTTAGAAGAACTCTGTTTTAAGATGCACATCCATTGGCAAGTGTGATTTCTAGAAAGTGAGGTCTGCGCCTGCTAGGTATGTTGTTCTTTGTTAATAAAGATATTGTTACTGTGTCAATAAATATTGAAAAATACAGGGAAAAATAGAATAGAGAATTTGAGTCACTGTACATATGTTAAGGGCAGGTACTGTATAAAGTGAGGTTTACTCTGTTGTAAATGGCCGGGAGTGCTTGATGGTACAATGTGGATGGAGCTTTACTCTTCACTTAATTCTATATATTTGACATGGTCTGCTTGGTTGAGTGATATAGAGGGAACTTCAGTCCAACCCATACTGTGTTTCGACAGTGACTGCCTTTTGGGATAATGTAGAGAAATATGTATTCTTACCTGTGCTGTACCTAACCTGGGAATACATTATATGATAGTATAAGGGCACCTTACCCATACAGTGCCTCACCTGTGAGTGCTTTGATGCTGAAACTGGGTGTCCACATTGGAAATTGTCCCATTCTTCAGCACTAACACCTGTCATCTTGGAAAGGGTTTGATAGGCTAGACGTAATGAAGATGTTTCCACTTGTAAGCAAGACCAAAACTAGGGACCATAAATATAAGATACCGTAGTCATTGTTAAATCCAATAAGGAAATCAAGAGAAACTTTGTTACACAGAGTGGTTGGCATATGGAACTTCCACTGGAAGTAATTGGGGCAAATAGCTTAGATGAATTTAAGGGGGAAATAGGTAAGCACAAGGGTGAAGAGAATAGAAGGATATGTTGATAGGGTTTGGATGAATAGAAGTGTGAGGAGGCTCATGTGGAGCATAAACGTCAGCACAGACTTGTTGGGCCAAATGGCCTGTTTCTGTACTGATAATACTTTGTAAGCTTGAAGAGTATGAGATAAAAGATGGCTCCATGGTGTCAGGATGATTTACTTTTAAACAAAAGAATCAGAATTACAGAGGTCAAGGAGAGGGGGAGGGGGGGAGCATTGATAACTGTAAAACCAGTTATCTCAACAATATTCTGTTAACACCACATGTAAACAGAGAGACACAGATAGTGGGGCCATTTGGCCAGTGCATCCATCTAGAAAGATCCTACACCCTTCCCCCATGGCAGTATCCAGCTGTCTTTCAAGCAACTCAAGGACATTTGTCTCCAGTATTTCATCCACAAGTCCAGTTGAAACCTCCCGATATCAGTCCTGAATTTGCTTTTCGCTATTTTGAATCTATGTCCTGTTTATCACAAGATCATCATGGATATTTTTTTTAAAATGCTCCAAAGGCATTTCTGGAATAAATAATTTGCAATGTTAGGGTAATACAGAAAAAAGTTTCTCTAGAAAATAGAAAGCTGAGGGGTGACCTAAGAGAGGCCTTTAAAATTATGAAACTGTTTAATAGGGTAAAAACAGCAAAGATATTTCCACTTGTTGAGGAGACCAGATCTAGAGATCATAAGGATAAAACAGTCACTAATATATCCAATTGTAAATTCAAGAGAAACTCCTTTACCTAGAGAGTAGTTAGAATGTGGACTCGCTACCACATGGAATAGTTGAAGCAAATAGCATAGATGCATGTAAGCTGGATATACATGAGGGAGAATAGATTGGAAGGATATGAAGATGGGTTTAGTTGAAGTAGGGTGGGCGGAGGCACATGTGGAGCATCAATGCCAGCATGGACCAGATGAGTGAGAGCCTGCGTTTGACCTATAAGTTCTATGTATTCTATGAATCCAGTTCTTAACCTGCTTCCTTTGGGAACTGTTTGAAACTGGTTCATGTCATTTCAATAAAGATCCCTGCAACCAAGCAAGAGAGGAGACTTGCATTTTCTGGGCTGGATTTGAAGTAGACTCTCAGAGTTGAATGAATAAGTGGGCCCATCTGCTACAAGGAAGGGTACCGCATAAAACATTAAATTACCTCTCAGTCTCAGATGTTGGTCCACCCACCTATTATTTTACCAATTTAATAGTGTTTATTATGAGAAAAAAAGTCCTAAATGACCCTTGCTTCCAGCTCCTGCTGTTAGCTTCTTTCTGAGTGATCCCCTGGGATCCAGCCCTAGCTTCCATCAAACATTCATAAATTCAAAATCTTCTGTCTTTTAGTTGAGAAAACCATCTGTTATAATTATGAATGTTAACGTGTAACAAATATGAGGTTTATAAGGTTGTTATGTTTTGGGGCTCTGTCTTTATTTTAGGATAAAATGAAGGGGGTCATGTTACCTGTCCTGACGCCTGGTTGACAACAGGTCTGGATGAGGGGGCTGTTAAAGATTAAAGGGAGGCCCAGGCTGTTTTGCTAGAAAGAAGGTGTAAGGTGTTCACACTTGGAGACAATGGCAGCAGCATCTGCATTTACAGTGGTTAGGCTGCATGTCTCCAAAGTCCCATGAAGGTGTTGAGAATATTGGGTTGTAAACAGCTATGCTTTAAATTGTCCATTTACCTCCAAGATAAAAGAGAGCTGGGTTCTCAAGGACAGCTGGTCAGCATTTCTACCTAGATACATTGCCTATGTGATTCAAATTACCAAGGAGATGGGCTTTGAGAGGAGAAGAGTTTCTAAGATGTCCCTGAAACTCATGACACAGCTAGTCTTCTAAGATCAAGGAGTCAGAGAGCAGCCTAGAGGTTGAAGGTCTCGATGGTTCACCGCGCAGGAACACAGGTGAGAGCACACACTGAGATTGAAATGACCAAATTTGTACAATTCGATTGGAGGTTGGAAGATTTTCCTAGCTTACACTAGAAGGAGAATCACCTCATCATGAAAGACAGCTCGGAGGTTAAAAGTTACAAGCCAGTGTCACGGACAGAATGTACCTGCTCTCTTACTGCCCATATTCAGTATGTTTTGTATGGAAAAGGGTGTGCCTTTTCTTACCTTTGGAATGTGTATTCCACTTAAATTATTCAGCAGCAAACTTTCGTGGGTTTAAAATAAAGGTTATTTATTCACACACTGTTATGATACAGCAGTTTTTAAAGGCTGAGTTATTTAACATCCCAGAGGGAAACTTTAAACAACTGTCATAATCTATATCTTCAAATGGTATGTTCGAGATGCAGCTCTAAATTCAGGAATGACCACCTGTTGTCGAGACAATTTTATATCAAACTAAATGAGACATTTATTAATTTACAACAAATTAAACATATACACATGGCTACAAATTACTACTAGACATTTAACAAATTCCCTAATTAATCTCCACTAAAGGAGCCATAACCAATAGACTTAACCAGATACCAGGTAAAGCATTTTACGGATTGAAAATGAGGTTCCTTTCAATTTGGTTGCTTTGCAGACAGTTGTAGGCTTACAGGCTTTGATCTTACATGCCTCTGCTCTGCACACACAAACTCCCTTCTGTTATACCCAGCACTTATCTTTGAATGTAAATTTTCATCAGTTTTCCTGTGGCCGTTTCATCTGTTTAGCTAGCTTCTCAAATGAAATAAAGAATGCTTCAATGTCTTTTTCCTCAAACTTTGGAGGAGCTTGTACAAATTTAAACATCTCCGCACTGGGTTCTACTCTGGAGATAAGTCGTTCCTCACCTCAGTCTCTTCAACTGCCAACGTTTTCAGTTGGAATTCTCTCTCTTTCTCTTTCCTCCTTCTCTATCTTCACAATTTCTAATTCCCTTTCCTGTTTTCTTTCTTTCTCCTGCCTTTCTACATGTTCCCTTTTAAAAGCCATTTCTCTGTCCTTTGCTTCCAATTCAAGCTTTTTCAGTTCCTTTGTTTGTTCAAATTCAAGCGTCTTCATTTGTAACTGAAGTCTCACTACCTCCAGCTGTGACTCACTAGTGTCAGGTTTCACTTCCACAGATGCTGTGCTATATTTTTAATTATATCTGATTTCCTAGCCCCCGCAGGTAACCACAATTTTAACTTACCTGCCAACCCTGTTAACTTACCCTTGGTTATTTTTTCCAACCCAATCAGAGTTATATATTCTACTCCCAGACAAGTCTTAGCATTTGCCAAAGCAATCTTGTAGTCTCACCACTTCTAAAATACCTCACCAACTCCTGAATTCAAGTGCTTCTCATACTTGTAACCTTAAGATTCACCAATTCCAAACCAATCAAGGAATTGTAGCTTTTATCCCGCCAAGAGCCCACAATTGTTATGACACAGCAGTTTTTAAAGGCTGAGTTATTTAACATCCCAGAGGGAAACTTTAAACAACTGTCGCAACCTATATTTTCAATTGGTATGTTTGAAATGCAGCTCTAAATTCAGGAATGACCACCAGTTCTTAAGAGGTTTTTATGTCAACCTAAATGAGACATCTATTAATTTACAACAAATTAAACATATACACATGGCTACAAATTACTACTATCATAACTTTTAATAAATTCCCAAATCAATCTTCACTAAAGCAACAATAACCAATAGACTTAACCAGACACCTGGCAAAACATTTTAACCTCACGAATTGAAAATGAGGTTCTTTTCAATTTGGTTCCTTTACAGGCCTTGATCTTACATGCCTCTGCACTGCACACACAAACTCCTTTCTGTTATACCCAGCACTTCTCTTTGAACTTAAATTTTCGTTGTATCACCAGGCCCTTGAACCCCATTCATAGTACCAATTTTATTAGTAATATAAATATTGCTTGGTGTCTCCTAGCCAGGTGTAAGATTTCACTCCCACTCTTGAATGCTCTATTCAACAAAATGCAAATGAACCTCTACCTCTCTTTACATCTCAAAATTACTATACATCAAAGCACCCAGACTAGCCGGCTTTAATCCAATTATGATACACACAGACATGCCCACAGACTAAACCCCTATTTAAAAAAATAATTTCCAATAACATTATGTACATTAATAGCTTCATTCCACACACACTTACCCCGAATTAATGCAGCATCATACACTGCGTGTCTCTCTCTCTCTCACACACACACACATACAGAAAATATGGTGCACTTTTATAGATTACAGTTAATTTACATTTTTTGGTCTCAAACATGACAGGCCTGTAGTTTCCTGAATGGTTTTGATGATTTAAAGTTGAAATGAGGGTCTTGTAAAGTGAAGGCAGTTTGTAAAGCAGTTTGTAAGGTTTCTGGTAGTCGAATATCTCAGAGGTTGGTCCTGAAGTGAACTTTGAAACTGGAGCAAGTTCAGTACTTTGGCAGCTTGATGACTTGCAGCTAGTTTCAGAGTCTGGTTCTCAGTTGGCTGACAACTGATGATTCATAAAAGGCAAAGATGGCACAGTCCTTCTATATAGCTGTTGTTTTGTTGGTGTTCTTCTGCAGTCTACCCAGGTCTCTTCTGGATCTTGGAATAATAAAGGATCTCAGTATCAGAAGCCAGTTTCAGTCACATGGGGCAGGATTTTCCCAGATTCGCACTAAGTGCAGTAGCGGGCGGAGATACCCGCTGGCCACGGTGGTGGGTTTTCACACCATATTATCCCAAACCCGCCTCATTATTTATGCACCCCCAGGAAACATGCTGTTTCCATGGTAGGCGGGCTCTCATTCGCCCTCCTGCCATCACCCCGCCGTTGCATCACACCAGCCGCCATGTTTAAAATACAGCAGCCAGCACACCTCTCATTGCTATGAGCTCACCACCGCTGCCTGGGAGACATGGCCAGCAAAGGAAAAAAGAATGCAGCGCCTAGTTTAATGACGAGTCCCTCGAGCAACTACTGGGTGTCGTGGAGGCCTGCCAGGTTGTCCTGTACCCCTGCTCTGGGCGCAGGATGGGCAGCAACATGACCAATCCGGCTTGGGAGGTGGTGGTCAGCGCCAACACCCTTCAGAAGAGGACAGCCACCTTGTGCCACGAGAGGATGAATGACCTCCTCCGTTCTGCTAGGGTAAGTCACTCTTTTCATCACTCTCAACTCCCACACTCACAAACCCAGCACTCATCCACAGGGCCCTCACTGCCAGTTCAAGAGATACCACCATTCACTCTCTCACACACACCTTCATTGTCCTCAGCCTGCCCATGGGACCACTGACCACCCGCATAGGCCAGGCACATCCATCATCTGGCCCAGCAGGCGTCCTGCTTACGCTTTCTCCATCTTTATCTATGCAGCACAAGCTGGCACACAACAAGAGAGAGAGTGCAGACCGGTGGCAGAATGCCCAAAGTCAAAGTCCTCACAGACTTTGAAAACAGAGCCATCCAGCAGCCAGCCGCAAACTGGACTAGTCCTGTTCTGATGGTGAGGTGGGCACTGCTCTACCAAGTGAGGATTCAGCAGTGCAACATCCATCAGACAACCATGCTGTGACTGATGTGTCCTCTTTCACAGGCCACTGCCATGCACTAATTATCTCTCCTTGCTTTCACAGGCACATCTGCCAGACAGCCAACAGAGTCCATGACCCAGGGCCTCCAATCAAGCCCCGAAGAAACCTCCAAAGGGGAATATGAAGGCGCCCTTCTCGAAATTCCATCACAGCGCTCACCCACATCCTCCACCAGAGCAGGGACACACACCTCGGTGGGACCTAGCTCTAGAATAGGCACTGGATCACATACTGGTGAGCACGTTGCACAGCCTGATGCACAGCAGGCAGCGGCAGGGACTCCCCGGGTTCCTGGCATTCGGAGGGCTGCCGGAGTCCAGGAGCCTGTTGAGTCCGAGTCAGGTGACGAGCCTCTGGACTTGGTCATGTCACAGTTGCTGAAGTTGCAAAGGCAAGCTAGGGAACATCAGGAAGGGATGTCCCCTGCACTCCTCAGATTACAAGGCACGATGGAGAAGTCCATCCATCTTCAGGCTGAGGCAATAGCGCTGGCATGCCAACGCACCGAGTTCAACACCGGCAGGATGGCATCCGCCATGGAGACCTTGGTCCAAAATGTCGCTCCTGCATGGCTGCGCGGGCTTAACTCCATCACTGATGCCATAGTTGGCCTCCAACAGTGTGTACATGAGAGGGGTGCCAGACAGCTCGATCTCAATCAAGCTACCCCTTCCCCTCATGGAGTCAGCCAGGGGCCCTCTGACACCCATAGAGAGGAGAATCAGCATGTGCACACCCCAAGGTCATCCACCCAGGTGACTCCGGGTGTGTCCAGCCCATCCGAAACCTCTCTTCCTGTGACCTTTGCAGCTCCAGCTTCACAGGCCAAGGAGGGTGCCACTGCCACACAGCAGGACCCCGAAAGCAGGCTGGGGCCCTCCAGAGGATGCCCGCCAAAGTCATCATAGACAGGGCGTCACAGTCAGCAGGCTGCCTCCACCTCTGCTGTAGATGTCCAGGGAGCACCAAGACATAGCGGCAGGGTTAGGTCTGTTAAGGAAAAGTAGTTGCACAGCCTGGGCACGGGTGTTGGTCACTTGTACATACTGTTCACTATTGTCAATAAACTCCTAAGAATGTCTCCCTTCTGTGGCTCCTTGTTCTGATGAGCAGTGTTCTTGTCACTCGGATGTGAAACCTTTCTGGTACAAGATAAAAGGCAGGTGCCTCAGTCCAGGGCCTCTTCCCTATGCTCTGTGCAGTCTTCAGACCACAGTGATGGATCTCACACTCCCTGGAAACATTACTGATGCCTGCTCCTCGGCGATTCTGGCCATTGCTGCTAGAATGTAGGCTAGTGCCACGTAGTTCTCGCATTCTCTCTGTGTGCTCTCAGGACATTTAAGGTCGGGCTGGCCCCCATCGCAACAGCATCTGCGACCATTGATGTCGTGCACCAGCTCCTGAAGGGTTCAGGTGGTGAAGGCAAACACAGCATCGGATACATCTAAAGTTTCATGGCTGCGTCTCTATGAGATCGGCCCTGATCATGGAGCGCAAGCGAGCTGCCCTTGGCCAGACATGAGTCAGACATTCACAGAGGCTATGTGAAAATTCGTGGAGTGCCCTCACTGCATGTTATCATCATCCTCCTGCGATCGAGCCTCCACCGTATCTCCATGACAGGAGCATTCTCACTGAGGCTTTTGGCGCTGCCATAAGCCAGACTGGAGTCAAACGTTCCCAAGTGCGATGTGAGGATCTATCGGGACACCTCACTGCATGCTGTCATCATCCTCCACAAATCTGGCAGCTATGAGGGCCTCCCGAGCGCACCTGCCTCATCTAGCCAGTGCAAGAACCTCATCCCCGTCATTGTCACCACTGAGGACCTCCTCACCCTCAACCTTGCTGCTGACCACCTCATCCGAGGAGGTCTTCAGTTCCTCCATCTCCTCCTCAGCCAGCTCGTCTCCCTGTTGGAGCACCAGGTTGTAAAGGGGGCAGCAGATGACGATAATGCGCGATACCCTCTGTGGACTATATTGTAGGGCACCGCCAGACCGGTCCAGGCACCAGAACCACATCTTCAGCACCCCGATGGTCCGCTCCACCAAAGTTGCGAGCTGCAACATGAGCTTCATTATACTGTCTCTCTGCTGCAGCCTGAGGCTGCCGCATGGGTGTCATCAGCCATGGCCTCTGCAGGGTAGCCCTTGTCCCCAAGGAGCCATCCCTGCAGCCTCTGTGGACTCTGGAAGACTGCAGGGATCTGCAAGCGACTAAGGGTGTAAGCGTCGTGCACACTCCCTGGAAACCATGCGCACATCTGCATATACCAGCTGCACATTCAGTGAGTGGAAGCCCTTGTGGTTGATGAGGTCCACTGTGTGTAGCAACGGAGACCTGAGCACCACATGGGTGCAGTCAATCGCACCCTGCACCTGTGGGAATTCTGAGGTCTGGGAAAATCCAATGGCCCTTGCATCCTGGCTGTCCCGGTCCCGAGCGAAATGCACAAAGTTGTGCCCTCGAGAAGATGGCATCCGTGACCTCATGGATGTATTTGTGCTTGGCGGCTTGTGATATCCCACAGAGGTCATCTGTGGAGCCCTGAAAGGAGCCACGAGCATGGAAATTGAGCGCCGCAGTCACTTCCACAACCACTGGCAGTGGATGCTCTCCATGTACCTTTGGCACCAAGTCCTGCAGTAAGTGGCATTTATGAGCGACCAGGTCCCTAGACATACGCAGTCTTCGACGACACTGGTTCTCGGTCATCTGCAGGAATGACAGGCGGGGTCTGTAGACCCTCTGTGTCATTAGGCGCCGACCAGCCATGGCTTGCAGTCACTCCTGGGCAGTGTGTGCAGGAGCCCCAGCAGCCCCTTCTTTCTGAGGTTGCTGCTGCTGCTTTTGCATGGCCAGGAGCTTCAGTCACTCTCTCCTCTGTCTTCTTAGCTCTCTGTAGGCCATGAGGCATACAGCTAGGTCACCAGGATCCATGATCCTGACATGGTCCTCCTGCAGCATGAAAGAGAGAGAGAGAGAGCCGTGGTTTGCATGGGTGTACTTAGCATCCTTTCCTGGACCTGTGTGACTGCCCCTTAAAGTCTCCCGGAGAGTGCTGGCCGCCCCTCGGATGGCCACAGATGAATGCACTGCATGGTTGCGCTGTCAACTTGCGACGTGGGGGACACTGGTCCAAACTGGGATGCTGAGATTGCAAGGGGCTGTGAGCGTCTCCAACAGTGATTGCTACATGGCCAGCGTTGGCGAGGAGATTATACAACTTGTGCAGTCCAACTGTTGCACGGTCCAGTAAAGTGGTCGCAGACTGGCAATCTGTGCCGGGGTGGCGGGGGGTAAGGTCTGGAGGGATTGGTGGCACATTGGTGCCTCCGCATTGCTTGCGTGGGCAGGTAGGCTAGGAGCCTGACCCCAATCATATCACTGTGGCTGTGCCTGAACTGTCTCAGTTGCAGAGGGATGGTCAGTTTATACAGGTATCCCTACTGCATGGCCGCCTCCCTCGCCTACCCTGCCCCCCACCTCGATTGCCTGCACGCGGGACCCCCCGGACACCCTTGCCCCAAGTACAATTGCCTCTGTGGCAGGGCAGCAGTTGCACCTGGACCACCCCCCCCCACCGAAAACAGTTGCCTCCAAGGCAGGGCGGCATTTTGCATAGGCCTCCCAGTGCCCCTGAAGCCTGCAAAGCAACAGGCGACCCTGGCGAGCTGTGGAAAACGATGCTGTTCACTCACTTCAGTTCCCCCAAAGTGAAGGCCGCCAAGTGCACGTTGTCTGTGTGCTGTTGTGAAGCACATTGACGTGCTTTCCTGCCAACGTGGATGGATGATCTGGCGGGGATCCAAAGCCTGGCGGGGTGGCCTTTTAATGAGATGCTGATGTATTACAATGAGTTCCCCACCGACCATTGGCAGGAAATGCGGCCTGCCGTTGCCAGGCTGAGCAGGCGATCGCGACCTGCCTTCCTGCCATCGTTAACCAGATCGCGCCATATTATCTGCGCCCACTACCTATCACACCCGCTGCCAGCGGGCACGGAAAATTCCGCTCATGGTCAATGGCCATTGTCCACCCAGAATGGCTTTAAGCTAAAAGACCATTGATATACAATAGGAGGTAGATGGTGGCCTTTCACACTTAACTGGTCTCATCAGCTTTCCTTTGTTGAACTGCAAACCTGGAGATATAGAACCTAGGACTCCATTGCCTCTGTTTTGAATAAGCTTAGAACAATGGCAGGAGCGAATTCCACTAATAACATTCGTCTTGGTACATCAGTTCCAGGGGGTGGTCTGCCCACTCAGGGAGACTTAAAATTCTCTGGAAGCTCGATAGTCTGTTGAATTAGCAAAAGCCATCTTGCCAGCCCCTTTAGCAGCTCATCAATGTCCATTTTAAACAAAATGCAGCTCCAGAAACTCCTATATGAACACAGAGCCCATATTTAAAGTTATGAGTAGACATGCTTTCACTGGGCATGACAGCTGAGAAAGAAACAAAAGTAAACCCTCAGGAGCTAAGAATGGGTTGGGTCCAGGGAAAATTGAATGACAACTTAAGGGACAGTGTAAAGTATACCCGTGAAGTGGGTTTTTCAGTTGTGTTTAAAGATTAAAGGGGAAAGCTCTGTTCTGTTGTTGAAAGTATAAGTTACCTACAAAAATAGTGTTTAGTCAATAATGCTTTTATTCTGGTTATTGTATTTTAAAGGGTTATTGTTAAATATGTAAACATATATAGTCTCCATGACAACTAAGTATGGAGAGAGAGAGTTCTATGTAGAACATCGTGCTGAGTCTGTATTGTACATAGTTAGTATAGTGTTAAATACAAGGTAAAGTTTATCAACAGCCTCCAGCATTATCGGTAAATCCAGAGCCAAGACTACCACATCTAAGACCAACAATGATGATAACAGATGGTGACAGAAGAAAACAGACAAAAGGAGCAACAAGTGAAGAGCCCAGCGACTGGAAGAAGCAGCAAGAGAAATGACTGCAGAATAAGGACAGAGGATGGGAAAAGGTTCAACTAAACTCCATAGGCAACAGTAAAAAGAAGACATGGAAAAAATCCTACATTTACCAGAGTGTTTCGACAACACAGAAGGCCCAGATCAAGCTGTGAAGTGACAGAACTGGTGTCGCAGGTTTACTAGGTACAGAACAGCATCGGGACCAGCGGAGAATACTAGCAAGGAGCAGGTCAGTACCTTACTCTATACCATAGGCAGTAGTGCAAATGACGTAATGGTGCAAAAGGGAATAAACAAAGACATGGTGACATGTGAACAAGTTATCAAAACGTTTGATACTTATTTTAGTCTTCAAAAGAAGACCATTACAGAGAGAGTAAAATTCAATAGGCGCACCCAAAGACCGGGAGAGAGTATAGATTATTAACAAGTTATGTCGATTAACTGAGAATAGCAAATGTGGAGCTGAAAGACGAATTATTTTGGGTTTGCATTGTTGTAGGAGTCTTAGAAGAGACACTATCGGATTTTCTGCAGTCAAGGGAGGATTTAACCCTCTTGAAGGCTGTGCAGTTAACAAGGCAGGCAGAAGGGAGAAAGCAAAACAATATCTTTATTTAAGGTGAAAAAAAATCTCATGGAGCAAAATAGCTGATACAGTTTAGTTTGTAGCACATAGGGCAGAATTTTACGTGTCCCTGGTGGGAGTGTTTCCTGCAGGGGTACACATAAAATGAGGGGGCATGTAAAATAGGGTGGATGCCCATCACACCACCTTCCCGCCCACCCCTGAGCTCACCTCCATAATATGGAGGACAGGTGGCCGCTGAATTCAGCAGCCCGTCAGCCTTATTTAAATGAAAATTAAGGGTCGTATAGGCTTGTTATCAAGCCAATTGACCCTGATAATAGTATTTCCACACAATAAAATGTTTGGTGTGGCAGCAGAGAAGGAGTGGGAAACCTGATTTTTTTTTTACCTCAAGTGCTTAAAGGGCGGGAAGGAAAGGGTGTGGGGGGCTCGCTCTTAAGGGGCTGCCCTTTGCCTATCATGGGGCAGCCCCCTCTTAGATTGAAAACCCCTTCCTTCCTACCCACTCCTTCCCTTAAACCCACCCCCTCCCCCCTGCCCCCCCACTGCCCCTCTTCCGAACCCACCCAAACCCTCCCGGCCCAAGACCCAGACTTACCTGCCCCAGGGATCCAAGGTCTTGGGATCCTTTCTTCTCCAGCAGCCCCGGCAGTGGCCACTGACTCCTTCTTGGTGCTGCCAAGTTGCTGGAGCTGCCGACTAATCAGCGCTTTATGGCTGCGGGGCGGGTTGGCATGGAACGTGAAACTGACGTGGTTTACAAGGAGGGAGGGTGCCCTCTGCCACCACCCCCACTCCCCCTCCCCACCCCAGTGTATTATTCAGCCCAAAGAAGTAGCAGCACACCTAATCCCAAACAGAGAAAAAGTGAAGAAGTCACATTAGCTGCTGTTATTCAGGTTCCTGTTATGGCAGAAAAAAGCTGCATCAGCGTGAAGAATGCCCCACCAAAAATGCAGAGTGCTGTTTTTGCAAAAAAGAGAGGCCATTTATATCAATTAGTTGTAGCAAATGGCTGTTAACAAAACAATTAAAGGAGAAACAGCCAAGATCATGTACCATTCAAGAAGTTGAAGAATTAAAAGAACCAGAAGTACCATCCTTGGGAGAAATTACAGGATCAAATGGGAACTATTGGAACGCAGATATTATGGTTAATGGGCCAAACTCCTTCAAACTTCAAATTAGACACTGGAGCAGAAGTTTCAGTTCTTTCAGACACAGAACAGTGGTTAAAACCAGACTTCCTGTAGCCATAAGACTCTATGGTCCAGGAGGCATTCAATTGAAAGTCAAAGAAAAGTTGATTGCCAAACTCCAGTATAAAGGAAGAGAAATCACAGACACTTTGTACGTGATCCACAATCAAGAAGGTTCACTTACGTTGAAAAGCTTGCACAGATTTACAACTCACCTACAAAGGTGAGGAACTCGGAAGCTCAAAAATCATTGCCAGAAATAAGTTCTACAGGAATGAAAGCTGGATGAAGTGACCAGATGTATAGGAAGAAAAAAGAGTTTGATCCTTTCAGGAGAAAATTGGTATAATTTCAGGGTGGGGCATTTATGTAATATCCATAGGACCAAACTTACCTTTAGCTGCTGCAATTATTTGAAAGTTTACACAAGTTTCTGATGCACATTTGACACTGCAGAAAATATGAAAGCTCTCCTAGCCTAGTTGAAAAGCTTGCACAGATTTATAACTCATCTACAAAGGTGATGAACTCGGAAGCTCAGAAAAATCAACAGAATTCCAAAAACTATTCAGAGGTCCAGGGAAGCTGAAAACAGCTTATTGCATCACATTGAGACCAGATGCAAAACCAGTAGTGCTTGTTTGCCCCAAGGAAGGTTCCACACCCAATTTTACAAAAAGCGAAATAAGAAATTGAGTCAGTGCTGCATCAGGGAGTATTCTCGCCTATGACTAAACCTACAAATTTGTGTCCAGGCATGGTCCCAGTACTGAAACCTAACGGCTCAATACACATCTGTGTTGACCTCAGAGTTAAATAAGGCAGTGGAAAGGGAGACCCACCCAATGGCATGTGTGGAAGAGAGTCTGGCAAAGCTAGCAAAAAGTAACATTTTTACAAAAGCAAATGCATCAGCGACTGGACTCTTTCAAATCCAGAAGGATGGAACACACCAACCAGTATATTATGCAGCTCAGTCATTGACTGAAACGGAACAAAGATACGCTGTAATTGAGAAGGAGACATTGGCAGCCACATGGACCTGTGAGAAGTTCACTGACTATGTCTTAGACCTCCAATTTACCATTGAGACAGACCACAAGCCATTGGTCAGCTTATTAAATACCAAGGAACCAGCAAAGATGCCACCTAGAGACCAGAGATTCCAGCTAAGGCTCATGAGGTTCAATGCCACAACCGAATATGTCCAAGGCAAACAGCAAACAACAGGTGCATTGTCATGCATTTCTGTTAGGAAGCCTGAACAAGAGGAAATAGATTTATGAGGATGTAGAGTCAAACAGCTCACTGACTACAAAATTCCTATCAGCAACCACACAGTGGCTGAACAAAATACAGCAAACGTAGAAAGCAGATGGAAAAGGTGCTAAAATTAGAAAATACTGCAAAAATGGATGGCCAGAATATGCTCCAAACAATCTCGCCTTGAAACAATACTTCGAGCAATGCAGACATCTCAGTATTGTGGTCAACTTGTTAATCTACAAAGAGAGGGTGATCATACCAAGAGTCCTTTGACTTGAGATCCTTCAGAGAATATGCCAGGGGCACGTAGGCATTACAAAGTGTTGTGCTAGGGCATAAAACTCAATTTGGTGGCCAGGGATCTCAGAATCACTAGAGGAGATAATTTTGAGCTTAGTAACCTGTGCAACCCATCACCAAGAGCAAAGAGAACTGTTGATGGTATCTTCATTTCCATCCAGACCATGGGAATGTCTCAGAATGAACCTTTTTGAGCTCAAGGAGAAAACATTCCTCATAGTTGTAGACTATTATTCCAGATGGATTGAGATTAAATGTCTTCATGGTACAACCTCAGAACCAGTCATTAATTCACTGAAAGAAATTGTTGCCACACATGGCATTCCAGATCTTGTCATTTCAGAAAATGGTCCACAGTTTGTGAATGAATGGTTCAAGAAATTTACAGGAGACTATGGATTTGTCCACATAACTAGTTCACCCAGGTACCCACAAGCAAATGGAGGGGCAGAGAGAGGAATAAGAATGGTCAAAGCTTTGTGAAAAAGAATGATGATATCAACTTAACACTGTCATGTTACCATTCCACACTACTTCAGAATGGTTTGGCTCCTTCAGAACTTCTGATGGGAAGAAGACTACGGAGTCAATTTGCTGTCCTTCCACAAATGCTCATGTCGTGTCTAAAAACAACTGATATTGGGAGAAGCAGGATGAGTATCATGAAAATCAGACCAGAAACTCCAATCAACACCTTAGAGTGTAAAAGTTACCAGAACTCCAACCAGGTGAATCACTCTGGATTAGAGATCAGAATAGAGAAGGCCAAGTACTGGAAAAGAGACAAAATCCGAGATCTTATCTTGCTGAGACTGAAAATGGGATAGTGAGAAGAAGTAGAAGCGCTCTTATCTCTACAAGGCGATGACCATCAATGGAATGGACTAATTACCCACATGATCAGGAAGACAACCTGAACAGAGAACCAATAGTCCCTGAGGATTCACATGCTACTCTACAGAGTTCTAAAGAAAACATGGAGAGCTTAAACCCTATGCAACCTCTGAGAGAGATGAGAAAAAGGTCAGGGACATTGGTGAAACCACCACAACGCTTATCTCTGTGAATCAGAGATGAAGGCAGAGTCTTCAGGGGTGATGTAGGATAATGTAAGTAGTATTTATTGAAGGTCAGAGACTTGGGGAGAGATGTAGCATAAAGGATTAACTTTAAATATGTTAATATATAGTCTATATCATCAGTGATGTAAGATCACATGACAGCAGAGCATGGAGAGAGAGAGTTCTATGTAGAGCCACATGCTGAGTCTGTATTGCACATAGTGTAGTGTTTAATAAAAGGTAAAGTTTGCCAACAGCGTCCAGCGTTATCTGTAAATCCAGACCCACAACTACCACATCTAAGCCCACAACAATGATAATAGAGTTGTTACAGTAAAAGGCTTAAAATGTGAAATCTTGTTGTGTCATCCTTTCAGCAATTAACTGGAATTTCAAATTTCTTTTTAAAAATTACTGGTCTCTGCGGGGATTATAACAAATGCTTTAAGCAATTGGAGCAGTTAGAATTTGCACATGCTGTCTTTATCCTTCTCAAACCTCGATGCTGAGAATTTCTGAATTCAATTCTGCCAGTAATTAATCCAATTTTTAAATTCCACTTTACTTCCCTGCACTCCCTGAAGATGTTGATGCTCGTTAGGGCCCCACCGCATTCTCCATTGGCCATTCTTCATGGCGGACCTTAGACTGCAAATTTGACTGAGGATGAGGTCACTGTGGAGCCCAGTTCTACCCTCACACAATAGCCACAAATGTGAACTTTCGAAGCGGGATTGCTGGTCAGCAGGAACCCTCAGGTATCTTATTTTCTTCCCATCCCCTAGTCCAGGGAAGTGAGGACAAATGCACAGCTCATCAGTTTCTCCAGCTTTTGTCAGCTAACTCAGCCATGGCTCAATGGATAGTATTCTTGCTTCTGAGCCAGCATATCACAGGTTCAAGCCCCACTCCAGAGATTTCATAATGCAGGCTGACCCCCCCAAGCATAGTAAGTAGGGAATGCTGTGCTGTCAGAGATGCAGGCCATTATCACGTTGCTTTGTATGTGACCTTGTGGGCAAAATAGCTGCCACATTTCCTACATTACAGAGGTGACTACACTTTGTAAAGTACTTAATGAGGACACCCCGAGGATGTGAAAGATGCTATATAAATGAACGTTATTCCTTTACAGACCGGGAATTGAACCATGGACCTTCCTGATCTGTATGACCTGCCAAGCAGTACACTCAGCCAACAGGGAGCCTAATCATATCTTGACAGCTCCTTCAGAACATTGAAGTTTAAGTAACATCTGCATACAATGCTAATAATTGAATGGTGCGATAGTGAATCTCTCCCTGTAATTGGCAAGATGTTGGGGAGGGGAAGGGTGGATGCTGGGTGAGATATGTCAGCTCAGTTCTTCATCACCCCAGCTTGTCCCAAGGCAAGTGTCATGATGATGAAACAGTAGTTGCCAACGTGCAGATGATGTAGCACAGGGCTGTCATCCCTGACGGGCATTGATACACACGCACAGACAGCTCTCTGTGTAGATGGGCACTCATGCACTAGCAGTGCTCAATCACTAAAAGATTCTCAATCATCTTCCTGAGCTCAGTTTGCCCCTCAATTACTGTTTAACCTTGGTTGCAATCCTTTAAGATTCAGTGTCCGCAAGCCAGAACAGCACTAATAAATGTTTTCTTTTCTGGATTATGCCTTTAAGTATGGAAGAGCCATCTTATATTAAATGTCTTTTTGTAGTGATATTTTTGGGCCAGGTATCTTAATATTTCTCCCTTACTGAATGTGAATTTCCTTTGAACCAGGAGTAAATGGGGACTAAAACTGGTTTCTCCTGCCAAGGTAAGAAAGACACTTCATTTTCCGGACGGAGGATACCCCCCACAAGCACCTGCCCCTCCTGACCCCAGTGACTTGACTGGTATGTGCACTACGTATTGCACTGCTGAGTCATACAGACCAAGGAAGTCCCAGTTCTCCCTGAGAACTAACCTCACCTCCCAGAAGCTGGTCTTCAGTGTTGAGGTGTGGGAGTCAGTAAATTGGATAAGGTTGGCTTTGATTTTAATTGCTGTGCACTGTAAAAGGTCATAAATATATGTGAAAATTTTAGTTAGAAGTTATTTATATTGATTGCAATTTTGGTGGATTAGTGGCACTTAGTTGATGTTTCTCATGATAGTCAGTAATTCAGAAACCTCACAAATGTAGTTTTTATTTAAACATACTTGTCCTTAAATATTTCTATTGTTTTGGTTTTTAATTTATAAATTGTTATTAATCTCAATATATTATGTCAAAATATTCAAATATTTTATTTGGGGCTTGGTGATACTTCAACTAAGCTATATGTAATAACATTCACAAACAGTGGGCAAATATCACATGATCAAATGTGATGAACCCTCATGAATGGTATGAGGTGGTTGAATGTCATGTGATCCAATGTCACATGATCAAATCTCCAGGAATACATCAAACCATAGTTAGCAACCATAACAACTGGGGATGCACTAAATGCTGAACTTCCCAGACACCCACATCCCAACCGTGATTTATTTTTTAAATAAAGGGTGATGGTCAAATATCCAACGAATGAAAGAACAGAAGAACAGTTATGTGAATAAAATTACTTTGCAAAATTGTTATTTACTTAACAGCTTTTGCACTGTACTAGGAGAATGCTCAGCCATTTTATATTTCTCGTCAATTTTCTCTGGGCAAATTGGAGGTAGTGGATCTAATTATGGGTAGTTTTGATGTATATCCCAACTGCCAAGTGAAGGGCTGCTTGGCCAATTGATTCAAATCATTTTGTGTCAATAATCCATTTGATTTTGTGCTGACAAACCCTTGAAGCGCCAAAATCTGTACTGGAGATAAGCACCAAATTAGACTACGTGGGAGAAATCAAGAAGTAGTAGCCAAGAGATTGTGTCTTAAAAATTTCTAAATGATAAGACTGTTGAGAGGGATACAGTTATCTCAGAGGATATTTTGCAATAGCTTGTTTTAAATCCCGAAAGGAAAAAACACATTTATACAGCGCCTATCTTGACCTCAGGACCCTTGAAATCCAATGAAGTACTTTTGAAGTGTATTTGCTGTTGTAATCTGGGGGGGAGGGCTTAATGGATCAAGTAGCCTTCTCTCATTTCATTCTTATGTACTGGCTCAGCTCTTTACAACTGATAAGCTGCTTGTGAACAAAATGCAGAGACCTAGAACTGGAATGTCACAGTGGTAGAGAGCTGACTGCTGTCCTGAGCTAGATTATTTAGGCTGCACACGCAGATGTTCTGCAGTGTTTCTGACCTTTGTGTCATCCTTGACTTGAGAGTGCTTGATGTTGTCACTACGAGAAAAGTGGAATTAAAAGTTGCGTTTCCGAGAGATTCATCCATCACCCTTAATGGTGTACATGTGCATTCTCACCAGCTTTATCATCAGGCTCTAAGCTACAGCACATCCTCTAGCTATTAGACCAGGTATGGATGATGTAACTCGCAGAGCAATAAGACAAATTCTTGTCCTCCACCACCCCTCCCACCCCCCACCCTGCCTTACGGGTTGTGCTACAGGGTGAACTCAACCTTAAACAAAAGTAGAATTAAGCTGAGTGAAATTGAAGGTCCAAGGAATTGAGGTGCACTTGAGAATGGACACAATCCCATGACGTTAAAAATGGGTTCTTCTGGACGTTGGATTCAAGCAAGTTAACCTCTGGGTTGCAACTGGCTACAGAAGGTCTCCCCACTTCCCTCCCCTACCAATCACTCTTCGTACAACCCTGCCCTATAGGACATCCATGAATATGGGTGAAAAGAAGCTCAAAACTAAAGGGATTTGCGACATGATCCACAACCCCAATCAAGAATAAAATCAATTTGGGCATGAATAAAAAAACCTTAGCAGACTTAAGCTGTCCAACATCCATGAGGGCACAGCTACGTTTCTGCTCAAGGAATCCATGCCATTATCCATGTTCATAGGCCCCTTGTGGAAGTTTGCTAATTAACTGAACACTCACAATGGCTCAGTATAACTATCCATGTCATTATCTAAGTTGTCATTTTTGTTTTTTCTACCCGGGAGACCAATTCTGTGAACAGCTTTGTAAGGAAACAAGAGCTTGCTGGCTCCTTCTGTGCAATCCCTGCAACTCCCGCTCAATAGCTAAGAAAACCCAGCCGTACCCTTTCAGTCATCATTAAAATCAAAGAAAACCATCAATTTGTGAAAGGTTAAGGCTGACTAAAAATGCAAAGCTTATTTGTAGAGCGTAAATTAGAGAACCCAGAGCACTCTGATAGAAAAGTACACAGTAAAGAGTGGAGCAGCAGTCATTTCTAATAAGTGGGCCTGCTCTTTAAACTACTGGATATCAATTCCACTTTAATATTGTCTGATGACTAAAATAAACCTCACATGGGAATTCTCCCAGAAGAAAGTTCTAGGGGAATAAAAAGAGAACATGAGCCCATAATCCAATCTGACACTGCTGTGCTGCACAGTCAGAGATGCCATCTTTCAGATGAGACATTGAATCAAGGCCCCATCTGCCCCCTCAGGTGGATGTAAAAGATCCCATGGCATTCTTTGAAGAAGGGAGGGGAGTTCCCTTCCGTGTTCTGGCCTACATCACTAAAACAGACTATCTAGTCATTATCACGTTGTTGCTTGTAGGATCTTGCTATGTGCAAATTGGCTGCTTCGATTCCTACATTGCAAAAGCTTCGGAAGTACGACATTGGCTGAAAAGCACTAGAATATCTTAAGGGCATGAATGAAGATATATGAATACAAGCATGTCTCTCTGTCTTTCTTCCTCTCCACTTGCCTGTAGTGAAGGCTTAAATAAAGTTAATCTTAAACTACTCTGATGATTATGTAAAGGCACAACCTCGATTATTGAGCCATACTGCTGGGAAGTTGCCAGATTTCATCTCTGGCTTGTGCTGAGTTAACTAATCACCATTAAGGCACTGGTGGGGGTGCTAGATAGCCTTGGAAGGAGAAATCAGTCTGGATTCCTCTGCTTGGATCAGGATGAGTAATATTGGCCAGGGTCCCCAGTTAAGGCCATGTTAGATAACGTGTGTGTGTGTGCACGTGTGTGTGCATGTATATGTGTGCACACGCATGTGTATGCACATGTCCAAGTACGCATGTCTTTGTGTTTGTATGTGTGCGTGCATGTCTTTGCGTTTGTGCATTTGTATGTACGTGCGCATATCTCTGTTTGTGGGTGCGCATCTCAGTGTGTTTATGGGCAGAATCTTCTGCCTGTCAGGCGGGCCAGTCGGGAGTGGGCGTGGAGCCGATCGCCGCCCGCAATTGGCTGTGTGCCGCCATTTTTCGTGGGCGGGCCAATTAAGGGTCTGCGCACGAAAGGGCACAGAAATCTCCCTGAGACACGGAGCTGCCTCAGGGAGATTACGTTCAATTTGAAAGTTCAAAATAAAGAAAAATTAAAATTACTTGTCACACGAGCTGGGACATGTTTATGAAATGTGTGAAAAAGATTTATTAATTTAATAAAACCTTCATGAAACCGCATCCCGCCCGTGGATGAGGTTTCATGAAAAATGCGAAGGCCGCTTGGGCTCTTCACCTGCCCGCCAACCTTAAGGTTGGGCGAGCAGCCCTGTCAATTACTTTAATTGGTGTATTGATGGCCTTAACAGGCCTTTGACAGTTCGGCGGGCACGCAACCACCTCCAATGTGTGTCCGCCGAATGGAAGATTGGAATGACGCGCGGTGACATCAGGACACATGCCTAACGTCACCATGCATCATTTTACATGTTGGCATGCGGGGCCTGCGCCCCGCACGCCGAAGAGAAAATTCTCCACTATGTGTATTTGTGTGTGCCCATGTCAGTATTTATGCATGTGTGTGCACACGTGTGTGTAGGTATGGATGGGATTGAGCCCCCAGTTGAATAACCTGCCAGTTTCCCATTATCTAGCTTTGAGGCAGTCAAGCTCCAGCCTGTGTGCCAGATGCAGTCCACAGAACTTGACTCCCCAGGCTTGTTCACTCTGTTGCAGCTCATGCCTGAAATGGAGCAACAAACAATCCGTAAAACTACAGCGAAAGAGTTTGTCGCTTAGTTTTGGGGAGATGGGTGGAATGTATGGAACCATAGAGCTCCACAACACAGCAACATTGCACTGATCCCATTGTGTCTGTGACAGCCCTTCCCTCAATTTCAATGTTTTGTATTCCTGTTCTGAATATGTAGCCCTTTGGTTAGGAATTTCTGGTGTACAAGTCCAAATATTTGAACCCCATAAATGAAGAGTGGTTCCTGGGGCAGCAGACATTCTTAAACCTCAAACCCAGCTTTTAATCCAGTCCCTCAAGACAGTTTAGACCAAAGTGTATCAAATCTGTAAAACTGGAGATCATCTTTAATCAGTATCCTCAGGAGAAGAGGAGACAAAGCTGCAATGCAAGAAGGGAGAAGGTGATGAAAAGAAAAGCAGAATGCGAAGTCTGAGTGGGGCATTAGGTGTATCATTCAGTTGTATTGTGCTGTAGCTGTGGATCACCAACCATTAGTGATATTGAGCAACTGATTAGTGAAAGTAAAAACCATGGGTGTCTGTTCTATATCCGCCTCATCTCTGGGCTGATCGATTCGATTTTGATACTGTTGTTGCGTGAGGTAAGTATTGATTAGACCTGGGCCCTCACAACCGAGGCCTCTTAAAGGATGATGGTGCCATTAAAATGACATCAAAGTGTCATGTGTTTCAGATCATCAGCTGACTTTGTTTGTGATAAATTTTTTGAAAAGTGCTTTAAGATGTTGTCCTAATCGCAGATCATAGTTTTTCACATTGATTTTCTCTTTTCCCCTTTCCCTTCTTAATGCAGTGCTCCCATGGGAATTGTAAATACCTACATAAGTGAAGGAGCCCTTTCCAATGTTATTTTGTTGGGGCAGAAAATCAATGGTTCTAATGCTGGATTCAGTCATGCTCTGTGCTTCACTCCATGCTGGACACCAACCTATATCTACAGAGAGAAACACTCTTTTTGTACCAATTAAAAATTCATACTATTTTGTGATACCTCCCCCTCCAAATTGGACATTGGAATATTTTCCATCTTTGTGTCCAGTGTGATTCAGCACAAGATCAGGTATAACCTTACTTAAGAGAAAAGCACTTCCTTCACCACCTCATCAACTACTCTCAGATCAGGTGGTTTGGGTCGCCAATTCCCTCAATCTGCTTCACCAATCTCAGAAGAGCACACAAGAACACCATTCTGGCATTTTTTCGACTGGTCATTCTGTGGTCTGAGTGAAATTGTTAGTTGTATGGCATAGGTAATGGCCCATGCCTGCAAGCAACTTGAGACTGTTCAGGTTTATTTTGCATAGGATCCTTACAGCTAAGGTTGCCAACTCTGGTTGCACATATTCCTCCTGGAGGTTTCCTTCCGCCTCCAAATGCCCTGCCTGCATGGTTGAACAACTCTTTTTGCCCCATCTCTAATCAAAAACTGTTAATTTTGCTCAAAGAAAATGGAAAAATACACAGATTAATGCTTTAAAGATTTATGTCCCAGCTTGCTCTCAGCTGTATCTGAAGATTAATCTTTTAACACCTAGGGACTCCAGGAATAATCCTGGGGGGGTTAGCGACTACTTACAGCCAACAGGCAGAGAAGGCTTTCAACCTGTTGGGCTGAGATGGATTTAAACAAAGTCCTAAAGGTGAAAGCTTAGTGTTTGAAATCCATGGCACCTCCTAATCCTCCAGAATTAATTAATAGGTGTCACACGGCCCTTCAACTGAGCTTGTCAGTCTAGTACCTCTCAAGGGCCACTTCTGTGCTGCTGGCTAATGTCCATTATTAAGGGGATTAAGTGTGCACTACATTGGATTGTGCTGTTTAACCTGCATTGGCTCCCAGTCCAGCTATGTCTCAAATTCAAAATTCTCACCCTTGACTTCAAATCCCTCTACGTCCACCCGATCTCTATAAACTCTTCCAACCCGACAACCCTCTTGAGATCTCTGCATTCCTCAAATTCTGGCCCCTTGCGTATCCCTGATTTTCATCATCTCAGCCTGAAGCTCTGGAATTCCTTCCCTAAACTTCTCTACCTCTCTCTGCTCCTTTTGGCCATTATTTAAAACCTAGCACTTTGACCAAACATTTGGCCACCTGTCCCAATATCTCTTTATGTGGCTTGGTGTCAAATTTTGTCTGGTTTATACTTCTACAAGGCACCTTGGGACATTATACTATGTTTAAAGTGCTATATAAATGCAAGTCATTGTTGTTGCCTGAACTCACAAAGAACCCTCACAGCCAGCAGCTAAAGAAGACTCTCATTCTTTCAAAGCTGTCAGTTGTAGAACTGAAAGTGAGTTCGTTCTACCCTGAAGCTTCTGGCAGGACATGCAACTCGTATTGAAGGTCACTCTGAGTGGGCGAATCTAAAAGGAGATGCTGTGAAAGTGAGATGGGTAAACAAGACGGGTTATAAATCTAAATGCATGAATTTTTCATAGTACAAAAGGCCGTTACCAACCACAAGCTTTTCAAATGGGAGTCTGGTGATTGAGTTGCGAGGAGGCAGCATTGGACTCACAGCAGGAATTTGTGTCAAATCTATTCCTTGATGGTTTCAGCATTGGGCTGCGCAGGCTGAGGCATTAATGGGTGGTGTTTGGGAGACGGTTTTGTTTCATGTTTTATGTATCTTTGTTCAATTCACAGCCAATTATCATATCAAGCTTTGAGATTAGAGTCTGCCATTCTTTTGCATTTGATTGTCTTCTATGTACAGAGGGGCTGGGAACTGTTGATGGTTGATTGGCAAAGTGTATTATTTTTGCTTTGGTGTCTAAGAAGTTGTCATTATGGAATATCTGGCCATTGTACACCAAGGCGGGATTTATAAAGGAGCCTTCAATACAACATTTACGAGCTCCAAGTTATAAACTTTGTTTTGCAAATTAAGGTCAACTTTCCAAATACCCTGGGATGAAAGATGGTGACGACCAGGCCACAAAGGAGGGTACTTGACTGGGATTATTCATAGATCTTGCTCTGTGAATGATAAGACTTTGAAATGCTAGCTTTTAAATGCTTTCATGCCTCATCGATTGGGTAAATCACCCATGAAAGCAGTAGAGGATATTCAGCAGGTAGCAGCAAGCGTCTGCATTTATTTCACATGTATGTGCTCCATAGACATCAGTGAAAGAAAAGGTCTTTGTCACCAGAGATAGTGGAACTTTTTAAATGCTTACTTATTTATTTTCCTCCAATTTTTTTCATAGCAACATAGGAACAGCAGTAGGCTATTCAAACTCTTATGTCTATGCCACAATTCAATATTTCATTTATTGGATGTGGACATTGCTGGCAAGGCCAGTATTTTTGCCCAGCCCTAATTACCCTGGTGATGGAGAAGTGATGGTGAGCTCCCTCTATGAACACAGCAGACTGTATGGTGAAGGACTTCTAAGGTGCTGTTAGGAAGGGAGTTCCAGAATTTTGACCCATAGATGGGGAAGAAACAGCGATATATTTCTAAGTCAGGATGGTACATGACTTGGAAGGGAACTTGCAGATGGTGGCATTCCCATGCACTTGCTGCCCTTGCTGTTCTAGGTGGGTGAGGCTGTGGGTTTGGGAGGTAATGTTGAAAAAGTCTTAACGAGTTGTCGCAGTTGATCTTGTAGATGGTACACACTGCTGCCACAATGCACCAGTGGTGGAGGGAGTAAATGTTTAAGGTGGTGGATGGGGCACCAATCAAGAGGGCTGCTTTGTCCTTCATGGTTTTGAGCTTTATGTGTGTTGTTGGAGCTGCACGCATCCAGGAAAGTGGAGAGTATTCCATCACACCCCTGACTTGTGCCTTGTAGATGGTGGGCAAGCTTTGGGGAGTCAGAATTCCCAGCCTATTAGCTGGGCTTGTAGCCATAGTGTTTATGTAGCTCATCCAGTTAGGTTTCTGATCAATTTTAACCCAGAATGTTGGTAGTGGAGGATTCAGTGATGATAGTGCCATGAGTGTCAAGTGGAGGTGGTTAGATTCTCTTGTTGAAGATGGTAATTGCCTGGCGCTTGAGTGACATGAATTTTACATGTCACTTATCAGTCCTAGCCTGAGTGTTGTCCAGATCTTACTGCAAGGGGGTATAACAACTTCATTATCTGGGGAGTTGTGAATGGAACTGAATACTGTTGAATCATCAGCAAACATTCCCACTTCTGACCTTATGTTGGAAGGAAGATTTATTCTGAGACAGCTGTAGAAGGTTGGGCCTTGGGCACCTTCCTGAGAAACTCCTGCGGCACTGTCCTGACTGAGATGATTGGTTTCCAGCATCCACAACCATTTTCCTTTTTGCTAGGTATGACTCCAGCTAGTGGAGAGTTTTACCCCTGATTCCTATTGACTTCACTTTTGCTCGGACTCCTTGATACCTCATGAAGTTAAGTGCTGCCTTGAGTCAAGGGAAGTCACTGTCTGTTGCAAATGGAGTTCTAGGTTTTTGACCCAGCGACAGTGAAGGAGTTGCACTATAGTTCCAAGTCAGGATGGCTTGTGGCTTGGAGGGGAACTTGCAGGTGATGGTGTCCCTATGTATCTGCTGCCCTTGTCCTTTTAGGTGGTAGGTGTTTGGAAGGCGCTGTGGAAGGAGGCTTGGTGAGTTGTTTCAGTGCATTTTGTAGATGGTACACAGTGTTTATGTAGCTAGTCCAGTTAGGTTTCTGAACAACCCAGTACTCTAATTGTTACAGAGAATGACTTCTCTTGACTCAAGGCAGCATTTAACTTCATTAGGGAGTAAATGTTTAAGTTGATAGATAGGAAACCCACTGGATGGTGTCGAGTTTCTTGAGTGTTGTTAGAGCTGCACTCATCCAGGCAAGTGGAGAGTATTCACCACACTCCTCACTTCTGCCTTTTAGATGGTGGACAGGCTTTAGGAAGTTAGGAGCTGAGTTACTTGCCACACAATTCCCAGTTTCCCACCTGCTCCAGCAGCCACAGTATTTATACTGTGATCGAGTTGAGTTTCTGATCAATGGTAACCCCAGGATGTTGATGGTGAGAGATTCAGCAATGGTAATGCTATTGAATATCAAGTGGAGATGGTTAGATTCTCTCTTGTTGGAGATGGTCATTTACTGGCACTTGGCAGGTGCAAATGTTACTTCAGGATCTGATGGAACCCATACTACACTGGGTAAGCAGGTTAATGATGAGTAAGTTCTGCTTGATAGTATTGTCAACAACACCTCCCATCACTTTGCTGATGATTGAGAGTAGACTGTTAGGGTGATAATTGACTGGATTTAACGTGCCTTGCTTTTTGTGGACTGGACGTACCTGAGTAATCTTCCATTTTGTTGGGAAGATGTCAGTGTTATAGCTGCAATGGAACAGCCTGGCTAGGGATACAGCTAGTTTTGGAGCACAAGTCTTCAGTACTTCTACTGGATGTTATCAGGGCCCATAGCCTTTGTAGTATCCAGATCGTTCAGTTGTTTCTTGATACCACGTGGAATGAATTGAACTAGCTGAAGACTGGCATCTGTGATGCTGGGGATCTCAGGAAGAGGACAAGATGGATCACCCACTCAGTACTTCTGGCTGAAGATGGTTGCACTGTTTCAGTCTTGTCTTTTGCACTGATGTGCTCCACTATTATTGAGGATGAGGATATTTGTGGAGCCTCCAGTTTGCTGTTCAAATGTCCGCCACTGTTCATGACCGGATATGACAGGACAGCAGAATTTTGATCTGATGGTTAAGGGATCACTTAGCTGTCTATCACATGCTGCTTCAGTTGTTTCACATGCATGTGGCCCTGTGTTGTAGTGTCACCAAATTGGCACCTCATTTTTAAGTATGCCTAGTGCTGTTCCTGGCATACTATCCTGCACTTCTCATTGACCCACTGTTAGTTCCCTGACTTGATGGCAGTGGTAGAGTGAGGGATATACTGGGTCACGATGTTACAGGTTGTGGTAGAGTATAATTCTGCTGCTGGTGATGGACCAGTGCCACATGGAGGCCTAGTCTGTTTGAATCTATCCTATTTAGCATGGTGCTGGTATCACACAACACGATGGAGGGTGTGAAGACAGGACTTGGCCTCTGCAAGGACTGTGCAGTGGTCACCCCTACCTGTACTGTCATGGACAAATGCATCTGCAATAGGTAATTGGTGAGGACAAGATCAAGAAGGTTTGTCTCTGATTTGGGACTTCCGCCTCCAGTGTCCTTGATCTTGGGGAAGGCCTGCCGCTGTCCAGTTAAGTATTTGCCAGGCCTTCCCTAGAAGAAGTGATGCAGGGCTCTCGCTGGCTCTCCAACCAGTGGACAAGACCCCCATTGCCTCCATTAAATACTGCCCAGTATTCTCCTATCAATTCTACTGAAATCCCTCATAATTTTGAAGACCTCCATTACATATCTCCACAACCTTCTCTGTTCTGAGGAGAAGAGTCCCAACGTCTCTAGTCCCTCTGCATAACTGAAGTCCCTCATTCCTGGTATCATTCTAGTAAATCAATTCTGTACAAAAACTAAAAGTAGTGATAACAGATTACTATGCCTGCTATTTTAATAGAGGTTTAAATGCAGCTAAAATAAACAGGATAGCCCAGTAACTTAAATAGCAGAGAAAAGCAACTCATAGATTCCTGATTCAGTTGCAAGCAAGGCAGGAGATAAAGGTTGCCTATGAGAGCATCGTATAATATAAGATGAGCCACAACAGTTCCATGCTTCCCCCCACCCCCCGCCCGCCACCTCCTCATCAACGTGCTTGCCTCTTGGCAACATCGTCCAGACATGGCTTCCACATGCACGCTGATGACATCCAATTCTACTCCTCCATCACCTTTGCCTCAGTCTCTCTATTGCCAATGAGTTGTCAGTTTTGCTTCTCTGTCATCCAATTTTGTATGATCAACAATTTCCTCCAGCTGAAACCAAAGGGAAGACCAAAACGATCGTGTATGCTACCAAGTACTGCCACTTAGGGGCGCAACCTACTAGAACATAGAACATAGGAGTGTTAGGAAATAGAGGTAGTTTAAGTTATATTGGTATTTGTGGGTGTCAGGAATGAGTTTTAGCTTTGAAGTTTAAGTTTGATTTGTATTTCTGTATCTGTGTGTTACGAGAGGTCAAATGGAGTTTTAGTTTCACTTTAAAAGGCTGCTTGCATTTCTAATGGAAAGTTTATGACCCATATAAAGTAAAAGTAACACATTAGTAGAAAGGATAGTGCTGTTGCCTAGCAACAGGGGGTCAAATAGGCAATTTCCTCCCACAGACATACATACAGAAGAAGAAAGACAACAACTTGATTTGGAAGCTGTTGGAGTTCAGCTGGTTTTGGAGTTGCTGCCAGGAGGGACTGGAGCTAAGGGGACAGATAGAAGTCCCAAGCTAAAGAAAAACTCCAAAAATCCAAGGGAGTGGAAAAGGGGAAAGTCCGAAGGAGACCTTGTAGTCAAATGAAGGGCAGGAACCTGGGAAAAGGTTCTGTTAAGTGAAGTTAAGAGTGAGGGGCAGAGAGAAAGACTCCAAGCTTCAAATTTAAAGTGAGAATTGCTTGCAAAAAGCAAGAAGGTTCAAAGAGACAACTGAAGGTCTGTAATTCTTTGCTATGGGCATGTGAAAAAGTGGTGTACTGTTAAGGCTGAGTTGGTGAGAGAGAGTGCATGGAAGACAGCTTGAAATCATGTGGTGACCCAGGGAAGAGGAACATCAGAAGGAAAATTCAAAACGCTGGAGGTGAACCCTTGTGGAAGATGTCTAAGAGAAAATGTCAGTTTGGGAAAAGATTCCAAAGCGAGGTGTTGGAGAGTGGATATTGGAAACTCTCGTGTGAAGGACGGAATTCAGTGAGACTTGCTGGCGCACGGTGTGACAAGCGTCTGGGGGCAGTTGAGGAGAGATCCATAGCATCTGGTTGAGGTGGCATCTATTTTTGAGGTCAGGGTGTGGTATGTCTGGCAAAGGGTGCCATAGGTTTACTTGGACTGAGTACTTACTGTGTACATTAAAGTATAAGGTAGTTTTATGACTTGTGTTATCCTTACAATTCTGTATATATCTGTAAAGGTATAGATGTGAGTGAAGGACTATTGTAATATAGTTCATCTTTTCTTGTTGAATAAATGTTTTATTCTTTTGTTATAAGTTCATCAGCTGACTCCTGTGCCTCTGTTCAATAGTTACTCTCCATGTATTTAAACAAACAAATAAAAGTTAGGATCTATCAAGCTGGATTCCACTCTGGGATCAGGCTTGTCCAGGGTTAATCTCAGCTGGAGATCATAACAAGGAACAGGTGTAGGCCATTCAATCCCTTAAGCCTGCTCTGCTGTTCAACTAGGTCAAGGCTGATCGTCTACCTCAACACCATTTTCCCGCGCTATCCCCATATCCCTTGATGTCATTAGTATCTAGAAATCTATCGATCTCTGTCTTGAACATTCTGAATGAGTGAGATTCCACAGCCTTCTGGGATAGTAGTGAATTCCAAAGATTCACTATCCCCTGAGTGAAGAAATTCCTCCTCCTTATCCTGAGACTGTGTCCCAAGGTTCTAGACACTGCACAGCCCCCACCCTGCCCCCACCCAGCCAGGGAAAACATCCTTTCTGCATCTACCCTCTTTAGCCCCTTAAGATTCAATGAGATCACCTCTCCTTCTAAACTCTAGAGAATATAGGCCCAGTCTCCTCAATCTCTCCTGAAAGGACAGTGCTGCCATCCATGGAATTAATCTCGTGAACCACCACTGCATTCACTCTATGGCAAGTATATCTTTCCTTTGGTAAGGGGACCAAAACTGTACACAATACTCCAGTCACTGTCTAACCAAGGTCCTATACAACTGAAGCAAGACACCTTACTCCTGTACTCAAATCCTCTTGCGATAAAGGCCAACACATCATTTGCCCTCCTAATTGCTTGCTGCACCTGCATGTTATCTTTCAGTGACTTATGAACAAGGACACCAGGGCCCTTTGGTCAACAACTCTTCCCACTCTCACCATCTAAGAAATATTATGCATCTCCATTCCTCCTACCGAAGTGGATAACCTCACATTTTACCAATTATATTCCATCTGCCATGTTCTTGTCCTTTCACTAAGCCTGTCCAAATCCTCTTGAAGCCTCTCTGCATCACCCTTACAACACACATTCCCACCGACTTTTGTGTCATCTGCAAACTTGGAAATATTTCACTTTGTCACCACATCCAAGACATTGAAATAGATTGTGAACACCTCTGGGGCCCAAGTACTGATCCTTGTGGTATCCCACTAGTCACAGCCTGCCAACCTGAGAATGACCTGTTTATTCCTACTCTGTTTGCTGTCTGTTAACTAATCTTCAATCCAAGCCATATATTACCCCCTATCCCATGTGCTCGAATTTTGTTCACTAGCCTCCTGTGTGGGGCCTTATTGAAAACCTGCTGAAAATCCAAATACACCATATCCACTGGTTCCCTCTTATCTATTCTGCTAGCAACATCCTCAAAAATGATTTCCCTTTCATAAATCCATGTTGAATGTGCCCAATCAGGTCTTTATTTTCTAAGTGTTCAGCTATTACATCCTTTATCATAGATTCTAGTATTTTCCCTACAACTGATATCAGGCTAACAAGTTTGTCATTCCCATTTTCTCTCTCCCTCCTTTCTTAAATAGAGGAGTTACATTTGGAACCTTCCAATCTGCAGGCACCGTTCCAGAATCTATAGAATTTTGAAAGATGACTACCAATGCATCCACTATCTCGAAAGCCATTTCTTTCAGAACACCACAGGCCATGTAATTTTGTCCTTTTTTGCATCAATTAAATCTATGCCACTTTACAGTTGATGGCATAAATAATAGAAAGTTGCATTGCCCATATCAGTGCTTATCCCTCTGTTCAGGAATAAGAGCTTCCTGGATGTCATGAAGTACTGCAGTTAATTCCTATGATGGGTGGATTATAAACTTATTTTACTAAAGATTTACAAATAGAAATTTAAATTTAATATAGGGATAACCCCCTTGAGCAGCGGCTGGAGTCACTGTGCCATATCCGCGAGGCTGAGAGCTACATGGATAGCACGTTCAGAGAGGTGGTCACACTGCAACTTAGGAGCCTGAAGGTAGAAAGGGAATGGGTGACCACCAGGCAGTCCAGGAGAACCAGGCAGGTATTGGGGACCTGCTCGCCAATCAGTTTTCTGTTTTGGATATTGGTGAGGGCGTTGGTTCCAGGGAGGAGTGCAGTCAGAGCCAGGTTTGTGGCACCACAGGCGGCTCTGCTGTACAGGAGGGGAGGAAGAAGAAAGGAAGAGCAGTAGTGATAGGGGATTCGTTAGTTAGGGGAACAGACAGGCATTTCTGTGGCCTTGGATATGACTCCAGGATGGTGTGTTGCCTCCCTGGTGCCAGGGTCAAGGATGTCACGGAGTGGCTGCAGGACATTTTTCTGGGGAGAATGATCAGCTAGACATCGTGGTCCACGTTGTTACCAATGACTTAAGTAGGAAAGGGAAAGAGGTCCTGAAAGCAGATTTCAGGGAGCTGGGAAGGAGATTGAAATGCAGGACCTCTAAAGCAGTGATCTCAGGATTATTCCCAATGTCACATGCAAGTGAGTAGGAGAATAGAGTGATTGAACACATGCCTGGAAAGCTGGTGTTGGAGGGAGAGCATCAGATTTCTGAGGCATTGGGACCAGTTCTGGGGAAGGTGGGATCTGTACAAGCTGGACGGTTTATACCTGAACAAGACTGGGACGAATATCCTCTCAGGGACGTTTGCTAGTGCTGTTGGGGCTGGGGGTTAAACTAGATTGGCAGGGGGCTGGGAACCTGAGGGCAAATTCAGAGCAGGGAATGGGAGATGGAGAATTAATGAGTGACTCTGAAAGACAGTAGAAGCACAGGTTAAAAAATGTACAGCACAGGAATTTGGCAGTGTTAAAAGGTGTATATGTAAATGCAAGGGGTATAGTAAATAAAGCCAATGCGCTGAGGGCACAGATTCATGACAGCATGATATCATCGCTATAACGGAAACTTGCCTTAAAGAGGGGCGAAAATGGCACCTCAACATCCCTGGATATTGAGTTTTCAGGCAGGATGGAGGGGGGAAAAAAGGTTGAGGGGTGTGTGTAGCATTATTGGTTAAAGAAACAATTACAGCTGTGAGAAGGGATGAAATAATAAATGAAGCACCAAATGCAGCCATGTGGGTTGAGGTCAAGAAATAAAAAAGGGGCAGGCACATTGCTAGGACTGTACTATAGACACCCAACTAGTGGGAGGGAGTTAGAAAAGCGAATAGTAGGCAAATTTCTGAGTGCAAAAACAGTAGGGCAGTAATAGTTGGAGACTTCAACTACCTTAATATCAACTGGAAAATGAAGAATGTGAAGGGCACAAAGGGCACAAAATGCTTGAATTGCACTCAAGAGAACTTTTTCAGCCAGCATGTAACAAGCCCAGTGAGAGGGAGTGCAATTCTAGATTTAGCCTTAGGAAATGAAGCTGGGCAAGTGGATGAAGTAGCAGTGGGGGACCATTTTGGAGATAGTAACCATAATATAGTTAGATTTAGCATCATTATGGAAAAGGACAAAGATAGAACAGGAGTAAAAGTTCTAAATTGGGGAAAGACAAATTTTACAAAGCTGAGAGGTGAACTGGCGCAAGTGGACTAGATACAGCTACTAGAAGGAAAAACAGTGTCAAATCAGTGGTAAGTATTCAAAAACACGATTCCATGGGAAAAGGGATGTTACTGCCAAATCTAGAGCCCCCTGGTTATCCAGAAGCATAGAGGGTAAGATCAAGCAGAAAAAGAGAGCTAATAATAGTCACAGAAAGCTTAATACTGTAGAAAGCCTAGACAAGTATAGAAAGTACAGGGGTAAAGTAAGAAAGGAAATTAGGAAAGCAAAGAGAGGATATGAAAAAATATTGGCAGGTAAAACTAAAGAAAACCCAGAAATATTTTACCAGTACATTACAAGCAAGAGGATAACTAAGAAAAGGGTAAGGCTATCAGAGATGTATGTGGTAACTTGTGCATTGATGCTGAAGATGTGGTCAGGGACCTCAATGAGTACTTTGTCTCTGTCTTTACCAGAAGAGAGACGATGCAGGCATTCTAGTTAAAGTAGAAGAGTTCAAAATATTAGATACAATAAACATAATGAGAGAGGATGTACTGGAAGGGCTGATATCCTAATAAGCATAATGAGAGAGGATGTACTGGAAAGACTGATATCCTTGAAGGTGGATAAATCACCAGGGCCGGATGGATTGTATCACAGGTAGTTAAAGGAAGCCAGGGAGAAAATAGCAGATGCTCTGAGGATCATTTTCAAGTCCTCATCAGACACAGGCAAGGTACCAGAGGATTGGAGGCCTGTGAACGTTGTACCAAAATTTAAATAGGATGTGAGGGATAGGCCAGAAAATTATAGGCCAGTCAGTCTGACATCGGTGGTGGGCAAATTATTGGAATCCATTCTGAGAGACAGGATAAGCTGCCACTTAGAAAGACAAGGATTGATCAGGGATAGTCAGCATGGTTTTGTTAGGAGAAGATCATGAATTACTAACTTAATAGAATTTTTTGAGGAAGTAACAAGGAAGATTGATAAGGGTAGTGTAGTGGATGTTGTCTACATGGATTTTACTAAGGCATCTGACAAGGTCCCACATCGCAGACTGGTCAGAAAAGTGAGATCCCATGGGATACAGAGGAAGGTGGCGATTTGGATCCAAAATTGGCTCAGTGACAGGAAACAAAGGATAATGGTCGATGGATGTTTTTGCAAGTGGAGAGAGGTTTCCAGTGGTGTCCCACAGGGTTCAACGTTGCAGCCCTTGCTGTTTGTCATATACATTAATGATTTGGACTTAAATGTAGGAGGCATGATTGGGAAATTTGCAAATGACACAAAAATTGGCCTGTAGTTGATAGTGAAGAGGATAGCTATTGTCTCCAGAATGATATCAATGGTTTGGTTGAGTGGGTGGAAAAGTGCCAAATGAAATTCAATCCAAAGAAGTGTGAGGTAATGCATTTGAGGAGGGCAAACAAAGCAAGGGAATACTCAATAAATGGGAGGATATTGAGAGAGGTTGAGGAAGTGAGAGACCTTGGAGCGCATGTCCACAGGCCCTTGAAGGTGGCAGGACAGGTGGATAAGGTGGCAAAGAAAGCATATGGAATGCTTTCCTTTACTGGATGAAGGTATTGAATACAAAAGCAGAGATGTAATGTTGGAACTGTATAAAATGCTGGTTTGGCCACAGCTGGAATTTTGTGTCCAGTTTTGGTCAACACATTATAGGGAGGACATAATTGCTCTGGAGAGAGTACAGAGGAGATTTACAAGAATGTTGTCAGGGCTTGAAAATTGCAGGTATGAAGAAAGATTGGGTAGGCTAGGGTTGTTTTCCTTAGAACAGAGGAGGCTGTGGGGTAACCTAATTGAGGTGTACAGAACTGAGGTGCCGAAATAAGGTAGACGGGAGGCATAGATTTAAGGTGATTGGTAGAAGGATTAGAGGGGACTTGAGGAAAAATGTTTTCACCCAGAGGGTGGTGGGTGTCTGGAATTCACTGCCTAAATTGGTTGAGGCTGAAAAGCTCAACTAATTTAAAAGATACCTGGATATGCGCCTGAAGTGCTGTAACTGCAAGGCTATGAACCAGCTGCTGGGAAGTGGGATTAAAAACGAACCGTTAGCTTTTTTCTCTTTTTATGGCTGCGCAGATTCGATGGGCTGAATGGCCTCTTTCTGCTCTGTAACCTTTCTGTGGTTCTATTGTTCTATCTCAGCTGGGGAGTAAGATTGCCACAATTGGCCTCAGCACTGTAGAGAGGAAAGAGGTTTGACTGGGGTTCCCTTAACTCTGTGCAGTGACCCTGCCAAAGGCTGGGAATTCTATGGCGAGTAACTCATCTCCTGGCTCCACAAAGTCTGTCCACCATCGAGAAGGCACAAGTCAGGAGTGTGGTGGAATACTCTCCACTTGCCTGGATGAGTGCAGCTCCAACAAAACTCAAGAAGTTTGACACTATCCAGAATAAAACAGCACGCTTGATTGGCACCCCATCCACCACCTTAAACATTCACTTCCTCCACCACTGAGGTACAGTGGCAACAGCACTTACCATCTACAGGATGCACTGCAGCAACTCACCACGGCTCCTTTAATAGCACCCACCAAACCCGCAACCTCTACCACCTAGGAGGACAAGGGCAGCATGGGAACATCACCACCTACAAGTTCCCCTCCAAGCAATACACCATCCTGACTTGGAACTCTGTTGCCATTCCTTCACTGCCACTGAGTCAAAATCCTGGAACCGCCTTCCTAATAGCATTCTGGGTGTACTCACACCACATGGACTGCAGCAGTTCAAGAAGATAGCGCACGATCACCTTCTCAAGGGCAATTAGGGATTGGCATTAAATGCTGGCCTAGCCAGCAACGCCCATAACCCATGAACTCATTAAAAAAAACTAATAGACAAGTTTTAAAAGCTTTTGAACCTTTTTAACTTACTAAAAAACTAATGTACATTGATGTAACTAATAAATGGTTCTGTATAGCTTTTTAAAGTCATTTTCACTGTAATCAAAGTGCTTATCTTTTGAGATAAACCCATTTTCAGCTGTAATAATAAAGCTGTCAGATTCCCACTCATAAATATATCAAGTAATCTTTCTCAATGCAAATTTTTTTATGGGTTACGTTCTAAAACACTGCCTGATTGTGCTGGTTCAAGGCAGATTTTACATTTGACAATATACAACTGAGTTTTAGCAGAAGCTTGAAAAGAAACACTTATGAACGCATGTGCAATTTTGAAAACTGATTGTGCCCAAAGTTAAAACTCTTAGCCAGTATGTCAACTGTCATGTGACAGTTGCAAGCTCTGGCTAATGGATGACCCTGTGGAGCAGCTTGCTGACGTCTTTCTCAAACCTCTCAGCAGCTTTTAAATATAAAAAAACCTTGGCTGGAATTTTCTGGCCCCATCGTGGCGGGATCCGCTGCGGGTGAGTCGGCGGTCCAGCCATAAGTCCATTGACTTTCCATTGAAGCCCAACGATCCCAGCGGCGAACTGGGCCGGAAAATCCCACCCCCTATATCGATCACCTGGCTGCATCCGAGGCAATTCACTGATACTTTTACAATTCTGCAATGTTCTTTCTTATTTACTAATCAATGCATTCGTTAGTGTTACATCAAATTATAGTTTGACTGTGTTTGAATTTAAATTATAACAATATTTATAAAGCAACTGGTTAAATAATTTTTAAAAAGCCATAACTAATTCCTTTACGTTTGGCAGGGCTTGTGACAAAGATTGTATTTATATATTGTCTCATTTCATTGACCATAAATGTCAGCTTTGCGCAAAACTAATTAATCAGGAGGCGCATAATTAGAATTTGATGAGCTTAATTAGCGTGACATTTAGTATTATTCATTTTAGTCCATCGCTAAGTTA
Organism: Cetorhinus maximus; assembly: GCF_964194155.1. NCBI lineage: Eukaryota > Metazoa > Chordata > Chondrichthyes > Lamniformes > Cetorhinidae > Cetorhinus > Cetorhinus maximus. The sequence continues at coordinate 16,003,205 of NC_135893.1, read as the reverse complement.
GAATCATTTCTAAATGTAGGTGTTGAATCTGCTTTCTACTGTCACTGTGAATGTCACTCCAACACAGTGAGTCAGCATAAGCCTCCCTCTGTTCCTGTTCACTGAGGTGAGCGGTGACATTGTTAAGAGCTATATGTAAATGTTTGCTATTGTAAAACTAAATTCTCTGCATAAAATCATACAGCATGGAAGAAGGCCATTTGGCCCAACATATCTGTGCCAGCTCTGTGAAAGTGCTATCCGATTAATTCCACTCCCCTTGCTCTTTCTCCACCTTGCATTTTTTTCCTTTTCAAGTATTTACTTAGTTCATTTTTTGAAAGTTACTATTGAATCTGTTCCAATATCTTTTCAGTCAGTGCACTTCAGTTCATTGTAACTCACTGCATGTATAATTTTTTTCCTATCTTCCAATTATCATCATGCCAATTACCTTAAATCTGTGTCCTCTGCTTAGCGACCCTTCTGCAAGTCGAAACAGCTTCCTTCATAACTTTGAACAGCTCTATGAAATCTCCCATTAACCTTCTCTGCTCTAAGGAAAACCACCTGAAATTCTCCAATCTCCCTGCATAGTCAAAGGTCATGTGCTGAAATCAAAACTCATTCTTTCCAGCACTTTGAAGCTGTGGAACTTCTTGGTAAAATTAATTCTTCCTCCTAATATCTTACACTTGTTCTCACAAAAGAAGCAGCTTTCTTAGACCTGTCTGCACTCAGTATCCAGAAACTTAACTGTATGCTTTTACGAAATGGGATATAACGTGCCATAGGGCAAACAATATTGTGACAAAGTTGTTGCTGGATTGTACGTGGGATACCATTTTGTCTTTCATTATTTCAGAAAATTGCTAGTACATCAGCCAACCCAGACACCTTTCATAACAGGCTAAACCTTTAAAGAGGTTTAATAGTGAACAAAATTATTTATTGAATGGAGCAGATTTTTTTGAATAGTGCTGGAAATCTGGAGAATCAGGGATTTAGTCAAACAAACATCTCAAATCCAATCATGTTACCCAGCCAAAACAGAAAATAGTCTTTGTATAAATTGGGTAACTGCAAATTTAGGAAGTCTAATTGATCCATTGTACAGCAAACCAAACTGCTAAAGCATAAAATATATTTTTATATACTTATAATACCTTTGAAACACAGGCAAGTACTTAGAAAACCAGTCTGTCAGATAAATGTCTAAATAATATGAATAATCTTTACAATTTGTAGAGAAAAAAGTAAGAAGATGAACAGTTGTTTTTCAGATGGAAGGAAAGTATGTAGCGGTGTTCCCCAGGGATCAGTACTAGGACCACCACTCTTTTTGATGTATATTAATGATCTGCATTTAGATATACAAGGCATAATTTCAAAGTTTGCAGGTGACATGAAACCTAGAAATGTAGTCAACAGTGGGAAGGATGGTAGCAGGCATTGGGAGGACATAGACTGGTGAAATGGGCAGGCAATGTCAGATGAAATTTAATGCAGAGAAGTGTGGAATGATGCATTTTGGAAGGCAGCATGAGGAGAGGCAATATGAACTAAATGGTACAATTTTAAAGGTGGTGCAGGAACAGAGAGACACAAGGGTGGATGTACACAAGTTTTTCAATGTGTCAGGATAAGTTGAGAAGGCTGTTACAAATGCAGATGGGATCCTTGCCTCCATAGAGTATTTTATTCTTTCATGGGAAGTGGGCATCACTTACAGGGCCAGCATTTATTTACTTTTTTGAAAAATATACTTTATTCATAAAATATCTGGAAGAACATGACAAAACATTTCTATTTCGCCATCACAACAAGTGCAATCAGATTCAACTTTTACACATGGATCACGAGGTGCTTCAATACAATCAATTAATATTACAAACATTTCAATATGGTCATTACAGACAGTCAGACAGTGCAATGGGATTGGAGTTATCAACATACATCATGTTGCACTGAGGTGCTTCAGTACAATTATAATACAATTAGTATTCAATGCATACATTCCTTGTGAGCTATACAGCCCAAAGGGTCTATACAATTCCCAGCCCCTCAGTGCACTATGGCAGAAAGGTCTTAGACAGCGACCTTTCCCCATTGCGCCTTTGCGGCGGCTGCCCCAAGCTTTAGTGCGTCCCTCAGCACGTAGTCCTGGACCTTGGAATGTGTGAGTCTGCAACACTCGGTCGGGGACAACTCTTTGCACTGGAAGACCAACAAGTTTCGGGCAGACCAAAGAGCGTCTTTCACCGAGTTGATGATCCTCCAGCTGCAGTTGATGTTTGTCTTGGTGTGTGTCCCTGGGAACAGCCCGTAGAGCACAGAGTCCTGTGTCACCGTGCTGCTCGGGATGAACCTCATCAGAAACCACTGCATCTCTCTCCAGACCTTCTTTGCAAAGGCACAATCCGCAAGGAGGTGAACAACGGTCTCATCCCCACCTCAGCCACCTTGAGGGCAACATGCAGAGGGGATGAGACTCCTGGCGTGTTGGAAGGATCTGATGGGGTGGGCCTTTCTCACCACCAACCAAGCTACATCTTGGTGCTTGTTGGAAAGTTCTGGCGATGAGGCATTCTGCCAAATGACTTTGACAGTCTGCTCGAGGAACCATCCGACAGGATCCACCATCTCCTTTTCCAGCAGCATTTATTGCCCATCCCTAATTGCCCTTGAACTGAGTGACTTGCTAGGCCATTTCAGAGGATTTAACCACATTGCTGTGGGTCTGGACTCACATGTAGGCCAGACCAAGTAAGAACAGCAGATTTCCCTTCCTAAAGAGCATTAGCGAACCAATTGGGTTTTTACAGCAATCAATGATAGTCTCATCGTCACCATTATTGAGACGAGCTTTCAATTCCAGATTTTTATTAATTGAATTTAAATTCCATCAGCTGCTGTGGTGAGATTTGAACCCATGTTCCCAGAGCATTAGCCTGGGCCTATAAATAGTTGCATAGAGTACACAAAAAAGGAAGTAATGCTAAACATTTACAAAACAGTGGTTAGCCTCCAGCTGGAATATTGTGGCAAATTCTGGGCACCACACTTCAGGAAGGATGTTCGCCTCACCCATATACCACTGAACTACCTGAAGAACTCCTTGGCTCCTCGTCTTATCTTTCCCATTTCTATTGGTCCATGGTTTGGCCACATGCACTAATAGCTGAGAGAAAACCTGGGCTTTTAATCCTCAGCAGTTTCCATGCCAACAAGTCCAACAAACCTGAGAATCTGGACAGAACCCTCATGTGCCTTGGCATTTTATCAAAATATGTTTGACATCTATTGCCTCATAGGCTCCACTTAAAGCAGATGTTACAGTTTAATTATTGTATCGAAAGAAATCTCTGCAAGTGCGTTTTGCACAAGTGTTTCAACACTTGTAACAGAGTAGCAGGCGTGGGAAGCTGTCAATGAAAGGCAGATGTTTAAATCAACTCTCAGTACCTCACCACTTGAGCTGTTTCTTAAAAATAATACATTTTTGTTATATTTTTTAAAACCCTTGTGGCACAATAGGATTTGCATCAAATACTGGCCTCAGTCGCCTTCATTAAAGAAACAATAAACCCAGGAGAGATCAAGGGAAACAACTCAAGGTGTCTTCATTAGGCAACAGTGAGTCCTTTTTGACTTCATTGCCTTTCACAGGCCTGCAAACAGATGCCCTGTGACAAGCTGCTTCAAATCCTGCATGCGTTTATCAGATTCTGGAGGAATAGAACCCAAAAATAACCCTTTAAAATCTAATTTCAGGAGGAATAAAATAAATTGAAACTGACGGTTATTCGATTAATCTCCTGAACAGATAGTCAAAGCTTTTTCAAACAGCATAAACAAAAAGTGTCAGCTGTGGCTCATTGAGTAGCATTATAGCCTCTGAGTCAGAAGGACAGAGGTTCCAGTCCCGTTCCAGAGACTTGAGCACAAAATCTAGACTGAGTTCAGTGCAGTACTGAGGGAGTGCTGCACTATCTTTCAAATGAGACATTAGACCAAGACCCCTTCTGCCTGCACAGTTGGATGTAAAAAAACCAAGGGAGTTATCCCTGATGTCCTGGCTAATATTTATTCTTTAACCAACGTCACTGAAAGACAGATAATTTGGTTATTATTCTATTATTGTTTGTGGGAGCTTGCTGTGCACAAATTGGTTGCCTTGTTCCCTATATTGCAACAGTGACTAAACTTCTAAAAGCATTTAATTGACTATAAAGCGCTTTGAGACATCCTGAAGATGCGAAAGGTGCTATATAAATGCAAGTTCTGTTTTTCTGATAGGCATATTTAACCTGAAAGAAAACTGAATCCTGGTATTGCGTGTGTTAGAGATTACATGCAATCTCTGCGCACAGCACAGAGGATTCAGCCCAAGCAATTGCGTTCAAATATTTTTTTCACGCTTTCAGTAATGATTTGAAAAACAAAGCAGATGAGTTACAAATCCAGGATGCACATGGAGCCTGTATCTGTTGTTTTACACAGTTGAGTTGAGAATGAATTATCAAGCAGATTACCATAGACCTCTGCCGAGTGAGCCTAAATACTCCACTCACTCACTGTACAATTAGTAGACCACCTACCAGCTCCCTTCACACTGACTCTGATTAACATTCCATGATATCCTTGGACTTTAATGAAATTACTTACTATTCCAGCATAGCAATAGCTGTATCTAAATAATTGCCACTGTTTTATTAGATTTTTATATCTAAAAATGTCACATAATCAATACTGAACAGACAATCATATGAGAAAGCTGATCTCGGCAGAAAACAGTAATTATACTCAGGTTGGCAGATTTTTTAATTATTGCAAAACCTAGGTGGAGGGCCAAAGCTTCATAACAAAATACACCACACAAACCCTTTGATACAGTGCATTCCAAACCCATAACACAGAGCACCCCCAAGACCCTTGAACATGGCACATCCCTTATACCTTTAACACAGTGCACCCCCGAGGCCGAGGGTTGCCAACCCTGCAGGATTAGCCTGGAGTTTCCAGGAATTGAAAATCAATCTCCAGGACACTGCTGTATGCAACCCTGGAGAAAAACCCTGGATATTAAAAAAGATTGTTTTTTTTTGCCATTTTCTTTGAACATTTCACCAGATATAAAAGTATTGAAAATGGAGGGGAGAAAGCTGTTTAGCTGACAGTCAAGCATCATCCAATTGGGTAATGAGTCTTTTTGCTTTCCAAGTGGCATAGGAAGGCAGTGCGTCACGAGGATGGACGTGTTGGCCAGTTAATGGCTTGAGCATGGGGCAAGTCGTAGGACGAAACCTCCAGGAATACATTTAATCACAGTTGGCAACTGTGCCAAGGCATCATAACACAACTCACCACAAAGGCTCCATAACATAGTGCATCACCAAGGCCCCTTAACACGACACATCCCCAAGGCCCACAACACAGTGCACCACCAAGGCCCCTGGCACCATGAAGACTAAAGAGATACTTGCACTTCATAGCACCTTTCACAACCTCAGGATGTCCCAAAGTGCTTTACAGCCAATGAAGTTGTTTTTGAAGTGTAGTTGCTGTTGCAGGAAATGTGGCAGCCAATTTTTGCACAGCAAGCTCCTACAATTAGCAATGTGATAACGGCCAGGTGATCTGCTTTTGTGGTGTTATTAGAGGAATAAATAATGGCTAGGCCGCAGGGGAGAACTTCCTGCTCTTCTTCAAAATAGTGCCGTTGGATCTTTTACATTAACCCATGATGGCAGACAGAGCTTTGGTTTAGCGTTTCAATCAAAAGATGCCACCCCCAATAGTGCAGTATTCCTTCTGTACTACACTGGAGTGTCAGTCTAGATTTTTGGGTCCAAGTCTTGGAGTGAGACTTGAATCAGCCATGGTTCAGTGAGTCCCTCTCTCGTCTCTGAGTCAGAAGGTTGTGGATTCAAGTCCCACTCCCAAGTGTAGTCCAGAGGGAAGACTGCACTGTGGGGGGTGGCATCTTTTGAATGAAACGCTAAATCAAAGCCCTGTCTGCCACCATGGGTTGATGTAAAAGATTGAAATTGAAGGAACAGGATTCTCTCTGGTTTCCCATCCGCTCCAACCATGCAGCAATTTTACACTGGAGTAGGCAAAACCTCAGATGGGAAGCCTGACCTTGCCCCAATCTGCTCAGCCTCAATTTTTAGGCTGGCAGGAGGATTTACCTTGCATGGAGGAAGCCCAAAAATCACCGGACTTAGATGTCGGGTGGGAATTGGTGGGGGGGTGGGGCGGGGGTGCCTCCATCAGAGACCACCTTCTGAAGTCCCCCCACCCCCACCTTAAGGTCCGGTGTTCTCTGGACCTCCCTCCTCTCCCCCTAGACCCTGGTCACCCCATTTGGACACCCAGGCCTTCCCTACCCTCCCCACCCTGGGACCCTTTAAATTTACCTGGGCCTCCATTGCCCAGACTTAGTCTCAAGTGTCTTCATGCAATTCCTCTTCAGTCTACTGTAGCTCTTGTCACTGCAGGGACTGGACAGCTGGCAGCCAATCAGATTGGCAGGCAGCTTTCGAAGCCGTGACTTCCTCCCAAGTGAGGGGTGTAAGTCCCATCTGCAGCCATTTAACACTCATTTGAGCGTGAAGTGAACTGCAGGGCACTCAGATTCTTTGTATGGCAGGAAGCGAGACCCCACCATCTGACAAATTCAGACCATTGTCACTGTTGTAACGTAGGAAAGGATAGAGAGAGACAAGAAAGATTGGGCTGAATTTTGCCGTCGGCGAGCACGGGGCGGGGCCCGCGGGATGACACCGTGCGGAACCCAAGATCCCACCCAATCCCCAACAGAAGCAGTGCTTAGCAGCAGTCCTCGAGTAAAGGCCGAGATCTTCCCCAGGAGCAATTAAGGGAACAAGAGTTAATCCTGGAGGGAGCAGCTCTAAGAAAATAGACAGAAACCAACTCAAATACTCAGTGTTTAGCAACAGCCAAAACCTTCCCTCGCAGCAAGTTCTTAGAAATAGGTCTGACGTACCTTGCAACGCTGTTTAGGGCTTTATGCAGGGCATGAGATTCCATCCCAACAATTCACTGGCACCGATTTTCATCTCACTATGGCTCTGAGCTCAGAAATGGAATGGAGTGAAACTAAAATGGAACAACCACTCTTCCCACTCACATTGTTGCTGCAGAATCCATTCCAATGGCTTTTACCATTCATTAGACTTATCCCTACATCTTTCAATTTAATAACTTTTTTGCCCTCTAAGTTGCTGAAAGTGTGAGCTGACAATGGCGCACTGAGGGCAACAGTGCACCAGGGACCTGAACAGGGCAACTGATAGTGTATCTCCTTACTGAGATTTACGGATTGGGAAATAAACAGAAGTAGAACTGAAAAGAATGAATTAAAGAGGGTAAATTCAATGTCGAATCAGAGACCAGAAGAGAAATAAAGAGAGGGAAACGAAGATTTATGAATTAAGAGACAAAGAAAGAAGGGACAAAGAAAGAGTAAAAAGAAAAAATTAACATTTAATATCTGACGTTCTTAAAGTCTTTTTGAAAAATTCAACATCAGAAGGAACAAGTGAAGAGGGAACTCAGTAGAGCACATACCTCTGCTACACTGTGTCAACTCAACATTATTACAATCATGCAGCTCTTCCTTGAGGCTTTTCCCTGCCTGGTTGTTGCTCTGTAACTATGAAGCTGAAAAAAGAAATATTTTTATTAAGATCTTCCATCTCACTGAGGGTGCCTCAGGCCAGTCCACACCCAACAACCTGCTCTGAAAACTCTGCTCACGTTTTGACAGCTGTAACAAATTCCACTATAACAGTTGAGACAATCCACAACACCCTTAAGCAATCACAGAATCAGAATCACAGAATCGTTACAGTGCAGAAGGAGGCATTCGACCCACCGAGTCTGCACTGGCTCTCTGAAAGAGCATTCTACCTCATCCCACTCCCCTGCCTTATTACCGTAACTTTGCACATTCTTCCTTTTCAGATAGCAATCCAATTCCCTTTTGAATACCTCAATCAAAGCTGCTTCCGCTATCCTTTCAGGAAATTTGTTCCACACTCCAACCACCTTCTGGGTGAAAAAATTTTCCTCACATCATTATTACTCCTTTTGCCAATTATTTTGAATTTGTGCCCCCTGGTTCTTAATGCTCTCTTGAGTGTGAATAGTTTCTCTCTATTTACCCTGTCCATACCCCTCAGGATTTTGAATACCTCTCTTAAGTCTCCTCTCAGCCTTCTTTTCTCCAAGGAAAACAGTCCCAACCTCTCCAATCTATCCTCATATCTATAGTCCTTTATTCCTTGAATCATTCTTGTGAATCTCCTCTGTATTCTCTCCAATGCTTTCACATTCTTCCTCAAGTATGGCGCCCAGAACTCGACACAGTACTCCAGATGAGGTCCAACTAGTGTCTTGTACAAATTTAACATGACCTCCTTACTCTTGTACTCAATGCTCCTATTAAAAAAGCCTAAGATATTATATGCTTTATTAACTGCTCTCTCAACATGCCCTGCCATCTTCAATGACTTATGAACATATACACTGGGGTTTTTCTGTTCCTGCATCTTTGTTAGAGTTTCTCCCTTTATTTTATATTGTCTCTCCATATTCTTCCTGCCAAAATGAACCACCTCATACTTCTCTGCATTGAACTTCATCTGCCACCTGTCTGCCCAATCCACCAACATGTCTAAGTCCTTTTGAAGTTCAAGACTATCCTCATCACAGTTGATAATGTTTCCAGTCTTCGTATCATCTGCAGATTTTGACGTCATGCCCTGAACATTACAGTCTAGGTTGTTAAAATATATCAGGAAGAGCAAGGGTTCCAACACTGACCCCTGGGGAACTCCACTACAAACCTTCCTCCAATCTGAAAAACAACCATTTATCACTACTCTCTGTCCTCTGTCAACAACGTTCTAAATTAAACAACCCACAACATTCTAAAACTAAGTCAATTCGCCCAATCTCCCAATGTTAACGGATGCTTTAAAAAAAATCCAGGATGTGGATCTGCAACTTTGCCAAAGGTTGCACCTGGGGAAGATCCACCAATTCTCCCTTGAACCATACTCTTATCAGTGTGCCAGATTTTGTTGAAATCCGTACATTTGTTTTTGAGATATATCGTTTACAAGCAGACTAACCAACAGCGGCAAAAACATTACCTCTGTCCACTTTCAGCAGTGGAAGTCATTTGTAATAGTTTATTTTCACTGCCAGAAAGATTGATTGGCAATAATTGATAACATTGTTGAAAGGTTACCACATTTAAAATGACAAGAATTCACTTTCTGTAGCGAGTTAAATTTGTATCTACTGTGCAAATCAGCAATTTCTTGACATTCAACGCATGTCAGTGGGGAGCCAGACAGTGTGATGTCGTTTTTGCAGAGTTGATGTGGAGTGGTGCAACTTTTGGATATTTGCATTTAACTGCTCAACTGCCCCTTGCTTGAAGTTGCTGCACCACTTATTCATAAATAACTGCAAACACCATTAGCTTCACTGTTATTTTGACAGCAAATTGTGGTTCTCTATGTTTGCTCTATTCCAGATTGTGAAATGCAAAGTCCTTATCCATTCAATCTCAGCTATGCGACAAACACTGTGACAAGGCTGATAGAGCCCAGTGAGCACAGGGCATGGACTGACTGCTGCGTTGGCCCATTAAATAGGAACAGCGCTGGCTTAAATGCCAAGTCTCGTAGACACTATTGAAAGATGCTGCATCTGATATGAGCTTGGTCAAACATGACCTTTTCAGCATAACTTGCATGAGCAGCAGAACTTAGTGCTGCTTCCCAATGTATGAACTTCAAAGGTATTTTTCTCTGATAAAATTCTCAATAATGAATCTTATTCAGTGCCACTTACTTACTGTAGCATCTGGATTGTATGATGCTGAATTTATAAATCACACCCCGTTTTTTGTGGTTGCTTGTATGGCCAATAATTGCCAATCCCACTGACCCTAATCATTCTGTTTATTAATGTCTATAAGAATACTAAAGGGGGTACTGGACAATGCAGTGGATTAGACACACAGCAGACACCTCTAAGACACCACTTCAAAGAGGTGGAGTGAAGGCCATGAAGGCTCGAAACGTTAACTGATTTCTTCTCCGCCGATGCTGCCAGACTTGCTGAGTTTTTCCAGGTAATTCTGTTTTTGTTTTGAGTGAAGACCTTCCCTGTCTGCAGTCAGTCCCTGTTGGAAATGGGTTCGGCTTCACTCTACAGAGCTGAATTTGATTTGGCACTAAATTGACAGTCTTACCGAGAGATGGCAAGTAGGGAAATACAACATTTCAGTGCAACATTTCACAGTGCTGCAGTAGGATCATGCACTTCAAAGGCTGAGACCAAGTGAGCATAGTCAGGGCAATAGAAACCCCTGGAAACACTCAACAAGTCTGGCAGCATCTGTGGAGAGAGAAATAGGGGTCCGTAACCGCAAGACTTCTGTTTCTCTCCACAGATGCTGCCAGACCTGCTGAGTATTTCCAGCATTTTCTGTTTTTATTTCAGATTTCCAGCATCCGCAGTATTTTGCTTTGTATCGTATGAAAGTAGAGAGAATGTTTGATGGGAAGAACTTAAGGAGCTTCACTCTTTGGCCGGAATTTCCTGGTCCCGTTGGCGTCAGGCGTCATGATGGGGGGGAGGAGGGGCAATATTGCAAGAAGGCCAAAAATTGGTTTTACACCATCATGAGACCAGTTTGCGATCGTCCGCTCCACCCGTCAATGGCGGGCTGCGTTTCTGCCGCCGCACATCGGGAATATCATTTTAATGTATTTGCATCTAATTATAAGCCCTGCTTACTGGAATCATCCCCCCACATCAAATGTACTGCCTACGTCAGCATGACTTCAGAACAGCATGCTTCACGACTGCCTTTAAAAGACATGCACCTGGTGACCTGAACTTCGAGGGAAACATGGAGGTGAGTGTACAACAATCTTGCACAGCGCTTGTGAGCATCGCCCGTAGGACATCAAGAAAGAGGCGTCCTGCGTTTGCGAGGGGCACAGGCAAGTTGCTTTTTCCTGGCTGGCTTTCAGTGCAGTGCTGGGGCAAGGCTCCAGTGCAGGTCAGGTCGGGAGGGGGAGGTGGGTAGGGGCAAGGCAGCCCAGACTGAAGGAAATACTCAAGCAGGGTGGTAGGAGGGAGGTGAAGGAAGTGGTCACGCACTTGGTAAAGCTTGTCAAAATTGAGCATTCTTCCGCAGCTGAGACTGTTCAGCTGCAGCTCCATTGACATGCTTCAGGTCGGGCCTCTGAAGCATTTCTGCCCATTCAAGCAATGCAAAAGCATGAAACTGCTACCAAATGCTCCAGAACCTTTCACCCCTCAGGCACAGACTGCAAATTAATGTGCGTTTTAGGGGATAGCGGAGCAATTGGCCGACTGGGCAAGTTGTACAATCCCCTTGCGACAGGTGGATATGGCGCAGTCACTGGTGGAGGTGCTCCCAGCTCCTGGCAATGTCTTTATTAAGGGTTGGACCAGTATCCATTATGGTTCAAACTAACAGCGCAGCCTTGCAGTGCAGGTTGGAGAATGCCTGCACCTGAGCTGAAAACACAGTATGCAGTTCAATGGCTGAAGCTGTCGCCAATCGGCTAAGTGGAGTGGGGCGGTGGTGGATGGGGTTTCGGACAGCCAATGTGCGCACTACGCACTGGCCTTCCAAGTGCTGGCCAGCAGTCCCCTGCATGCGTCAAAGCGCCTTCAGACTTAACTAAGAGAGGTTCTTAGTACATCTATGCTAACCCATGCATCTCTCTTTGATCCTGCAGGAGGAGAACATCAGGATCATGGAGCCTGGTAAATTAGCAATATGCCTCATGGCTTACAGTGATCAGAGAATAAGAAGAAGAAGAAGAGCGCGGCGGAGGTGCCTTGCTGAGCAAAGGGAGGAGCACCTCCCTGAAGATGAAGAGGCTGCAGGGCTTGCTGCACACGCAGCTGAAGATCCACAGTGAGCTGTCGCTCGTAAGCGCCTCGCTAGACCCAGGGTCTATAGATGGCACTTGTCATTCCTGCAGATGACCGAGAACTAGTGTTGCTGAAGACTGCATATATCTAGGGAACTGGTTGGTCATGTATGCTGCAAAATTTGGCACCATGGGGACATGGAGGGCATCCACTGCCAGTGGCCATGAAAGTGACCACGGCGCTCAATTTTTATGCCAGTGGCCCCTTCCAGGGCTCCACAGAGGATCTGTGCAGCATCTCGCAAACCTCCACGCACAAATGTATCCAGGAGGCCATGGACGCACATCTTCACAAAGGCACAGAACTTTGTGCATTTCACCTGGGATCAGGAAAGGCAGGAAGCAAGAGTGCTGGGATTTGTGCAGATCTCTGGTTTTTCACTGGTGCAGGGTGCCATTGACTGCACTCATGTGGCACTTAAATCTCCAGGGTAACAAGCAACCACCACAAACACATCCTACAGGTCTGTGCACGATTCCCAGGGAGTGTCACCATCGAGGTGTCCAGTCAGTGTGAAGCCGGATCATCACTTTGGCCTGAAGGTTACGCACGGCACAGGGAAGAGGCCCTGAATTGAGACACCTGCTTTTATCTTGTGCAGGAACTTCTGAGTGCCACAAACACTGCTGATCATAAACAGGAGCCATAGGCATGGAGACATTCTTGGGAGTTTATTTACAATAGTGAACATTAAATACAACTGATTAACACCCGTGCCCAGGCTGTGCAACTATATCTTCTTAACCTTCCTAAACTTGCTGCTACATTTTGGTCCTGCCCCGAAACACACAGTAGAGGTGGAGGCAGCTTGCTGACCGCTACACCCTGTCTGTGATGACCTTGGCGGGCATTGTCTGGAGGACTGAGACCTGGAGGGCCCCAGCCTGCTTTTCGGGACCTGCTCTGTGGCTGTGGCACCCTCCTTGGCCTTTGGATATGAAGTTGCTGGGGGCACAGAAAGAGGGGATTTGGATGGGCTGGATACTCCTGGAGCCATAAGGTCAGAAGTGGGAATATTTGCTGATGATTGCACAATATCCAGCATCATTCGCAACTCCTCAGATACTGAAACAGTCTATGTCCAAATGCAGCAAGACCTGGACAATATCCAGGCTTGGACTGACAAGTGGCAAGTGACATTTGCGCCATACAAGTGCCAGGCAATGACCATCTCCAATGAGAGAGAATCTGACCATCACCCCTTGACATTCAATGGCATTGACATTGCTGAATTCCCCACTATCAACATCCTGGGGGTTACCATTGACCAGAAACTGAACTGGACTAGCCATATAAATACTGTGGCTACAAGAGCAGGTCAGAGGCTAGGAATCCTGCGGTGAGTAATTCACCTCCTGACTCCCCAAAGCCTGTCCACCATCTACAAGGTACAAGTCAGGGGTGTGATGGAATACTCTCGACTTACCTGGATGAGTGCTGCTCCAACAACACTCAAGAAGCTTGACACCATCCAGGACAAAGTAGCCTGCTTGATTGGCACCCCTTCCACAAACATTCACTCCCTCCATCACTGACAACAGTGGCAGCATTGTGTTCTATATTACAAGATGCTTTGCAGCAACTTACTAAGCTTCCTTCAACAGCAGCTTCCAAGCCCGCAGCCTCCACCACCTAGAAGGACAAGGGCAGCAGGTACATGGGAACACCACCACCTGGAAGTTCCCCTCCAAGCCACTTACCATCCTGACTTGGGAAATATATCGTTGTTCCTTTACTGTCACTGGGTCAAAATCCTGGAACTCCCTCCTTAACAGCGCTGTGGGTGTTCCTACACCACATGGACTGTAGTGGTTCAAGAAGGCAGTTCACCACCATTTTCTCAAAGGCAGTTAGGGATGGGAAATAAATGCTGGCCTAGCTAGCGACATCCACATCCTGTAAATGGATAAAAGAAAGTCACCTGGGATGATGGCCCCGGGATGTGCACCAGCTGATCCTCCTCCCAAGGCTGTTTGAGGGTCTCTGGCTGACTCCTTGAGGATAAGGGGAAGCTGGAGTGAGATTGAGTTGCCCTGCAGTGTTGGAGGCCAAATATGGCGTCCGCGATGGAGTTCAGCCCGCACAGCAGTGCTGGACCAATGTCCTGGACCAAGGTCTCCATGACGGCTGCTATCCTACCCGTATTGACCTCGGTGCATTGGCATGCTGGTGCTATCACCTCAGCCTGAAGGCGCACGGACTCTTCCAATGTGCCTTGCAGTCTGAGGAGTGCAGCGAACATCCCTTCCTGATGTTCCCGAGCTTGCCTTTCCAGCTCCAGCGACTGAGGTACGATCGAGTCCAGAGGCTCCTCATCTGACTTGGACTCAGCAGATTTCTGACCTCCAGCAGTCCTCCAAGTGCTGGAAACCTGGGTAATCTCTGCTGCCGCCTGCTGTGGATCAGACAGTGCGATGTGCTCACCAGATTGTGACCCCGAGGCTACTCTAGAACTAGGTCCCACTGAGATGTGTGTCTCAGCGCTGGTGGAGGATGTGGGTGAGCACTGTGACAGGTCTTCAGTTAGGATGTTATCAGATTCTTCTTCCAAGCTTCCGAGGCGTCTTCAAGGCTTGAGATGTGGACTTGGCCCATGGACCCTCTCGGATGCTTCCCAGATGTGCCTACGAAAACAAGGAGAGATAATTAGTACATGTCAGGGGACTGTGGAACAGAGGAACTGACTCACAGCATGTTTATCTGATGGATGTTGCACTGCTGGACCCTCACTTGGTTGAGCACTGCCGACCTCATCATTAGACAGGAATGGTCCAGATCGTCGCTAGCCAGCTGGAAGACTCTACTCTCAAAGTCTGTGAGGACCTTGATGACAGGCATTCCTCCACCAATCTGAGACCTTTCCCTTTTGTTGTGTGCCAGCTAGTCCTGCATGAAGACAGATGGAGAGTGTAAACAGGACTTCTGCCAGGCCAGATGAGAAGGATGCCTGGCATGTGTGGATGGTGAGTGGTGCCACGGACAGGATGAGGACACGATCTGCAGAGCAGATGAAGGTGTGTGCGCGAGATTGAATGGTGATGTCCCTTGAACTGGCAGTGAATGAGATCCCTGTGTATGTGTGATGGGTTTGAATATGAGAGTGGACAGTGATGAGAAGAGTGACTTAGCCTGGTGGAATGGAGGAGATAATTCACCCTCTTTCGGCACTGGATGGCTGTCCTCTTTTGCAGGGCATTGCCACTGACCACTGCTGCCACTGCCTCCTATGCTGGATTGGTCATCTTGCTTACTAGTCATCACCCAGAGCGGGGGTGGAGGACATCACGGTGGGCTTCCACTGCATCCAGTAGGCACCCAATGGAGGAGTCGCTAAATTTGGGGGCAGCATGTTTCCTCCCTTCGGCAGCCATGACTTTCCAGAAGCTTCCGATGCCTTTGAGAGTGCTAGCTCTGTGCAGGGGCACCCTTTAAATATGGCGCCCGGATTACTGACGGACTGAGGTGACAGCGGGGTGGGCAAATCAGAGGCTGCTCCACCAGTAACCTGGTGTGTTTCCCAGGAACCCATTATTAATGAAGCAGGACGCGCTGGGGATGGGATGATACTGTGCTAAAACCCGCCATTGTGGTCAGCGGGTAAAACGCCCTTTTTCCCGCGCACTGCCGCACTTTGTGCAAATCTGGGCCGATTCTGTCCTTTGTCTAACTTGTGCTGTACCTGCCCTGGGAGCGTTTGATAAGACAGTGTAGAGGGAGCTTTGCTCTGTATCTGACATGTGCTGTACCTGCCCTGGGAGTGTCACTGGGAGGATTTATTATGCTACCTACTCATACTAATATGTTCCCAGTTAACCATTATCATGTATGTACCATACTCCCAGGTACTCATTATCCTGTATGTAACACATTCCCAGATACCCATTATCTGTACACAAAGCCCTTCCTTAGGGACCACATTGACATTTACAAAAATTCTTCTGCGCCATTTCATGGAGGCCAGCCATGTGTGGCTGTTGCGGGCAGTGATTGTTGCAAGGATTCCTGATGGTTCTTGCTGACATCCGCTCTCTGTGCCCTGGTATCAGTCTGCCCCCATTCATCAACGAGAGCTGGACCACTCCATCTCACTGTCTCTCCCACAGCCGGTGGTATAGAAGAGTAATATCTGCCAATATCATGCCATACATCTTGGTGTGTGACAAATAGCTTTTTAATTGCTGAAAGAAGAAATCCATTAAGTCTTTTATGTGGGCGTAATAACAATGTAATGGTTTGCACCAAATAAGGTGTACATCCCACATCTACAGGGCCTATTTTTAGATTTGAGCTGATATCCAACAGGCAGTATTAATTTTCGCAGGCTGCTTGAAGTATATATGAAGGTGTCTGTTGGCAACAAATTATAAAGCACTTAATGTTTCATCTGATATCGGAATAAAAAAGCCCATCGCACCCCCCCCCCCCCCCCCCCCCCCCTCCGCCACACACACACAAACACACAAGAATAAACGGTGCAAATCGCTTTGTAAAGCGATGAACAAAGCTTTCTGACTTAATCTTCTCCTTGTGATTCTTCTCCATTAGTTATCTCTTTATTAATATTAATAAGCTGGCTCTATGAAATGCAGGGAAGCACGCCTGATGTCGGGCAATTGATCTATTTATATAAATGTGTTTGGATGCCGGCAAAATTAGTGATGTGGAAAATTACATATTTAGCCACAAAAAGAAATGAAATCTGTAAAAATAGTCAGCTTGATACAAATATTTCCAAATTATGAATTATTAGCCCTGTAACTCTTGATAGGTATTAACTCAACAGCTTTTTTCTGTGCTTTGAGGAGTCTGCTAAAATCCTGCCCAGCCATCAGCCCCTGCCCCCATGACCCTCCAACCCATCCCAGCTCCTGGACACTCTGGGAGAAGGTATATCTTTTTTGATCTGTTGTGGGTGTGCTGCCTTTTTCTCCACCTTTCCTTCTATTTTGGTTGCCTTGGCTTAGACTGGACACAGTTTGACTGGCACCTGTGGCTCTTCACCACCATGCCTGACCATTCTTCATGCCTTGATGGTGGGTATCTGCAGGCTGTTGAATCAGGGAGCAGCGTAACACCAGCAGTTCCATTTGGCACCTGCCCCACTCCCACAGGTGAGCTTTCTGTCACTGGACCTCGAGGGGGAAGCCTAACTGAGATTTTCTTCCCAACCACATCAGTTTGGGTCTCCCATGAGTGCACACTCACATATTGATCCATTTGTGACGTGGAGATTGCCAACCCCGTAACGCTGTGAAACGTGCTATCTATAAAATATGTTCACAACCCAATGCCCAGCTAAAGAGTAGAATTCTCTTTTTCCATCTCTAAAACATTTTGCCATAATTCAACCTTTCCCAGCACCCCCCTCACCATTCCTAATCTTCAATGGGTTTCTGCTTAAAATGTGGTTCAAATACATTTTAAAATGTATTCCCTGTGTGCGGGTAATAGTTGCAAAGTCACATTTTAATGACCATCCTTAGTTGCCCTGAGAGGTTGGTGCTGCCTTCTTCTTGTGGTGATGGTGTTCCCACATGATGTTAAGTAGGGAGTTCCAAGATATTGACCCAGTGGCAATGAAGGGACAATGATACACGTTCAAGTTAGGATGGTGTGTGACTCAGAGGGAATCTTGGAGTAAGTAGTGCTGCCATGACATTGCAACTTTTGCCCTTCTCAGTGACAGAGGTTGGAGGATGAGGGAGGTACTGTAACCTTGGTGCTGCAGTGCATCATGTAGATCTTACATCCCGCAGTCACACTGTTCTGGAGGAGGTAGGGGAAATGATCAAACTAGCTCCTCTGTTCTAGATGGTGCCGAGCTTCTTTAGTGTTCTTGAAGCTTGACCAATCTAGACAAGGGGTGTGCGCTCTAACATATTTCAAATTTGAGCCTTGTAGATGGCAGAGGAAGGTCTTGTGGTTGAGTGGTTAATGACCCTGCCTCTGAATCAAAAGCTCTGGTTTGGAGTCCCACTCCTGGACTTGATGGCCAAAGAAGGTGTGTTCAGTACAGAGCCACACACATGTCAGTGGCAGGTGGTAAGAGAGAGAGAGATTCCTGGTCAGCCATGTGATGGGAAGAAAGCTGGAGCCTCTACCATCACTATCCATCGCTTCAGACTACAACATGCGTGTAGAAGTGCAAGTTGCCACAGCAACTCGGACTCTCTGAGTGATCCGTAATGCATCACTATCACAATATGATGGAGAGGCTTTGGGAAGTTAGTAGGTTGGTTACTCATCGCAGAGTACCCAAACTCTACAGTCCTCATGCAGCCGCAGTGTTGATATGGACGGCTCTGTTCTGATCAGTGGTGACCCCTAACATGCTTATGTTCTTATCTGGTTCTGCACAGCATATCTTCCAAATTCCAACATCTTCCAAACTCTTATAGTGCATATGGTATCTTAGCCTAGAAATGACACTGTACAAAATGAATATACCATTGCTTAATGTGTTTGTGTGAAATGATTTTGAAACTGCAACTGAAGAGTTAACCTCTTTAAAATAAATGAGTAAATAATTCGTCATTTCTGGATCACGGTAAGATATTTTGAGTGGGAGACCATCGGTCTAGCTAACCACCTATCTAATTACTCCTTTGTTTCCTGCAGGATATCTCGATCTTCACTTATGAAATAGGGATTTGTCTATCTCCCACTTGAAACCTTTTAAAGCTTGCTGTCTGACCACCTGACATGTTAGTCTGTTCTATAAATTGATCATCCCTTCCTGAAAGAAATTATTTCTGAATCAGCTGCCACCTCATTTGGCTCCCTTAGCTCTCGGCTTTCTGGCCTCTCAGGTCCCATAAACTCCAAATTGTGCAAAATTCTCCCATGGGTATCCAGTCCCACCCTAATGCTTACTCACCCTTCACCCCTGTCCTCATTGGCCTACATTGACTCTTTTCCTCTCCCAATGCATTAAATTTAAAGCCTGCAACCTTATTCTTAAATCCTTTCATCACCTCATTTTAGCCTAGCTTCACAATATTCTGAATATTCCATCCCCCTGATTAGAATTTTATGCAGTAATGCCTTATTCCACCATTGACAGCAGACTAGGTTTGTATTCCCTCGGGTACAGAAGATTACAAGGTGATCTAATTGAGGTATTTAAGACAATTAAAGGAAATGATATGGTAGATGGAGAGAAACTATTTTCTCTGGTAGGAGAGTCCAGAGTAAGGAGACATAACCTTAAAATTAGAGTCTGGTCATTCAGAGGTTGATGTCAAGAAGGACTTATTCACACAAAAGGTAGTGGAAATCTGGTACTCTCTTTCCCCAAAAAGCTGTGGATTCTGGGGCTTAATAGGAGTCATCAAGACTGAGATTGGCGCAAGGTTGGGACGTGTGTGGAGGTGAAGTTGCGCAGGATTGATTTTGCATCTTGTCCAGAACCAGTACATGTTGCTGCTGGAGTTCAAGCTAAATATATAAGGCCTTCTCTTGGTAATACTATCCAGCAACATCTTGATTTCAAAATACTCATCCTTGTGACCAAATCTCTCCATGATCTATTTAAGAAGGGAGGGAGAGAGAAAACAGGGAACTACAAACCTGTTAGCCTTACATCAGTAGTAGGGAAAATGCTAGAATCTATTATAAAGGATGCAATAAATGGACACTTGGATAATAATGATCTGATTTGGCATAGTAAACATGGATTTATGAATGGGAAATCATTCATAAATCTGTTGGAGTTTTTTGAGGATGTTACTAACAGAATTGATAAAGGGGAGTCAGCCGTAGTGTTCTTGGATTTTCAGAAGGCTTTTGATAAAGTCCCCCACAAGAGGTTGGTTAGCAAAATTAAAGCACATGAGATAGGAGGTAATATACTGGCATGGATTAAGGATTGGTTAACAGGCAGAAAACAGAGTGTAGGAATAAATGGGTCATTCTCATGTTGGCAAGCTGTGACTAGTGGGGTACCACAGGGATCAGTACTTAGGCCCCAGCTGTTCACAATATATATCAATGATTTGGATGTGGGGACCAAATGTAATATTTCCAAGTTCGTGGATGACACAAAGCTAGGTGGGAATGTGTGTTATGAGGAAGATGCACAGAGACTTCAAGAGGAATTGGACAGACTTAGTGAGTGGGTAAGAACATGGCAGATGGAATATAATGTGGAAAAATGTGAAATTATCCACTTTGGTAGGAGGAACAGATGCGCAAGAGTGTTTCTTAAATGGTAAGTGATTAGAAAGTGTAGATGTACAAAAGGACCTGGTGTCTTCTTCAATAAGTCACTGAAGGCTAACATGCAGGTGCAGCAGGTAATTAGGAAGGCTAATGGTATGTTGGCCTTTATCGCAAGAGGATTTGAGTACAGGAGCAGTGAAGTCTTGCTTCAATTGTAGAGAACCTTGGTTAGACCTGGAGTACTCTGTGCTGTTTTGGTCCCCTTACCTTAGGAAGAATATGATTGCCATGGAGGGAGTGCAACGAAGTTCACCAGACTTATTCCCAGGATGGCAGGATTGTCCTATGAAGAGAGATTGGGAAAACTGGGCCTGTATTCTCTAGAGTTTTGAAGAGGTGATCTCATTGAAACCTACAAAATACTTAAAGGGATAGACAGGGTAGATGCAGGTAAGTTGTTTCCCCTGGTTGGGGAGTCTAGAACCAGGGGACACAATTTAAAAATAAGAGGGAAACCGCTTATGACCAAGCTGAGGAGGATATTTTTTTCACTCAGATGGCTGTGAATCTTTGGAATTCTCTATCCCAGAGGGCTGTGGAAGCTCAGCCATTGAGCATGTTTATCGTGGAGATTGACAGATTTTTAAATGACAGTGACATAAAGGGATATGGGGATAGTGTGGGAAAAAGGCATTGAAATGGATGATCAGCCATGATCATATTGAATGGTGGAGGAGGCTTGATGGGCTGAAAGGCCTACTCCTGCTCCTATGTTCCTATTCTCATTCCTCCTTATCTTTGTAAGTTTCTCCAGCCCCCTTATACAGCTGCGCTCCTCCAGTTTTGGCCTCTTGCGCACTGCGCCCCCCACCTTAATTTTCATCACTCTACCATTGGTGGTCATGCCTTCAGCTGCCTATGGATCCAAAACTCTGGAATTTCCTCCTTAAACCTCTCAACCTCTCTTTCCTCCCTTAAGATGCTCCTTAGACTTGATTCTATGGCCAAGCTTTTGATTACCAGTCCTAATATCTCCTTATGTGGCTCGAAATCAGATTTTGTCTGATAACATTCGGGTGAAGCATCTTGGAACATTTTACTACATTATGGGTGGATTATAAATGCAAGTTATTGTTGTTAAGAGTGCTACTTGCAATGTCGTTACCTAATTAACCAGATTTGCTGAGAACTTTTTTTCATGGATTTGACTTGGATGTTACCTCATTAGCTGGTCTTCCTGTGGAGCCAGCTGCTGATGAGCAGACATCATGGTCGAGAAGCTAAGACACTGGGAGAACTTCCTGTTCTTTTTCAAATGACCCTTGGGATCTTTAATGGCCACTGAACCACTGGAACAGGCAGACAGGGCCTCAGATTAAGCTCACATCCAAAGAAAGACAAAAACCAACAATTTATTTCATTCCAGTAAAATAACAGCTACCTGAAGAACATCCAAAGTCCATAACACGGTCAAGATTGTTCTCATAGTTGGGGAGGATTTCTTTAACGCCTCTCTTGCGCTTTGCACAAGAAAGCAGATCAGGATTATAGTCTGGCAAAAATCATCTCGCACCTCTCGCCTCAAACTCTCTTTCTTTATTTTATTTCTGTTCAATGCTCCAGCTGCTGCATCCTGCATACTCTTCATCCTCACTGTATTAAAATCAAGATTCATTGCACCATCCCCTTGTTCTTCCCCCCAGGACTGCCAAACTGTGAAGCTTGTCACCTCCCTCACTTGTCTCTTCCTCTGACAATTATTTTAAATCTCAAGCTTGGTGTCAACAATTTAGCACTTCCTGATTTATGTCTTATATTCTCCTACTCCTGGTGCCCTGCCGTTCAGGTCTTGGCCCATCACCTTGCTGTGTGAATAAAAATAATGAGTTCTTTTTTGCTTTCTGTTTATTTTTATTACTCTGTCTTTCTGGATCATTCGTTTTGAGGAACCAGTCGACTGCTTCTTTACACACATTTCAGGCAAGCAGATGGCCAGCATGATAGAAACGAGGCCCAGGAGTTAAAATACCTCAGGCCTCAAATCGATCCTGTTGGACTGTAGGGTTTGTTGCCCCTCTCCCTCTCTGCAGGCTGTCCAGTTAAAATCCAGCCTTTTGATTATTTTTTTTCTTACACACTGTTTTGAAATGTTCTCATCTTTTCTCCAGTGTAGGGCTGTGTCTGTGTGCACAAGAAGGGTTTGTTTTTGTATGTTGGTGAGATACCACAGCAGTCCAGTCTGGTAATTACATTGCATGCACAGTGATAATATTCTGAAAAGAAAAAAATTCTGCAATCAAAGCCAATTGTAATTTCCTCTTCCTCCTGTCCTCTTTATCGTTTAAACATCTTCTTCAAAACCTCATTTTGTGTCATGCATCACTGCCCACCTGAGGGCAGGCAAGTGATTTAATGCCAGGGCCGTGCCAATGAGCTGGTAATTCAGGCAGTCTTCCAGAATAGCACCACAGCCATTCTAATACACTTAGAATCATAGAATCAAAGTAACTTACAGTTAAGGTCATTCGGCCCATCATACCTGCACTAGCTCTTTGAAACAGCAGTCGTACATAGTCCCATAGTTCTGCTTTTTGTCCATAACTCTGTAAGTTCTTCATCCTCAAGCACCCGTCCTAGTCCCTTTTAAAAATAATTATGGAAGCAGCTTCTACCCCCTTTACAGGCTAGAAGAAAGTTCTAGATCTCCACAACTTTAAGTATAAAAATTCTCCTAATCTCCCCTTTAGATTTTTTTCTAATAATTCTAAACCTATGACCTCTGGTTATTGACCCAGTTGCCAGAAGGAACAGCTTTTCTCTATTCTGTCAAAACCTATCATTTTCATGAACAGCAGCATTTAATGTAGTTAACGTTGTCATGAACAACAAGGGCAGTTAATGAGGATAAACATCCAAATACTTCACAGAAGCATTATCAAACAAAATTTGACACGGAACTACGTAATGAATGTGCTACGATGAAGCTGGACTTCAAGGTGACTCCAGGGTCTTGCCAGGGTCAGGCTGGCAGACATGGGCAAGGGGATCAAGTGGGACAGGGTAGACGGGGCAGGGAAGGTAAGAATCACGGGGTGGGGAAGGGAACAGCTTGAGAGAGGGCCCTGATGGGCACAGGGGACCCGAAAAGGGGATACCAGCCTAACTAGTGAAACATGGCTGGCTGAACAGTTATCAGCCTCCCCCATCACAGGTAAAACCCCAGTGGCTGTGGGAGGAGGCCCTGAGGGCCTCAATTGGTCCACAGGCAGGTGGGCCTCCCAATGCCTCACCTGCCACTGATAAAATTGCAGTGGGAGCTGGCAGGTAGACTCTGGGAATGTTGCCCCTAGCCTGGCGCCCAATTTTATAGCCTGCCATCCTGCCCCGGTGGGGGGGCCTGTAAAATTCAGCCCCGTGTATATGCACATCAAAGTCTCTCAGTTCATCTACACTTTATTAAATCAGGCCATTTATAGTATGCTGTCTTTCCAAAAGACTCTCCTTTCTTGATCACTGTAAGATTTATCCCCATCCTTCTAACCTTCGATCTTATTCACCATAAGGAATTCCAGAGTTCACCAGTTCTGGGAACTAATGAGTTCAATTTGGAAGTGGAATAGTAAACTTTGATTTCAATGCATGCAGAGAGAAGGGGGAGTATTTTAGGAGTTTAAGTGGAACTAAAAGAGGAAATTTGGGGGGGGACACTGGCCAAAGTGTGTAAATAAAATGAAGACGAGAAACTTGGAGGGATTGGAGAGAGGCTGGAAGTTAAAGGTGAAGGAGATCACCTAATCAGATATCACGCTTTCTCTCGTATTCAACGCCAGGGGTGTTAAAGAGCCACACCAGATATGGGAGCTATAATCGAACCTTGGGTGAGCTCAGACTTCGTAAAGTGTCAAGAGGCAGACGTTAACTTTGTGGGCCAGTGTAAAACTGGTGATAGCGAATTCCATTTCACATATATAAATAAAAATGGGGAAAGATGTTGAGTTGGGCCAGCTCATTCTCGGCCGGTTTACGGTATCACGCAAAGTTAGAAGCCCCAAGTATTGATGAGACTTTTACACCAATATAATTCAAGTAAGATGTAAAAACAGAAGTGACCCAGTTGTGTAATGCATTCAATCCTGGTTAACACCCAACTAATTTGACAAGGAGCACCAAGATTTAAATTGGATCAAATTTCTATACTGCAGAACAGAGGGTAAGTGTACTTGAGAATGTTTCCAGAGTATAAACTGCATAGGTGTTCCATTTAGACTAAATTATATTCTTTCATCAATATTCATCCCCTTCAAACAAAAGATGGTTTGTACATACAAATGTAACCTTTTGAAATGTGGCCAGTGGGCTAAGACACCTCCCCCAGTTTTGTGCTGAACTGTTCAGATCAGAAGACCCTATTTGTTACACTCCAGAAAGTCAGTTGGTGAAGGTTAAAATTGAAGCCAATCTTTACACACTTTAATAAGCATTTATTCGCAGAGTTATAGATTTCAAGCATACACCTTCTAACCCAACCACCAGAGTTTCAATCAGTGTCTATTTATAGACAACAGAATTACCAGTTAATGCCCACCACCCACATACTATTAAACACAATGAATACCATTCCCAATTCTTAGTCTGTGCTTAATTGGCTAACCTTAGCTATAATTGGTCCTAACACCACTGTGGAAGAAAGAAAGGAAGAGCTTGCATGTTTGTAGCATCTTTCACATCCTCAGGACATCCTAAAACCCTGTAAAGATAATGAGGTACAATTTGAACTGTAGTCACTGTTGTAATGTATGAAATGCAGCAGCCAATGTGCAGAGAGCAAACACCCGCAAACAGCAATGTGATTTGACCAGATAATCTGTTTTTTCTGCTTATTGAGAGATAAATAATTGGCCAGGACAGTGGGGTAACTTCCCTGCTCTTCTTCAAATAGTGCAATGGGATTGTTTGTGTCCACCTGAAAGAACAGACGATGCTTCGGTTTAATGCCTAAACCAAAAGACAGCAGGCTCAGACAATACAGCACTCCCTCAGTACTGCACTAGAATGTCAGTCTAGATTTTTGTGCTGGTCTCTGGAATGAAAATTGAACCCACAACCTTCTGATTCAGAGGCGAGAGTGCTACTCATTGAGCACTGATGACACATATGTGCAAGGGAGGACAAGAACAAATAATCACCCAAGACTCCTTACTCCTGAGCACTGATCAGGAGATCCCTGCATGGAAAATGTGTGCGCGTGTGTATATCATGTGATGCTCTAGCTGGCCAAAACTCAGTCTGGCCTCACGTATGAGGAATACAGGTTGCAGGGCATGGGGGGAACTGGCATTCTTGAAATTACACCCCAGGAAAATGGCTCCATCAAAGGCAGATAAACAGGACAATTTGCTTCCAGAAAATCTCAATTCTTCATATTCCCTGGCAAGATGCCAAACCTTCTCTGAGCATGGTAAATGTTTCTATGTTCTAATTCTTTCCGAGTTATTGGACCAATAAACGAATCCTCATTTGCAAGTGAAATAAATCCTTTGAATGTCTTGTTGACGCAAACAAATGAGATTGGAAACTCAGGATGGTGCTTAATGGGGCCGGCAGTGTAGGAGCCCTGAGTTTGAAAGTGGCTTTTTCTCAGGGTTCGTGGGACACAAAGACTGATGGCCATTTCGTGCTTTTAATTACAGCCCAGAATAGATTATCTGCTTTTTTGCATTTGTCTGGACTGAGATTAAAACAAAATATGGTAATTAAAAGATAGTGAGCCCCTGGCTCCAGTGGCTGACTGTCAAGTAGATGATTTGCAATATTATTGTTAGTCGTGCAGATATAACTCGAGCTCAGAAATACATTTGCTGCATTTTAGCAGCCTGCTGGTAACAATAGAGATGGGCTCTTGCTGCTCTGTTGGCCCATTTGGCTTCAGGCAATGAGTAACTGAAATCATACAGATCAGATAATAGGGATACCAGTCAACATGGAATTTATAACACAGAACACAGGCCACTCAGCCCAATAGATCTATGCCGGTGTTTATGCTGCACACAATCTCCTTCCCACCCTCACTTCGCCTCACTCTATCAGCATCTCCACATGGAAATTACAACATGCAAACAGACCATTTTGCCCAACCTGTTCAGCTTGGTCTTCCACAAAAGCAGTAGTCCTGCACTCAAGTACCTGCCCTGTTCTCGTATCCATTTTCAAGTCAGCTGATCTCCCAGCCAGGGGGGAGCCCTGGTTGAGAAACTAAAATAGGCCCCAGTACTCAGTTTAGAGGAAGACTTTCATTTATATAGCGTCTTTCATTATTATTGGGACTTAGGGTAGCCCGAAGTATTTTACAGCCAATTAAGCACTATTTTTTGGAAGTGTTGTCACTGTTGTAATGCAGGAAATGTGGCAGCCAATTTGTGCACTGCAAGATCCCACAAACAACGAATTGATAATGACCAGAAGAATTCTTTTGAGTGATGTTGGTTGAGGGATAAATATTGTCCAGAACACTAGGTAGAACACCCTGCCCTTCTTCAAATATTGCTGTGCAATCTTTTACATCATCTGAGAGGCAGATGGGGCCCCGGTTTAATGCCTCACCCAAAAGTCACATCTCCACCGGTGCTGCACTGTTCAGTACTGCACTGCTAAGCATAAACATTGTGCTTTAGCCTCTGGAGTTAGACTCGATCTTCTGAGTCGGAGACAAGAGGGGAACTACTCACTGAGCCACAGATGACACCTGGCGGTGGGATGAGTTGTGGGAAATAGTCCAGTATTTCCACTCCTGAACAACACATAGCGATCCCCTGCTGGCAAATAGACGGGACAACAGGGGGAGCTCAGCTCGTCCCATGGAGGAATACAGGTTCACATACAAAGAGTGGCCTGTTGGGACAGGTAAAGTAAGGTGGTGGGTCTGCACCCCAGGCAAGACGTTAATGCCTGCAAGAGGGCACAAGTATAGGGGTGAACATCGGTGGAAAGATAAAAGTGCTCACTATATTCTGTGGCCAAAAAATATGATGGAAACATAATCCTATGAGCTCTTGCCTCCCAAGGTCAGATATGTAAGGAGCTTTTGTTCCTTGTCTGTCCATTTGGTGTAGGGGCAGCCACATTGCACTAAGGGAAAGAGGGAGTTCCAGGATTTTGACCCAGCGATAGTGAAGGAACGGCGATATAGTTCCAAGTCAGGGTGGTGTGTGGCTTGGAGGGCAACTGTGGTCACGTATGGGATGGCAAGCTTCCTCCCCTAAATGACATTACAAAACCAGTTGCATTTTTATGACAACCTGACAGCTTTTCATGCTGACTTTTACAGACGTCAGCTTTTTATTTCCAGATTTATTTAAACTGAATTCAAATTCACAAATTGCCCTGGTGGGATTTGAAATTCCCTGGATTCCAGTAACATAATCACGGCATCTAATATGAGGTGTGTTAGAGAAGTCACCTTGCAGCAAAAAGAAGGCAAATTCAATTCAGCACAGCAAAAATTTGTTCCCAGGCTGAGGCCAACATTACCCACTCCAGTGGGCCTGGCTTGTTAGGTCACTTCAGGAGTAGGTTTGCCAACTCTGGTTGGGTATATTCCTAGAGGTTTCATCACATGACTCCCCACCTACACCCCGCCTAGTTATGTAACCTTTTTTCACATCTCCATTATTCTTAAAACAGAAAATTAAGAAGGAAATGTAATGTCCCTATGATTTTTCTCACAGGTGTTGCTTGCAGCATTGTCCTGAACACTCTTCTATAATTCCTAGAAAACTCCAGGGTGCTCCTGGAGGGTTAGCAACCTTATTCAGGAGGGCATTTAGCATCAACCATGCAGTGTGAGCCGGACTACATCTTAGTTTTTTTTATCATTCACCAACTCTCAGGATCATTTTCATAAAAAATGAGGTGAAGGGTTACTGGGGTTGGGCAGGAGGTTACAGTCAGATAAGCCATGACTTTATTGAATGGCTGAACAGGTTTGAAGGGCTGAGTGGCCCACTCCTGCTCCTAGTTCATATGCTCATATGTTATAGTGCCAGGTCATCAGATTACTAGATTTTTACACTGGAGTTTCTGCAGGAGAGTTCTCCCTATCTCCCATTGTATCTCTGGCAGAGACCCTGGAGACTACGTGTGACAGTTGCACCATTACTACGGGATGTCAAGCCCAGCTTGATTCCCCAGTTTCTCCAGATGGTGCTGGAGTGAGATCCTCTGGGTTCCTCAGCATTCCTCCAGTGCCTCACCCCATGTTGTGAGCCTTAATGTGTATATCTTACTTAGACATTAAATAAGCGTTGACTGACTATATGCCCTTTTGTGGGGGGCATCACCACTGTGCTTCCTGATATCCACACACACTTGAAAATTCAACTCACTGCAAGACCATAATGTTTCATCCTTAATGTGCGTACCTTCACAACTCATTGTGGGCTTTGAACCCAGAGTTTTGAGGTTGCTAGTCCAGTGTTGTACCTGAACTCTATCTGTAGGACATTGTGGCAGCAGTTAAGCTGCTCTTGATTTTCCTAAAATCGTATCTACTTATGTCTTTATATGTGGATCTCTGAGTGTCTTTGTGTGTGTGTCTGTGAATGTGTGTAAATGTGACCGTGTTTGTGACTTTGTGTGTCAGTGTTTCTGACTGTGTGTGTCTTTATGTCTGCGAGAATGTCTGTGTATCAAAGACTTTGTGTATATGTCTGTGACTGAGGGTGTCTGTGTGTCTGATTGTGTGTATGTGTCTGTGACTGCTTGTCTGAGTGTCTGTGTGTGTATCTATGACTTTGTGTAACTGTGTGTGTACCTATGACTGTGACTATTCTGTAGTGTTTGTTTTGTCCTCGATCTTGTAGTCATTAATATAACAGTTGTTAAGGTCTGATGTGTTGTAGTGATTTCTTCCTCCTTTTCCTATGCCAGATACCTTGTTGATAAATTTATGATGAGGGCCTGTTATATTTTATTAAACAGCCTGGAGCTAACAGGAGAAGCATGATCCTCAAGCACCAAATAATGACAGTTGTAAAATAGAATCTTCACATGGTAAATCCTGCGATCTTCCTTAGAGTAATCACACTTTTCACATTTGACAGTAAACTCCCTCACAAATACTTTTTGAGAATAAGATTCCCCACTTTCTCCATACGGTGCTGGAGTGGTGTCTCCTTGGTGTCAGCATCCCTTCCAGTATATCACCCTGAGTTATCAGTCTAAATGTGTGTACCTTAGTAAGTGCTGACAGGCTATTTTACCATGGGGGCATCACAGCTAAGCTTGACCCTGATCTCATCCATGATCTCATTTAATGGTAGAATAGATTCTAACTAAATGGCCAACCCTGTACCTATGATCCTATGTCTATGCACACACACACATATATGCCTGCTGCATATATATGGAAACCAAACAAAGGCTTGCTATTCCCCACATGTGAAGCACTTCACAGAGTCAGAGGATGACCCTGGCTAGGATTTTACGGCCCTTCCCGCCCGGCGGGTTATTACGGTCCCGCCAAACTAAATGGAGATTTAAGTGGCTCGCTGCATCCGCCTGGGGGGAGTGGGGGGGGCGGTGCCGGGGGGGATCACGCTGCTGCGGGGTGTAAAATCCCTGTTTTAAAGCAGTTGTTAACACCTGATCCCAAATAAGTTAACATGCTGCTAAAACTAACAAATAAGAGTGTCTTACATTCGCAGTGAATGTTTGCCCACTGACAGCAATTTCTGGGTTGATAACACATTCGTTGTAAAAGAAAAATGACTTCTTAGGAAGGAAGTCAAGGCCTTGGAGATGGTGCAAAGGAGATTTATTAGATTGGTACCAGGGTAAGGAACTTCAGTTTTCTGGTGAGAAAAGAGAAATTGAGATTGTTTTCCTTAGAGCTGAGAGGATTAAGGGGAGATTTAATAATAATAATCATAATAATAAGATTTAATAAAAAATGTGTCATGACTCACTGGGGATAGTGCGTTGTAATGTCAAGCTCCACCTTCCCCCGAGCCGCGACAAATATGAAAAGTTTGACCAAACCACCAGATTGCCCTAATTCTACATAATTGTTTAATTTAGGTTAACAAAATACGAGCACCAGGTTTGTAAACTTAATAAGTAAATAACTGTTTATTGAACCAATTGTCTTTAACTAGTGGCAAAAGAAAGAAATATGAACTGCTAACTTCTAACTCTATAATTTAAACTCTACCCCTTCTTAAACCCCTATACACAAACACACACACATATAAGACATGCAAAACGTGGATTTTAGGGGTGGGATAAAACAGTTCAATAGCATCAATCCAAAGTACAGGATTCGATGAGTTGATTTTGATCAATGTCTTCCAAATTCCTTTCAGCTCTTGTTGATGGTGCTCTTCCAGCACTTTCAGTATTTAGTTCACAGGTTGAGAACTTGCTTTTCATTGTCTCTAACAGTGGTTTTTCCCTTTTCCTTTTTACAGGGGTTTCCTGAGAGAGAGAGAGCAGGTTATAGAGATATGAGGAAAAGAGATTTTAGATGTTTTCTCTTTGCAGGCCAGGAGCTTTCTGCTCCACTGCTTTCACACAAAAACCTGGTCACCCAGTCAGGAGCCAATTAAAATGTTGTTGTCAGGTAACTCCCTTGATCCAGGACTCCTTTCCGGCACCATCTTGTCTTTCATGGTACACTCTGTTCCAGGATACAACATTGTGTATATATCTCATCCTGCTCCATTGGACATGACTCTCAAACTGCAACCATTGCAATCCCAATCCATAGTCCAACAAAAAATAAAAAGATATGTTCTTTACAACAGTCCAACAGAAATAAAAAGATATGTTCCTTACAAATGATATTGGGTTTTGATAGCGTAAATAAGGAGAAGCATGCAGGCAGGATAGTTAGCAAGCAGAGAATACGGATTTAAGGTAGTAAAAGAACGAATAGTAGATGAGGGAGAATTGTTTTTACGTTTTAAGTTGTTATGATCTGGAATGCACTGCCTCTAAGGGCGATGGAAGCAGATTCAATAATAATTTTCAAAAGACAACTAGTAAAATTTTGCTGGGCTCTGGCGGAAGAACAGGGAAAGTGGGACTAATTCGACAGCTCTTTCAAAGAGCTGGCAAAGGCACGCTGGACTAAATGGACTCCTCCTGTGCTTTGAAATTGCCATCATCCCACTTTGCCATTTATGTATGTGTGTAGTGTATACATGCGCGTGTGGTTATTTACTCACAACTTAAGCTCCTCAGGAGAGAGTTGAGAACTTTCTTTGCCTATTCATCAGCTCTGTGTTTTTTTTTTGCTTTCCTCTCATCCCTTTCCCTTGATTTCTAGATAGAGTATAGCTCTCTTGTGGCAGTCATTATGGAAGAGCTGGTTGACTGATCCTGGCAGCCATTTTAGTTGTTCCAATGATGGAAGCTTTAATGCATAGAGCAGTTGCACTTGCAATCAAAATGGAAATGGCCCTGATCCATTTCAGAAGAGTTGCCCACTGGGCAGTCAGGAAACCCATTATATTGCTCAATATCCTTTTGCAATTGTCTTGGGCTCAAAGCAATACAATCTTTCCCCTGACATACTTTCCACGCAGTTTGATTTTTAATACCTTTCACAGCAGGTGCAGAGTATGTTGATCCTTGTGAGTCAGGATGCCTTGGCCTCAGTTACTCCACAAGGCTGCTGAAGCTCGAACCAAGAATAACGGGAGCATATTGGTGTTTTCATTAATTTACTGACTGAATTGGCTTCTTCAACTGAAATGCTTTCTCACAGAGAAAAGAAAGAAATGCTTTCATTTATATATCAGGATGTCTCAGAGCACTTTATAGCTAATTAACTGCTTCTGGCACATATTCACTGTTGTAATGTAGGAAACACAGCATACAGCAAGCACATCAAGCCCTTCTTGAGTGACTCACTCAGCAACAGGGCTTCCACCTCTTTAAGTGGTAGCACACTCATATTTGAGTCAGATGGTCTTGGGTTCATGTCCCATTCCAAAGACTTGAGCATTAAATTTAAGCTGACACTCCAGAGCAGTGCTGAAGAAATGTTGCACGGTTGGAAGTGTCGTCTTTTGGGTGAGATGTAAACCGAAGCTCTCAGCGGGCACAAAAGATCCTACTGTCATTATTTCAAAGAACAGTAGGGAGATTCTCCCTGGTATCCTGGCAATATCGATTTCTCAACCAACATCACAAACACAGGTTATCTGGTAATTATCTCGTTGCTGTTTGTGAGAGCTTGCTGTGTACAAATTGGTTGCTGCGCTTCCTACATTACAATTTTCTAGAAAGTACTTCATTGGCCGTAAAGTTCTCTGGGATGTCCTAAGGCCATGGAAAAGTGTTATATAAATGCAAGTCTTCCTTTTAATTCCTCATTTAACAGTGACTTGTAATGAAATAGGAGCTTCCACCAACTTTGGGCTGGAGGCAGTGGGGGCCATAGTTATAGAGGTTAACACTTCTTCCCAATGATATTTTTTTCCGGTGACAGTGTCTCAGGTGTGTCATTTCACAGCTGTGAAATTCTGCATGATTAGCATTAACAGAAATGTAAAGTGTTTCTGTTGCTTTTAAACACACTCTAAGTAAGCGCAAAATAATTACTTACAACGTGTTAGTGACAAGATTTGGCCCTCGCTGACTGTGTGGTGCATTTACAGGTGATCCCACTAACCTAATCTTTAAAGTTATTTACCTGTAAGCTGGAACAATCCAACCTATCTAAAATTCTGCTCCTCACGTTTTCAGTTTACTCCAGCACTCCTGTTTCATTTAAGCTATGACACAATACAACTTTTGTTCTCCCTGCTGCTTCTGTTTTGTCTGTCTTATTCTGCTATTTCTTGGCTGTTTTATCTCTTTCTTTCTCTCTCGGTGCTTTTTATCTTCTGTCTCTCTCTGTGGATTCTCTTTCTCTCCGATATCTTCATCACTCTCTCTCCTCTGGAATGCTTTCACACTCTTGTTACTGTTTTTGTTGCTTTCGATACTATTTCATGCCTTTTATTTTATCCTTTCCTTTTTCTTTGCTTCTATTCTTTCACTTCTCTCTCCTGCTTCCCATTACTCTGTTACTTCATCTTGCTTTCTTCTCCTGGGGGCCTCCCAGTCCCAATTCTATGGATGTTATACTAAAGGGTGTGATTACGAGGACGGATTACATAGACTTGTTTGTATTCCCTTAAATATAGAGGATTGTAGGATGATCTAATTGAGATTTTTACGATGAATAAAGGATTTAATGGGGTATATGGAGAGAAATTATTTCCTTTAGGCAGGGGAGTCCAGACTAAGAGGGTAAAACCACAAAATTAGAGTTAGGCCATTCACAGGTGATGTCAGGAATCATTTCTGCAAGCCTAGGGTAGTAGGTTTTTGGAATTCTTGCCCCCAAAAGCTGTGGATGCTGGGGGTCAATTGAAAATTTCAAAAGTGACAATAGGTTTTTGTTGGATGACAGTATCAGAGATATGGAATCAAGACAGATAGATGGATCTTAGATGTAGATTGACCACAATCTAATGGAATGGTGGGACAAACTCGAGCAGCTGAATGGCTCCCTTTGTCTCTAATGGTGAGCTAATAATCTATGTCCATCTTGAGTTAGTAAATCTTTGTACACGTCTGGGGAGCTACACTCATCACCTACTGAGCATTAGGAGTAAGCCAACCGTTTCTCAGCTTTCTAAAAGGCCAGGTACCTTTCAAGGATGCCCTCATACCTCTTGCCTTTAGTGAATTTAGTGTGTCTTTGCTGCATCAATTTGGGACCAAAACTGCTTAACATTGATTCAGTAGAACAGGTCTGTAAGTGGCTTGTGGCCCCTATGTTCAAAGTGCTGGAGCATTATGAGCTGTGCTAAATAGCCAGGCAAGAATCTGCAGCAGAATGAAAATGATGTTATGGCGTAATTAAAGAAAGAATGAATGAATTGCATTTATATAGCACCTTTCAAGACCTCGGGCTGTTCCAAAGCGCTTTACAGTCAATTAAATCATCCTGAAAGTGCAGTCACGGGTAGAATATAGAAATTAAGATTGCAAAACCTCAGGGTTTTCCTGGAATCTTCAAGAATTCATGATCAATCTCCTGGACATTGCTGTCAGCAAAAATCTGGGAGAAAAATCACAATACATTAAAAAAATGTATTTTTTCCATTTTCTTTGAATACTTATTTATTAGTTACAAAAACATCGGAGATGTGTTAATAAAAGGGCTCTGGGCAGCGCTTGTGGAGGCAGTAGGACATGTACCAGGATTACCCCAACCAGAGGTAGCTACCCTACATGTGATGCAAACAGTGATAGTGAAGGTCCTGGTAGGAAGACAGCACTGTATTGTGTCTGGCCTTCACCGATGTGGCAGAAAGACAAATGATTCAACTTTTAAACCCTGCCTCTTGGGCTCCGGAGAGTTTTCTGAAGTCTTGGCTTTGATTTAATATCTGAATTCCTGCACAAAGGGATTTGTCATTGCTGACTTTTGTTTTTATTCTTTTTGTACACAATGTATGGGATAGCAAGGCGTAGGGCACAGTAGCGTATAAAACTGATTGTGTAAACGGCATGTCAGAAGGAGTAACACCACCAAAGGCCCAGTTGATGCAAGTCTCAGGAGGTTTGCCTGAAATATTACTCTTTGCAGGATCACATCATTCACATTAACTGTACCATTTAAGGCTGCCATACGTTTGTGGAATATATCTTGGATGCCCCGTCCACTGCTAAACTGTAGGTCACTATTAAAGCAATTGGAGGTTTGCAGAGTTAAACGTTTTTAATTAGACTTTGTTTCTTTTTTATGGTCTTCACGACAGTTTTATGATGGAGTGCAAATGCCATGTGTCAGCAACTCAGACATGCCGTTGTGATCTGGGAATAAATTTACATAGAACTTACAACACAGAAACAAGCAATTCAGCCCAACAGGTCTGTCCTGGTGTTTATGCACTACACAATCGTCCTTCCCCCTACTACATACCACCCTATCAGCATATCCTTCTATTCCCTTCCCCTTCTTCAATTTACCTAGCTTCATTGATGCTTTTTGCTTCAACCACTCCATGTGGTAATGAGTTCCACATTGTCACCATTCAATGGGCGAGCAAATTTCCTGTGAATTCCCTATTTGATTTATGAGTTACTATCTTATTTATGACCCATCATTCTGGCTTTGTCTGCAAATGCAGCCATTTATATCTACCCTGTCAAACCCAATTTCAGAACCTTAAACAATTCCATCAGGTCACCTCTCAGTCTTTTCTTTTCCTTTCCAGAGAAAAGAGCCCCAGCATGTTCAATCTTTCCAGAAGGGTATATCCTCTCAGTTCTGGTATTATACTTTACATAAATCTTTACAAATTACAGTATGGAAAATTAATAATAGCTCTGATGTTTAAAAATTGCAAGTCATTTTTTGTGTTAAGTTCAGAATTTGCAACAATGGAGTTCACAGGTTGAGTGGGAGTTGTATAATTTGTGGAATTGTAGGTTTGAG
This sequence comes from Cetorhinus maximus, assembly GCF_964194155.1. Taxonomy (NCBI): domain Eukaryota; kingdom Metazoa; phylum Chordata; class Chondrichthyes; order Lamniformes; family Cetorhinidae; genus Cetorhinus; species Cetorhinus maximus. The sequence goes on along the minus strand of NC_135893.1, from coordinate 15,967,549 downwards.
CACACTGATCACTTACCACTATGACCTGGGGCAAAGTGTGTTTACTTTCCGATTGGTTTAGGAAGGCAGGGCACCTCGAAGTTGGCAGCCAATGGAGGTAACGTGGAGGTGGGGTAGTTGAAAGAGGGAGGCCATGTAAAGAAACCTTCAGAAATACTAGCAATCCTATGTCTACCCTCCTTCATAACTGAAAAATAAGAGGCAACCAGACATGTTACTTCATGGAACCAAAGCAGGTAAATGAGTTGAGGTACAGATCAGTCATGATTAAATTGAATTTCTTTTTATAATGTATTCAGTTGTGAGATATGGGCATTGCTGCAAGGCCGTCATTTATTGCCCCTCCTTTATTGCCCTTGAGAAAGTGGTGGTGGCCTTTTACTTGAACTGCTGCAGTCCATATGGTGAAGGTCATTCCATAGTTAGGTTGGGAGTCCAGGATTTTGACCCAGTGACAATGAAGGGAGGGCCAATATATTTCCAAGGTAGGGTCGTTTGAGTCTAGGAACTGGTAATGTTCACCTGTGTCTGCTGCTGTAATCCTTCTAGGTGGGTTTTGGAACTGCTGTAGAAAAGGCACCTTGTAGAGTTGCTGCAGTAGTATTCCTGTGCAGACTCGAGGGGCTAAATAGTTTTCTTTCTGTTCCTATGTAGAAATCACACAATCAAACAACACACAAGATACAGTTGCTGCAGTTTGATGTACCTCCAGAGTAACTGAATACAAAATTATTGAGACTTTTCATAAAAACCTTCATATTTCAACTTAGCTGTCAGGAATTAGGCTCCTCATTTATCCCAGGACAGGGAACAGTAATCCCATAGTGAGTCGTCAGAAGCTCCTTGGATCTGCTGGGTCAATTTTTCACAACAATTTATGCCCCTATTGTGGGCCTTCAAAAACCTCTGTTGCTCTTTCTTCCCTCTACTCACTGTTACTGTTAAAACAAGCTCTTTCAAATTGAGAAATGGGGTGATAGACAAAAATCTGAAATGTAGGCCACCAAGGATGACAGCAGTGGGTGAAGGGGAAAAATAAATCACGGAGTAGTGGGTAGGTGAGGCCTTGCTTGGGAGTATTTTTAAAAGGGATACATTTTAAATAACTAAAATTAAGATGTACAGATTTCTGTTATTTCTCAAAATCATCTGCAGAAATATATGGGGACAGCAAACATCCAGGAATGTTTTCCATTACTACCAACAAGCTGAGGGAATACTCAGTATTAACATATTGGAGAGCACTGGGCTTTGAGACACACTTACTGAACTTTAGATGGGTAAAAACCTCTCCCCCAAATCCCTGCACTAGGGGGTACACCAATAAAAGAAAAGGAGTCCATCTGTACCTCGATGAGACACTAGCCACATCTCTAGTATCCACATAGGGAACCAATGACACCTCCGGTAACTAGATCAATTTAGTTGGAGGTAGTTGGTGTCAGTCACTTAAACATTTAAGACATCCAGTTGTAACCATACTGAGTTGCTGGACCATGGGGAGGTAGAATTATGGCTCCACTGAACCCTGGGGATTGTAATGCAAAAACAGGAGGGTTCTGTTGAGGGATGAGGGCAAGAGGGACATCAAGAGAGAGAAGTCCAAGTCTGTTGAAGTTGTTACTGTTATTAAATACACCTTGTTACACATACATAACTGTGTTTGAGACTCTGGGCTGGATTTTTTTGAGATCACGGGGGCCCTGGGAACCTGGAAGTGGCTGTGGAAGGTCTTCGGTTACAATCTTCCAAGATAAGGCCAATTAAAAAGCCGCCTCTGGGAGCCCCCATCCAATTAAGGATGGCGTGTGAACTATGGACCCAGCAGGCCCAATAGGAGGGCCTGCAGCGACGTCTGGCCAGCAGCCCGATTGGGAAAGGTGGATGCTGCCAATGTAGGTAGGAGATGCAAGGTTGCCTCAAAATGGAGATGCCTTCTCAGAATTATAAAAATATTTTAAAAATGTGGCCACAGCTGCCTGACCATCAGTATGAAGGGAGCACGGGATGACCAATGGCCACAGTTGTGCCTTCTGGCACTTACGTCTGCTGGGGTGGGGTGGGGATTTAAAGGAGACCTTGCTGGCCTGCCACTGAGAAGCTGCCTCCAGGCAACAGCTGGGCTTTGGCCTCGGGTGGTGGGGGTGGCGGCGTCCACTATCAGGAAGATCCTGGCAGCATCACCAATCTGACCCCAACTGGGTACTTAATTGATAATATTAATAATAATTAGCTACGTGCCACTGCCGGGCATAGAGTTTTAGAGGTCTACAGCACAGAAAAAGGCCCTTCGGCCCATTGAGTCTCCACTGGTCAAACAGGTACCTAACTATTCCAGTCCCATTTTCTAGCATTAGGCCCATAGCCTTGTATGCCATGGCATCACAAGTGCACATCCAAATACTTCTTAAATGTTATGAGGGTTTCTGCCTCTACCACCCTTTCAGGCAGTGAGTTCCAGATTCCCACCACCCTCTGGGTGAAAAAATTCTTCATCACATCCCTCTAAATCTCCTGCCCCTTATCTTAAATCTATGCCCCCTCATTATTGACCCTTCCACCAAGGGGAAAAGTTCCTTCCTGTCTACCCTATCTATGCCCTTCATAATTTTATACACCTCAATCATGTCCCCCCTCAATCTCCTCTGCTCCAGGGAAAATAACCCCAGTCTATCCAATCTCTCCTCATAACTAAAACTCTCCAGCCCAGGCAACATCCTGGTAAATCTCCTCTGCACTCTCTCTAGTGCAATCACATCCTTCCTATAATGCGGAATCAAGAACTGCACGCAATACTCTAGCTGTGGCTTAACCGGCGTTTTATATGGTTCTAGCATAACCTCCCTGCTCTTATATTCCATGCCTCGGCTAATAAAGGCAGGTATCCCATATGCCTTCTTAACCACCTTATCTACCTGTCCCACTACCTTAAGGGACCAGTTGACATGCACACCAAGGTCCCTCTGGTCCTCGGTACTTCCCAGGGTCCTACCATTCATTGTGTATTCCCATGCCTTGTTTGTCCTGCCCAAGTGCATCACCTCACACTTATCTGGATTAAATCCCATTTGCCACTGATGAGCCCATCTGACCAGCCCGTCTATATCCTCCTGTAATCTAAGGCTATCTTCCTCACTATTTATCACCCCACCAATTTTCGTGTCATCCGCAAACTTCCTGATCAACCCTCCTACATTCAAGTCTAAATCGTTTACATATACCACAAACAGCAAGGGACCCAACACCAATCTCTGTGGAACCCCACTGACTGTCCTTGATTAATACCTGCCTCTCCAAGTGTAGATTAATTCTGGCCCTCAGAATTGCTTCCAATAGTTTCCCCACCACTGAGGTTAGACTGACTGGCCTGTAGTTCCCTGGTTTATCCCTTCCTCCCTTCTTGAATAACGGTACCACATTGGCTGTCCTCCAGTCCTCTGAAACCTCTCCTGTGGCATGTATAGTGCCAGTAAGACATTGCCTGCAGCTGCCCACGATGAGATTCTCTAATTTTGCTCTCAGTCTCACCTCCAAACCCATCTGCCCTGGACTGGGAAAATTCAATTCTCTGTGTGGAAGAATTTCATGATCCTCTTGTTACCTGTTACTTACATGGGTCTTCACAGGGAGGAAGGGAAAGTGGAATTTGAATTGGATAGAACTCAGGAACACAAAACAAATCCATATTGGTTTGAAATAACTGGTTGTCTATATTTTTTCAAATGGTGACATAAATGTGCATTGAATCCGATAACTAGATTTTGTAAATCACGTGAAACATTTCTATAACTTGTGGATCAAGCTGGAAAAGATAAATTTCTTGACCACTTTGTCAGGCAGTTTGATCTATTTGAGAGCCTCAGATAGACATTTGTAGTGAGACCAGTTGCTGTGACCAACTCTTCGATTTTGAAGCTGCAATGCTAGGAGTAACTCGAGTTGGTGAATGGAATTCAAAACCCCGATCTTCTGCAGAGAAGAATCCACACCAGTGAGCTGAAGTGGCCTGATTTTCCTATCTATTTAAAGAAATGGGAGGAAAGTACCAGTGAGTCCTCATTGCACCACAGCCCCAACAGTGAGTGCTGGAACGCCATTTCATTCCAGGTTCATCACAGCTGGAGTTGAACCTGTCTACACCCATCATGTATGGAATCATAAGATTGTAGAATGGTGCAGCGCAGAAGGAGGCCATTTGGCCTATCAAGTCTGCACCATCACTTTCAAAGAGTAATCCAGTTCGTTTCCACTCTTTCCTCGTTTCCACGCAGTTTTCTCGCCTTCAAGTATTCATCCAATTCCCATTTGAAGGCTTCTTTTCAATTTGTTTCCACCATCCTTTCAGGCAGTGCATTCCAAATTCCAACCACTTGTTGTCTAGGTAAGTTTTTTCTCATGTCCTCAATATCTTAAATCTGTGCCCTCTGGTTATCAATCCCTCAGCCATTGGAAAATTCTTATTTATTTACTGTATCTAAACCCTTCGTGATTTCAAAAATGTATTGAGCAGCTGGGAACCTGATTGATTTGGGCCTCTCCTTAGCTGTGGGAGTCTAAGGCCAGCTGCCATACTCCTTAATCATCACGTCTACAGAGATCCACCAACTCAGCACAGATCAGTGATCAGTCCTCCCTCCTTAACAATCTGTGCAGCTCAATGCCTTTCAATTAGATCATGGTTGATCAGTATCTTAAAGCCATTTACCTGCCTTGATTCCATATGCTTAACACCTAACAAAGGGCAGAATCGCTCATGCCCGCTGGCGTCGGATGTATTCGGTGGCATGAACGGACAATATGGCAAGAAGACCAAAAATCGGTTTCAGAACGTCATGAAACCAGCTTGCGACCATCCGCTCAGCCCATCGATGGCGGGCCGCGTTACCCGCCATCAGACGTCGGGAACCTCATTGTAATACATCAGCAAATCATTATAAGGCCAGACCGCCGGACTCATTTCCCCTCCCCGCTGGATCTTCCGCCCACATCATCGGGAAAACACACCGGTGTAGAACTCATCTTGACAATTGGGATGTGCAGAGGTCGGGACTTACCGCCAGGGCCTTGCTCACATTGCGGCCATCCGAGGAGAAGAGGATGCTGGAGCTCGACAGCAACGGCACACTGGAGAAACACCCATGGCATGCTGGGTGGATTCTCATGGACATGGCTCTGCTGTGAAGCGGCTCACGGAAATTGGAAAGTCATCATTGATGCTCACAACGGATGATGGTCGAGGGGGTGGGAGAGGAAGGTCTAGGATCGAATGGGAAAGGAAGAGGTGTTGGGGGTTGAGGTTGGGAGGGAGGTAATGAAGATGTCGGGGGGATTGAGGTTGGGAGGGGGGAATGAAGGTGTCAGGGGGGTTGCGGGGGGAATGAAAGTGTTGGTGGGTGAGGTTGGGAGGGGAGAAATGAAGGTATCAGGGGGATGAGATTGGGAAGGGGGAATGAAAGTGTAGGGGGGTGACATTGGGAGGTGGGAATAAAGTGGGTGAGGTTGGGAGAGGAAAGGGAGTACAGGGGAAGGAGGGGGTAACGGGGGAGAAGATGGCAACTGGGGAGGTAGGTGTAAGGTGTAAGTGAAGGAGTTCAGAGCAGGGAAGGAGGCCAGGGGGAGGAAGAAGTGTGGAGAGGGGAGGGAGTAAGGAAGGGAATATGGAAGAAGTAAGAGTGGGGGAAGGAGTAAAGCTGGAGGAAGAGGTAAGACTGGAGGAAGGAGTTGGAAAGGGGGTAGGACTAAGGGTGGTGGAAGAAGTAAGAGTGTCTGAGGGAGTTATGAAGGGAGGAGGGACTAAGCAGAGAGGGAGTCCTGGGGCTGGGGTGGGAGGACTAATTGGGGGAAGGGGGTTCCAGCAGGGGGGAAGGGGTTCCAGGCGGGAAGGGGTCGGGAGGGAGGCAAGATGCTCCGGAGGGAAAGGGACTGGCTGGCTGAGGGTGGTTGGCAGAGCTCCCTGTAAACTGAAGTAGAAATAATTAGTGCATGGCAGCAGAGTCAAAAGCAGGAGAGAGCACTCACAGTTACGTTGAGAGAGGGATGATGTGGTTCAGAGTCCTCAGGTAGGTGTTCGCCATCGACCTCACCGTCGCCGCAGGCATGGTCCACATCCTCACCAGTCAGCGTGATGGCACACTCCTCAAAGTGAGTGAGGTGCCTAATGTGGGCCACCCCACTCCTGGTCTGGGACCTCTCTCTGCTGATGTGAGCAGACTTCTCCTGCATGGAAACAGATGGAGAGAGTGTAAGCAGGATGCATGGCACTGCATGGAATGTTTGTTTGTGGAGTGGAGCAATGGACAGGATGAGGACGCGAGCTCAAGAGGATATGATCCCGATGGAGATGTGATAGAGTTAGTGGTGTTGTCCCTTGAGGTGTGAGATCCCTGTGGATGCGCGATGGGTTTGTGAGTGTGCAGGTTAAGAGTAATGAGAAGAGTGAGGTACCTTGGTGGAATGGATGAGACCATTCATCCTGTTGTGGCACTCGATGTTGTCCTCTTTTGCAAGGCATTGGTGCTTGCCACCACCTCCCATGCTGGATTGGTGATGCTGCTGCCACCCCTGCAGCCAGAGCTGGGGTAGAGGACATTAAGGCAATCCAAAAGGCACTCAAAGGACACATCGCTAAACCTGGGGGCTGCAGTCTTTTTGCCTTTCGGGACCATCCTGTCTTCCCTGCAGCAGTGGTGGGCTGGAAGCACTGAGAGGTGTGCGCGCGGCTGGACTTCAAGTATGGTGTCCAGCGTGTTGAAGCGGTGAGGTGATCGTGTGGCGGGCGAATGAGAGCCCACCCACCATGGAAACGGTGTGTTCCCCAGTAATGCATAATTAATGCGGCGGGTTTGGAACAATACAGCATGAAAGGCCACCATTGCGGCCGGCAGGTAAAACATTGTTTTACCTACCCGCTACCGCACTTCATGCAAATCTGGGACAATAATGCCCAAAGATTTATCAATCTTAGTTTTGAAATTGTCAATTAACACTGCGCACCCCCCCACCACCACACCCCCACAACCTCCCCCTCCACTCTGCCCCCCCAACCACCACCACCGTCACTGCCACCACCAGCCTTAGCAGCTTTTTGGGGGAGAGAGTTCCAGATTTCCACTACACTTTGTGTGAAGAAGTGCTCCCTAACATTGCTCCTGAATGGTCTGGCTCTAATTTTAAGGTTATGCCCCTTTGTTCTGGACTCCACCAGAAGAAATAGTTTCTATCTACCCTGTTAACTCCTTTAATTGTCTTAAACATGAGGCGAATGGGGGACAGGGGTACAATGGGGCAATCAAGGTGCTCTTCTGAGATACATCCTTGGGGCAGTGTAGAGGAGCTTTACTCAGAAAAGAATCCATGCTGCCCCTGACCTGCACGTGTTTGGTACTGACACTGGATGCCTGAAATGTGGAAGTATTCCATTATGCAGCACTGACCTGTCTCAGCTTGCAGGAGAATTAGGCTTCACACAGACTAAAGTCAGTTTGTGCCCCTGGTAACTGAATCTTCAAGCCTCTCTGCTTGAAGCTTCTCTGAAGCTTCTCCTTTAAGGAGGGCTGATATTCAGATCTCCCTTGTTAATAAAACAGTTCGTTAAAATTAATTTGAGTCTGCCAGGCTTCATTTCCCCAGTTTTAATTTTCACACAATAAATACCTTAAGAAACCTACTATCCTCTGCAGTTTTGGGTGAGAATGTGTAGTCTGAATTGTTGATCTATATTTTTGTTGTTGCTGATGAGATTTCCAATTTCCCGCTCTCACAAACCCTCCAAAACACATTTCCTCCTCCTGCCCATATTATTGCTCGGATAGGGTCAGAGTGGTGTCCCCACTACCCTTGCATTTGTACTAGCTTTTCCAAGTGGCTATTCAACACTTGTAAGCTGTCAGCTGGCTATGCAACCTTGGGGGAGGCACTTAAGTCAAGACAAATATTGTCTTTGTGCAATGCCTGCACATGCATTTTCAAACAGCAGCTGGAACCCTGGCTGGGTTAGCCACTGCTCTGAGGTATTGATGTGACCCTGAGTGTGGACTTCTAAATCAACAAATATTAAACAAGCAACCGTCTGGTCTGTTCATCTTCATGCTTCTTCTTCCTTCCAAAAATATCTCTATTTTGTTTATCTCTAGTACTGGAAATGTTAGGCTGTATAAAGGAACTTATATTCAGTTGGAGAGTGAGGATGCTCTGTGGATGAAGGAGGAGGTTAATGGCATGGAGGAGGTGGTTGAGTGATGGGAGAGAGGAAGGAGGCAATGGAGGGAACGTTGAGGGATGTAGGAGGAAAGTGAGGGAATGGAGGGGAAAGTCAGGGCAGGTGAAGGGGATGGGGGAGAGGGAGTTTAGCTCTTACCTCTAGGGCACTGATTATGTTGAAAGTTTATCTCCCAAGTCTATGTTTGAGGCTGTAAACTAAACCCACTCATGAAAGAATGTCTTTTATTTTTGTTCTTTTTTAACCATGAGCTGTTAGCTGAGCTGGTCAGAGGCCGCAGAATCCAATTGCAGCTTCCATTTAACTGAATTAGAAGCTTATTGGTTCCAGTCTAACAGCTGGCTGGCCAAGATGTGCAATAGGACAGACCACACTGTGTTACTGACACCCAGCACTTGAATTAACAAGGGGCAGCAGGGAACTTGGAGATGCAGAGGATTCTTGAGATCTCCCTTGTAATTCATATTAAAGGACATTTCCTGAATCACAGAAGGATAGAAAAAGTACATTTTTTGCCTTTTTAATAAACAAATGCAGGAATACATCAAGGCATTTCTCTCAAAAACAGAACGCAGCCTGAGCAAAATGTCCTTATATTACCGCTGGATTTGAACCACTTGCATCAGTCCCTGGGCCATTCTGCCTTGCGTGGGTGAGCAGACTCCTCCTGTGTCCGCAGTCTCTGCTGACAGAAGTTCGAGGCTGAGTGCAGACAATTGGCAGCGAATGTCATTCGAAATGACCCCCTGCCCGTGTTAGGCCTGCCAGCCATATCTAACAACTGCTTATTTATTAACCAGGGTCCGTGTTGCGATTGGGGCACATCATTGTTCAACTAGGCATTAATTAAGTCGGTGAAGCATGGGCCATTTAAAAAAAGTTTTGTGCCATTGTGGGTGGGACATGTTAAAAGCTGGTAATGTAAAGACAGAAATCAAGACTAAGTGCTAAGGCTAGAGGCAGTCAATGATGTCAAAGGATCCAGTTTTTATTTTCCCCCGCACTCTATTTTCTCTCCTTCCCCATTTTCCTTCCACCTCTAAATCCCGCTAAGCCTCTCCTCCTTCCATCTCTGCCCATTTTCTCCCTCTCCCCCTTACTTTCTGCCCTTTCCCCAATATCTTTCCCCGATCCCATTTTGTTTTCCCCTTATTTTCCCCCCCATTCCTATTCTCCCTCTGTCCCATTTCAGAGTGGGAAACGTCACCTAACATCCCGGCACTTTCTAACAGGGGGTCACTGGACAGTGATCAGGAAGCATGGGAATGCTGACTGATTTTTTTTAGCCCAAGGTTACTGAAACCAATAGTAACAATCCCTCTTAATCACTGCCTAGCTCAGCAAAGACTAGGGGTGGAATTTTATGGCCCCATCGCAGTTCAGAAGCCCATTGACTTTGGCAGGACTGGAAAATCCTGCTGTCAGGAGGGGTCGCAAAATTCCACCCTAGGGCTAGAACCGTGTGTTCCTTGTCGGAATGTCCCATTACACCAGGTAATACTTCTACCCGTAGAGCCGGTGCAGCGGTAGGTATTGCCCCTTTAATTCAACTCCTGTGCCATACTATTGATAAGAAAACGCAGTTCTATCTGTGAAAGGCAGTAGACCTTTATCACTGCAAAGCAACTACATCAATGGCTATGGGTCAGTAAAACTGGGACAAAGATGCACTTTGCAATTACTGGTCCCACTGTTTCCTGCACAACCCAAATTGAAATATTGATTTATCTATTTGTTTTGCAAATGGAAAACACAGGTTTATTCCCTCCTGAATTTTCTATTCACACAATCCTGTTCCATCGCCCTAAAATGCTTGGAAAGGAATATAAACTAAGGCACATTACTTGGCCATCTCACGTACTGAGGCAGAATATAAATTATGGATCCTTTAAAAAGATGTTTCTGAAGGTCTGTGTGATGTTAACAGACTTTAATTGTCTCTTGCCAGTGGAGTTGGCCTTCTAGGCAGTTTTTCACATTTTCACGTCTCCACTCTTTCCTTTGGCCAGGATTTTACATTTGGCGTGTGGGGGCGGGCCTGACACACTGGAACGAGAAATGACGCGTGATGACGTTGGGCATGCGTCCCGATGTCATCGCACTGTCTTGTGGGATTTTGTTCGGCAGGTGCATGCGGAGTTGGCTGCACACCTGCCGATAATTGAAAAGCCTATTAAGGGCACTAATGTACTAATTAACTCCAAATTTACACTGCCCATCCAACCCAATGGCCAAGCGGCCTTTGCGTGTTTTAGGAAACTCATCCATGAGCTGGATGAGGTTTCCTAAAGCTTTTACAAATTGAATAAAAACTTTTATTGAAAAATAAAAACATGTCCCATCTCATGTGACACAGTCACATGAGGGGACTTGTTTCATTCAATTTTTAATGTTTTTATTAATTTCTTTAAAAAGCGCTTCCATCTCCCTGAGGCAGCTCTGTGACTCAGGGAAATTGAAGCGCTCTTTTGTGCGCATGCGCGAAAGAGCACTGGACCCAACTCTCCCTCCTCCCTCTGTTTGCATAGGTAGCGCTCAGCGCTACTGCTCACGATCCACACTGGGCCGGCCTTAACTGGCCCGTCTGCGTGAAATCGCGGTGCCGAGCTGATTGCGGGCGGCGGTCAGCTCCGTGACCGCCCCTACCCACTTCCGCTGAGCCTGCCCGACGTGGGAAAAATTCAGGCCTTTGTGTCTCAGTCCCCCTGCTCCGTGTGTCTCAGCCCCCTTGCTCAATGTGAATCAGTCCCCCTGCTCTGTGTGACTCAGTCCCCCTGCTCTATGTGACTCAGTACCCCTGCTCTATATGAATCAGTACCCCTGCTCCGTGTGACTCAGTCCCTCTGCTCTGTGTGACTCAGTCCCCCTGCTCCGTGTGACTCAGTCCCCCTGCTCTGTGTGACTCAGTCCCCCTGCTCTATGTGACTCAGTACCCCTGCTCTATATGAATCAGTACCCCTGCTCCGTGTGTCTCAGCCCCCCTGCTCAATGTGACTCAGTCCCCCTGCTCTGTGTGACTCAGTACCCCTGCTCCGTGTGACTCAGTCCCTCTGCTCTGTGTGAATCAGTCCCCCTGCTCCTTGTGACTCAGTCCCCCTGCTCTGTGTGACTCAGTCCCTCTGCTCTGTGTGACTCAGTCACTCTGCTCCGTGTGACTCAGTCCCTCTGCTCTGTGTGACTCAGTCCCCCTGCTCTATGTGAATCAGTCCCCCTGCTCCGTGTGACTCAGTACCCCTGCTCAATGTGAATCAGTACCCCTGCTCCGTGTGACTCAGTCCCCCTGCTCCTTGTGACTCAGTCCCCCTGCTCCGTGTGACTCAGTCCCCCTGCTCCTTGTGACTCAGTCCCTCTGCTCCTTGTGACTCAGTCCCCCTGCTCCGTGTGGCTCAGTCCCCCTGCTCCGTGTGACTCAGTACCCCTGCTCCTTGTGACTCAGTACCCCTGCTCCGTGTGATTCAGTCCCTCTGCTCCTTGTGACTCAGTCCCCCTGCTCTGTGTGAATCAGTCCCTCTGCTCCGTGTGACTCAGTCCCCCTGCTCCTTGTGACTCAGTACCCCTGCTCCGTGTGACTCAGTCCATCTGCTCCTTGTGACTCAGTCCCCCTGCTCCGTGTGACTCAGTCCCCCTGCTCCGTGTGACTCAGTCCCTCTGCTCCGTGTGACTCAGTCCCTCTGCTCCGTGTGACTCAGTCCCCCTGCTCCTTGTGACTCAGTCCCTCTGCTCCGTGTGACTCAGTCCCCCTGCTCTGTGTGACTCAGTCCCCCTGCTCCGTGTGACTCTGTCCCCCTGCTCCTTGTGACTCAGTCCCTCTGCTCCGTGTGACTCAGTCCCCCTGCTCCGTGTGACTCAGTCCCTCTGCTCTGTGCGACTCAGTCCCCCTGCTCCTTGTGACTCAGTCCCTCTGCTCCGTGTGACTCAGTCCCCCTGCTCTGTGTAACTCAGTCCCCCTGCTCTATGTGACTCAGTCCCCCTGCTCTGTGTGACTCAGTCCCCCTGCTCCTTGTGACTCAGTCCCCCTGCTCTGTGTGAATCAGTCCCCCTGCTCTGTGTGACTCAGTCCCCCTGCTCTGTGTGACTCAGTCCCTCTGCTCTGTGTGACTCAGTCCCCCTGCTCCGTGTGAATCAGTCCCCCTGCTCTGTGCGACTCAGTCCCCCTGCTCTGTGTGAATCAGTCCCCCTGCTCTGTGCGACTCAGTCCCCCTGCTCCTTGTGACTCAGTCCCCCTGCTCTGTGTGACTCAGTCCCCCTGCTCCTTGTGACTCAGTCCCCCTGCTCTGTGTGACTCAGTCCCCCTGCTCTGTGTGAATCAGTCCCTCTGCTCCGTGTGACTCAGTCCCTCTGCTCCGTGTGACTCAGTCCCTCTGCTCCTTGTGACTCAGTCCCCCTGCTCTGTGTGAATCAGTCCCTCTGCTCCGTGTGAATCAGTCCCCCTGCTCTGTGTGACTCAGTCCCCCTGCTCCTTGTGACTCAGTCCCCCTGCTCTGTGTGAATCAGTCCCTCTGCTCCGTGTGACTCAGTCCCTCTGCTCCGTGTGACTCAGTCCCTCTGCTCCTTGTGACTCAGTCCCCCTGCTCTGTGTGACTCAGTCCCCCTGCTCTATGTGACTCAGTCCCCTTGCTCTATGTGACTCAGTCCCTCTGCTCCTTGTGAATCAGTCCCCCTGCTCTGTGTGACTCAGTCCCCCTGCTCTGTGTGACTCAGTCCCCCTGCTCTATGTGACTCAGTCCCCTTGCTCTATGTGACTCAGTCCCCCTGCTCTGTGTGACTCAGTCCCCTTGCTCTATGTGACTCAGTCCCCTTGCTCTGTGTGACTCAGTCCCCCTGCTCTATGTGACTCAGTCCTCTTGCTCTGTGTGAATCAGTCCCCCTGCTCAATGTGAATCAGTACCCCTGCTCCGTGTGACTCAGTCCCCCTGCTCAATGTGACTCAGTCCCCTTGCTCTGTGTGAATCAGTCCCCCTGCTCCGTGTGACTCAGTCCCCCTGCTCCGTGTGACTCAGTCCCCCTGCTCCGTGTGACTCAGTCCCCCTGCTCCTTGTGACTCAGTCCCCCTGCTCCGTGTGACTCAGTCCCTCTGCTCCGTGTGACTCAGTCCCCCTGCTCCGTGTGACTCAGTCCCTCTGCTCCTTGTGACTCAGTCCCTCTGCTCCTTGTGACTCAGTCCCCCTGCTCCGTGTGACTCAGTCCCTCTGCTCATTGTGACTCAGTCCCCTTGCTCCGTGTGACTCAGTCCCTCTGCTCCTTGTGACTCAGTCCCTCTGCTCCGTGTGACTCAGTCCCTCTGCTCCTTGTGACTCAGTACCTCTGCTCCGTGTGACTCAGTCCCTCTGCTCCTTGTGACTCAGTCCCCCTGCTCTGTGTGACTCAGTCCCCCTGCTCTGTGTGACTCAGTCCCCCTGCTCTATGTGACTCAGTCCCCCTGCTCAATGTGAATCAGTCCCCCTGCTCTGTGTGACTCAGTCCCCCTGCTCTGTGTGAATCAGTCACTCTGCTCCGTGTGACTCAGTACCCCTGCTCCTTGTGACTCAGTCCCTCTGCTCCTTGTGACTCAGTCCCCCTGCTCTGTGTGAATCAGTACCCCTGCTCTGTATGACTCAGTCCCCCTGCTCTGTGTGACTCAGTCCCCCTGCTCTGTGTGACTCAGTCCCCCTGCTCCGTGTGACTCAGTCCCCCTGCTCAATGTGAATCAGTACACCTGCTCTGTGTGAATCAGTCCCCCTGCTCAATGTCAATCAGTACCCTTGCTCTGTGTGAATCAGTACCCCTGCTCTGTGTGAATCAGTACCCCTGCTCTGTGTGAATCAGTACCCCTGCTCAATGTGAATCAGTACCCTTGCTCTGTGTGACTCAGTACCCCTGCTCAATGTGAATCAGTGCCCCTGCTCCTTGTGACTCAGTCCCCCTGCTCCGTGTGACTCAGTCCCCCTGCTCCTTGTGACTCAGTCCCTCTGCTCCTTGTGACTCAGTCCCCCTGCTCCGTGTGGCTCAGTCCCCCTGCTCCGTGTGACTCAGTACCCCTGCTCCTTGTGACTCAGTACCCCTGCTCCGTGTGATTCAGTCCCTCTGCTCCTTGTGACTCAGTCCCCCTGCTCTGTGTGAATCAGTCCCTCTGCTCCGTGTGACTCAGTCCCCCTGCTCCTTGTGACTCAGTACCCCTGCTCCGTGTGACTCAGTCCATCTGCTCCTTGTGACTCAGTCCCCCTGCTCCGTGTGACTCAGTCCCCCTGCTCCGTGTGACTCAGTCCCTCTGCTCCGTGTGACTCAGTCCCTCTGCTCCGTGTGACTCAGTCCCCCTGCTCCTTGTGACTCAGTCCCTCTGCTCCGTGTGACTCAGTCCCCCTGCTCTGTGTGACTCAGTCCCCCTGCTCCGTGTGACTCTGTCCCCCTGCTCCTTGTGACTCAGTCCCTCTGCTCCGTGTGACTCAGTCCCCCTGCTCCGTGTGACTCAGTCCCTCTGCTCTGTGTGACTCAGTCCCCCTGCTCCTTGTGACTCAGTCCCTCTGCTCCGTGTGACTCAGTCCCCCTGCTCTGTGTAACTCAGTCCCCCTGCTCTATGTGACTCAGTCCCCCTGCTCTGTGTGACTCAGTCCCCCTGCTCCTTGTGACTCAGTCCCCCTGCTCTGTGTGAATCAGTCCCCCTGCTCTGTGTGACTCAGTCCCCCTGCTCTGTGTGACTCAGTCCCTCTGCTCTGTGTGACTCAGTCCCCCTGCTCCGTGTGAATCAGTCCCCCTGCTCTGTGCGACTCAGTCCCCCTGCTCTGTGTGAATCAGTCCCCCTGCTCTGTGCGACTCAGTCCCCCTGCTCCTTGTGACTCAGTCCCCCTGCTCTGTGTGACTCAGTCCCCCTGCTCCTTGTGACTCAGTCCCCCTGCTCTGTGTGACTCAGTCCCCCTGCTCTGTGTGAATCAGTCCCTCTGCTCCGTGTGACTCAGTCCCTCTGCTCCGTGTGACTCAGTCCCTCTGCTCCTTGTGACTCAGTCCCCCTGCTCTGTGTGAATCAGTCCCTCTGCTCCGTGTGAATCAGTCCCCCTGCTCTGTGTGACTCAGTCCCCCTGCTCCTTGTGACTCAGTCCCCCTGCTCTGTGTGAATCAGTCCCTCTGCTCCGTGTGACTCAGTCCCTCTGCTCCGTGTGACTCAGTCCCTCTGCTCCTTGTGACTCAGTCCCCCTGCTCTGTGTGACTCAGTCCCCCTGCTCTATGTGACTCAGTCCCCTTGCTCTATGTGACTCAGTCCCTCTGCTCCTTGTGAATCAGTCCCCCTGCTCTGTGTGACTCAGTCCCCCTGCTCTGTGTGACTCAGTCCCCCTGCTCTATGTGACTCAGTCCCCTTGCTCTATGTGACTCAGTCCCCCTGCTCTGTGTGACTCAGTCCCCTTGCTCTATGTGACTCAGTCCCCTTGCTCTGTGTGACTCAGTCCCCCTGCTCTATGTGACTCAGTCCTCTTGCTCTGTGTGAATCAGTCCCCCTGCTCAATGTGAATCAGTACCCCTGCTCCGTGTGACTCAGTCCCCCTGCTCAATGTGACTCAGTCCCCTTGCTCTGTGTGAATCAGTCCCCCTGCTCCGTGTGACTCAGTCCCCCTGCTCCGTGTGACTCAGTCCCCCTGCTCCGTGTGACTCAGTCCCCCTGCTCCTTGTGACTCAGTCCCCCTGCTCCGTGTGACTCAGTCCCTCTGCTCCGTGTGACTCAGTCCCCCTGCTCCGTGTGACTCAGTCCCTCTGCTCCTTGTGACTCAGTCCCTCTGCTCCTTGTGACTCAGTCCCCCTGCTCCGTGTGACTCAGTCCCTCTGCTCATTGTGACTCAGTCCCCTTGCTCCGTGTGACTCAGTCCCTCTGCTCCTTGTGACTCAGTCCCTCTGCTCCGTGTGACTCAGTCCCTCTGCTCCTTGTGACTCAGTACCTCTGCTCCGTGTGACTCAGTCCCTCTGCTCCTTGTGACTCAGTCCCCCTGCTCTGTGTGACTCAGTCCCCCTGCTCTGTGTGACTCAGTCCCCCTGCTCTATGTGACTCAGTCCCCCTGCTCAATGTGAATCAGTCCCCCTGCTCTGTGTGACTCAGTCCCCCTGCTCTGTGTGAATCAGTCACTCTGCTCCGTGTGACTCAGTACCCCTGCTCCTTGTGACTCAGTCCCTCTGCTCCTTGTGACTCAGTCCCCCTGCTCTGTGTGAATCAGTACCCCTGCTCTGTATGACTCAGTCCCCCTGCTCTGTGTGACTCAGTCCCCCTGCTCTGTGTGACTCAGTCCCCCTGCTCCGTGTGACTCAGTCCCCCTGCTCAATGTGAATCAGTACACCTGCTCTGTGTGAATCAGTCCCCCTGCTCAATGTCAATCAGTACCCTTGCTCTGTGTGAATCAGTACCCCTGCTCTGTGTGAATCAGTACCCCTGCTCTGTGTGAATCAGTACCCCTGCTCAATGTGAATCAGTACCCTTGCTCTGTGTGACTCAGTACCCCTGCTCAATGTGAATCAGTGCCCCTGCTCTGTGTGACTCAGTACCACACCATGCAGGGCATTGGCTCAATCGGCCACATTAAGAGCTATGTGTTCAACCTTCAGTTAATTGACAGAGGGGTCTATGGTTATCTGGCCACACCGGTGAGTTGCGCTTTTGTACGTTGCTGGCCTCCAGAAACTTTCCCTCAGTAATTAATACAAGAGGTTATAGAAGATGCCTTGGCATTTGCAATTTGACAAAGTGCAAGATGTTCTCCCAATCTCCCAACCAACACTCCTCCCTCAAACAGCAGCACCAAAGGTGGGTGAACTGGTCATTCTTCTTATTGCTGGGGTGTTGCTGGCCTTTAATGACTGGCACACAAGTGACTGCTCTTCAAATATAATTCAGTGGGTGAGGTGGGTTGAGATATTTTGAGCATGTAATAGGACACTGTATGAAGTCATAAAATGATACATTAGAGGAGGCCATTCAGCCCATTGTCTCTGTATTGTCTTTTTGAAAGAGCCTTCCATTTAGTCCCAATCCTCTGCTTCTTCCCCATAGCAAGTTTATATAAAAGCGTTTATTTCTGTCTGGGGGCTCAGAATTCAATGGTTTAAACCTTGACCTTTTGCCTGCTGGCGCCAAGGAGTTGGATCTGTCATTTGTAATTTTGTTTGAATTCTCAGAGAGCTGTGTTTATGGAATTGAACTGTCTCACCCTAAAAAGATGTAGTGTCTCATTAGTGTGGGCAAAATGGTTATTGTAGCACAGTACAGTATTAAAGCATTGATGATGAGGCTGACTCAGTCACAATCACCATCATCCTGAAAAGAGTTTTAATAAGATAGACCACAGCAGAAAGAGAGGCTTGTGTTGTCAGGATGAGAAGTTGCTGATTCAAATACCAATAGTCCAATTAGTCACTGGATTTTTAACTCTTGCATTGAGTTTTACGGTGTTGATAGGTGTCAGGGAATAAGCCTGTTCCTTTCAGCTTTGGCTCAATCAGCAGCACCCTTAGCTATGAGCCAAAATGCCCCACCCTAGAGACTTGGGGTAGAATTTTACAGCCCCTCCTGCTGGCAGAATTTTATGGTTTCACTGAAGACGATGGACCCTTGAACTGCTCGCTGCATTTTACAGCCCTGCACCCGCCGCACCGGGGCCATAAAATTCTACCCTTGGAATCATAGAATCTTACGCTACTAAATGGGGACATTCGGCCCATCGGGTCTGTGCTGGCTTTTTGAAAGAGCTGACCAATTTAGTTCCACACCCCAGCATTTTTCCTTATAAAATTACAAATTACACCTCTTCGAGCATGTGTCCGTTTGCCTTTTGAATGTTCCCATGGAATCTATTCCGCTTCCCTTTCAGATAGTGTGTTCCAGGTCATAACAGCCCTCTAATTTCTTCTCATTTCCCCTCTAGTTGTTTTGCCAATTATTTCAAACCATGACCTTTGGTTATTGACCTACCTGCCAGAGAATATCTCACTTGGGTCTCCCTCTATCTTCTTGTTCTAAGGCAAACAAACCCGGCTTTTCACCTACTGAACTCCCTCCCCGCCAGTATCATCCTGATAAACTTCCTTTATACTTTCTCCAAAGCACTGACATCCTTGTTAAAGTGTGGTGCCCAGAATTGTACTCTCCACCTGAGGCCTAAACAGTGATTTGTAAGTGTTTAATATGATTTTCCAGCAAGCAAGCTAGTTAGAAAATACCAAACTAGGAATGGACAATAAATGTCAGCCTTACCAACATTACCCACAGCGCAAAATGCACATTCAGACATTCTGGAAGACTGAAACAAAAACAGAAAATGATGGAAAAACTCAGCAGGTCTAACAGCATCTATGGAGAGAAAGACAGAGTTAATGTTTTGAGCCCATATGACCCTTCTTCAGAGCTAGAGAGAAGTAAAAATGTGTTGAAATTTATATTGTTTAAGTGGGGCAGGTGAAGCTGGATAAAAGACCAGCAATAGGTAGAGGCAAAGGAGAGATTGGCAACGATGTCATGAACAAAAGGACAAAGGGGTGTTAATAGTAGTGGTACTGGCTAAAGGAGGTGCTGGTGGTGGCATTAAGGTCAGAAAGCAGAATGTGGTAATAGCAGGACAAGAACTCTGGAAAGGACAACATGAACAAGTGACAGATGGCCCTAGTGGGGGAGGGGTGGGGGGAGGGGTCAATGTGAGAAAAAAGGTAGAAAATAGGATAAAAGGTGGGGATAAAACAATGAATTAAAAAATGAATAAAAATGAAAATAAATAAAAATAAGTCGATAAAAAAAATTAAAATTAAAATGAATATTGAAAAAAGGAGATATAAAAAGAGGTAAGGATGGAGGAGAGAGTTCATGGTCTGAAGTTGTTAAACTCAATGTTAAGTCTGGAAGGCTGTAAAGTGCCTAATCAGAAGATGAGGTGCTGTTCCTCCAGTTTGCGTTGGGCTTCACTGGAACATTGCAGCAAGCCAAGGATGGACATGTGGGCATGAGAGCAGGATGGTCTGTTGAATTGGTTAGCAACAGGAAGGTTTGGGTCATGCTTGCGGACAGACCAGAGGTGTCCCGCAAAGTGGTCACCCAGTCTGAATTTGGTCTCTCCAATGTAGAGGAGACCACATTGGGAGCAGCGAATACAGTAGACCAAATTGAAGGGGGTGCAAGAGAAGCGCTGCTTCACCTTAAAGGAGTGTTTGGGCCCTTAGATGGTGAGGATGGAGGAGGTAAAGGGGCAGGTGTTGCACCTTCTGCGATTGCATGGGAAGGTGCCATGGGAGGGGGATGAGGTGTTGGGGGTGATGGAGGAGTGGACCAGGGTGTCCTGGAGGGAATGATCCCTATGGAATGCCAACAGGGGGGCGGGTGAAGGGAAGATATGTTTGGTGGTGGCATCATGCTGGAGTTGGCGGAAATGGCGGAGGGTGATCCTTTGAATGCCAAGGCTGGTGGGGTGAAAAGTGAGGACAAGGGGAACTCTATCATGGTTCTGGGAGGGAGAGGAAGGTGTGAGGGCAGAGGCACGGGAGATGGGTCAGACACAGTTGAAGGCCCTGTCAACCACAGTGGGTGGGAAACCTCGGTTAAGGGACAAGGAAGACATGTCAGAAGCACCGTTTTGGAAAGTGGCATCATCAGAACAGATGTGACGGAGGCGAAGGAAATGAGAGAGTGGGAGAGTGGGATTCTGGGAGACTGAGTGGGGATTCCTCATAGCAACAGGGAGCTTTTTTCATCCGAACCCAAGAGATGTTGAAAACAATGGGTTAAGAGTAGACTTGAGGCTATATAGATAGCCAATATCAGTATGGGTCCATTTGTTCGATTAACAGGCTGAACTGGTCTAAAGAGTTCTAAAATAACAGTTCAAAAAGGCACCCTCAATGTCAGTAATAATGATATAATCTGTACAACACTGTCGAGTTCTGAGCACAGATCGCCATTCACCTACATTTAAGCTGAGTTTCATAAACATTTTGCTCTGATCCAAGCAGCACTTACTGAGTCACATTTCAATTCAATAACTGACTCTGTCGAGCAGTTGGTTTTGTTAGGCTGGAGCACTCGATTAATAGGAATCTCTGTGCAGTTGTTAGATCAGAAAGCTTCCAATGTTGCCCTCTGCAGGTACTGTGAGATACTGCCTCGGCCAATTGCTGGAAGAAATGTGCTAAAATGTATTCATTTTTTGAGACTATCCCGCTTTTTCCCTTCCTCTCTTGAAGACGCCGACCATTGCCGGCATATGGTTGCACCGGGACCAACATCCTTTACGTAGGTAGCCATTCTCCAACTGTGATCCTGGACAATATGTTGGAAGACTGTTCAACTGCAGAAGACATCACAACTTTTCCCTTACTTGATACCCACTCACAAGCTTTCTAGTAATTGGAAGTATAAATCCTCACCAATTTGCCACTCTACAGCCTGTGGAGTTGAGGCCAATTGCCACGTACCTGTTGTCTCAGTTGAGATCAACAAACTCAGTAATGGCTCAAGAGTACCCATAATTAGACAAAATGTCCCAAAGAGCTTCACTAGGAGGAAAGGATTGGGGAGGATTTAAGAGAGGTGACTGAAAAAAAAGACTGAGGTAAGCTGTTTTGGGTGAAATGGGATGAGTGGGTGGAGGTCTAGTGGTTGTCTCAGAACGTGAGGCTGAGGTGGGCTGAAGATTCTGCCACCGATAGCGGAAGTGTGGAGAGGGGGGTGCAGGGTAATTGGAGGCAGCAGGTCATGCAGTTGATACCTCTAGGACACCATTCAACTAGAGTTGACAACCCTACCGGGGTAGGAGTAGACTCAAATGGCAGGACTGGGGGAGGTAGAGATTGAGGTACTGGTGGGGATGTGCTGGTTTAAGGGATGCTACAGGAAAAGATGGGGCAAAGTGATGGAAGGACTTGCAAACACACAGGAACAATGATTTTAAAACCATTATGGGGGCAGGGTCATGGGACATTAGGGAAAGTTGGTGAGGATGATGAGGGTGGGTGAACGAGGTGAAAGGTGTGGGCAGCACAGCTCTGGGTGAGTTGGGATTTGTGTATGGGCGGGTGGGCCTTGGAAAGCCAGTGAAGGAACTCAAGAGTTTGAACTGAGGCAGGAGAGGAGTTAGGCAGTATTTCAGAGGTCAGCTGAAGGACTGACTGAGTTGAAAACTGCTGGATCTGGTCTGAGCATGGCTGGAGAGGGGATGGAATCAGAAACATGATGCCACCTTGTTGTGGCTTAAGCTGGAGAAAGTTGTGGCTCCTGCATGACTTGATGTGAGACAGGGAGCTGGGCAGTAGAGCAGCAAGAGGTCACCTGATGAAACCTTCGGGAATTTGCCCTACCAGGACTGGCAACCCTATTGGGCCTGGGAGCAGAAACCAGCACAAACCAGGAATCGAACCTGGGACACTGTGGCTAGGGCTCTATCCCAATTGCGTCAAAAAGAGGTCAGTAAATAAAATATTTTCAAAATCCCCCCAAAAAATTAAGCGGCAGCTCAGGAATTACTAACATGCTTTTCACTTACCCAACAAATGAAAGAGTGTTTATCACCACGGGCAACCCACAGCAACTTTGAGATTAACGATTTTAAAAGCATTGCATATTGTTCATTTATTTTCCTGTTCACAATTACACACCAATCTAAAGTCTGGCACTTGAAGCATAATTTGATTTACAGTCTACACATCCACAATTCAATTCAGATGTCATCTTGCAGTTTATTTCTTGCAGCCCACGTGTCAAAATAAAACATAAACACTACTTTATTCCCAGTTGGCTCAGTAGCTAGCCCTCTCGCCTCTGAGTCTGAAGGTTGTGGGTTCAAGTCCCACTCCAGAGATCTGAGCTGATGGCTCAGACTGACACTTCAGATGTGATGTTAAGCCAAGGTTTCAACTGTGCTTCTCAGGTGAAAGCAAAAATGTCCTGGCTAACATTTATCCCTTATCCAACATCCCCAATAAAACAATTATCTAGGTATTATCATCTTGAACTTTGTGGGAGCTTGCTGTGCACAAATAGGCTGCCGTATTTTTTTAAATTACAGCAGTGTCTACACTTCAAAGTACTTCATTGTCTGTGAAGCACTTTGAGATGTCCTGAGGTTGCTAAGGACAGTTTAGTAATGAAAGTTCTCTCTTATTTCTTGTTGGACCTTTACAGGCAGCAGACAAAGGAGACTCATCCTGTCAGTCTGGACTGGACTTAAACCCAGTTCAGAGGTTAAAGGCCAGAGTCTCACACTTGAAATAAAACCTGGAGACAAACAGAACCAGACATTGATTGGCTTCCTGGCCTACAGGAATAATTATAATTATTATTATGGCAGTTATTAATTATAGTAATTACTGCCCAGTAATAATAAACACAGTAAAATCACTGTGATGGTAAATAATAATCAGAGTGAAATCAAAATGATATAGGACACATGCTGACAGTAAAACTGCACTGTTACCACACAACTTAAAGAAAGAGAGAAAACCTTTTTAGTTGAGAGGGAGTCCCTGTTGTTCTGGGAAATGTGAGAGAGTGAGAAACACCAGGTTGTGGGATTTGAGAAGGAGATCTTTGTGGGAAGGGAAAATGAAATCTTGTTGGATATGAGAGGGAGATCTTTGTGGGATAGGAAAATGAGATCTTGTTGGGGGATATGAGAGGGAGGTCTTTGTGGGAAGGGAAAATGAAATCTTGTTGGGGGATATGAGAGGGAGATCTTTGTGGGAAAGAAAAATGAGATCTTGTTGGGGGATATGAGAGGGAGGTCTTTGTGGGAAGGGAAAATGATCTTGTTGGGGGATATGAGAGGGAGATCTTTGTGGGATAGGAAAATGAGATCTTGTTGTGGGATATGAGAGGGAGATCTTGTTGTGGTGGGACATGACAGAGACCTTGTGTTACCTGACCCATGAAATCTACTGGCAGCTGGAACAAAGTCTATTTGGTCGGGCTTTGATTTTTTTTTAATTGTACTGGCATAGTTCAACAAAAAAAAGCTAATTTAGCTCAAGGTCTGATCATTAAAAGTAATTTATGGGGCTTTGTAATGATTCCTGTATTGTATCGGTAGTTAACATTCATGAGAAAGCATTCACTTGGATCACAAAGAGAGGAGCTATGAATGGGCTCTGATAAATGAGGCCAGGACAAAGTGAGCAGGCAACTCGCTCACTCATACAGTGTGAAAGTCACTTTGTATAAAACACACAGCCCTTCTAACAGTCCTGCATTTAACGAGAGACTCACACCTGAAATTATCATTCTTACACACCAACTGGCCATGCCAGCCATGGCTCAATGGGTCGCACTTTTCCTTCCTCTGAATCACAATCTTTTGACTCAGGTCTCCCTCCAGAAACTTGAGTGAAATATCTAGACCGAGACTCTGGTGCAGTACTGAGGAAGTGCTGTCAGAGATGCTGTCTTTGAGATGAGATGTTAAACCGAGACCCCATCAACCCTCGGAGGTGGATGTAAAAGATCCCATCCTCCACAAGAGCCTATCTTGATGAAATGGGAGGAGTTCTCCATGGTGAGGTGGGGCAAAGTTGCTTTGTTAACCGTGTGTGGACGAGAGGATGGAGGAGCATGATTGTTGAAGTATGTTTTGGGATAGTAATAGGGGGGCTGTTAAAAAATCCAAACATTAGCGTCATTGGAATGTGGAATTTGCTGCCACAAGAGTAGTTGAGGTGAATAGCATTGAATGCATTTAAGGGGAAGCTAGATAAACACATGTGGGAGAAAGGAAATAGAAGAATATGCTGATAGGAGGAGATGAAGTGCGGTGAAAGGAGGGTCATGTAGAGCATAAATACCAGAGCAGACCAGTTGCACTTGCTTCTGTGCTGTACATTCTGCGTAAGCAGAAACCACAAGGCTACAAATTCCATTGGATCTCTGGATCAGGTGGAAAATCAGGTGGAACCCTGGTAAATCAGGGCTCCACCCATTTCTTCAGTCCTGCAGTAAGGAATGTCACAATCAATTCCTTATGCCCACCTCTCGCTATCGAAGGGCATGTATCTGGGATTGTCCCAGGAATTCTGTCCTTAGAAGTTCTCAGAGGAATTCTCTGCCTGAGAGATGGTACAGCTATAGTTTGAGGCCTTTCAAAGGGCTTCAAACCTTTAGCCAGAGTGAAGTAATTGATCCCAGAGGGGAGCAATTAGCTTCTGTTTTGAGGCAACATTATTCCTTTTCAAGCTAAAGACTGCTGCAGATAATTTTTTTCTTGCTTTCTGTGGCCCAATAGGGCCTTGGGGCAGCTGTAGGCTAGACCACATTACACCACGGGTAGATTGGGCAGTGGGTGACAGAAAAGGGCCCATCCACAATTTGGGAGGGTTTGAATCCCTTGCTTGCTTTTCACACATCTTTTCAAATTAACAACTTATCCGTTGCTGCTAAGAGAATGAAGATTTAAAATAGAAAATAAAATAATTAATTTATAAATAAGCAGTAGAAAATGATTTTCAATAAAATTCTGCAAATGCCACTGCTTTTTAGATTAAAAATGCAAGGCGTTTCACGTACTGAAAAATGGAGCAAATAAGTCAAAATTCGAATGCCTTCTAGCGGTAGAAGTATGTCCCAGATTCCCTCCCCCCAGAAAGTAAAGCTTATGCCTATACAATTAATTTCCTCCTTTAATCTTTCTGTTTCTTGGATCCTCCTCCTGGAATGAAAGAATATTAGTCTACATTTCCCACTGGGAATGGCAGCTCCATGCAGAATGCAGTAGAAACTTCCTTGAACCAGCTTGCCACACCCAGCCACTGAGAATCATAGAACACAGAGGGAGGCCATTTGCCCCATCATGCCTGTGCTAGCTCTTTGTAGGAGCTATCCAATTAGTCCCACTCCTCTTGCTCTTTCCTCATAGCCCTGCAGATTTCTCCTGTTCAAGTATTTATCCAATTCCCTTTTGAAAGTTGCTGTCAAATCTGCTTTCACCACCCTTTCAGGCAGTGCATTTCAGATCATAACAGCTCGCTGCAGGGAAAAAAAATCCTCCTTCACTCCCCTCTTTACAATTACCATCAATCTGTGTCCTCTGCTTACAGACCCTTCTGCCACCGGAAACATTTTCTCCCTTTGGACTCTATCAAACATAATTTAGAACACCTCTATTAAATCTTCTCTTCTCTGCTCCAAGGAAATCAATCCCAGCTTCTCCAAATAATTGAAATCCCTCGTTCCTGGTACCATTCTGGCACATCTCCTTTGCAGCCTCTCCAAAGTCTTCCTTCCGAACATGTGGTGCCCAGAATAGTGCCTCACTAGTGAATTGTAGTTCTGGCTTTAATAATTAGCTGTCTGTGCCCACTTTTATAATTAAAATATGTGACTTTGAAAAGGAGACTGATTAATGTCTGTGCACCATGGCCCAATTCCCTGCTCCTTCAACTGTGCTTCCCAGTGCACTTGATCCTACTTGATAGGGATCTAAGGCAGTAAATGGAGTTGAGATACAAATCAGCCAGGATCTAATTGAATGACAGGACAGACTCACGGGGCTGAATGACCTATTCCTATGGTCCTGACACCCCAATGCAGAGTAGTAATTAAAAATATATCTTAAAGGGGAAACAGCATTTTGACAAAACCTTCAGCAAAGCCTTTCTGTCTTTGTCACCCCGCCACATGCACTGTGGTGCAGTTTTGAGTGAGCCGTCATTGGTTGGTATTGGACTGTGAGTTGGAAGGGTTATTTGAGGGCACTCCTTAAGACAGTGAGATATCGCCATGCCCTGACCATACTTAAAGCAAGGTACTTAAAGTTTTAGCAGAGAAGGGGGAGGTGGGGAAGGGTTTCCATCAATTATTCACCGCCCAGAATGAGATTTTTTTTATTGTTGGTACATTCTGAGAGGCGTCTGTCCCGCAGGATAAGCATGCTCCTCGCAAACGTACATCAGAGCAGCTCCGCACCAACCCAGAGGCACCGTTCATCCGGACAGCAGCTTCTGATTAATGCATGCTTTCAGCTGGAATGCGTCCAAAGAGGAGAGAGAAAGACTTAAAAATATAATTGATGGCAGCAGAGAAGGGGCAGAGAAAGAGAGAGGAAAAAAAGGCAGATTTGCCAGTTTAACATTCTACATGATGTCTGTGTGTCCAAAAATACATCAGCCATATTGTTCCCTTATCTTTAGACACTGCTGCCTGTCCTCATGTTAGTGCCATCTCCTTGCTACTGAGCAGCTGATTAATTTCACGTCAGTTTAATTGGTTAAAACCCCTGCACAATTCCAGTTGAATTTTGTGTTCCCTAGTTTTCTCCTCTTCTGCTTACTCTTGTTCGAGTATAGTTTCCATAGGCACCAACTGCCCATCCTCCAGGCATGATTCCAGAGCAGACTATGAGTGATAGTGGGCTATTTGACTGTGGGGTGCATTGCACTCCACCTCAAATTTGTTCTCAGCTGACATCCACCAACACACTTTCCAGATGGAGTGCTGACACTCGACTGCAATACTGAGGGCGTATTTCACTGCCTGTGGTGAGGTTGGATGAGGCATTAAACTGAGCCCCAGTCTGTCCTGCCAGGGGTCGTAAAAGACCCAATGGCTGTACTTCAAAGAAGAGCAAGGGAGTTCTTCCCTGTGCCCTGGTCAATATTTACCCCTCAACTAATACCTAATCCATGATCTGGCCATTTAGTTCATTGGTGTTTGTGGGACCTTGCTGTATGCAAATTGTCTGCCTGTTTTCCTGCATTACAGCACACTTCAAAAGTACGTCATTGGTTATGAAGTGCTTTGGGACATCCTAAAGTTGTGAAAGGCACTATATAAATACAATATATTTCTTTCTATTTAGAGCTGAGGAGAAATGATAGGAATGTATAGAGGAACACTGACTAAAGCACTGTAGAGAAAATATCTAAAGTGGATTGTCAGCACTCAAATGTAATTAACTAGAACATTTTGTTAGTAATTTTTGTACCTGACCAGCTATTGATATCCCAGCTGTACATTGTGTGTCTGCCAGATGGCTTGGTGTGTTGCAGCTTTGAAGTTTAGCCGACTAAAGATTAAAGGACTATTTTTTTTCTTTCTTTTCTGTGCTCATTAAGGTGAGGGATGCTCATGCTGTCGGATAAAAAACTCTGGGTGCGAAACTCTGTCACAAAGCACCGTGCTACAGACACCTACTTCATTTCCTGGGGACAGGCTGCGCTGCTGGCTGCTATCTGTATAGCCCCCGTTGTGTTTTCCAAGGGTATGCGTGCACACAGAGGCATCCCCTGCATGTGCAGGAACATGTTGTTTTGACGCTGTCCTGATACCATGTAGCCCAACGGCTGCTGTGATGCCAGGGTCCCTAATTTGGGCAGTGAATTTGCAGGCAATGGCTGTGTTGTCTACTCGTACAAAAAGAAACATGAAGCAGCAAGGTGGGCCCTGCAATAGCGTCATTTAAAGGGCTAGGCACGCCGAATTTAGGTAAGATAAATTTTTGGAACTTTTTCTATTGTAAGGTGTCTGAAAGTATACTCTGGAGTATTTTTTGGAGGACTTTTGGTGAGTTCCTGCATTTGCCAGAGAGTGTTGTTACATCCTCACAGGAGGACAGTGGATTTGATGACCTGTCCACACAAAGGCTGCAACAGCTATGGAGACAGCAGTTGCAGTACCTCGAATCTGCAACATGACAGAGTTGGAGCTGAGGCTGTGGAGAGGGCAAGCACTCTGCCAATTTGGAACCAGACTCCTTCATGCTCCTTGTCAGTGACAGGTGGCTGTCTGGCAGGCCAACCAATGCAACCAGCATCTCAGTGTGCATACCTGTTCAGTGGTCTCCTGTATGCTGACTCATCAAGATCTCCATCTGAGTTCTCTGCAGCAGTACTCATTTGCCACCTCAATCTCTGGGCTACTGGTAAACAGATCATCCTATCCCCTGGCCTGGTTGCAGCCCCGTTGTGCTTGTATGACTCACCATGTGCGCATTTCAACTATATATTAGTCTCCAAGGGAAGTACAATGCTAGCATCTGAGCTGGTGGCTGAGAGTCTCTTTATCAGTGCTGCACTGTTGCTTTCTCTCCTCCTCCTGGGGCACCTGTTCCTGAGCATGTGGCAGTTCTTGGATATGTGAAAATCGGAACTCAGAAGTGTAAGTTGCTTTGGGAGAAGAGGGTTGGCGTGGAAAACAAGAGGTTCAGAGTCACCCCATCTGCAGCTGCTCATCATGCCAGATAGCAGGGTGAGGGTGTACTGAGGCATAAGGTAGGAACATGCCAACATGCTCATTGTTCTCAGTGACATCGGATGCTGTGGGCCCTGTCATCATGAAAAGAACCATCCCTTCCTTAGTGCTCAGGAAATGCATGCATTCCTGTCCCCTTGCTGGTTCTGCTCTGCTCTCTTCCATTATATGCCACTTTGCCCTGCAAGAGAGAGGGCACAAAGTCAGTAGTTGTGTTGCACTGTGTTTGGGTGCTATGCCTGCCATAGCCGAATAGCTGGCAATATGTGGAGGCACTGAGAGATGGGTCTGAGGGTGGCAACATTGGTAAGTATGTGAGGTTAAGGTAGAGTATCTGGATAGTAGGCCTGAGACCTAATTGCCAGGGACTGGTGAAGAATGAATGATGGGGATGTGGTACATTGAGCAGCTCAAGAGGTTTGGGTGGTGTGGTGGGTAGGGGATGTCATGTGAAGATACATTCACTGATGTTGAGTATTGGCGTGAGGTCGTTAGACCTCTTGCAGCAATGATTTTGTGCAGCTTTCCTTTAAGAGGCAGCTGGCCTTTAAGAAGAACAGGCTATTTATGTCATGTGATTGGCAAACAATGCAGCCAAGGCCCCCTGCTGTGTGCAGAGCTCACTGCAGTGTTAAGAAGCAGAGAGCAGCACTGGAGACACACCAACTCATGTCACAATTATTCGGATGAAGAGGGCACAAGAATTTTGTGTGTTGCTCACCTCGATCTGAATGGCGCAGGCACATCGCAAATAGCAACCTCCACACCCCAATTTCTCGCCCCATCTCTTTCATTTATCCTATGTCAGCATCAAACGTTCCCTGGGCAGGTATGGCAAGAGTTAGACACAGAGTAAAGCTCCCTCTACACTGTCCCATCAAACACCCCAAGGGCAGGTTCAGTAGGGGTTAGATACAGAGTAAACCTCCCTCTACATGGTGCTTCAGATCCAGTATCGACTATTGCACTCGGTCTGGCATTTTTTCATTTCCCACAAAAGACATCCTGTGCCTCTCTAACTGTGATTGACAATTTAAAGGTCAATTTTCTAAATCCTGTGATGTCATCTATTAAAATTAAGCAGTCGCAGCCACTAGCAAGCGACAGGACAGTGGGCAGACTTGTAGAAGGGGGGATGGAAAGAGATGGCTCTGTGAAGACCAGTGTTAACCTCTGCATTTTACATACATCAGCTAAGCGTGCTACAGGCCTTGCTTTTCCTGTGCCTGTAGCCTGTTCAAATTAGAAAGTGGGTCTCCCATTGGAATATTGGGTGTGGCCAGCTACTGCCACAACTGCCCAACAGCAACCACTTTTATTTATATAGTGCCTTTAGTATAATAAAACATTTCAAAATGTTTCACAGGAACATTGGGCAGAATTTTGCCCTCGGATGGCGTGCGGGCCCCACCGGCTCGGCGGCGGGCGGACAGCCGACCCCCGCAACGGGGCCCACCGCCATTTTGAGTGGGCAGGCCAATTAAGGGCCACCCAGCGGCCTGCCCGACAGGAAGCGCAATGTTCCAGGGGAAGAAGGGAATCCTCAACTGTCAAAGTGCGCTCTTTCGCACATGCACGTGTAAGAGTGCACTGCTCCCTGAGGCAAAGTCCTGTCTCAGGGAGATTCGTGACAGGTAAGTAAAGTCTAAAAATAGATAAATATTAAAATTATTAACATGTCCCCCTCATGTGACAATGTCACACGAGATGGGACATGTTAATAATAAACACATAAAATTTATTACATTTTTAAAAAACGGACATGAAACTTCATCCCGCCAGTGGATGAGGTTTCATGTATTATCAGAAGCCCGCTGGGGCTCCTGGCCTGCCCGCCAGCCTTAAGCTTAGACGGGCAGGTCTTTAATTATCTTAATTTGCCGGTCAATGGCCTCACTTGGCCATTGACAGGTTGGCGGGCGGACAGCTGATTTCGCTGTCAGCCCGCCTTCCCAAAAATTTAAATGGCCCAGGATGACGTCGGGGATTCCTCCCGATGTCATCCCGCATCATTTTCCCCTCGGTGAGTGGGCCCCGCCCCCAAATCGCTGAGGGGAAAATCCTGCCAATTGTCAACCAAAATTTGACACCAAGCCACATAAGGAGATATTAGAATTGGTGACCAAAAGCTTGAACAAAGAGGTAAATTTTAAGGAACATCTTAAATGAGGAGAGAGAGGTTGAAAGGCCAAAGAGGTTTAAGAATGGAATTTCAGAGCTTAGAGCCTAAGTAGCTGAAGGCACAGCTGCGAATAGAGGTGGAATTAAAATCGGAGATCCTCAAGAGGCCAGAATTGGAGGAGCGCAGAGAGTGTGGACGGTTATAGGGCTGGAGAGCTGAAGGTGGTCACAGAGATAGGAGGGGGTGAGGCCAAAGAGGGATTTGAAAGCAAGAATGAGAATTTTAAAATGGAGGCCAATCGCCAGACCACTGAGAATACCCCTAACAACCGAACAGGGGCTGTGGTTGGAAGCCTGAATATCTGTATCCAACCCAACCACCTGCACCTGGAAGGGAAGGTAAGCAGCTTTAGCAGAATAAGTGCATGCAAAAGGACAATGGTTGTGTGGAATGTGTGCAGTGTACAAGTGTCAGCATAACTTGGCGCAGTTGTGCAGAAAAGGCAGTGGAACCAGAGCCCAGTCAACACCGTTTAGACGGGGAACAAATGGGACAGGAACAAATATGGCGTACAGTGGAAATCCCTTCACACATCCGTAGTGTAGGAACATAGGAACAGAAGGGGGCCACTTCGCTCCTTAAGCCTGTTCCACCATTGAATGAGATCATGGCTGATCTGTGACCTAACTCTGTATATTCTCCTTTGCCCCATGTCCCTTAATACCTTCGACTAACAAAAATCTATCAATCTCTAATTTAAAGTTAACAACTGATGTAGCATTAATTGCTGTTTGCAGAAGTGAGTCCCAAATTGCTACCACCCTTTGCATGAAGAAGTGCCTGGCTCTAATATTTAAACTATGCCCCCTAGTCCTAGACTCCCTAACCAACGGAAATAGTTTCTTGCAATCTATACTATCTGTTCCCCTTAATGTCTTGAAAACTTCAATCAAATCATCCCTTAACCTTCCAGTATGAGGTGATAAAGAACCTCTCTCACAGGAGGCAGGTTGGGTGTTGTAACTGTGAGAAAGTGCGGTCAGAATCCCCCTACCAACCAAGTGAATTAAAATTAAATAAAATGGAAATGCTCCCATAACGCGGGGGTATTTTAACAAGTTATTACTTCATCTATATAAAAATAGGAAGCAAAGGCTGGAAATGAACAGGGGCCCACTGGGCCGAGACTAGTTCAGTTAGCAACGGATCATCAGCACTGGGAATGTGATGTTTCTAACCTGCTCGTGCATTGAATTTCAATGCCAGTGTGTGCTCCCTGTGCTGTGCCCCAACACAGAGCAGGCTCGTCTGCCAACTTTATACAGCCCCGTGTGCCTGTATAAACTGCTATTAAATGCAACTGTTATCTCTGTTGTATGTTAGGCTTGTTACCTGCTGATCCTGCCTCTGGACTGTTAAATCAATACAACTGACTTCCTAGGCTAGGGAGGGGAGTAGGGGCAAATAAACAAATCAAAAACAAAGACTTCCATTTTTGTAGCACCTTTTACAACCTCAGGACACCCCAAAGCATTTCAGAACCACTTTTTGAAGTGTAGCCACTATTGTAATGTAGGAAATGTGGCAGCCATTTTTGTCAAAGCAAGATTCCACAAACAGCAATGTAATTAAGGCCACTTAATCTGTTTTAGATGATGGTTGAGTTGCAAATATTGGCCAGGAGACCAAGGAGAAATCCCCTGGTCTTCTTCCAAACAGCGCTGTGGGATTTTTTATGTCCGCCTGCAAGGCAGGCAGGGCCTTGGGTGAACGTCTCCACTGAAAGACAGTGTAACATTCCTTCAGTATTGCATTGGATTAGTTCAGTTTGAGAGCATTGCTGCAATCATGTCTGGAGGTGACACGGGCATGGGGTAAGTGTTTCAGCGGTGGAAATCGGCAGTCTTGGTGGTGATAGGGATGTGGAATTTGAAGCTTAGCTCCAGGTCAAAAAAGCATCGAGGCTGCTCAAGCTGAGCAAGTACCAGGTCGAATTGGTGGTTATGGGGTGGATGGCAATGATAGGCAGTCTTTAGTGTTTCATCTCAGTGTACCTTCATGTGCCAGGCTAGACGGTGAGTGTTGGCAGGCTATTCAACAATGCAATCACACTCATTACAGGAGTGTGCCGGAGAGGAAAGGAAAACATTGGATATCTGCAGATACCTGGGGATATCTGCATACTCCCAAATCTGACCTCTTGAACATTCCCTATTTTAATTGCTTCACCATTGGCTACCTGATCCCTAAGCTCTGGAATTCCCTCACTAAACCTCTCTATCCTCTCTCTCCTCCTTTAAGATGTTCTTTAAAACATACCCCTGGCCAAGCTTTGGACATCTGCCCTAATCTCCTAATATGGCTTGGTGTTACATTTTGTTGTTAAGGTTGAGAGCAGCTCACAGGGTCCATAGAGGAAAGAAGGAGAAAACAAATCTGAACAATTCTGGCCCTTGAATCCTAAAGCAAATACGCAATGAAGTATCATTAGTAGTGATTACTAGTTTCTGGATAATACATAAATTCTGTTTTAATGCGACCTTTTTTCTTTCATTTTTCATGAGCAACAGACATCAGATTAATGATAAAACCATGGACCAGATGTAACACTGCGCCAAGGTGATTTATTGGCCACTTAGTGTTGATGAAGCAGCAAACAAGAGTCAAACTGTTGTTATGACTCTGTTTGCTTTCATCAGAGTATTTACTCTGCATTCCAGGGGCTGCTCTGTATGCAGCCCGCGTGATCCAAGAACCTTAGGACAGATAAGTGAAACAGAATCGACTGGGTTGAAAATCATTCCCTGTGAATTCCCTCTGCACGTAAAATTGGCTTTCCATCCACTTTCTATTTGCTTGTCGTTCTTTGTTCTTTATTTTTGTCAAAGAAGAGAATGGGGAATTAAAGGCTAAAGGGGAGGGATCCTCTCTGTCTCTCTGTACTTTATCAGTGCTGCTATCGGTCTTGATTCTTCTGAACTTCCATAGAATTACACAATGTTTACAACACAGAAACAGGACATTAGGCCTCACCAGTTTATGCTGGTGTTTACACTCCACCCCCCTCCTGCCCTACTTCATCTCAGCCCATCAGCATATTCTTCTATTCCTTTCTCCCTCATGTGTCTATCTGGCCTCTCCTTAAATGTATCCATGCTATTCGCCTCAACTACCCCATTGGTGAGTAGTCTATGAGTTTTGAGTCTGTAAGAACTATGAGTTCCTCATTCTAGCTACTCTTTGGGGAAAGAAGCTTCCTCTGAATTCCTTATTGGATTTATTGGTGACTATCTTATATTTCTTTCTGAAAACCGTATCCTGCATGCTAGGCACTCTTCCTGGCTCCTGAATCCTCACTATATTGAACTGAAGACTCATCACCCCCTTCCCTCCTCACACTCATATTTACCCACAATCTCAGAATGTGGAATAAAAATGGAGGATGCTGGAAAACACCCAGCAGGTCAGGTAGCCTCTGTGGAGAGAGAAACAGAAGTTAGCATTTCAGGTCAATGACCTTTGGTCAGAACTAAGAACAGTGGAACTCCTCACCTCCCTTATATAGCTGACCAATAATGGACCAGAAAATTCCAGGTTCAGCTGCTGGGCCTGCATTGATTGAACTGATGTCAGCCTGGACAGCAATGGTCAGGCATATTCCACCTTGGCTCAGCATCCCTGGACTCAGGAAGGGGACAAAACAGCCAGGGATCTGGTCTTAATCTACCACAGCTGGAGGATCACGTGTTGGGGTGAGGACAGGACTGAGCTTAGTGGTAATGCCTGTGTGGTTAAATAGCCTGCCTAACATCCACTGGTCTACTCACACGCAAAGCATCTCCTGTGAGCCAGGAAATCTGTTTCCATAGCAACTAGCATCTGTGCAGAGGGAGAGAGAGAACAGCAAGTTACAAAGACAATTCATTGCCGTGCCATTATAGTGACAAAGTGCTGGTCTCTGGGCAACTGCTTTCTGGAAAAAACCACTATGCAAACAGTGTTTCTTGGTAACATTGGTGTGATGACTCTCTGAAAATGCCTGCAATTAGAGCCTGCTTTTATGTTTTTAAATAATGCTACTCAATTTTCTGATGTGCTGGAGGGAGATGTTAATTGCATCCTTCCCAAACTCAGCTGCCACCAGATTGTATGTTGATTGCAATTGAGCGAGAAGGTCCAGAACATTTGTTTGCAAAGCATCCTCTGGTGTAACCTGTCGGAGTCAAACTTTCTCCATGCTGGGGCTTGCTGGCAGGGTTGTGTGCGAGACACTGTGCCTGGCACTGCCAGGAATGCGGGGCTGCAAGGAGATTTTCCATAGGGCAAGAATGGAAACAAACACTTTTAAAACTCAGAAACATTGAAATTAAAACCGGGCCATACGAGCCATTACAGTCCCAGGATCATTCCCAGTCTGTGCAAAGTTAACTGGAATTGGCCTCAGTGCCATGTGGGTTATGGCGAGTGGGGGTAGTCAACTCAGCTGGGATTTCCACTCTTGATTGTTATGCAGTAACACTGCCTCCTGCTGGAAATCTGTGTGTCTGGTTGCCGGGTGGAGATCAGATTAAGTCCGCAGTGGTATTGTTCATAAACCCTTATATATTAGTTTTATCCCTAGAAAGATTACCATATATATAATGTCTTTCACAACCACAGGACATTCCAAAGTGCTTTAGTCATTGTTGTAATGTAGGAAATGTGGCAGCCAATTTGTACATAGCAAACTCCCACAAACGGTAACATGGTAATGACCAGATAATCTGTTTTTGTGATGTTCATTGAGGAATAAATATTGGCCAGGACCCTGGGGATAACTCCTCTGGTCTTTTTTCCGAAATAGCATCATGGGAACATTTGAACCCACCTGAGATGGCACACAGAACTCGATTTAATGGGCAGAATTTTCTGCCTACCAGGTGGGCGGGCCCGACCCAATCTCTGGTGGGTGGGGATTGGCTCCCCGCCGGAGAAGCGGGCCCCGCCGTCATTTTACTTGGGCGGGCCAATTAAGGCCCGCCCAGCGTGACATCCGGCGGGAAGCGCTGTGCGCTTCCTGTGCGGACCGGAGGGGATTCCCCAAAAGCGACAGTGCTCTCTTTCGCACATGTGCATGAAAGAGCGCACATCTCCCTGAGGCTAAGTGCTGCCGCAGGGAGATCGCTGACAGTTTTAAAAATGTTAAAAATAGAAAAAAAAAATCCTTAACATATCCCCCTCATGTGACAATGTCACATGAGATGGGGCATGTTCATAAATTACACTAAAACTTTATTACCTTTTAAAATCCCAACATGAAACCTCATCCCACTGGTGGACGAGGTTTCATGTTTTTTCTATTGGCCGCCGGGGCTCCTGGCCTGCCCACCAACCTTAAGGTTGGACGGGCAGGTCCTTTAATTGTTTTAATGATCCTATCAATGGCCTCAATTGGCCATTGACAGGTTGGCCGGCCTGCAGCTGATTTTGCTGTGCCCCCGCCTTCCTGAAGATTTAAATGGGGCGGGATGATGTTGGGGGTTTCCCCCAATGTCATCCGGCGTCATTTTACGCATCGGCGAACGGGCCCCGCCCCCTGCTTGCCGACGGCAAAGTTCAGCCCAATGTCTCATCTGAGGAACAGCACCTACAACAGTGCAGCATTCCATCAGTACTGCACCAGAATGTCAGCCTTGATTTTTGTGCTTAAGGCTGGGATTTTCTAGCCGCGCAGCGCCGTTTTCTGCCTTGGCGGATACGGCTAGCCATTCAAATGTCCATTGACTTCGGCAGGACCATAAGATCCTACCAGCAGGAGCAGCTGGAAAACTCCGGCCCAAGTTTCTGGTGTGGGATTTGAACCCACAACCTTCTGCTACACACTGAACCACGGCTGACAGATTAACATAGATACTGGAGGAACTGATTCAGCCCCATCAGCCTGTCCATTCATTAAATTAGCTCATGGCTGATCTGTACCTTAACTCCATTTACCCACCTTGGTTCGGTAACCCCCTTTGCCTAACAAAATTTAAATCAATCTCAGTTTTGAAATTTTCAATTCCCCCCCAGCATCCACAGCTTTTTGTGGGAGAGAGTTCCAGATCTCCACTACCCTTTGGGTGAAGAAGTGCTTCCTGACATCACTCCTGAACTGCCTTGCTCTAATTTTAAGTTTATGCCTCTTTGTTCTAGACTCCACACACCAGAAGAAACAGTTTCTCTCTAACCTATCAACTCCCTTAATTACAGTAAAAGATCGTCCTTCATCCTCTTATGAAGCCACCGACTCTAGCTGGATTACAATTCCACAGGCTTCTGCTACCTCGCCTTAAATGACCATTCAGGCAATGAGCAGTGGTGGCTATTCACCATGAGAGGCATCTCAATTAAACCACTCTATGTGGGCACTTCCATCAGGAGCTACTGGAGAGTTTTGAGAAGCCCAATGAGGCATCTTCATTAGAAGCAGGAACACATGGCTGATCTTGTTCCTCCCCTTCATACTGACAGGGACCATGGTTAGTTGAGGCTACTGCTAGCCCAGCAGAAATCAAATTGAATGTATGGTCTTTCTGCTTTGCTCATACAATTATTTTTTTTAATTCATCAGGGGATGTGGGCGTCGCTGGCTGGGCCAGCATTTGTTGCCCATCCCTAATTACCCTTGAGAAGGTGGTAGTGAGCTGTCTTCTTGAGCCGCTGCAGTCCATGTGGGGTAGGTACCCCCACCATGCTGTTAAGGAGGGAATTCCAGGATTTTGACCCAGCAACAGTGAAGGAACAGCGATATATTTCCAAGTCAGGATGGTAAGTGGCTTGGAGGGGAATGTCCACGTGATGGTGTCCCCATGTGTCTGCTGCCCTTGTCCTTCTAGATGTTAGTGGTTGTGGGTTTGGAAGGTGCTGTCTAAGGAGTCTTGGTGAGTTCCTGCAGTGCATCTGTAAGCTAATGTTATGATGTGTTGGGGTCAAGGCCATTTGGCCCAACTGGTCCATGCTTTTGCTCCACATGAATCTCCCCCCACCCCTCTTCATCTAACCCAATCAGCATATGCTTCTCTTCCTGTTTCCCATATACTTATCTACCTTTCCTTTAACTCCAAAGATCACCCACCTGATAATCCTGCTTTGTTGACTATCCTTGACTTTGATTACCTGTGTGTTAAGCCAGAGGAGATCAATGCCATAACTGGGCATTGGGCAGTGCTTTTGCCTCACACCAATGTTAAATATTCGACAGAACATTGAAGAATGGAGTCAGACACACAAGGGTTGAACGTTAGAAAGATACTGAAAGGCTGAAACAAGGTGGATGGAATGAGAGGGGATTTGTGTGGAGTATAAACACCAGCACAGACAAATTCCTGCTCTGTATATTCGATGTAATTCTGTGTAAACGATTGCATGCAACAATGTCATTCACCTCAACTACTCATTGTGGTAGCGAGATACCCATTCTCACCACTCTCTGGGCAATCCTGAATTCCATATTGGATTTATTACTGACGTGTTTATTACATGTATGGCCTCTAGTTTTGGAAACCCCGACAGTTGGAAATATTCTCTACGTCTACCCTATTGAGCCACTTCATAATTTTAAAGGCCTTTATCAGGTCACCCATGACCTTCACTTTATGAGAGGAAAGAGCCCCAGCCTGGCCAACCTTCCCTGATGAATATATCCTTGATTCTGGTATCATCCTTTTCAATCTTTATTGTACTTTCTGCAGGGCTACTACATATTTATTTTATTATTATTATCATTTTATGGAGACCAGGACTCTGCACAGTGCTCCAAGTGTAGTCTAACTGAGGCTAAGACTCTACTTCACAGCCACTGCACTATGAATTGCAGCCTGGCCTATTGTGTTTGTTTGCTGCCACTGGGCACCTAGTTGGAGCACTGCACGTTAATGTTACGGCTCACCAGCTGGTTGGAGAGGGCGGGAAGCAAACTGTGAATCAGCTGCACTCTCTTGTTAGCCGAGCGTGCAGCACTGTGTCCTTCAAGGTCACTGGGAAAGAAAAACCTCTATTCACCCAGCTTTAGAACTGAAATTACAGGTGCAAATTAGATCAGCACCTCGGCAGCATTTCCCAAACCCCTTGACCTTCACAACCTAGAAGGACAAGGGCAGCAGGGGCATGGGAACACCACTGCCTCCAAGTAACCCTCCCAAATCATACCTCATCCTGACTTAGATGTGAATCACTGCTCCCTTATCATTGCTGGGTCAAAATGCTGGAATATCCTACCTAACAGCAGTGTGAGAGCACTTTCACCACATGGATTGTAGAGGTTCAAGGAGAAGGGTCAACACCACCTTCTCAAGGGGCACCTTGGATGGGCAATAAATGCTGGCCTTGACAATAACACCTATATTTCAGGGACAAACAAAAACATTCCCTTTTCAAAACTGCCTGGGGCCACAAAGGCTCCTTCAAGGATAAGGAAATTGGTGTAATGGCTCCCTGGGGAATCAGGATTACCAATCACAGCATCAGTTCTTTAAGGGTTGTTTTGGTGGATAGAATATTACTTCACAGAAGGAGGCCATTTGACCCATTGTGCCTTTGCCAGGTCTTTGACAGAGCTATCTAATTCCCTTTTGAATGTTACTATTGAATCTGTTTCCACCACCCTTTGAGGCAGTGATTTCAGATCACAACAACTCGCTGTGTAAAAAATAAAATCACGTCATCTTCGCTCTGGTTCTTTTGATCAAATTAATTAATTACGAGGCTAATGCTGCATCTCAATGTGATCTTCCTTGAACTGTCGCAGATATAGACTGCAGGGGATTGGAGTTGAAGGAGGTTATTGTTAGTTCTGATGGAGTTATCGACCTGACACTTTGACTCTGTTTTTCTCTCCATAGATGCTGCCCGACCTGCTGAGTATTTCCAGCATTTTCTGCTTCTATTCATTTTTAGTAATTTGGTTACGGTGCGTGTGCATCAATTTCCTGTCTGCTTGACTAGGCCGCTAAGCCTAAATTTTTGGGTTTCCTTGTCTCCCACAGAATCCTGACATCGTATTGGTCCATTACCTGAACGTGCCAGCCATAGAAGACTGTGGGAAGCCATGTGGTCCGATACTGTGCTCCATCAACACCGACAAAAAGGAGTGGGCCAAATGGTCGAAAGAGGAACTGATCAGCCAGCTTAAACCCATGTGTGAGTGTCAGCTTCAGCACCACCGAATCCTTTATGGGACATTGTACATTTGGGTGTAGGGTTGCCAACCCTCCAGGATTGCCCTGGAGGCTTTAAGATGAATTAAAGGTTAATCTCCAGGACGCTTCCACAAACAAAAACTCAGATGAAAAATCATAAGGGTGTTAAAAAAAAAAGTTCTTTTTAAGAATTTTTCTTTCAACAATTTTGTTTTACTGGTTATTAAATATATTGGACATGGTAAAATATGTTGCTTGTCTAACAGTCAAGAATCATCCAGTTGGGTAATGAAGAGACTTTTGGCTTTTTGATTGGCTGCCCAGTGAGGATGCGCGTGTCAGGCAACTAATGGTGAGAATGTGGGGCTGGGGCAATTGTAGGCAGGAGGTCATGTAATGAAACCTCCAGGAATATGTCTAACCTGAGTTGGCAACCCTAGTTCTGGGAGGGGGGGGTGGAGAAATGGGGTTAACACTTAGAACACTTGACGGTGGAGAGCATTCTTGCCTCTGAATCAGAGGTTGTGAGTTCAAACCCCATAGCAGAGACTTGAGCATAAAAATCTAGGTTGTCACTTCAATGGAGTATGGAGGGTGTGCTGCACTGTTGGAGATACTGTCTTTCAGATGAGACATTAAACTGAAGGCTTGTCTGCCAATTTGGTGGTTGAGATGTAGATCAGAAAGTCTGTGATATTATTTTGGAAAGCAGAGAAATGCCTTGGTATTCTGGCCAAAATTCCTCCCTTAACAAACTCCACCAAAAAAAGCAAACAGGTTATCTAGTCATTTGCTGCTTTTGGGACCTTGCTGTGATGGTCTTGCTAGTGATGCCCACATTCTGAGAATGAATTTTAAAAACATAATGGCAGTGTACCAGGAGGGTAATTGGCTCTCATGGAACCGAACTCCAGCAAGACTCGCAACAGGAAAGAAGACAACCGCTGGAAAAGGGAGGAATGAAAAATTGAATAAAAAAAACAACATTCGGCCGTACCGAATGAGTGCTTTAGTTTCCTATCGGGAGTCTTTGAGAAAATGTCGTGAGGGAAGGAACAGGCACAGAACAAAAAATGCAGCAAAACAGCAAGTAGCTTAATGTTCTGTGATGCCACGCACCATTTGCAGCCCTGTAATAACGCACAACTGCCCTGAACTGCTATGGAAAGCATTCCTTTGTGAAACGGGCTTGATGAAAATTCCGAGGAGGCAGGGAGAAATAAATCCACAGATTCCAGGGGAGATTGGAAAGAGTGCACCAGGG
This sequence comes from Cetorhinus maximus, assembly GCF_964194155.1. Taxonomy (NCBI): domain Eukaryota; kingdom Metazoa; phylum Chordata; class Chondrichthyes; order Lamniformes; family Cetorhinidae; genus Cetorhinus; species Cetorhinus maximus. The sequence goes on along the minus strand of NC_135893.1, from coordinate 15,926,623 downwards.
GCATGGGACCTGAGACAGCCACTTGCTGCTTTTAACACAGGCGATTTGTAAAAGCAACGAGGGAGGTGACAGAAAATGTAATTCGAAATGGGTCTAGGCTTACTCACCAGTGCATTGTGCATCCTTTTTCCATCTGGCTCCTTTGCTTGGAGAAAACTGTGCTGCACGTCTGCCATCTGCTGGTCTTTCAATATTATTACAGAGTGAGATAAAGACAAGTGCAACGCCCCTTAAATTCAAACACACATGTACATACACAGAACTGTCAATGCTGGCCGGATCCATGGGGTGAGATTCTCAGTCTCAAGTCATTTACCTGAGACATTAATATAGACTTTTCTTTTCTCTGATTTTGTGTTTCCCCCTCCTACACCTTTCTCTGTCTCCCTTTACCTGTTGTTTCTCTAATTCTCTTCATAATTTGTGCAATTTTCAAGTCTTTCCTCCTTTCCGCTGTGAGGAACGGTGATGGAGGGAGGGCTACCCCAACATACACCACAGTGATGGAAGTTATGTACTAAAAATGGTAGGACTCCTGTCTCTGAGTCAGAAAATCATAGGCTACAGCAACTTGATAATAAAAGCAAGGCTGATATTCCAGTGCAGTACTGAGGGGGTGCTGCACTTTCAGAGGTGCTGTCTCTCAGATTAGAGGGTAAACCAAGGTCCAACCTGCCCTCGCAGGTAGATATAAAAGACCCTGTAGCACAATTCAAAGAAGAGCAAAGGAGTCTCCCAATGTCCTGCCCAATATTTAACCCACAACCAACATCATTAAAATAGATTATCTGGTCATTATCTGATTGCTGTTTGTGATTGTGGGTGCTTTCTGTATGCAAATTGGCTGCCATAGTTCCTTCATTACTATAGTGACTACACTTCCAAAGCAGTCCATTGGCTGCATAGTGATTTGGGAAGTCCTGAGGTTGTGAAAACCAGAGAAATGCAAGTTCTTACAATTTGTTTGGTGGCCACATAGTCTTAACAAAGGACCGTGTCAGTAGTACCCTCTCTCTCTTCCCCATTTGTACAGTTCACAAGATCCTCAGTCAGCAGGGTAACAGGTTGTGAACAACCACTTAAGAGCCCTGAAAATCAGGAAAGTTGGTAAGCAGGCAAGCACAGAGACACTCAAATGAACCAGCAATTGACAAAGCAGTGTGAAGGGCTAATGCCCATAATGCAGTTACTCCACCAAAGTTAAAGAAAATACAAGGCTAATCAAAAGGGTGATGACTGAATGCCACTGAGTATCATGTGAATGCGCAGCAGTCTGAGGGAGCTGAGGAATTGCAAGGCTCAGAATTACTGGGAAAGAAAAAAATTGAGTTGGAGATGAACCATTTCAACACAGGAAGGAAAGAGGAGTGTGTAGTTTTTTGGCACTTAGTAGGAACAAGAGGAGAAGACTCAGAGACTCATTATCTATAAAAATGTTGATAAAGAAGAAAGATTTGCATTTATATATCACCATTCATGACCGTATGACATCTCAACGTGTTTTAGAGTCAATGAAGTACTTTTACAACAGCTTATAGATTGAATCTCCCTGGCCTGCAAGGGATTTGGATTGACACTCGGCATCAGGAAGACCAACGTTATGGGCCAGGACATAGAGCTGCACCTTCCAACAACCTCACTCTGGTGGTCATTGACAGCTTCACATACCTTGGATCAACAATTACCAGCAGCCTGTCCTTTGATGCCGAAATCAGTACCAGATTGACAAGGCTGCAGCTGTTATGTCAAAGTTGAGAAGTCCAGTGTGGACCAAAAGCAAGCTAACCGAAAATACAAAAGTCCAAGTGTACCAGGCTAGCGCTCTCAGTATCCTCCTTTTCAATAGCGAGGTATAGACAACTTATGTGAGCCAAGGAAAGCGGCTGAACAGCTTCTAACTCCGCTGATTCAGATGAATATCGGGCATCTCCTGGCAAGACAGAGTGCCGAATACGAAAGTGCACCAGCGTGCAATGATTCCCAGCATCTTTGCCTTCTTGAGTCAGCAGCGATACCACTGGCTGGGTCATGTGAGCCAAATGGACGATGGCTGCATCCCCAAAGACACGCACTGTGGTGAGCTTTTTATCGGCACACATCAACAGGTCGTCTGTGCCTGCAATTCAAGGATGTCTGCAGGCGAGACTTCAAGTTGACTGTGATTGAAGTCGATGCATGGGAAGTCCTCACTGCTTACCGGAATGCCTGGAGACAAGCTGTCAGGAAGGGCATGGAAAAAGCAGAGGACAAAAGAAATGACCAGATGGCAGAAATGAGAGCCTGCTGGAAGGAAAAAACATCAGTTGACTTCGGGCTATTCATCTATAAAGCTGCGGAGCGGAATGCCACTCACAAATCGGCCTCTACAGCCACAGCAGACGATGTTCAATACACAAGTGACAAATACCCTGAGTGTAGTCCATCATTTCCTGGGATGGACGGATGCCTAGCTACTGGTGTATTGCAGGAAATGCAGTAGCCAATTTGCACACAGCAAACTCCCACAAACAATGATATAATGACCAAATAGTCTGTTTTAGTGATGTTGTTTGAGGGATAAATATTCTGCCCTCTCAGGTAGATGTGAAAGACCCTGTGGAACGATTCAAAGTAGAGCAAGGGAGTCTCCTAAAGTCCTGGAAGATTTTTATCCCTCAATCCTTTTCCTTTCCTAACAGCACTGTGGGTGTACCTACACCACATGGACTGCGGCAGTTCAAAAAGGCAGCTCACCACCACCTTCCTAAGGGCAGTTAGGGACGGGCAATAAATGATGGCCCAGCCAGCGACACCCACATCTCATGAAAGAATGGAAAAAAACAATGTCACTAACACGGATTATCTGGTCATCTAGACACAGGGCAGAATTCCCCTGCCCTGCTTTAAAATAGTTTATTTAATTCATTTATGGGATGTGGGCATCACTGGCTAGGTCTAAACTACATTTACACTAGTTACTGCCTATCCCTAATTGCCCTTGATAAGGTGGTGGTGAGCTGCCTTCTTGAACCGCTGCAGTCCCTATGGTATAGGTGCACCCACAGTCTGTTAGGGAGGAAGTTCCAGGATTTTGACCCAGCGACAGTGAAGGATGGTGAGTGGCTTGGGAGGAACTTCTGGGTGGTGGTGTTCCCATGTATCTGCTGCCCTTGTCCTTCTAAATGGTAGCAGCCGTGGGTTAGGAAGGTGCTGCCTGAGGAGCCTTGTTGAGTTTCTGCAATGCATGTTGTAAATAGGTGCCGTGGGATCCTTTACATACACCTCAGTTTGACATCACATCTGAAAGTTGGCAAAAGATGGGAGTTCTGAGGCTGACTCATGGCTTGATGTTTGATTGGCAACCAGGTGACACACGGAGGTGAGAGTAGTGACAGAGAGCTCAAGATTGCAGGTTATGTGTTTAAGAGGCACTGTAAAGAGGGAGCCTCAGGGGCCAAGGAAATGGACATAGGTAGACTTATACTCTCAGCAAAATGCCAAATAGTTTGGTAGGCAATTTCCTAATCATAATGCTGCCCCTTTAAACAGCAGCAAAAAGAAATGAACCTGACATTTACTACCGACCTTGTCTCCATGGAGATGAGCAGAGAATGTCAACAACTTGTCAAAAATGTAATAGAATGAAATCAAAAGAAAAAATATATAAATGCACTAATACTTGCTGTACATGGCCCTCTGGATAATATTGCTATTTCTCGCAGTTGCTGTGTTGTTCAGCTCACCCATCCCATGACCGAGTTAATTTCACGGAGCCTTAATTTGAACCATGTAGTGGTCAGGATTCCTCTCTGTGCAGTGCTATAATGAGTGTGAGGCCGGTGAGTGTAACAGGACCTTGTGAGGGTGGGAAACACTCAGCAGCCTGATGTATTTTTGTTACCCCAATCCCTCACCCCATCCCTGCTCCCAATTTCTTCAGATTTACTCCAGAAATCAATCATAACTGTTGTAAATCATAAGATTTTCAAACAGGACCATAGCAGAACAAGTTATTGTATTCTTATGGGAATTGAGGACTTTTCTTTGAAGTATGTGTGTAAATGTAGTTTAGGACCAATTGTTGGTAGTCTAGAATTATTCTTAAAAAATCATTCTTGGGATATAGGAATTGCTAGTAAGGTTGGCATTTATTGTTCATTCCTTGTTGGCCTGAGAAGGTGATAGTGGACCATCTTCTTGAACGGCTGAAGTCTGTGTGGGCTCCCACAGGGCTGTTGGGAGGAAGATCCAAGATTTTGACCCAGCAACAATGAAGGAATGGCAATAGATTTCCAAGTCAGGATGGTGTGTAACTTGGAGGGGAACTTGCAAGTGGTGGTGTTCCCATGCACCTCCTGCCCTTTTCCTTTCAAGTGGTGGAGGTTGAGGAGCTTGAGAGGCATAGTTAAACAGCTTCCAGATGTCTAACCCCTGCACAAAGGCATGCAGTTCAAGGGGTGCCAGCCTACAATGGTTATACATTTGCCCCATCTCACTCACTTTGCTCCATTGCCAGTCTTGGGTATGCCCCTCTAAGGGAGATAATGAGTGAAATTCCCTCATTCCCCCACTGGCTGGTCAACAATATAGCTTTGAACTAGACACAGTGGCATCAGTGGTTGGCCATTTGTATACTTTTGGGTTTTAGCCAAATACATAGTTCCTGCTTATTGGAGGTAGGATGAATGTTCAGTAATTCTCATGACAAGAAAGGCCAAGTTTTCAGCAGCTGCATCAAAAATCCTGTTTCCTGTTCATCCCTGCTACAAAGTGGACAAGGTCAAACTCAGCTATGATATCCCCCAGAGTGCAATAGCCTGCAAAGGCTCACTATCCAACAACAACTTAAATTTATATAGCACTTTTAAAATAGTAAAGCCACCTAAGGCACTTCACAGCAGCATAATCACATAGGAAATTGACACTAAGCCAAATAAGGAGACTTTAGGACAGGGGACCAAAGACTTGTTCAAAGAGGTAGGTTTTACAGAGCGTCTTAAAGGAGGTGAGAGGGATAGAGAGGTTTACGTAGGGAATTCCAGAACTTAGGGCCTAGGCAGTTGAAAGCATGGCTGCCACTGGTGGAGCAAAGGGAGTGGGCAATGGACAAGAGGCCAGAATTGGACCAGGCTCATCCAGGAAGTTTGGCCACTTGGGGGACTGGTAAATCTTTACCCCAGCCACAGTCAACACCTTCAAAGCAAGCGGAGAGGAAATAAGCTTTATTTTGCTGCGAAGAAATGGGGCCTACAGAAAAAGACTTAGCTCCAGACCAGCCCAGTTAGTTTCCATGGAACATTCTGTCAGCAGCCAGCCCAATTATTCACTGCCCTTGAAACAATGACTAGCCAGCAAGGACTGGATAACAAATTCCTTTAATGACTCCTGTACAATCGCCCCATGCCCCTTTTATTGAATGTACGGGGTCAGAGCAAGGCAGTAGAATAGTGCTTTATTATAGAGTGCACCAGGGCCGCAGACACTGAGCCACACAGTAACCAGGGCCACTGTCAGCCCTATAATTGCCTTCCCTCACTGATGTCAAGAGGAATATATGCTTGCACTGCTCTCTGATGTACCTCACTTAAAGCTGTTATCTGCCCAGGGTCATCCCACAGAAAGGGACAGCAGAGAAATTATTCAGTGAAACCAATTTGACGAGAGGGTTTTTTTAGGTTAATTTCATAACTGACAAATCAGCCAACTAGGGATTTCAGCCTCAGCTGATACAGGTTTTGCTGGCACATCCATCATTGCCTGGACTATAAATGTTTTCTATTTCTCTCTCACAATTATTGGAGTTCAGGTAGAGCAGCTTGTTCTTTGTGAGAGAAAGGAGAGGGAGTGCAAGGGAGAGATTTCAATTGGTGCCTCGGTGCCAAGGAACTACGTAACGAGTCGGCAGCTCTTTCACCATGCACTACTTAAAGGGACTCTGTCTTCAACGAATAGTGAATCTTCTCAATGTCCCTGATAGGAAGAGATGCACAGCTCAAGGCTATCTGCTCCTGATAGCTCCTGCTAGAATGCATAAGTGGGCAATATCATTTTAAGACAGAATCTGGGCTTAGGTAGCAAGGCCTTCCACAGTGGAATAGTCAGGCCCATAATTGAAATTGGTTGTTTATTCATGTTATGCAAATAGTATTAAGGGTTGTAGAACCAAGGGGGTGTAGATGGAATTAAGGTACAAATCAGCCTTCAATCTAGTTGAAGGGAGCAGAATTGATGGAATGAATGGCCAACTGCTGTCTAACCTTGCAGTTGACAGATTGATTCCTTGGGCGAAGCAATAGAGGGGCTGTCAATGTCCATGGAAACATACCCCAGCATGAGTCAGAATCTTGAAGAAATGGGTAGGGAACTTTGGGGTGAGCTGCTGTTAATGTCGGCAGGTGGCACATTCTGGACCTGGCGTATGCCATTCAGATGCCAGACAATTTGAGCCACTTTTTTTTAACCAAATTCTGAATTGGGAGCAGTCCAGCAGCACCAGACATTGCTGCAACATCAAAAAAACTAATGAATTGGGGCAGCCAAAAATCTCAGGCGAATAGAATCTAAGCAAACTAAACCACTGGATGTGAATTCTCTCTACATCCAGACACAAGGAAGCTTTACAATACCTCAGGAAGTTTGTGTTTCAGCACAGTTGAGTGTGAAAGGATGGGCAGGAAAATAAATATTAGCATTTTGTACTAAAATCTCCGATAGTTGTGCATCCTCCAACTTTAATCCACCTTTCTCCAGGACCTCAAAACTGTGGAGCTCCTTATGTATACCCATTTCCCTATCACATACAATCTACATGAGTTTGAGATCTTAAGGCTGGGCAGCTTTGGTCTTTGGAAACCTAACCACACATGCAGTATGAGCCATGGCTCAGTGCCCAACACTCTTGTCTCTGACTCAGAAGGTTGTTGGTTCGAGTACTACTCTAGGGTCCTGAGCACGTAATCCAGGCTGATACTCTGGTGCAGTACTGAGGGAGTGCTGCACTCTCAGAAGGTCCACCTTTTAGATGAGATGTTAACCCAAGGCCCTGTCAGGTGGATGTAAAACCCCATGGCACTATTTTGAATAAGAGCAGAGGAATTCTCCTCAGTGTCCTGGCCAATATTTATCCCTTAAACATCAGTAGGATAGATTATCTGGTCATTATCGCATTGCTGATTGTGGGAACTTGCTGTGTGCAAATTGGCTACCGTGTTTCCTACAACAGTGACTATACTTCAAAAATATTTTTGGGACACACTGAGGTAAAGAAAAGCATTATATAAATGCAAAGTCTCTTTTTTAAAGCCACAACAGGATCGAGAATTTAAAAATTAAGAGAATAAATCATTGCCGGTCTGTTTAACTAAGTCCTGACATACAAAATTGGCTGATCTCGAAGCAATGGAGGGAGGTCACAGCTTCCTCTGTCTCTCCCCAATGCATTTTCCAGCAGAGTTACTGGATAATGACCAGGAGCAGGATCCCTGGATAACATTGTTTTTCCTCTTCACTAGCCCCGGTTCCACGGTCAATTGAACTGCTCAAACTGCTGATCATCAAATAACACTGGAGATTGGACCTGGGACCTTTCCTGGTCTATAGGATTCCAGTTCCAGTGAATACTAACTAGATCATTTGAGGCATTGTGGCTTTCCCACCTTTAACTAGGTTACATTGATTAACAGAAAATGTACAGCACATTACTAGGTGATTCAGCCCAACTGGTCTGTACCTCCCCCCACCCTTCTTGTTCTCACCCTATCAACATATCTTTCCAGTTCTTTCTCCCTCATGTGAATATTTAGCTTCCCCTCATCTATAACCAATCTTTGGATAAAGAACTTCCTTCTGAATCCCCTCGTGGATTTATTAGTGACTGCCTTATATTTATGACCCCTAATTTTGGATCCTGCACAGTGTGGAAACAACTTTTCAAGATATATTCTAGCAAGTCCTTTAATAATCTTAAAGACCTCGATCGGATCACCATTCAGCCTTCTCTTTTGTAGAGAAAAGAGCCCCAGTCTTTCCTGAAGGCTATAATCTCTCTGTTCTGATGTCATACTGGTAATTTTTTATTGTACCTTCTCCGGTGCCTTTATATACTTTTTATAATATGGAAGCCAGAGCTGTTTACAGTTTACAGATTGTGGTCTAATCAAGGTTCTATACAAGTTTAACATAACTCCTTTGTTTCTCAATTCTGTCCCTCTAGAAATGAACCCGAGTGCTTTGTTTTTTTTATGGTCTTATTAACCTGTGCTGCTACTTTTAGAGATTTGTGTATCTGTATTCCAAAATCCCTCTGTTCCTCTCCCCTATTTAGACACCTAAGGCTGGATTTTCACAGAGTCAGGAAGACCCTGTAGTGCTTTAAAAATGGCGGGTGGTACCTAGATGCAGAAGCCCTACCCCCATTTCCGATAGATTCCCCCATTTTTGCCAACGGGAAAGGGCCGGGGGCTGACACACACAGGAGGGAAACCAGAACTCAGCAGGGCTGTTTGAACTTAATACTGAATTCAAGAAGACCTCAATTTGGCTGCTGCAAGGTCCTTAACTTGCAGTGTGAGAGTCACAAATTGATGGAGTAGACGTAAACACTCTTGAAAGGTGATACGATCTGTTTAAGTGACATGACCTGAAGTTTTTTAAATCCTCCGATATTTAAACTTGAAAATAACAGGTTTAAGCTGTCAGCCAGAATTTAAAGAAACCGTCTGCTGGACAGCTTTGATTGACAGGCCATCTAGTATAGGTTAGGAAAGAAACATCACCATCTTGATTGCATAGTTTCAACAAAGCTCTTTGTTGGCATTTCGCCTAGGGCTAGCATTATGCCATTATGAATGCTTGGCTGAGCTTCAAAAGTTACAATTAACTCAGCAGGGGGTTCTGAGTTTACAGTTTGACAGTGTAAAGAGGCTGCTAATGGATTAGCTGTCTTTGATGTTGGGTCTAAATAGATTTTTTTTGTTTTTATAAGAGATTAACAACTTGAGATTCAAAAGCTTTGAATGGGTTTCTTGAATGGGAGTTTTTTCACTATCAAGTGTGTATGATTGAGGGCTGTATTAGATTGTTAGAAGTTAATTTTTTTTCATCTCCACATGGCTCCTGACGTTTGCCCATGGTGGATACTGGGTGAGTGGCTATGGAGGTGACATGGGGATGTGAGGGGCTATGGGAGGAGGGTGGGGCCATGAGTTGGCATGGAGGTGGAATGGTGGTATGAGGGGCAGATGATTGTGGGGTGAGGACTAGAGGGCGTCTAAATCAACTGGGACAAAGTTGTGGAAAATCAAGGTGGGTCATCTAACCAGCCCATCTCAGCACTTGCCTGCCCAATGTGGTCCGCCTAGTATCTGCTTCCAGGGTCAGCAGGCCCAATTAGATCCTGTCCCCACCTCCCCGGAGCAAAAACTGGGTCTAATGAAGCCCTTTAAATCAAAGCAGATCTGCAAGTTGGGAAATTTCTCAACTTGAACTACCTAGTTTTCCAAGGGGTATTTGGCCTCCTTATTCTTCCTACCAAAACGTACCACCTCACACCCATCTACATTGAAATTAATTTACCAATTACATGCCCATTCTGCAAGTGTATTAATATTTTAATCACAATCCTCCTCCATGTTAACTACATCCCCCAATTCAGTGTCATTTGTAAATTTTGAAATTGTATTTCCAATTCCCAAGTTCAAATTGTTTATATGTAAATAGTAGACAACAGCGGTTCCAGTACTGATCATTGTGCAACATCACCTTCCACCATTTTCCAGCCTGAGGAACCACCCTTAACTCCCACTGTCTCTTTTCTGTTTTGTAGGCAGCTTGCTATCAGCTAACTCAGTTGGTAGACTGGGGAGGTAGGGGTGGGGTGGGGGAGGTTAGTGGGAGGACACAGTTTGCACTTGGCCACAACTGACATCCTGAAGGGATCCTGAGTTGTACCAACAGCATTTAATCAATCTCAACAGGAGTGCTGTACAGCAATCCAATCCAGGGCTCCAAACATGACTAAACACGGCATTCTCAGCAGGGTCTGAGTAAGTCGCAGATAATCTATTATTCATGAACACTCGTATTTATAGTTCATTGCTCCTTTATTTGATAGAAAAAATGAGCAGAAAATCCCAGACTGTCTCTATATTCAAAAATTAATACCTAAAATGTGTTTGAATTTTTCTTGCTCCATTGATCTCCCCGTATGTGTCATTATATCTCCCTATTTATTATTTATCAATCTTCCTTGTGATTTTTTGAATGGTTTTGTTCTCCTTTACTGCGACCCCCTGCCCATCCCTCCCCTCCCGCCACCACCACCAAAGCCTTAGCTCCCCTGAAGGTGCTGGTTGGCTGCTTGGCCCTCAGTGCCTCACTCAAGTGGTTATCAAGTGAGGATGGCCAGGTTGTTTGACTGTGCAAGCCATCACAGATTAACTCATTTCTTTCTTCCTGCGATATCCAGGCACACAAACCTTTGAGCAGAAACCCAGGCTGTTGTATTATCCCCCAGGACACCCAGACTCATGAGAGCATCCAGCTAGGCTCATCTAACTCAGCATAGACTAGCAATTGAGCCAGGTCCACTTGATTGGGACCTACACCAGGCATTGCTTTATCCACTGGGACATGGCTGTGACTTCCTTCTTCCCTCTCCCCCTCTGTTCCACACTGTCACAGTGGCTTCAGGCCCTCAACTATCTCGCCTCACACATGAAACACAGGCACTAGAGTGAGATAATGGAAAGCAGCCATCACCTGCTGGAATGTCCCTCCCCACAAGGCACCAGAATTGTGCCTAATTCTGTGAACCACAATTCAGAAAGGATGTCAACTTCCTTGGAGATGGGACAGAAGAGATTTACTAGAATGATACTAGGAATGAGGAACTTAAGTAATGTGGAGAGACTAGAGAAGCCTGGATTCTTTTCTTTAAAGCGGAAAAGAGTAAAGGGAGATTAAATATAGGCGTTCAAGATTATGGAGGGATTTAATAGAGTATATAGGGAGAAACTATTTCCACTGGGGAGGAGGTTCGATTTAAGCTAATTGACACAAGTACCAGGGAAAGATGAGAATATTTTAGAGTGATTTTTTAATGATCTGGAATGTACTGTCTGAAAGGGTGGTGGAGGAAGACTCACTTGTAAGGTTCAAACGAGAATTGAATAAACACCTGAAAAGGAAAAAAAAAATGCAGGGCGATGGGGAAAGTGTTGGGGAGTGGGACTAACTGCATAGCTCTTTCAAAGAGCCAGCACAGGCACGATGGGCCAAATAGCCTCTTTCTGTGCTGTACGATTATAATTAAATTGTAAGCGAGGAGAGGAAGGAAGCAAAGTGCCAGTAAGGAGACTTTTCTTTTAAACTTTCGGGGGCGAGTGGGATGGTAGTGGTTGTGGGCCAGTGGGGGAAAGAGTGGGATTTCGTCACTTGGAGGAGGCACCAGAGCCATGCATCATTCCCAAAAAATAGTACACAGCATAACCTTCAGGAGAACAAGGGGAGAGAGAGTGTTAATAAATATATTCTTGCAGTACAACCTGTACACAGGGAAAACCAGGGCAATTTCAAAAAGGGAGTCCCTCAGCGATACATCTCCTTTGACCTGTGTGGTTAAATTTAGTGCGAGCTGTTAGTGAGAGCTGTGTGTACTCGAAGGGTAAATGGAAATGTAGTGCGGGAAGATTCCCCGAAATGCCACCCCCCCAGTGGGTTATTGGAGCGTGCCAGGGATATGTGTGTGGTTGGACCCATTACCAATCAATATCCAGGCTGTGTCTCCACAGTGTTTGCTATTCAGTGCAAACGGCTTACAGATTGATCATGAGGGTGGTTTTTTTTATATGAATCTTTTTTTTTAAAAAAAAGAGACAATTTGCATATTGTATATGCCAAAGAACTCAAAGAAATTTGCATGCAACACCCAGAGGCCTGTGCCTGCAATCTGTCACCCTTCACTGAGTTTAATTCTATAACCTTCTCAAAAGCCAGACAGTTTGCTCCCAATGTATTGCAATCAGTTTGTCTGCATAGACAGCATCAGCATAACCTTCATTCAACTCAACTAGCTCCACAAACTTTCAATTTAATGGCAAATAGAATTGATTTTTTATTATTATTTCAGACAAAGGAGAAAAATAAGGTTCAGTTCCTCAACGGCCCCTCTCCATACTCACATGTGGCAGTACAGTCATTATCCCAACTTTCTTTTAAATATAAATTTGGACACATCAAGGTCCCACAAACAGCAATGGAATAATGACCAGATAATCTGTTTTTGTGATATTGGTTGAGGGTTAAATATTGGCCCCAGGCCACAGGGTTAACCCCCTGGCTCTTCTTTGAAATAGTAGCCATGGAATCTTATATGTCCAACTAAGAGGGCAGATGGGATATCACATTAACATCCCATCCAAAACAGGGCACCTTTGACATTGCAGCACTCACTCAGTACTGCACTGGACTGTCAGCCTAGCTTATGGGCTCAGGCATTTGGCATGTGGGCTTCAACCTACAGCCTTCTGACCGAGAGGTCAGATGTTCTTGCAGTCTAAATAGGCAGGTGGCATTTGGCAAATATTTTCGGACGTCGCAGACCATTGCCAGGACCACAGATGGAGGGGGCATGTTACTGGAAAATCACAGCCCGTGAAGGAAATATCTGGTACGCAGTCTGTGTGTAGGGGGAATAAAGAGTACACAGTCTGTGTGCAGGGGAATATGTAGTACACAGTCTGTGTATATAACACAGGAGCTGGAATTTTCTGGCACTGTTGGTGTCGGGCATCATGGCAGGTGGGAGGTGGCAATATGGCAAGAAGGCCAAAAATCAGTTTCATGCTGTCGTGAAACCAGTTTGCAATCATCCGCTCCACCTGTCAGTGCCGGGCCGCGTTTCCTGCTGCCGCATGTCTGGAACCTAATTCCAATACTTTAGCATCTCATTATCAGCCCTGCTCGCTGGAATCATACCCCCATGTCAAATTTACCACCCACATCAGCGTGACTTCAGAACAGTGCGCTTCATGGCTGCCTTTAAAAGGCATTAACCTGGCAACCTGAACTTCGAGGGGAACTTGGAGGTAAGTGCACACAACCTTGCGCGGCATTCGTGAGCATCGCCTGTAAGCCATCAAGGAAGAGGCACTGCGCATTCATGGAGGCACAGACAAGTTGCTTTTCCAGGCTGGCTTTTAGTGCGGTGCCGGGCTCCACTGCGGGTCAGGTCGGGGGGTTGGTGGGGTGGGGTGGGGGGTGGTTCAAGGCAGCACAGACTGAAGGAAGTACTCAAGCAAATGCCTGGGGGGAGGGGTTTGAGGGAAGTGGCCACGCACTTGGAAAAGCTCATCAAAAGTGAGTGTTCTTTCGGAGCTGAGACCGTTCAGCTGCAGCTCCATTGACGTGCTTGGAGTGGGGCGTCTGAAGCTTTTCTGCCCACTCAAGCAACGCAAAAGCATGAAAGTGCCACCAAATGCTCCAGAGCTTTTCAGCCCTCAGGCGCAGATTGCAAATGATTGTGCGTTTTAGGGGACAGCAGAGCAATTGGCTGACTGGGCAAGCTGTACAATCCCCTTGTGAAAGGCGGCCATGGCACAGTTGGTGGTGAAAGTGCTCACAGCCCCTTGCAATGTATTTATTAAGGTTTGGACCAGTATCCATCATGATTCAAGTTAACGGCGCAGCCCTGCAGTGCGGATTAGGAGAATGCCTACGCCTGAGCTAAGAGCACAGCATGCAGTCCAGTAGTTGAAGCTGCCGCCAATCGGTCAAGTGGAGTGGGGTGGAGGTGGATGGGGTTTCGGACAGCCAATGTGCGCACTACATACTGGCCATCCAATTGGTGGCCAGAACTCTCCTGCATGCGCGAAGGGGCCTACAGGCTTATTCAAGAGTGGTTCTTAGTACACCTTTACTAACTCACGCATCTCTCTGATCCTGTAAGAGGAGAACATCAGGATCATGGAGCCAGGTGATTTAGCAATATGCTTCATGGCTTATAGGGAGCAGAGAAGAAGAAGCAAAGAGCAGCAGAAGTGCCTGGCCTGGCAAAGGTAGGAGTGCCTCCCTCAAGATGAAGGGGTGGCAGGGCCTGGTGTGCATGCAGCTGAAGATGCACAGCAAGCCATCACTTGTCGGTGCCTCGCGAGACCCAAGGTCTAAGGACGGAGGTTGTTGTTCCTGCAGATGACTGAGAACCAGTGTCGCTGAAGACTTTGCATGTCTAGGGAACTGGTCGGTCACATATGCCATCTGCTGCAGCATTTGGCGCCACAAGGACATGGAGGGCATCCACTGCCAGTGGCCATGAAAGTGACCGCGGCGCTCAATTTTTACACCAGTGGGTCCTTCCAGGACTCCACAGGTGACCTGTGTGGGATTTCGCAAGCCTGCATACACAAGTGTATCCAGGAGGTCATGGACGCCATCTTCATTGAGGCACAGAACTTTGTGCATTTCACCTGGGTTCAGGAAAGCCAAGAAGCAAGGGCGCTGGGATTTGTGCAGATCTCAGGTTTTCCACGTGCAGGGCTCCATCGACTGCACTCACGTGGCGTTTAGATCTGCATGGCAACAAGCAGTCAATTACGTCAATCACAAGGGCTTCCACTCGCTCAATGTTCAGCTCGTGCGTGACCACCACAAACGCATCCCACAGGTCTGCGCACGATTGCCAGTCCACTGCTCCTACATCCTTAGCAGGTCTCAGATCCTGAACATCTTCAAGGGTCCAGAGAGGCTGCATGGTTGGCTCCTTGGGGACAAGAGCTATCCATAGAGGACATGGCTGATGATGCCCATGTGGCAGCCTCAGACTGCAGCAGAGCAACAGTATAACGAGGCTCATGCTGCAACCATGACTTTAGTGGAGCAAATGTTAGGCATTTTGAAAATGGGATCCCAGTACCTCGACAGGTCTGGTGGAGCATTGCAATACAGTCACCAGAGGGTGTTGCGCAGCATCATCACTTGTTGTGTGCTCCACAAAGTGGCGCTGCAACGGGGGAGGAGGACCTGGCTGAGGAGGAGATGGGAAGCTGCACGTCTCCTCTGATGAGGAGGACGTCGAAGGGGATGACGATGATGAGGCCACCGCACTAGCAAGATGAGGCAGATGCATCAGGAGGCCCTCATAGCTGCAAAACTCATGGAGGATGATGACGGAAGAGGTGAGGATAGTCCTGACATCCTCACCTTGCATCTGTGAATGTTTTACTCCTGTGTGGCTGATGGCAGCGCACATACCCTCAGTGCTCAGGCTCATGTCATGGAGCCACAGCAGAGGCCCTAATGGTCACTAAATTCCAGGAGGATGAGGACAACATGCCATGGATCTTCACATAGCCTCTGTGAATACCTGACTCCTGTCTGGCTGAGGGCAGGTCGCTAGAGCTCTGTGATCAGGGTCATATCATTGAGATGCAGCTGTGAAACTTTAAATGCACTTGATCCTTTGTCAGCCTTCAGCACCTGACCCCTTCAGGACGAGAGCGTCACCAGTCACAGATGCTGAAGAGATTAGGGGCCTAGCCCTGCCTCAAAGGTGCTGAGAGCACACAGAGAGAATAACGGAACTCTGTGACGCTTGCCCACGACAGTCTGGCAGCAATAACAAACACCATCGAGGTGTAGGCATCACTAATGTGTCCAGTCAGCGTGAAGCCGGACCATCACTTTGGTCTGAAGGTTACATGCTGCACAGGGAAGAGACCCTGGACTGCGACACCTGCCTTTATCTTGTGCAGGAACCAGGGTTTCACATCTGAGTGACACGAACACTGCCCATCATAACAAGGAGCCATAGGCGAAGAAACATTCTTAGGAGTGTGTTTATGATTGTGAACATTACGTACAAATGATTAACACCCTTGCCCAGGCTGTGCAACTACATCTTCTGACCTTTAGTTAATTGTTTTAACTCGAAAAGAGTTACATCTTCTGACCTTCCTAACCCTACCGCTACATCTTGGTGCTCCCCGACATCCACAGCAGAGTTGGAGGCAGCCTGCTGACTGCTACACCCTGTCTGTTATGACCTTGGTGGGTATCCTCTGGAGGGCTGAGACCTAGAGGGCCCTGGTCTGTTTTTGAGGTCCTGCTGTGTGGCAGTGGCATCCTCTCTGGCCTGTGGAGCTGGAGCTGCTGGGGTCACAGGAAAAGGGGATTTGGATCAGCCAGACACTCCTGGGGTCACCTGGGTGTGTGGCCCCAGGACGTGCACCTGCTGATCCTCCTCTCTATGGGTGCCTGACAGCCCTTGGCTGACTCCTAAGGGAGAAGGGTAAGCTGGAGTGAGATAGAGCAGCCCCACCCCGCTCTTGCATTGACACTGCTGGAGGCCAACAATGGCATCAGCGATGGAGTTCAGCCCACACAGAAGTGCAGAACCGATGTCCTGGACCAAGGTCCCCATGGCGGTCACCATCCTGCTAGTTTGACCTTGGTGCATTGACCTGCCAGTGCTATCACTTCAGAGTGAAGGCAAACGGATTCCTCCATCATGCCTTGCAATCTGAGGAGTGCAGCGGACATCCCTTCCTGATGTTCCCCAGCTTGCCTTTGCAGCTCCAGCAACTGAGGTATGACCGAGTCCAGAGGCTCTTCATCTGACTCGGACTCTGCAGATTTCTGGCCTCCAGCAGTCCTCCAAGTGCTGGAAACCTGGGAAGTCCTTAACTGCTGCCTGTTGTGGATTAGACAGTGCGATGCACTCATCATATTGTGACCCCGAGACTACTCTAGAACTAGGTCCCATGGAGGTGTGTGTATCTGCGCTGGTGGACCGTGTGGGTGAGCACTATGAAGGGTCTTCAATTAGGATGTCATCAGATTCTTCTTCCGAAGTGTCTTCGGGGCTTGAGTTCAGGACCTGGCTCGTGGACCCCCTCGGCTGCTTCCCAGAAGTGCCTGCGAGAGCAAGGTGAGATAATTAGTGCATGACAAGGAACTGCGGAACAGGGGACCTCACTCACTTCATAGTTGTCTGATGGATGTTGCACTGCTGGACCCTCACTTGGTTGAACACTGCCGATCTTGCCGTCATCACGGTAACAGTCCAGATTGTCTTGGCCAGATGGATAACTCTATTCTCAAAGTCTGTGAAGACCTTGAGTGACTTGGAGGGGAAATTCCAGGTGGTGGTGTTCCCACGCATCTTCCCTTGTCCTTCTAGATGGTAGTGGCCGTGGGTTTGGAAGGTGTTATCTAAGGAGCCTTGGTGAATTCCTGCAGTGCAAATTGTAGATGGTACACACTCCTGCTTCTGTGCGCTAGTGGTGGAGGGAGTGAATGTTTGTGGATGTGGTGCCAATCAAGCGGGCTGTTTTGTCCTGGATGGAGTTAAGCTTCTTGAGTGTTGTGGGAGCTGCACTCATCTAGGCAACTGGGGAGTATTTAATCATACTCCCGACTTGTGCCTTCTAAATGGTGGACAGACTTTGAGGAGTCAGGAGGGGAGTTATTCGTTGCACTATTCCTAGCCTCTGACCTGCTTTTTTAGCCACAGTATTTATATGGCTAGTCCAGTTCAGTTAGAACCATAGAATAGAACCATAGAACACTACAGCACAGAAAACAGGCCATTCGGCCCTTCTAGTCTGTGCCGAAATATTATTCCGCTAATCCCATTGACCTGCACCCAGTCCATAACCCTCCAGACCTCTCCCATCCATGTATCTATCCAATTTATTCTTAAAACTTAAGAGTGAGCCCGCATTAACCACGTCAGATGGCAGCTCGTTCCACACTCTCACCACTCTCTGAGTGAAGAAGTTCTCCCTAATGTTCCCCCTAAACCTTTCCCCTTTCACCATAAAGCCATGTCCTCTCGTGTTTATCTCGCCTAATCTAGGTGGAAAGAGCCTACTTGCATTTACTCTGTCTATACCCCTCATAATTTTGTAAACTTCTATCAAATCTCCCCTCATCCTTCTACGCTCCAAGGAATAAAGTCCTAACCTGTTTAATCTTTCCCTGTAACTCAACTCCTTAAGACCCGGCAACATCCTAGTAAATCTTCTCTGCACTCTTTCAATCTTACTGATATCCTTCCTGTAGTTAGGCGACCAGAACTGCACACAATACTCCAAAGTTGGCCTCACCAATGTCTTATACAACTTCACCATAACATCCTAACTCCTATACTCAATACTTTGATTTATGAAGGCCAGTATGCCAAAAGCTTTCTTTACAACCCTGTCTACCTGTGACGCCGCTTTCAGGGAATTATGTATCTGAACTCCCAGATCCCTTTATTCCTCTGCACTCCTCAGTGCCCTACCGTTTACTGTGTATGTCCTACCTTGGTTTGTCCTTCCAAAATGCAACACCTCACACTTTTCTGCATTAAATTCCATCTGCCATTTTCTGGCCCATTTTTTCCAGTTGGTCCAGATCCCTCTGCAAGCTTTGAAAGCCTTCCTCGCTGTCCAATGGTAACCTCGCTGGTCAATGGTAACCCCCAAGGTGTTGATAGTGGGGAATTCAGTGATGGTAATGCCATCGAACTCCAAGGGGTGATGGTTAGATTCTCTCTTGTTGGACATGATCATTGCCTGGCACTTGTGTGACACGAATGTTACTTGCTGCTGGTCAGCCCAAGCCTGGATATTGTCCAGGTCTTGCTGCATTTGGACATGCATTGCTTCAGTATCTGAGGAGTCATGAATGATGCGGAATATTATGCAAACATCAGCGAATATCACCACTTCTGACCTTATGATGGGAGGAAGGTCATTGATGAAACAGCTGAAGATGGTTGGACCAAGGACACTACCCTGAGGAACTCGAGCTGTGATGTCCTGGAGCTGAGATGACTGATCTCCAGCAACTGCAACCATCTTCCTTTGTGCTAGGTATGACTCGAACCAGTGGAGTGTTTTCCCCCTGATCCCCATTGACACCAGTTTTGCTTGGGCTCCTCGATGCCACACTCGGTCAAATGCAGCCAAGATGTCAAGAGCAGTCACTCTCACCTCATCTCTGGAGTTCATCTCTTTTGGTCCATGTTTGAACCAAGAGTGTAATGAGGTCAGGAGCTGAGTGGCCCTGCGGAACCCAAACTGGATGTCAGTGAGCAGTTTATTGCTAAGCAAGTGCTACTTGATAGCACTGTTGATGATCACTTCCATTACTTTACTGATGATCGAGAGTAGACTGATGGGGTGGTAATTGGCCAATTGGATTTGTCCTGCTTTTTGTGTACAGGACATACCTGGGCAATTTTCCACATAGCCAGGTAGATGACAGAGTTGTAGCTGTACTGGAACAGCTTGGCTAGGGGCACAGCAAGCTCTGGAGCACATCTTCAGTACCATTGCTGGAATATTGTCAGGGCCCATAGCCTTTGCAGTATCCAGTGCCTTCAGCTGTTTCTTGATATCACGTGGAGTGAATTGAATTGGCTGAAGATTGGCATCTGTGATGCTGGGGACCTCCAGAGGAGTCTGATTTATCATCCACTTGGCACTTCTGGCTGAAGATTGTAGCAAATACTTCAGCCATATCTTTTGCATTGATGTGCTGGGCTCCCCTCATCATTGAAGATTGGGAGATTTGTGCAGCCCCCTCCTCTAGTGAGTTGTTTAATTGTCCACCACCATTCATCACTGGATGTGGCAGGACTGCAGAACTTAAATCTGATCTGTTGCATTGGGATCGCTTAGCTCTGTCTATCACTTGCTGCTTATGCTGTTTGGCATGCAAGTAGTCCTGTGTTATAGCTTCACCAGGTTGACACATCATTTTTAGGTATGCCTGGTACAGCTCCTGGCATGCCTTCCTGCACTCTTCATTGAACTAGGGTTGATCCCCTGGCTTGATGGTAATGGTAGATTGGGGGATATGCTGGGCCATGAGGTTACATATTGTGTTTGAGTACAATTCTGCTGCTGCTGACGGCCCACAGCGCCTCATGGATGCCCAGTCTTGAGTTGCTAGATTTGTTCGAAATCTATCCCAGCTAGCACGGTGGTAGTGCCGCACAGCACGATGGAGGGTATCCTCAATGTGAGGCGAGACTTTGTCTCCACAACGACTGTGTGGTCGTCACTCCTGTCAATACTATAATGGACAGATGCATCTGCAGCAGGCAGGTTGGTGAGGATGAGGTCAAGTATGTTTTTCCCGCTTGTTGGTTCCCTCACCACCTTCCGCAGACCCAGTCTAGCAGCTATGTCAATTAGGACTCGGTCAGTGATGGTGCTACCGAGCCACTCTTGGTGATGGACACTGAAGTCCCCCACCCAGAGTACATTCTGTGCCCTTGCCACCCTCGGTGCATCCTTCAAGTGATGTTCAAGATGGAGGAGCACTGATTTATCAGCTGAGCAAGGGCAGTACGTGGTAATCAGCAGGAGATTTCCTTACCCATGTTTGACTTGGTGCCATGAGACTTCATGGAGTCTGGAGTCGATGTTGAGGACTACCAGGGCAACTTCCCCCCGACTTTATACCACTGTACCGCCATCTCTGCTGGGTCTGTTCTGCCAGTGGGGCAGGACATACCCAGGGATGGTGATGGTGGTGCCTGGGACATTATCTGCAAGATATGATTCCGTGAGGATGACAATGTCAGGCTGTTGCTTGACTAGTCTGTGAGACAGCTCTCCCAAGTCTGGCATTAGCCCCCAGATGTTAATAAGGAGGACTTTGCAGGGTAGACAGGGCTGAGTTTGCCGTTGTCGTTCCCGGTGCCTAGGTCGATGCCAGGTGGTCCATCCAGTTTCATTCCTTTTTTGAGACTTTGTAGAGGTTTGATACAACTGAGTGGCTTGCTAGGCCATTTCAGAGGGCATTTAAGACTCAACCAAATTGCTGTGGGTCTGAAGTTACATGTAGGCCAGACCAGGTAAGGATGGCAGATTTCCTTCCTTAAAGGACATTAGTGAACCAGATGGGTTTTTTCCAGAATTGACAATTAGACTTTTAATTCCAGAGTTTTATTGAATTCAAATTCCACCATCTGCAGTGGTGGGATTCAAACCCAGGCACCCAGAACATTACCCTGGGTCTCTGGATACATCTGTGTTCTGAGGAGACTTAGTACACAGTCTGTGTGCAGGGGAATATATCGTACACAGTATGTGTGCCGGGGGAATATATCGTACACAGTATGTGTGCAGGGGAATATATCGTACACAGTATGTGTGCAGGGGGAATATATCGTACACAGTATGTGTGCAGGGGGAATATATAGTACACAGTGTGTGTAGGGAGAATATATATATAAAACATTGTATGTAGGGAGAATGTATATAACACAGTCTGTGTGTTGAGAAATATATATAGTACACAGTCTGCATGCAGGGGAATATATAGTACACAGTCTGGGGAGATGATGACCTAGTGGCAATGTCACTGGACTAATAATTCTGAGGCCCAGGCTAATGCTCTTGGGACATGGGTTCAAATCCCACCATGGCAGCCAGTGGAATTTAAATTCAATTAATAAAATGCGGAATTAGATTTTATTGATTAGATCTGGAATTAATAAAATCTGGAACTAGTCTCAGTAATAGTGACCATGAAACTGTTATTGATTGTCGTAAAAACCCATCTGGTTCACGAATGCATCCTTACCTGGTCTAGCCTACATGTGAATCCAGACCCACAGCAATGTGGTTGACTCTTAACTGACCTCTGAAATGGCCTAGCAAGCCAGTTGGGAAATAAGGGATAGGCAGCAAATACTAGCCTTGCCAGCAATGCCCACATCCCATGAAAAGATAAAAAAAACCATAGTACACAGTCCGTACTCCATGTGTAGGAGAATATATAGTACAGTGTCTTTGTGCAGGGGAATTTACAGTACACAGTCTGTGTGTAGGGAGAATATATAGGACATTGTCACCTTTAGGTGCAGTGAACGATCAGCACAGAGCAAGGAGTCAGATTTGGGATCTTCTTAGTTTGTCAAGCTTGAGTATCATATCACATTATTTATCGACTCAGTCACCACCTTTATGAAGTTAAACCATCTCCTAGCCAAGTTACTATCCACCCATTCTCCTGATGTGTGTCCTTGTGCTATGCACTGGCAGAAGGGATATAGAGTGAGCTGTGCCTGGCTCTTGTTTCTGATACTCGGATGCTGGTACTCAGGACTCAGTTAAGCTGTGGCAGTAAGAGAAGCTGGAGTACGTTGAAAGTACACCGCTGAGATAGCACATTGTTTGTCCTCACTAATCTTATTTACTCTGCCAGTCTCCAACAAATTTAAATAAAATCCGTGATTCTTCCAGAGATTAGATTTCATTGGCCCACCACTGGCAGCCGTGCCTTTTGCTGCTGAGGCCCAAACTCTGAAATTTCCTTGCTAAACTCTCTGCCTCCCTCTCTCCTCCTTTAGCACACTCCATACCACTCTGACCTATTCTAGTACCTCCTTCTGTGGCTCGGTCTCAAATTTGGTTTGATGACACTCCTATGTTAAAGATGTTATATAAATGCAAGGTACAATTGTGGATTGCCAGACACACTGAGGAGGAAGTAGGAGAGTTTAAATTTGTAGGCACTAGCTCCCTGTTCTAGTATAAAGGGTTTAAGATTTATATTCTGTTTCAAAAGCTATTTTTCATCAGTGAACGGGATATGCATTTTATATGATCTGATTGGATGGTTTAGCCAGCGGGGACTAATCTCAGAAAGAGTCGTGAATTTTCAGTGCATTATTTGAATTTGAGACTGTATCACTGGCAATACGTCTCCATGAATTACCTGCTTGCCTATCCCCTCCTCCAAGCCAACAACATGTTAGAGACTGCATAACAGAGTAAACTACGTTAGTGAAGACAAACAATGTGCTATCTCAGTCGCGTACTTTCAACTTACACCAGCTTCTCTTACTGTCACAGCTCAATTGAGTTTTCTTTTTGTTTGCATGTTTATTATCCCCTCCTCCAATGTGCTGCTCTTTCACTCCTCCCTCCCTCTCTGCTTCTCTCCTAATTCATGGTGGGGTATTCTTTCACAGGCAACTGCTAACCCCAGATCTTTCAACAAACGGCTATTTCTCTGGATCCTCATTTCATCCAGGGGCCATCTGGGGGGATGAGTTTGATTTTGCGTAGAATTACATAGAATTATAAAGTGCAGAAATAGTCATTTGGCCCATCAGGTCCATGCTGGTTTTTAAGCTCCACATGAGCCTCCTCCCACCCTTGTTCATCACACCTTATCAGCACTATTTTCTATTCTTTTCTTCATCATGCTTATCTAGCTTCCCATAAATACATCTATGCTATTCACCTCTCTACACCTTGTGGTAGACTGATTCACATTCTAACCATTCTCTGGGTAAAGCTGATTCTCCTGAATTCCCAATTAGATTTATTAGTGACTATCTTGCAGTTAGGATCCCTAGTTTTGGTCTTCCCCACTGTAGTAATTATGGCTTTATTTAGTGTGTAATATACCTTTAAGAGTAATACTTGTTAAGGAAGATCACATGATCTGTGGTGACCAATAGCAGAATAGCGCGAGCTACCCCAGCAGGCAGTGTAGAGATAGAGTTGGAGTTGAAAGCCCGCCTGTAGTTGCTGCTGAGTACATTGTAAATAAACTTAAAGTTTCCACCCAAGAAGTGTCTGCTGATCAACTCTATTATTAATAGTACAACTCGGCCACCCTACAACAAACTGGCAATGAGAATAAAACAGGATTGAACAGAAGAAATCAAGTTAAAAAGAAATCGGCACTATACCTTTCCCAGTGATTGTAAGTAGCAACCTCCATTAGAATTGAAAAAGTTATCCTCTCTCAAAATGAAACAATTTGGGAGAATTGATCTTTTTGAATTAGCCACAGACGATTGGTCTCAATACATAGAACGCCTCATTCTTTTTTCAAGCGAATGAGATTACGGAGGAAGAGAAGAGGCGAGCAATCCTCTTGAGTACTTGTGGGAGCAAAACCTATGGTTTGATTCGAAGTTTGATGGCAGCCAGTGCTCCAGATTGGAAGAATTTTGATGAATTGGTGCACCTTGTGAAGGGTCACTTTCAACCCAAGTCCTCAGTCACGATGCAGAGGTTCAGGTTTAATTTGCGAAATAGAGCCCCAGGTGAGACAATTGCATGCCACGTGGCAAATTTGAAGCAGCTGATAGAACATTGTGAGTTCGGTACAACTCTGAACGATATACTCAGAGATTGTTTAGTGTGTGGTGTGAAAGAGGACACTATTCAGAAAAGATTATTGTCCAAAGTGAATCTGGATTTCAAGAAGGCGCTAGAGATAGCGCTGGTCATGGAAAACGCTGAAAGAGATTCAAAAGCAATACAGGGTGCACAAAATGGTGCTGTCCTCCACATCTGGCAGGAAACCTCAGCTGAAAGTGGTGCAAAAAAGTGAAGAATAAAGAAAAATAACTTAGCAGCGAAATTGAAGAGTAAATTTAATAGAGGTGGAAACAAGCAATCTTTTAGCGTTTGGCAGTTTAAAAAAATCGAATGCTATTATTGTCACAGAAATGGACATATGATGAGGCAGTGCAAGCAAAGATTCAAGCAGGCCTGTAAACAAAAGTAGAAGCCCAATGAAATCTACAATGTAGAAGAGCCTGAAACGACAAATTCAGACATTTACTCATTGTTAAATCTGAAAGTTGGAAAGACAGAACCAATATTTGTCACAGTGAAAGTAAATGGCAAGCCTGTTAGAATGGAAGTGGACACAGGAGCTTCCACCACAGTAATTGGGGAACATACTTTCAGATATTTGAATAATGGTGAACATCAGTTAAGTTTAGAAGAAACAGCCTCCTAGCTAAAAACATATACAGGTGAAGACATTCAAGTAAAAGGCATAAGTAGAGTAACTGTGCATTATGGAAGCCAATTGGCAAAGCTACTCTTGATGGTGGTAGCAGTGAAAGGCCAAGCCTCTTGGGGCGAAATTGGTTAAAGGAGTTAAGTTAGAAAGAGTCTTAAAATGTATTTTGCAAGCTGGAGTGCGTTTAAAAAAAGAATGCATGTTCCAGGCGAGGGAGGTAATCTATTTGGGTCACCGGGTAGATTCACAGGGCTTCCACCTGTTGCGGAGAAAGTGAGAGCCATAAGAGAGGCACCTGCGCCAAAGAACGCCTCAGAGCTCAAATCATTCCTAGGAATGATCAACTATTATGGATGGTTCTTACCTAATTTGTCTACAGTGCTGGCCTCTGCATTTTCTGCTCAAAAAGAACCAACGTTGGTCTTGGGAGGCACCCCAGAAAGAAGGTTTCACAAAGGTGAAACAATTGTTGCACTCATCCAACCTATTAGTGCATTATGACTAGACGAAAGAGTTGGTGCTGACATGTGACGCATCTCCCTACGGAGTGGGAGCAGTGCTGTCTCATTGGATGGATGACGGCACGGAACGGCCAATAGGTTACGTATCAAGAATGCTCACCACAGTGGAAAAGGTATACTCACAGATAGAAAAAGGCCTGTCCATCATCTTTGGTGTCAAGAAATTTCACCAATATGTACACGGCCGTCATTTTACAATCGTTTCAGACCTCAAACCATTGCTAGGATTGTTTAGTGAGGAAAAAGCTATACCACCCATAGCCTCATCAAGAATACAATGATGGGCTTTAATTCTGGCAGCATATGAGTACACTTTCATACATAGGCCTGGCAATCAAATCGCAAACGCCAATGCCCTTAGTCGTTTGCCTTTACAAGAAAATGATGAGCACATCCCAGTTCCACAGGAACTTGTTTTGTTGTTAAATTTCTTAGATTCCTCGCCGGTATGTGCTCAACACATCAGAGACTGGACAAGTCGGGACCCAGTCCTATCTCAGGTACAGGAACAAGTGCTACATGGTTGGTCACAGGAGCCCGTATCTAATGAAATGAAACTGTACTTCAACAGAAGACGTGAAATACCAGCCAGGATGGCATCTTAATTGTGGGGAGTACGAGCGATAGTTCCTTCAAAGGGGAGGGACAACACAGTGCCCATTCAGGAATTTCCCAAATGAAGACCATAGCATGCAGCTATCTATGGTGGCCTGGGATGGAGGGCGAAATAGAGAGTTTAGTAAAGCAGTGGGTGCAATGTCAGCAACTGCAAACGTTGCCAGTGACAGCTCCATTACGCCCATGGCAGTGGCCAGGTAGACCTTGGGTGCGGTTACACATTGACTACATTGGACCTTTCCTGGGAACAATGTTTCTGCTCATTGTCGATGCCCATTCAAAATGGTTGGATGTACATGAGGTGAAGTCACCAACATCGGCCGCTACAATTGAGAAACTACATCAGAGTTTGCCATTCACAGACTACCAGAAGTAGTTGTTTCCGATAACGGCACAGCATTTACAAGTGCTGAGCCTCAATGGTATCACCTCATGTGAAAACTGCACCGTACCACCCTTCCTCAAACGGACTGGCCGAAAGGGCGGTTCAAACATTCAAAGCAGGCATGAAAAAGCTAACTGGTGATTCCTTGGCAACCAAGCTAGCACACTTTCTTTTTCGTTACAGGACTACCCCTCATAAACAACAGGTGTCACACCTGCGGAGTTATTGTTGAAACACCGTCTCAGGATGAGATTGAGCTTAATAATGCCAAATTAGGAGGGGAAGGTGGAAAGGAGTCAGGGAAGCCAGAAAACCAGACATGACTGGCATAGATGCGAGAGGAAATTTACCGTGGGAGAGCCAGTGTATGTGAAAAATTTCGGGGAAGAACCAAAGTGGTTACCAGGTGAAATAAGTGTGGTGACTGGACCTCTATCTTACCACATGGAGGTGGAAGGCCGTATCATCCATAAACATGTGGACCATTTAAGGAAGAGAGAGACAAATCACCAAGATTTGGTCCAATCAGTGATCATGACCGGGTCTGCGTTTCCTATTGAGGATACTCAACCCAGGACTGACATGTCTGATGTTCCTGTAAGAGCTAAGAATGCAGAACTGTAAGTACCCACCCAAAGCACCTGATGTTCAGGCAACTCCGGAAAAGGAGGTTCCTGACAAAGAATCTGAAGTTGTGGAGCTGCGACATTCCACATGTACCAGGAAACCACCTGAAAGACTGAACTTGTAAATTCCTTATCCTGTATAAATATTATGTTATCTTGAAAAATATGTACTTGTAAATATTATATGTATAGCCGAGTTAAAGGGGGAAGAATGTATTAATTATGGTTTTATTTAGTGTGTAATGTACCTTTAAGAGTAATACTTGTTAAAGAAGATCACATGATCTGTAGTAACCAATAGGAGAGTAGTGCAGGCTACCTCAGCAGTCAGTGCAGAGATAGAGTTGGAGTTGAAAGCACATGTGTAGTTGCTGCTGAGTATATTGTAAATAAACTTAAAGTTTCCACCCAAGAAATGTCTGCTGATCAACGCTATCATTAATAGTACAATCAGCCACCCTACAACACCCACAAGCACAGTTTTGGTCTCCTTACCTAAGAAAAGATATACTTGCCAGAGAGGGAGTGCAGCGAAGGTTCACCAGACTGATACCTGGGATGGCAGGATTGTCGTATGAGGAGAGATTGGGCCAACTAGGCCTGTATTCACTAGGGTTTAAAAGAATGAGAGGGAATTTCATTGAAACATATAAAATTCTGAACAGGGCTGGACAGACTGGATGCAGGGAGGATATTTCTTCTTGCTGGGGGGTCTAGAACAAGGGGTCACATTCTCAGGATACGGGTAACCATTTAGGACTGAGATGAGGAGAAACTTCTTCACTCAAAGGATGGTGAACCCATGGAATTCTCTACCACAGAAGGCTGTGGAAGCCAAGTCACTGAATATATTTAAGAAGGAAATAGATAGATTTCTGGACTCTAAAGGCATGAAGGGGTACGGGGAGAGTGCAGGTGTACGGCGTTGAGATAGAGGATCAGCTATGATCATACTGAATGGTGGAACAGGCTCGAAGGGCTGAATGACCTACTCCTGCTCCTATTTTCTATGTTTCTGTACATCTATCTTACCAAACCTTTCGATAATTTACCCTTTAGTGTATTTCTGTTAAGTTAGAAAGTACCGATTAAAAAGAGGCATGGCAGGGCAACTCAGTCATGTGGAATGCACATCCTTCTTCAAGTGAGAAATTCAGGATGTTTCCCATATCCTGGATTAGCACATGTGCAGGAAGTGTTGTCAGCTGGAGGAGATCGAGTTTCGGAGCTGGAGGTGCAGCTGGAGTCGCTGCAGCACATCCATGAAACTGAGAGCTTTGTGGATAACACATTTCTGGAGCTGGTCCCCCTGCAGCTTAAGAGAGTGCAGGCAGAGAGGAAATGGGTGATTGCCAGATAGACAAAAAGGACTAGGCAAGTAGTGTAAGAGTCCCACGAGTGCATTTCGCTCTCTAACCAGTATTCAGTTCTGAATACTGGTGAAGTCGAAGGTTCTGCTGGGGAGCACAGCTGGAACCAAGTCTACAACACCAGGAGTGGCTCAGCTGTAAAGTGCTGGAGAGAGAGGACATCCTGGAAAGTTCAGGGATGGAATCTATTCGGTGAGAATTAAGAAACAATAAAGGTGCCATTGCACTACTCAGTATATTCTATAGGCCACTAAATAATGGGAAAGATTTAGGCCAACAAATTTACAGGCAAATTACAGAGGTGGAACAACTAAAAAAAAATTCTATTGAGAAAGAAAGATTCTACAAGAGGGACTCATCGTCCATGGCTAACTAAGGAAGTTAAGGATGATATCAGATTGAAAGAAAAGATGTACAATGCTGTGAAGATTAGTGGTAGCCCAGAAGATTGGAAAAAGTTTAGAAACCAGCAGAGGATGACTAAAACAATAATAAATCAGGAGGGATTAGAGTATGAACGAAAACTAGCAAGAAATATAAAGACAGTCTGCTAAAGCTTCTACAAGTATATAAAAAGGAAAAGAGTAGCTTAAGTGAGTGTAGGTCCCTTAGAGGGTAAGACTGGGGAATTTATAATGGGAAACAAGGAAATGGCAGAGACAACTTGTGCTGTACCTGCACTCAGACAGTTTAGAGTGAGCTTTACTCTGTATCTAATCCATGCTGTACCTGTCCTGGAACAGTGTAGAGGGAACTCTACTCTGTATCTGATCCATGTTGTACATACCTTGGGACAATGTAGAGGAAGTTTTGCTCTGTATCTAACCCGTGCTGTACCTGCCCTGGGAGTGTTTGATGTGACAGTGCAGAGGGAGCTTTATTTTGTATCTAACCTATGTGGTACCTGCCCTGGCAATGTATGAGCTGATGAGGAGGGTGAGGTTTGGAGGAATTGCAAATAGAAAATGATTCTACTCTTAACTCCATAAAAGCATCAAAGAAAAATCTCAGACAGAAGGAAAACAAATTCACCGATAATAAAAGCTGCCAGAGCCAGCATGTGCACGTGAGGAAAATAGCAGGAAATTAATTGTAAACTATTAGCAAGACGTCAAAATAAAATATTCTTGTTGTAAACTGTAATTAATGTAAGAAATTTCCACAAATTTAGTGTGGATTTTCTGTCTCACTGTTCATTGGTTTTGTAAATGGCTGCAAGCAATGAGAGATTGTTTGAGCAACCATGTCCTACAGCACAGGGTTTTTATTGATTTTCTGTCACCAATTTCCTGAGCTGACTCATTTCTCATTTCTCCTGAATGCATTGACTCTTACTGGGTACAGTTCCGCAAGTGCAAGCTACCCACCACTGATTCCTTTTCCAGGTGCCCTATTCATTCTGGCAGGTACTAGCCACCCAGCATCCATGGAACTGTGCCCCAGCGAGAGTCATTACCTTAAGGAGTGGAGGGAGGGCATCATTCTGCCCATCGAGCTGGGGCTGTAGTTCACGATCTTGCCCCAGCTGGGCAGTTGCTGGGCATGAGAGAGTTACCAGCTGGGACCGGCTGAGATGCAGATTGCTCCATGATGGTATTACAGACTCAGGCAGGAAGACAAGTAGGAGGACTGACTATATGGAACAAACCCATCTACTTATTAACCAGTTCAATTTGTCAGAAAGATATAGAAACAGGAATAGGCCATTTAGCCCCTGGAGCTCCGCCATTCACTGAGATCATTGTTGATCAGTACCTTAACTGCATCAACCCATCTTTGTTCCATATCCTCAATGCATGTGTCTAGCAAAAGCTATCAATCTCAGACTTAAAATTATTAATTGAGCTAGCATTACTGCCTTTTGTGGCTGATTTCCACACTTCTACCATCCTTCGCATGAAGAAGTGTTTCCTAACTTTCTCTCCTGAATGATCGAGTTCTGTCCCTTTGCCCTAGGCTCCCCAACCACAAGAAAACCATTTTCCTCCAGTATAAAAACAGAAAGTAAGACTTGCATTTATATGGCACCTTTCACAAACTCAGGACCCAAAGTGCTTTATAGCCAATCAGGCACTTTTGAAGCATTGTCACTGTTGTAATGTAGGAAACATGTTAGCCAATTTGAGCACAGCAAGCTCCCACAAAAAGCAATGTGATAATGACCAGATCCTCTGTTTTTGTGATGTCGATTGAGGAATAAAAATTGGCCAGGACACTGGGTAGACTCTTCTTCTTTTATATCCACCTGAGAGGGCAAAAGGAGCCTTGGTTTAACATTCCATCTGAAAGATGGCACCTCCGACATTGCAGCAGGGTCAGCCTAGATTCTTGTGCTCAGATCTCTGGAGTGGGACTTTAAACCGCAAACACCTGACTCAGAGGCAAGAGTGCTACCCACTGAACCATGGCTGACACTTAATGATGAATAGGTGAGACCTACCTGCCTTGGAGACCAAGTGTGGAGGACTCAGTAAAATCAATGGGAAAATATTGACAGAAATAGGGTGATAAAAAAAACATGTTGCAGGAAGAAGCATTAAATTGGAGAAAATGCAGGCAGAGACATTTAGGGGTTATTTTAGTGAAAGGGTGAAAACAGGCACTAAATGAATGCTGTGCCCATAAGTCACAACTGTTTGAAAGTTTGATTTTAGCACACAATTTTGGGACTAATTGATGATTAGCATAACTTGAACTTGTCTGGAGATGCTGAAACAGAACACCTGCAGGTTTAGCACTGAAGCAGAGATCAGAAGCAATTTTCGTGGAGCAGTATATGTGGGCTGCTTGCACTGAGGATGGAGTTCATTGGCTGTCACACAACAGGCCTGTTTTTGGATAGTTCAGGAATTGAGGAATGGTGCACGCAAGTTCTCAGTTGCAGCACTGGAGGTCCTTATCGAGAAACCCAGAAAAGGAAGGATCAAAGGTCTCTACCTTGCCTTCCTGTCCCTGTCCCCTGCAGCAGCTAGTGCTGCTCAGCTTGGCCTCATGTCCTCATCCCATTTCTCCTGCAGAACAAGACCTGCTTGATTGGCACCCCATCTACCACCTTCAACATTCACTCCCTCCATCACTGACCCACTGTAGCAGCAGTGTGTACCATCTACAAGTTGCACTGCAGCAACTCACCAAGGCCCCTTTGACAGCACTTTCCAAACCCACAACCCCTACCAACTAGAAGGACATGGGCAGCAGGTGCATGGGAACACCGCCACCTGGGAGTTCCCCTCAAGACACTCACCATCCTGACTTGGAAATATAGTGCCATTCCTTCACTGTCGCTGGGTCAAAATCCTGGAGCTTTCTCCCTAATGACATTGTGGGTGTACCTACAACACGTGGACTGCAGTGGTTCATCACCACCTTCTCAAGAGCAATTAGGGGTGGACAATAAATGCTGCCTAGCCAACGACGCCCACATCCCATGAATGAATAAATAAAAAAAGGCAAACTCCTAGGAAGATACCCATGAGCAAGCACTCCTTTTCTCCTGGTGATTCCTATAAGTTGTCCAATAAGGTAGAGTAATACAGCACTTAGCCTTTTTAGCTGAAGTCCTGAGATAATTTTGAGTAAATTTTGATCGCATGTTAATATTGTCTTGACAGAATGTCCCAGAAAGTCTTGCAATGTTTCAATTACCTTCTTCAAACCTCCACCAGCTAGTGAACAGTGGATAAACAGTGAAGCTAATAAACCTTTAAGTAGCGCTCAAAATGACTAGTTTCTCCCAATCAGCTGGTTGCTTATAGGAGAGGGCATTAGTTCAAACATGAGCCACCATAATGCTGTGCAGCCTCGCTAATGAGCGTTAGCAGGCATTTTAATTGTCAATCAGCTGCTTAACGATCCTTTTGTCAGTCCGGGTGTAGATTTCAATTCCTTGCTCTCAAGAGAGGCTAAACCAGTATTGCAGTTTAAGACTTGGTCACCTCGGAGGCTCTTTAGCACTTGAAATATTGAGGAAAATTGCCTCTGAATATATATCACACTGTATAATCACCGATCAGAAACTGGCCTCAAAATGTTGTTGAATCCTGTTTTGTATTATCTTTATTTCTTGTTTTCTTGTAATGTGGATCCTCTTGAGCAGCAATTCTTCACACAACTTGAGATGGTATTAAATATCAACACACAACAGTGGGACAAGAGCCATCTGCACGCCAGTTAGGTTCACTTTACTCACAAGTTTCATTAAATCCAACTTCACTGCTGCTAGCAGTGGGAATTGAACTCAATCCAGTACCAACATCGTGTGGATACAATACCCTCCTGGTTAGATTCAACAGAGGCCTGGTTTCTTTAAAAAGGATAATGATGATTTTGGCAGCTGCCTGTGATGCTCAGCTCAGTATGTGTATTTTGATTAGAAATGTATGTAAATATCAATACTGGAAGTAGAATGTTTTTTACATGTAATGATCCCATTGTCAGCGCACACACACACCAAAGGCCATCTTGCCAGATTTACTAAAACTGGTGGCTAACAGTTCGCAGCACTGACATCTTTGTCAAACCTCTCCTGAGCTCCCACCTATCCCTGACCTTCTATTTTACACCACCTGCTCCAGGATATTTAGATACAAGCGAGCTTAAATCGAGATAAAATCTACCTTTGAACTATCCCAGAAAACATGCCCAAGGCTCCCTATATACTGGCCCATCAAACACTCCCAGGGGATTATAGGTGATGCAGAGGGGTAGACTTGTTGGGGGGACTGATATGCTTCCCCCTTGCCTCTAAATATCCTCCCCTCTCGCCTCTAAATATCCTCGAGTGCTCCTCAGGTTTG
This sequence comes from Cetorhinus maximus, assembly GCF_964194155.1. NCBI lineage: Eukaryota > Metazoa > Chordata > Chondrichthyes > Lamniformes > Cetorhinidae > Cetorhinus > Cetorhinus maximus. The sequence continues at coordinate 15,893,557 of NC_135893.1, read as the reverse complement.
GTTAAACATCTAGTGTGCAGACAGAGTCTCAGCCTCAACTCTGCTAACCTGTGCTGAAATTGTCTGGAATAAAAACAGAAACGGCTGGAAAAACTCAGCAGGTCTGGCAACACCTGTCGAGAGAGAAACAGAGTTAACGTTTCGAGTCCATATGACTCTTCTACAGAGCTAAAGATAGGTAGAAATGTGATGGTTTTTAGACTGTTTAAGAGGGGGTGGAGCAAAATAGAAGGTCAGGGATAGGTGGGAGCTCAGGAGACAAAGATGTCATGGACACAAGACAAAGGGAGTGCTAATGGTAGTGTTAAAAACTAAAGATGTTGCTGATAGTGGCATAAAGGTAAGATGGCAGAATGTGTTAATAGCGGATCAAGGGTCTATGAAAGCAAAACATAAGAACAAGTGACAGGTGGCCTTTTGGGGGTGGGGGGGTGGAGGGGGCAGTGTTGGAGGAAAAAAATGGATTAAAAAAGGGGGTCAAGTTGAAGGAGAGAGTTCATGGTCTGAAGTTGTTGGACTGAATGTTAAGTCCAGAAGGCTGAAACTGTCTGGATTGGGATGAATGAATGTGACCCCAGGGCAGGAGTGTGATCTCCACATAGAGGAATCTGAAACCCTCCTGATGTGAGATTTTCAGTTGTTTGGATTTCGAGACCCTTACCTGTGGGGGAAGGCTTGAGCATCTATCAGATCTCAGTCAGAAAATCTTCACCAACTGACTGTCCATGGAGCATCTTTCTTCCACTATGATCAATTTTAGCTGCGGTATCACTGGCAAACTTCAGGAAAGCAAAAATTCAGTTGATTCTCCTTTTCTGGGGTACTTTGAGCCATTTTTCTCCATGTTCCCTCTGGGGTTATGTCAAATTTACTTGTCTTTATTTCTGCTGTGAACAAGCAGTCACTCTCTCCCAGTGGAAGAGATTCCATAGGAGAGTATCGCCCTCTGGTGTATGTCTCCTGATGCTGCAGCAATTTATAACGTTCAGTGGATTAGAACAGTCGTTGGGCGACTACAGAATCCCCAAAACCAATCAGTGATCGATTGTACATAGCAAAGCGTCACACAAATCCTGATCAGATTGAATGTCTAAGGATGGGATAGATCAAAGAAGTTTGTTTATGATTTTATTTGATGGATAAGGGTGAAAGAAACATTTTACCTTTGTTATTCTGAAGTGATAAATAGCCTCCCCAGGGCAGGTTTAACGCAGGTTGTATACAGAATAAAGCTCCCTCTACACTGTCCTATCAAACACTCCCACAACAGATACAGCATCAATTAAATAAAGAGTAAAGTTCCCTCTACACTGTTCCAAAGCGGTGCCACAGCCCCAGTCGCAGACATTTGCCTCCCAGCTCCGTCTTCCCACACCAGACATCCTTTGAGCACTCAGAATGAAAGGATCAATCTAGTTCAAGGTGGTTTTTGTGTTTTGGGAATTTCCTCACTTAGAACTGCAATGAGACTATCCAAAACACATGGAGGAACTTTACAGGCTTCAGAAAGAAACTCTGAACCCATGCCATAGATTTCAATGGTCAGTGCACCATCTAATCTTCTTATTTTGATTGCTTCTCGGGGGGCTTCTGATATTATTCAAGTACAGGAGCAAATTATGAAGGAGTTGTATTCTGCCAGTAACATAGATTCCCTAACGGGACTTCAATTGAAAAGTACTTCATTGACTGTAAAGCACTTTGGGACATCCTGAGTTCATGAAATGTGCTCTCCAAATGCAAGTTTTTTCCTTTCCATTAGCAATGGAAACATAAGGGTCTGGAATTTCAATGAGGACTCTTCAGTGGGTGGAATTCTTCAGCTTAGTAGAAGCCCCAAGGATTGGGTGTACGTGGCTAAAAACAGCAGTTGACACCATTCTGTCAGGAGGTATGGAATGAGAATGGGAGATTGTCCTACATCTCCCAAAAATATTGAGCAAGAAAATGCATTCAGGAGAAGTATTCACTATAGTCTAGTGGTACCCATAATATATCCTCCGAGGGCCACTTGGCTCAGGGTCTTCAATGCACCTCCTCCTCGATGCCTTCAGATATTTTGACTCTGTGTAGCAAAGTGGGCTCAAAGTGGTCCTTTGGGATTTGAGGGAGAGTTGAGAGTGAGGAGGGGATAAGAGACAGTCTTCACTAAAACAAGAACACTCAGGATCTTGGCCCATGGGAAAACTGAGGAACCAAGCAGCAGACCATGTAAAATCTGCATTGCGATGGATTTGCACCAGATCTCATGGAGCAGCTGAACAACCAAAGGTAAGACTTTCAAGAAGGGAAAATGCTGAGAAGTTTCTTAGTGAGAGTCAAAGACAAGAAGAGGCCATTCTTCCCAGTGAGGTCCATTCCCACTAGTAGCCCCACTCTCCCATCATAGCCTCAGCTACACTTGGAACCTCCTGAATGTTTTGCCTCCATCAGCATGGCTGCCAATTTATTTCAATGTTTCTCATTATGGGTTAAACAGTTCTGTGGTTTGAGTTGAAATGAGAATTCAATTTACCTCGACTACAATATTACAAAATGGTGCAGCTGTCATAACTCTCAAGCGTTCCGCTGAACCTTCTTGACAAACTTCAACAAGAGGTATAAAGAAACTCTTCACAAACACAAAAATACCAGGAGCCAGAACATCTGCACTCTCTTAATTGAAATCAACTTGAACTCTCCCAGTGTTTACTGAACAGTAACAGACTCTGAATTGACGTCTGAATAAATCCAGTGTTTACTTATCTGCAGTTGGTTTTGTAGCCTCAAAGTGACACACACTACACTTTCCAGGATATGATATTCCTGATCTTAAAGAGCACTGCACGCTGTAACTTGGGAGCAAGTATTATTTAGGATTTTATATATTTCGGTGAGCATGGGGATTTCATAGGTACAAGTAAAGAGCACAACAGCAAAGAGGTAATGCTAAACCAAGACAAATCATTGATAAGGTCACTGTTAGGATATTGTGCCCAGTTTCAGATGCCTTTTGCTTTGGGCTAGCAGAAGGTGCAGTAAGAGATTTACTGAAGTAATACCAGGGAGGAGAGTCTTCAGTTATGAGGGAACGCCAAAGAAACTGACAATTGACCAAATAGGTTAAATGACGATCTGATAAGGGAGTTCATAATTATGAGCGGTTTTGATCAGCTTGCATTTACACAGCATTTTTAACACAGTAAATTATGTGCTTGATAGCCACATAAGGAGATATTGGGACACTTGGCCAAAGTATTAAGTTTTGAGGAATGTCGTAAAGGAGGAGACAGAGTCAGAGGGACGATCAGGGAGGGAATGCTAAAGATTAGGGCTAGGCAACATAAGGCATGGACACCAATGGTGGAGGGATGAAAACCAGGGATGCGCAAGAGGCTATAATTGGAAGAGCGCAGAGATCTTGGAAAGTGGTAGGGCTGCAAGAAGTTACAGAGGTAGGGAAAGGCAAATTTATGAGGATGACAATTATAAAACTGAGGTATTGCTGGAACAGAAGCCGATGTAGTTCAGCGAGCACAAGAATGATGAATGAGAGGGACTTGGTGCGAGTTAGCGAACATGTGGTGTTCATTCATGCGTGTGGTGGGCTACAACTTTACAGCCATGGGTTTTAAAGAGTCAGGAAATCATACTGTGTGTGCACCCAAGTTTCCAATACACTCTCTCGATGAGCGAGATTCCCTGCTGGAAGCACGACGTTGGAAAATTAGTCCTGTTACTCTTGGATTGTTCTCCCCTGGCCCTTGAGAGGAATGGGGCAAAGACTCCAGAACCTAAGTCTAACATAACAGTCTACATTGTTCAACATGGGCCAGTTTAGAGTCTGCAGATGGCAATCCAGTGGTGTCACTTGAACTAGGGTCTTAATTGGTTATCTCAGTCTCTAGCTACCTTGATGACCTTCACTCCCTTTGATAACCAGCTATCTGTGCAGCTCCCCTTTGAAGAGATGAATCAAGATGGCAGCTGCTGTCAATCAGCCACACCTTCCTTCCCTACCATTGCTTAATCTTTTCTTCAGAATCTCATGTTAGTCTTTATTTGGACTGGAACACATTCTGAGCCGTATCCCACCGGATGGCCCCCCATCATTCCATGTCCACACAAGACCCCTCCCCCGCCCCCCGGTGAAACGGTGCAAGGTGGTTTCTCATGGTGTCTGCATTTTTCCCACAGTTCATGGCATCAAGTGGACCTGCAGTAATGGGAACACCAGCGCCGGTTTCTCGGTGGAGCAGCTCGTTCAGCAGATCCTGGACAGCCATCAGACCAAGCCTCAGCCTCGCACTCACAACTGCCTGTGCACCGGCAATCTGGGTAGGACTGACCGGGGGTAACCTTTCCAATTAGCGCGTGGCTCTTAGCTGTTTAAGCTGTTGAAAATACTTTTGGGGGATTTTACTTTCCATCAAACTGCGCCCCCCCCCCCCCCACCCCGCCACCAATCCTCCCCTCCACCCCCTCTGAAGCTGCTGACTCCTTGCTGGAGCACATCTTCATGAACACCATCAGCCCTCTTCCCCGCTGTGTGAGCCCAGACACTGTGTGTTGGTTCAATTGTGTCAAGAGATGAGCCTGCTCTTGTCCTCATGTGTTGTGGGGGAGATTCCCTCAGGTTGCCTTACTGCGACAACATAATTGCCCTTGTTTGCCATTTCTGGTGGAATGATCAATACATTTATGATTTTACAGGCTCGGCAACCAAGGAAATTCTGACCCCACCCCCTAACACACATGGACACTTTCCAGTGGGGGAGAGTGGGGGGTCACTGCAGATCAATCAAGTCTTTTCCTGAACTGCCCCTTTCCCTATCCCAGGGCGTTGAAAGACCGAGAGTACTGCCCCCCAAATGTTACACAAAACAAAACTGATGGAAAGAAACAGGGAACTTTAATTTATATAGTGCCTTTCATGATCTCAGGACATTCCAGAGCACTTTAGCACCAACTAAGTGTCATTGAAGTGTAGTCACTGTTGTAATATAGGGAACATGGCAGCTAATTTGAGCACAGCAAACTCCCACTAACAGCAATGTGTCATTTTAGCATACAATCTGGGATCAATATTAACCAGGATACTGGGGAAGACTCCCCTGCTCTTCTTCAAAATAGTGCCTGGAGTTCTTTTACATCCTTCTGGGAGAGCAGACAGGACCTTGTTTTACATCTCTTCTGAAAGACAGCACTCTTGGCATTACAGTGCTGAGGATTTATTTTGGGTTCCTCCAAAATAATAGATAAATCAGACCGTGTAGAAGTCTGCATTGCATCACACACTGCTGCTTCCACTTAGACTAGGAATGGAGTTGCTGGGAGTGGGGTGTGGTGGGTGGTGAATGGGTTGGTGGTGAGGGGTTGGGGGAAAAAGGTGTTAGGGAGGGGGCTTTGGGGGTGACAGGTGGGGTAGGGGGTTGGTGGCAGAGGGAGACGGCTACTGTGAGGGGTGGGGGCTCGTGGAGGAGTGGAAGGAGGGGTTGGTGGGAAGGGAGGGTGTAATCACAAGGGGTGGATGGTGGGCAAGGTGAGTGGTGGTTAGCAGGAGGTGGCAGCAAGTTGGTTGGAGAGGTTGGGGGATAAGTGGGCTGATGAGAAGATGGTTGGTTGGTGTGATGAGGAGAGGATGGCTGGTGGGCATGATGAGGAGAGGATGGCTGTCGGGAGCGGTGAGGAGAGGATGGTTGGGAGCAGTGAGGAGAGGATGGTTGTCGGGAGCGGTGAGGAGAGGATGGCTGGTGGGAGCGGTGAGGAGAGGATGGCTGGTGGGAGCAGTGAGGAGAGGATGGCTGGTGGGAGCGGTGAGGAAAGGATGGTTGTTGGGAACGGTGAGGAGAGGATGGTTGTTGGGAACGGTGAGGAGAGGATGGCTGGTGGGAGCGGTGAGGAGAGGATGGTTGGTGGGAGCGGTGAGGAGAGGATGGCTGGTGGGAGCGGTGAGGAGAGGATGGTTGGTGGGAGCGGTGAGGAGAGGATGGCTGGTGGGAGCGGTGAGGTTTTCATTGTTTTTGTATGGAGTCGATCAGAATCCCAGGGTCAATGAGCAGCAACCTGTAAAATACAACCTTCTGCCACTGTCACACCCAGGAATCATTTCAAACCAATAGCTATTGACAGTCTCATTGATAAAAATTCTTGAAACAAAAATACATTAGATACTGGCCAACATTGGATAGGAGATCTTATTGTAATTTACTCCTCAAATCAGTCGGGTTCCTCAATATTGAATAGCAGGCGTCACAAATTTATTAAGCACACAGTTACGTCTAATTGAACGCAGTTGTACATCTTAAAAGGCCGTACTTACGACCAGACCTAACGTTGATTGGTTGGGGATTCGAATGTGTTGCAAAACAAATAGTAAAACATCCTGAGGCATGTCACAGAAGTGAGTATCTAACAAAATTTTAACAACAAACCACATCAGGTGACCAAATGTTTTGTCAAAGAGGTAGGATTTAAGGAGCCTTTTAAAGAAGGAGAGAGTGGTGGGGAAGTTTAGGGAAGGAATTCTGGAGCTTAGGGCACTTGGTCCTTTTAAAACTTGCCCGAGGGTGCTGCTGGTTACAACAGTGAGTAAACAGAGAAACATAGAAAATAGGAGCAGGAATAGGTAATTTGGTCCTTTGAGCCTGCACTGCCATTCAATATGATCATGGCTGATCTTCTATCTCAACGCCATACTTCCACTCTCTCCTTATACCCCTTAACATCTTTAGAGTTTAGAAATCGATCTATTTCCTTCTTAAATATATTCAGTGACTTGGCTGCCACAGCCTTCTGTGGTAGAGAATTCCACAGGTTCACCACCTGCTGAATGAAGAAATTTCTCCTCATCTCAGTCCTGAATGGCCTACCCAGTATCCTCAGACTGTGACCCCTTGTTCTAGACTCCCAGCCAGAGGAAACATCATCCCTGCATCCAGTCTGTCCACCCCTGTCAGAATTTTATATGTTTCAATGAAATTCCCTCTCATTCTTCTAAACTCCAGTGAATACAGGCCTAGTTGACTCAGTCTCTCCTCATATGACAATCCTGCTATCCCAGGAATCAGTCTGGTGAACCTTTGCTGCACTCCCTCTATGGCAAGTATATCCTTTCTTAGATAAGGAGACCAAAACTGCACACAATACTCCAGATGTGGTCTCACAAAGGCCCTGTACAGTTGCAGTAAGACATCCTTGCTTCTATGCTCAAATCCTCTTGTAATGAAAGCCAACATACTATTTGCCTTCCTAACTGTTTGCTGCACCTGCGTGCTTGCTTTCAGTGACTGGTGTACAAGGACACCCAGGTCCCTTTTACATTAACATTTCCCAATCTATCACCATTTAAATAATACTCTGCTATTCTGTTTTTCTACTGAAGTGGATAACTTCACACTTATCCATGCTATACTGCATCTGCCATGTATTTTCCCACTGACTCAACCTGCCTAAATCGCCTTGAAGCCACTTTACATCCTCCTCACCACTTACATTCCCAACTAGTTTTGTGTCATCAGCAAACTTGGAAATATTATAAAAACAAAAAGCTAAAAGCTACTGCGGATGCTGGAAATCCAAAACAAAAACAGAATTACCTGGAAAAACTCAGCAGGTCTGGCAGCATCGGTGGAGAAGAAATCAGTTAACGTTTCGAGTCCTCATGACCCTTCGGCAGAACTGAGTATAGTTAGGAGAGGGGTGAAATATAAACTGGTTTAAGGTGGGGGGGGGCGGGGGGAGAGAGAAGTTGAGGGTGGGGTGGTTTAGGGATAAGCAAGCAGTGATAGGAGCAGATAATCAAAAGATGTCACAGACAAAAGGATCAAAGAGGTGTTGAAGGTGGTGATATTATCCAAGAAAAGTGCTAATTAAGAATGGAAGGCAGGATACTCAAGGTACAGCTCTAGTGGGGGTGGGGTGGAAAGACTGACAAAGTTTTAGTTTTAGATTTAAAAATAATGGAAATAGGTGGGAAAAGAAGAATCTATATAAATTATTGAAAAAAAAGGGAGGGGGGAGAAACGGGGTGGGGATGGGGGGAGGGGGAGTTTAAGATCTAAAGTTGTTGAATTCAATATTCAGCACGGAAGGCTGTAAAGTGCCTAGTCGGAAGATGAGGTGCTGTTCCTCCAGTTTGCGTTGGGCTTCACTGGAACAATGCAGCAAGCCAAGGACAGACATGTGGGCAAGAGAACAGGGTGGAGTGTTAAAATGGCAAGCGACAGGGAGGCTTGGGTCTTTCTTGCGGACAGACCGCAGGTGTTCTGCAAAGCGGTTGCCCAGTTTGCGTTTGGTCTCTCCAATGTAGAGGAGACCGCATTGGGAGCAACAAATGCAGTAGACTAAGTTAGGGGAAATGCAAGTGAAATGCTGCTTCACTTGAAAGGAGTGTTTGGGCCCTTGGACGGTGAGGAGAGAGGAAGTGAAGGGGCAGGTGTTGCATCTTCTGCGTGGGCATGGGGAGGTGCCATAGGTGGGGGTTGAGGAGTAGGGGGTGATGGAGGAGTGGACCAGGGTGTCCCGGAGGGAACGATCCCTACGGAATGCCGCCGGGGGGGTAAAGGGAAGATGTGTTTGGTGGTGGCATCATGCTGGAGTTGGCGGAAATGGCGGAGGATGATCCTTTGAATGCGGAGGCTGGTGGGGTGATAAGTGAGGACAAGGGGGACCCTATCATGTTTCTGGGAAGGAGGAGAAGGCGTGAGGGAGGATGCGCGGGATATGGGCCGGACACGGTTGAGGGCCCTGTCAACGACCGTGGGTGGAAAGCCTCGGTTAAGGAAGAAGGAGGACATGTCAGAGGAGCTGTTTTTGAAGGTAGCGTCATCAGAACAGATGCGACGGAGGCGAAGGAACTGAGAGAATGGGATGGAGTCCTTACAGGAAGCGGGGTGTGAGGAGCTGTAGTCGAGGTAGCTGTGGGAGTCGGTAGGCTTGTAATGGATATTGGTGGACAGTCTATCATCAGAAATTGAGACAGAGAGGTCAAGGAAGGGAAGAGAAGTGTCAGAGATGGACCATGTGAAAATGATGGAGGGGTGGAGATTGGAAGCAAAATTAATAAATTTTTCCAGGTCCCGACGAGAGCATGAAGCAGCACCGAAGTAATCATCGATGTACCGGAGAAAGAGTTGTGGGAGGGGGCCGGAGTAGGACTGGAACAAGGAATATTCCACATACCCCATAAAGAGACAGGCATAGCTGGGGCCCATGCGGGTACCCATAGCCACACCTTTTATTTGGAGGAAGTGAGAGGAGTTGAACGCCTGTCTCTTCTGCCCTGCTCACCTTCATTGCTTTCCATTTCTCTCCTGGTGTTTGACAAGGTGTTTACTAAAACCCGCTTTCACAGCCATATCTCCTTTCTCAGTGACTGTCTCCGTCTCCGACTCACCCCACGTGGATTTCAACTGAAATTCCATCCCTCTTGTTTCGAACCCACCCAGGATTACAGGTATCTCCGGGACATAAAACGTTTCTCGGACTGCTGTTCCCGTCGCATTCTGAGATCCACACTCAGTGCCATGCGCCGCCATATGAACACACTCGACCTCTCCCTCCAGCAGCACCGCCGCACCCTTTTTCAAAGCTGCGCGTGCCCCCAGTTTCATTTTATTCTTCGCCTCATCCGTCGCCTCAACAAGAAACTTTTTCTTTTTCTCTCAAGTGCTAAGGAACGCAAGCTCCAACAACTCATCGACACCAACACCCATCTGGGACCCTCCACCCCTGCTTGTCCCTCCGTCCCCACCCCATCTTCCAATCCCAGCCCCAGCCGCGTATTCACTATACCCCCTGACCTTCCCCTCTCCGATGCTGAACGTTCAGTGCTTAGCAAAGGACTTAGCTTCATACCCTTACGCCCTCATCTCAATGAATTTCGGGCTCGGCATGATGCTGAACTCTTCTTCCGCCGTCTTCGTCTCCATGCTCACTTCTTTGGGCAGGAGTCCTCTCCCCGTTCAACTATTCCTTTTACCCACCTCCAATATTCTCCCTTATCCTGGACCCCTCCCTCTGGATTCTTACCTTCTCTTGATCTTTTCATTGAGAACTGTCGGCGTGACATTAGCCGTCTCAATTTCTCTGCTCCTCTCACCCATTCTAATCTGTCTCTCTCTGAACTTACTGCACTCCGTTCTCTCAGGTCCAACCCCAACATTGTCATCAAACCCGCTGACAAGGGTGGTACTGTTGTTGTCTGGCGCATTGACCTCTACCTCGCGGAGGCTGAGCGTCAACTCGCAGACACTTCCTCCTACCTCTCCCTGGACCATGACCCCACCACAGAACATCAAGCCATTGTTTCCAGGACTGTCACTGACCTCATCTCCTCTGGAGATCTTCCTCCCACAGCTTCCAACTTGATAGTCGCCCAACCTTGGACGGCCCGCTTCTACCTCCTACCCAAAATCCACAAACAGAACTGTCCTGGCAGACCAATCGTGTCAGCCTGTTCCTGCCCCACGGAACTCATTTCTCGTTATCTTGACTCCCTTCTCTCTCCCCTTGTCCAGTCCCTTCCCACCTACATCCGTGATTCCTCTGACACCTTACGTCACATCAACAATTTCCAGTTCCCTGGCCCCAACCGCTTCCTCTTCACCATGGATGTCCAATCCCTCTACACCTCCATCCCCCACCAGGATGGTCTGAGGGCCCTTAGCTTCTTCCTTGAACAGAGGCCCCAACAATCCCCATCCACCACTACTCTCCTCCGTCTGGCTGAACTTGTTCTCACACTGAACAATTTCTCCTTTAACTCCTCTCACTTCCTCCAAATAAACGGTGTGGCTATGGGTACCCGCATGGGCCCCAGCTATGCCTGTCTCTTTATGGGGTATGTGGAACATTCCTTGTTCCAGTCCTACTCCAGCCCCCTCCCACAACTCTTTCTCCGGTACATCGATGATTACTTCGGTGCTGCTTCATGCTCTCGTCGGGACCTGGAAAAATTTATTAATTTTGCTTCCAATCTCCACCCCTCCATCATTTTCACATGGTCCATCTCTGACACTTCTCTTCCCTTCCTTGACCTCTCTGTCTCAATTTCTGATGATAGACTGTCCACCAATATCCATTACAAGCCTACCGACTCCCACAGCTACCTCGACTACAGCTCCTCACACCCCGCTTCCTGTAAGGACTCCATCCCATTCTCTCAGTTCCTTCGCCTCCGTCGCATCTGTTCTGATGACGCTACCTTCAAAAACAGCTCCTCTGACATGTCCTCCTTCTTCCTTAACCGAGGCTTTCCACCCACGGTCGTTGACAGGGCCCTCAACCGTGTCCGGCCCATATCCCGCGCATCCTCCCTCACGCCTTCTCCTCCTTCCCAGAAACATGATAGGGTCCCCCTTGTCCTCACTTATCACCCCACCAGCCTCCGCATTCAAAGGATCATCCTCCGCCATTTCCGCCAACTCCAGCATGATGCCACCACCAAACACATCTTCCCTTTACCCCCCCTCCGGGACACCCTGGTCCACTCCTCCATCACCCCCTACTCCTCAACCCCCACCTATGGCACCTCCCCATGCCCACGCAGAAGATGCAACACCTGCCCCTTCACTTCCTCTCTCCTCACCGTCCAAGGGCCCAAACACTCCTTTCAAGTGAAGCAGCATTTCACTTGCATTTCCCCTAACTTAGTCTACTGCATTTGTTGCTCCCAATGCGGTCTCCTCTACATTGGAGAGACCAAACGCAAACTGGGCAACCGCTTTGCAGAACACCTGCGGTCTGTCCACAAGAAAGACCCAAACCTCCCTGTCGCTTGCCATTTTAACACTCCACCCTGTTCTCTTGCCCACATGTCTGTCCTTGGCTTGCTGCATTGTTCCAGTGAAGCCCAACGCAAACTGGAGGAACAGCACCTCATCTTCCGACTAGGCACTTTACAGCCTTCCGTGCTGAATATTGAATTCAACAACTTTAGATCTTAAACTCCCCCTCCCCCCATCCCCACCCCGTTTCTCCCCCCTCCCTTTTTTTTCAATAATTTATATAGATTCTTCTTTTCCCACCTATTTCCATTATTTTTAAATCTAAAACTAAAACTTTGTTAGTCTTTCCACCCCACCCCCACTAGAGCTGTACCTTGAGTATCCTGCCTTCCATTCTTAATTAGCACTTTTCTTGGATAATATCACCACCTTCAGCACCTCTTTGATCCTTTTGTCTGTGACATCTTTTGATTATCTGCTCCTATCACTGCTTGCTTATCCCTAAACCACCCCACCCTCAACTTCTCTCTCCCCCCGTCCCCCCACCTCAGACCAGCTTATATTTCACCTTTCTCCTAACTATACTCAGTTCTGCCGAAGGGTCATGAGGACTCGAAACGTTAACTGATTTCTTCTCCACCGATACTGCCAGACCTGCTGAGTTTTTCCTTGGAAATATTATATTTGGTTCCCTCATCTAAATCATTGATATATATTGTGAATAGCTGGGGCCCAAGCATTGATTCCTGCGGTACCTCACTAGTCATCACCTGGCACTCTCAAGAAGACCCATTTATTCCTACTCTCTGTTTCCTGTCTGTTAACCAATTCTCAATCCATACCGGTATATTACCCCCAATCCCATGTGCTTTAATTTTGCACACTAACCTCTGATGTGGGACTTGATCAAAAGCTTTCTGAAAATCCAAATACACTATATCCACTGGTTCTCCCTTATCTATTCTACTCATTAAATCCTCAAAAATCTCCAACAGCTTTGTCAAACATGCTTTTCCTCTCATAAATCCATGTTGACTTTGTTTAATCCCGTTGATATTTTCTAAGTGTCCTGTTATCACATCCTTGATAATAGACTCTAGCATTGTCCCTACCACTGATGTTAGGCTAACTTGTCTGTAATTCCCCGTTTTCTCACTCCCTCCTTTTTTAAATAATGGGGTTACATTTGCCACCCTCCAACCTGCCTGGCAAATCTAGCCCTCCTTTCGAGTTTGGTCCCTGATCTAAACTGAGTTGGGCCAGGACGGCATTAGAAAGGGAAAAACTGTGGCTTAAGTGAATGGAAAAGGGTGTTGATGCAGTGTATTAAAGGTTCTCAAGGGAGCTGAATGCTGGAGGTGGAAATGATAAGAGTTTTGAATGGCTTGATATCTGAAAAGGAGACAAGTTAGTCCGATGGTTTGTTCCAGTTGCTAAAAGTTTGTGTTATATTTTTTAAGGATTTAAAGGAATTTGTTTTGTTGCTTTTTGGTGAGGTGCAATTTTAAGCCATTGAAAGCTGATACACTTTCGAGTTATCAACAGTCACAGATTGCAACTCTTTCGAGTACAATCGCAGTTCTTGGTTTCCGGGAGCGGGACATGAACCCACAACCCTCTGATTCAAAGGCGAGGGTGCTATGAACTGAGCCACAGCTGACGATGCAGCTCAGAATCAAGAGACTAAAATACTAGAAAAGAGAAGCAATTAGAGACAGACCCTCTCCACATACCCAGAGGAGAATCTGAGGCAAGAGTCACACAAAGGGCAGCCCCTGGCAGCATTCAGGAATGGGCAGAGGGAGGGGCATTACCAACTGTCTGTCAGCTGGTTATGGGCAGGTTACCACCTAGACTCCCATCAGCCGTAGTGTGGGTCGCATCCCCACCGCCCCACCCCCTCTCCAGCATATCCCAAAGTCTCAACCGATGTTCCAATTTTTCCGTGTTTGCATTCTAGAAGTGACTGTCTGATTCCATGTTGCAATCATACCATCCGATGGGTGAGGGCATACCCTTCAGGGTGGGACAGTTGAAGAAAGGAAGAATTGGAGAATTTTATTTATATAGTGCCTTTCATGACCTCAGGGAGTCCCAAAGCACTTTTTAGCCAATGAGGTACAGACACTGTTGGAATACAGGAAATGTGGCAGCCACATTTGTGCACAGCAAGCTCCCACAAACAACGGTGTGATGATAATATGCTTGATAATGACCAGATAATATGCTTTTTTTTTGTGATGTTAGTTGAGGAATAAATATTGGCCAGAATAGTCAGAATAACTCCCTTTCTCGTCTTCGAAATAGTAGCTGTGGAATCTTTTGTATCCACCTGGAAGAGCAGTCAGGGTCTCGGTTTCTACCTCTGACAGTGCAGCACTCCCTCAGTACAGCTCCGGGAATGTCAGCCTAGATTATGGGCTCAAGACAACTTGAACCCACAATCTTCTGCCTCACTGTGAGAATGCTACCCACTGAAACACAGCTAACCTCTCCTGACAGGATATTCAAGTGCATCTCCAAGTGGCACTAGGTTTATGATGTTTGGTAGCAGGATGTTACAGTAAAACTATTGAGCTTCTGACTGACTGGTTTTCCTGTTCCTTCTACCCCACCTCTAGGTGCCGGGAGCAGCGTTCACCACAAGTGCAACAGTGCCAAACACCGCATCATATCACCAAAGGTGGAGCCGCGAACTGGCACCTACAGCAGCCACCCAGAGGTCCAGAACAATGACGTCTCCGAGGGCAAGAATGACCACGGGCACGGCAAGGCCTCGAGCCGTGAGAAGCGGAACGGGAAGCTGGCCAAACCCGTCCTGCTGCACCAGAACAGCACTGAGGTCTCCTCCACCAACCAGGTGGAGGTGCCTGACACGACTCAGAACTCCCCGGTCTCCATCAGCAGCGGCCTAAATAGTGAAACGGACATGGCTGACAGCCCGGCCATTACCGGCGTCTCCAGCATGGCTGTGGCCTCTGTCATGTGCAGCCTATCCCAGAACGCCACTGTCTTCATGTCAGAGGTCACCAACGAGGCAGTATACACCATGTCTCCCAGCGCAGGACCCGGCCAGCACCTCATCGCCTCGGACACCGGGGCCCAAGGGCTAGTTTTGGCTGTCAACTCAGATGGGCACAAGTTCGCCTTCGCCTCCTCGGCAGCCACTGGCAACCCTGACGGCTTATCCATTATGTCAGCAGGTGTGGCGGAGGACCTGGTGCTCTCCTCCACCCTAGAGAGCAGTGAGAAGATCCCAGAGGCCAGCATGAACTTCGACCCCGACTGCTTCCTTAATAACCCAAAGCAAGGCCAGACATATGGGGGAGGGTCCCTGAAAAATGACAGCAGCAGCGGCAACTCACGGCAGTCACCAGGCAACGAGGGCGGCTACTGCTTCAGTGGGCCCTTGGTGAAGGAGATTAAGACCGAGGATAACTCCTTCGAGCAGCAGTTGTCCAAGGAAGGATTCCAACCCAGCTCCACCCCAGCCTCTATTTCCTTGACCCCCGGCTCAGCCTTGCTGTCATCTGGGGGCCTCAGCCCCAGCACCACACTGGAGCAAATGGACTTCAGCGCTATTGACTCCAGCAAGGACTTCTCTTCGGGTTATGCCCAGAATGTCCAGAGCCCCCATGTTCACCAGAACCCTTCGCCCAGCTTCTTCCTGCAGGAGGCCAGCAAGGCTCATCAGCTGGAGCCCAGCACACACAGCAATGGCCTGAGCGATGGTGGAGGCCCTTTCGGCAATGGCTTGGGACTGGCCAATGTCAAGACGGAGTCACCTACTCAGGCTGCGTCCAGCTGCAATGGTCCTGTGCAGCAGGGCCGCATGGAGGCCACCCCCTCCCTTCAGCTGCTGCAGTTCCAGGCCAACTTCCAGCCCATCGCAGCCGAGGCAGAGGTCCCCATGGAAACAGCAGCCCAGTCAGAGGGGGGCGAGGGCCTCCTAAAGTCGGCCGAGCTGCCTGCCTGCAGCACTGAGCACTACATCCAGGCGGAGGCCGGGGGCAACGGGCTGCCCATCCTCCAAGGCAACATGGTGTCAGGGCTGTACCCGGTGGCCCACCACAGCCTGGGGCCCTCAGCCAACATGGAGCTCAACCTGGATCATTTCGACATCTCCTTCAGCAACCAGTTCTCAGACCTGATCAACGACTTCATATCGGTGGAGGGTGGCGCCAGCACGCTGTATGGGCACCAGCTGGTGACCAGTGAGACGGGCACTGGGGGCACCCTGCAGCAGTCAGAGGATGAGAGAGCCAGGGTGGCCACCTTCAGCCAGGCTGAGATCTGCATCCCTTGCTGCAGCCCCCAGCAACAGCAGCCGCAACAGCAGCAACAGCAGCAGCAACAGGGCCTGCAGCTCAGCGGAGGGGACAACGGGGGCAACTCCATGGCCTACATGCACGTGTCTGAGGTGGTCTCAGCCCAGGGGGCACTGGGGTCCTTGCAACAGAGTGGACGCTTATTCATGGTGACGGATTATTCCCCAGAGTGGTCTTACCCTGAGGTAAGGTGTGGGCATGGCTGGGAATTCATCCCATTCTCACTAACCTAGAATCACAAGATAGTACAGCACAGGAGGCGGCCATTCGGCCCGCTGAGTCTGACCTGGTTCTGTCAACAAGCAGCCCAGTTAGTCCCACTCACCGGCTCTCTCCCTGAATCCCTGCATTTTTTTTCTCCTTAAGTATTAATCCAATTCCATTTTAAAGGTGACTATTGAATCTGTTTCCACCACCCCATTAGGCAGTGAATTCTAAATCCTAACCACTCGCTGTGTAAAAATATTTTTCCTCATGTCATCGCTGGCTCCTTTTGCAATCATCTTAAATCTGTCCCCTCTGGTTATCGACCCCCATTGGAAACAACTTGTCTTTATTCATTTTATCAAAACCCTTCATGGTTTTAAACACCTTTATCAAATCTCCTCTTGGCCTTCTCTGTTCTAAAGAGAAAAACGACGACTTCTCCAGTCTATCAACATGACTGTAAACCTTCATCCCTGGAACCATTCTAGTAAACCTCTTTTGTACCCTCTCCAACACCTTCATGTCCTCCTCAATTAATCAGTCTAAATCCAAGATCAATAGATTTTCAGAGTTATTGAGGGATTTGGACCCAAGATGGGTGGATGGCATTTACATATCAGCCATGATTGCATTGAATGGCAAAGCAGGCTTGAGCGGCTGAATGGCCTCCTGCTGTTCCAATGCTTTATTTGATGATATGTCAATCACAAACTGGAGAGGAGGAAAGATTTCAATGTTTTTTAACCCTTTGCTTCAGCTGAACTACTATTCACTCTTTCTCATCATGTCATTCACTTTCTGTCCTGGTGGCTCTGACTGCTACTGGGTTGCAATGTCACCCCTGTACCTGTTTATAGCACCTGGACAGGTAATTTGGCTCTGGGGAACCACAGCGGCACCGGACCTGTACCCCCGTCACCCCAGTCCAGCTAGCAGTCATTCACACACACTTTCCAGCTGGGGTCAGAGACAGGAACCAGGCCTAGGGGTACTAATAACCATTGTAGTGCCCATATCTGTTGTCTCTGACTGAGATCAACCAAATCAGCATAGAGCAGGTGAGGGAAGGTGGGCCTCTCCTGGTTGGTTTGGCCTTAGAGCCACTAATTAAAGAATCTGATAACACACAAAGAGGCCATTCCAGCCCACTGTGTCTGTGCCAGCTCTTTGAAAGAGCTATCCAATTAATCCCACCAACCCTCCCCTTGCTCTTTCAAGCATTTACCCAATTAACTTTTGAAAATTACTATTGAATCTGTTTCCACCACCCTTTCAGGTAGTGCATTCCAGATCACAACTCGCTGCATAAAAAAAAATTCTCTCCACCTCCCGCACTTTTCTCAATTTATTAAATCTATTTCTCTGGTTACTGATCCTCCAGCTACTACAATTCCTTATTTACTCTTATTAAAACCTTTCATGATTTTGAACATCTTAATCAAATCTTCCCTTCGTCTCCTCTGCTTTAAGGAGAACAACCACAGCTTCTTCAGTCTCTCCACTGAAGCCCCTCATCCCTCACACTATTCTCGTAAATCTCCTCTGTACCCTCTCCAAGGCCATGATATCCTTCCTATCGTGCGGTGTCCAAATTGAATACAATGGCCCAGATCCTGCAGTCAGTGACGATTCTGCACGCATTGATGGCCCTGCCTGTGAAGATTTCTGCGACCTGACCCTTTCGCGATTTTTCAGCTGGGACTCCCGATCCTGGCTGAAACATCGATGGGTCAGCGCAGACCTAATCAGGGAAGACCGTTTGGTGCAAGAAAAGACAGACGAAAGTGAGACATGCCCACTTTTCATGACAGCAGCTGCCGTTTTCAGGTAAATTTTAAAAGGTGCCAAGTCTTTCAGTGGATGAGATGGGTGAGTGATTGAAGTGTGTGGGTGAGGTGGGCGAGTGGATGAGGTCTGTGGGTGAGGTGGGCGAGTGGATGAGGTGAGTGAAGTGGGTGAAATGGGTGAGTGGATGAGCAGGTCAGTTCAATTATGCTGGCTAAACTCTGAGTTAAGCTGGGTATTAACCATTGTAACATTTGCAGGGTCAGTGTGCTTACCTGCATATCTGGCTCAAGTTTCTGATACTGAACTCAGTGTCGGAGACTTTCTCAGAGTCTTGGGCAGTGGAAATCAGCCCAGCAGAAGTTTAAATTTCCGTGCATGTATGTGTGCCTGGACTTCTACGGGGTCCTGAAATGCATTTCCCGCCTTACTCCAATCTTAGACGATCCGAATACCAAAAGATTTGGACCAATACATTAATACATTACGGTGTTTTAAAGTGTGTCAGCAGAACCCCCTTGCTTTTGTTCTCTGTGCCACTAGAGGGAGCTCAGGTTTGTTTTTAATTCATTTTCTCTTGGGTCACATTTCAATCTAGGTTAGATCAGGGGCCTGCAATATACACGCTGACTAATGGTGCTATTCGCCCAAATATAAGGGATTGTGCGAGGTCAGACATCTGTACTTACACACTTGCTGCGTTTTTCACTCTCTGTAGCAAACACCACATCCTCCCATCTCTGGATGACCCCCCCCCACCCCTTCCCCTGCCTTTACCATCCCTGCAGTTAGTGTGATTGCCAACTCTGGTTGGACGTATTCCTGATTTTTTGGCATGACCTCCAACTGCCCGCCAATCCACGCTCCAGCCTGACCATCTTCATGGGTCTTGCCTACCCAAGGCCAATTGGAAAGTGAGCAGGCTTTTAATTGCGCAATTCGATGCTGCTTGATGGTCAGTTAAGCAACCTTATTAATTCCACCCCAATAATGTTATAACTAATAAATGAAAGCATTGAAAAAAATTACAAATACGTTTTTTATATCTTGAGGATCACAGAGTCATTATGGCACAGAAGACGACCATTCAGCTCATTGAGTCCATGTCACTCTCTGTAGAGTTATCCAGTCTGTCCCATTCCCCTGTTCTATCCCTGTGGACCTGCAAGTTTATTTCCCTCAAGTGCCCATCCAATTTCTATTTGAAATCATTCATTGTCTCCACTGCCACTTTTGTAGGCAGCGAATTCCAGTTCATTACCACTCACTGCTTACAAAAGTTCTCCCTCACACCCAGCCTGCATCTCTTGCCCAAAAATTTAAATCTGTATCCCCCTGGTCTCTATGATTTTTCTCCTGAGATTTTTGTAGCAGTGTCCTAGAGATGAATCTTTCATTCCAGGAGACTCCAGGGCAATTCCTGTGGGATTGGCAGGAATTAGATAACTATTCTGCCAAAACAAGGAAGTTGCTGGATTAGTTCACAAATGCCTTTCAGGGAAGGAAATCTGCCACCCACACTCGCGTTGGCCTACACATGACTCCAGTTCCACACAATGTGGCTGACTTTCAATGACTTCAGAGCAACTAAGGATGGGCCCATAAATACTGACTCACCAGTGTCATCCACATCCAAGCCCATCCCAATAACAAATGTCTTTAATACATTGACAAAAGAGGCTGCTTAACTGGTACAGCGGCAAAATGACCGTCTAGGGGATCCACCCCAAATTCAAGTCCTGAACTTACCTCCCTGTTCATTGGTCTCTGGAGCGACATTTCTTTTTGAAAGTTACTGCTGAATCTGCTTCCAGTACCCTTTCAGGCAGTGCATTCCAGATCATAACAACTCACTGTGTTAAAAAAAAATTCGCCTCATGTCCCATTGATTCTTTTCATGTCTGGGCCAAAGTGAGCGTAGATGGCAGATTTCCTTCCCTGAAAGACATTTGTGAACTCACTGGGTTTTTATGGGAATCCAGCAACCTTTCATGGTAATTTTTCTGGTGCCAGTCCACAAATAGTCATTTTTTTCCATTCACGGCCATTTCTAGTCCAGTACCTGGTAAGGTTGGGAAATAAAATAGAACAGGAAAAAATGGAGGGCTGTAAAATGACCAATACCAAGAGAGTTAATGAGTTGAATGACCTAAAAACTCCTCCATAGACAACCTCTAGATGATATAAAATCAATTGCATTGAGGCAATGGAAATAAAATAAAGGAACATGCAAATAGTAAAGAGAATGAAGAAAGTTCTGACACAAACAAAATGAATGAGGAAATGAGAGAAATTGGAAAAAGAAAATATAAATTGCAAATACATGAGAACTGAAATGAACTTGAAAATTCTGGCAAAATAACTGCTCGTTTATCCTTTAGATTTTGGGTCCAGCATTTTCTGTTTTCTTTATTCCTGAAGTTAATGCTTTATTCTAACTTCAGTTATTTAAGTTAACTGCTCCCTTCAGGACTCAAGCGAGTAGCATACTGACCAGGGAGGGCCCGGTTTGACCACTGGGCCATGCTGTATTAGGAATAAGTTGTTTCAATGCCCCTGACCAGAGGAGGATCTCTGACTGGTACCTACTGCAGGAATGTATGTCGGTGTACTTGTATTTGTGTATAAGCATGTGTGTATGCATGTATATGCACACATGTGTCTATGCCTAAGTGTGTGTATATATTTGTGTATGTGTGTGTACATGTGTGTGTTTATACATGTGTGTGTGAATCTGATCTTTTATAGGGTTAGAAATTTGGATTTTGGAATGGAAAATCAACCTTTCACCAAATAATGAGACAAAAATTTAAATTTATGGATTGCAGAGCAAATGGGCTACTGTATAGATGTTCAATCCTTCTCTCCTGATTCCTTTCAATATCCCCAGGCACAGGAACAGAAAAATCTGCTCCAACGTCTTTCTGCAGTCACACAAATGCGACAGTGCACACACAAGTGGAATTGAGCTTGGTGTGATGCCACTGTTGTCAAATAGCCTGCCATCAGTGACAAATTGAGCAAGGCACCATAGGGCTGCTGGCATTCCTGGAGCTGTTCCCCAGTAAGATTTCCTCAGGAGAGGAGGGGAGAAAACAAGGGAATTAAATTCCAGTTGGGAGGAGGGAGCTATGGTATTTGTGCTGTAAGATGAGACGCTCACTGGGACTTTGTTGTCATTCTATTGCAGGGAGGTGTGAAGGTGCTGATCACGGGACCGTGGCAGGAAGCCAGCAATAATTACAGTTGCCTGTTTGACCAGATTTCAGTGCCTGCATCTCTTATTCAGCCCGGTGTTCTTCGATGTTATTGCCCAGGTCAGAGACAATCTTTTATTCATTGTTGCTTTTTTTTTTGCAAGACCTTTCACGCCCCCTCCACCTCAACTGCCACGCACAATGAGTGACCCTAAGCAGAGATCTGTTTGTGCCTGGCACTGGTGGTGTGGTCAATGAGATTGACCCATTTTCTCCTTTTCCCTTCCCTCAGCCATTTTCATTGACCCATGGTTGGGATTTAAAGCTTTCTGGTGTTGGGGAGAGTCCAGCCTATGCCCTATCTATATATAGTATTCCTATACTCAGCACCCTCTTTAGGTTAAGAACTATGCTGCTCAAAAGCCTAGTCAAGTTGGCTGGCCTGTCACAATTCCTCCTCCAGTCAACGTGCCTAGATTATTAAAAGAAAGTCTTGGATTCCTTGCTTTCCTTTAGCACCTTTCACATCCTCAGGCATCCCAAAGCACTTTACAACCAATGAAGTACTCTTAGAGTGTAGTCGTTGCTGTGATGTAGGAAATGCACCAGCCAATTTATGTATAGCAAGCTCCCACAAACAGCAGTATTGAGCAGATAATCTGTTTTAGTGATGTTAGTTCAGGGATAAATAATTGCCAGGACACCAGACAGAACTACAGTGCTCTTCTTCAAAATAGAGACCTTTTGCATCCACTCAAGAGGCCAGACAGGGCCTTGGGTTAACGTCTCACATGAAAAGATGGCATCTCCGGCAGTGCAGCGCTCCCTCAGTGCTGCACAGGAATATCAGCCTAGATTTTTTTTTGCTCAAGTTTCTGAAGTGAAACTTGAAACCACGACCTCCTGGCTCAGATGAAAGAACTGTCTGAGCCACA
Source organism: Cetorhinus maximus (assembly GCF_964194155.1). Lineage (NCBI taxonomy): Eukaryota > Metazoa > Chordata > Chondrichthyes > Lamniformes > Cetorhinidae > Cetorhinus > Cetorhinus maximus. The sequence continues at coordinate 15,871,397 of NC_135893.1, read as the reverse complement.
GTTGATGCTTTGGTTTTGATTTTTTTTTTCTGCGGGGATGATCTGGCCTCCACTTGGAAATTGTCCACGACAGGCCAATGGGAATCAAGAACCCACCATGTGGAGAAATTGTAAGATTCCTTTGCCCTGCTTTGTGGCTCTGGAGCAATGCATTGGTTGGAATTGTGATCTCTGATTTTAAAAAAAAGTCAGCCAGTAATGTCGGCGGAATCGGATAATAGAAATGGCAGCACCATCCATTTAATGAAGCAGCTGCAACAACTAACTGTGTCAATTTTTTCCATCTAGCCCACGATACTGGCCTTGTGACACTGCAGGTGGCCTTCAATAGTCAAATCATCTCCAACTCCGTTGTTTTTGAGTACAAAGCCCGAGCCTTGCCAACTCTTCCCACCTCCCAGCACGACTGGCTGTCATTGGACGGTAAGTAGCTCCAATCATGTCTGGTATATTGAAACAAAAACAAAAAATGCTGGAAAAGCTCAGCAGGTCTGACAGCATCTGTGAGAGAAAGACAGAGTTAACATTTCGAATCCGTATGACTCTTCTCCAGAGCTCTGAAGAAGAGTCATATGGACTCAAAACATTAACTCTGTCTTTCTCTCCGCAGATGCTGTCAGACCTGCTGAGTTTTTCCAGCATTTTTTGTTTTTGTTTCAGATTTCCAGCATCCGCAGTATTTTGCCTTTATGTCTGGTATATTGTTCACCTTTGAGAGGTACCTGTTCTTGAGGAAGTTGAACTGTGGCTGCAATGTGTACCATCTATGGGGTGGGCTGCAGCAACTCAGCAAACTTTATCAGCAGCACCTCCAAAGTTAGGATCTCCATCACTTGAAAGGACAAGGTCAGCAGGCACATGAGAATATCATCACTGCCACTGCCTGACAGGTGGCTGCTTGCTACAGCTGGATGATTTTCCACTACATGAAATCTTTAGAGTATTTCAAAGTGCTTCTTTGATGCCCACAGCTTTCTAAGAAAACTAGAACGATACCGGAGCTGAAAGAGTTAACTTATAAGGACAGGCTGCATAGACTAGCTTTATGTGCCCTAGAATGCAGAAAATGAAGGGTGATTTAATTGGGATATGAAGATCTGATAAAGTAGATAGGGAGAAATTATCTCCTCTGGGAAAGGAGTAGAAAAAGGGTCATAACCTTAAAATTAGAGCTAGGTCATTCAGGGGTGATGTCAAGAAGCACTTCACCTTACAAAGGGTAGTGGAAACCTGAAATTCTGTACAACAAAAAGCTGTTGAGATTGAGGATCAATTACAAATTTCAAACAGAGATTAATGGGTTTTTGTTAGGCAAAGGATATCAAGGGTTACAGAACCAAGGTAGCTAAGTGGAATTAAGATACAGATCAGCTATAATCTAATTGAACAGTGGAACAGGTTTGAAGGTCTGAGCGCTCTCCTCCTGCTCCTGCGTTCCTAAAAGGTTAATGGGGCCCGTACCTGAAAGTGGTTTGACCTTCCCAACTATCAACTTAGCTGGTGCCACAGGCGGGTTGTTAATGTCACTGCTGATCATCACCCAAACCAAAAGTCTCCCCTGTAATTCTTTCCATTTGGAGCACATTTTGAAAGATGCGAAAGGGTGCAAAATTAATGTGTCCCTGAAGGAATTTTTATGCTGTCCCACATAAAAGTCTAAACGAAGGCATCCTGCCAATTGAAAATGAGTATTCAGTCCTACTCCTAGGCCTGAAATTTGCCCTCGTCGGGTGAGCTCGGTGGGGACGGTCGGGAAGCCAACAGCCGCCCACAATTGGCTCAGCGCCGCGATTTCACGCAGGTGGGCCAATTAAGGCCTGCCCTGCATGGGTTGCAAGCGGCAGCGCTAAGCGCTGCCTGTGCCGGTGAGGGGAGGAGGGAGAGCCGGGCATCGCGCACAGTTCACACATGCGCGCGAAAGAGCGCTTCAATCTCCCTGAGGCCTCAGGGAGATTGAAGTGCTTTTAAAAAAATTAATAAATACAGTAAAATCTGAATGAAACATGTCCCCTCGTGACTGTGTCACATGAGATGGGACATGTTTTTAATGTCAAAATAAAGATTTAATTAGTATTAGCTTTAGAAAACCTCATCCCATAACTGTTAGGTTGGACGGGCAGCATAAATTTCATGTTAATTAGGTTGTTAATGGCCTTAATAGGGCTTTCAATTATCGGCGGACGTGCAGCCGATTCCAGTGCGCGCCTGCCGAACGAAATGTCGTGCGAGTGCGCGATGATGTTGGGACACATGCCAGACGTCATTGTGCATCATATTACATTTCGGTGTGTTGGGCGCGCGCCTGCACGCCGATGGTAAAATTCTGGCCCTAGACAACATTTAATGCTCACCAACATAAAGAACTGAACTCCTTCCTAACACACAGCTAATAAATGCCTTTGACGTCAAGCTGATCCCAAAGGCCTGCCACGAGGCCCGTTGCCAGCAGTAACCATTTGAAGAACCACTCAATCTTCCTGTGATTCATAATCATTCTGTGATTAGTACTTCTACCTGATGCACTTGAGACACAGTGGAGTGTTTCAGTGGTGTAAACAGAGGCGACAGTTTGTGGATTAGCTCCCAACAGTTCAATTCTACTTTTCTCTTGGGCTTGTCATGAGAGATAAAAGAGCGGAGACTTGAAAAATTCCACAACAGGGATTTATTGCCCCAATTTCCTGGCCTACTCTCCTGACGATTTCGACTCTTGCTGGTGTGGAGCCACAAAATAGTCAATCCTCGTGCATGGGTCTATACTGTGAGTGTTGCCGAGCTGTTCCTGTGTGTAGAGGCATCAGAGCTGAGATCTTGTCTGCAGTGAAGTAACTGGGCACAGCGGAGGCAACAGTAGAGATACTACCACACTTTAGGAAAGATGTCAAAGCCTTGGAGAGTGTCCAGAGGGGAGGGGGTTTACCAGGATGATACAAGCATATGGACATTTAGTTACTAGGCAAGACTGGAGGAGCTGGTACTGTTCTCCTTAGCAGAAAGAAGGTGAAGTGGAGGCCAAAGGGAGTTTTCAAAATCATGAGGGGTTTTGGTAGAGCAAGGAGGAAAAAATTGTTTCTTCTGACAAATGGGTCGGTAACCAATTGTCATTGATTTATAATAATTGGCAAAAAAACCCAGGGGAAATGAAGAAAAATGTCTTCACACACAGGGTTGTTAAGATCTGGAAGACCTCCTGGAAGGATGGTGGCATCAGAGTAAATAGTAAATTTCAAAAGGCAATTTGACATGCACTTGAAGAGGACTAATTTGTAGGGTTAATGGGAAAAGCTGGGTGTGAGACTAAATTGGTAAACTCTTTCAAAGAGGCAGTAGAGGCACAACAGGCTGAATTGCCTCCTGTGCTAAAAGGTTCCATGAATGGTCTCAATACCCTTCAGCTAAGGAAGTGAAAAGCACTCTTTAATCTGTCACTGGTCAATCCTTGCTCCCGCTAACATCAGCACGCATGCCATTTAGTGTTGAAAACCCTCCAGGCTTGTCCTGGAGTCTCCAGGAATTCAGGATTAATCCACAGGACACTGCTGTGAGCTACTGTCTGGAGAATAATCACAGGGGCATTAAACAAAAATTGTGTGTATTTTACATTCTCTTTGATCACTTTAAGTTATTAGTTGTAAAAATATTGGCGATTGGGGGAAAAAAGACAGTTTGACTGATAGTCAGGAATCATCCAAAGGATAACGAGGAGTGTATTTGTTTTCCTACTGGCCATGGGAAGGCAGGTGCTATGAGAATGGATGTGTCAGTTGATCAATAGCGGGAGTGTGGGAACTGGGCATCACCAGGATAGACATATTGGTCAACCAATGGCGGGAGTGTGGGCCAGACCTGGTTAACACAGGGAATACCTTCAGGACTGTCATTCCCAGCAATAATCATTGGATTGCAATTAGGCGCAGGAAACATTGGCTGATTTTTGCCGTCCCCTCGCCAAGGATTCTGAGGCTAATTCTTCTGAAAGCACCATCTACTACCATCTCAGGTGAGATCTAACACAGAGCAGACTAGAGATTGAGCAAAATTTTGAAAGAAAGTCTCTGGTATGGGTCTTGAACTCTCAAGTTTATGATTCAGAGGCCGTGATTGGCACTTTCTTGAACCGCTGCAGCCCGTGTAATGAAGGTGCTCCTAGAAACCTGTTAGGTAGGACGTTTCAGGATTTTGACCAAGTGAAGAAGAAGGAACAACAATAGATTTTCAAGTCAGGATGGTGTGTGACTTGGAACAGAACTTGGAGTTGGTGGTGTTGCCAATTGCTTCTGCCCTTGTTATTCTAGGTGGTAGGAGAAGCTTTGGTGAGTTGCTGCAGCACATCTTGTAGATGGTACACACTGCTGCCACTGTGCATCGGTGATGGAGGGTGCGACTGTTTAAGATAGTGGATGATGTGCTGGTTTTAACATGATGAGGATAAAGTGCAGAATGTGACATTTTGACTCTGAAAATGGTGCTGTTGTCTCTAAATATCTGTGAGAAATCATCTCACCTTGCACTGTTCCACAGGCATATGGAAGGATGACAGCATTCACTTTTCAAAAATCGTTACTGTTTCATGAGAGTGTGATCATAAAGTTAAAGTGGGGAGGCAGATAAAGGTCTGTTTACTTGGTCAACTGGGTGTCCGATACATTAGAAAAAATGCATTGGGGTTTTCAAGCTGCTTTCATAAGAGTTTTCAAACTACTAAGTATTGGTTTGAGGATGTTGGTTAAGGACAGGACTAGATTCAGTTGTGATAACCCGCACTGTCCAATATCCAGCTCGCACTCAGTAGCCTAGATTTTCTAATAGGCATTATCGGTGATAACTACAACCTTCTGATGTATTGTTTCTGTGGTTTGAGACAAGGCCTGTTATATAATTTCAAGAAGCTCCACTCTGATTTCCACTCTAACAGAGGAGATGTCACAAGTTGAAAGATCTCAGCTGCGGTAGCAGTGAGTCCACTCTCCACACTGAATCCAGTGCAATCAAGGTACAGGCAGTCCTTGGACTCATGACACAATTGGTTTCTGAAAACCGTGTCTTAAGTTGAAACATTGTAACTCGGAACTGATTATCCCATAATGTTGTAAATGGGGATTGGCTCCTGGACCAAGGCCCGATATCCTATTTTCACCAAAGTTACCCAGAATTTTGTACTCAATCAATTATAAACGGGGGAGGCGAAATCTGGAATTAAAAGTCTAATGATAACCATAGAATGATTGTTGTAAAAACCCATCTGGTTCACTAATGTCCTTCAGGTAAGGAAATCTGTCGCCCTTACCTGGTCTGGCCTACATGTGACTCCAGACCCACGGTAATGTGGTTGACTCTTACATGCCCTCTGAAATGGCCTAGCAAGCCGCTCAGTTGCCACAAAAAATGAATGAAACCGGACGGACCACCCGGCATCAACCTAAGCTCTGGAAACAGCAATGGCAATCTCAGCCCTGTCGACCCTGCAAAGTCCTCCTTACTAACATCTGGGGGCTAGTGCCAAAATTGGGTGAGCTGTCTCACAGACTAGTCAAGCAACAGCCTGACATAGTCATCCTTACGGAATCATACCTTACAGATAATGTCCTAGACACCACCATCGCCATCCCCGGGTATGTCCTGTCCCACCAGCAGGACAGCAGAGGTGTAGGCACAGTGGTATACAGTCAGGATTGACTACATTGACTCCGCATCCCATGAAGTCTCATGGCATCAGGTCAAACATGAGCAAGGAAACCCCCTGCTGATTACCATGTACCGCCCTCCCTCAGCCGATGAATCAGTGCTCCTCCATCTTGAACACCACGGGGAGGAAGCACTGAGGGTGGCTAGGGCACAGAATGCATTCTAGGTGTGGGGACTTCAATGTCCATCACCAAGAGCGGCTCGGTAGCACCACCGCTGGCCGAGTCCTAAATGACATAGCTGCTATACTGGGTCTGCGGCAGGCGATGAGAGAATCAACAAGAGGGAAAAACATACTTGACCTCATCCTCACCAACCTGCCTGCCGCAGATGCTTCTTTCCATGACAGTATTGGTAGGAGTGACCACCACACAGTCATGGTGGAGACGAAGTCCTGCCTTCACATTGAACATACCCTCCATCGTGTTGTATGGCATGACCACCGTGCTAATTGGGATGGATTTCAAACAGATCTAGCAACTCAAGATTGGGCATCCATGAGACGCTGTGAGTCACCAGCAGCAGCAGAATTGTACTCAAACACAATATGTAACCTCATGGCCCGGCATATTCCCCACTCTACCATTGCCATCAAGCCAGGGGATCAACCCTGTTTCAATGAACAGTGCAGGAGGGCATGCCAAGAGCAGCACCAGGCATACCTAAAAATGATGTGTCAACCTGGTGAAGCTATAACACAGGACTACTTGCATGCTAAACAGCATAAGCAGCAAGTGATAGACAGGGCTAAGTGATCCAACAACCAATGGATCAGATCTAAGCTCTGCAGTCCTGCCACATCCAGTCATGAATGGTGGTGGACAATTAAACAATTCACTAGAGGAGGAGGCTCCACAAATATCCCCATCCTCAATGATGAGGGAGCCCAACACATCAGTGCAAAAGATAAGGCTGAAGCATTTGCTACAATCTTCAGCCAGAAGTGCCGAGTGGATGATCCATCTTGGCCTCCTCCGGAGGTCCCCAGCATCATAGATGCCAGTCTTCAACCAATTCAGTTCACTCCACGTGATATCAAGAAACAGCTGAAAGCACTGGATACTACAAGAGCTGTGGGCCCTGACAATATTCTGGCAATAGTACTGAAGACTTGTGCTCCAGAACTTGCTGCGCCCCTAGCCAAGCTGTTCCAGTACAGCTACAACACTGGCCCAGGTATGTCCTGTACACAAAAAGCAGGACAAATCCAACCTGGCCAATTACTGTCTCAACAGTCTACTCTCCATCATCAGTCAAGTAATGGAAAGGGTCATCAACAGTGCTATCAAGCTTATTGCTTAGCAATAACCTGCTCACTGACATCCAGTTTGGGGTCCGCCAGGGCCACTCAGCTCCTGACCTTATTACAGCTTTGGTTCAAACATGGACAAAAGAGCTGAACTCCCGAGGTGAGGTGACAGTGACTGCCCTTGACATCAAGGCCGCATTTGACAGAGTGTGGCATCAAGGAGCCCAGCAAAACTGGAATCAATGGGAATCAGGGGGAAAGCTCTCCACTGGTTGGTCATACCTAGCACAAAGGAAGATGGTTGTGGTTGTTGGTCATCTCAGCTCCAGGACATCACCGCAAGAGTTCCGCAGGGTGGTGTCCTCGGCCCAGCCATCTTCAACTGCTTCATAAATGATTTTCCTTCTGTCATAAGGTCAGAAGTGGGGATGTTCACTGATGATTGCATGATGTTCAGCCCCATTTGCAACTCCTCAGATACTGAAACAGTCCATGTCCAAATGCAGCAAGTCATGGACAATATCCAGCCTTGAGCTGACAAGTGACAAGTAACATTCGCGTCAGGCAATGGCCATCTCCAACAAGAAAGAATCCAACCATCAGCCCTTGATGTTCAATGGCATTACCATCACTGAATCCCCAACTAACAACATCCTAGGAGTTACCATTGACCAGAAACTGAACTGGACTGGCCAGATAAATACGGTGGCTACAAGAGTAGATCAGAGACTGGAAATCGTGCGACAAGTAACCTACCTCCTGACTTCTCAAAGCCTGTCCACCATCTACAAGGCACAAGTCAGGAGCGTGATGGAATACTCCCCACTTGCCTGGATGAGTGGAGCTCCCACAACACTCAAGAAGCTTGACACCATCCAGGACAAAGCAACACACTTGATTGGCACCACATCCACAAACATTCACTCCTTCCACTGCCGATGCACAGTCACAGCAGTGTGTACCATCTACAAGATGCACTGCAGAAATTCACCAAACCCATGATCACTACTATCTAAAAGGACAAGGGCAGCAGATAGATGGGAACACCACCACTTTGAATTCCTCTCCAAGTCACTCACCATCCTGACTCGGAAATATATCGCCGTTCCGTCACTGTCGCTGGGTTAAAATCCTGGAACTCCCTCCCTAACAGCACTGTGGGTGTACCTACACACACATGGACTGCAGCAGTTCAAGAAGGCAGCTCACCATCATCTTCTCAAGGGCAACTAGGGAAGGGCAATAAATGCTGGCCCAGCCAGCGAAGCCCACATCCCATTAATAAATTAAAAAAATAGCAACACTGATGCATTTTTGTTGTAAATAGCAATCATATTGACATAGAAAATCATAATAAGCTAAAAATACATACAGAGCATATGTGAGCAAGATTGAGTGTGAGCAGGATTGGGTGTGAGCAGTGTTGGGTATGAACGGAATTGGGTGTGAGCGGGATTGGGTGTGAGCAGATGTTATGACGGGGCAGATGATATGTGCCAGGCGGATCAAATCCACAAGGGAAACTTGATCACGTGGTCACAATGGTTTTGTAATTTGTATTTTATTTCAAGATGCATGCCCTGAATTCAGAAGTAATAAGTCTGCCAAGAGTTTAGAGATTTTTTAGGAAATTAAATTAAACCTTTATTAACAAAAGAAAATATTTCAAACATATACATAGGTCTACAAATTACTACTATAATAACTCCTAAAACCCTTAATTAATCTGGCTTCCAGTTACACCCCCATTAAGGCAACGGTAAAAAAAGTTTAAAACAGATGCCAGCAAGTTAACGAAGTACCCTGGACAGTAGAATTCATAGTGGCTTCCCCAGCTTCAGTTTCTGTAGACAACAGGCTTAATGCAAAATACTGGAGGCTTTTCACACTCCTGGTAGATCTCACAATGCCTTCCCTGACACATAGCCTCAGTCTCCTTTATATATATTTCTCCCTTTTAATGTAAATCCCATTGTTTCCATATGTCTTTGGAAATTTACCTTTCTCATAATATAAATCTTCTCATGGTTCTATTATTATCAGTAATCTTTGGGAAAAACAAACAAACTGCTTGGTCTAGCTTCTCTGGCTAGGTGTAACATCCTGCCATCTCGTTGAAATTCAAACTACCCTGATTAATGTAAAAATGCAAATTCTCCTCACTCACATTCTAAGACTTCAGCCATGTTTATATATTTAGCATTTCAAACCTACTTTCTTTTGATGAGTTAAAGCCTCCAGATCAGCTGTCTCCAATTCAATTAAATACTCCCCTCCCCCCACACACAGGCCCGAATTTTCCCGTCGGGGCCCGCTCGCCGACGGGAAAATGACGCGGGATGACGTTGGGAGGAACCCTCGACGTCATCCCGGTCCCTTTAAATTTTAAGGAAGGTGGACGGACAGCGAAATCAGCTGTTCGCCCGCCAACCTGTCAATGGCCAATTGAGGCCATTGACAGACTAATTAAGATAATTAAAGACCTGCCCGTCCAACCTTAAGGCTGGCGGGCAGGCCAGGAGCCCCAGCGGGCTTCTGATAATACATGAAACCTCATCCACTGGCGGGATGAAGTTTTATGTCCGTTTTTAAAAACTTTAATACATTTTATGTGATATTTATTAACATGTCCCATCTTGTGTGACATTGTCACATGAGGGGGACATGTTAATAATTTTTAAATTTTTTATTTTTAAAGTTTTCTGGACTGTCAGAGAGCTCTTTTGCGCGCATGCTGAGGATTCCCTCCCCCCCGCACAGGAAGCGCATAGCGCTTCCTGTCGGGCAGGGCGCTGGGCGGGCCTTAATTGGCCCGCCCACTCAAAATGGTGGCGGGCCCCGTGTCGGTGGCGGGGGTCGGCTGCCCGCCCACCGCCAAGCCGGTGGGGCCCGCACGCCCGCCAAGGGCAAAATTCTGCCCACAGAAACTATCTAAACCCCACTGCTAACCTACTTTTACAATAAACCACAATAATACTATGAGAATTATTATACTTTCATGACAGCCAGATTGGGTGTGAGCGGGATTGAGTTCAGATTTGTGCTAAGCACTTGCCTTGTGGGTTTACACATGAAGAATGGTCACTTATGTGAAGATGTTGGAGTTTGGGTCAGAGAGTAGCTGGTGTTGGCCAGCACAAGTCAGCAGCTTCAGGACAGGAGGGAAGAAAATGGGGAGTGAAATCATTGCAGGGATCTGATTGTTGATGTTAATTGCCCAATGAAATGACAAACTCTGATATTCGCAGGCCACCTGTGACAGGGAAGCTGAAGATTTGTATCATCAATACAATTAGGGAGCTGCTCAGACTTGAATGCAGGATGGCTGCAATACAGAAGCCTTTGTGAGGAAATGGGGGAGTGATGTGAAAAAGATTTAAAGGGACCATCCACTGCACAAATAAATGTTTGACAAACCTTATTATCCCTGGTCATTTGTGATTTGCAACTAGTTCATTTTGATATGACTTAGCTCATTGCATTAGGTTTGCGAAGTGCCCTTTCTCCAAGATGGTATCTGTTAAATATCAGTCAGCCTCCTTCCTTCTATGGTTCACCACAACTTGCTTCACTTTAGCTCAAGACACTTGATGGTAGAGTGCACGGAACAGATTTTATTGATATCTGGTATAGATAACTGGCCTAACGAGACACAGGGAGTGGGTTCCTTGAGCTCTCTGAAGAACTGTTAAAAATCATGCTCCTTTATACACCGTATTTTGCCTACATCAAAGGTACAGATCACAGATAAGACCTCATGAGTATCTGTTTCTGAATCCTTCAAAAACAGTTTACTTAAAGATACAATTGTAGTTGTCTACTTCAAAGCTACTTCTCTCAAACAAGTCTTCTTGAACTTCTTGGACTCTTCTTGGACTCGAAACGTTGACTCTTTTCTTCTCCACCGATGCTGCCAGACCTGCTGAGTTTTTCCAGGTAATTCTGTTTTTGTTTTGGATTTCCAGCATCCGCAGTAGTTTTTTGTTTTTATCTTCTTGACTTAGCTGTTACTGAATCCTTTGAGGAGTTGGCTTTATTAACCGTTAGCACTCTCGACCACTTGGTGGATCCCTCTATCTATGTTTATGACATTAGCGGCTGAAGTTGTAACCTAATCAATCAGAATTGATGTCTTCTCAGTTATATCCTTGTACAAACGTTTCTTCTAGATAATACTCAGACATTTTGAGCAGAAGACAGGCCATACTTTCTCTTGTGACACTCCAAAGCTATCTTGTTTATATCAGGTCCAATACAAGAAAGTTTGGAACTCTTCAGGATGTCCACTAGAGTTCCTTTAATAATCACACTGACAGACTCTGGAAGTAATCCACACTATTCATATCTGGAATTATATCATTAATTGAAACAAAGATATTCTCAACATTCTAAAATGATGGCCAAGACCATAAACAAATTCAAATAATTAGTGGTGTTTTATGCATGTGAACATATTCTGGGCCTTTTTTATTTGTTTTGCTATTTCAGTATTTTCCTGCTGCTAATAGTTGCTGGGCCCAACAACCTTCTACTAACATAAAAGCAAAATACTGTGGATTCTGGAAATTTTCAGCAGGTCAGGCAGCATTTGGGGAGAGAAAAACAGAGTTTATGTTTCAGGTCAATGACCATCATGAATTCAATTCTGATGAAAGGAGACCAACCTGAAACCTTAACATTAGGCTTTTGTGAACCCCCTGCACAATTAAAGAGACAGTCCCCTGTGTAATACATAAAACACATAGGAAAAGAAGCAGTCCAGTCAGCCCCTTGAGCCAGTCCCACCATTCAATCAGATTATGGCTGATCTGCATCTTAAGTCCATCTACCCACTTTGGTTCCATAACTTTTAGTACTCTTGCCTAACAAAAACCTGTCAATCTTACTTTTAAAATTTTCAGTTGATCTCCAGCATCAATAGCTGTTCCACCCTCCATAAAATTGAAGTCATCCAGACTCTGCTGTCCGTGTCCTAACTTGCACCAAGTCCCGTTCACCTATCACTCCTGTGTTCCCTGACCTATAGTGCCTCCACATTAATTTTAATCTTGATTTAAAAATTCTCATCCATGTTTTCAAATCTCTCCATGACCTCACTCCCCTTTATCTCTGTAATCAACCATTCAAAATCTCTGCACTCCTCCAATTCTGGTCTCCTGAGCACACTCATTTTAATTGTTCCACCATTGGTCGCTGTCCGTTCAGCTGTCAAGGCCCTAAACTCTGGAATTCCCTCCCTCAACCTCTTCACCTCTCTACCCCTATTTCCTCCTTTATGAGACTCAATTGAATATCAGGTAGTCCAAACCTCCCAAAATTAAATCTGTTTCCCAGCTACAAACTCAATCCCTCTACCTAGCCACTGTCTGAGGTTGGACCAGACTGTTTGTAGCCTCAGCATTCAATTTAACCCTGAACTGAGCTTCTCTCTACCCTCTGAGCCCTTGCCTCCTCATTCTCTGTGCATTCTCCCGCACTCTCTCTTTGTTCTCCGGTGCCTTATTTTTCTTCTCTTTGTTCGCTCACACTGTATCTCTTTGTTCTTCACATCCTCATCCTTTTTTTGTGTCTCTCCTACCTTTCCAGCTCTTTCCCTCTACCTTTGTTTTCCTCTTTCTCCCTGCCTGTCTCTTAACCGTCTTTCTCTGTCTCCTCTCTTTCTCTGTCCCCTCTGTCTCTGTCCCCTTCCTCTGCTCCTTTCACTCTCTGTCCTCTCTCTCTGCCCCCCAGCTCTCTCTGCCTCTTCTCTTTGGCTTCTCTCCCTGGCTTCTCTCCCTCTCTCTCTCTCTCTGCCCTCTCTGCCACCTCTCCCTCTGCCTTCTCTCTGTTTCTTCTCTCTCTCTGCACTCTCTTTCTGCCTCTCTCTCTGCACCCCTCTCTCTGCCCCTCCCTCTGCCCCTCCCTTTGTTGCTTGTCTCTGACCCCCTCTCTCTGCTTCTCCGGTCTGCTCCCTCCCGTCTCCTCCCCTTCTCTCTGCTCCTGTATGTGCTGCTCTCTCTTTGTGCACTCCTCTCTGGCCCCCTCTCTCTGCACCCCCTCCCCTCCCTCCCTCTACCCCCTCCCTCTGCTCCCCCTCTCCTTGCTCTCCCTCTCCCTGCTCCTCTCTATCTGCTCCCCTCTCTGTCCCACCTCTCTCTCTGCCCCCTCTTTCTCTCTATCCCCTCTCTGCCCGATATCTCTCTCTCTCTCTCTCTCTACGTCCTCTCTCTCTCTCTGCTTTTCTCATTCCCGAGAGTGTTTCTGCTTCACTGTTTGATTGGAAAAAACAAAGCTCCGGACCAACAGTCTGCATCTATTCCAATGGATGGGAATACTGTCGACATAAATGCCTATTTAACAGAATAGGTGACCATGTGCCTCTGATAGATTCAGGAACGAGGATATATACATTCATCATACCTACCCCTGTGCTCCCAACCATAACTGCCCCGACCACCCCTTAAATCTCACAGCAGCATCAACTGCCACCCAGAACAAAGAAGTGTGCAGCTCAGAGGAACTCTTTGTGCCTGGGCTCTGTTCAGCTCCAGCTGTAGCGATAAGCTTCACTGTGTCACCCTTCACTTCAAAATAGAAGCATCCAGACTCTCAAGAGCAGACGGACACTTTTTGTTTTCGAACCACCATTGATTTTTGCATCACAGTAGAAAAGCAAATCAAGTTTCTTTTTTAAATAAAAAGTGGGGATCTATTTAAGGTAATTTCCCTCTCTTTTTTTCCATTTTATTCCCCTCCTTTCCTGAAGGTGCTGACTCTCACTGGGGTTCAGCTCCCCTCCTCTCCTCAAGGTGCTGACTCTCACCGGGGTTCAGCTCCCCTCCTCTCCTCAAGGTGCTGACTCTCACTGGGGTTCAGCTCCCCTCCTCTCCTCAAGGTGCTGACTCTCACTGGGGTTCAGCTCCCCTCCTCCCCTGAAGGTGCTGACTCTCACTGGGGTTCAGCTTCCCTCCTCTCCTGAAGGTGCTGACTCTCACTGGGGTTCAGCTCCCCTCCTCTCCTGAAGGTGCTGACTCTCACTGGGGTTCAGCTCCCCTCCTCTCCTGAAGGTGCTGACTCTCACTGGGGTTCAGCTCCCCTCCTCTCCTGAAGGTGCTGACCCTCACTGGGGCTCAGCTCCCCTCCTCTCCTGAAGCTGCTGACCCTCACTGGGGTTCAGCTCCCCTCGTCTCCTGAAGGTGCTGACTCTCACTGGGGTTCAGCTCCTCTCCTCTCCTGAAGGTGCTGACTCTCACTGGGGTTCAGCTCCCCTCCTCTCCTGAAGTTGCTGCTGACTTTCACTGGCGTTCAGCTCCCCTCCTCTCCTGAAGGTGCTGACTCACTGGGGTTCAGCTCCCCCTCCTCCCCTGAAGGTGCCGACTCTCACTGGGGTTCAGCTCCCCTCCTCTCCTGAAGGTGCTGACTCTCACTGGGGTTCAGCTCCCCTCTCCTGAAGCTGTTGTCTTTCATTGGGGTGCAGTCCATGGGTGCCAGCAGCCCACCATTATCTCACCTAAAATAGCCTTTTTTCACCTGTGAACCAAAACACCCATGTTGCCAGGCAATTTGATCATGACAGGTAGCGCGACCAAACTCAGTCCTTGCCCAATCTTTATCCACGCCTACGTTCCAACAGGAGTCGCTGGATAGTAATCAGAAACAGGAATCCCAGTTGAATTTTCTCCCCCAAGCCGAGAGACACTGAAGTCAATTGTAGCAGCCCAAATGTTTCTTTACTCAGAGAATGGTCTGAACGTGGAACTTGCTGCCACATCAAATAGTTCAGGCAAATAGTGTAGATGGACTTAAGGGGTTGCTACATAAACACATAATGGAGAAAGGAATGGAAGATTATGCTGATCGGATCATAGTTACTTACAAAATAGGAGCTGGAGTATGCCATTTGGCCCTTAGGTTCTGCTCTGCCATTCAGTACAATCATGACTGACCTTCTACCTCAATATCAGTATGTGATTTAAAAATAGTTGACAAGGTGATTGGAGATCAGCTATTATCTTAGTCTAGAGTCGTATCACTGTATCTGTTCAGGGCCCCGCACAATTGCACAGTCATAAGGATGCCCCTGGCTCACAGAATATCAGGGCAGCTCACTCCTAGCTTTCCCTTGGGTCTCCTACTACCCTGCAGTATCCCTGGTGATCCTGCTCATTGCTGAAACAAGTGCTCTCATCATCCCCAGGGGGTGATTAGGAGTTGTATGAGTGGGCCACGGTGATTGAGATTGAGCAAAGTTCTTCCTGTTCCTAATTTAAAGAAGCTCCATATTCTGTATTTAGAAAGTGAGGGTAACTGGGATTATATTCCACAATTGTTGCGAATGAATTCTCAACAGTTCAAACAAGTACAAAAAGTAATCAAAGAACCTTTTGGAAGGTTGGCCTTAATCTCAAGGGGGCTAGAATACAAAGGGTCAGGAATTATGCTTCAGTTGTGCAGAGTCTTAGTCAGACCCCTCTGGGACTACTGCCTTCAGTTCTGGTCACTGCACCGTCGGAAGGATATATTGGCAGGAATTTACTAGGATGATGCCTAGCCTTAAAAGATGAAATTCTGAGAACAGGGTTTCATACATCTGGCTTGCATTCCCATAAGTTTAGAAGATTGAAGGGTAATCTAATCAAGTTGTTTAAAATAAATAAAGGACTATATAGAGTAAACATTGAGAAACTATTTCCTCTCATATGAAAATCCAGAACAAACGGGGCACAATTTTAAAATCTGAGCTTAGTTATTCATAACTGAAGTAAGCAATCTTTTTGTTTACACAAAGGGCGGTGGAAACCTGTGGGTCTGACTAGCTCAGTTGACTAGATGGCTAGGGTGTGTATCAGATAAAGTGCCAACAGCATAGGATTCGATCCCCATTTCAGCTGAGGTAGACTCAGGACCTACCTTCTCAGCTCTACCTGTTGTAAAAAAGTCATGAGACTTGTGGTGTGGTTCAGCAATTAATTGCCAATGACCTGCTTATGGGTAGAGAACTGAAGAAGAAGTGGAAATCTCTTCCCCCAAGAGGTTTTGAGGTCAAACCAAGTTTTCAAGACTGAAATTGATAGATATTTATTGGGTCAGGATATGAAGGCATGTGAAGATAAGGCAGGGTAAATGATGTTATGACATAGATCAGTCCTAATTGAATGGTGGAACGGGCTTGAGGCTGAATGGCCTACTCACAGCCTACGATTCTTTTGAGGAAGCTACTATTTCTGGAGCCTGGTTTACAATCATTCTGGATTCAGGCCTTGGTAACCCTTTGTCGAACTGGTAGGTGTTTTATGTTTAAAGACTACAGAGCTTCCCAGTGTCTTCTCAGTGAGAGGTCTTTATTGAACTGATCTGAAATGGCAGCCTACAGTGAGCTTGCCTCATGGCAGAATCACATGACTACAGTAAGCCAGATAGGATGTGTAGAACTGATTGCATTTCAAACCCAAACATCCCCCTTTTCATACTGAACAAAGATACAAACATCCCTCTTTTCTTAGTGAGCAAAAGGTAAATTTGCATGCACAATCATGTATAACTGTGAGTTATCCACTATACACCCATTGTTCTCATGTGCTAACACTGTATGTTCTACTAGTTAATCTCTGCTGAGTTGATGACTTCCAGATCATGTCGGACTGCTGCTTCTCGTTGAATCTGGAAGATTTCACATTTTCAACGTCCTTTTTAGCTCCTCATGTTTTTCCATGACTACATATTGATTCTTCAAGGAGCCTTTCAGGGTTGCAACTTCTTTGCATGCCTTTTCCATCTTCTGTTTTGCCTGGCTGTACATCTGGTTGAGTATTTTCAACTTCCGCTTTGTTTTACCAACTGTGGAATTGAGGGTCGTTATTTCCTCTTGACACTTTTGTGTCATCTCTGAAATTTGTTTGTTTAGATCTTGCACAGCTTGGTTCATTGAAGACTTCAGTTTATCGTACGTTTTTAATGGTATACACTCAGCTTGAATCTTGCGCTCCAAATCTTCCAGTTCAGCTCAAAATATTTTCCTGTAGAACTGCTTCATTTACCTTCAGCTCATGCATCTCATTACACTAACATGGTTGGCAACCATCTGGTGGTTTACTTGAATATTGTCTCCCTCCCTCTGGGATCTTCTGTCTCCCTCACTCTGGGCTCTTTTTCTGTCATTTCTCTGGGGTCTTTTGCTGCTCTTTCTCTGTTGGCACATTCAGGGTTAGCAGTCCAAGTTTTAGACTTTCTTAAGCTGAGATGAGTGGCTGTTGCGTCCCATCTATGATCTGGATCTCTAGATCTTCCATGTCATTGCATTGGGCTCTTAGACTAATTAGTCCTCTCGGTATGAGTATCGTGCCATCATATAACCTCAGCCTTACTTTCGAGGGTTTCATTTTCGGATTGCCATGTTGCGCCATTGCGCAAAGGTCTGTGAAGGTAATTATGTTGCATGATGCACCAGTGTCTATCTGACACTTCTTGTTCACTTGTTCACTACGCTCCTTCTGCGGTCATCATTGTAACAGTCACAAACCATTTATCCACCATAGACTTGACGGAACCAACCTGTTGTATCATATATAGTTCTTCATCAAACTCTTCTGCTTGTATCTCTCTAGTGGCCATCTATATAGGCTTGTTTTGCTTTTTTCTCGCCAAACACTTGTGTAAAATGATTCTGCTTCATGCTGTTAAAACACTGCTTTATCCACACTGGGCAATCCTTCTTTTTCTCTGCATGATGTCCTCCACAGAATTTGCATCCTACCCTTTGTCTGCGATTGATCGGCTCTTTTGACGTGGAATGCATCTCAGCATAATGTATCACCTGGTCTACTCTGCCATGCATGTGCTCTAATTGATATTTTACAACTTCTGCATTCCTACACATGTATATCACTTTCTTGAGCTTCAGTTTCTCATCTTTCAGTAGGCTTGCTCTCACTGAGGGGTCTCAAATACCTGAGACTAATTTATCTTTAATCAGATCATCTTTTAGCTGTCCAAATTTGCATGATTCTGCAAGCTGTTTTACTGCAGTCACATACTGTTCAATGGTTTCCTGTTCACCTTGAGCTCTAGTGTTGAATACATAGCATTCATAAGTAACATTTACTCAGGGTTCAAAGTATTCATTCGAGACTTTCAAACTCTCTGCCACCTGTTTTCTTTGTTCGTCGATTAGTTTTAGGCTGGTATACAATTTGTAGCAGTCCCTCCACAGTGGGTTTAGAAGTGTGGCTAATCTTATCGCTTCTTGCTTGTTAATCAAATTTGTTACTAACCTGTAGTTTTGCCATTGCAAGTGGAAAAACTGCCAATCCTGCCCCATATCACCTTTCGTTTCAACAGGAGTTGGGAGGGGGATGTTTACAGCAGCCATGTTACCTCGCTCAGTATCTTAATTGCAGCCTTCGGTTTGTTTGCTTTTCCTTGTCCTTTTTCAGCAACTTTTAGCAGATTTGGACATAGCTGGGTTCTCTGTGTCTTCTCTGCAGAATTTCCAGGATTTAAAATCTCTATTTTAGCTCCGCTTCCTGACACCATGTTTCATGTTTAAAGACTGCAGAGCTTCTCAGTGAGAGGTTTTTTTGAACTGATCTCAAATGGCACACTTCAGTGGACATGCCTCATGGCAGAGTCACATGACTATGGAAAGCCAGATAGGAGATGTAGAACTGATTGCATTTCAAACCCAAACAGTAGGGTTCTTCAGGATTTTGCTCCTATCAGACACGTGTCAAAGAATGGAGGCAAGCAGACAGCTAATTGTTTGTGATTATTGTCCTATCAGGGAGCATCCTGTCAGAGCCACTGAATCATCCATTGAATTTTATTTGGATGGACAGTTTTGATGAATTGTGAAAGTGTCTTTTTTTAGCTTTCCTTTGCACCATTTTGATTTCAAAGATAAAAAAGGGCTAAACAGTAAGTACCCATTTTAAGTTGTCTCATTCAGCATTGTTCTGCTTTAGCATCACAGATATAATGGGGTTGGTCTGTGCACTTAGCATTGGGATTTCTGCTTTAGTATCATTTTGGGCCAGGGCCGTGTATCATCATGTGATCCGATAGACGTCATTTTGTTACAGCCCTTCTCACTACCTGCTCGCCAACTCTCTCCTGCAACTCGACCACCCCACTCCTCGACCCTCCCACTCCTTGATGTTTCTACTCCTCAACTCTCCCGCTCCCCAACCCTCTTCTGCCTCTCAATTCCCTCCTGCAACCTGACCCTCCCAATCCTACTCCTCAACCCTCCCACTCCTCAATGCTTCAACTCCTCAACTCTCCTGCTCAGCAACCCTCTCCCACATCCCGATTCTCTGCCGTTCCCCGACCCTCTCCCGCTCCTGACTCTCTCCCACTTCCCGATTGGGAGAGGTCAGGGACCGGGAGAGGGGCAGGAAGTCACTGATGAGAAAGTTCCTACTGAAACTAACGACAGCTTTTACATTGGTTGTAATGGAAAAATCTGATTTACTTAAAGTTGTTTCACTTAGAGTTGCATTTTTCATGAATGCAACCACAATTATTATACGTTAAACTGACAGTCTAGAATCTTCTCTATTTCTGCTACACAGGCTGAAACTTTGCATGGGAGATGGTGGCATAGTGGTAATGTTACTGGGCTAGTAATCCAGAGGCCCAGGTTAATGTCCTGGGGACCTGGGTTCAAATCCCACCACAGCAGCTGGTGGAATTTGAATTCCGAGAATAAATCTGGAATATCAGATCTCAGTAACCCAGTAATGGATGCCATGAAATTATAACAAAAATACCTGGAAAAACTCAGCAGGTCTGACAGCACCTGCAGAGAGGGATACAGTTGATGTTTCGAGTCCGTATGACCCTTCATCAGAACTAAGACATATAGAAATGAGATGAAACTATCGTTGATTGTTGTACAAACCCATCTCATTCACTAATCTGCTGTCCTTGTCTGGCCTACATGTGACTCCAGGACCACAACAATGTGGTTGACTCTTAACTGTCCCTCTGAACCACTCAGGGATGGGTCAACAGCTGCTGGTCTTGCCAGTGACCGCCCCCACACCCCCCTCCCCATCCCATGATGGGAAAGGAAAGAAATCTTTCTCCCTCTTGCCAATTCACTCCCCTCGTCAACTCCTGCTCCCAAACTGTCTTCCACTCTCCAACTCTCTCACTTGCCGTTTCCCTCACGAACCTTTCCACAGCTTCTCTTACTTGCTTCCTGCCTCTCGCTGCCCATCTCCTGAGCCCTAATTCACCGCAACTGTTTGGGAGAGGGAAGCGGCCAGAGGAAGTCGTGGTGAGCAGGAGGAGGGGGAGGGAGCCGGGGAGTGGCAGAGTATCAGGGAGTGGGAGGAATGGCCAGTGGGAGAGGTGGCGAGTGGGAGATAAAGCCTATTTCTTTTATAGTTTTCAGTTTATTTTATTTTAATACTTAAAAGTTATTTCATTTATGAACAAAGGATTTAGGAATGTACAGTATTTCAATGTTTTAATGCTTTTTTCTAACAAGAAAGGTCCTACTGAAGCTAACTACAGCTTTCATATTGGTTGTAAATGGAAAAATCTGGTTTGCTTAAAGTTGTTTCATTTAAAGTTACACATTTCAGGAATACAACTACCAAGTTGTGAGGAATTACTGGACCTCAGACTGACGGCTTAGAATCTTCCCTATTTCTGCCACACAGGCTGAATCTTTGCAGGCCATTCTGTGAAAGTTAAATGTCATAGAAAAGATTTCATCATGAAAGCACAGTCCAAATTATGGACAGACTGCTAAAGTTTTGGAACCTTTATTGCTTTGAAACATATACTGCTAATCAACTGAAGTGTTGCCATTCGAATTTGTTTGATTTTTTTCCCTACTGCTGTTAATCTTATTTCTTAGTAAGATAAGTCTGTAGAACAGACTCTGGCAGTGTGGGGTTTGGCATGAGAACAGGAGAACTCAGAAGTGCAGAGTAATATTCTGTATTTCTGGTGCATGTCTTGTCAGAAAGAGTTCCTTGTCCTCTCTGCGACCTGCTCTCCCAGGTTACCTTGTGCATAAAGTCATGACTCATAATGCACTTGTGCTTAGTGATGGAAAACTTTATGTTGAGCATTATTTGAAAAGGAGTAGGAGAGTTCTCCCTGGTGTCCAGGGCAACATTTATCCACAGCCAATATCACTGAAAAAAAATCTTGCTGTTTGCCTTTTGGCTGCCACATTTCCTGGATCACAACAGTGACTAAACTTCAAAAAGTACTCCATTGGCAGTACAGTGTTAGGGGGGGGGTCATGAAATGCGCTATATAAATAAAGTTTTTCTTTTATACGCAAAGTTTTAGGAGGTAGTCCAAATCATAACAGGTAATGTATGATTTCCTCCCTTGTTTGAGAATTGTCCACTCCTGTGTAACTCCAGTTTGCTGTGGCTAAGGTTCTCAGCTGGTAACACCTTAAGTTAAAAATACTCATCCTTTCCTATCACTATAACTTTTTCCCGCCCTACAATCCTCTTAACCTCTCTATCTCTTTCTCTCCTCCTTTAAGGCAATACTTAAAACTTACCTCTTTGACCAAGCTTTTGTTCACTAGTCATGATCTCTGTCATTTGTTGTCATATTTTGTTCAATAATGCTCCCATGTCTTGGGTCATTCTTCATGAAAAGCGTTATATAAATTCAAATTGTTGATTTTGAGTTAGCTGATTTCAACCAGGCCAACATTGGAGGGGCAACAATTTTCTTTGTGTGTGTGTGTATGTGTGTGTGTGTGTGTCTGTCTACCTGCTGCACTTGGGTGAGACATGAGCATGTTCCAGTGTGAATCCTTTCATGGTGATGTCCAACATGGGTCAACACTCATGAAAGGAGGAGAAAACGCAATCACAATCCTCATTAGTTCTGCTCATACATGAAGAACAAGTCTTTGCGTAAGGAAACAGAAGGCTACTTGCTCCCATATAATTGTACTGAGCCCGCACATTGATGGTGACGATGAATTCCTCCACTGTTCATATTCTGGCCTCCTTTGCAATCCCTGTTTATCCTTCAATTGAGCTTCAGCTGCTTCCGCCCAACGCTTCTTCCCCAAACCCCCTCTGCCTTGTCACCTCTCTTGCCTCCTTCAAAATCCTCTACAAAAACTACTCTTCGATCATGCTTCTGGTCACCTCTTCCAACAAAAGGGTGACCAATCCTTCAGGATTGTTCTGGCATCTCCTTGAATTAAAGATTAATCTTTTAGGTGCTGATGTGAGCAGCCTGAGAGAAAAATCAAAGCGGTGTTAAAAAAAATAGCATTTTATTCACTTATTTTAAACACTTTTGCCCATTTTCCATAAAAGTACTGAGATTAGGATAAAGAAGGTTGTTTGTCTGGATGGTGTGATTGGGGTGTGAGGTCATGTGATGAAACCTCCAGGAATACATACAACCAGAGTTGGCAACTCTATCCAATACTTTCCCCATCTCACCACTTGGTATCCCATTTCTAATTTAGCAGACTGTGGGATGCATTAAAGGCAATATATAAATGCTGTTTGTAGTTGTCACATCACTGTAAGTCTCCATTAAGCTGTATGGCTCACATCTGGCCCTCAAAGCCCAGGCAGTTTCATCCTATTTTGTCACTATCATTCTTATTCCTGCTTGAATTCCTTATGACCGGGTGTTTTGAACGGGTTGTACTGAACCCTGTTGCCTCACTGGTAGATAAATAGGGAATGTGGATTTATGAAAGGGAAATCATGTTTGACAAACCTACTGGAATTTTTTGAGGACATAACTAGCAGAATAGATAAGTGAGAACCAGTGGATGTGGTGTATTTGAATTTTCAGAAAGCTTTTGATAAAGTCCCACATAAGAGGTTAGTGTGCAAAATTAAAGCACATGAGATTGGGGGCAATATACCGGTATGGATTGAGAATTTGTTAGCAGACAGGAAACAGAGAGTAGGAATAAATGAGTCTCTTTTGGAATGGCAGATGGTGACTAGTGGGGTATCGCAGGGATCAGTGCTTGGGCCCCAGCTATTCACAATATATATTAATGATTTGGCCATTCAAGCAACGCAAGGGCTTCCATTTGCTGAATGTGCAGCTGGTGTGCGACCACCACAAACACATCCTGCAGGTCTGCACATGGTTTCCAGGAAGTATACGTGACTCCTACATTCTCAGTTGGTCACATATCCCAGACATCTTCCAGAGTCCACAGAAGCTGCAGGGATGGCTATTTGGGCACAAGGGCTATCTGCAGAGGACATGGCTGATGACACCTGTGCAGCAGAGTGGAGGTATAACAAGGTTCATGCTGCAACTTGCAACTTGGTGGAGCAAACCACAGGGTTGCTGAAAATGAGGTTCCAACGCCTGCATCGGTCTGGTGGAGCCCTGCAATATAGTCCACAGAGGGTGTCACGCATCGTCGTTGCCTGCTGCACCCTTTACAACCTGGCGCTGCAATGGGGAGAGGAGCTGGCTGAGGAGGACCTGGAGGACTCCTCCAATAAGGAGGACGATGACCGGTATGAGGGTGAGGAGGTCCTCGAAGGCGATGATGATGGCGATGAGGCCCTTGCACTGGCCAGATGCACCGCACAGGAGGCCCTCATAGCTGCTAGATTTGTTGAGGATGACGATGACATGCAGTGAGGAGATACCATAAGATCTTCACGTTGCATCTATGAACGTTTGACTCCAGTCTGGCTTATGGCAGCGCACATGACCTTTGTGATAATGCTCCTGTCATGGAGATGCAGTAGAGGCCCTAATAGTCGCTTGAGTGCAGGAGGATGATGATGACATGCAGTGAGGACATAGATCTTCACATAGCCTCTGAGAAAGTCTGACTCCTGTCTGGCCGAGGGCAATTCACTTGCGCTCTGTGATCAGGGTCATATCATAGAGTCGCAGCCATGAAACTTTAAAAGCATCTGATCCTTTGCTGCCTTCAGAACTTGAGCTCTTCAGGAGCACGGCGTCACTGGTCACAGATGCTGAAGAGATGGGGCCCAGCCCCACCTTAAATGTGCTGAGAGCACACAGGGGGAATGAGAGAACTCTGTGGCGCCTGTCCACAGCATTCTGGCAGCAATGACAAGCGCCGTCAAGGTGCAGGCATCAGTAATGTGTCCAGGGAGTGAGAGGCTGGACCATCACTTTGTTCTGAAGGCTGCACAAAGCGCAGGGAAAAGGCCTTGGACTTAGACACCTGCCTTTATCTTGTGCAGAAAGGTTTCACATCCGAGAGACATGAACACTGCTCATCAGAACGAGCCACAGGCAGGGAGACATTCTTGGGAGTTTATTGGCAATAGTGAACATTATGTACAAGTGATTAACACCCATGCCCAGGCTGTGCAACTATATCTTCTTAACTTTCCTAACCCTGCCATTATGTCTTGGTGCTCCCCAGACATCCACAGTGGAGGTGGAGACAGCCTGCTGACTGCTACGCCCTGTCTGTGATGACCTTGACAGGTGCCCTCTGGAGGGCCGAGAACTAGAGGGCCCCAACCTGCTTTTGGGGACCTGCTGTGTGGCACTGGAACTGGAGCTGTAGAGCTGGAGCTGCTGGGGTCACAGGAAGAGGGAATTCGGATGGGCTGGACACTCCCAGAGTCACCTGGGTGGATGGCCCCGGGGTGTGCACCTGATGATCCTCCTCTCTATGGGTGCTCAAGGGCCCCTGGCTGACTCCTAGAGGAGAAGTGGTAGCTGGAGTAAGATCAAGCTGCCCTGCACCCCTCTCGCGTACACACTGTTGGAGGCCAACTATGGTGTCAGTGATGGAGTTCAGCCCGTGCAGCAGTGCAGGAGCAACATCCTGGACCAAGGTCTCCATTCTGGCCACCATATACCAGTGTTGACCTCGGTACGTTGGCATGCCAGCGCTATCACCTCAGCCTGAAGGTGGACGCACTCCTCCATCATGCCTTGCAATCCGAGGAGTGCAAGCGGATATCCCTTCCTGATGTTCCTGAGCTTTCATTTTCAGCTCCAGCAACTGTGACATGACCAAGTCCAGAGGCTCGTCATCTGACGGACTCAGCATATTTCTGGCCTCCAACAGTCCTCAGAGTGCCAGACACCTGGAAGTCCCTGTCGCTGCCTGCTGTGGGTCAGAAAGTGTGATGCAATCACCAGATTGTGATCTCGAGGCTACTCTATAGCTAGATCTCACTGAGGTGAGTGTCTCTACACTGGTGGAGGGTGTGGGTGAGCGCTGTGACGGGACTTCAAGGAAGTTGCCTCCAGATTCCTCTCCAGAGATTTCTCCGGGGCTTAATTGGAAGCCCTGGATTGTGGACTCCGTCGGCTGTTTGGCAGGTGTGCCTGTGTAAGCAAGGAGAGATAATTATTGCAGGACAGTGGCCTGTGAAACAGGACTCATCGCTCACAGCATGATTGTCTGATGGATGTTGCACTGCTGGATCTTCACTTGGTAGAGCATCAACGACCTCACTGTCAGCACAGGAACAGTCCAGATCCTCGCCGGCCAGCTAGATGGCTCTGTTTTCAAAGTCCGTGAGGACCTTGCTTTCAGGCATCCCTCCACTGGTAAGTGACCTCTCCCTTTTGTTGTGTGCCAGCTTGTCCTGCATAAATAGAGATAGAGAGAGTGTAAGCAGGATGCCTGCCAGGCCAGATGATAAGTATGCCTGGCATGTGTGGGTGGTGAGTGGTCCCATGGACGGGATGAGGACAATGAAGGTGTGTGTGAGAGAGTGAATGGTGATGTCCGTTGAACTAGCAGTGAGTGAGGGCCCTGTGGATTTGTGATGGGTTTGTGAGTGTGTGAGTTGAGAGTGATGAGAAGAGTGACTTACCCTGGCAGAATGATAAAGATCATTCATCCACTTGCGGCACTGGGTGGCCGACCACTTTTGCAGGGGGTCGGTGCTGACCATCACTGCCACTGTCTCCCAAGCCAGATTAGTGATGTTACTGCCCATCCTGCAGCCAGAGCAGGGCTATAGGACATCACGGCGAGCCTCCACTGCGTCCAAAAGGCATTCGAGGGACGTGTCATTGAATCTGGGGGCTGCAGTCTTCTTGCCTTTCAGGGCCAAGTCTTCTTTGCAGCAATTGTGGGCTGGGAGCGCTGAGAAGTGTGTGCATGGCTGGACTTTAAATGTGGCGCCCAGCGTGATGAAGCGGCGAGGTGATGGCATGGCGGGCGAATGACAGCCTGCCCGCCATGGAAACGGCATGTTTCCCAGGAATACATCATTAATTCAGTGGGTTTGGGATGATACAGCGTGAAAATCTGCCATTGCGGCCGGCAGGTAAAACATTGTTTTTCCCGCCCGCTATCTCACTTATTGCAAAGCTGGGACGAATCCGCCCAACGAATCTCAAAAGTTAAAAGCTTTTGTTCTCATTCATGTTCTGTCAAGTTCATCATCTAAAGACGGAAGTGTGCTTTCCTGTTTGAAAAATTCTGTTTCGAAATCCTCCATGGCCTTGCTCCCCTTTTTCTTAGTAATCTCCTTCAGCCTTATAACCTTCCGAAATCTCTGTGTTCCTCAGTTCTGGTATCTTGATCAGGTGTTCAAAATTGAGTAGTGTAGTAGAGGAAATAAAGACTGCAAAAGGGTTGGAAACCAAGGGACACAGATTTAAGGTCCTTGGCAAAAGAATTGGAGGCGGCATGAGGAAATGTTTATTTTACACAGTACGTTTTTATCATCTGGAATGTGCTGCCTGAAAGGATGGAGGAAGCAGATTCAGTAGTAACGTTCAAAGGGGGATTGGATAAGTACTTGAAGGAAAAACATATACTGGGCTATGGGGAAAGAGTATTTGGTGAGATTATTTGGACAGCTCTATCAAAGAGCCGGCACAAGCACAATAAGCCGAATGGGCTCCTTCAGTACTGCATCATTCTATGATTCTGTGATTTCTGGTACCTTCACTCCACCATTGCCGGTTGTGCCTTCAGCCATCTAAGCCCTAAATTCCAGAATTCCCTCCTTCCTTGTCCACCTTGCCTTTAAGAGGCTCCTTAAAACTACATCTTTGACTAAGCCCCTGTCCTAAACATTGCCTTATATGGCTTGATGTCAAACTTTGATAATCACTCCTGTCAAATGGCTTGAAATGTTTTACTACCTTAAAGGCACTGTATGAATGCAAGTTGCTATTGTAAGGGCACAGCCTTGCTTGTTTGTATGTTACATTCTATGTTGAACACTCCCTTTGTGATACAGTATTCTCTCAACAGTAAATACTCCATGTACTTCAATGGGATAAATTGTTAATGCAGGATCCCTGCTGGTAAAGAGAGCTCTGTAGTGGTGCAGTGTGAGGAGCGGCTCTTATTTTGACACGCACCCTTTTCCCAGCCTGCTATTTCATCGAGCCCTTGTGCCTATTTTAGTCTCTCTCAGTCAGTGTGTAAGTGTGATGTAGTAAGAGTACAGATGCCTGCCTTGATTTGTCATAATGCAGGGATGATCATTCTGCGGCATTGCAGGTACAGGAGAGAAGGATAAAAGAAAGAGAGAGAGAACTGGATTTCTGAAGGGGCCTCATGGAAGTCCCCACCTGTCAGATGGTCGCTTGCAGGGGGAGGGTGATGCAGGGGCGTGTTCCAACAGCCCCTGCAGTCAGTCAAGCACTTGGCTGTTGTTCTTTGGGAATCTTGAGTCCTCATTGGGATTCGGAGGGAGGGAAGGAGAGAAGGGAGTGGGGGTGGACTGTCAAAGGGTTTGCTATTCGTTTAACCAAAGTGACAGGGCTTACAGGGTGTGCTTAAGATCTGGAGCACTCAAAGTGGGGCAACTGTTTACCTCCAGCACGTGTGAGCATACAGAGAGGGGGCCACAGGGCTCCTGGTTCCTCCTGTGCTGCAGTGGCTGCCTTTTGTACTATTTCTAAAAACAAAAAAAGGGGAGAAAGAGGCACGGGAGATTGTTTTTGTCCTGAGAGTGAAATTGCTAAGCAGAGAGCTCCAGATGACAAGTGAAGTGCAAGGTATTGAACTCCTCTGAGCTGTGTGTATGTGTGTGAGTGTGTGTGTCTGTGTCTGTGTGTTTCTTTGTGTGTGTTTTCTTTCTATGAGTTACGTGTGTTACTGTCCAGAAAATATATTTCAGTGTGTGTGTTAGTAAGGCACTGACTGGGGAATTGCTTCTCCTTAACTGCTGCTTGTTTTTATTGAACAGATCTCAGGGCAGCATGGAGTGTTCTGCCTGCCGCTCTTTGTCTGAAGTTCATTTTCTTCTGCTTAACTGTTTCTGTTTACCTTCCTTTGAAGGATACTGCAATGAGTTCATCTGTTCCCCACAATACTCCTGCCAAGCAAAAGTATACTATTAAACACTTTCATAAGTAATTCTTTTTTGAAGGGGAGGAAAGGGATATTAAACTGAAATTTGTTCTCCTGCAGAATTTTTTAAAAATAAAATTGTTCTGCTAATTTTGTTGGAAAATTCATCTGCCAGTCCCAAAGCTTGTGGGGAACTCAGGACAATTTATTTACTGTGGGACCTGAAGGGAACAGTGTGGGAACTTGGAATCAGTGTTCCAAAAGTATAGTTTTAAAACACTGTCTCAGTGATGGTATCTCTCACATGAAGGTGATTATCAGAACCTAGATGTTTAAGTTGCTCAGAATGTATGGTGAGAGAATCCTGACCAATTATTTGAGCACCAAAATCTAGGTTGCAACTCCAGTGCAGTACTGATGAAGTGCTACACTTTTGGAGGTGCTGTCTTTTGGATGAGATGTTAAACCGAAACCCCACCTGCCCTCCTAAGTGAACATCAAAGAACCCATGGCACTATTTTGAAGAAGAGCCAGGAAGTTCTTCCTGGTCTCCTGAGAAATATTCATTCCCCCAATCAACAGCAAAAAACAGATTATTTGGTAATTATCACATTGCTATTTGGGGGAACTCGCTGTGTGCAAATTGGCTGCCATGTTCCCTACATTTCAACAATGACTACACTTTAAAAAGTACTTAATTGACTGTAAAGTGCAAGGGGACATCCTAGGTTGTGAAAGCAGTTGTATAAATACAAGCCTTTTTTCTCTCTTGTGAAATGCTAAGCTATGTTTAAGTGAGTTTTCTGAAGTCTGGCAGAGATGAGCTTTCCTGTTAACAGGGCACAATCTTCACTGGGAGAAGTTTGTTAAACTATTTTCCTGCCTGTGCCACAAAAGCTGGCATCAAATTGTTTTGCATAAGTGTCGCTGTGGCCCATGCTTGTGGGGTGGAATGTGACAACTGGCTTCTGCAAGGTGCCTGTGTAATCCCATCGATAACACTATAGACATCCGGTAAACAAATAAGTCCTTGTGTTGTATCTTCCTTAAAACACGGATTTTAAATGATTTATGAAGGACTACGTCTCCAGAATAGTAAAAATTGGCAAGTATTTAAGTTTTATTTTTTAAAAATACACACACATTTCCCATACAAGGACATTCACGGACACACTCACATTATAGACACATACCCACCATAAAAACCATGTCTCTCAGCTGCTTTTAGATAGAACTAAAGAGTATTTACAGCACAATATCAGATTATTTGGTCTAATTGATTCACATTGTGCTCCACATGAGCCTCCTCCCACCCTTACTTCATCTCATCCAATTGGTATTTCCTTCTTTCCTTTCTCCTTCATATGCTTATCTAGCTTCTCCTTAATGTTCTCTCTCCATTATCCCAACAAATATGCTCAGGGCAGCATGGGTT
This sequence comes from Cetorhinus maximus, assembly GCF_964194155.1. Classification (NCBI taxonomy): domain Eukaryota; kingdom Metazoa; phylum Chordata; class Chondrichthyes; order Lamniformes; family Cetorhinidae; genus Cetorhinus; species Cetorhinus maximus. The sequence goes on along the minus strand of NC_135893.1, from coordinate 15,841,808 downwards.
AGGTACAAAGGAAAGTTCCTGGTACACTGTCCCATCAGCTCCCAGGGAAAGTACAGTATGGGTTCGATATAGAGTAAAGTTCCTGTTCAGGAACAGTTTTGTGCAATGGGCTCAAGCCCACTAGGAAGTAGATTGAGAGAACCCAAACACTTCACCGAGGACTCATACCCAGCAGACAGAGGAGATTTTTGTCCCAATGGCCTACTTTGGAAATGAGTCTCGTTCTCCAAGTGAAAGGCTGGAGTATAACTAATGGTGCCATCTGGTCCCTCATTATGATTTGTAATTCTTTTATTTATACTCACTTTTCCTCTCTCAGTTGTGCTGTACGTGGCCAAGTTGGCAGGCAACATATCTTTACCTCATCATGTGGAAACATAGGTGAAAGCTTGCATCTGGTCATGTAATGTTGCAATATATTTCTTTAAGTTTGCTTCCCTTTTTCACCTAAACCTTTTCATGCTAAAGCCAAAAAAGGAGCCCAAAGGTGATGAAGATCAATTGATTTTCAAATATATAACACGGCGTCAAAGAAGTGGATTGCAAATCAGTATTTTACCAAGCATGGTCCATTGTAGCTGGAGACTGTTTCAGGGCTGAATGTTTTATTGAGTGCTGCCAGATGGTTGGCAGGTACCTAAGGGTAAAGTGCAAAGGTCAGCTGCAGGAAGATAGACCGCTGTTGCAGTTGACTGTCCACTTTGTGCCATTGACTTCTGTTGCTGTTGACTGTAGATTTTGTACCTATGACCTCAGTTGCAATTGACTGCACAAAAGGACAGAGTTGGAAGTTTGAATCCAGCGAGTGGTGTGAGCAGAGTACAAACTCGATATGGAGCACCAATCATCTTACTGAGAGCTTTATGTGATTGCATCACTGGTAAAAAGTGTTTGCCAGATATTTTTAAAAACTATGTTTTTAATGATCTGGTGCAGTGCATAAATTGCTACTCTTGTCTCCCTTCCCTCTACCCACATTCAAAATTGACGTTTGACAAACATTTTATCATCAATGGCACTTTAAATGAAGCCATTGTCCTGAACACTGGTGACCTTCAGTTCTCTCTGTAAGGCATTAAACACATGAAAAGAGAGATTTCAGATGCTCGTCACAATGAAGGTTGACAAATTGGTGACATGGTATGTTAAGTAGGATATAATGTATCTTTTCATAAAGGGACAAAATGCCCATGAGAAATTGTCTAGTAAACATTTTTGGCAAGGAGGGGAGAATAACTGCAACACTTTGCTGTGATCTAAAATAGCCACAGGGTGTGTCTCATTGTGATTGACATCATCGCATCGTGAACTTGCACAGCTTTGCTGATGCTAAATCTTAAAGTGACAGATTCCTTGAAATTAATTCTTAAAAATAATATAAATTTTCCAGCCTAATCGGTGAATGGACTCTCTGACACATAACAGAGCCACATTGTACAGGCCCAATATTTGATTCCTGCTCTACACTGAGTTGATGCATTTCCATCTAAGGTGCAGTGGGGGAAATACAGTTGGCTTCAGGACCCAAATAAAGAATTAAATAAAATCAACCGCTTGCTAATTGCTCTTTAGTGACCCATGCCAGGAAGTGTTTGTGTGAACACTTTTGTGGGGCACTGCACTTGTGTTTGTGTGTGCGCATGTGTGTACCTGAGCTTGTGTATATTTCTGCATTTGTGCTTGCAGATGCACACGCATGTGTTTGTATGTCTAAGGGTGTCAGAAGCCATCTGATCTGTCAGCCCAGTGGTCATTCCTCATGTGTGAGCCTGGAAAGTAAGTGTCACCCATGGAAGGCATTGAAACTGAAACTGACCCTTTCCTAACCTGACATCCATCCAGACCCACTTTCCAAGAGGTGTCAGTGGATAGAAGCAGGGAGCCCTTCGTGATGATAAAAACAGAAAATGCTGTAAATACTCAGCAGATCTGGCAGCATCTGTGGAGAGAGAAACAGAGCTAATGCTTCAGGACAATGACTTTTTGTCAGTGATGTTTCCCTCCCTCATCCCTGAGGTCAACTGAAACATCTCCACAAAGCGTCGACTCAGGGGCAGCATCTCATCTCTGAGTCTGAAGTCGTCAGTTTAAATCCCACTTCAAAGACTTGAGCATATAATTGAGACTGACAGTTCTGTGCGGTACAGAGGGAGTGCTGCACTGTCAGAGGTGCCGTCTTTCAAATAAGACTTCAAAGTTCTCTTAGGTGGACATAAAAGATCCCACAGCACTATTTTGAAGAATAGCAGGGAAGTTATTCCTGATGTCCCAGTCAATATTTATCCCTCAATCAACATCACTAAAAATGGATTATCTGATCATTATCTCTTTGCTGTTTATGGGAGCTTGTGGCACACAATTGACTGCTGCATTTCCTACACTACAACAGTAATTAGACATCAAAATAGCTTAATTGGATGTAAAGCACTTGGGGAAGCCCTGGGGGCATGAAAGGTGCTGTAGAAATTCAAAACTTTTGGGGCTATTAGATCGTTAGAGAGCTGGGTTGACCCAGCCAGGGCTACAGTTTTAATAGAGAACTTTCACTGCCCCTCTGGCTGCTGGGAGAGCTCCACCTCCATAGCTACATGAGTTGTAACATGAAAAAAATTTAAGAACAAAAATCGAGAAAATGAGAAAAAAAAGGATTGCAGAAGGGGTTGAAAACATGGAGAGAAGTTGGTATTTACAACGCTTTGCTGTTCCCTGACACTCACTGTAGGAATGCTTAGGATGCTTGAGGTACGCTGCACCCTGCTAAAAGTCTCTTGGAGCTGTAACTGTACGATGTTAACCTTCTAGTGTAATTGTGACCTGGGAGAATTGGACAGTGCATATAATATTCAGTTTATGCACTTGGGGAACACAAGCAATGGATAAAGTATTTGTATATAGTCAAATAGAACTGATAACATGAGAGAAATGCTCCACCTATGAGGTACCTCACATCTTCAAGGTGCCCGAAAGCACTTCATAACTAATAAATCACTTTTGATGTGCAGTCCCTATGGTAATCACAAGTGATCACAAAAGCCACAATGTTACATTGTTGAATACTGTAAAATGATTTTTAGGAACAAGAAAAGATCATTAGACTCTTCTCTAGAAAAGTGAGGGCTGAGAAGTGACCTGTTGGAGATCTTTAAAATTATGACAGGGTCTGATGGGGTAAATGTTGAAAAGATGTTTCCTCTTGTAGGGTCATGAATATAAGATAATCACACACAAATTCAATAAGGAATTCAGGAGAAACTTCTTTAACCAGAGAGTGCCGAGAATGTGGAATTCACTACCTCACGGAATGGTTGAGGCAAATAGCATAGATACATTTAAGGGAAGTCAGATAAGTACATGAGGGAGAAAGGAATAGAAAGATAAGTTGAGATGAAGTAAATAGAGAGAGAGGAAGCTCAGGTGGAGCATAAACACCAGGATTGACCAGTTAGGCCGAATGGCCTGTGTCAGTGGTTTCAAAAGGAAATTGGATGGACATTTGAGGGAAACAGATTTGCAGGGCTACAGGGATAGATCGGGGGAATGAGACTGACTGGATTTCTCTACAGGGAGCCAGCATGGACTTCATGAGCTGATTGGCCTCCTTCTGTGCCACAATGATTCTATAAATCTAGCTCTTAACCCGCATCCTATGGGAAGTGTTTGAAACTGGTTCATGTCATTTCATTAAAGATCCCTGTAACCAGGTGAGAGAGGACACTTTCATCTCTTGGGCTGGTTTTGAAGTAGGTTGCCAGAGTTGAATGAACAATGGTATGTAATTAAATTTCGACAAGCCTGTTCCTTTTTAAATGCATATCAGGATCTCTTAACATCACCGCCCACCACCCTGTTTCTCACCAAATCCCTGAATCTGTTCATTCTCTAGAAATGCATCCAATTATCCAAAACATGTTTACATTAACTTATCACCACTTCGGATATTGGGCCAGAGTGTTAAGGATGGAGGGGTTTCCCTTCCTGCCATCCGAAGAGCAGGTGGAGAACATATCCCTGCTGATACTGCCTACCCTGCAGCCATTTAATGTTCCACACCGGAAACTGCAGTGAACAGGACTGGCACTGCAAGCAGTCCCCAGAATCTAAGTCGCAGGATTCCAGGACCAGGTAAGTTTTGGGGGTCTCAGGGCGAGGAGGGGAGGTGAGGCCCAGGGAGCTGGGCAGAGAGGGGTTGGGCTGTTGATGGAGAGGCTGCAGGGGAGAGAAGACCTGTAGCAGCCGAATTATCCGGAGCGGGAGAGGGTGGGTGTTCCCGATGTTAAAAGGAGGCTGCTGTTGGAGGCATCCCCATCCCCACCCCTTCCCGCTCGAAGCCTGAACATGGTCAGTCTTAGGGCTTCTCCCCTTCCCCTGAACTCCTCCCACCAGCCTGAAAATTGAGGCTGGGCGGGAAACGGCCCTTAAGTCAATAATTGGCCACTTAAGGGCCTCAACTGGGGCAAGAGCAGGTTGCCCGGCCCTGGCCTCAGCCATCCAAGTGTAAAATTACGGAGCGATTTGGGTGGGCGGGAGCCCGGTGGGAAGACCATCCAAGAAATTTTACGGTTTCCCTCCTCCCGCCTACAAACCCGCCGGCAGGGCAACGTAAAATTCTGCCCATTAGGTTTCAACTGACTTCCCTTGACTCCTAACTTCCTCATTTTGAACTCATGTCTCCTGGGATTTGAACCCTTTGCCTTAACAAAACGTTGTGCCTAAATCAACTTCCAGTAGTCAATTCTCTTTATAACACGTAAAACCTCAATTAAGTAATTGAATAACTCAGAAGACACTTATGGTGTGTAATACACATGAGATACCCTGGCTGGGCGTCCTTGCTTGTTTGGCAGTTTTTGAGAACATCTTCATCCATTTCAGATTTATTTGGAAGATATAAGAATTGCCCAGTTAAGTTAGGGCTGCCTGACCCTTTAAGAAAATGATGGCACTCATATATAGGATGGACCTCTGTCAAATTTTTGCCAATCCCATGACTAAGTTTTTAGGCAAGTCCTCATTTTAATTACTTTTTTACAAACAGTGCTACATTCTTAAATGTCACCTTGGCACAATTTGGTAGCTCTTGCGTCTTCCCAGTAGGAGGTTGTGGGTTAAAGAAGCTCAACACTGTACAGGACAGATCAGTTTGCCTAATCGGTGCCCCTGCTAGTGGGCTAAGCGTCGAACCTCCCCTTCTCCATCATGGGCACACTGCAGCTGGATCATGCTAGAAGATACAGAATGCCCCGCAGCATTCACCTAGGTCACTGACAGCACTGTCCAACCCCGTGACTTCTTCCATCGTGAAAGACAAGAACAACAAGGTCGTGGGAGCACCCTCAGGTCCATTTTCTCTTCCAACTCATGGGCCATCCAGACTTGGATATCATTCCTTCTTATACCCAGAACTCCCTACCTGACGCTATTGTAGGAGCACCATCACAACAAGACCCACCAACTAGGGATGGCAATAAGTGCTTTTATTTCTGAAGGCATTAATGTATAATTGTTGTTAGGCAAAGGTATTATGGAAGCAAGGCAAGTAGATGAAGTTAAGATGCAGATCAACCATGACCTAACTGAATGGCGAAGCAGGCTCAAGGGGCTGAACTTCTGCCCCTATGTTCCTATACAACTGAGAAAAATGTTCCATCAAATCCAATAAAACACAGTTAAGTTTTAGAAAAGGAATCACATTCAGTGAGTAATATACCTTGAATGATACATTGAATAATATGGAATATCATTACTTGGAAAGCAATAACACACAGTAATATATTTGTTGAAAAATTCCTTTGGTTACAACAGCTCAGTGTCTAACCTGGTGATTAGAATGACTGTTTGCTGCCAGCAAATGGTGTAAATATTTGATGTAATTGTGTTTGTAATGATAAACACCCAGTCCCCCTTTAAGCAGCAACTCTGTTTATCCTAAACAAAAACAGAATTACCTGGAAAAACTCAGCAGGTCTGGCAGCATCGGTGGAGAAGAAATCGGTTAACGTTTCGAGTCCTCATGACCCTTCGGCAGAACTGAGTATAGTTAGGAGAGGGGTGAAATATAAGCTGGTCTAAGGTGGGGGGATGGGGGGAGAGAGAAGTTGAGGGTGGGGTGATTGTGGGGAAAAGCAAGCAGTGATAGGAGCAGACAATCAAAAGATGTCACAAAAAAGGATCAAAGAGGTGTTGAAGGTGGTGATATTATCTCAGAAAAGTGCTAATTAAGAATGGAAGGCAGGATACTCAAGGTACAGCTCTAGTGGGGGTGGGGTGGAAAGACTAACAAAGTTTTAGTTTTAGATTTAAAAATAATGGAAATAGGTGGGAAAAGAAGAATCTATATAAATTATTGAAAAAAAAAGGGAGGGGAGAGAAACGGGGTAGGGATGGGGGGAGGGGGAGTTTAAGATCTAAAGTTGTTGAATTCAATATTCAGCCCGGAAGGCTGTAAAGTGCCTAGTCGGAAGATGAGGTGCTGTTCCTCCAGTTTGCGTTGGGCTTCACTGGAACAATGCAGCAAGCCAAGGACAGACATGTGGGCAAGAGAACAGGGTGGAGTGTTAAAATGGCAAGCGACAGGGAGGTTTGGGTCTTTCTTGCGGACAGACCGCAGGTGTTCTGCAAAGCGGTTGCCCAGTTTGCGTTTGGTCTCTCCAATGTAGAGGAGACCGCATTGGGAGCAACGAATGCAGTAGACTAAGTTAGGGGAAATGCAAGTGAAATGCTGCTTCACTTGAAAGGAGTGTTTGGGCCCTTGGACGGTGAGGAGAGAGGAAGTGAAGGGGCAGGTGTTGCATCTTCTGCGTGGGCATGGGGAGGTGCCATAGGTGGGGGTTGAGGAGTAGGGGGTGATGGAGGAGTGGACCAGGGTGTCCCGGAGGGAACGATCCCTACGGAATGCCGCCAGGGGGGTAAAGGGAAGATGTGTTTGGTGGTGGCATCATGCTGGAGTTGGCGGAAATGGCGGAGGATGATCCTTTGAATGCGGAGGCTGGTGGGGTGATAAGTGAGGACAAGGGGGACCCTATCTTTTAGCTTTAAAAGCTTTTAGCTTTTTGTTTTTAACTCTGTTTATCCTGTCTGTCTTTACAATGCCTAGTGTGAGTCAAAATGGAAAGAGTTAGAAACTTGTTATTTCTGTTATGTAAAATGACTGTCATACAGAATGCAGCCAGACATCATCAGGTAGACATTCAACTTGGGTGGCAACACAAAGCAGGCGGTATAGAATCGGGTTCCCCACAAGATAGTTAATGCTATTGTCTGCAGTGGAACTGACTATCGGTCTGGGAGTGTAACAAGGCAGCTAATGTAATCCAGCCCATTTACTGCCTCCACCCAAGTGGAATTTCCGCCCTGATTAGTGAGTTCTGGTGAATCAAGATAATGGCAACCACAATCACTGATCATCATTTTGGCTACCATCTCTTGGGTCACCGGAGTCTCTTTGGGTCACCACAGTCTCTTCAAGTCACCGTGTTTACACTGTTAGTTAGGCCACCACCATGGTCTGACTGTTGTGTGGTCAGCAGAACACATCGCACCAAATAGAGATAAACCTGTGCATACCCATGGTCACAAGGCTCTGTTCGCTTGCTTACCGCTGCTGTTAAATTGTAAAACATTGGCACCCCATCTCAAGGAGAACAGAGAAAACATTTTAAAGGACATTCTGAAGGTCTCATTGAAAAGGGGACATAGGTGCATGGGAGGAACTTGCCACAAACTGTGCCATGTGGCAGCTCCTCATCCAACAAGCTGCAACACAGCCTGCATAAACTGTTGCAGAGGAGCAACAAAAGCTAAAGGAGACTGAGCAGAACCTGGCTTGAGAACTGCCCTTCCACAGGGCAACTCTTGTCATTTTTGTTCAAAGACCTGTGGCTCCAGGATTAGCCTGTTGTGTCACCTGAGGACACACAAATCATGGTGCCTGGCGGACATCATCCTCATTTCGAGGGACTGACGATGATGACAGTGAAAACATTGGCAGAGATACTGTTAGCTCTATTAATGTTTAAAAGTTGAAAGTAAAGTTTTCCCAGAGTGTCTATTGACACTGCTCTGTTAGTTAGTGGGTTACACTGTGTCTTAGCCAATGAATTGGAGGAAAGTGAGATTTAGCAGGACTCACAGTCTATTTTACAGCAAATTGTCTAGTTACTCAGCAAATAGTGCCTGTTTAAACAGCGCACCACAGCAAGCAGCCTCAGAGTCTATTTAAAAAGAGTCTGTATGAACTTTAGCAAACAGCACTCCTGACCAAAACTACAGCAAAGTCTCCCAGTGGAAACGGTGATTCCTCCAGCAAAGTGCGGTGAGTGGAACACAGTTACACAATACAAATTAGGTGTATAAAATCAATCCCAGCCACTTACAGCAGTACAGTCTCCAGGCATGACCAACGTGGGGAATGATCTAAAACATCTTCGCTTAGACTGTCACTTTATGAACAGTTGCCAGGGGCTGCAGCTTTACGCTGGCAGCCACCACCAAGCCAAGTGGTAACTATTGGCTTCTTGTAGGATGTCAACACATTGCCTACGTATTAGGGTTGCCAACCTTGTTCAGGCACATTCCTGGAGATTTCATCACACGACTTCCCACCTTCAACTGCCCCGCCTGGTCAAAATACCTTTTTCTCATTTGTTTATCTGTTGTCAAAATACCAGAAAAGTTTTTGAAGTGAGTGAATATAACACAATTCCTTTAATGCTCCTCTAATTTTCTCCTGGTTTACCATCATAACAATGTACAGGAGATTAATTCATGAAGACACCAATCCTGGAGAGTCAACTGCTCTGTGTGAGCTTAGGATGACCCAACATTCAGTTCCCGCTGAAGGGTTTGTGCCAACACTTGGGCTTCTGGTGCTAATCCTGAATTTTATGTCTCCTTGTCACGGATTTGCCAAATAATCTTTTACTATCTGCCCTTTCAAAATTGCTATCCCTGCCTTTTACCACCCTCTGCTTTTAGGATCCGTCACATTTGTCTTGTGTAGATCAAGATTGAGATCTGATGGTCTGGAGATTGATGCAGGCAGTTTTTTTTTTAAATGCCACGATGTGTGAAAGAAGTTATATCACACAGAGTTCCACTGACATCACCTTGCTTAGCAACAGCCCTAGCAACGTAGAGCTGAAAGCAACAAAGAACAAAAGAAGCAGAATGAGTTTTGATAATTTTTCTCTTTTTGCGGTGTGTGAATTCCTCCTTGATGTGTAGAATGTTGACACACTAAAAATTACTTGTTATACTCCAGCAGCCTTTTCCCTGCCACATGCACAAATACTTTCTATTTTCTCCTCGCTTAACTTTTCATATACTGTTTGAAGTGTACTTCAGACAGACATAACACATAGACTTTCATCTTCATCCAGTTCTCTCATCTCATCCCTCCTGCTTGAAGAAAATACAATCCCCTGCTGGAGTTTGGTTCCACTGGGACCTTCAATCCAGTGTTGTCCAATAAATAGCCACAGATGTAGCTCTATGTATACCACACCTCTTTTCCCCTGTGCACCCAATTCCTACGTGAGCCTAATTCACTAATCACTCAGTCTCTGTCTCACTCTGCTGTGTCCTCACTCGCCCCTTATTGACCATGTGGTTTGAAAAGCCTAGTTGTAATTGTTACACACACTCACTCAGTACTGGGAAAAAAAACCATAGAGCCCCCTGATTAGGTTCCAGCCTGTGCGCAGTGATAACACTCTTGCTTCTGAGTTAGAAGGTTGAGGTTTAAACCATCCGCCAGAGACTTGAGCGCACAATCCATTAGCCAACATTGCCAAAACAGATTATCTGGTAATTTATCACATTGCTGTTTGTGGGAGCTTACTGTGTGCAAACTGATTGCCGTATTTTCTTTATTACAACAGGGACTACACTTAAAAAGCAATTAATTGGCTATACTGAGATCATGAACTTTTTTTTTCTTTCATGCATATGTTTATCTATTATGGAACATTCGCCACAATTCAGGATCCAAGAAAGTCAGACAACAGTAAAAAACACTCGCATATTTTGCTTTTCATCTTATCATTTTCCCAACAAACACACAAAAAGTTAAAGTTTACATGCTTCCACCATGCGATTACAAGCACTGACATCACACGATGACATTGTCTATTACTCATTTTTTACTTATTAATCAGAAGTACAATTAGTCACATCTGGATTCCCATTCATCTGCATGTGGATAGTGGACAACACTATTTTCTCACCTCACCCAAGTGGCTCCTATGAGCCTGCAGTGTATGTTCATAGGATATTTGCCAATAAAGCTCCAGCTTGTCCCTACACATGCAGTTTCCAAAATGATATAACCGACCAGGAGCAAAGACTCCTGTTTTCCTCATGTCCCTCCCCTCCCTGTTTCTTATTGTGGGAGGCTAATTTTTTAAAAAATCATTTACGGGATGTAGGTGGTGCTGGCTAGGCCAGCATTTATTGCCCATCCCTAATTGCCCTTGAGTAATGCTTCTGCCACAGAGGAGGAATAGAACCTTACAGCGCAGGAGGAGGCCATCTGGCCCATTGTGCCTTTTCTGGCTCTTTGAAAAAAATTATAAATTAGTCCCACTTCTCCGTAGCCCTGCCATTTTTTTCTCTTTTAAGTATTTATCCAATTTCTATTTCAAACTTACTAATGAACCTGCTTCCAGCACTTTTTCAGGTAATGCATTCCAGATCATAACAATGCACTGAGTAAAAAAAATTATTTTCATCTCCCCCTTTGGTACTTTTGCCAATTATCATAAATCTGTGTCCTCTGGTTGCTGACACTTATGCCTGTGGAAACAGTTTCTCCTTATTTACCCTATCAAAATTCCAGATAATTCTGGCATACCTCTGTTAAATCTCCCCTTAACCTTTCAAATCATTGTATTCATAAAGCAAAGAAATCTTGATCGATAGCTAATATCATATCAGCCAGAAGCCGTAGGCAGTCTGGTGGCCAATGAGTTGCCTATGGTGAGGTCAGTAAGGAGCACGCAAAGCGACAGTTGACTACGCCAGAGTGAGACAGAGACCGAGTGAGTAGCGAATTAGGCTCACGTGGTAAATTCTGTTAAGTCATTTTCTCGGGTTTAACTATAGATTAAGAATCAAGATCTGACATAAGTAAGTTAGGCTAGCTTGTTAAGCAGAGAACTGCTTATCACCTGAATCACCTGAAAGCAATTGGTTCAACTGGTGTTAATTAGAAGCTAAACTAGCTAATGACTCATCAGAGGGTCCATAAAAGAGACAGGCTTTTCAAACCACACGGTCAATAAGAGGCATGTGAGGACACAGGCAACTACACCAGAGTGAGTCAGAGACCGAGTGAGTAGCGAATTAGGCTCACGTGGGAATTGAGTGCACAGGGGAAAAGAGTGGTATATATAGGAATCATTCTAAGTCGGGAATGGGAGCAGCTGAGCGGAAATGGACCTGGGTGTAAACCTCACCTTCGGAACTGAGTTTGGAAAAAAAATCGAACAGTGACATCACAGGAAAACCATAAGCTCGTTGGTTGGTAAGAAACTGCTGTTAGGGAGTGTCTTTAAATAGCTGTAAATTAGAAAAGTGTATTATTTTTAAAGAAGTAGCTACTTGCTTTTGAGTAAATAACACTAGGAATGAGGGGAAGTCAGGGCCAGTAATGTAAAGTAACATAAGTAAACCAAAATAAAAAAAAGCTAATGTAACGGAAGTAAAGTTCAGACATGGCAGGGCAGCTCCATTGTGTGGAATACGTGCTCTGTAATATGTGGGAAATCATGGACGCTACTGGTGACCTAGACGACCACATGTGCAGGACGTGCTGCCAGCACCGGGTTTCGGAGGTCGAGCGGTGGCTGGAGTCACTGTGGTGCATCCATGAAGCCAAGAGCTATGTGGATAGCATGTTCAGAGAGGTGGTCACACTGCAGTTTAGGAGCATGGAAGTAGAAAAGGAATGGGTGACCACCCATTCCAAAAGAACCAGGCAGGTAGTGCAGGAATCCCCTGGGGTCCTACTCACTAATCTATTTTCCATTTTGGATACTGGTGAGGGCATTGGTTCCTCAGAGGAGTGCAGTCAGAACCGAGTTTGTAGCTCCACAAGTGGCTCAGCTGTACAATCACCTGAAAGCAATTGGTTCAACTGGTGTTAATTAGAAGCTAAACTAGCTAATGACTCATCAGAGGGTCTATAAAAGAGAAAGTGTTTTCAAACCACACGCTGTACAGGAGGGGAGGAAGAAGAAAGGAAGAACAATAGTGATAGGGGATTCGTTAGTTAGGGGAACAGACAGGCGTTTCTGCACTGTAAACATGACTCCAGGATGGTATGTCGCCTTCCTGGTGCCAGGGTTAAGGATGTCACTGGGCGGCTGCAGGACATTCTTCTGGGGAGGGTGAACAGCCAGAGGTCGTGGTCCACATTGGTACCAATGACTTAAGTAGGAAGGGCAATGTGTCCCGCAGGCAGAATTTAGGCAGCTGGGTAGAAAATTAGCAAGCAGGACCTCAAAAGTAGTAATCTCCAGATCTCCACATACAGGAGGATAGGAGGATAAGGCAGATGAATATGTGGCTGGAAAGATGGGACATTGGGACTGGGTCTGGGGGAGATGGCACCTGTATAAGCCAGATGGATTACACCTGAACAGAGCTGGGACTGAGTTCCTTGCAGGGCGTTTTACTAGTGCTGTTGGTGGGGAGGGGTTAAACTAACTCGGCAGGGGTGTAGGAACCAGGAGAGAATATTAGAGAGTGATACCAGAATGCACAAAATACTGAGAGAGCTAGATAGCACTAGAATAAAGAATAGGAAGTTAATAGGCGGAGTTGAGGTAAGGAATAAAGTAACAAAATTTAAATCAGGGTTATACTACATGTGTGGGAATGCATGGAGTATACTAGATAAGGTTGGTGAGTTACAGGCGCAGATTGCCATGCGGAATTACGATGTTGTGGCGATAACAGAGACCTGGCTCATGGAAGGGCAGGACTGGGTGTTAAATATTCCTGGATATAAGGTGTTCAGGAAAGATAGGGTGGGAAGAAAAGGAGGAGGGGTGGCTGTTTTGTTTAAGGAGAGCATTGCAGTGCTAGAGAAAGAGGATGTCCCACAGGGTTCAAGGACAGAATCAATTTGGCTAGTGCTAAGGAACAAAAATGGTGCAATTACATTGTATGGTGCAGTCTAAAGGCCACCAACTAGTGGGAAGGATGTAGAGGAACAAATCTGCAGGGAAATTACAGAGAGGTACAAAAATTATAGAGTGGTTATAATGGGGGCATTAATGACATGAATATAGACTGGGATAGTGGTACTGTAAAGGTCAGAGAGGGGCAAGAGTTCCTAGAGTGTGTTCAGGAGAATTTTCTGCAGCAGTCTGTGTCCAGTCCAACAAGAAAGGAGGCACTGCTAGATCTGATTCTTCAAAATGAGGTGGGCCAAGTAGATCAAGTATCAATGGGGGAACATTTAGGTGACGGTGATCATTATAAGGTTTAGGATGATGGTAGAAAAGGACAATGGGCAATCCAGAGTAAGAATAATTAACTGTGGAGAACAGAATTCAAGGGGGGCAAGAACGGAGTTGGAGCAAATAGACTAGAACCAAAGATTGGCTGGAAAAACTGTCGCTGAACAATGGGCTCCCTTCAAAGAAGAAATGGTTCAGTCACAGTCAAAGTATATTCCCTCAAAAGGGAAAGGAAGGGCAAACAAATCAGGAGCTCCCTCGATTAAAAAGGCAATAGAAATTAAAATAAAGAAGAAAATGTGTGCTTATGACAGGTGCCAGGTAGAAAATACAATTGCGAACCAAGCTGAGTACCGAAGGTTCAGAGGAGAGGTGAACAAGCAAATAAAAGAAGTGAAGAGGGATTATGAGAAAAGACTGACAGCCAACATAAAGGGGAATCCCAAAGCATAGTAAAAGGGTGGTAAAAGGAGGAGTAGGGCCGATTAGGGATCAAAAATGGGATTTACACATGGAGGCAGGGGTCATGGCTTAGGTGTTAAATGAATACTTTGCATCTGTCTTTACCAAGGAAGCAGGTGCTATCCAGGCTGCGGTGACAGAGGAGTAAATTCTGTCACTAGAAGGGTTCAAAATTGATAAGGAAGAGTATTGGATAAACTCTTGGTACTTAAAGTTGACAAGACACCAGGACTGGATGAAATGCATCCAAGGATATTGAAGGAAGTGACAGTGGAAATTGCAAGGGCTTTGGACATAATCTTTCAGTCTCCCCTAGACTCAGGAGAGGTGCCAGAGGACTGGAGAATTGCAAACATTTACGTCCTTGTTCAAAAAAAGTTGCAAGGATAAACTCAGCAATTACAGACTAGTCAGTTTAACTTTGGTGGTGGGTAAGCTTCTAGAAACAATTATTTGTGATAGAATTAATAGTCACATGGAAAAGTGTGGGTTGATTAAAAAGAGCCAACATGGATTTCTTAAGGGAAAATCGTGTTTAACTAACTTGTTGGACTTTTTTGAAGAGGTAACAGAGAGGGCTAATGAGGGTAATGCTGTTGATGTGGTGTACATGGACTTCCAACCATTCGATGCAGTGCCACACAACAGACTTGTGAGAAAAGTTATAGCTCACGGAATAAAAGGTACAGTAGCAATGTGGATACAACATTGGCTGAGTAATAGGAAACAGTGAGTAATGGTTAATGGATATTTTTCAGGCTCGAGGAAGGTTTGTAGTTGAGTTCCCCAGAGGTTGACGTTGGGACCCCTGCTTTTCCTTATATATATTAATGGTCTAGATCTTGGTGTGCAGGGGGCAATTTCAAACTTTGCAGATGATACAAAACTTGGAAGCCTCATAAATTGTGAGGAGGACAGTGTAGAACTTCAAAAGGACATGGACAAGTTGCTGAACTGGGCAGATAAGTGACAGATGAAGTTCAATGCAGAGAAATGAGGTGATTCATTTTGGTAGGAGGAACGTGGAGAGACAATATAAAATAAGGAGTACAACTCTAAAGGATGTGCAGGAGCAGAGGGACCTGGGTGTATATGTGCATAAGTCATTAAAGGTGGCAGGACAGGTGGAGAGAGCAATTAATAAAGCATACAGTATCCTATGCTTTATTAATAGGGGCATAGAGCACAAGAGCAAGGAGGTTATGCCGAACTTGTATAGGGTACTAGTTAGAGTTAAGCTGGAGTATTGTGTACAGTTCTGGGCGCCACACTTTAGGAAGGATGTGAACAAAAATTGTTCCAGGGATGAGAAACTTCAGTAATGAAGATACATTGGAGAAGTTGGGACTGTTCTCCTTGGAGAGAAGGTTAAGGGGAGATTTGATAGTGCTGCTCAAAATCATGAGGGGCTGGACAGAGTAGATCGGGAGAAACTGTTCCCACTCGGGAACAGATTTAACGTGATTTGCAAAAGAAGCAAATGCTATGTGAGAAAAATCTTTTTCACACAACGAGTGGTTCAGGTCATGAATGTATTGCCTGGAAGTGTGGTGGAGGCTGGTTTAATCGAGGCATTCAAGAGGGCATTCGATGATAATTTAAATAGAAACAATGTACAGGGTTATGGGGAAAAGGCAGGACCAGGCACTGAGTAATATTGCTCATTCGAAGAGCTGGTGCAGACTCGATGGGCCGAATGGCTTCCTTCTGCACCGTAATAATTCTGTGATAGAGTTGAACAGAATTGGAACAAGATCGATGTTTCTCAGCCGAGGAAGGAACCAGTTGGGAGACGTCCTGGTGAGAGATCATGAGATAATGTGGAACCAGCAAAGAGGTACAGACAGGAGGAATAAAGAGGTGTGAGAAACAGAAAAGTTAGAGATCATGGGATTAATCCAAGCAGTGAGGACACGTGGGAGGAGGAAAAGGTAGGACCACAGAGTCATAGGAGTGGAGAGAAATCAACATGGATGATATGGTAAAAAGAGGGGGAGGCACATAGAGGTCGGAGAGAAATGTAGGCACACATAAGAAGGAATAGAGAAAGGAGGGAGATGAGAAGGAATGGAGAGAGGGAGGTAGGTATGGGAAGGAGTAGCAAAAGGAAGAGAGCGATGAAGGGTAAGGAATGGAATGAGGAAAGAGGTACATCAGGCTGAGATTGGAGAGTTGGGATGCACATGGCATAACAAATACAAACGAGAAAGGGAGAGGAGTGGAGATAGGTGGGGACAGGAGTAATAATGAGACTCTTAGCCCTAAATGAAAATATGAGACGTGAGCACAGAATATGCCAGGGTTATAGGGCATCTGTGTGGCACTATCAAATACCGTCTTCTACAGAAATCACTATAAACGTCATGAAGAAAGAACTTGATAAGTATATCTGAAGCACATTAAATTTAATTGTCACACTTATTGCAGCTTTGAAGTGGAACCTTCCAGGTCATTGGTCATTGATAAATCGCTACAATGGAGAGCATCAAAAATTCACGAGTAATTTTAAACATGGAAAATTACTTTTGGTTTAAAAGAAGTTAAAACATAACAATTGCTGCTGATCCTTCACAAGCCCAGACCACGCTGTTTCACTGTCAACTTGATACAGATCTGATCCACAATTATTTCGGGAGAGTGCAATTATGATTTCTTTACACAAGTGTATTTTTTTTCAATCTTTTGGCGGGGAAAATATACAGAGAATAATAGATACAGTATAAGAGCATAATGCTGGCTAGAATCTACTAGAGATTTGGGTGGTTTGTATATAAAGTAATAAGTACCTGGGAGTGAGTTATAGGCTGGAATCTAATTCAAGGGATTCAGTTAGTTTATACGTAGGATAATGGATACTCGGTAGTGAGTTACAGGTCGGAATCTAATTGAGAGGTTCGGGTGCTCTGTATACAGAGAAACAAATACCCATGAGTAAGTTTCAAGCTGGAATCTAATGAGGGATTTTGTGTGGTTCATATTTTAGAGTAACAGATACCCTGGAGTGATTATAATGCATTAATGAAGATCTCTTCTATATATAAAATCTTGATTAGATTCCAGCCTGTAACTCACTCCTTGGCGTCCATTGTTCATTAATGTAAACTATTCAAAGCTCCTGGTTTGGATTCCAGGCTCTAACTCGCACCTTGTCCTTTCATGTTCACACCCTTGCATTCACAGTACAGAACAGACATACAGATATAAGTGAATTCAAATTCAAGAGTTAATACAGTGATGTCAGATTAGTTAAATGCTCTGCAGTGAACATGGTGAGCTCTGGTAAACAGAGCAGAGACCATGAAATCATCAGCACTGCAGCAGACTGCACTGCAGACAGTCAAAACAATAGCTTGTCAGCTCCACAAAAGACATCCAGCCAACACTAACCTAGTCGCACTCCCCACCACTACCCACTCCACCTTCACTTCTCAATGTATCTCAATTGCAGATTTATAAATTTGCTGATAGGTTCTGGCATGGCAGTCCTTGCTATTTTTATCCCAACTGTCTTGGAGAGGGCCCCAGCTCATTGATGGGACCTGGATTCCATGAGCACTGGCTGCCCTCCAGACTTAGGGTTGCCATCCTCCAGGATTGTCCTGGAGTCTCCAGGAATAAAAGATTATTCCCCTGGAAACTGTTGCAAGCAAAAAACCTAGGAGAAAAGTCATCAAAACAAAACTATGCATTTTTTTCCCATTTTCATTTCTTAGTAATAAAATTACTGGAGGAGTGGGGATAATGGCTGTCTGACCAGGCAGGGGTGGTTGGATGCAGTTAGTAATGTACTGAATACTCCAACCAGAGTTGGCACCACTACAAATGCTCCCTTGCCCAAACTAGCCATTCTTTATGGGTATGCCCGCTCAATGAGTGTCAGCAGAGTATATGATCTTGAGGAAGCAGGAAAGGAAAGGCCAGTATCGGAACTTTCTAGCAAGGGTTGCTGGATAGGGTTCAGGATCAGGCCTCTGGGTAGATGGTCCTCATCCCATCTCAGGGCCACTGAGCATAATCGTAGCACCATTATTGTAGAATGTGCGCATTATTACTTGAGGTCAGTGGGATTAGAGTACATCTGAATTATTGTTTCCTATTCATGCTAAGTGTGATCTGAGTGCTGGTGAATGTGTTGAGAATCTTTGATAAAACACAATGGAAGTCATTTTGTAAATACCAATGCCAGGCAAGTCCTCACTACACTAAAGTGTCTCCAGAGATAGTCCTGCTACATTACCACTCTGACCTGCCATTGCCACTGGTGAGTCTCCACCATTCTTGCAGCAGAACCTCCCAATGTTATCATAGGGCAGAATTTTATACTCCCCCTCTGCCATGGCCTTCAAGCTGCCCTGCCTCCTGCCCCAGATCCAGACCTGTCCACAATTTTTACGAAGAGTGGTTCACCCACCCTTGCCCCAATTAAGGCCCTTAAGTGGCCAATTATTAGCCTCTTAAGGGCCGCTTCCTGCCTGGCCTCAATTTTGAGGGTGGAGGAGGAGTTCAGGGTGGAAGGGAAGCCTCGCAAGTCACTCTGCACACACCTTGGGCAGGAAAGGGAGGGGGACCTTCCTCAAGGGCACCCTTTCCACCCCACCCCCCACAGCTGCCCCCTTCCCTAGATGCTCCATTCCGGCCTCTCCATTAAGACCCCAAATCCCTTTCCCTACCCTCCATGCCTCACCTCCCTTCCCCACTGTGAAGCACCGCCACTGCTGCTGCTGGTACTACAGAGCTGCTGGCCAATCTGATTTCTGCTCAAGTGAAGGGCAGTCCTTGGAGTGTTAAATGGCTGTGGTGTTGCTGAGATTAGTGGGGGATTGAATACTTTCACCAAGTAAAAAGTCCTCCTGCCAGAACAAAAAGCAGAACCCAACCCTGTGATGGCTGACAGTGGCCTGCCTCTGAGACAAGTGCAACTGCGAAATAGAGCTGAACTCCCAAGGTGAGGTGAGAGTGACTGCCCTTGACATCAAGGCCGCATTTGACCGAGGGTGGCATCAAGGAGCCCTAGCAAAACTGGAGTCAACTGGAATCAGGGGAAAACTCTCCACTGGTTGGAGTCATACCTAGCACAGAGGAAGATGTTGGGGGTCAGTCATCTCAGCTCCAGGACATCACTGCAGAAATTCCTCAGGGTAGTGTCCTAGGCCCAACCATCTTCAGCTGCTTCATCAATCACCTTCCTTCCATCATAAGGTCAGAAGTGGGGATGTTTGCTGATGATTGCACAATGTTCAGCAGCATTTGCGACTCCTCAGACACAGAAGCAGTCCATGTCCAAAGGCAGCAAGACCTGGACAATATCCAGGCTTCGGCTGACAAGTGATAAGTAACATTCGCGCCAAAAGAGTTCCAGGCAATGACCATCTCTAACAAGAATCTAACCATCACCTCTTGATGTTCAATAGTGTTACCATCACTGAATCCCCCACTATCAGCATCCTGGGGGTTACCATTGATCAGAAACTGAATTGGACTAGCCATATGAATACTGTGGCTACTAGAGCAGGTCAGAGGCTAGGAATCCTGTGATGAGTAACTCACCTCCTGACTCCCCAAAGCCTGTCCACCATCTACAAGTCAGGACTGTGATGGAATACTCCCCACTTGCCTGGATGAGTGCAGCTCCCACAACACTAAAGAAGCTTGACACCATCCAGGACAAAGCAGCCCGCTTGATTGGCACCACATCCATAAACATTCACTCCCTCCACCACCAACGCACAGTAGCAGCTGTGTATACCATCTACAAGATGCACTGCAGGAATTCACCAAGGCTTCTTCGGCAGCACCTTCCAAACACACAACCACTACCATCTAGAAGTCAAGGGCAGCAGGTAGATGGGAACACCACCACCTGGAAGTTCCCGTCCAAGTCACTCACCCTCCTGATTTGGAAATGTATCACCCTTCCTTCACTGTCACTGGGTCAAAATCCTGGAACTCCCTGCCTAATAGCACTGTGGGTGTACCTACACCACATGGACTGCAGTGGTTCAAGAAGGCAGCTCACCACCAGCTTCTCAAGGGCAATTAGGGATGGGCAATGAATGCTGGCCTAGCCAGCAAAGCCCACATCCCCTGAGTGAATTAAAAAAATGTGGCCTCTGGAACACTGTGGAACACATAACAACTAGTTCCTAGCTCTTTACAGACAATACAATATGTAACATCCCTCTTTCTTTAAAATGTAATGCCCCTAACAATGTAGCTGTTCCAGTCATTAACTTTTCTAAACTCAAGAAGATTATCAATCGATTTTTGGAAATAAGTATTGCTGAAAAAGAGATGAAAAACTTAGACATGTCTCTTTTTTCAGCAATACTCAAGTTCTGTAGTACCAAATGACTATTTTGGATTTAAACTGAACTCCTTCTTAATGTCTTTTATGGTGTGTATTCTTTTCTAAAAATAATATTCACGATATCACTTAGGTGGTATGATGTTGTGCCTCCATCTTGTAGATTTGGCATTTGTTGCTCTTAGTGATGAGTTGGCATAACTGGTCTCAGCTGAGGTTAGAGCTTTGGATGTGAAGGCTATTGGCTTTTCCTTTTGTACCAGAGCTGCTCACAGTCTTTTTGTGGAAGCATTTACTTGCAGTGACAGGTTTCTTCCTGTCCTAGTATGTGTCCTGGCATATAACCTTTTTGAGTTTGTTGAAACTCCTGTGGAGTGACTCTGACCACTGGTACTCTACATCTTCCATTAGCTCCCGCAGGTTTGCTGCGTGCTGTGACATGTACGGTATGAAGGAGCTCATATATTGGACCAAGCCAAGGAAACTTCTGAGCTCTCTCTTTTCTCTTGGCGGTTCCATCCCAGATTCTTTCAGGGCTTAGCTTGATTCCATCAGGTGTGTACACCATTCCAAAGAGCTGGCATTCTGTCACCTTTGTAATACATATTGATACCAGCTTTCCTGTTTCTCTCCATGGCTTCATGTAGATGGTAATCATTATCTTTTTCGTCTACACCGTATATCTGGTATCATCTGCTATGCCAACTGCTCCTTTGCATCCCTTTTATATCTCATTTACTTCCTGCTGGAACACATCCTGGTTCAATGTAAGGCCAAAAGGGAGACGCAGGAATTTGTACCATCCAAAGGGTGTGTTGAATGTTGTCAACAGCAAAGATTCTGTGTCTAGTTTCACATTCCAGCAGCCATTTCTGGCATCGAGCTTGCTGAAAACATTTGCCCCTGTCAGGGCAGGTGTGGTCTCTTCCAGTGTTGGAATGGGACAGTGATCCCTCTTTATGGCTTGATTAAGATCTTAGTCAATCTATCAACCTTTCGTCTGTGTTCTTAAACGTATATTTTCTAGCTGCATTTTTTAGTCTTCTTACAAAGTTATCAATAAGCTCACCTAATTCCTGTCTGAGGCCTTGAACTTCATACCGGTAGATCTGATGATTCAATTTGGGCTGAGGATGAGTGCTGAATTTTTCAAAAATTATGTCTGGGTTTTTGCTGTACTCTTCAGTAAGCTCCCAGCTGTTAATAAATTTAAACCTCTATGTCCTGCCCAGAGAGGGATATAACTGACCTCTCTTCATTTCTAGTGCCTTTAGGAAACTACTGAATATCAACATGCACTTTTGTTTAACCTTCACGATGCCTCCACAATATCATCAGCTTCCCAGTTCATTATGGGCTTTCGCTGTGTATTGATGTGCCAGTAAACGTTTCGCTTTTCGTTTTCGTACAATTCACTCAGATTTTCTTCTGCCACTAATGTGGGTCAGCCTCCCAAATCAGCCTTAAATTAATTCAAAATGCTTTAGGTTTACTTACAGACACTTGCTGCCACCATGCTGTGTTCTTGTCATTTGGTTCCCAGATATTGGTAATAATCACATTTTAAGCTTGGAAAAATGAGAGCTCTTTATGTTTAATACTTGCCATGCTACCTTGTACAAAAGAAGGGCTGGTTTGAACTGGTTCTTTCATATCACATGATTCTCTGCAGCCGTGAAATGTAGCCCCCTGGAATACCTACACATAACAATTAGTTCCTAACTAATTCATTCCTAGCTCTTTACAGATACTTACAGATAATACAACAATATATAAGTGTATAATGTCAGAGGCAAGCAGAAACAATGGCCAGGACTTTTCTCTCGTTGGGCGGGCGGGAGAGGCCTGGAAGCTGACCGCTGCCCGTGATCGGGGCCAGACCACGATTTCGCACTGGCAGGTTAATTAAGCCCCTCCCAGCATGAAACATGAGCTGCAGCACTCAGCGCTCTCAGTATGGGGGGGAGAGGAGGGCGAGCGCGAACTTCATGCATGTGCGCGGGTGCATGCTGGAAAAGGCCCATGAAGCTGCCTCAGGGAGATGAACAGTTTTGGAAATAAAAAATAAAGAATTTTAAGGTGTTAAAAAATGTGACCCCTCATGTGACTCTGTCACATGAGCAGGGATGTGTTCTTAATGAAATGTTAAAATTTATATTTTATTTTTAATTGCTGTTGGAAACCTCATCCCGCCCGTGGATGAGGTTTCCTAAAAAGTGCAAAGGCCGCTTGGCCATTTCGCCCGCCTGCCAACTGTAAGGTTGGGCGGGCAGCGAAAAATAACATTTAATTAGATCTTTAATGGCCTTAAGAGGCCTTTTAATTGTCGGTGGGCGCGCTGCCAACTCCCGCGCGTGCCCGGCAACCGAAATATCACAAGAGTGTGCGATGACGCCGGCAGCTCGCCTGACGTCATTGTGTGTCATTTTACGCTCAACGAGAAATCCTGCCCAATGTGATTTATCTAGTAGAACACACAGTCACGCAGAAGGAATTTAAACAAATCTCTCTTTGTGAGCAAGTGCAGCTATTCCAACCACACTTTCTTCAAAGGAATACAAATTTTATTAATTAAAAGAAGTTTGGGACAACTTTTTTTCACTAACATTTAACGTGTCAAAGCATTGTATCACTTAAATGCAGCAATGTGGTGACTAAAGTGCCCCATTTTTCTTCTGGTTTCACCCCCAACCCAGTTGGAAGCACTCTTACCTCTGGATTAAGGTCTTCAAGTACATGAACATAGGCTGATCAACTACAAGGACACACACAGAATACTGTCTAACAACATAAGGGATGTAGCTACTCCATCATGCTTTATTGAATGGATATGTCAGAATGAAGATGAATAAACAGGTCTGCTGCTGCTGTCACCTTCACTCTGGGCAATACATTTCCCAGTGAAACGAACCAATTTCACTTCCCAAAATCTGTCATTGTCAATGTGGTGGGACCCAGTGATCACAATAGAATGAAACTGCAATTCCAGCACCTTTGACACATTGGGATCTCTTTCCAAGCCTTAAATAAAAGAAAAACTTGCATTTATATAGCAATTTTCAAAGCACTTTACTGTCAATAAAGTGTAGTCACTGTTGTAGGAAATGCAGCAGCCAATTTATACACAGCAAACTTGAGATGCTGGCGAGATCTACTGTTCTGGTGGTGATGGTTGAGGGTTAAAGATTGGCACAAGACATCAGGGAGAAACCTACTCTTCTTTGAATTTGTGGCATAGGATCTTTTACATCCACCTGAGAGACCAAAAAGAGCCTTGGTTTGACATCTCATCTAAAAGACAGCACCTGCAACAGGGCAGCACTCCCTCAGCACTGCACTAAAGTGTCAGCCTGGATTATGTGGTCAAATCACTGGAGTGAGGACTTGAACCCACAACCTTCTGGTTCAGAATTGAGAGTGCTATCCACTGAGTCACAGCTGACAGTGTTGTACAACAATTACTACATTTCAAAACTAATTCATTGGCTGTGAAGCATTTTGAGGGTGACATAAATGGAAGTCTATGTTTTATATAGGTTAGCCAGGTAGACCATCAATACAAACAGTGTAAACAGGTTTAGGAATGACAAAGGATTGACAGATCTGCTCAGAAACTGGGCACATGGGGTTCCTCTCTGAAAATGGGTCAGGTTTGTTGGGCTTATGGCCTATTACTATTCCTAGGTGCCTCCAACCATAACCAGGATAATAAGGGATACATGGGAAATTCGATCTTGTAAGGTAGTTCAAGAATTTTCCAAATTCAACTTGTTTTTTCCAGGCAATTCCATCCAAGTTGCATACAGTATAGCAAATAATAACCGCAAGTGTTAATAAAAGCACAGCAGCTTAATAGACATCTACCACCAGGCTGAAGAAATGGGGTTCTTCACCATAACTGGCACCGCCAACCTGGAGTAGGTGCTAAAAAAAAATGGCTAAAAAGTGTTCAATTACAAGAGCAGGTGCATAGACTAGGCTTGTATTTCCTTGAGTGTAGACGGTTAAGGGGATTGACGTGTTAAAAATTATGAAAGGGGTATAAAGAGAAAAACCATTTCCCCCTATGGGAGATTCAAAAACAAGGGGACCTAACTTTAAAATGAGAGCCAGGTTGCTCAGGGGTGATGTCAGGAAGCACTTCTTCACACAACGGGTCGTGGGAATCAGGAACTCTCTCCCCCAAAAAACTGTTGAATTGTTAAATTTCAAAACTGAGGTTTATAGGTTTTTGTCAGGCAAGGGTGTTAAGGGTTACAGAACCAAAGCGGGTAGATGAAATTAAGATACAGATCAGCCATGTTCTTATTGAATGGTGAAACAATCTTGAGGGGCTGAATGGCCTCCTGTTCCTATGTTCGTGTGATGGGACACTTCACCATAAGTGGCACCTTCAACCTGGAGAAGCTCTTTCTTTAGGAATAGGAAGAACCAGTTGGAAAGTCCCCTCAAAAATGAGGGAAGAACAGCAGGCCGAAGGTTTAAAGGACAAATTCAACAAAGCAGCACAGGAGGGCAGCCTCGCTGAATTTGCCCTTCAATTCACTAACTGCTTTCACAAGAGACAGATGATGATGGATTGCTATGCTCTCAACAGCTGATTAAGTCCCAAATCTTGGACATAAGAACTTCGAGAAACAGGAGAAGTCTATTTGGCCTGGCCTGTCCATCGCATGCTCTGGACTTTAAGGGCATTGCTCTTTTGTTAATTCTCAGCTGTGGAAAGCTTCCGGAGGAGATTAGAAACTCTAAGCCCAGGGATGCTGATAGGGTAGATAGAGGGAAACTATTTCAACTAGATGGGGAGTCTAGGGCTGGGATTCTCCATGCTCGCTGGCATCAGGCGTGTTTGGTGGCTTGAGCGGACAATATGGCGAGAAGGCCAAAAATTGGTTTCACAACGTCATGAAACCAGTTTGCAATCGTCTGCTCAGCCTGCCGATGGCGGGCCACGTTCTCCGCCATCAGACATCAGGAACCTCATTGTTATACATCAGCATATCATTATAAGGCCAGCCCGCCAGACTCTTCCCCCCAACCCCCGCGTCCACCCACGCCAGCAAGAAGACACATCTTCACAACTGTGACGTGCAGAAGTCGGGACTTTACTGCCAGGGTCTTGCTCACATCGCGGACATCCCAGAGCAGAAGATGCTGGAACCCAATAACAATGGCACACTGGAGGAACATCCATGGCATGCTGGGTGGATTCCCACAGACATGGCTCTGCTGTGAAGCAGCTCACGGAAGTTGGAAAGTCACCGTTGATGCGCACATTGGATGATGGTCAAGGGGGTGGGAGAGGAAGATCTAGGATCGAAGGAGAGAAAGAGGTGTTGGGGTGAGGTTGGGAGAGGGGAATGAAGGTGTTGAGGCGGTGAGGTTGGGAGAGGGGAGGGAGTACGGGGGTGGAGGGAGTAATGGGGGAGAAGATGGCAACTGGGGAGATGGGCGTATGGGGGCCGTGGAGGTGTAAGGGAAGGAGTTCGGAGGGGGGAAGGAGTGCAAAGAAGGGAAGGAGTCCAGAGGGAGGAAGGAGTGCGTAGAGGGGAGGGAGTCTGGGGGAGGAAGGAATGCGGAGAGGGGAGAGAGTCCGTGGGGGAGGAAGGAGTGTGGAGAGGGAAGAGAGTCTGGTGGGAGGAAGGAGTGCGGAGAGATGAGTCTTGGGGGGAGGGAATCCGGAGGGGTAGGATTGAGTGCGGAGAGGGGACGGAGTAAGGGTAGAGGAAGAAGTAAGGGTGGAGGAAGGTGTTGGAAAGGGGGAAGGAGTAAAGCTGGAGGAAGAAGTGAGACTGGAGGAAGAGGTAAGGCTGGAGGAAGGAGTTGGGAGGAGGGAGGGACTAAGCGGGGGGGAGTTGGGGGGTGGGGTTGGGAGGACTAAGTATGGGGGAAGGGCTTCGGTGGGGGAAGGGGTCTGGAGGAGGGATGTCCAGGTGAACGTGCAAAGGGGGGGTCCATGACTGCTTCCTAGAAAGCGAACTGAGGGTGGGCATGGTATGAGGGAATGGTGGGAATGACCAAGGGCAAAGTGAGGCAGCAGGGTGGGAGGGTGATGATAGCAATAGAAGGGATGGCGAGGGTGGTTGGTGGGGACTCGGAGGCTAACATGGACCCTGGGGGGTGGGAAGGAGGAGGTTGGGGAGGTGAATGTGGATGGGGCTGGGATTTTCAGGAAGGAAGGAAATGTGCATATTCACCTGGACATCCCTGAAGGAAAAGGGTTGTGGCTGGTAGGTCACGGAGGGTGAGGGGGGTGGTGAAAGGTGATGCCAGGGGAGTCAGCTGTGATGGGAGAAAGATAACGGGTGACTGGAGGAGGGAAAAGGATGGGGGATCGCACAAAAAATCGAATCCAGACCATGCTGTCCAAATCGAAAGTGAAACAACAGTCGTGGTGGGCGAGATCAGGTGCTACATGAGCGTGTGATCATTGGGCGGAGATGCAGGTCAGCCCAAATGGAAGCGAACCCCAGCAGGCAGCATTCAAAATGCTCAGGACGTTGGGATGAGTATGATATGTGAAGGATCCGTGTGCATGGGACAGTGCTTGCATGAGGCTCCAAAAGGCCCTGCCACACACATACACTTCTCCCTCCAGAATCAATTGTTGACCAGCTGCTCCCTCTGCGGTGACAGAGGACGATGTTGAGGGACTCATTGGCAAAGGGGACTCAGAGGAAGAGGACAGCCTTTGAAATTCCTGAGTGGATGACCTAGGGGTGTCTGCTCCTCCTTCCTTCGGGCGCTCAGGGGCCCCGGCCTGACTCCTTGAGGGGAAGGAGCATCTGGAGGGACATCGAGGTGCCCTGTTTCCCTCTCGCATTGCCACTGTAGGAACTCACTCATGGCTCCCGTGATGGAATCCAGGTCTGCACACATCTCTGCATTCTGCTGGACCAAGGACTCCATGGCGTTCGCCATCCTCCCCATGGAGACCTTCATACACACACATGTGGCCATCATTTCATCAGGGAGCAGGTGGACAAGCTCCTCTGACTCGCATGCCACTCTGCTGAGGGCTTCCAACGGCTCTGCGTGATGTTCCACACCTTCTGCAGACTCTCCAGGATCAGTTGGAAGGCCAAATCTTGAGGCTCATCATCTGACTCGGACCTCACAGATCCTTGATCCCTAGCAGTCCTCCAAGTACCAAGGAGCTCGGCTGAACCTGCCTTCTGCTGCTGTGGACATGTATCCGTGCAGTGACTACCAAATTGTGAACCCGAGCCTGCTCTGGATCTAGGTCCCACCGAGGTGTGTGTCTCTGTGTTGGTGCATGGTATGGGTAAGGTCTGTGACGGGTCTTCCAGGCTGCTTATTTCCAGCTCTTCAATGGAGGAGGTGTCCTCTTGGTTGGAGGTGTGGACGTGGATGGAGTTGAGGGACTGGCTGGCTGAGGGTGTCGGTCGCTTGGCAGAGCTCCCTGTGAACCCAAAGTAGAGATAAGTAGTGCATGGCAGCAGAGTCAAAAGCAGGAGAGACAGCACTCACATTTGTGTTGAGAGAGGGATGATGTGGTGCAGGATCCTTACGAGGGTGTTCGCTGCTGACCTCACTGTCTCTGCAGGTACGGTCCATGTCCTGACCAGTCAGTGCGATGGCACACTCCTCAAAGTGAGTGAGGGGCCTAATGTGGGCCACTCCACCCCCAGTCTGGGATCTCTCCCTGCTATTGTGAGCAGGCTTCTCCTGCATGAAAACAGATGGAGAGAGTGTGAGCAGGACACATGGCACCGCTTGGAATGTTTGTGTGGTGAGCGGACCCATGGACAGGATGTGGACACGAGCTTGAGAGGGTGTGTGTGAGAGTCAGTGGTGTTGGCCCCTGAGGTATGACATCCCTGTGGATGTGTGATGGGTTTGTGAGTGTGTGAGTTGAGAGTGATGAGAAGAGTGAATTACCTTAGCAGCATGGATAAGACCATTCATCCTGTAGCGGCAGTGGGTGGCTGACCTCTTTTGCAGGGTATTGGCGCTGACCCCTACTGTCATCGCCTGCCAAGCTGGATCAGTGAGGTTGCTGCCCATTCTGTGGCCAGAGTTGGGGTAGAGGACACCACGGCGTGCCTCCGCTGCATCCAAAAGGCGCTTGAGGGCCATGTCATTGAACCTGTGGGCTGCAGTCTTTTCACCTTTCAGGACCCTGTCTTCTTTGCAGCAGTCGTGGGCTACAAACAATGAGATGTGTATGCACGGCTGGACTTTAAAAACCATGTCCGGCGTGTTGAAGCGATGAGGTGATGGTGTGGTGGGTGAATGAGAGCCCGCCCACCATGGAAATGGCATGCTTCCTGGGAATGCATAATTAATGCTGCGGTTTTGGGACAATACGGCGTGAAAAGCCGCCATTGCGGCCGACAGGTGAAACGTTGTTTTACCCGCCCGCTATCTTTGTTATTGCAAATCTGGGATGATTCCGCCCTAGGACGGGGATGGGGGGGTGCAGGACAGAGCCTAAAACCAGGCCTTTCAGGAATGAAGTTAGGAAACCCTTCTACATGCAAAGGATAGTCGAAGTTTGGAACTCTTGTGCAAACAGCAGTTGATGGTTGGTCGATTATTAAGTTTAAGTCTGAGATTGATAGATTTTTGTAAACCAAAGGTATTAAGAGAAGTGGGGAAAAGATGGGTGGATAGAGTTAGAACACAGATCAGTCATGACCTCATCAAAATGATGGAATGGGCTCAAGGGCTAAATGACCTACTCCGTTCCTATGTTCCTACATTATCAGTTGGAGTAAATAGCTGACTGAAGTTTGAGAGAGTGCCATAATCTCCACCTTCTCCAAGAACAAATCACTTCATAGCAGAGTTGCCAACTCTTGTTGGATGTATTCTTGGAGGTTTTGTCACATGACCTGCCTCCATCCCGTTCTGCCCTCCCCCGCTTCCACCATTGTTCACCTCATACATCCAGCTACATGGCGCATCACATACCAAGGCCAATCAGACAGTAAACACACATATCCGGTGTAACACAGATCAAATGATTCTTGACTTTCAGTCAAATAGCCTCTTGTTCTTTCCATTTCCAATAAACCTAATAATGGCTCCAAAGCAAACGAAGCAGAAAAAATTTTCCTTAACCACCCTATGATTTTTTTTTTTCTCCCTGCATTTTTGCTCGCAGTAGTGTCCTGGATATTAATCTTTAATTCCTGGAGATTCAGAAGGAATCTGAGAGGGTTGGAAACCCTAATTCTCTATTGCAGACTGCAGCCCATGGTAGCAGTCAGGTGGTATGTGGGAGGAAATGGGTTAATTTATGGATGCATCTCGCTCTTAAACTGGCCTCTTACGTGCCTCCCCCTCCCCAGAGTGTCCACTGCAGTTTGGACGTGCTGCAGGCAGCAACACTGCAGTGTTTAGCAACAATTGGTGGGTGGAGTCCCATCCGATGCTGTCATACAGTTAGAGAGGGAAATGGGGCTGAGACAGAATTATTCATAGTTCTTGTATGGATTTTAATCCTCAAAGAAGGTTTTAAAAACCTGTCACCATTGACAATTTGCTTTCATGAGGAAAGCTGCCGTGTTTTTATCCGGATGTTTGATTTTCCTCCTGTTTACTCTCCCTCCTCTCTTGAAGGCTCCTTGTTAAGGTTCACTTCTGCAGGGTCAGGCTGACCAGCCCCCACCCCGCCCCTCCCAACCCCTCCCCTCTCAAAGCAACCTCTGTTCAATCATGAACCCAGACACTGAGGCCTGGGCTTTCCACTCAGCTGGTAGTAGAGTTGCCCAGTCCTCCAGGATTGTCCTGAAGTCTCCAGGAATTAACATTAACAGCAACTTAAATTTATATAAGCTGGGCTACCTATCCTACAGCCAGGAAATAAAGGGATGAAAGTTAAAAATAAGATTCAAAAAATAAGATAAGGAAAATGTTTTTATGAAATAATAAGCTGAGACATTCACCCTACAGGCATATGAACTGAATGCGATAGATATTAAAGCTGAAAATCAGACCATTGAAATGTTCCTATGAAGTAATTTATTTGAAACATTTCTTATGTCCAATAGATTCAACAACTCACTTAATTACCTATTTCACTCAATTATTTTAATTAACAATTTTAATCCCACAAATATGAAATACAAATACCTAAATTCACACAAAATTATTATACTCAAAAACATTATTTGGCAAAAAATATTTCTTTTCACAATTAATTTATTCCCATTTGCTTCACTTTATTTGGCTTGAATCTAGATTTACAATTTTTACCATATAATTTCTATTAATCATTCTCTACATCCTCGGTGTCACTCTCAAAATCGTAAGGGTCAAAATCTACATTGAGGTGTATTTTCTCAATGTTTGTCAATACTCTGAATATTTCATCATCAGTGTCAAAGGCAACATCTGTAGTATCACTCTCTACATTTTCAGTGTCTCTGCATTTTCAGTGTTTGTTGAAACATTAAATAATTCATGATACACCACATTGGAAGTTCTTCCTTCTTAAGATAAAGTAAAGATCCTACCTAGCAGTTATATTTTCTGATGCTTTTCATATTATGACACAGCCGATGGTAAAGGCTGAGTTGTTCAAATCTCAGAGGGAAACTTGAAACAACTGTCAGAACCTATTTTTGCAATTTGTATGTTTCAATTCAGTAGTAATAAGACTACCAAGTCTCAAGAGGATTTTTATAAAACTAAATTATACATTTATTAATATAAGAAAGATTGTAAGCACATACATATACATACATACACAAAATTACTACTATAATAACTACAAAAATCCCCTAATTAATCTGACTATCAGCTACATCCCCGTTAAGGCAACAGTAAAATGCATAGGCCTGAATTTTTCAGGTGGTGGGCGGGCTCGGCAGGAGTGGGCGGGGGTGGTCGTGTAGCCGATTGCGGGCACCCGCCCCACCATTTTATGCGGGCGGGCCAATTAAGGCCTGCCCAGCATAAGATGTGAGTGGTAGTGCAGCACTACCAGTGCGGGCGGGGGGAGGAGGGAGAGTCAGGGCCAGCGCTCTTTCGTGCATGTGCATGAAGGGATACTGAAATTATTAATTAAAAGGTTTAAAAATGTATTTAAATATGTCCCCTCATATGACTGTGTCACATGAGATGGGACATGTTTTTATATCTTGGATTATTTATTTATTTATTTAATAAAAGCTTTAGGATACCTCATCCCACTCATGGATGAGGTTTCCTAAAAATGTGAAGACCGCTTGGCCATTTTGTCTGCCCGCCAACCTTAAGGTTGGACGGACAGCATTTACAATAACCTTAATTAGATCCTTAGTGGCCTTAATAGGCCATTTACATATCGGCAGGTGCGCAGCCGCACACCCGCCAAATGAAATACTGCAACTCAGCGCGATGACATCGGGATGCATGCTCAACATCATCGCACGTTATTTTACGCATTGACGTGTCGGGCCCGCCCCTGCACGCCAACAGAAAAATCCTGCCCATAGATTTAAACTGACTCCTGGCAAAGCACACCCTGGACAGTCGCATTCAAAATGAGTTTCTTTCAGCTCTGGGTCCTTGCAGATAGACTTGAGGCTTACAGGCTGGAGGCTTTAGATCTTAGAATCCCTCCTTTTACCAACAGCCTTCCCTTCCTTTATACATATTTTTCCCTTTGAATGCAAATTCTCATTGTCACTAGTTTTTTTTTAACTTTAAATCTTCTAACAATAAAACTCTTTCATAATACCCACTTTACCAGTAAGCTTTGAAAAAAATTATTTCTGAGCTTTACCTGATTAGGTGTAATATGACCACTCTTTTGAATGGTCTATTTAAAAATGCAAATTGCCCCATTTACGCCTCACCTTTTATTTCTCTATGTTTATCTAATTACCATTTCAAACTTACTTGTCTTTTATACATCAAAGCTTCTAGACCAGCTGGCTTTAATCCAATTAAGACACTCACACACATACACACACATAGATGCAGACACCACTAAATTCTGTTTTAAAGTAATTTCCAATAACATTATTGACTTTATTATATCTTCTTGATATTCAGGAAGTGTTTTGATTTTGTTGTTGTTCCCATAAAAAAAAAATTCAATGGGTCAGGTGACTCACTTACAGTGGCAGTCTTGCTTTACCATTTGGTGCAACACATTGAAGGTGGCTGTTTTTTTCAACTTCCTTGCACACAATATCCACATATATCTGATCTACTACCAATATCATATTCTGGGTCTGACTCATAAATATGATGAGGATCACATATGAAAGCTTCCGAAAAGAGTCTTGGTCTCTTATTGCAGCGCTGGTTTTTCTTGCATCCTGTCTCTCTCTGTCAACTTCTTGCTCTAATCTCTTTATCTTCCCTTCCTCTAATTTCTGCCTGTCGTTTTCTGTCAACGTTTTGCTTTTTTTCCCTCTAGCCATCTTCCCTGGCTCTGCATGCCACCTGTCACTTTCCTTTACCAGGTAGTAACATGTAGTGTCTCAGAACATAACTTATATGAAACAAATAAAGTATGAGAAAAGAAACAAATGAAATAGAAAGAAAGTCAGGAATTTATGATGTAAATTCATTACTTTCTTTCTTGGAATATATGGTTAAGATTGGTTAAAGCATGGCATGTCTGAGTTACAGTTTCAGCAAGGACACAGTGTAGGCAGGGCCGCAAGATCCCCAGCTCGGTGGCCAAAGCCCCACTGATGGGAATGGTTAGATGTCAACTCTCCTACAACATGCCCCTTGATCTAAGGTATCATTTCCCCAAGTTTAGTTGAGATTGGTCCAAGGACTTTGGAGGAGTTTGCCAACAAAGAAACAGACAGACAGACATATTGCTTACAAAAATAAAAATAGCTGGAAAAACTCAGCAGGTCTGACAGCATCTGCGGAGAGGAATACAGTTCCTCTCCACAGAGGCTGTATTTCCCTCCGCAGATGCTGTATTCCCCTCCGCAGGTGCAGTCAGGCCTGCTGAGTTTTTCCAGCTATTTTTATTTTTGTTTCAGATTTCCAGCATCCGCAGTATTTTGCTTTTATCTCAGACATATTGCTTACATATATAGATAGCACCTTTAATGTAATAAAACATCCCAAGGCATTTCACAGGAGCGTTATAAAACCAAGTATGACACCGAGTTGCATAAGGAGATATTAGGTCAGATGACCAAAAGCTTGATCAAAGAATAGGTTTCAATTAGTGTATAAAATGGAGGAAAGTGAGCTTGAGAGGTGGAGAGGTGCAGGGAGGGAATTCCAGAGCTTGAAGCCATCAGTGGTGGAGCAATTAAAAATGGGGTTGCATAAGAGGCCAGAATTAGAGCACAGAGGGGCATGGGGCTGGAGGAGATTACCGAGTTAGGGAGTGGTGAGGCCGTGGAAGGATTTGAAAACAGATGAAATTTTAAAACCAAGATGTCGCTTGACTGGGAGCCAATGTAGGTCAGCAAGCATGGAGATGATAGAGGAATGAGATTAGGTGAGAGTTAAGACACAGTTAGCAGAGTTTTGGGTGACCTCAAATTTAGGGAGAGTAGAATGTGAGAAACCAGCCAGGAGTGCATTGGAATAGTCAAGTCTAGAGATAACGAAGGGATGAATAGGGTTTCAGAGGCAGATGAGCTGAGACAGGGGTGAAGTCAGGTGATGTTATGGAGGTGGAATTAGTCGGTCTTAGTGATGGCATGAATATAAGGCCAGAAGCTCATCTCAGGGTCGAATGTTACACCACGGTTGCAAATAGACTGGCTCAATCTCAGACAGTTGTCAGGGAGAGGGATGGAGTTGGTAACTAGGGAACAGAATTTGGAGTGGGGACTGAAAACAATGGGGTCAGTTTTCCCAATATTTAATTGGGGGAAATTTCTGCTCATGCAGTAATGGATATCAGATAAGCAGTCTGATAATTTAGCAAAATGGGAGTGAGGGTGGTGAGGTAGATTTGGGTGTTGTCAGTGTACATATGAAAATTAACGCTGTATTTTCGGATGATGTCAGCAAGGGACAGTGTGTAAATGAGAAATAAGACGGGGCCAAGGATCTTTAGGAGACACCAGAGGTGACAGTGCAAGAGTAGGAAGAG
Organism: Cetorhinus maximus; assembly: GCF_964194155.1. NCBI lineage: Eukaryota > Metazoa > Chordata > Chondrichthyes > Lamniformes > Cetorhinidae > Cetorhinus > Cetorhinus maximus. Next base: position 15,807,541 of record NC_135893.1, on the reverse strand, counting down.
AGGCCATTGAAGATCATTCTCTGGCTACGATTGGGTTGATAAGAATGGAACCCAGGTGAGAGAAATCCCACCCAGCTGGATGACAGTGGAGAGGCACTGGAGGAGGATGTTGAGGTCAACCATGTCAAAGGCTGCAGATAGGTCAAAAAGGATGAGGAGGGAAAGTCTACCTTTCTCACAGACACATAGGGCAGGATTTTACCATTGGCGAGCGGGAGCGAACTCTTCTACAAGCAATCTGCGAAAAGGTCATGGGGTATAAAATAAATTGTGCGCTTTTTTATTTTCTTTGAATGCTTCATTGAGCCACATGGACTTTTATGACAATGCTACAGTTTCATGGTGAGCGCTAGCTTTCTATTCCAGATTTATTTAATTAACAAAATTCAAATTCACAGGCAGGGTTTAATCTCACATCCGGACCTCTGGATTACTAACCCAGTAACATAACCACCTTGATACCATACTCCCAAAGGGTCTGTTACTCACTAATAAAGCAGAGGCTTGGATTTCTCCAGGGGTGGTCTGACTGAACCACTATGTTCTGGTATTTCATGTGCTGACTCATGCTTGCTCTTGTTTTTCTAGACAACCAGTTCAGGATGTCCATCTTGGAGCGTCTGGAACAAATGGAAAGGCGGATGTCGGAGATGGGATCTCACCAGCATCACCAGCAGACTGGAGGGGGAGGATTAGGAGGTGGAAACGGAGGAGCGGGTGGCAACAGCCAGGCGCAGGTACAGCACACTGTGAGATCTTTGGGAACCAAAGGCAAAGGACACCTGTTTGGGTGATCTCCTGTTGTGACTGCCCAAACATTTCATTTGCACTCAGGATGAGCATAAAATGAACGGAAATAACTAAGAGGGGTCCGAACAGGTGTATGGAAGATACTACGTGTTATGGGAGAGAGGATATGATTTGAAACTTACAGAAAAATGAAAGAAATTGTATTTATATAGCACCTTTCACAACCTCAGGCTGTCTCAAAGTGCTTTACAGCCAATGAATTACTTTTGAAACAGCGTTGTAATGTAGGAAATATGGCAGCGAATTTGTGTACAGCAAGCCCCCTCACACAGCAGTGAAATAATGACCAGACAATCTGTTTTTAGGTGTCAGTTGAGGATAAATGTTGGTCATGACACATTGAGAACTCCCCTACTGTTCTTTGTCATAGTTCCATGGGATCTCTTACATTCACCTGAGAGCACAGACTGGGCTCATTTTAACATCTCGTTTGAAAGACAGCACCTCTGACAGTGCATCATTCCCTCAGAAATCCATTAAAGTGTCAGCCTAGATATTGTACTCAAGTCACTGGAATGGGACTTGAACCCAAAATCTTCTGATTCAGAGATGCCCTGCCTTGCTAACTGTATTTTTACTGATGTGGATCCAGCTCCCTCACGTTCAATGCCCTGTATTATTACTGACTGTTGGGTAAATTTTACAATTTAGCACTCTGTACAACTGAAGCTCAGAGGTCAGCACACATGATTGACAGCCTTTGACAGGAGTTCAATGCCCTCTGCACTCTAACCCCAACATCACTCCCATTGCATGGAACAATGTGTGTGTTACATGTACCCCTGGACATGTAAAATGAGTTAAAAATGTCATTTCTCTTCAAATTATATTTGAAAATAGTCCTTAAAGAATTCCATTTTGATGAAAAGGGTTTGGAAGACATTTTTCAGACAGTTGCGTAATACTGTGCAAATTTTTACACCAGTAATATGACAAATTATGCACAATTTACAAACAAACAAAAACAAGCTCACCAAACAGTTTTTTAGAAGAGAGTATCCCTTTAAGATGATATCATCAATTGGCTCCTGGAGCCATGCCTTGAATTTAAAATTCTGATCCTTGGATTCAAAACCCTCCATGGCCTCACCCCCTTCCTACCTTTGTAACCTCCTCCAGCTCTACAATCTTTCAACCACTCTGCACTCCTCCAATTCTGACTACTTGCACATTCCCCATTCTCTTTACCCACCAGGATCAGCTGTGCCTTCAGCTGCCTAGGCCTCGGGCTCTAAAATTCCCTCCCTAAACCTATCCATCTCCCAACTTCTCTCTCACTCTTCAAGAAGCTCCTTAAAGCTTGATCAGTGCCAGTGCTGCACAGAAGGGGTTTGTCATCCAGTGCAGTAAGAGGATAAATTATCTCATCCGTGCAGCCAAGGTATGGCAACCATCTTGTCACTCTAAATTCACACACTCAAGCCCATCACACATTCACTGACATCTCACTCACTGCCAGTCCTTGGGACATCACCACCCGTTCTCACACACATACCCTCACATGTCCATCTGGCCTCATCTCCACTGGAGACTGCCCCTCAGCCCTCACCATCTTGAGGCCACCTGCACAGATCAACATGTGCCCCCCACACAACCCCTGGGTTACCCTCCTTCCCCAGGACAGCCCTCATCCTACAGCCTCTTCCCTTGTCTGTGGCCAGTTCTACCCCTTTGCCAAGCAAGCCCTAGCCCTGCAGCCATTGAAAAGTTACCCACATATGGTTGATCTGGTAGGTAGATACCTGCCGTGTGGTGTTCTCTGTAAAGCCTGGTGCTGATGACTGCGGGTGCTGACTGAAGCAGGATAGGCAAACAAACCTTGAAGTCCCGAGCAAAGTGCAGGTCATTTATGTGATGTTGTGAAACATGTTGACGTGTTTTTCCACTGATGTGGACGGATGATCCAGCAGGGGGCATGATTCCTGCAGGCTGGCCTAATAATGATATGCCGATGTATTACAGTGAGGTTCCTGATGTCCGATGGTGGGAAACGTGGCCTCAGTGGGCTGAGCGGATGATCACAAACTGAAACTAATTGCGCCATATTGTCTGCTCACACCACCGAACATGCCCAACGCCAGCGGGCATGGAAAATCCCGGCCTACATCTTTGACCAAGCTTTTGGTCACCTGTCCTAATATAATGTAAACTTGTATTAGTAACAGATCTTTAACATAGTAAAATGTACCAAGGCATTTCACAGGAGTGACACTCACAAAATATCATACCAAGCTACATAAGGAAATATTAGGGCAGATGAACAAAAGCTGGTCAAAGAGGTAAGTTTTAAGGAGCATTTTAAAGGAGGAGAGAGAGATAAAGAAGTGGAGAGATTTAGGATGGAATTCCGTGAGCTTCAGGCCTAAGCTGCTGAAGGAATGGCCACAGTGATGGAGCGATTAAAATCAGGGGTGCATAAGAGACCTGAATTGAAGGAAGGCAGAGATCTTGGAGGGCTGAAGAGCTTGCAGAGGTTCTAGAGAAAGGGGGGAGATGGGGGGGTGGGGTGTCATGGAGGGATTTGAACACAAGGATGGGAATTTTAAAATCAAGACATTGCCGGACCTGGAGCCTGAATGTAGGTCACCGAGCCTAGGGGTGATGGATGAATGGGACTCGTTGCGAGTTAGAAAATGGACAGCGGAATTTTGAATGGGCTCAAGTTTACAGAGGGTGGAAAGTGGGAGGCCGACCAGGAGAATAGTCGAGTTTGAAGGTAAACAAAACCTTGGATAATGGTTTCAGCAGCAGATAAAGTAAGCAAGAGAAGAGTTAGATGGTTGCAGAGGTGAAAAAAGGGCAGGTCATTGCGATGCAGCAATTATGTGGCTAGAAGCTCATCTTGCTGTAAAGTGGGACACAAGGTTGTGAACAGGCCTGTCTCTGCGCTATATGAATATCATAGTTGTGGTTGTCATTGTCCCTTTGTATTTTGTCATGTGAGAGGATTGATCTCAGCATGTGTTCCTCGTCCCAATGTGCAGTGTGCATCCAGGGTGGCCAGCTGCTCCTTCGAGAACCGCGTGGTGCTGGTGTGTGAGAAGATGATGAGTCGCGCCTGTTGGGTCAAATCCAAACACCTCATCCATTCCAAGACCTTCCGAGGAATGACCCTCCTGCATCTGGCAGCTGCCCAGGGCTACGCCACACTGATCCAGACATTGATCAAATGGCGGTAAGCAACAGCCAGGCTCCAGTGATCTACTTCTGTGAGGTGAGGGGCACACGTGCTTCTGCAGTAAACAAGGGCAATAGTGATTAAAGCCAAGTGGATAAGGTATGGTCTAGTGTTGTATCAATACTGTGCTGTTTTGTTTTATTTTATCTTCATAGGCAGCTACTCCTAGTGGGAGCTTGGCTTGAAGGTCCAATAAGGGGCAGTTTTCTGAACAGGAACATTATTGGAGCATAGTCACAGGAGTTTCAGTTTCACTTGATAATATCCCCACCATCCCGGCTGTGTGACTGAGATCGGGAAATATTTCACCATGGGGATTGATTGTTACTGTATTCAGTTGCCTGTGTGCAATCATAGTAGAAGTATTTAGGTAGAGAAGGTTGATTAGAGCAAATTTAGAGTGGTTCTGGCATCTTAATTCCTATATTTATTTAATTACTGAGCAGCGGAAAGCGAGGGTTTTCAGTGGGAATGGGAAGTGGATAGTTTCTTTATTGGGTGGCTGAACTACTAGACCTGTTTAAAGCCCAGATAGCGAGCTAATAATATACCCATAAGTTACACCTGATGCTTGTGAGTGAAAGCAGACTAATGAGGTGCGGAGTGCCATCCTTTTGAGTCCATGGAAAAGAATGATGAGGGCTGATTTAACCACAGTGAGGATGGAGGGAGAAGGAAGAGGGTGTGGGAAATAAAGGAAAGCTCAGAGAAGCAATGGCCACAGACGTGTTGAATGGAGAGACAAGGGGAGAATATGACAGAGAGAGAGAGAGAAAGAGATGGGAGATCAGAGATACGAGAGAGGGGTAGCTCATCTGACAAAAGGTTTATTTCATGTCCCTCACCACAAGAGAAATCTCGGAAGAATATTTTAGAGCGAAATCCTTCACACACCCTTGCTAATAAATTGTTAGTAAACTGGCTCGTGATGGGAAATTGCTCCATTAACAGCTTGTGTCTGTTCTTCCACAGTGCAAGACATGCAGATAGTATTGACCTGGAACTGGAGGTGGATCCATTAAACGTTGATCATTTCTCCTGCACACCCCTGGTAAGTGAAATGTTACCTCTGTTTAGAAAGTATGTGGGAGAGTGTTTTATGCGCTCACTGTAGCTGCTCAATCTGTATCAGTCTCTGATAGCTAAAATTTTGAAAAGCTATTTTAAAAGGTTACGATTGAATTTGCACTGTCGCTGACCTACATTGGCCCCCAGCCCAGGAAGCCTCAAATTTTAAATTCTCATCCTTGTGCTCAAATCCCTCCATGTCCTCTCCCCTCCCTATTTCTGTAACCTCTTCCTCTAGCCCTACATCCTTTGAGATCTCTGGACTCCTCCAATTCTGGCCTCTTGCTCATACCTGATTTCCTTCACCCTCATCATTGGCGACCGTGCCTTTATTTGTCTAGGCCCTAAACTCTGCAATTCCCTCCCTAAACCTCTTTTATGACTCTTCTTCAAACCTACCTGTTTGACCAAACACTTGTCCTAACATCTCCTTCTGTGATTTGGTGTCAAATTTCATTCCTGCGAAGCACCTTGGGATGTTTTACCACATTAATGGCCCTATATAAATGCAAGTTGTTGTTATTCCCTTGACATCAGAGTGCCAACTCCTAGGAGCACAGGATTTGTGTAGCTGCTGGCCACAAGCTGGATGTAAAACTATTGGGCAACGCTAGAAATGGCCTTTGCAGTTGCTGATTTTAGCAAGACCTGCCAGATTCACACGTGTAGCTGACTGTGCGTTAGGGAGCTGGTGTTACCAAAAAAAGTCACATTCTGTGCAGAAGCAGCTAATGTCTCCACATTGTGTTGGGTTAAAACTCATTAAAGAAAAGAAAAGCTTGTATTTATATCAGGTATTTTATGACCTCTAAGAAAGATTGCATCAGCTTGTCAACATTGGAGAAGGTGCAGCTGCAAGTGAGAGCCAATTCTAATTTTTACTTTTAATTAATTGTTCACTTTAGCAGGAAGGATGTGAAATAATAAAATAATTGGTCCTCTATTTTCAACCAGATGTGGGCTTGTGCATTGGGGCACACTGAAGCAGCTGTTGTTCTATACAAGTGGGACCACCGAGCTCTCTCCATCCCTGATTCACTGGGTCGTTTGCCCCTGACAATCGCCCGTTCAAGAGGGCACGTGAAGCTGGCAGAGTATCTGGAAGAACTACAGAGAGAAGATGAGTCACAGCTCCCCAGCCTCCCCCAGACACCTGGAATGGTTTGCTCTCCCATTGCAAAGTCGGGGAGTGATGGCTGGATTGGACAGTGGAACAGTGGCAGTAACAGCAGTCAGGAGACCCAGAAGAATATCAGCACATCTCCTACCACAGGTGCACTTTATTCATTTCGACATGCATTTAGCAATCACTACTTGGTGTGTTTGAGGCCATGTGTCTTTTTTTTATCCTAGTGAATTTTGTATGAGTCAAAATCAGGATGTTGCGCCAGGGAATGGAACAATTCTATTTTAAGAACCTTGTGTTAGCATTAAAACTCCCCAGGTGTGATTAACACAGATCTGACACAAAGCAAATCTCTGTTCATTATAACCCATGAAACATGTCCAGGGAAGGTACAGCATGCATTAGATAAGTTTCCTTTCCACTGCCCGTTGAACACGCCGGGCCAGTTATAACACAGGTTAGATACAGAATAAAGCTTCCTCTCTTCTGCCTTAACAATGTGTCTCAGCCTCTAATGAGTGTTTTCTACCTATCAAAGTGATATATTTTTCATTCCCAGCATCAACCATCCTCTGATCTTTCTGAGTAACATAATATACAGATTTTGTCTGTTGCCCAATGCCCATTAGGACCAAATTGCAAATTTGCATCATATAGAATCTTTACAACCAGCACAGAGGAGAGAAGAGGTCTATCTCCTGAGCCTAAGCTAGACTGAAACCTTTGTTAATGAGGATATGAACTCTCCTGTTTGCTCTGCAATCTCTGAGCTATCACCCTCCTGCTTCTGAGGTAGCAGATGGTCTGTTGCTCTGTTTCTGCCTGCCTAATGATGATTTCTTCCTTTGGAGATGCACCATATCTCCGTGTGGCTCACTCTCAGAACACGGAGATTAAGATTAGCGATTCAGAATGTTCCCAATCTGCCCAACCTGGTCAAATGGCAAACAGACCAGGATGGCATAAATACCAGGAAGATACTGCTAGGGTCAGTCCCTGCTCTGTGATATGTTAACTGAATCTCAACTCAGGGTAACAGTTGTATGAACATCAATTGACATTCCCCAGTGAATATCCTCTGCCGCTTAGTAGGCTCATGAGGTACATGATGAAAGGTCACCTGGGTGAGGGAATGGAGGGTAGTCAGGGCCTTTATTCCACATCCTAGCAACCAATCAATGTCCCAGTCTGATGAAACACTCCAATGATGGGATTTGACCTCTGGGTTGCCAGGCTTTGATTAGCACACCTTTATAAGAAACATATGTGAGGCAGCCACCTTTGAAAGCCATACATAGAGCTGCTTTAGGTTGGGATCAGCCATAATCATATCAATGCACGAATAGGCCAGAGGAGCTGAATGGCCTCCTCTGTTCTTGTGTTTCCATGGGTCCCATTTGCCAAGTGCCCTATGAAGGTTATAATTGATATCCTTTCCCTTTGTGATATGCTTTTCCCTCAATTCATAATTCCCCATTCCATGTATGATTCATATCCAATGTTTAGAAAATGTAGCCATAGCAATAGTAACTGCTCTTAAACTAATTACCTGAATTATACTTCATGAAAGGGTGGTGGAAGCAGATTCAAGGGCCTGAATTTTTCAGGCGGCGGGTGGGCTCAGCGGGAGTGGATGGGGAAGGTCGCAGAGCCAATCGCTGCCTGCGATTGGCTCCACGCCACCACTTTATGCGGGCAGGCCAATTAAGGCCCACCCAGCGTAAGACACGAGCCATAGCGCTTAGCGCTACCTGTGCTGGCGGGGGGAGGAGGGAGAGTCAGGGCCAGTGCTCTTTCGTGCATGCGATATTGCAATAATTAAATAAAAGGAGAAAAAGTTTAATTAAACATGTCCCCTCGTGGATGAGGTTTCCTAAAAAACGTGAAAGTCACTTGGCCTTTTCGCCTGACTGCCAACCTTAAGGTTGGACGGGCAACGTTAACAATTACATTAATTACTCCCTTAATGGTTTTAATAGGCCGTTTACATATCTGTGGGCACGCAGCCGACTCTGACGCGCACCCGCCGAACAAAACATTGCAACGTAAGCGTCATGACGTCGGGACGCACCCTCGATGTCATCGCGCGTCATTGTACACTTCGGTGTGTCGAGCTCGACCCCGCATGCCGACTGAAAAATCCTGCCCAAGAATAACTTTGAAAAGGGAATTGGATAAATACATAAAGGGAAGATATTTCTTGGCATATGAGGAAAGAGCAGGGAGCTAGAACTAATTGGATAGCTCTTCCATGATGGACCGAATGGCCTTCATCTGTTCTGTATGATTCTATAATTCTACGTGAAGCATTTTTGAAATGTCTTTAAAAGATACGGTACGAGGTAAATAAACACAGGGCTTTCTTTATTGTATCAGATCTTAGGCGGCCGAGATCGGAATCCCTGCAGTGCCATGGAAATGACAGCCAGAGGGACCTCCCAGCTTCCAAGAAACACAAGCTAAACACAGAACACTTCCACTCCAGGCAAGACAAATCATCACCCCAGCCACTAAACCTGGAGCAGAAGAACACCGCCAAACTGAGCTCCAGCCCGAGGCAACCATCCCCCGATGCAATTGATTCCAAAATGGAGAGGAAGAGTCCCAGGGAATCTTCCCAACATACCTCAGAATTCCCTTTGCCCCTTACCTCCGGATGCAGGAATGTTGGGAACCAGACAAGTCCAAAGTGGAGCCAGAAGGAGATTTACGTTAGTGTGGCAGCACAGACTACGACAGGGCAGCCTGTGGTGATAAGGAAAGTCTCAGGTCTCAGTGCTGGGTCTATTGCTCACAGGATACAACAGAAGCAGGACATCAGCGTTCTAATGTTATCAGAGAGGGAGATGGTGGATGCAGAATTGCTATCGTACAAGGAGAATGAGGAGTGTTTTCAACACATGGATGATTTGCAGGTATGACTTGCAGAATAAGGAGCCTTCGACTGCAAAGAAATGTTTACCCAATTTATTCTCCAATTTTCTTACGCGCATCTTTTCCCAGGAAAAGGTTACTCTTGCTGTGGATGCCAGGAGCCCTTACCAGAACCATTCTTTAGCAGAGTGGGCTAGAACCAGGAGGGGCCCCTGTTTCAGGTACTGGTCTGTGTCAAGTTGGCTGATTTCAGCTGGGCCAGTGATTGTTGGAGTGCTCATGCTGGCTTCGGTGGCTGAGCCCAGGAAGGGAAATAAGAGCAGCCAGCCCACCAACTCCTGATCCCCGCCCAGTCATACCTGCTGGAAAGTGTGCGTGTGCATGGATGACGGGATCAGATTTGGTGGATAATCCTGTTGTCTCGGCTGATGAGTGAAGAATGGCCATTCAATCAAGGAAGGCTGCTAGCAACTCTGGGAGTCGTACCATAGCATGAGTCAGCACTCAGGAGAAAATGGAGTGTGGGGGTTACATGCAGTTCTGTTGTGTATGTGTAAAGTATATAATATATATATAAATTACTGCATTTGCTCGTGGCCTATTTTATATTGTAGATATTAGGTCACATGATGCAGGATATCATAAAATATAACATTGATTAGCAATATTTTTGAAAGCCCAGTTCTCAGAAGAATATTCTGAAAGATTCTTCAACAATTGAGTTGCAAATGCCAGTGCCCTTTTCTAGTCTTCCAAAGTCCTAAATTAAAACGTTAAAACCATGATGTTAGGGGAACAAAGGAAAATATACTTAATTTTTATTTACTTTCTCAGGCTAATATGATGTCCTTGGCTGAACAGATCATTGAAGCAACACCAGACAGGATCAAACGGGAAAATTTCATCCCTATGGAATTTCCATTGTCCGAGCGAGGGGACATCCCCAGTGTGAACACCACCTTGAGCTGGTTGGCCAGTTATCTGGCGGATGTGGACCATTTACCCAGCTTATCTCAGCTTCGGTCAGTAACTCAGGGAACCTTCAGGTATTGTTAATGAATCTGGGCAAAAGTCCATTTCGCAAGACATCAATAAAAATTCAAAGTAGGGGAGGGAAGAGGAGATGATTCAAGAGGCAATAATGAGGTGATTGTCGAGCTCAGGTTTTTGACTGTAGGAGGAGGAGACAGAGGGAGGTGAGCTGAGTTCCACAGATTTAAGATCCTGGTACAAAATAAGTTCAGAGTTGGAGAGGAAATGACAATGAAGATTGATTTCCACATGGTGAACTTGTGAGGAGAAGGAAGACTATGTGGAATGCTGTACTTGGAAGTTAGGTGGAACAAGAGAGGAAGGTTGAGAGCTTGGAATACGTAGCACCAGTCAGTTTCTAGCTGCAGGGTTGTTCTTTGTTAACTATAGTTCACCCACTTCAAATGTGTAATGTTGGACCAACTGCACTGTTATGGGGTTAGCAGGTTAAAGTTGAGTGTCCAACCATTCCTACACTCCACACTCAAAATGGGCATTTACTGTTTGGCTCACTGCGGATGTGACTTGCCTCAGCCACTTGGAGAAAACACTCAAGAAAAAATAGATGTACATTTATATACTATCAGGACATCCTAACATGCTTTATAATCAATGAAGTTGTTTTGAAATGCAGTCACTGTTGTAATGTAGGGCATTGCAGTGCTCCCTGTAGGAACAATGGTCAGGTCACTATAGTTGTCCTCAGTGTTGCTGGGTTATGGAAGGGGAAAATTAGGCAGAGTTTCCACTCTGATCCCTAACTACCCTGCAGCTTCCGCTGTTTAGACATTGGTTAAAGGCAGGAGCTAGCTTAGTTGACCATCTGGTATCAAAGACCCATACTTTGTTTACATATGCATTAAAGAAGTCCTCCTTTTAAGATGTGTCCTCCTCTCCGTTATCAATACCGTCTACTTCCATCTCCATAACGTTGTATATCTCTCTCCTCAACTCATCTGCTGCTGAAACCTTTATCCATGGTTTTATTACCTCCTTGTTTGACTATTCCAATGTTCTTCTGGCCAGCCTCCCATCTTCCACCCTCCATAAACCTCAGCTTTTCCAAAACTCTGCTGCCAATATGTGAACTTGCACCCATTCACCCATCACCCCTGTGCTCACTGACCACATTGGCTCCCAGACCAGCAACGTCTCAAGTTTAAAGTTGCTTTCAAATCACACTGTGATCTTGGCCTTCCCTATCTTTGTAATCTCTTCCAGCCCCACAACCCTCAAATATCTGCACACCTCCAATTCTGGCCTCCCGATTTCCTTCACCCACTTGTGTCTTCAACTGTCAAAGGGATAAGCTCTGGAATTCCCTTCCTTAACATCTTCACCTCTTTCTCCTCCTTTAAAATGCTCCTTTAAAATTTTCCTGTTTGACCAGACTTTCATCTGCCCTAATATCTCCTTATGTGGCTTGGTGACAAATTGTGTCTGATTACGCTCCTGTGAAAGGATGTTTCACTTTGTTAAAGGTGTATAAATGCAAGTTGTTGTTGCTAACCTGGTTCCTTGCTGAAAGTGTTGCTGTCAGTTGATATGAAAGGTGATAGATACCTTGTGCACTCACAATTGTTATGACCAGTTCCCGAGCGAGGTCCCCCAGTTTGCTATGATTCCGGACGAGGTACCCCAAATTGTTATGCTCCCGGGTGAGGAGGGATGAACTGGCTTCCTTTCTTTATTCAACCCCCACGGTTGGTCACAACAACAAGGTTAATTTAAAAAGGATCCCTTCTCGTGGATATTTTTTCCGAGTCCAAGTGTATTTATGTCTTAAAAGGAGTCAATTTAATCAGGCTGCCTTGAGTCAAAGAAAGAGTGAGTTTATTAGTTACTAAATGCGCGGAAAAATAATAAAAACGCAACACACATACACACAGATTAGAAATGAGAAATTGAGCCCAAAAATAAGAGTTAAAAGGATATACGAGTCAGTCCTTTAGCTTGTCTGTGAGGGGTAGATGGTGAAACTTTGCAACAGTTAAGTTAGGGTGATTCCAGTAAGTGCTGACTTTGGCAGTTGAGCAGTTGGTTTGAAGATTCTTGGTTCTGCAGGTTAGCTGAAAGGAGTTGTCCTGTTTCATTTTCAACTGCGGCTTTGCTGACTTGTGACTTACTTCCAGCAATCAGAGAGAAAGAGTTTTTTACCTGCAAGCACAATGATGCCCAGTTGGTGTTCTTCACAGCACACACACACACACACACCAGAACAGAACACTAGACTAGCACACAGAACAAGGGTTGCAGCTGGCTTTTTAAAACCCTTTTCCTTATGTATTCCTGGAAGGGAAGAAACAAACGTGTCTTTTGCCCAGATCTGTTTTCTTTTCAACTCAGTTCATATTCACAGTTGGGATATAACTCAACAGAAGATGGTTTCGGCTGAGATGGTAATCATTTTCCATTATCTCTGCAACTGTAGGAGATTAACAGTGCAGTTTGCACTGTATCTTTTTCTTTGAAATGCCTCTGTCTGAAGTAGCCGTGTCGCACCTTTTAGGTCCAAAATTCTGTTCTCTCTGAACTAGTTGGTCAAGTAATCCACATAGGAATTTTCCAGCAAGTCTCAGCTAGCTTTTACTTGTATGTCCTTTAAAAAACATGTCTTACTTAAAAGTTCAATATGTCCACAAGTAATTTGGGGCTAGGATCTACGGTCATGACACAATGTTGCTCATCATCTTTACCTCCCTTTTTATGTTCTAGGTCTTTGTACAGCGAGCCCTTGACTCCTCCCTCTAACGCAAGCCAAAGCCCTGCTTTGTCACCAAACAGCGAGGCTAATTTTGAGAAACCCACTCTCCCATCAGCAGCCGATTGGTCTGAGTTCCTGAGCGCATCAACCAGTGAAAAGATGGAGAATGAATTTGCCCAGCTGACCTTGTCAGATCATGAGCAGAGAGAGCTGTACGAGGCTGCCAAGTTGGTGCAAACCGCCTTCCGGAAATACAAGGTTAGAGGCGCTGTCCTCACATAGGATCAGCATGTGAGTTGCAGCGAACAAACTTGTCATGTGTCCGTGTGTCAACTTGTGTCAGCCGTGGCTCAGGGGGTAGCACCCTCGCCTCTGAATTAGTAGGTCATGGTTTCAAGGTCCACTGCAGGTACTTGAGCACTTAGTCTAGGACAACACTCCCAGTGCCAGTACTGAGAGGTGCTGCACTGTCAGAGGTGCTGTTATCAGTATCTCAGGTTGACATAAAAGATCCCATAGCACAATTCTTAAAAAAGAGCAAGGTAGTTCTCTTCTCTGTAGCCAATATTTATCCCTCAACAAACATCTCTCAGTAAACCAGATTATCTAGCTATTATCACACTGCAGTTTGTGGGACCTTGCTGTGCGCAAATTGGCTACTGTGTTTCCTTCATTGTAACAGTTAATTTCTGGGTTTCAAGGGCTCAGTTTCCCTGTAGGACATTCCTGCAGCATTACCACCTCTGGGGCTGAGATGTGTAATATCAGCTGTGTGTGCTGTTTATACTCATTACCTAGTGACCTGCACTGGTAAGTGCATGTGTGTTGACATTGGCTGAGGTACAGGAGTGGGCTAATTTGTGATATCCTCCATGTTTAATCTGCAGTTGAGACACAAATTGAGGCAAGGTGGGTATACTGGAGGGTTTCTTGTGCCTGTGGAACCCCTTTCAGGAAAAGTGGGGCGAAAGATTGTCAAAAACATGAATAACAGGTATTGATATACAAAAACGGCAGAAGGGTCGGTTGGTGAATTCCTGGTGAATGAACAAAAAAAAAAATCAGGGACACAGATTTCAGGTGATTGGCAAAAGGCAACAGGAGGAAACAAATTTTTTTACACAGTGAGATGTTATGATCTGGAAAACACTGCTTGAAAGGGTGATAGAAGCAGATTAAAGATTAACTTTCAAAAGAGAATTAGATAAATTTTTGAAGGGGAGCATATTACAGGGCTATCGGGAAAGAGCAGGAGAGTGGGGCTAATTGAATAGCTCTACCAAAGAGCTGGCACAAGCCTGAATGCCCTCCCTCTTTGCTGTATCAGCCTTTGATTCTAAAAGGAAGTGTGGAAAGTCACTGTTGTTAATATCATGTTTTCCAATTTTTTAGGGACGTCCTTTCAGGGAACAACAGGAAATGGCTGCTGCTGTCATTCAGCGCTGCTACAGAAAATATAAACAGGTAAAAATTAAATGTGACACTTTGCATGTTGTGGCGGAGGCACCCACGGAGCAGCATGGTCAATCCGCCCATCTGACCTCAGGCTGCTTTACTGGAACCGTCACTGAGTTAGTGGGAGAGGGGGTATTAGTCAGGGTTCCCCGCCCACCGCCCCCCACTTCCTTAGCCATGATGCCCGTCATGGGGCAATAGCTTGTCAACAATTGCTGTCTGGCCTCGACATACAACCACCCAGGTAGGGTCGATGGTGGGTCACTGCAGTGTCTGTAAAATCCAATGTTAGCATGGAAGTAACACCTTCAGGAGTGTGAGGGTAATGGGAAGAAACATTGTTGGCGGGGGGGATGGGAAAAACGTGCCAAAAAAAATCAGATTGGCATGTGCCAAGTGTTGTGCTGGGAGTTTCCACAGTTTCGGTTCTAGTAACACTGGTAGATCTGACACTCGGCTTGTGGACATTAACCTTTGTTCAGAGTTAAAATACTGTTTGAAAATTGGCTGGATTTCAATTTGCAGTTTTTTTTAAATGTTGAGAAAACTTTTGTGAAATGGCCAAAGCCAACACCGAAAGAAGACAAGGTGAATCAAGCAGTAACAGTGGCTAGCTGACCTCAAATTTGGGACTACATAGCCTGTAGAGCACAAGCGAGGAAAGAGTGAGGGAGGGGCAAGGAGTTCTACAGATTACAGGTCCTGGACAAGGAGTTTGTGTAGCAGACGGTGAAACGTGTCTCACTTTCAATACACTTGAGGTAGAAGGATGGAGTGTGTGAGGCAGAATATGTGCAGTTTCGGGAACGAAAGAGCAAAATTCAGAAGAAAAGTGAGCCGAACAACATTAATAAAACTGGAAATCAAAACATTTGCAACACAGGAAAGTGGGTGGCTTGAAGTGATTTTAATTTTTCTTCATGAGGGACTAAAAAGTGCTCATCTATTGACGTACTGTTCTACATCAGAAAAAGAGTCTCCCAACTTGCTAACCCATCTGGCCCTCAGTAATTACTTGCACCACGACGGGAGTTTACTGTCACACTTCACTGAGTATGTCACATTGCATCTCTTTGGGTATCCTGAGAGCTCACCTGTTTTGCAATGAGGAGTACATCAATAAATCCAGCTCCAAACAAGCACCAACTTTAGACTGAGACTAAGCAGTTCTTCCTGTTCCCAATGCAGTTGAAAACTTTCGATACATGCACACACAGGGGGCAGAGCCTGCACAACACCAAGTCAGCAGGAACAACCCCCTGACCTGATTCCATTGGAAGGAATGAAAGAAGTCTCACTTTTTTATGCCACCCTGCCCAAGCTAAACGTTCTGCTCATTGTTACATGTGCCCTGCAGTTCACACAAGACACTGTTCAAACACGAGCCCAGTGAACATTGGATGATGCAGTTGATTGGACTCCGTATGTTCACTTTCTCAAATGTGGCTTCAAATCCACATTGATGGGATGAAGCTCTCTGGCTGTAAGCTAAGATGAGTTGGACAGAATCAATCCAGCTCCCATGCATAAAACTGCCCTGAATTGGTGTAAAATTGGCAGGGGGTTGGGGGGGTGGGTGATCTTCATGAGATTGGTGCTGAGGCACATTGTTGGGGCAAAAGCAGAGGGAGTTTTTACTCTGCATCTAACCTGTGCTGTGGCTAATCTTGGAGTACTTGACAAGGCAGGGTGGAGGGAACTTTACTTTGCATTATTGGGTTAATGGGGTAGTGTAGAGGGAGCTTTTCTCTACATCTAACCATCCATATCTCAGATGTAGATGCTGGGTGTTGGAAGTGTTCCATTCCCAAACACTAACACCCATCATTTTCTTTGAGAAAATAATTCACAAAAACTGTAAAAAAACACTAAGCCTGGCTTAGTTCCAGTTACACAAATCATGCAAAACAGATGGCAAGAGAACCACAAGAGGAGCAGCATTGGAAACTAATATGGATTAACTCCTAATGACGGATACTGGCATATCCTGATGCTGTTAATCAGTATCTCTTCTGAAGCCCACTCGGTTTTCACAGCTCACTGATACTCTGGTAAGAGCCCAGATCCTGCTGTTACCTATGATCTCCAACTTTCTATCACAACCTGCCTTGTCTCTCACTATTTCATTGAGGCTACTTTGGTTAATGCCTCTCCACTTTCTTCCATGCACAACTTATACACCAATACCTCTCTGCATTCTCATTGTCTTGAATTCAAGACACAATGCACTGTCTTCTAGCCCTGAGGATATTTCCAAGCATCTCAGAAGTGTAGTTCCATCACCCTCTACCATTTCTTCTTCCTACAATCAAGTTTTCAAAAACTTCAATCTTGGTGCCATCTAAGCCCTATTCCCTGATTTGTTTTTGTATTCTTTCCTGCTCAGTTCAGCCCTGCCTGTGTCCTCTAGAACTTGACCTTGGACATTTCATTCAGGTTTCTTAATAAAAAAAAATAAAATTGGCTTCTGCTGTCTACTTTTCACCTGAATTGATATTATTTGGTTAGATCCTTAGATGTGAGGAGTTGGGGGGTGGGGGGAGGAATTTTGACCTATCGCCTTGGGCAGAAATCTTAGGGATCTAGTGGAATGCTGGTTTTACACTCCATCCATGACTGGCTTCAACAGAGAGTAAAATTGGGCAGGTGTGAAAACTAATGTTTTACCCGATCCATTCAGTTCAATCTGCTCAGGTTTTAAAGGCAAGGAAAATTAAAGGTTATGGAACCAAGATGGACCAGTCATGATGTAACTAAATGACAGGACGAGCCTGAGGGGCTGAATGGTCTTGTCCTGTTCCTATTCGGTATCTGACAAAGGGATGGTGAATTGCGAGGCAGCTTCAGAGTACTGAAGGTCAACCATGTTTACGTTTAAAAGTTAAAGATTGCCCTCCACAGATCCATGTCCCTCCCTGACCCTCGCCGCCTCTCCAGCACCCCCGCCCCACTTCTCTTCCTTTCAGACCCTCCTTAAAACCAACTTTTTTGAATTTCTGGTCACTCTATACTGATCATTCCTTCTTTGGCTAAACATTACTGTTTGATGGTGCCTCTAGGAAGCACTTTCGGGGTGTTTTCCTAAATTAAAGATGTTGTATTGGTGTAGCTTGCTGTTGTTGTTGTGTCCCAGCACCGATTAGGACAAGCTCCCCTCTTGGATTGAAGGGTTTTTTTTTTTCCTCTGGTACTAATGTTCAATTGTATTCACTTTGCAAGCTTACATGGATAGCCTTGAAGGTAATGCAGTTACACAAATGGAATTTTGTTCTCATTCATTGTGCACTGCTGTGATATTCAGCTAATTTTTTGTAGGTCACTAAGCGACCAAGCATTATAAAGCAGTATTTGGGCACAAGCTTGTCTTGCTATTTTTTAATGAAGCTTTTAAGTTGTGAGCACCATATTGAGATCTCTGAAGGCAGTGGAGTTTGGGTTGCTACGTGCTGTCTCCATATGCCAAGCAGAATCCTTCCAATCAAATCAAAATGTTCCATGTGAATTATAATTAAAATCAGATTAAGCAATTTTATTTTGTGTGAGCCCTTCTCACTTTTCTTTATAAGGTGCAGGGGAGATTTATTATAATGGTATCAGGTATGTGGAACTTCATTTATGTGGAGAACTGGAGAAATTGAGCTTGTTCTCCTTAGAGTAGAGAAAATTAAGGGTAGATTTAAACAAAGCATTCAAAATTATAAAATTACATACATGTAATAATATAGAATTTATATCACAGAAACAGGTCATTAGGCCCAATTGTTCCATGCTGGTGTTTATGCTTCATTCAAAGCTCCTCCTAGCCTACTTCATCTTACTCCATCAGCATAATAATTGTGCTGCCGTGGAATAAATAAGCAGAAATTGTCTTTCCTGTCACTCCTTCTGCCCTGTGCTTCCAAATGTGTGTGGGAGTAGAGCTGGGTTTCACTACCCTAGGGCACTGTGTGTATGCACAGTTAGTCCAGCCATCTTCTGTGTGGATTGCAGCAAATCCTTCCTGTTCACTGAAGCCATCAGACACCATGGGGCAATGTGTGTTTCATTTTCATTTTAAAGGGACATGTTGCTTTGTAAACAGGTGTGGGAGTGAGAAAAAAACCCCTGTGATGTGCCTGCCCTTGGATCATCATAGAATGATTCAGCATAGATGGAGTCCATTTGGTCCATCTTGCCTGTGCCAGCTCTTTGTAAAAGCATTCCAGTTAGTCCCACTCCTCTGTTCTTTCCCAATAGCCTTCCAAATATTTTCTTTTCAAGTATTTATTCTTTTCCCTCTCAAAAGTTACAATTGAATCTGCTCCCAGCATGCTTTCAGGCAGTCCATTCCAGCTCATACACAACTCAAGGTAAAAAGAAACATTCTGTTCATCTACGTACCGCCACCCCCCTCCCTCTCCCCCACCCCCACCTACCTCTCCCTCCACTCCATCCCCCAGTTCTTCTGCCACTTATTTTAAATCTGTGTTTTCTGGCTACCAATGCTTCTGGCAATGGAAACAATTTCTCCTTATTTACTGTATTAAACCCCCTTCGGAATTTGGAACATGTTAAATCTCCCGTAAAGCCTTTTCACTCTGAGAAGAACAAATCCAGCTTCTCTAGTCGCTCCAACAAACTGAAGTCCCTCATCTTATTTGAGCACCATTCAAGTAAATCCCCTCTGCATTCAATTCTAAGGCCTTGACATCCTTCCTAAAATGCAATCTCAATTTGGACACAGTACTGCAGCTGAGGCCTAACCAGTAATCATGAGTGTCTTGGTGTGATATGAAAATGACCTCTCAGTGTGGTGGGGCTAGTGCTATTTGTACCTAATCGTTTTACAATGCAAGGATTCTTGCACAACTACATGCACCTGCTGCCATTGAAGAAAATGCTAAACCAGTGTTCCAGGAATCATCAATGATGTGAGTTTTGGTGCCTCCATACTCTGGGCTCTGATAAACCATAGTTATCAGCATATAGGATAGGGGTTTCTAACCTTCCCAGATTGTCCCGGAGTCTCCTGGAATTAAAGATTAATCCCCCGGAAAATGCTGTGAGCAAAACACGGAGAAAATCATAGGAGGGCATTAAAAAATGGTGTGTTTTTTTTTCATTTCCTATGAACACTTTTTGTTTATTAGTTATAAAAATTTTGATGATAAAGATACCTGTTTGACTGGGTGGGATGTTTGGCAGTGAGACGTCATGTAATGAAAGCTCTAGGGATACATCCAAACAGAGTCGGCAATCCGATTATAGACTGAAGTTTAAATTAGGGTTTTAAGCTATATGTGTTTTCTAGTGGGTGGGTGTGGGGGAAGCTTGCAGCCTATATATGTTGGCCAGCTTCATATGTGCAGAGAAACAGTAAATGAGATATTAAAGTCAATGACTACTGATTCAAAGTTAGATACTGCTGATTTGGTTGTTAGCCTATCTTTGTTTTCTCCTCCATTTTTTTTAGGCACTCAGGGAATTGTGGGATATGGAGACAGGGTGGGAAAGTGGAGTTATGGTAGAGGATCAGCCATGTTCTTGCTGGCTGCTGAAGTAGGCTCAGGTCAGGTGCTGTATGGCCTCCTCCTGCTCCTATTTCTTATGTTCTTATTGTTGTCACTATTTTGGCTCAGCCTTGTTAGTAGTCAGTTACTTATTTGAGGTGAGGGTCCTGGAATACTGAGGTTGCAGTGACAGGGGTGACCATTTTAATGGGGGACCCTTCACCACACCCCCACCCCTATTCACCTTTCTCTCCATGGCACCCCCCTCCATCCCCTGCCTCCCTTCCTGACCAGGATCTCCTCTATGCCTCTTTCAGTATGCACTTTACAAAAAGATGACGCTGGCCGCCATCCTGATCCAGAGCAAGTTCCGCAGTTACTATGAGCAGAAGAAGTTCCAGCAGAGTCGGCGGGCAGCTGTCCTCATCCAGCAGTATTACCGCAGCTACAAGGAGTACGGAAAAATGAGGCAGAAGCGAAGGACAGCTGCTATGGTCCAACAGAAAATCAGGTAGGATGTCACGTGTAAACAGAATTCTTCTCTCAGTTTCTTTGGGGTCTAGGACTGAGGCCTCAGCTTTTCAGCAGGGATCTGAACTGAGGCCTCAGCTTGCAATCAGGGGTGTGGGGGTGTGTTACTCCCAGTTGGAATGTGCGCCATTCTCAGTCGAGGGTTTGTTACTCCAATACAGAATCAATGAAACTGCCTTTTCTGCTGTTTGTGTTTTGGTGGTAATGTAGGTAAAAAACATTTTTCTGTTTGGTAAGGGGTTCCTGGGAAATGGCAAACAAATGGAGTCTCATGACCATGGTGCTCCTTGGAGTTCCAACTGTTTATCTTGCAGCCATTGACAAGTGAATCCCATGTTTGCCAGTCAGCGGGTGAAACCCATGGCTCACTGGCGACACTCTAAAGTAAAACCGCCCTAACACAAATGCCTCACTGCATGCTAAGGTGCAGCATTGTCAGGACTAAAGAGAGCTGTCTTTTTTTTCTCTTGGTCTTATTTCAGGAGTAGTCTGCTGACCAAGAAACAGGACCAAGCTGCACGAAAGATTATGAGATTTTTGCGCCGTTGTCGTCACAGGTGAGATGTCAAAGGTCATTCAAAGTCTGCCAACTTTCAAAAAAGTTTTTTTTCCATTTCAATTTATTTTGCATCCAGACTTTTATCTCCACCCAGAACAATATAAGTATAATTTTAAAATCAACCCATTGACATTAGAGAATAAAAAAGAGGAAGAGTTGGAACCTTCTTAAAAGAAAATCTCACTGTGAGGATGGTTTATAAACCTCCCCTTCATGTACACCTCATGTAGGTCTCTGCTGTGAGAATTCTTGCCACAGCACATCAGGTTTTTTAGAGGGTAATGTCACTGTTATTATATTCAACTAATATCATTACACTGGACTCAATGCCCCTGGGTTAGGGAACAGTAAGTCAGGGTTTCTGCTCATGTTTACAGTCCAGTGACCCCTGCAGGAAAGTGTGCACATTTGGATGACCAGATAAGGACAGGATCTGGCAAGAGTGTGATGCCCACCACAGTCAGTGAACTTCGTGATACTTGTTGTCTCGGCTGCCATATGAAAACCATTTGGTTAAGGTTTTATGTGAACCCAAACACTAACATGAATCAGTGCCATTGGGTGATGGGATGGAGTGGAGAGAAGCATTTGAGGATGAGCTATTTTTTGATCAGATGCAGCACTTTGCAGTGACAGAGTGTGTGTCTTGTTGAGTTCCTAATCCCAGTTGTGCCCTGTTTGGCATACTAACCACAGGAAGAGAGGTAAATCCATGGACTTTTCCTGCTAATCCCTCAGACAGGGAAATACTGAGAACATCTTCCTTCACAAAACAGAAGATTCTCACCTGGCTGCACACACACTGTAAAAGCTAACACACATAAGACCCGAGGCACAAATACTAATTTGTACAGGCCAGACACTCCCAGTTTTTTCATTCGTGCTGCCCAAATCATGTCGCTGGATCAAGGACCACCAGATTCTCTGTTGCCAATGTGGTCTGTACTACTCTTAAATATTGGCTGCTTTGATGTGCTGAATGTGGAGCTTATACACATGCACAGACATTAGCTTTTGAGACACAAGCCTTGGAATTGAGCTGGGATATTAATTCATCAACACATTTGGATTAAATTCCTCTGTCCAATATTTTAACAAAGCCACTCATTTGAATGAGCTATTTCCTTCATTAAAATATTGGACAAAGAAACTTTATACCCATCCAAGGGTTATATTGTGTAAGTTGAAGGGTACACATTTCATGATGAGGGAATTGTTACCTTTAGTTTGGCGGCAATGATATCTCAGTTGGGAGAACTCTTACCCCAGAATCAGAATGTTGTGTGTTCAAGCCCCACTCCAGAGATTTGATCACAAAATTCAGTGCAGTACTGAGGGAGTGCAGTAGTGTCAGTAGGTGCCACCTTTCAGATAAGTTGTTAAACCAACTTGTCTTCTTTGGCAGAGGTAAAAGCTCATACGGCACTTTTCAAAGAAGAGCAGGGAGTTCTCCTGGTGTCATGGCACATCGTTATTTGTGGGAGTTTGATGTATATGAATTGGCTGCCACATTTCCTATATTACAAATGTAACTACACTTCATAAATATTTGATTGGCTGTTAAGCACTTTGAGACATCCTGAGTTCATGAAAGGCCCTATATGCCCTGTATGCTGCTTTCTTTTCACATTTGATGTGTAGCAAACTGACACCAGAATTGTGAGACATGAATGAGTTGTGCAGTACCAGGCTGACATGTAGCACAGCTGAGCTCCGTGTCTTTCCCCACAACAGATGTTCCGTTGAGATTAAAATTTGAACAGTAAAGAATATTGAGGAATTCTGTGGGGAAAAAAGACGACGAGTTAACGAAATCAAGGGGCCTGTTTTATGAGATCCCTGAATAGGGGAGAGCCTTCACCACCAGCAAATACCCACAAACCCCAGTCAGGGCATGCGCAGTATTCCTCGATGGCTCCAGGTGAGGCTCTAACTTAACAGACCTGGAATAGTTCACCCAAATATGTCTTTGTTTAAAGTGTGAGTAAGGGGAATGCGAGTTCTGGGCACTGAATATGAAGGAAGATTTTGCGTTGATAAACATGGAGTTCAAACATAGCTTTCACAGTGCCGACTCTGCTCCTCGATAAAACCCCCTGGCACTGGGATTCTGAGAGTGGCATTTTCATTTTCCCTTAAACACTTTTTGTTGCGCAAGTAACAAACAGCAGCAGAAATGGGCAGAAATTATGATTGCATTACTTGGAGAATTCAAGCTGATAAACCATACGTTTCAACATAGAACACAATTCCTCTGCCAAGAAGTATCCAAATATTCATTTTTCAGGAGTTTCATTTTCTCTTGCGGTGAACTTGTTCATGTTAGTGTGAAATTTTTGCTACGCCATCTTAACACTTTTGTTTTGTTAATGACTGTTTTCACAAACACTTTTAACTCATGCAACAACTGGGCAACTGAATCCCATTAGTGATTTTTTATTTGTGGGTTTTGGAATCATGGCAATTGTCCTGCACCCCACCCCCCTCCCACCCCTCCCCCAAACGTCATGAATTTTGACACTGCAACGTAACTACCAACTGACAAACGGCAGGGTTGGATTTGGTTTGAGTTGTAGCTAGATTTGGGTTTTTCCTCACTGGTCTATGTTTGAAAAACTTTTTGGGGCCTATAAGTCTTACATAACTCCCCAGACCTCACCCATGTTATATGCCCTTCTCTATCACTCCCCCCCCATTAGAATATCCAACTCTGGCTGGATGTATTCCTGGAAATTGAATTACATGACCTCCTGCTTTCCACTGCTTTCCCACCCCCCCCGCCACCATTGGTTACCCAACACATCCGTCCTCATGGCCAATCAGAAAGCAAGCAGAGTCTTCATGGCTCAAGTGGATGACTGCCAAACAGCCTTTTCTTCAACTCCTATATTTTATAACTAATAATAGTTTTAAAATTTTTTTTTTAAAAACATGATGTTTTCAATTCCCACAATGATTTCTTGCCCAGGTTTGCTCGTAGTGGTTTCCTCAAAAATTATATTCAATTCCTGCAGACTCCAGGACAATCCTGGAGTGTTGGTGATCTTATGGCTGCCTGATCAACTCAGCCTAACTGAGTAGGCCAATGGTGTCAGTTTTACAAACATATGGACAAGGAGCAGGAGTAGGCCATTCAGCCCCTCGAGCCTGCTCTGCCATTTAATAAGATCATGGCTGATCTGATAGTAGCCTCAAATCTGCATCCCGCCTACCCCTGATAACCTTATCACCTCCTTGCTTACCAAGAATCTATCCAACTCTACCTTTAAAATATTCAAAGACTGCTTCCACCGCCTTTTCAGGAAGAGAGTTCCAAAGACTCATGACCCTCAGAGAAAAAGTTTCGCCTTATCTCCATTTTAAATGGGTGACCCCTTTATTTTTAAACAGTGACCCCCTAGCTTTAGATTCTCCCACAAGAGGAT
This sequence comes from Cetorhinus maximus, assembly GCF_964194155.1. NCBI lineage: Eukaryota > Metazoa > Chordata > Chondrichthyes > Lamniformes > Cetorhinidae > Cetorhinus > Cetorhinus maximus. The sequence continues at coordinate 15,783,290 of NC_135893.1, read as the reverse complement.
ACATTCTCTTCACATCCACCCTGTCGAGTCCCCTCAGGATCTTATATGTTTGCCCATTCCAGGTATTAGTCTGGTAAACCTTCTCTGAACTGCTTCCAATGAATTTACATCCTTCCTTAAATAAGGTGACCAATACTGTACCCAGTAATCCAGATGTGGTCTTACCAGTGCTCTGTATAACTGAAGCATGGCCTCCCTACTTTTGTATTTAATTCTCCTCGCAATAAATGATAACATTCTATTAGATTTCCTAATTACTTGCTGTACCTGCATACTAGCCTTTTGCGATTCATGCACTAAGACACCCAGATCCATTGACTGGCCTGTTTGGACTGTTGACAAGAGCCCAGGAGCTAAGTAAACAAAGCTAGGAGAGACTCCCAACTTCAAATCAGCTGCATACTGATTTGTTTAGTTCTGTTCCTGAGCATTGTATTTCGTCCCATTCATATCCCACAGCACTAGAAGGGTTTGTTTAATAAAAATGTAACATCAGAGAGCCAGGGAATAAAAGTTTAACAGGACAAAGGAAAATGAGAGGGACTGAAACAAGAGCAAGAAATTAGGGTAAGAACAGATTTATGATAATTAGTTAAAAAAAAGCCTGAAGGGAAGATGAGATTTTTTTAATACGGTGAGTTTTTATGATCTAGAATGCATAGTATTAAAGGGTGGTGGAAGCAGATTCAATAGTCACTTCCAAAAAGGAATTGAAAAGGAAAACATTGCAGGGCCATGGAGAAGAACAGGAGAATAGGACTAATTGGATAACTCTTTACAAGAGCCGCACAATGGGCTGAAGGGCTGTGCTGTTTGATTCTATAAGGAGAGCGAGAAAGAAGACATGAGGCTGAAAATGACTGTTGAGCAATATTAGTGGAAACACACTCCAGGGGGTAGAAATTAGTCTCGGGTGGAATCTCACTGTCCACCTGGTATACTCCATTGATGGAATTGTTGGGACAGAATAGTTTTTCTTTTTAAAAAATAAAAAGCATAAATAGTTAAAATCTAAAGTAAAAGCAGAAATTCTTGGTAATGCACAGCAGTACAGTAAGCTCCTGAAAGGGAAAGATGGGTTAATATTTCATGGCACTCTTAAGAGACTTAAGGGAGCAACAAATTTGCTTGTCACAGTCGTTATTTTCAACATTACAAAGTGACAGTTGATGCTGAGAAACTTTGGCCTTAATCCAAACAACTGACTGGCAAAAACAAGCAGTGAAGATTACACAAAATGTCCAGAACAGAATATGACACAGCACTGCACCCTCCCCCCCACACACACACACACAAACACACACAGCCCCACATGCACACACACACAGCCCCACACGTATGCACACGCACACACACACGGACCCGGACCCAGCCAAACTGGCAGCTTGTCACACCAATAAGCTGATGATGCTAATTCTGGGCAATTTGCCTCTCATGAAAATCATAGAATGATATAGCACAGAGGAAGACTATTCGGCCCATCATGCCTATGCACAGTTCCTAGGTCTAGAGTTGTTTGTGTTCTGTAGGCAGACAAGGCATGCCAGGCCAGGTTTGGTGTGATTGCTACTAATCCTTAAGAGGGGTGAGGTTGCTCATTTTCCACTTTCATTGCTGCATTGCTTGTTTTTCTATCTCAATACTGTGTATGTTAAATGGACATCTAAACTCTAGTGGCCAACTCACTATTACTCAGTCATCTCCATTATATTCTTGTGAATGTGTTCTTTCTCTTTGTTATCCCTCTGGTCACAGCACTCTGTGCTTGCATAATGTAGGCCACTTGGGTTGTCATACTGTCTTGCCCTTTTGGCACACTGTGCAGCCTTCAGTGTTAGAAGGCGTGAGTGAGGGATGACTAAAAACATATCTGGGTCTGATTTTTAGTCTTCTGGATTTAAATTGAGGTTTGAGAGATAGAAGACGGACCGTTGCTCTATGAGTTCAAACAGATGTGTACTTGTGTGTAATTGAATCACTGGCTAGTTCTGTTTGCCATTGGGGAAGTTGGCTTTGAAAACCCTCATGACAGAATGGAAGCTCACCCACTATCCAGTATGTGTGAAAAGCATCATCGACCCTGATGGCAGGGCCAAGGAAGAAGGAGAAGGAGGAATGTATCTGTTGTCTTGTAAACATGCATCATTTGGCAAACCCATCCGCAAGACAGGACACTATTGGTGTTGATAGCCAAGGAGGGGTCCTCATCCCCCCAACTCATCCACTCTCCTAGTTGGAGAAGGTGATGGGGCTTTGAAGGCAAACATCAAAAAAGGAGGGAGGGAGAAATGGCATCAACTTGCATCAAAATATGAAGTGTTGAAACCTGCCTTTGGTCTGATAATTAATGGTACATTTGGTTTGCTAATAGCTGTTTGGTATTGTTTTGCTGTCTAAAGCCCCCTGGTGGACCATAGACTGTACAAAAGGGTGAGTGTAGCCTTCTGCTGGCCAGCTTCTCTCTATCTCTGCTTGGTGCCTGCTTGCATGAGGCTGCAGCCTAACCTGCCAATTCTCATGTTTGTTGCCTATAACTAAACTAACACTCCACACAATACTAACAAATCTGCTTCTTAAAGATACATTTTGACTCTATATATCTATATATATATATATATATATATTAAATATATATATGAAGAATGATTTCACCAGTTATTTTTTTGTGCATGATCCAGAATGACACTTGTGATGAATTGTGGGATACTGGATGGTATGAACAGCATCCAGGAGATAGCCAAAAAAAAGTGTTTAACTTGGAACCCAGTTGGCTCACGGGATTTCACACCAAGGTTTTTAGGAATTGAAAAGTCAAGCAAAGCCAAATGGTGCTAATATTAGAATGGAAGTCTGCACTTGCTGGCTCAAATGGTATTGCCTGTGACACTCAATGCATTATCACAAAGGATAAGTGGAGCCCAGACTGGGCAGTGATGGAGCCCCAATATGGCATTGGGTGTTTTGGAGGACAAACTGTACATTGAAGATACACAGCATGTTTCTACCATGCATAGAGGATCTTTTAACCATTAGCCTTTGGATGGTTGAGGTGCAATATGCCAGGGTCACTGCTGATCCAAAATTTGGGGTTTTGAGAACCAAGACAGTCGTGAACACCAGACTAGAATTTGATTTTGAACCATCTGAAGTCTGAAGCCAAACTACAACTGTGACCCTTAACAAATTGCACTCTGTTTTGGTTCAGTTCACCATACTGTCCCATCCCTCCCCACCTTGGTTATCATGCCAACGGTGGAAGGCAATGTTGGTACACGTTGGCAAAGGAGAAGATGCCAATCTGCAGCAGCATTTTAATGAGGGTCACTCCAGAAGGAAAGCAGACATGGCAACACTTTCTGTGAATTGAACAGTTCCTTCTTGAAATAAATGGTGTACTGGTTGCAGCTGATCTGCCTTTTATTTCAGAAGAATGTTCAATAGAGATCATTCAGGTCTCTCTCACAGTCCAAGCAAATACAGCTTATGTTGCTTGATCTTTTATAATATTCCGTTCCCTTTTCTTTTGTAATAAAGGCAAGCCAGCATATATTTTCAAAACGTAATTATTTTATGGGATGTGCATCTTGGGGAATTGAGCACTTTACTATTTCAGTGATCAGATGTCAGCATCAAACACTCCCAGGTTAGGTATACAGTGTGGGCTAGATACAAAGCAAGGATCCCACTGCTCTGCCCCAGTATTCTGACTTTCTCCTAATCTTAGAATGCTCCCTATTACACTGGCATTATTTAATTTTCAACCCCAACCATTCAGTGGCCTCAGAGTAAGAATGCTAATGAGCTCCAAACTGCAGCTCTGTATATTAGGAAGTGGACTGAAAATGCCACAGCTTATTTCACATGAAATCTTTACAATCAGAGGAGACTTGCAGACTTACAGTCTGACATGATCCCAGGGTTAAAAGGATAAAGCTTCAGTGATTGACTCCTCCATACACCATACATCACCTGCGCAACACCCCCGCCCGCCCCCCACCCCTCCGCCCACCGTTCCCACCATGTTCATTGATCATCGGAAATAGATTCATCAATTCTCGACAGACGCTATTCCATTCTGAGGTCTGGTTGCCCCACCACCACCTACTCCCCAACCCTCACACACTCTCCAGAACTGAGAGCCTATTTCTCATGTGGCCATGCACGTCAGCAAGCTATTTGACCGTGGCAGCATCATGGTCTTCACCATTATCTTTAGCTATTGTAAGTGTCCACATGATATGGGATAGAGACATGTTTCTCAAGTGGAATTCAATCCTTTTTTGTTCTTGCTATTAATTACCTGGGAAAATAGAATTCATAAAACAACTTTTTCTTTCTTCGTTGTCACAAACCATTGAAGACCCTGAATGCAGGAAAGAAATATTTATAAAAATTGACACTTACCCTGCCAGTTCATACTTTTAAAAATACAAGATAAACCTGACTGTTTCTGACGTTTAACTTCTAAATCCAGAAACACCCAATCAGCATCTTGTGGTGCTGCTTTTCCTGATGAGATTTACAGAGAACGTCAGTACTCAAAGCTTATGCGAGAGAGCTGGCCACCAGTCCAACGCTCCAACTTCAGCAGAAGTGAGAATCGCACTTTATTCGTAGGATATGCTGGTGACACTTTCTGACCTAAAGTGGCCCTCTCAATCAACAAAAGCCTGTGCCAGAGAAATAATGGGTTAATGTGAACAGTATCTTTTTTAACAGTGGCAGCTTGCTTTTTCCGAAATTTCCAAGAGTTTGGTGTTGTATCCCATGAGCCAGCCTGCAGATGCACCCCTGCAAACATACTCAGCTCCCTGTGAGGTTTAACTGCCCTGGCAGATTAGTAACTATGGATTACCCAGTTTGGAATGACTGCATGCATGCAAATGGCTGATGTCACAGGCTAAAATCAAAATGATTGATAGTATTTAAAGCTGCAGTATATTCTAGAAAAGTATCAGTCCTTCCCCAGACAATTGGCAAAACTCCTCTCCCCCCCCCCCCCCACCCACCTCCCCCCAACCTGCTTCCCTCCTGCTCCTCATCGAGTTCAGACCTTGCTGGGGTAGTTTCCCCAATACCAAAAACCTTCCACAGCAATGACAGTGGTTGGTCTTCACATATGAGTCTTAGTCCACAAATATTGGCTGGCTATTTAACTGCGGAGGGCATCAAAGTCGAACTGTGACCTGCCCACATCCAAACTTCACTCTTGTGCATTTTCCAGTGTGAGTCACAAATAGTGATCAGAAACAGTAACCCTGGCTGATGTTTGCCATCCTCCTTGACCCCACCCTAACCTGGCATAGACTCGGGATGAAATCAATATACCCTCTATTTTTTTTGGAGCGTGCAGGCAATTAGGTTAAGTGCATGGCTCCTTTAATTTTTTTTTGAATGGTGAATTAAAGGAGCCAATTTGTGTGGGGCCTGCATGGGAATTTTCAGGTTGCTGCTTAGAGGGAACATTAGATACAGCCCAAGACATCATAGTCTGTCAGGCTGTTTACTACACTGAGCATTATCTTTACCCATTACTGCATGTTCAATGGGTTTTAAATGTAATGGAGTACTGTATAATGCCCTCAGTCCTGTCTATAACCCCTGCCCCATGTGTTTACACTGGGACTGCAGGATAATGAGCTGCAAGTTAATGGTTGTGCAAGAAATAGCGTAACCCTGTTTACACTGTTGTTCATTGCAGGCTCGTGCTGCTGGCATTACTATCCAGTGCAAGTTCCTCCATTTGTACTAATGTTTACAAGAGGAGTAGATACCTCTATTTACAACTAGGTACCACCCATTCAATGAATGATCATTGGAAGATTGTTGCACATACACTACTTTTCACAGCAGTTGTAGCTATAAAGGGATAGACACCCTCTGCTCAGTTTTTTGACCCCTAGGTTTATGAGTTTACCTGAGATTCTACTCTGCACATTTTAACATAATTGCTTATTTTCAATGAACAAGCGGGTTCAGATAGTGCAGCCAGGAATTTAATGAACTAAAACTGACACAGAGAGGAAACTAAGTGCCAAAATGTTTTGAAGCCGAATCATTTATGCCATGGATCCATTGGTGGCATTACCTGTCTCTGTTTCAAAACTGCCCATAATTTTCCCCCTAGATCCCAGAGTCACACATAGCAGAGTTGGTGCCAGGATAAACAAGACATGCCAGGGATTGGGTTGCATTTGTACGCTTGTGAGTGGCATATGCATGGTCAAAGAGCAATAATTCAGAGAAGACCACCCCACTGAGAGCATCCAATGTAACGCAGACACATCCGTTTATTCTCAAGCAAATTCAATAGGATCTGGCTGCTGCACAACACGGGGGATCGGTTAGCTCAGTTGGCTGGATGTCTGGTTTCTGATGCAGAATGACGCCAACAGGGCGGGTTCAATTCATGTACTGGCTGAGGTCATCCACGAAGGCCCTGCCTTCTCAACCTCACTTGAGGTGTGGTGACCCTCAGGTTAAACTCACCACCAGTTGTCTCTCTCTGATGAGAGAGCAGTCTACGGTCCTCTGGGACTACAGCAACAACACGGGAGTCACTGTATATCAATTTAACTAAAAGACCTTCACCTGTATAAAGAGAATTAACTTGCACTTAGAAGACTGTACACAAAAACATCATCAACTTGCATTTATATTGCATCTCGAACATAGTAAAACATCCCAAGGAGCTTCACAGGAGTTGCTCTCAGTCTGTGCTGAGCAATATAATCAAAGCTTCCAAGGGATTAAGCCAAGGATTTGTTGCCCATCCCTAACTGTCCTTGAACTGAGTGGCTTGCGAAGCCATTTCAAAGGGCATTTGAGAGTCAGCCACATTGCTGTGGGTCTGGAGTCACCTGTACGCCAGACCAGGTAAGGGTGGCAGATTTCCTTCCCTAGTGAACCAGATGGGTTTTTATGACAATGATAGTTCCATGGTTACCATTACCGAAACTAGCTTTCAAAAAATTTCAGATTTTATTAATTGAATTTTAAATTCCATCAGCCGCCTTGGTGGGGTTTGAACCCATGTTCCTTATTTAGAGCACTTTATCACAAGTCATGCCTGGGCGGTGGCCTTAAAGGGACAGGTCAGGTTAAACTTGGCTCCACCTTAGCAACTAAACATCACAACCATGTTCCTAACCCCAGACCACCTATGAGCAATGCCACAGTAGTTCATTTTAACACTTGATTGACTCAAACTTCTCGCCTAATTATTTTACCCTTACTGTAATTGTGCCTTGCACTAAGGGCCTTGGCCTCTCTCAGTGTAAGCTACCTGTTGTATTACCATTTATTTCTTATCAGTAGATTTCTGCAGAAACCTTTTTTTAATGTAATATATTGCAGCTTTAAACAAGTGACCAAAAGATTGTTCCAATTCATTGGCTTGTTTGGATCTCTTTGACCACAGTCACAAGTGAGTTGTGATTAAATGATATTGCTCAGTAATATGAAAGGGAGAACCTTATTTATAACAATGTGCAGTCATATTAGCGCGTGATATGTGAAATTATATGATCCTGTTATGTCATGTGTGAGCTGGCCTGTTGTTATGGATTTCTGGCCTCGTTGCATTTCTACACTGTCATTAATATTTTTAAGTTTCTGCAGTCATGATGTTTGCTGAATGCACATTGCGGGGAATACTGTTACTGTGTAAGGTACTGGGTGATACTGGAAGGGATTGCTTGCATCCAATGTGTGGCAATAATACGAACAAGTTGTTTCTGAACCCTAATGCACGTACAGTGTCATCATGCGCACTGATCGCTGTAACGCTTCCTCTCCAATTTATGTGACCCATGCCTTGTGACATTTGAGGCCTTAATGTACTGAGATGCCCAACTTTGAGCTGGAAAAGTTAACAAGCCAGACAAACTAGTTCAGGGGTGGTGGGGAGGAGCCCCAGTTAAATGCTAGTGGGGACCTCAAGGCTTATAATGAAACTCCTGCTGAAGGTTCAGCAAGACTGGCAGCATCCTGGGACCTGGCTCCTTTAATGCAAGGGGCCCATCACTTCAGCAGTGGGAATAGATTTTCAGGCACAAGTTTGAGGCTTATGAATTTGATGAGAAGCATGAAATTGAAACAAATTGAAGACTTGCACGAGGAGCCAGGTCCATCATTTGTGCCCCTCTGAACTAGATTACACAACTCTCGGGTAGAAATTCATCTCAGTTGGTAATGCAGAATGGGCGGTGGAGGATTAGCTGCCCATTATACACAGCGCCTGATATTTACTTCCATTAACTGCAATGGAGCTGAACGTCACACATTGTATAACAGGCAGATGATCCGATATCATCAGTTTTGCACCATTACCATGACGTATTCCTATACCTCATTCTTTTATTGAGATCATTGTTAGTGGCAAATATCTAAGGTAGTTTGGTAGATCACCAAGGACGCAGGATCACACAAAGCTCTTATAATCCTGTTCAATGGGCTTTGCAAGTTGCTGCAACTAATGATTCACACTAGTGAGAAAAGAGGTTTCTTACTTGAGTGTGTGGAAATAGAGGAGTTTTAAATTCTAGCTCAAGAACACTTCTCGAGCAAAGAGCACCAAGCAAAAATGGAGAGCTGTGCACTGTCCTTCTGCTCTCACTAGTGGGGCAGACTTTTGAGTTGTGGTTGTCACATTGGTGAAGAACAATGGTAATATAGCATTTCCAGTGTAACAGTGACTCCTCACCGCCTGATTGATTGCACTCTATGTACAATGGGAGCTCCTTTCAAGAATTTGGGTGCTGCTGGCAGCCTGTCCTGCACACAGACCCAGATGGTTTTCTATCCCTCACCTCTGGTTTCATTCCGAACAGGTGAAGATGTGCATTGAAACATTTAATCTTCCCCTCAAACGGTCTGTTGCCCAAAAGCACAAACAGCTTTGGTAGGTAGACTCTGCCACCAGCCTCACCCTATTGAATAGTGGAAAATCCTTGTGCTGTTGGTTTCACAGATTTACTGATTTTGCACTATTGTTTTTAATGCATATGATTCATTGGCTTGAAAAGTAAAGAGAAAGAAATGTTATCTCTTTCCTTTTAGTTCTGTCAAGTCGTGCACATGAAAACCCTAACAAGTCAGTAAATTGTTAATTGCCACCACTGATCACAGCTACAATGATAGGAGCCAGCTAAGTGTCAATAAACCCCAACATTATATCCTGGACAGGGTCAATAAACCCCAACATTATATCCTGGACTGTGTCAATAAACTTCAACATTATATCCTGAACAGTGTCAATAAACCCCAACATTATATCCTGGATAGCATCAGTAAACCCCAATATTATATCCTGGACAATGTCAATAAGCCCCAACATTATATCCTGGACAGTGTCAATAAACTCCAACATTATATCCTGGATACTGTCAATAATCCCCAACATTATATCTTGGATAACCCATGGTACTATAACATGCTGTTAATGGATTATGTATTTGTGCCCAATCCTCTATTATTTTAACAGAAGCATTAGATTATTTAATTTAAATGAGTCAACTTTGCTGTTAAAATGGCAGACAAAGGAATTTGCTACGAATGCAGCAAAATCACGTGAGTACAGCGCAATTTCCAAACTGGGATTGACGAAGAATTATTAACATGAAGTAAGACCTTGAGTCGACAGCCAAACCTGAGAAACCTCTGGGTGAATTATCCCTTTGTATGTGATTGGATGTTATACTTGGGTAGCTTTGTGATTGACATGATAAGTGGCTGAACAAAGATAGGCTTGCTGGAAGATTCCAAAGGAAAGGACTGACCTGTATGAACTGTAAAATCCAATGTTATTCTTATTTAGGAATATTGAATTTAGGAGCAGGAGTAGGCCATTCAGCCTTTCGAGCTTGCTCAGCCATTTAATAAGATCATGGCTGATCTAGTTGTGTCTCAACTCTCAACTCCACTTTCCTGTCTGCCACCCCCCCACCCCGCCAATAAGCTTTGACTCCCTTGTCTGTCAAAAATCTGTCTAACTCTACCTTGAATAAATTCAATGACCCAGCCTCCACTACTTTCTGGGGAACAGAATTCCACAGACTAAAGACCCTTTGGGAGAAAATATCTCTTCTCATCTATTTCATAAACGGTATACGCCTTATTCTTAAACTGTGTCCCCTGGTTCTAGTCTCTCTCACAAGTGGAAACATCCTCCTGGTATCTACCCTGCCAAATCTCCTCAGGATCTTATATGGGGGCAGCTGCAGCAGGGCTGGAAAATGTGGCGAACCAGCCAAAAGTCTATTGACCTCAGCGGGACCAAATGATCCGGCTGGCTGGCGGGGCCAGAAAATTCCGGCCTGCATGTTTCAATAAGATCACCTCTCATTCTTCTAAACTCCAACAGGTATAGGCCCAAGCTGTCCAACCTTTCTTCATAAGATGAGCCCCTCATCCCAGGAATGAGTTGAGTGAACCTCCCCTTAAATCATTTATTCCCTTGCTAGCTCCATCTGTTTTGTCATTCCACCTGTTGGCACCTCCCGGGCAGTTTGCACTTTTTTCAGGTCAGTTAGCAACTAACTCCTTTAATATGTGACCCATCTCTTGTCTAGGCAGTCAGCTGCGGGAGAATGTACAGACCCACTGGTTACCTATTTGTACTTGCAGTCAGTGACAATCAAAGGGAGAGGACCCTCCAAGCTGCTCCTCTTCCCACTTACAGAACTGCACCGTGTTTAATTCAGATCAGTGTCCACGTGCTGGCTGTCTGCATTGACACTGCTAAACCTTGGCCCTATTTTCATGGGTCTATGAATTTGTGATTCTGGGAGGACCATGCTTATCAGCATCAATGCAGAGAGGCAGTTTACACATAAAGGTGTTCCCTGTTTTCGACTCAGCGTGCATCAGTCTAAAAGCAATTTTAGTGGTACATTGGAGAGAGGTTGACAGGACTTTGGAACTTTCTCTACTCTCCATCCTCAGGATGCAGGAACACTGTGTGGTTTGAGGAGATGGGAGTGGTGGCAGGCAGGGACAGTGACAGAAACTATATAATTGCTTACTGTACCCTCCCCCCATCTCTCCATTCAGAACAGCTAACTCACAAATTGGATCAGAGACTGAGGTAAATTCCTGATTTCCAACTCGGATTCACACTTGAAGGAAGCACAGATCAGAGAATTCGGCCCACAAATTTATAATAATAACAACCACAACTTGCATTTATATAGCACCTTTAATATGATAAAACATCCCAAGATGCTTCACAGGAGTACTATCAAATAAAACTTGAAATTGAGTCACATAAGGAGATATTGGGCTGGATTTTGCCGTGGGTTTCAGGACCTCAACATCAGGATTAAAATGGGGGTCCTAAGCTCACACTTTCCAGCAGAGAGACCAGTTTAGCAATCTTCCCAGCAGGTGGGACCTCGATGCTGCTGGCCCAGTCAGGGGAACAGCAGTTTTGGAGCCTTGGCAGTCTCACTGGGAGAAGTGGGCACGACTTGAGGGAGGTCAGAGAGAGCAAGTGTGCCTCATTCACTGAGTTGCACAGCTATGCAGAAATAAACAAAATCTATGCTGGCAGATCCCAAAGGGATGGAGGGGAAACCCCTCTGCTTGATTGCATTTGGCTGCAATTGCGGCCTTTAATGCTCACAGTCCTGACATTGAGGCATGGAGCCTCTGGCTGTGATGATACCGCCAGCTTGCCACAGGGAGGCTGCCTCCACTGAGCTGGCAAACTCTGCATGTGGGGCGGGTGGTGGCTCTGCTGATAGCAAAATGCTGGCAAGACTGCAAAATCACCCCTATTTGGACCCTTAGCCAGCAAAATTGGCTACCTGCCTCCATGGATTAGGCAGCCAATCCGATTCCAAGCCTGCCCATGGCAAAGTTCCCTGGCAGCAGGAATGCATGGATTGGAGAAACACAGGAAAGTTTTAGAAATGGGTGTGCTTACAGAGGTAGGAGAGAGCCATGGTAGGATTTCAAAACAAGGATTGGAATTTTAAAATTGAGGCATTGCTCAGGCCAGTGAGCGATAGATAAATGGAACTGTTTTTGAATGCAGCTTGCTGCTGGAAGAACAGGGTCTGGAGTTCCTAGCCTCGAAATTCCACTGTGTGGAAGCATTTAAAATGTTCATATGAAGTGACTTGGGCACTTTTTAAAGTTTAAATACCAGGCAAAGTTGCATCAGGTGAACCTGTTAACTGCTTATATCCCAGTATCATATAGTGAGAGTTCAAGACCCTTGTAGAAGTGGACATTCATTCTTAGGACTGAACACAAGGCTTCTGGGCTTCTCAATCTTTCAACCTTTGAGAACATAAGAAATAGGAGCAGGGGTATGCCATACAGCCCCTTGAGCCTGCTCTGCCATTGAATAATAACATAAGAACATAAGAAATAGGAGCAGGAGTAGGCCATTCGGCCCCCTAAGCCTGCCCCACCATTCAATAAGATCAAGGCTGATCTGCCCCAGGCCTCAACTCCTCTTTCATGCCAGCTCCTCATAGACCTCAACTCCCCGATATTTCAAAAATCTATCCACCACCTCTTTAAATACTCTCTGGGGTAGAGAATTCCAGACATTCACTACCCTCTGAGAGAAGAAATTCCTTCACATCTCAGTTTTAAATGAGTGTGCCCTTATTCTGTAACTGCGTCCCCTAGTTCAAGATTCCCCCACTAGTGGAAACATCTACCCTATCAAGCCACCTCAGAATCTTGTACATTTCAATAAGATCACCCCTCATTCTTCTAAACTCTAATGAATAAGGGCCTAACCTGTTTAGCCATTCTTGATAAGTCAACCCCTTCATCCCAGGAATCAGCCTATTGAATCTCTTTTGAACTGCCTTCAATGCCAGTACATCCTTTCTTAAATACGGGGACCAAAACTGTACACAGTACTCCAGGTGCGGCCTCACCAACACCCTGTACAGTTGTAATAAGACTTCCCTATTTTTAAACCCCAACCCCCTGGCAATACAGGCCAAAATTCCATTTGCCCTGTTAATTACTTGCTGCACCTGCATGCTAACTTTTTGTGTTTCATGCATAAGAACACCTAGATCCCTCGGTGCTGCACTTTTTTGGAGTCTCTCTCTCCATTTAAATAATAGTCTACCTTTTGATTCTTCCTACCAAAGCGCATGACCACACACTTTCCTACATTAAACTCCACCTGCCAAGTTTTTGCCCACTCACTCAACCTATCGATATCCCCTTGCAGATCCCTTATGGCTTAAGGTTATGGCTGATCCTTGATGTCAACTTCTCGCCCAATCTCCATGTCCGTTGATTCTCTTAGGGTCCAAAAATCTATCAATTTCAGCCTTGAATATACTCAATGACTGAACATCCACATCCTCTGGGGTAGAGAATTCCAAAGATTTTCAACCCTCTTGAGTGAAGAAATCTCACCTCATCTCAGTCCAAAATGGCTGACCTCTTATCCTGAGACCATGCCCCCTAGTTCTAGACTTTCCAGCCAGGGAAAACAAAAACCAAGCTCTCCCAGAATCATGCATTTCCAAGAGATCAACTCTCAACCTTCTGAACTCCAAAACGTATAGGCTCATTCTACTCAATCTCTGCATAAGACAACTCTCTCATCCCAGGAATCAATGAAGTGAATTTTCATTGCATTTCCTCTAAGATAAGTAATCCTTAGGTATGGAGATCAAAACGATGCACAGTACTCCAGGTGTGGTTTTAGCAAAGCCCTGTATAAATGCAACAAGACTTCATTTTCTTGTGCTCCACCTCCCTTACAGTAAAAAACAATGTACTATTTACTTTCCTCATTGCTTTCTGTATCTGCATGCCAGTTTTCTGCTTTTCTTGTACAAGGACACCTAAGTCACGCTGAACACCAACATTTAATAGTTTCTCTCCATTTAAAAAGTAAATTTTTTCTACCAAGATAAAGGAATTTGCAGGGCTGCTCCAACCTCTGGAGTGCACATCGTGTCCAATGTGGGAAGTCCAAGACACTTCCCATGACCTGGATAACCATTTGTGCAGGAAGTGTCGTCAATTGCAACAGCTTGAGCTCTAGGCTTTGGAACTTGAGCAGCAGCTGGCGTCTCTGTGGTGCATCCTTGAATTTGAGCGCTTCATGGATAGCACATTTATAGGTATGCAGCTTAAGCGTATGCAGAGAGAGGGGGAAATGGGTGACCACCAGACAGTCAAGTAGAAACAGGTAGGTAGTGCAGGAGTCCCCTGAGTGCATCTCACTCTTCAATCAGTATTCAGTTTTGAATATGGATGAGAGTGATGGTTCACCTGGAGAGAGTAGCCAGAGCTAAGCCCATGGCACCACAGGTGGCTTAGCTGTACAGGAGATACAAGGAAGACTGGAAGATCAATCGTGAAAAGTGATTCAATAGTTAGGGGAATAGACAGGCGTTTCTGCGCTCACAGATGTGAATCCAGGATGGTGTGTTGCCTCCCTGGTGTCAGGGTCAAGAATGTTACTGAACAGCTGCACAGTATCCTGAGGTGGGGTGGCTGAACAGCCAGTTGTCGTGGTCCGCATTGGTACAAATGACGTAGGCAGAAAGAAAGATGTGGTTCTGTAGTCAGAATTTAGGGAGCTAGGTAGGAAATTAGCCAGCAATAACTCAAAAGTAGTAATCTCCGGATTACTCCCAGTATTACACGCAAATGAGTATAGAAACAGGAGGATAAAGCTGATGAATGCATGGCTGCAAAGATGGTGCAGGAGGTATCTAATAGGTGGATGTCCAGTTACTGAATCAGGCAGCAGAAGACATTCTGTGAATCACAACTGTTTTATTGTTGAACTATAGTTCAGTACAAATACCAGTTTCCACTCTTCCCTTCTGGATCCTTTCCCTGTCCAGAAGCAAACCCCGCCCCCTGGGGAAAAAACAGCTCTTAAATGCAGGCTTCAAAGTGCATCACCTGCTCTCAATTCGCTCTGCAGCTTGTCCTTGTTTACTCCTAAGGGGACCTGCATTTCTAACATTGTCAGGGAGTGCTTTAGAATCTTGGGACATTGGGACTGGCTCCGGCCGAGATGGGACCTGTATAGCCCAGACAGGTTGCACCTAAATAGAGCTGGGACTGAGTTCCTTGCAGAGCGTTTTGCTAGTGCTATTGGGGAGGATTTAAATTAACTTTGCAGAGGTGTGAGAATCAGGAGATAATATCAGAGAGGAATACCAAAGTGCAAAAAATACTGGGAGAGATAGATAACGCTAGAATAGGGAATAGTAAGTTAATAGGTGGGGAGTAAGGGAGAAAGTTGTAAAGTCTTAATCAGGGTCAGTGTCCATGTATGTGAACATATGGAGTGTGGTGAATAAGATAGTGCATTACAGGCACAGATTGTCATGTGGAAATATGATGTTGTGGCTGTAACAGAGACCTGATTCAAGGAAGGGCTAGATTGGGTGTTAAATATTCCTGGATACTAGGTGTGCAGGAAAGGAAGAAAAGGGGGAATGGTGGCAGTATTGATTAAGGAGAGCGTTGCAGTATTGGAGAAAGAGGATGCCTCAGGGGGTTAAGGATAGAATCAATTTGGCTGGAGCTAAGGAACAAAAAAAAGGTGCAATTACTTGGTGTAGTCCATAGGCCACCAACTAGTGGGCAAGATGTAGAGGAACAAATTTGCAAGGAAATTACAGAGAGGTGCAACAATTATGGAGTAGTTATAATGAGGGACTTTAATTATCTGAATATAGACTGGGATAATAGTGCTGTAAACGGCAGAGAGGATCAAGAGTTCCTAGAATGTGTTCAAGAAAGTTTTCTACAGCAGTATGTTTCTAGTACAGCGAGAAAGGAGGCACTGCTAGACTTGGTTCTTGGGAATGAGCTGAACCAAGTGAATCAAGTGTCAGTAGGAGAACATTTAGGAGATAGTGATCATTGTATCATAAGGTTTAGGCTGTCTATGGAAAAGGATAAAGAACAATCCAAAGCGAGAAAAATTAACTAGAGGAAAGCCAACTTCAATGGGCTAAGAACGGATCTAGACTGAATAAATTGGAGTCAAAGGTTGGCAGGAAAAACGGTGTAATTGAACAATAGGCTTCCTTCAAAGAAAAGATAGTTCGGGCACAGTCAAGGTATATTCCCTCAAAACAGAAAGATAAGGCAAACAAACCCAGAGATGGTAATTAAGACGAAGAAGAAGTGTGCTTATGACAGGTGTCATAAATATACAATTGAGAATCAGGCTGAATATAGAAAACTATATTTAGAGGGGAGGTGAAAAGCAATTAAGAGAAGCAAAGAGGGAGTATGAAAAGAGACTGGCAGCTAATATAAAAGGGAATCCCAAAGTCTTCTATAGGCATATAAATGGTAAAAAGGTTGTAAAAGGAGAAGTAGGGTCAATTAGGGACCAAAAAGGGTTTATGCATCAAGGCAGAGGGCATAGTTGAGGTATTAAATGAAAACTTTGCATCTGCTTTTACCAAGGAAGAAGATGCTACCCAGGCCATGGCAAAGATGAGGTAATTCAGATACCAGAAGGGTTTAAAACTGATAAGGAAGAGGTATTGGATAGATTATCTGTACTTAAAGTTGATAAGGCACCAGGACTGGATGGGATGCATCCAAGGATACCGAGGAAAGTGAGAGTGGAAATTTTGGAGGCACTGGTCATAATTTTTCAGTCTTCCTCAGGGTGGTGCCAAACGTTACAGCCTTGTTCAAAATAGGGTGTAAAGATAAGCCCAACAACTACACTACTAACTTTAGTGGTGGAGAAACTTCTAGAAACAATAATTCGGGACAAAGTTAATATTCACATGGACAATGGGGTTTAATTAAGGAAAGCCAGCATGGATTTCTTCAGGGAGAATCGTGTTTAACTAACTTACTAGAGTGTTTTTGAAGAGGTAACAGAGAGGGTTGATGAGGGCAATGCTGTTGATGTGGTGTACATGGACTTCCAAAAGGCATTTGATACAGTGCTGCACAACAAAGTTGGAGTAAAAGGGACAGTAGCAACATGAGTACGAACTTGGCTGAGTGACAGGAAACAGAGAGTAGTGGTTAATGGATATTTCTCGGGCTGGAGGAAGATTTGTAGTGGAGTTCCCCAGGGGTCAGTGTTGGGATCCTTAATTTTCCTGATATATATTAATGACCTGGACCTTGGTGTAAAGGACACAATTTAAAAATTTGCGGATGATACAAAACTTGGAAGCATTGTGAACTGCGAGGAGGATAGTGTGGAAATTCAAAAGGACATAGACAACTTGGTGGAATGGGCAGACAGGTGGTGGATGAAGTTCAATGCAGAGAAATGTGAAGTGATTCATTCTGATTGGAAGGACATGAAAAGACAATATAAAATAAAAGGTAGAACTCTAAAGGGGATGCAGAAGCAGAGGGACCTGGGTGTATATGTGCATAAGTCATTGAAAGTGGCAGGACAGGTTGAGAGAGCAGTTAACAAAGCATACAGTATCCTAGGCTTTATTAATAGGGACATAGAATACAAGAGCAAGCAGGTTATGTTGAACTTGTCTAAGACATTAGTTCAGCCTCAGTTGGAGTATTGCGTCCCATTCTGGGCACTGTACTTTAGGGTGTGAAGGCATTGGAGAATGCAGAAAAGATACACAAGAATGGAAGGGATGAGAAACTTCAATTATGAAGATAGATTGGAGAATTAGTGAGAGACCCACACTGCTTCTTTTCGGGAAGGCCTGCCGAACCACAATCAATTAGGCAGTGGTGAGGCCATCGGCAAGCCTTCACCTGGAATCAAGATCCCAGGGGAGGAAGTCTTGCCTACCAAGAGCTGCCAGCCAATCAGAGGCCAGCAGCTCCAGTGCTCAGCGGCGCCACAGGGGAGGAGGTGGCTGCTGCAGGAAAATCATCTACTGGAATCCCAGGATCGCAGAGCAACCCAGGCCACAGGTAGGTAATGTTGGGGGGGTGTAGGGGAGTCAGCAGCAAGGGCAACAGGTAGCTCTCAGCTCCCCCCCCATTTTCCAATGTCCTGTCCCTCAGCCAGGCACTGAGTGCCTTTAATCAAGGGAGCCCCCTAACTCCAACAGAGGTGACAAGCTGGTCACACAGTTTTACCTGCCGTGCACATCGCATAGAGACAGGTCCACTTGCAGCTGGGTTAATACCAGCAGCAGCGGGATGAGGCCCTTAAGTGGTCATTAATCGGCCACTTAAGGGCCTCAATAGGCAGCAGGGTGAGACGGTTGACCATGGGCCTTTCTGCCCAGAATTTAATTTTGGTGAATGTGGGAAGGCAGTGGGGTTCCAGTATGCCACCATCCCGCCTAATTACATGCCTTTCCTGCCTTGAAATTCACCACCACCAAGAGCAAAAGATTCTGCCTTTTGCATTCTTTACGTCTCTTTATGGGCTTAACTTTTTATTCTCTCAGACCAGAGAGAAACATACTCCACAAGTAGAAGAATAATGTGTGACATTAGCATCTAGACACTTCATGCATTCTGATGAAATTCATCTGGTAATTATTTTAATACTAGTGTTCACTATCTTTAAGTTACATGGAGGCATAGGGTACCAGAGTAAAAAAGTACTGTTAAATTTGTACAAGTGATTAGATATTCCCATGAGTATTGTGCGTAGTTTTGGGGTCTCATTGTAGAAAGAACATCAGTGCCATAGAGAGCATACAGCATAGATTCACCAAGGTGGGCAAGGGATGGAAAACAATAACTATGAAGAGAGACTTGAGATGCTGGCACTAGTTCCACTGAAACAGGGAAGGTTTTGGAGATTTAACAGTGTTTATTAATGTTGAGGTGTTTTCATTGAATGGATAGCGAAGTAAAAATTTCCTCTGGTTGGGAAGTCAGCGATGAGAGATTATCAGTTTAAAATTGTGACTAAGAGTGAGGAGAATTTAGGCAAAATATATTAATTTCACAGAGGATTTGTTGGAGCATTGAATTTTTTTACCATAGGGAGTAGTTGAGACAGAGCCCATGGTATTTTTAAGGCAAAATTAAATATTATTTGAAGCAGAGAATGATCCAGGCCTAGGAAGAGAGAGTGAGCAGTGGGATTAGTTTTCAGGTGAAGAGCTGGCACATAGTTGAAGGACTAAATGTCCTCTTTCAAATGTCTACGATGAAGTACCTCAGATAAAATAATAGACAGATAAACTTCGTACTGATGTGTTGAACATGCTATTGTGATTCCAAGGCCATAAGGCTACGCCCATTGAGTTATTTTAAGTCTACTCAGCTGGTTTAATTAGTGATATCTTTAACTTAATCAATTTCTCAAGGTCAAAGTTGGATGATAAATCAGTCTCATCGATCATTTCATTAGCAATAAACCATTCATGTATGCTATCTCCAGGATGTGATAGAAGTTTTCATCTGACTCATGATACCTATAAACTCATCCCTCCATTCTTTAAGAATCTCTTTCCCCCACTTTAATTTAGTGGACGTATTTGAGGGGACGCTATGTAAGCACGTGAGGGGGAAAGCAGTAGAAGGATATGTAGATAGGGTGAGATGAAGATGGGAAGAGGCTCGTGTGGAGCAATGGCTTGTTTCTGTGTTGTAAATAGTCTGTTATTTTCTGGGGCAATCCATTACAACCTGTGCAAGAGTAACTCAGGGTGGCTGACATACCAACTTCCATCACTGTATCTGGGAGGGGTGTTCTGGATTTCTAAAAGTACTGTCCTGATGTCTCCCTTTATTTTTTTTTGGTGATGATCTTATACCTATGCCCTCTACGAATAAAATAAAGGGTATTTCCATAACCATCGCCATTTCACCTCATAATTTTACTATCAGAAATGCGGGGTTTGAAAAACACAAAATGGGCGATAGTGAATCAGGAGAAGGTTTTAAACTGCACCCAATTTTCCTTTCCATTGGGGTAAAACAGACTGTTCAAGCATTTCACATTTTTGCCAAAGACCAATTCACCCATCCTGCTGAGTTTTAGGTCAGCAGGTATGGTTTGTTGGAATTGATTATTCTTCATCACTTAAAATTTTCCCCATGCATTAAAAACATTATTCTTATTGATTGACGTGGATAAGATGCAATTAGGAAAATATGAGGGGTGTCTAGCTCTTTAAGGGTGATTTTTTTCTTGTTGTACCTAAGACCAACCCTTTTCCACGTCATCTACAGTTAATTTCCTTTCTCTTCCTGGACCCCCCACATAGACTGTGTCTGTGAAATGCTCACTGTTCCACTAAATGAGATCAGGATCATCAACATGTGAGGACAGGACTCCTGAATGCTTCAGGATGTTTCAGCATTCAAGCAAGGAGTTTTGAGCTGCTGAGAGAACCTAGATGCTGGTGTATCTTTGAAACTAAAAGCTTTGAGGACAGCTGAATCGCACCCCAACTCATGAGACCAACTTGTGGAAAAGGAAGAAACCAGCCTGCTCCAGGGTAGTCCTATACAGACCAAGGTAGCATAGGAATGTTAGGAACAGGAGGATATGCAACTCGACTCCACATTTGCTTCATATCCCTTGATACCCTTACCTGACAAAAATCTATCGGTCTCAGTCTTGAAAGCTCCAGTTGCCCCCCACTATCCACAGCCTTTTGTAGGAAAGAGTTCTAGATTCAGTTCTCCATTGTGTGAAAAAGTGCTTCCTGATTTTTGTTCATAATGGCTGAGCACTAATTTTACAATTATGAAGGCTACTTTGAAACTGTAGATACAAACAAGTGTAGACCTGCCAGGAATTAATGCATAGCCGGGGAGCTAGAAAGAATGCTATTACTTCTGAGGATAATTTATCTCAGGATAATGCTATTACATTTCAGGACAATAACCATTCCTCCAAACTGCAGGCGTCCAACTAGCAAAGAATAAATGGTTATCAGAAAGACTGCAAGTAATGACCACTAATACTGACAGAGTTCCTTGGAAAAGGAGATTGAGGAGACAGAATGGATGACATAGGAACAGGAGTAGGCCATTCAGCCCATCGAGCCTGCTCTGCCATTCAATTTGATCATGGCTGATCATCTACCTCAATGCCACTTTCTCGCACTATCTCTATACCCCTATCAATTTCTGTCTTGAACATGCTCTACCCTTCTGGGGTAGAGAATTCCAAAGATTCATCACTCTCCGAGTGAAGAAATTCCTCCTCCTCCGAGTCTTAAATGGCCTAACTCTTATCCTGAGATTATGTTCCCTGGTTTTAGACTCAACAGCCAGGGAAAATATTTTATCTACATTCACCCTGTCACACCCTTTAAAAATTTTGTAAGTTTCAATGAGGTCACTGCTCATTCTTCGAAACTCTAGGGAATACAGACCCAGCCTCCTCAATCTCTCTTCATTAAACAATCCAGCCATCTCAGGGATTAATCTGGTGAACCTGCATTGCACTTCCTCTATGGCAAGTATATCCTTCCTTAGATAAGGGGAACAAAACTGTGCACAATACCACAGGTGAGGTCTCACCAAGGCTCTATTTAACTGCAGCAAGACATCCTTACTCCTGTACTCAATTCCCTTTGTGATGAAGGCCAACATACCATTTGCCTCCCTAATTGATTGCTGCACCTGCATGCTAACTTTTAGTGACTCATGAGCGAGGACACCCCGGTTCCTTTGGGACCCACACTTCCAACCCCTCACTGTTTATGAAATACTCTGCCTTCTTGCTTGTTCTACCAAAAATGAATAACTTCACACTTTTTCACATTATATTCCACCTGCCATGTTCTAGCCCATTCATTTAGCCTGTCCAAGTCCTCTTGAAGCCTCCTTGCATCCTCCTCACAACTTACATTCCCATGCAGTTTGGTGTCATCAGCGAATTTGGAAATATTACAGTTGGTACCCACATCCAAATCATTTATATAGATTGTAAACAGCTGTGGCCCAAGCACTGATCCTTGCGGAGCACCAGTAACAGCCTGCCATCCTGGGAATGATCTGTTTATTCCTACTCTTTGCTTTCTGTCTGATAACTAATTCTCAATCCATACTAGTATGTTTCCCTCAATCCCATGCACTCTAATTTTATTTACAAACCTCCTGTGTGGGACCTTATCATAAGCTTTCTGAAAATCCAAATACATGACATCCACTGGTTCTCCTTATCTATGCTACAAGTAACATCCTCAAAAAACTCCTACAAGTTTGTCAAACATGATTTCCCTTTTATAAATCCATGTTGACTCTGCCCAATTTCACCATTCCTTTCTAAATGTCCAGTTGTCACATCCTTAATAATAGATTCTAACATTTTTGCTACTACTGACATCAATCTAACAGGTCTGTAGTTCTCCATTCTCCATCTTCATGCCTTAAATAGTGAGGTTACATTTGCTACTTTCCAGTCCGCAGGAATTTTTCCAAAATCTAAAGAATTTTGGAAGATAACCATCAATGCATTCACTATCTCTGTAGCCACCTCCTTCAATACTCTGGGATAAAGTTCATCTGGTCCAGGGGATTTATCAACCTTCAATCCAATTAACTTTTCAAGTACTACTTTCTACTAATTTCTTTTGGTTCCTCATTTTCACAAGTCCTTTGGTTCCTAGCATTTCTGGGAGATTTTCTGTTTCTTCTGTGAAGGCAGATGCAAAGTAACTGTTTAGCTTCT
This sequence comes from Cetorhinus maximus, assembly GCF_964194155.1. Taxonomy (NCBI): domain Eukaryota; kingdom Metazoa; phylum Chordata; class Chondrichthyes; order Lamniformes; family Cetorhinidae; genus Cetorhinus; species Cetorhinus maximus. The sequence goes on along the minus strand of NC_135893.1, from coordinate 15,760,726 downwards.
ACACCCTGTTCTCCACTATAAATACTTCTGTGCCCACCTGTAATGGGCCCACATTTGTCCTAGCTAATATTTTCCTTTTCAGGTACCTAAAGAAGCTTTTACAGTCTGCTTTTATGTTCCTCACTAGTTTGCATTCACATTCTATTCTCCTTTTCTTAATCAGTTTCTTGGTCCTCCTTTGCTGGGTTCTAAATTGCTCACAATCCTCAGGCTTACCACTTTTTCTGGCATCCTTAGAATCCATTTCCTTTAATGTAATGCAATCTTTAACTTCTTTCATCAACCATGGCTGATTTACCTTTTGGGTGTTTGTGCCTTAGAGGAATGTATATCTGTTGTAGACTGTGTAGTGTTTCTTTAAATACTAGCCATTGCCTGTCTTCTGTCAAATCTTTTAGTGTATTTTCCCAATCCACCTTAGCCAACTTGCCCCTCATACCTTCATAATTTCCTTTCTTCAGATTTAAGACCCTCGTTTCAGAATGAACTATATTACATTCAAACTTAATGTGAAATTCTATCATATTATGGTCACTATTTCCCAAAGGTTCCTTTACAACAAAGTTATTCATTAGCCCTTTCTCATTACATAAGGCTAAATCCAAAATAGCACGATCACTAGTTGGCTTCTCAATGTACTGCTCCAGAAACCCATCTTGTACATACACCAGGAATTCCTCCTCCAGAGCATTAGTGATGATTTGGTTAACCCAATCTGTGTGTAAATTGAAGTCCCCCATTATTACTGTACTGCCCATGTTACCTGCATCTCTAATTTCCTGATTTATATTGTGCCCAACATTACTACAGTTTGGTGGCATATAAACAACTCCCACCAATGTTTGCTGCCCATTGCTGTTTCTTAGGTCCACCCAAACTGATTCTACATCTTGATCCTCAGATCTAAGATCCTTGCTTACCAATGTACTGATCTTGTCCCTGATTAAGAGTGCTACCCCACCTCTTTTTTGTTTTCGCCTATTCCTCCTAAATGCTTAACAAAGTATAGAGAACAACATCAAGACCCCGCTAAGGTTGCCAGGGTGGGACATATTCCTGGAGGTTTTATCACATGAACTCCCACCTCCAAACATCCCGTCCACTCAAAAGGCTTTTTTCTTCATCTCCAATATTTTTACAACCAATAAACTAAAGTGCTCAAAGAAAATGAAAGGATCCACATTTTTTGAAAATGCTTCCATTATTCATCTCCCGGGTTTGCTCAAGGCAGTGTCCAGGAGATTAAATTTTAATTCCTGGAGACTCCAGGACAATCCTGGAGAATTGGCAACCCTAGGATCCCACATCAAGGCCCCAGATCTAGAGGCAGGCTGCACTATAGTGGCCAGCCAATTAAGCCTATGAATGTCAGTATTGGGAATACTAGTGAAATGCAACCAGATAAGTTTCAGCAGTCAAAGCACTGCTGTTCCCACAGATATTTTGGTCCTGGAAACCATTTCAAGGGATATCAGATGGCAATTCTCCAACCCTTTTCTTGATCCCCAAAGTAATCACATAGCTCAGGAGGAGACCTTATTGTTCCATTTTGACCAGAAGAACAAGTCTATTAAATTTCTTGATTAACTGTATTGATAAAACTGGATCACGTTATCACTAAAGATGAGGGAAATTCTCTCAACTGGTCTGCTCAATGGAGGTCGTGTTCCATCTCTTCCCACTCAAAAGCCTCCTTAAAAAATGACCATTTTCATCTCACTGTGATTACGTCCCGTACCTTATCTCTCAATTCCTCCTTGGCATCTGAATTCTGACTCCGTTTCCTTCCACCATCATCCCCCACACCTCATCCATGAAGAACAATGGGATGTTTTGTTAGGGTAAAAGTGTTATATAAATATATATGTTGCTGATGAATTCTGTCAATGTGATAGGCTTCCATCCACTTTAACTTACTCTTGCTGTGTGGAGACTTACCACCATTTGAACACCAAGAATGGTAGCTGGCACTATTTGGTCCAAATCTCATTGCATTGCTCCACACCTCTGGAGATCCTTTTATTTTCTCAATGTGCTTCCAGACTATCTCACCCACTTTGCAATCTCCTTAAGTCACACAAAGTTAAAACAGGCCTGTGGCCTCTGAAATCTTGCCCAGTGCAACCTATGTGTAATGATTGTGCTTTTTGACCTGCTTTTGCATTGATCCCTTGGTCCTTACTGTAAAGATGACCCTAACTTGACAATCTTGCCACCTAGGCCAAAATGGGCCATATGAGGATAGAATTGGACTCATTTGTGATATCATCTGTTGCTAAATATCCCACTGGCATTCAATGTTTAAGTACTAACAGCCAAGTTCACACCCATAGAGCCCTATCCCAGTATTAGTGGGAGAAAAAAGCTTCGCAGGAGTAGTGAGGGAGGGATGAAAATGAAAAATGGTTGATCGAGAAGAATGCATTTAGTTACAATTTGTCACCAACCGGTCACACCGTGAGAAGTATTTACTGAATAAACCTGCCAGAAACTTTGAAAGATATTAAGTCTTTATAATTTGAGTGAGCTTTCTCCTGGCTAATAAGTGCAAGCTGATCATCCTGAGCTAGGCTTAGTTTGTAGCACCTTCACCTTCCGGGTTCCTTGTTTAAGAATATCAATACTTGAATATGTAAACTGATACTCTGTTCCAAGCTGCATTTGTGCAAGAGGTAAATCTGAATAGTTCATGCCAGTTAAGTTGCAGTTGCCTCCTCAGCAGAACCTGCATGTACATAGATGGACAGAGAAGAATGTAAGGGTGGGATTGGGTGAAACTGCCCCGAGAGAGAGGGAGGTGAAGCTCTCACCCCAAAGGGTGGGAAAGAGAGAATAGATGTGACTGCATGGCACCATGGAGATCAGCAGACTGCCCTTTCACATCTGAGATTATGAATATCCCCTTGGTAAAATAATCCTTCAGGGTCCATATGTTTTTTCATAACCTCCATATCCCCTCAGTGCTCTGTAAGAGCTGGGTCCAATGTTTGGGAGCTGGTCCACATTGTTAGAATATCTTGTTTGCACACTAGAGTCTTGGAAATATCCTCTTCATGACAGCCCTGGTTTAGAGTGCATTTTACAAAAAAATCTCAAGAATGAAGCCATTAATGGCTTCATTCATCAACATCCTTTTAACATCCTTTTTCTTTGCCTCTAGGAAATTGCTGTGATTGATGCATTCGAGTCAAATTTCTTTCTTGCTAATTGAACATAAGTGTTAATCCATTTTGAAATCCACATTGACAGCCCTTTTAAATGACAGTAAAGAATTTTTGATACAACTGTGTTAAAGACCTGGTACTATAACTCATTCAATGACTATTTGCAGTTCCCTATGTCTCCAATTTAAAAACTATATTTTAGTTGAATTGGCATGAGCTGGTAGATTCAGAAGTATAACTGGTTGGGAGGGGGTTTCTGAGCCTGACAGGCTAATGGGGCTGAGCTAACTATTGGTAGCCAACAATTCATTAATCTCAGCGACCTTGGCTATTCAAATGTGCATTCCCTTACTCTGTTGAGACCAACTCCTTAACAAATACAGTGTCACCTCCCATTGGCTTCCAAAGAAAACTTCCAAAAAATTAATCTAACATCAGCCTGTCTTCAAGCAATGTTAAAACAGGGAATTATTCTTGGGACCTTATGTGACTGGGGTTTGAATCATTCCAGACTGCTGAAATGAAAGTCTCCTCTCTGGCCAGCTGTTAAAGCCCAAATGAAATAAATTCAAAAAACTTCAAATTTAGAATAAACCTGTATTTTAAAAAAAAAACCTTTTTTATAAATAAATATCACCAGCCTGATGTGATATTGGTAACAGGCTCATTAGAAATCTCTCTGCCACTGTTTTGATGAAGGGACTAATCCAGTGTGTTAATGCCTTCACTAAAACAGGAGGCACAAACTCATTACTGATATTAGCACGATTACAGCCCTGAAATATATATTTAGGGGTCTAGCGTATCCAGAATAAACTGGAAATTGAACATCCCACACAGATTCACACACAGAGTTACTGCATTTCATACTGGCCAACTGAACTTGCTCATTTGGGATGTGAATCCTTCAGCCCTGAAAGTCCTACTGTTATGAGTTCACTTTTAGCGCCGGTAGCATTGATCTCGATCGGCTCTGGTTCCAGTCCTGAGTTGTAAAACTGGTGCTGCAAATATGAGGAATTTAAACTATCCAAGCATCGGTTCTTTGTGGCCAGTATCTGTCCAGTGTGAAGTTAAGCATGAATGAATAAATATAGCAATTCGGGAGGAAAATAGAAAAGCAAATTGTCCAGCACCCAGTTAATGTTCTGTGGCCTTTACCTGTACCCAGTGTGAAATCATACGCAACAAAAGATCAAACAAAAACAACCACTTCCTCTAAAACACTTTACTATGGCTATCCACAGCGCACTGGGAGGAAAGAGAACCACATTTGCTGGAGTCTTAGAGCTGAACCCTTGCATACGCGGAGGGAGGTAATCTATTACAACTTTCCATCTCAAAAACTGTACTGTCGTTCTGTCACTTTGCTTGTAATTATTCCATTAATGCTGCAAAGAAAAACATTTCTGGTTGTATTGTCATTAGAAATCTTGTTGTGACGTGTGTTTTGCAGGCTGACTCAGTCCAAAAGTGAGCCTCGACTGTGTAGACCAGTGGTTTTCAAATGTAAGAGTTCTCCTGCAAATATAGCTGCACTTAACGGGGAACTGCAAAATACTGACACATACCTAGGGATCCCCATTAAATACTGAAACATGCCCAAATACCCACATGAAATTGTCACATACCTTCAGGAATCCCCTACAAATACCAGCACACTTCCAGGAATCTCCTATTAATATTGACACATGCCCAGAGATTCACTACTAATATTTACACATTCCGAGGGATTCCCCTATAAATACTGACACACTTCCAGGAATCCCTTACTAATATTGACACGTGCCCAGGGATCCCCTACAAATATTTATGCACAACCAGGGATACCCTACAAATACTGGTACACTTACAGGGATCCTTTGTTAATACTGACACATACCCAGGGATCCCTTGCTAATATTGGCACACCTCCAAAAGATGGTGTCAGCCATTCAAAAGAACTGTTTTATTGTTGCAGGAAAGTTTTTTTTTTGCATTTGTACATAGAAACAGAAAAGTGCTAGCAAATCAATAAATATAGAAAAAGATAGAGCTCCGCAGAGACCCCCCTCTGTCTAGGAACCCCAGTTTGAAAACCTATGGTCTACAAAGCAAGTTGCCACGTAAAGCAAACACTTGTTAAGATAATGTTTCATATCCAGGCTATGGAAATGCTCAGGTATAAAGAAACAGAGCATGAGTACATGTGGTGTAATACTGGCTATGGGTATGTTCAACAGGGGAGCTGCATGCTATTTATATTGAAGACTGCACTGTTTGTAGGGGAGTGCATGATTTTGTGTGGCTATTAAAATGAAAGGCAAAACAAATATAGTTTTTTTCTGTCAGCTGCGCAGTTTGTCTTTATCTCAGATTTACAATCCTAAGAACACAGCAATGAGAAAGGGCCATTCTACTGCTGTTCAGCCCCACGCTTGCCTTAGCGCCACCCCTCCTCTTCCCCGCTGAACGAGGAGTCTGCCTACCTTTTTGAATTCTTCAGACTCCTCTATGGTGTTAGGCTGATAATGTACAATGTTAATGCTGCATATGGACAAGAATTGGCAGTGACACTTGCATGAACTCTTTGATCCTGAAGGTATTGATCATTCAGTTCCTTGGTAATTTGCTATCCCCCGGTACCTTAGTTTAAATCTTTGCGGATGGGCTGAGACAATGAATGTCGACGGGCTACCCTATTGTATCCAACCTAGACATCCAATGTTCTCATGTTCCTGTGGGGCTGTATCCAACACACTTCTTCATCAATTTCTTGTTTGGAAATAATCAAATTGCAAATCTTTTTAAACTTGATGCCTGGTGGCTGAGTGCCTCTGCCCCATTTATTGCTGCTGATGTAAAGGCCAGCTTTGATCCCTTATTCAAGTTAGCTGATTCCTTCCAAAAGCTTCACTGCCACAGCCTGAGGAGATGCATTAGTCTTGGGTCCCTGCACCCCGGTGGCCAAGGCTGACAATTGGGTGTGTGCAAATATTGGGAAAGGACACAATTGGAGTCAACTGTGATGCTCCTATTATCAAATAGTTTGCTGATTCTTCCACTTGAGGAAAAGCCACTTGGCACTGGTAGCATCCATGACCGAAATCAACCAGGAGAGGCCAGGCATAAGAAGAAAAACATTCTCAAACTTCTTCATTTTTATTTTCTTCGATCCTGTGAGGATCCTGATCTGGCTGACAGTGTGTGTGTCTGCACAGTTTGTGAATTGGTGTGTAATGGCTATGTGAGTGAAATGTTGCCTATAATGCATACAACAAAAAATAACAATTGAATTTCAGAAAGTTATGATGATGGGAGCTGTAAAATGGAACAGTAATTGTACAGAACACAGTCGCCATGGAAACCTTTTTCTGCCAAACACATGCCTTAATCCAATGTCAAAATACAAGGAATCTCTCCAGGCTTGGCAATTCCCGCCATGCCCCCCTTCAAAAACATAGAAACTCACAGTCTTGTTAATGGTGTCTACATCATCTCCAATCCTTTCACCAGCCCAACTATAATTTGACTTGGGTGTTAACTGCCATTAGCTATGATTGTCTTTGTATGACCAGCTTTACTGAGAAGGGACAAGCCCGACAGTGCAAGGACACCACCAAGCTTGGGAGGAGGAGGAGGGAAGGTGGGCTGAATCAGGAAATAGAGATTACACAATGAAGGGATAAGGTAAAGGAAGGCGAAGAGTTCCACAGTTGGAGTTGGAGATGGTACGAGAAGTCTTGATTTCAGCATTCTGAATTTTAAAAGTTATGCAGCACAAACTGGGCAGTATCTTGCGAATGAAATAGAATTGATTTTAGAACAATGAAAGAACATCCCTCAAATCTATGTGGGGATTATGTCACTGTTGCCTTTACTCTGGCATAGCACCTAGAGAAATAATGTCAACAGGCTGAAATGGCCATTTGCACTGTTCTCCAGGGTTTCTGCTGAAGGAACACTGGGCGAATCCCGTGGAAACCCTTTCCCACAGGAAATAATAAATGGGAAATATTGTGGAGAACTGGTCGGCATCCAGAGCTTGGTCAACACTGGCAATGAATGGGTTTCTGGCAACAGGTTCCTTTTAATCTCATCTTAATTTGAAGTCAATACCAACTAAATTGGGACTAGAATCTTTCAGGTAGATCCTTGTTTGGATGTTGAGTTTAGGGAGTCATTGACAAGGGTCATCAATTTAAACATGTCACTGAGAGTGAAGAAAAATTCCTTAACACACGAAGCTGTTGCAGGATGCGATGGTTTGATGTAGGGTGTAGTTGAGGCAGAGATTGTTGGAGAGCACATAAATACATGAAGCAGTGGAAGATTCAGGGCAGTGGCCAGGATGAATTTGACTGTACCTGACCAGTGTATTTGGAAATGTGTTGAAGTTCCCCTTTTGTGGAAGAATTTTCTCCCTGCCCTTGGAAGGCATGTACCAGCCTGTAAGCCATGGCTCAGTGGGTAGCACTCTTGCCTCTGAATCATAAATTGTGGGTTCAGGTCTCACAAGAGTGCATAAACTAAATGGAGGGTCCCAGTGCAGCACTGAAGGAGATTTAAGTTATATGGCACAAAGGCATATGGATTAAGATACAGAACAGCCATGAATTCACTGAATGGTGGAACAAGCTCAAGGGGCTGAATGGCCTCCTCTTGTTCCTACATTCTTATCTGTGACCCATAGGACTGGCAGAGAACATGGAGCTGCATTGGTGCCATTCTAAATCATACTGTCCAGCAATCAACTTGCCACGACACACCCCTTCTCAGTGTGGAGCCTGCTGTCCTACTGCTGGTATTCAGGCTGTAGATCACAGGTGTGAGCCAATGGACGCAGTTGGATGAAACCTCACCTGGTTGGGGCATGGATCAGAGAATCAGACACAAACGTCAGTGTGCTCATTTCCTGGCATTCTGAATTTTCTGATGATCAATTTTATCCTGGTGCCCCCAGAAGTTGCCCTTTGACAGATAGAACCCCAAAATCTCTCTGGTAACTGCTTAAAACTAGTGGTTACTGGTTAAATCCAATGGTACTGGTTAAATGACCAGCGTGAAGGCCAATCAATAGCATCATGATTGCATATAGTGCCTTTAACATAGTAAAATGTCCCAAGGCATTTCACAGGAACATTATCAAACAAAATTTGGTGCGGAGCCACAAAAAGAAATATTGGGGCAAAAGCTTGGTTAAAGGGGTAGGAGTAAAGGGGTAGGGGTAGGGCCAGGAGTTTCTTAAAGAGAGAGAGGTGAAGAGCCAGAGAGCCTGGGGAGGGAATTCCAGAGTTTAAGGTTGAGGCACTGGAAGAAAGGCCATCAGTGGCAGGTGAAGGGTCTGCGGGATGCAAAAGAGGCGAGAATTGGAGAAACATTTGGGGTAGAAATTCTTCTGGGGTAGAAGCACAAAATGGTTTGTATTGATTCGGCCATCCCTTATACTCCCTGCCCCATATCCCATTCCATTGACCTCAGATGCCGTTGCTGCCACCCAAGGGAAATTTCTACCCAGAGAGTTCACAGAGTGTTGTAGAGCTAATGGGGCTGTGGAAAATCAGCCAACAATTCGATTGTTTGACTCTTGTATATGCATATGAATATTGGGTGTGAATAGGATTGGGCTCATCTTTGATACCCTGTGACGGAATAGCCTTTCCACTAACAATGTTTTTGTGAAAAATGGCAACTTAGCCAGGATACTGGAAAGACTACTGGTGCCTGCATTTATCCTTCTCTCAGGAAGGAGTGGGTGATCTCAGGAGAGGAAGAGAGGAAACTGGGCGAGAGGATAGCTCATTGACCCTGAACTTGCTGCAAGTGCACTATTAATCCAGTCAGCAAACTTCTAAAACAAAGTATGTGCCTCAGCCTCCAGTGCACAGTTGATTTATTTTCTCTCAATTAATTGTGTGCCATCAAAATTGTCAAATAATTACAAAATCTTCAAACATCCGGTGCAGATGTGGAGCCCGCAAATCTAATCATTGTTTGCTGCAAAGAGCATTTGTTGATTAGTTCAGTGAGTGACTGACAGACAAATACAAGCAGCTTTTTTTTTAGCTGAATGACTTATTTTTACAGTATGGCAACAAACTGCCTGTTATAATCATTGAAATATTCTTGTTGCTCACCATAAGCCAGCTGCATTGAAATCAAGACTTACCTCGTGTTTCCTGTTGCTTCATAGATTTTGTTTCTTTTTTCATTTTTGTGCTCATCAGGGTTGAGGTTCATGTTGGGAGTGAGACTCTTCAGACATCCAGCGTCGTCAGCAAGTGCTCCCAGCTGCTCAGGGGTGGAGGGGGAGGTGGGCTTGGTGCGGTGGGTGCAGTCCAATGGTAGTTAGAGGGGTCCGGTGATGGTCTGGAAGAGCAGATGATGGTCGGCGGAGCAGCAGATTGTGGGAGGTGGGGTTTGCTGGATAGCTTGTTGAGCCCGGAGGAAACAATCCTGCTGCTCCTAGCCCACAAGCAATGCTTAAAGGTACTTGCCTCATGAACTCAGCCCTTCCCGCCTCCATTCAGCTGCCAGGTTTCCCAAGGCCTGGGAAGCCTGTGGTTAAAAATAGAATGACTGTTGAAATTAAGAAAGCCTTTTTTAAAATATTTTAATTTAATATTTAAGTGACCTGTTTCCCATGAGGTCCACCCTTTTCCCTATCTCCGTTAAAACTGTGGAAGTGGATAGGTTCAGTTCCTTTTTTCCATATTTTCTGCATACTAACCTCTAATAAGATCCCAGTTTCTTTTAGGGAGTTAAGATTCAGCCCTGTGCCTCAGAAGTGTGTGCCCAACTATGTTAATGAAGACAGGGGGTTGGATTATCTTAGTCCCGTGATGGCATGCTCGGAGGCAGGAGGATGCATTCCCGCCACCAGGGAACTTTCCCAGGGGCAGACTAGGAATCGGATCGGCTGTCCACTCCACAGAGGCTGGCAGGCAAATAAAGTGATGAAGGCACCAGTTAGGACCGTTTTGCGGCATCTGCTACACTTTCCCACCAGGAGGCTGCCCCCTCCCCACCATGGGCTGAGATCGCCAGATCATTGAAGGCGGCCTCCCTGCAGCAGCTTGGGGGGCTACTGGAGCCAGAGAGTCCCCATGTTCTAATGAAAGGGCCTCGTGGATGAAATGCTGCAATCAGACCAGGGATGCCCCTGGATTGATCCTGCGGCCTGTGCAGGTTAGCTGATCTTAGATGAGGCTAGTACTTTCGGCCTCAGCATGTCTCCACCTCACAACCCCCAATCTCTCGGGGTGAGGAAGACCACCTTGAGACTCAGGATCAGGCTTAGTTGTGATGGCATCTACAATCAAGTTACTGGATGCCGCTTACTGCCTAGGCTCACACATGAAGAATAACCACACGTGGGTTGGGGTACCACAGCTGAGCCTCGACAATCACATCTCAGAAGGGAAGCAGAGAAATTAGTACAGAGTTTAAAAAGTATGAGTATTCTAAGCTGGTGATTGAATGACTTCCAGAAAAGATATTGAGTGTAAATCAGTGTTTGCCAAAGACTTGTCTTTTGTTATTAAACATCCACCTTGGGAGATTGATGTCCCATTCATCCTACTCTCCACCCTTTTATAAACAGCAATTTGTAATCCCAGAGATGATGGCAGAATCCAATTGTTTTCAAAAGCAGGGCGTAGGGTAGAAAATCTGAGAGAAGTTCAAAGTGTGTTTAGTCTTGTTAGGAGTGTGAGAATCTCAGATGCCAGTCTGTTTCAAGGATTTCTGTTGTCATGCAGCAGTCAGTAAGGAGATTCCTTAGTCTTTCACTCTAACCGAGGAGAGGCATTATAGGACAATCCCAGCACAGCCTGAGATGTTTAAATCCCTGCTGATTTCTAGAAACAGGCATTAGAGCAATCAGAAATACTTTGCATAGCAACCAATCAGAATCAACTTTGAATGGTCCAAGATTCTCTTTACGGAACCAGCAGGGATTCATTATTTACATATTGGCAGTGCTAACAAGACTGACATTTATTGCCCACCCTCTCGTTAGTGGTGGTGGTGGACAGTGGTTTGACACAATGGAGTAGCCTGTTTGTCCACTTAAGAGGGGAATTATGAGTCAACCACATTAATAATGGATTGGAGTCACAAAAAGGGAGGGTTTCCTTCCTTAAAGTTCCCTAGTGAACCAGTTGGGTTTTTTACATCAATCTGACATCCTCATGTTCACTTTATTTATTTGCAGATTTTTTTTAAAAACTGAATTCGAATTCGCAAATTGCCATGGTTGCATTTGAACTCTCGTTCTCTGGCTTACTCATCCAGATTTCTTGTTTACTAGTCCAATAACATAACCCCTAAACCACTGTATTCCTAACACCCCTGTCACCCTAAATCAATCTCAGCCAGATTTGAGGCCAGAGGTGAAAGCACAGCTCATTGTCTCACCAAGTGTTTAGATAACAGTTTGGTTTACAAGGTAATTTGAACCTTTTTTTTGAGAAGCTCGCTGCCTTGTAGTCTCAGGAGAGCAGAACTGATTGGTTAGCTCTTTCAGAAAGCTGGCACAGGGCAAGAAGATCCAAATGGCCTCCTCCTGTTCTGTATCATTCCATGGTTCTATGATTGTAATGATCCCTAAGTATTGTTACCCTTTAACTAATGATGTTACCGTCACTCATTGTTATTGTGTCCTTGGTATATTTGTTGACAATGTCTGTAACTTGATTTTACTCTCTTTTGTTCCCTCTCTCTCCCTCCCTTCAGAGTGAAAGAATTGAGAAAGGCCAAGGAACCTGAAGATTTACAGAAGCACCCCATAGCAATGTAACATTGCTTCCTGACTGTTTTCTTTACGTTTATATCAGAGACATTTACAAAAGATCACTATAGATTTGGGAAGATTAGCAACACTCTCATCGCAACAAGGCTCTAGAAACTTTTTTTCTCTCGACCACATCGGCACTTTTATGGAACTTTTTTTAACCGAAACAAAACAAGGCGCCATAGAACTTGCAATTTATTGTTTTAAGAACTTGAAAATTAACTTGTAGAATGAAATAACCTCTTTACCAGCCTGGTGCGTAGTACTGTAAACTTGTGTCAAGGTTTGCAACACAAAAAAAGGGGTTTATTGTCAGGAATAAGCAAATGTATGTAGAGAAATCAAGCAAAGAGTGAAGAAAAGCAGGTGAGTGGACTGAGGGGAGTATTAGAATGAAAGGGAAGGTGATGCACAGCTTATGTGGACAAACAGCCTGAGCCAGGGAGTTACAGGCATGCATGTGCCGCTTGTTGGGTGTGATCAAGGCTGCACTGTGGTGATAGGGGCTGGTCCAATAAAAGGCATGCAGTTTTCTTCTCTTCTACCCTCCTCCCTGCTTTCATCAAGACCTGCAATCAGACAATGTGCTGAAACAATATCCTAGATAGACCAGACTCGGGTATTGGAGAAGGGAGAGAGGCCCTTTAGTTTAATGCAGGTGTTGTGCAAGTTGCCAAAATATGGGGGTAGCCAGTGGGCTGTGTAATAATCGTTCCATTCAGATAATTAGGTTTAGTGTCCATTTCTGGATAACCTGGTACATTTCCCTTCCCCTGCCAGGCCTCCTTTTCATCTCCTGAATGGAACACTCCATATCAGACAAACTGTGGTCCTAACAACCTTTTAAGGACCAACAGTTGCCTCTTGGGAGTAACACAACGCTATGATTTTTTTAATGCATTATGGGAATGCTGTGGATTCTTACTTGTTATGTGTGCGTGTTTGTGTATTACGTATGTTTGTGTGTGTGTGACTTTGATGTTTACCATCTACCATGTAAAACCAGTTAGCATTTTATTTGTTCATCAATAGACACTTGGTCAAAAAAAAAACACACAAAAAAAACCAGGTGTTGCAGAGTTTAATGGACTCTGGAATCAGATTTCCTGAGCCTCGCCATTTAAGAGACTCCTACTCCTGAGTGATTAGACAGAACGCTGGGCTAAATCAAGGTGCTTGGGAATGTATGAGCATGCTGGAGCTTGCTTGATGAATATGCTTGCAACATTAACCCAGTGTCAGGGCTGAATTTTCAGGCAGCACTGGAACCAGAAAAGTTGGTGGACAGGACCTGATAACACTGCCACAGGTGGCATGCTGGTTTTCCGTTGCTGGGCCATTTTAGTGGAAGCAGGGTTGGGCCAGCAGGGCTACACTTCCCCACATAGCAGATAGCCAATTAGGCTCACTAAAAGCCTTAAATCCAATTAAAGGAGGCCAACTGAAATTATCCAGTTGGCCTCCAGTTTCTGGCGCCAGCAGGGGCCGGTTTAGATGCCTGGAGGTGGGCAGGCCTAGAGCCCCACCCTGCCACACGCAACCATGTTGAGGGCCTTCTGCTGCTCCTCCTCTTCTCCCATGCCTGCCTCCCTCTACTGCGATGGCCTGGATGCAAGAACCATTTTATAATTACAGATTGAAAGAAAGTTGGAGGGAGGGCATCTCCATTTGAAGCACCTTCTCTATTATTTACCTTCCATTACAGACAACTGCCATTTTCATGCTGGAGAGCTTCTGATTGGTCCTGCAGCTTCGAGAGCCCGCATGCCATCCTTAATTAAAGGGAACTTATTCCCATGCCAATTAAGGTGGGGCCCCCATGAAAATCCCAATGAGTGACTGTTACCCACCGCCCTCCCCACTTCCAAGTACTGGAGTGAGTGCTACTGGGATGGCAGTCTCTGCTTTTAGCCCCCTCCTCAGATGACTGACTGCTTGCTAGGGTACCCATGGGCATTCTCTCAGACCACATCCATTCGTATTGTGTGAGCCCAGAGAGTGTACATGGTTAGGCTAGTTGACTGTGGGGGTGGGAGTGGGGTTGGGGGGTGGGGGGTGGGGGCATCACAGCAGAGTCCTCACCCAATCCCAGCACACACACTTTCCAGCAAGGCTCACTGGAATGCGATTGGGAGCAGGAGAGCCAGCAAATGTTTCTCAACTCCACCATTGCCCTCATTGCTGTGACTGAGCTCAGTTAGCACAGACCACTGAAGGACCTTGAGATCTTTTGTGGCCTGTGTGACTCTGAACCGCACTAGCGTCCAGGCAATCATTTTTTAGGTGGTGTTATTAATCAACAGCCTGTATAAATGCTGCAGATCCCAGAGTGGCACCAGGACTGAATGCCTCAAAGACAGACTAAGAGTATACACAGATTGCTGTATTTTATCTCCTTGCATTCCAACTGTCTGGAACATCCAGTTCACTCCATTTGATTATATATGTGCAATATATAATAAGCAGATTTATTACATCTTAACCTCAATCAGTTTCTAACTTGATGCATCAATCGAGTTTGGTACAGTGTCCTAAAGCAGACATACTATATAAAAATATACAGCATGTGCCGTATTTAACCAGCTGAGTATTCAGTACTCCCTCAGGTGCTACATTGAAATGGGTTGTTTAAACAAGATAGTATAAGAAAAACTAAATAATGCAGTGACAGAATGTGTATAAAGTATTATTGTGGAATTTTTTTTAAAAGGTGTTATCAAAGCTGGAGCATTACAGGAGCTGAGAGACATTGTAAGATGCTGCATCACTTCATCTCAAGATAGATGCCCAAAACCAGACAAGAGGTCCCATATGTGTCTATGAACACATCCTGCCACCGTTCTCTTTTTCACTGACATTCACCTTCTCTGTTTCCTTCTCTTCCCCTCTTGAAGGCAATTACTAACTACAGGTCATATTCCCAAGTGTGTTTCATGTACTTGGCCAATATTTATCACTCGAGCAACACTGTAAAAAAACAGACTATCTGATGAATGGATCGTGGGGGGGTGGGGGGGGCATTGGTGCTGCTGGCCTTGGGGCTTGGAGCTTGGAAATCAAAGAAAAATTAAAGACTTACATTTATATAGCACTTTTCATGACCACCAGATGTCTCAAAGCAGTCTATAGCCAATGAAGTATTTTTGAAGTATCGTCACTGTTATAATGTAGGAAACATAGCAGCCAATTTGTGCGCAGCAAACTCCCACAAACAGCAATGTGATAATAACCAGATAATCTGTTTTTGTGACATTGAATGATGGGTAAATGTTAGCCAGGGCACCAGGAATAACTTCCTTGTTCTTCAAAATAGTGCCATAGGATCTTTTACGTCCATCTGAGAGGGAAGAGGGGTCTTGGTTTAACCTCTCATCCTCTGCACTGCCTCATTACCACACTGGAGTGTCAGTCTTGATTTTTGTGCTCAAGTCCTGGAGTTGCACCCCAGTGAGGGTCAATCTTGGTTGGGGAAGTGGGTGCAGACCCAGTTTGGCAGCGGCCCCAGGTTATTCTTGTGGAGTCTTGAAGGCCATTCCTGCTCTTCCCAGCCCCACCAAAATAATAAAGTACTCATCCCTGGGCTCCTCTGGAGATTGGGCCGGATGGGCTAGGTGCAGTGTTCCACCCAGTTGAGTCCGAAAATCATGTTGGGGTCCGAATGACATGAATGGATCCCGATTTAAATGCCCACCTTAGCCCTGCACTTTCTTCACATAGCTACCCTGGCCACTTATTCCACAGCCTCTGGGAAAATGGCAACCGGCACTGCTGGAACTGGGTGGGAAACTTCCCATGAGTTTCGGAGATGTCAGCACCCTGTCTCCATCGTGTAGTGGTGTATTTGTTTTTCTTTAGTTTACGAGTAGCTTGACTCTTTGCAAGCAGCACAATCAGACTGATAATATAAGTTCAGAGTTGTCGATTCTCCAATGTGACCAATTAGCAATATTATGTTGGTTTGAAAGCCAACCATGGGGCTGCATCTCCTTTCACCAGCAGTCAGTAATTGGCCTGGTCTTTGTGAAGACCAGAGATGAATGAAAGAGCAAATGTGCTTGTGGGAACAATGCAGAAATTCAAGCTAGCCCTACTTTCCCATACACATATAAGGCCTTATGAGACCAACTGTGTTGAAGGCAGCACTGCCTCATTTTACAGCTCCCATAATAGCCGGATAAGTTGAAGAGAAACAATGCCTTCTATTGGACCATCTATTTCTCTTGTAAAGGGCTAGGTGTTTCAGATTAAGCTTAAACTGAGATATAGACAGAAACCCAACCCTTTATAAACCAATTATCTACATCGAGCCCAGTGCTGTGGTCGGATAGGAAATTGCTTCACTCTCAATGGATGTGATCTACACTGTGAAATCCGCACACTTTTTCTTTTTAACTTTGTTTTAAATTATAGAAGGGTAGCTTAACAGAATGCTCCCAGTACTACATGTACTATACAAAACATGGAATGATAGTTAAGAAGTGTAAAACACGACAATATTTCCAGTAGAAAGCAACTCCTTTGCTTTACATAGGCACACTGTCTGTTGATACATCATTGGCAAAGCTGTTGAATTGAAGCATTATCGCTGACTGTGGCAGTCAGTCGAATGCATGAAGTTTCCAAGACAAGAGCCTTCCCCACTTAAACTGTATTTCAAATTGGATGGGGAAGGAATGAAAACTACTTAACAAATAAAAAATTGAATGGATTGACAAACCATTTCCTCCTCCCCACTGCCCCCTCCAGGATATGTTAACTCTTGGAGGGCACCATCGAAAAGTCCTTTGCAATCTTTATTTTGTTCCTTCAGCAGATATAAATCATGCCACTAAAACATTGTGACATAAAAGAAATGATAAACTACCTTTTTTTGCCTTTTGAGTTCATGATGTATGTAACAGGCACTAAGCCTGTGACCGACTGGTGATAGACATAGATTGAAACCAAATGGCATGTGGAGAACATGCATGTCGAGAACATGCAGGGTGAGAGTCCCACACTCCACCTGTTTGCGGGGGAGGCTCCCTAGCTTTTCTCTACCTGGCCACAGTACAGAGCAAAAGAAGGAAATCGGAGGAGGGGAGGAAAAGTTCCACATAAGCTGGGTGTTAGCCTTTTCCAAAAACTCCCAAAACCTTTCTTCCTCAACAGTCGCTGTCACCTAGCTAGTGTCCTGTCACGTCCAGCACTTTATTTTGCCTTACTTTATAACTTTTTATTTAGTCTGAACTTTTTTTTAATATATAAATAATATATAAATAGTTTATTTAAAGCTTTTATTATTTAATTTATTTTTTGTGTTTTCTTTTTGTTTTAAAAAGCATTTAAGCTTTTTTAGCCTTTCAAAAATAGGACGATTTTTTTGAGGGGTCACATTCATTGCCTTGACATCATACAAGCCAATAAGGATTAGTATGATGTATTCTGCTGGCCAGTAATGTCCATATTCTTGGCTACTGTCAGTAACCTGGTGGACTCTGTATATATAGAAGAACATGATAGGGAAATGAGTGCAAAGTGAATAAAAAACGGGGGATGCCAACAATGAATTATTTTACTGTGAGTTGTTATGAGATGGGTGAAGGCAGAATGGGAATTTGTATAGTTTTATCTGAATGAGCTAGCAATGTGGATATACTGTTTGTATATATTGTATATATACTTAAAAACGATGAAAAAACCAACGGAGATATGTGCATGACTGTAATGAAAAAAAAAACAAAACAAAGGAAGTATTAGAAGCAAACGACCTGTAAAATGAAAAAAAAATTCACTGTAAGAATTCCTTATTTTAAATGTTCTTTAGAAGGACATTTTTGCTAAAGCATGATTAATTGCAAAAAAAAACTACTGTACTTAGAATTAGAAAACGAACAGCAAAATGATATAACTGAAAAGTTTACGTTTACATATTTCTTTTGTTTGGCTACCAAGACTTATCTCCTTTGCCAATGGGTGCCAAGTAATGTGAATGCTGTATTGCTAAATGAAAAGACACAACATTAAGTTATAATCTTTGCTGAGCAGATTACTGTAAGGATATAATATATATATATATAGCATTATACCATAAATCACTCTTTGAAAAGAAAGATTAACAGACATTTTTATGTTAAATACCGTGTGTTAAATACCGTGAAGAAACGACGCGCACACACACACACACACACACACACACACACACACAATAAATTTTAAAAGATATATGCGAACAAAAAAGATCTGACAGTAATGGAGAGAATGTCCACTTCATCTGTTCATCTGAGATTAGAAATACAGGTCATAACATTGCACAAAAAAAACTTAAAAAAAAGAAAATTCTAGAAAATGCAAAGCTTTGTTGCACACTCGCAACAGCCCAGAGCCGTAAGCTACGACACTCCTGGGGTTGCTGACACTTGCATGTGATACTAGTGTAGGTCCTTTTTTTCTTTCTCTTGCTTTCTTTTATTTCCTCTCTTTTTTTAAACCTTTTAATTTGACCTTTTTTTAATTTGTCCTGTTTTTGTATGTCTGCATGTGAGAGTGTCGCTGGGTCACAGCCGTTTAGAAGCTTTACAAGGGATAGCCCAGCTGCCAGAGTCATGCAAACATTTTAAATTGCCCTTAAAAATTATGTAAGATGTTTTTGAATGCTTTATAATCCTTTCTGCTGTAAATTAAAAAAACAAAGAAAAATCTCATGTTAGTTTGTTAAATTTATTTCTAATATACATTGTTTGAAACTCACTCACTCTCTTTCTCTGGGCAACTTTTTTGACTCTTGGCACTATGGTGCCCTCCAATGGATTGATTATAGGGGCATTTTTGGACGGTGTGTTATTGTGATTCTTTTTTAACTTCCTTGATTTCATTTCCCTTCCCATCTCTTGACCTCGCCTTCTCCTGGAAGGCACCTTCCCCTGATCCTCACCTTTCCTTGGATCTCCCCTTCCCTCGGACCTCGCCTTCCCCTGATCCTCGCCTTCCCTTCACCTCTTTTTTCCAGCTGGGTACAGATTAATGGTGCCTTCCGTTTGCTGGGTTGCTACCTCTGGTTGGACGTATTTCTGGATGTTTCATCACATGACCTCCAGACCCAAGCGCCTCCTGCAGTCAAACAGCCTCTTATCCCATTTCCAATATTTTTTCAATTAACAAACAAAAGTTTTCAAGGAAAATGAAAAGTGAACACAACTTGTTTTAATGCCCCCTATGACTGCTCATATTTGGACGCTCACTGCAGTATCCAGGGGATTCATCTTAAATGCTTGGAGCCTCCAGGACAATCTGGTGGGTTGGTAACTTTACCTGTTGGCCATCCCTCATCTGTTGGCCTAGACAATGAATATCCAAAGGCTGTTGAACTATGCAGGGCATCACAACAAAGTTCATTGCTGTTCTCACCTGACTTGTGCACACATGCTCTTTCCCACAGGAGTTAGTGGAATGTGACCAGGAACTGGAAGCCTGGACAAGATTTCCTTCAGCTCTCTAGCCCAGTGGCACGGAAACCAAATGTCGCGCCTGAAACTTTAGGATCTATAGATTCTCCGGCTGTGATCAGCCATCCCAGCGAAGCCTAAGCATCTTCATTTTGCACCTTGGATCTGTATGGTTGTACATTGCTCCTCTAAACCATCTCCCAATTGCATCTCCATTCTTATCCATCTGTTTTTCTGCGGCCAGTGAAGTAGACTTTTCCCTGGCCCTACCAATGCTGTTCTTCGCTTGAACTATACTGAAGGAACATCGTAAATTATTAGATTCACACTTCCTCTCTCCCTCATCACCTCTGTGGGTAAATAACTGATCTCCATTTATTGCCCCATGCCTTCATCCCATCTTCACTTCCCACCGGCAGTGGAGGTGGAATGAAGTCACAACTCACCAATCAGCCATTGCTGTGGGACTGCCCCACCGTACAGTTACATCATTCAGTGTGGAGAGGGGTAACCATTGACAAGAAACCACCTTAGCAGAGCAGCACCTCTGTGTGCCTCCTTCCGCCAGGCACCTCACCATCCTTAGGTGCTTAATCAGAAGCTGAATTATTAGCTTATGTACATCCCCTTGATAACCTTAAAGGCAGAACAGGCCAAACCCTAAGAGCAGATAACCCAGCAAATTGGACCAAGTGCGAAAGGATTGTCTTTAAATGAGGAAGGAAAAAAATAAACAATTCAAAGAAAAGTAAGAGTGTCACTGTTATTGAGGATACCCTACTGATTTGTGTTTGTGCTAGAGATTTGCAAAAAGCCAATACTTGGAACATTAAAACCAAACTTGTGCCACCAGTGACCAAAATTGCTCCCCCAAGGAGAGTGTGTTACTGCAACATCTGATTGATTTGACTGAGAGACAGAAATGATCCAGAATGGAGGAATGGAGCACCAAACCATACGTGGAGGTACGATACCGACTTCTCAGACTCAGCTCCATAGTTGTCGAACAGAGCCAAGGTAAATCAGATATTGGTCCTCCTTGGGTATCTCTCCTACTCAATCACAATGGCTCATATTAAAGCAATATAGTTTGACTCCTGGAAGCCTGTCACCTATCTGCCATTTTGGCCACAGTTAGAATGAGCAAGAGGAAAAATGGAAACAGAGAAAAGTATGTGCAAGAGATGAAATATTAAAGGGTAAATCCACCAAGACTATTCAACTCAACCATCAGCACTGAGGCAGCCCTTCTGAATCCACATTCTGCTATGTCCTTGAAGGGAAATATCTGATGTCCCCATTGCCTCTTCTCAGTATCCTGTTAAAAATTGCTAACTCACCATGAAGAATCATGGGAATTAAACTTTTGCCATAACACACCATGCCATAGTCAACTGGCTTCACCAATATAGCAAGAGAATTCCACAGAGTGAACAAATGAACACTGAAGTGAGACCAACACCCCCAATCTATTCACGGGGGCACTTGAGAGCCTTAGGCCTCATCTATCCGGCCTCCTAAATAATGATGGCGGGGGAAAGGAGACAGAATGGAAGGAGAAAATCCCAAAAGTAAAATGGACGGGGCTGGAAACCCAATGTGCTACTTTGAGTCATGTGACATATGCATGGTTTATTCCTTTGTTACTGCTGTGCTGTGTTACCTCTTGTCGTATGTTTCTTGTGGTATATTGTAGACAGATCCACCTAGGAAACAGCATTTTCAACACCTTTTTAGCTAATATAGCGATACTCCAACAACAAGGCATCCACACACAGCAAGTGTTGTAAATTGTCAGGTTCTGTTGAGGATTCCCCACCACCCCCCCCCCATCGAAGTCTAGTGAGCCTCTGGAACATGGTGGGTGCTGACTCCCTGTTCGCTTTCGAGAGGGAGCTGAAACAGCTCTTGACTGGGGCAGAGATAGCATCATATAGCAGGTAAGTGTCCTTCTCAAGTAACACTTGGTCTGTGAGATTTCCTGGACTGGTTTCAATTGCTTGAGGGGGTCAGAAGAATATCTGTTCTTGACTGGCCCTGGTTATTTTTCTGGGTCTTTTTGCCTCTCCTAGGTGATTAAATGGCTATGGAAAGATAACAGGGGTTTGCAAGGTGGATGGGGGTGGAAGGGAACTGTCTAGTCACAATCTCTGGTCATCATGATGTATGAGATAAGCCTAATGAGCCGGCTGTCTAGACTGTCAGTTCTGTATAACGCATTGTGTTGAATGATTCGTTCTGGTGATGAGCGGAAACATGCTTCTATTTTGTTTGTCAGGGGAATTCAGGACAAGGGAACACAATCTTAAAATTAGAGTTAGGCCATTCATGAGTAAAAAATCAGGAAGCAAATATAAAGTATTCAGTGAAAGGGGAACTGGTCTTTATCAGTCCCTGTTTATCAGCTCCAACACAATGATGCTATGTACAGGTGACACAATAATAGACTTTAATGCTTATGTTCTTGATTAAACAGTGCTGGAAGTGTAGCACCAGTGGAGGATGATGCACTGTGTGGGTCCTCCTCCCTGCACTTCAGTGGCATCATTGTCAGTAGAAATGCAATTGGCACTGGACCTAATGCATTTTCTGGTCCAGGAAGACTGACAGCAATCAAGAACACCCTCCTGTGAACGGGTGTTCAGGTTTAGCATTCAGATGTAACTATGGGTAACATAGATGAATAGAATTGCATTGTGATTGTCGGACTTCAGTACAAATTCCATATGCCCCAAAGAAGACCAGGGGTACAATTTTAACCTAATCTGCCTATCAGGAAACTGATGGAATTAGGTGCATTCCTGTTTTAACACCCCTCCCGCTGATTAGCAATATTGGGCATGGTGTAAAACCAGAGTTCCACCCGATATTTTGGGTTTCCTGACTGGCAAGTTAGGTTAAAATTAGCCTCCTAGGATCATAGCATGATTTTATTTTATTCTTTTATGGGATGTGGGCATCACTGACAAGCCTGCATTTGTTGCCCATTCCTAATTTGACCTTAAACTGAGTGGCTTGTAAGACCGTTTCAGAGGGCAGTTAAGAGTGAACCACATTGTTGTAGGTCTGAAGTCACAAGTGGGCCAAATCAAGTAAGGATTTCCTTCCCTAAAGGACATTAGTGAACCGCAGATGGGTTTTTACGACAATCGATGAAAGTTGATGACAATAGATGACTAGTTTAATCAGAATTCATCAGAATTTAAATTTCACCAGCTGCCATGGTGGGATTTGAACCCATGTGCCCAGAGCATTAGCCTGGGCCTCTGGATTACTAGTCCAGTGACATTACCACTACACCACCATCTACCCCCTATGTAGCATAGAAGGAGGCCACTCGGCTCATTGTGCCTGTGCCAGTTCTTTGATAGAGCCCTAATCAGTCCCACTCCCCTGCTCATTCCCTTTAGCCCAGTAATTTTTTGCCCTTCAAATATTTATCCAGTTCTCTTTTGAAAGCTGCTCTTGACTCTGCTTCCACCACCCTTTCAGGCAGTGCATTCCAGGTCATAACAACTCACTGTATAAAAAGTTTTTCCTCATGTCACCTTTGGTTCTCTTGCCAATCTCCTTAAATCTGTGTCCTGTGCTTACTGACCTTCCTGCCACTGGAAAGTTTCCCCATGCTTACTCTACAAAAAATGAGAAGAAATTTTGTTTTCACAGAATACTAGATGTGTAGAGTGGATTAGTGCCCCTCGGAATTGATTAACACCTTCAAACTGAACAAGACCACCACCAGATTCGGAAGGGTTTAGAGGCTACAGGGTGAAATGATCGAGGACCCTATGGAGCACCATGACTGTGGCCTGTCACAACCCGAGGGGATAACATCTTTGTAGGGCCACACAGGTGAGCTGAACATCATTATATTGTCCCAAAGGGTTTTGTGCCCTTTGATTGTTTTGGAATCGATAAAGAATTTTTAGAGTTTTCTTTTGCTGTAAGTGAATGTTTGTTCACTGTGGTGAAAAATATGACAAGAAAAACTGTCACATCTCCCAGTAAACAGCAGAACAATGACATTAGAGATAGTAGACAAGCCTGGTCGCGGTGTGTGAAACAGTAGAAAATAAAGACAATAACTTGCCAATATAAGCTATTCAACCTGTCCTTGCTTTAAGTTGCTAATATTTACTTTTTAAGCTCTCAGCACACTGAACTATAATTGAGATTGTAGAAAGAATGGGGGCAAGGCACTGTCATGGTTAAACTCCTGGGCCAGAATTTTTGGCTTGGCGTGCAGGCGCGCTCCCGACACACCCGAGAGTAAAATAAAGCGCAGTGACGTTGGCCGAGCATGCCGACGTCAATGCGCATTCTCGCGATATTTCACCAGGTAGGCACGCGATGAAGATGGAGGCGCGCCCACCATCAATTAAGAGGCCAGTTCAGGCCCTTGAGACACCAATTGTCTCAGAGTTTACGTAGCCCATGCAATTTTCAGGCCGTCGCACGGGCTAAACGGGCAGGCGGGCAGACCACAATTTCAAAAACCTCATCCACAGGCAGGATAAGAGGAGTCAGTGGGCTTGTAAATGCGAGCAGTTTGTAGTTTAGGATATAACTTGCTGCTGGTTGCTTCTGTGAACAGGACATCTTCGTTTCACTTCAGAGTTGCTTTGACAGAAAAAATAGGCTTCAGTTCAGGACTCAGTGTCGTTTTACAGGCCCCCGGAGGATTCATACCACTTGGGGCCTTCCAGGTATCAGACAGCTTTCCCTTACCCTGGTAATGGGGATTGTGGTCTCCACTGGAGGCACCTCCTCTGAGGAAGAAGGGAGGGGCAGAAGGGGGAGGAGGGCAGGTCTCCCTATTCAGCCTCCAGGGGAGCAACCTGTGGGAGTAGAGGCGCAGACACAGGGGGTGCAGGGCCAATTGGTAGTCCAATGCAGAAGGGGCCGCAGAAGACCCCACTATCCTGCTGCCAGGGTTTACAGGCGGTGATGCAGCTACCTCAATATGTCTGAGGTGCAGTGCCAAAGGAGGCTCCGTCTCTCAAGGGAGACAGTGACCTCCATCTGTCAGATGATCGGCCCTGAGATCAGCTCCGACTGTGTGGGTGGGCCCCCCTTACCAGTGGCTCTGAAGGTCACAGTGACCCTCAACTTCTGTACCTCCGGTTCCTTCCAGGGGTCAGTGAGGGATCTGTGTGGAGTCTCCCGATCAGCTGTCCACAGTTGCATCAACCTGGTGACAGAAGCTCTGTTCAAGCATGCATTGACTTTTATTCAGTACCATATGAACGAGGCCAGCCAGGCAGAGCGAGCCAGAGGCTTCCCCGCGATTGCTGGTTCTCCCATGTCCAGGGTGCAATTGACGCAGCCATCATGGCACCAGCGGGTGAGCCCGGTGCCTTCATCAACAGGGAGGGATTCTACTCCATGAACGTGCAGATAGTGTGTGACCACAAGATGCAGATTCTGCAAGTCTGTACAAGGTACCCTGGAAGCTCCTATGACACTTACATCCTGAGACACTCCCAGGTGCCGACGGTCTTCAGTGCTTCAGCCGACTGGATGGATGGCTGCTGGGTGACAAGAGCTATCCCCTCAAAAGGTGGCTCATGATGCCTCTCCGCCACCCAAGAACAGAGGCCGAGCAGTGGCACAACAGGGGCCATGTCTCCACAAGGGCAGTGGTAGAGAGAACCATAGGTCTTCTCAAGGTGCGCTTCCGATGCCTGGACCGTTTAGGGGGCGCACTGCAATAACCCCCAGATCGTGTGTCACCGATAGTGGTTGCATGCTGTGCTCCCCACAATCTGGCTCTGGAAAGGGGGGATGCACTGGAGGAAGAAGATCTTGACGCAGCTGCTCAGGCAACAGACGATGAGTCTAGTCGTGAGTCAGAGGACGAGCACGGTGAGGAGAACGCTGAGGGCCTAGACGCTGACCTGGGCAACCTCCAGGGAGGCAGGGAAACCCGGAATGCTTTGATCCAACGCTCCTTCAGCTAGCCTACCAAATAAAAGCCTCCACCACATGCCAGGGCTGCTGGCTCCATACTCGATCCCTGACAGAACCAGTTCCTTGGTTAACAACATAAACTTTATTGAAATGGCACATAAGTGTGAGGAGAAACACATCTATCATAACATCATGGCTTACCCTGCACCTGCAGAACAAATGAAGAATCCAGAGAAGAATCCACAAAAACACATTTAATTAACTGGTGCCTGGCAAATATTCTACAAATTGCCATTGGACCCAGCAGACGTTGAGCACCCGCCCCCGCCCACCCCTTCGTGCTCATTCCGCAGCCGCGTCTTACGCTGGGTGGGCCTTAATTGGCCTGTCCGCGTAAAATCGCGGTGCACTGCTGATCGCGGGCAGCGATCAGCTTCCCAACCTCCACCGCCGATCCCACACGGAAAGGGCAAAATTGTGCCCCAGATTAGTAACCCGAGGATTTCAGTTCAAGTCCACTTTAAGAATTTGAATTTAGTTAAAGAAGAAATCTGTAAATAAAAAGAGACCAGATTATTGTAATAAACCCAGCTGGTTTATTCATGTGTCTTAGGAAGGAAGCCTGTTCTCCTTACCCATTCTGGCCTACATGTGGCTCCAATCCACATCAACGTCGTGGACTCTTAATTGCCCCCTTAAGTGACCTGTCAAAACACTCACAGAAAATGCTGGAAAAACTCAACAGGTCTGACAGCATCTGTGGAGAAAAAAAAACAAAGTTAATGTTTCGAGTCCTTATGACTCTTCTTCAGAGCAAAAGAGAAATAAAAATGTAAAGAAATTTATACTGTTTAAGGGGTGTGGAGCAGGTGAAGCTGGATAGAAGGCCAGTGATAGATAGGTGGAGGCAAAGGAGAGATTGCCAGAGATGTCATGGACAAAAGGACAAAGGGGTGTTAATGATAGCAGTACTGGCTAAAGGAGGTGGTGATGGTGGCATTAAGATTAGAAAGCAGAATGTGGTAATAGCAGGACAAGGGTAAGCACTCTGGAAAGAACAACATGAACAAGTGACAGATGGTCCTTGTGGGGGTGGGTGAGGGGAGGGGATGGTGGTGGGAAAAGAAGATTGAAAATAGGATAAAAGGTGGGGGGAAAACAATGAATAAAAATGAAAATAAAGATAATAAAAATTAAAATTAAAAAATTAAAATTAAGAAATGAGAATGAATATTGAAAAAAGGGATGAAGATGGAGGAAAGTGTTCATGGTCTGAAGTTGTTGAACTCAATGTTAAGTCCGGAAGGCTGTAAAGTGCCTAGTCGGAAGATGAGGTGCTGTTCCTCCAGTTTGTGCTGGGCTTCACTGGAACATTGTAGCAGGCCAAGGACGGACGTGTGGGCATAAGAGCAGGGTGGAGTGTTGAAATGGCAAGCGACAGGGAGGTTTGGGTCATGCTTGCGGACAGACCAAAGGTGTTCCGCAAAGCGGTCACCCAGTCTGTGTTTGGTCTCTCCATTGTAGAGGAAACCACATTGGGAGCAGTGAATGCAGTAGACCAAATTGAAAGAGGTGCTAGTGAAGCGCTGCTTCACCTGAATGGAGTGTTTGGGCTCTTGGATCGTGAGGAGGGAGGAGGTAAAGCGACAGGTGTCGCACCTTCTGCGAATGCATGGGAAGGTGCCTTGCCATCCCCTCCCCCCATCCCACCCCCACAAGGACCATCTGTCACTTGTTCATGTTGTTCTTTCCAGAGTGCTTACCCTTGTCCTGCTATTACCACATTCTGCTTTCTAATCTTAATGCTACCATCAGCACCTCCTTTAGCCAGTACTGCTATCATTAACACCCACTTTGTCCTTTTGTCCATGACATCTCTGGCAAGCTCTCCTTTGCCTCCACCTATCTATCACTGGCCTTCTATCCAGCTTCACCTGCTCCACACCCCTTAAACAGTATAAATTTCATTACACTTTTACTTCCCTTTAGATCTGAAGAAGAGTCATAAGGACTCGAAACGTTAGCTGTTTTTTTTCTCTCCACAGATACTGTCAGACCTGCTGAGTTTTCCCAGCATTTTCTGTTTTTGTTTCAGATTTCCAGCATCCGCAGTATTTTATTTTTCTGAAAACACTCAGTTGTATCAATGGGGATGGGTGATAACTCTGGCCTCATCAGTGACGCTCACATCATGAGAATTAATTTTAAAAAGTCAATAATATATTTTGCAGTTGATGCCAAATTCCATTCACATTTTGATTTTTCCACCCTAATTGCCAAGATCTCTCTAGTTTTGGAAAACAGGACACAGCTGTCATTGGGTGGGACAAATTACAAATCTGGTATATATATCTCTTTTTCAAAACAAATTAAAATAATCGAAGTTTATACATTTATTGTAAATTATTTTCTGTTTTTTTTCTACTTCTGTGTTTGGGTTTTCCTGTGTCCCACACCATTCCCTATTCAAAGCTTCATGCAATGTTGCTCTAAGAACAGCCACTGGCAGGCCCATAAAGAGTATTATTGGTTAATATAATAACATTGGATCACCATAGCTGATTGGGTGAGACAAAGCAGGGTAGGAGGAGGCTTGTGTGGAATATAAACATCTGCATAGATTAGTAGGGCCACATGGCCTCTTTTTATGATGTAAATTCTACACACACACACACATACTGTCTTTCCCTCTCTCACACTCAGTACCTCTTGATAACAGAACAGTCCAGACCAAGGACCCAATAGGCAAATCACAAGCATCAACCAGCAAATTACTAAAAAACCTGGCCAATTATCTAATTAAGAAATATTGTCCAGCTTAACAGTTTAAGTAACGAGGTGTCAGCTGTGGCTCAGTTCATAGCACCCTCGCCTTTGAATCAGAGGGTTGTGGGTTCATGTCCCACTCCCAGAAACCAAGAACTGTGAATGTACTCGAAAGAGTTACGTGCCATCTGTTGATAACTCAAAAGAGTTAACAGTTTAAGTAACGAGGTGTCAGCTGTGGCTCAGTCCATAGCACCCTCGCCTTTGAATCAGAAGGTTGTGGGTTCATGTCCCACTCCCGGAAACCAAGAACTGTGATTGTACTCAAAAGAGTTGAAATCTGTGACTGTTGATAACTCGAAAGAATTTTTAACAGTTTAAGGGAGGTGTCAGCTGTGGCTCAGTTCATAGCACCCTCGCCTTTGAATCAGAGGGTTGTGGGTTCATGTCCCACTCCCGGAAACCAAGAACTGTGATTGTACTCGAAAGAGTTGCAATCTGTGACTGTTGATAACTCGAAAGAGTTTAACAGTTTAAGGGAGGTGCCAGCTGTGGCTCAGTTCATAGCACCCTCGCCTTTGAATCAGAGGGTTGTGGGTTCATGTCCCACTCCTGGAAACCAAGAACTGTGATTGTACTCGAAAGAGTTGCAATCTGTGACTGTTGATAACTCGAAAGAGTTTAACAGTTTAAGGGAGGTGTCAGCCGTGGCTCAGTTCATAGCACCCTCACCTTTGAATCAGAGGGTTGTGGGTTCATGTCCCACTCCCGGAAACCAAGAACTGTGATTGTACTCGAAAGAGTTGCAATCTGTGACTGTTGATAACTCGAAAGAGTTTCCTTTCTTTGAGGTGTCAGCTGTGGCTCAGTTCATAGCACCCTCGCCTTTGATTCAGAAAGTTGTGGGTTTATGTCCCACTCCCAGAAACCAAGAACTGTGAATGTACTCAAAAGAGTTACATGCGATCTGTTGATAACTCGAAAGAGTTAACAGTTTAAGGGAGGTGTCAGCTGTGGCTCAGTTCATAGCACCCTCACCTTTGAATACTAGGCATCATTTAGATTTTCATCCAATTACAAATTTCAAGTTTCAGGCCTTAAATTCTGGAGTTGAAGGCATGTTAAGAAAATGACTGAATTGAGAAAAAGAGCTAGACTTATCTTACCACTAGCATGGTGTTGGGAATGATTCCTGTGACTACACTTCAAAAGTACTTCACTGGTTGTAAAGTGCTTTGAGACATCTGGTGGTTGTGAAAAGTGCTATAGAAATGCATGTCTGTTTTTAATTTTCCTCTTTATTGTTAATGATATTCACAAGTGTCATCTTTCCACAAACAGATAGAAATATTTAGGTCCCTCAAAATATCTGAACTACTCTTGCACAAAGGGTTCAGGACAAGCTATCAAAACTCCCTCGCATTTTGCAGGGAGGGCCACTAGAATGGGGAAGAAACAGCTTGCATGTATTTAGCACATCCTCTGAATTGCTTCTTGAACCATAGTTACCATTTTTATTTGTAATCAAACAAGAATGGAGATGAATGATCATTTCACCTATTTTTGATTGAAGTGTAGTCACTGTTGTAATGCAGGATACCGGGTAGCTAATTTGCTTGCAGCAAACTCCCACAAACAGCAATGTGATAATGACCAGATAGGAATGTTGGTGAAAGGATAAATAATTGTCAGGACACCGGGGAGAACTCCCCAGCTCTCCTTGAAATTATTCTGTGGGATCTTTTATAAGCCAAAGGAAGACCGAGCTATTTTAACTCTTCTTCGTTGTCGTCAGTTTCCCTTCATTATCGAAAGTGACCGTTTCTTTTGTGCATAGAAATATCTGTTGTGCGTTCTAACGTGGCTATGGAGTCCAATTGCAGACCTTCATGGGTTTTCACAGTGTGAGCAGCGATGAATTGTCTGATTTTGTTGGGACTGCCCGGTGTTTCTAGTTTGCCTTTTATCCTTAGTATAATATTCTTGGTCTAACTGTGCTAACGCAGAATATTGACAGAGTCTGCTGAGGGAAGAAAGACACTAACTTAATTGAGAAACATCTGACAGTGGCTTCATCTTGCCATGAGGTCTCCAAGAGGGAGCAAGATCATGTGACACTGCATCACTTCCTGTGATGATGTACACTGTGTCTCATTAGTGTTTTGCGGTTTATCTCCTAGCCTAATCTATACTGGGAAGGTTTCCCTCTATTCATAAGTGACTCAGGTCTGACACAGATAGATGACTTCAAAACCACTGTGTTTATGATAAGCTAGTAGGTAAGTATATCTCTCTTGTGTACAGACTATTCCATCTCCTCTACAGAGTCTCCAGCACATGACTGTTGATGCCACTCTTACAGCATGATACACATCACTATCTCATAACAAAACTATTAATCCATTATGCCATAATTAGCTAATCATACAGTTAAAATTAATTCCTTATACTACATTCCGCCTCCCCATTATACTACATTTTCCCCTAAGTCTCTGACTAATTTCCTTTTTTTATAGGGACAACCACTGTGGCCATTTCACTAGTCTATCCGAGCAGGTCCTTGGTTCCTTTGGAGGAGATTGGAGATTTGAGTCCTGCATATGATCTCTCAGACTCTGCTGGACAGAAAAAGAATTTGTTGATGACTCTGGTTGTCATCTGGATCTCTTGGTGAATGCACATCTATGGTCTGTTTGATTGTGTAGATGACTGCTTCTGCTGTGTAGGAGGTTGCTTCTGTCTGGCAACTAGTGCACGTCTGATCCATCTCACTGTACCATTTTCTGTTTCAGTGAGGTAGGACCGTGGATATGATGTCTGTAGAACCACTTGTCCATAGTGAGCTTGGTCCTGGATCCAAACTGGCTCTTCTTGTTGGAGATCTGGCAGGTTGTGTGCTTCATGACATTTGTCATAGTTCCACATCTGGCTGGAACGATACTCATCTTCTTTCTCCCTCACCTTATCCAAGTCATCAGGCTGCATGTGTGTGTGTGTGGTAGAGTAGGGAGTTGAGTTCTCAAATCATCTTCCCATGAGGAGTTCACATGGTGCTAAACCACTTTGGAGTGGAATTGAATGATAGCTCAGAATTGCAAGTTCGATGTCATCGGCTTTCACTGTACGCACTCTTTTTTCAGCTTCACTGTTGGTTTGAGGGTATCTTGGTGAGCTGGCGGTATGGACAAATCCATACGATGCCGTGAACTCTTTAAAAAGGATTAATTGGTCCATTGTTTGGGATTCCATATGTTGCAAATATCTCCTTCACCAATGTCATCACTGCTTCAGAAGTGTGACCCTGTAGTTGCTCGACTTCTAGCCATCTGGAGTAGTAGTCTACTACGGTCAAAAACATCTTACCCCTGTGTTCGAAGAGGTCCATCCCAAGACGTTACCATGGTCTTATGAGGATGACATCAATGGTTCTCTTGTCTCCTGACAATGAATGAATAGCACAAATAATGCAACTTGATATCATCTCTTCCAACGATTTCGAGAGATCTGGCCACCAAATAGAATATCTTAAGCTGGCTCAACATTTTGTGATGCCTAAAGGTCCTTCGTGCAATCATTGCAGTGTATCGAGTCTCAGACTCTCAGAATGACCAATCTCTCATCATAGATATGTCAATTATTAACTAAACAGAAGTGACCTCTCTGTTCATGGTACTGTCTGAGAATGGGATTTTGTGGCATGTATGTGGGCCATCCTTTGACACAGTACACTCTAACCTGATCATATTCTTCATCAGATTTCTCATCTCTGATTTCATTCAGTTACTGAGTTGTTGCTGGTAGGGTTGTGGTTGTTGTTGATGCAAAGGTTTCTACCTCTTCAACAAAGACTAAATCACCTTGTTAAGGCCTTGCCACTGGGATACAGAATTAAGTATCTCTCTGTGGTCTGCTGTTTTCCCAGAACATACACTGATTTTGCATCAAACATCATCACCCTCAGTCTGAATTGTACTCATGGAAGCATTTTTGCTAGCTCCTTGAGTTTAAGAGTGTGTCTCTAAGGATTTGTGGTCTGTCTCTATCTTGAAGTGGAAACCAAAAACATAATTTACAAACTTTTCACAAGCTGATGTAGTGGCTAATGCTTCTTTCTCTATCACTGCATATCTCTGTTCAGTCTCTGTCAGTAACTGGGATGCGTAGTTAACTGGTCTACACTTTCCATCAGTCTGTATCTGTAAGAGTACAGCTCCAAATCATGTAGAAGATACATCTGCAACAATGATAGTGGGTAGCTCTGGGTCATAGTGAGCTAAAATATCAGGTGATATTAGCATCACCACGGTTTTCTCAAAAGACCTCTGTTGTGCTTCCTCCCAGCACCATGTATTGTCCTGTCGTAACAGCTGATGTAGGGACTCTTTGACAGCAGCTAGATTGGGCAAGAACTTTCCAACTTGGTTTAGCATCCCCATGAATCTCTGGAGCTCAGTCACACTGCGAGGGGCTGGAAACCCCTTGATTGCTCTTGTCTTGTGTGGTTCAACTCTGATGCTGAATGCATCCATAACATGCACAAGAAACTAGACAGTCACTGTGAGAATTCACATTTGTTGTTGAGTGTAAATCCTGCTTCCTGTAGGTGTTGTAGCACAGTTTGCACTCCAGTGTCCTGTTCTGTCTGAGTGGATCAGGACATCATCCATGTGACATAAGACTTCATCTAATCCTTCTAGGATACTTGAGATTGTGCTCTGGAAGATTTCTGGCGCTGATGTAATACCGAAGGGTTATCTGTTGAAACAAGACCCCCCAAATGGCGTAAGGAAGGTTGTGAGCAACTTAGACGCTTCACTGAGGGGTAGTTGCCAAAAACCACTATTTGCATCTAGCTTTGTGAAGTTTGAACTCTTTCCCGACTTTGCTAAGCTCTCATTCACAGACGATGTAGGATGAACTTCAAGTTCAACTGCTTTATTCAGCTGGGTAAAATCTACACAAAAACTGATTGGGCCCAAGGCCAAAACTTAATGGAACTTACTCGAGTACCAGCTTGTTGGTTCTGTCACAGGTGAAATAACTCATTGCTTTAACAGCGTCAATATCCTTCTTTACCTTTGGCAAGAGTAGATGAGGAGCTTTTCTGGGTGTAAACGGACACTCTGGCTCCGTTTCAGGATGTAGAGTGATGTGGTACACTGCCTTCAGCTTTCCTAACCCTGTGAACAGCTATGGAAATTCAGATCTGAAGTTTTTAGGCTGATCTTCTCGGCTTTCCAGTTCCACTACTCTGCAAATCAGATGTAAATTGGGCTTTCCTGCTTAAGAGTGAACAATTCTGGTTCAGGATCACATAAGGTTCCAATGATTTTTCTCTCTCTACATTGAAAAGTAACATTCAGCTATCCTATGACCTTGAATTCTACCTCACAGCCCGTATAGTTTTTCTGCATGATGGCTGAAGAGAACTTATCTCCAATCACGGTTCAGCATCAGAAAGAACCAAAACTGCTGCAACTGTGTCTAACTTAAAGCCTGTCTTGTTTTGCTTTACTAGGATATCAGCACTCCAGTAGCTTTTGCTTGGTTCCTGAATGTCTCCAAGGAAAGGCATCTCAATGTGGTCAATATCTTCTACCTCATAAATCTTGCCACCTTTCGAAGGTTTTTCCTTTTGCTTATTCCTTACAGGCTTCTTACTGCAGCACACAGCCTGGAAGTGGCCTTTATTTCTGCAAAAATGGCTTTCGGCCTCTTTGATGGGACAATTTTCGTGCTTGTGTTTTTTCCTGCCGTAGCAATTACAGTTAGCTGGGGCGGTTAATGGACGCTCTTTCTGCTTCCCCTGCTTATTTATGGTCACCTCTCTGCTTTTAAATTTAACATAATCCACTGAGTCATTCATTTTTGGGATATGGTTCTCCCTGTCACCCAGAATTACCTAACGGTTTTGCTTCCTGACCTCAGCTTGAATTGCCTTTAAGTTTAAATCATCCCTTGACTGCAAGGGTTCAGACAATGCTTCATCCAAAACTCCAACAACAGCTCTGTCCCTGATTAGTTCATCTTTTAAGCTGCCTTATTCACAGTTCTCTGCAAGTCTATACAAATAATAGATAAATATATCAATACTTTCCCCTTGTTATTGAGTATACTTGTTAAATTTAGCCTGCTCAACAATGGCATTCTTTTGCAGATTGAAGTAGGCATCAAGTGCTTTTATCATATATAGCTATTTCTTCATTGGTCCCTTGCCTGACTAGGATATCATCTGCACAGCCACCCATCACATACAATAGTGTGCTGTCCTGCCCGCTGCTCAGCTTTGTCACAAGGCCTGATGCAATGTGATATCTGGTAAATCTTCAGCACCAATTCAACCACGCTTTTGCCTGGTTGAGACCTGAGACCCTGCTCAAAGTGTTCTGGTAATGGCAGAGACTTTTCCATGTTTGTTCTTTCACTCACTGCCACCACATAATATTCTCGGTCTCGTGCTAACACAGAATATTTACAGAGTCTGCTGAGGTAAGGAAGACACTAACTTTATTGAGAAACATCTTACAGTGGCTTCATCTTGTCATGAGACCTACAAGAGGGAGCAAGATCATGTGACATCACATCACTTCCTATGATGATGAATTTTTTTTCTTTATTCTCTCCTGGGATGTGGGTATCGTTAGCAAGGCCAGCATTTGTTGCCCATTCCTGATTGCTCTTGAACTGAGGGCAGTTAAGCGTCAACCACATTGCTGTGGGTCTGGAGTCACACGTAGGCTAGACCAGGTAAGGGTGGCAGATTTCCTTCCCTAAAGGTCATTAGTGAACCAGATGGTCTTTTAACGACAATCAATAACTGTTTCATGGTCACCATGACTAGCTTTATATTCCTGGTTTTTATTAATTGAATTTAAATTCCACTAGCTGCCATGGTGGAATTTGAACCCATATCCCCAGAGCATTAAGCTGGATCTCTGGATTGCTATTCCAGTGATATTACCCTATGCCACCATCTCATTATATATCACACAGTTAAAATTAACCCCTTATACTACACTTAGCTGCCTGTATTCTTTGCTATTCAAGGGAAACAACACCATTATTTAAGACTGTATCCCAGGTTGCTCTTTCTTGTGCATTTTTCTCTGAGTCAATTGTGGACATGCTACCATTTCCTGAGTTTCGCGTTCAAGGAGTCCTTGAAATTTAATCTTGACCACCTACATGTAGGTATCATGGCAAGATGAAGCCACTGTAAGATGTTTCTCAGTAAAGTTAGTGTCTTCCTTACCTCAGCAGATTCTGTTAATATTCTGTGTTGGCAGAACGAGACCAAGAATACTATGTTGTGGCAGCGAGTGAAAGAACAAACATAAAAAAGTCTCTGCCATTACCAGAATGCTTCGAGCAGGGTCTCAGGTCTCAACCAATCTCAGCCGACCTAGCAGGCAGTCTTCCAGTTTCAATTGTGAATACATGACTGCCTTAGGGATTTATCATCAAACATACGTGCTACACGTCCATTTCCTCTGAGTTGGGTTCGGATGATAAGTACCTCAATTCCAGACATTTCTGTTCTTTGAGGTAACTCAGTGTTGGGCCCTTTGTCTTCCCATTTGATACCCATGAGGTTCTCAATACATCTCATGTGGAACCTGTGCAACTGCTTAATGTGTCAGGAGCAGCTAGTGCATGTCTCACAGGCATAAAGGAGGGTACAGCAAGTTTTGTTATAAGTTTGATAGCTCGTTTCTTCCACAGTCCCTTCTGTAAACAGGTAAATGTTGAGTTTGCTCTGGCAATTCTATTTGCCACCTCACTGTCAATGCAGACGTTTCTGCAGATTGTGCTTCCGAAATAGGTGAAGTTATCTGTAGCCTTCAGGGTTGTGTCATCGAAAGTTATAGTAGGTGGGGTATAATCAGAATTTGGTGGTGGTTGGTGGAGTATCTCTGTCTTCCTTAAGCTGATGGTTAGCTCATAGTCGTCGGCCGCTTTTGAAAAACAGACCATGATCTTTTGAAGGCCATGCTCACAGCATGACATGAGGACAGAGTCATCGGCAAACAGCAATTCCCGTATCATCTCTGTCCGTATCACCTCTGTTACCTGAGGTAGGGATTTCATCATCTCAGATTGAAGAGATTGCCATCTGTTTGGAATTGGATATATATTCCATCAACATTTCCATCAAATGCTCCAAATGGCTGGAAGACAGAACTTCTGGAAATATGGCACTCCCTCAGCACTGTAATGGAGTGGTGACCTATCACCCATAGCCAGTCAGTCTTATTTGCTTTTTCATATCTTATTCGCTGGTTTGTTTTTTGGTTTTCGTGGCAAGGGCTGTTCTTAGTGCTGTCACCTCATTTGTGGATAAGTTACAAATCAGATGCCTATTAGTAGCAGCAAATGGAGACGTTGGGAATTAAAGAGGATGGGGATTTAAGCTTACCATAAGAACACAAACGTTCACACCTATGTAGCTGACAAGTGAAAAAGCTCCCCAAAACCAAAACATCAGTGATGGCATGTTTAATCAAATTGTAAATTCAGTGATTGTGAAAAAAAAGTGAATTTGTTTGTTAGGACTGGTACTGAATAGAGCAATAAATATTGGACAGCACAGCAGAGGCAACTTCCCTGCTCTTCTGTGAATAGTGGGGGCTTTTTACATGCACCTGAGAGGGTAGGTGAGGTCTCGATTTAACTTCGCACCCAAAAGACAGCACCTCTGACAATGTAGCACTCCTTTAGTACTGCAATGAGTGCAATGGTCTGGATTATGTGTTCAGGTCATGGAGTGCGACTAGAACCTTCTGACTCGGAGGCAAAAATGCTACCGCTGAGCCATGGCTAACACCAAGTTTACATGAACTCTTTATTTTGGTCCTGATTTAGGTGTGTGGGAATGTAGTTGAGCTCTGGTTAGTGGCCCATTCCATGGATACAGATATTACTGTCAGGGAAACAAATGACGAAACCATTAAAAAAAACTGCTGCAAACACAGGAAGAAGGAATAATCCAGAGAATAACACGAGACAATAACATCAGTCTTTATTTCGCTGCCTGTCTCGAGCTACCGTGTCACAGCAGCCTGCTTACAGTTGTGTAAAGTTTTATCCCCTTCAATGAGTTTTTCATAAATATTTTTCTCATCTTTGTCCAATAAAAATTCTCCCAGCTTCTGACTTATGGGTGTGATTTTGACTTTGTATAACGGGTGAGGGCGAGTCCACAGCTTGTTATACCTCACTTTGAATTCAACAGAAATGAGAATGAAGGAAGATATAAAACCGCTGCTGACTCGCTATCACCCATTTTACATTATCACAGAGTCAGAGTGCTATGCTACACTTCCTTTAGTCTAGCCCCACTCACTCTCTTTCAAGTGGCCTTTCAAGTCAAGAATTAATGTAAACTTGGTGTTAGCCATGGCTCAGTGGTAGCATTTTTACCTTCGAGTCAGAAGGTTCTAGTCATGACCTGAATACATAATCCAGACCGTTCTACTCAATGCAGTACTGAGGGAGTGCTGCATTGTCAGTGGTGCTGTCCTTTGGATGCAAAGTTAAATCAAGACCTCACCTACCCTCTCAGGTGCTTGTAAAAAGTTCCCATGACACTATTCACAGAAGAGCAGGGAAGTTGCCCCTGCTGTGCTGTCCAATATTTATTGCTCTATTAAATACCAGTCCTCACAAACAAATTCTAATTTTTTTTTTTGCAATCACTGAATTTACACTTTGATTAAAGATTCCATAACTGATGTTTTGGTTTTGGGGTGTCCGAGCTTTTTCACTTTTCAGCTACATAGCTTGGTGACCTTGTGGTAAGTTTAAATCCCCATGGGTAGGATCTTCCCCCTGTTGGGGAGGAGGTTTTGCAGGAGCGGGCGGGCATGCGCGCGAAAGAGCGCACAGATCTCCCTGAGGCAAAGTGCTGCCTCAGGGAGCTCGGCTCAGGTTTGAAACATTAAATAAAGATGAGAAAAAAAATTACTGACATGTCCCCTCATGTGCTACTGTCACGTGAGGTGGGATATGTCAATTTCTTTTATTTAGAGATTTCATACAAATTTTAATAACCTCATGAAACCTCATCCCGCCCGTGGATGAGGTTTCATGTTTTTTCAGAAGCCCGCGTGGGCTCCCAGCCTGCCCGCCAACCTTAAGGTTGGATGGGCAGGTCCATTAATCACATCACTTAAATTACTTTTTTAATGGCCTTAATAGGCCTTTGACAGTTCGGCGGGTGCGCAGCCGACTTGACTGCGCGCCCGCCAAACTGAAAATCTAAATGACGCGGGGTAGACATTGGGATACACGCCCAACGTCACCCTGGGTCATTTTACATATTGGCAAGCGGGCCCCACTCCCCGCTTGGAAGATGCAGCCCCATGAGTCCAGAGTGAGGGCAGTGTCCAGATATTCAACCATAGAGGGAACATCTTGTTCTGACGTTCTCGTGTGTATGCTCTCCCTGGACCTTCTCATCTGTGTGGCTTTAGTATTGCACTGCAATTTACCTTTACTGACCAGGGGTAGCTCCTGTCAGAGGTGCAGTCCTTGGAATGAGACATTAAACCGATGTTCCCATCTGCCCTTTCAGATGGATGCAATAGAACTCATGGCACAGTTTTGAAGTAGAGCCGGAGAGTTTTCCCCGGCGTCCTGAGTGATATTTATCTCTCAGCCAATATCCCTAAAACAGATTATCTGGTCATTGTCACATTGCTGTTTATGGGAGCTTGCTGTATGTAAATCGGTGTAATGATTCCTACATTACACCAGTGACTACACTTCAAAAGCATTGCATTGGCTGTAAAGCGCCTTGGGACCGCTGTGGATTATGAAAGCCTCTCTGTAAATCGGCACAGACAGGATGGACCAAATGGCCTTCTACCGAGTTCTATTATTCAATGATTCTGAATCATTCCAAGTTGGTTCTTTCTATTTTAAGTGAGGGGATCAATGAGTATCTTCAGTTTATTTTGCCATGTTAACTTCACCTTGTGCTGTTTTGAGTGTGCTGATTAACACACACACACTCTTTCTCTGATGTCATTGACCTGCTCAAAATGAACATTTCAAACAGCCTCTTACCACTAAAGAAACTTGGGACTCTGAACATTTGTTAAAAAAAAGCTTAAACATCATGTTTTAATCCTGAAAGGCTGAGGATAAAAGGCACAGTGCCTTGTGAGCAGATTGTAACTAACAGTAATAAAAATTGAAAATACTGGGAAAATTCAGCATTTTCTGTTTTTATTTCAGACTTCCAGCATCCGCAGTATTCTGCTTTACAATTTGTAACGAATTGTAGTTAGTTATCTCTTGCATTAGTTACTTCCCAATAATTAGACCTCCCACAGGAACATATTAATTGATATCAATAATGCAGAAAGTATTCTTCAAAACTGCTCCAAACATTAAAAGGAAGTTTTGGTTATCTGTTCAGAAACAGCACTGAGCTGTGATTTGTACAATTGGAATATACACAGAGACAATACACATTCAAGGTTCTACATGGTAACTGTACATTTCTACACTTTATGCTCATCATGCATATCATGAAAGATTAACTTGCAAGTGGCAAACATATAAGCAACTGTCTCTATTTTAAGCGAAGTGTGTGCTTTTTGTGGTTTGTCTCCAAATAAAAGGGCTTTGCCTCTGCATTTCAAATAGATATCAAAAGTCACGTGCTTTGAATTCCTGCAGTACATTATTGCAGTCAGTTGTTGCCATTTAGTTGAAGAGGTAGTTCATGGTGTTCCAGCACTGACCTTGACATTGCTCCTCAGCACAATTACTGCCTTTTCAATATTACGCTCTCTTCCCCCCTACCTTGAAGGGGCTAACTGGTGCTGTGAAATATGATTCTGGTACCTTACCCAAGTGGCCATTGTTAACATCTATGTCTAGAAGGTGATGGGATATTTGATCGTAACAGGAACATCACAGCTGAGCCCAATCCTGTTTTCACTTGACATCCATGCGAGTGTACTTACCAGCACTTGTCCTGGATAGTAGCAAGAGCCCTGGCTTATTTGTTTCCATTCTGTAACTAGAGGGACATAGAAGCTCCCTTACTGCCAGTAGCAGAGCTGAATCGGGAGGAGGGGGTAAGCGGCGTGGTGGGTGGTGGTGTCTTGACTCTTCCATTCATTTAGAGGTTGGCCACTGGAAATTTAGAGGACCCCCTCTATTTTGTGGCCAGGAACCTCAGTTGCCAACCCTGGCTGAACATATTCCTGGAGTTTTCATTACGTGATTTCTCAACTTTAACCTACCCGCTGTTGGTATCTAATACGTTGTGTTGATGGATATTAAATACAGAATAGTTTAAGGTAATAAGGTGAACAGGTGTTGGGTATTGATTAGTTAAATATACTCAGATGTGTATATAAAGAAGAATCAACCAGCACTCGGGAAGGGTGTTAGAGTGAAGAAGTAAGCTTCGTGGCAAGCAATAAACAGTTTCCATCAAAGCATCCTGGTCACCGTGTCTACTTCACAACCAGGCTTGGGAATTCCATTGACATTTGGTAGCAGAGAATGGTTTCCTGAAAGTGAAGATTGGAGACTAAGATTTACTTCCAGGCTAGTATTGGAGTGAATCTTTTTTTCAGAGAAGACTGTAATTGGAGACTCTTTGAAGAAAGGTGACTGAAACCAGATATAGGGTGGCAGGATATGATTTTCCACCACTGTTTTCTGAAATGGAACCTTACGATCAATGAAAAAATAAAGGCAGAGTGCCTTGTGAGCAGGTTGTAATTAATGGCAATGAAAATTGAAAATGCTGGGAAAAAACTCAGCATTTTCTGTTTTTATTTCAGACTTCCAGCATCCGCAGTATTCTGCTTTACAATTTGTAACGAATTGTAGTTAGTTATCTCTTGCATTAGTTACTTCCCAATAATTAGTCCTCCCACAGGAACATATTAATTGATTTCAATAATGCAGAAAGTATTCTTCAAAACTGCTCCAAACATTAAAAGGAAGTTTTGGTTATCTGTTCAGAAACAGCACTGAGCTGCAGTTTACATACACAGAGACAATACACATTCAAGGTTCTACATGGTAACTGTACATTTCTTAATTAAAAACAGAAAATAGTCGATGTACAGATATGGGTTATGTCTCTACCAAAAAGAAAACAAGCGATGACTCTGCCAGGAGCAAGGTCAGTTGCACAGTGTTCTTGGAACTAGATGCTCAGGAACTGGACAATGAAGAATTTTTGGACATTCTCTTGAGATTCATGGGTGAAATGTATATGAAGGATGATTTATTGAATGCCCATGAAGCTTGGTTGGACTTTGATAAATTTAGAAAAATTGATGATTCTTCCATAGAAGAATACAAGAATGGAGTTTAACCGACTATGTACGAGATTGCAGCGATTCCACTTGGAAATTCCTAAATCAGTACTTGCCTTTGAATTATTGGACTGTGCTAGGATATCAAACATGGAAAGGCTCTTGGTTTTAACTGGAGTTAGACTCAAAGCGAGAAAGAAACACTTTTGGATCAAATGTCTGAAGCCTTAAAAAAGCATTTTTGGGAAGCATTCATTTCCGGCCGCTTTTACGGTGCAAATAGGCTCTTCAACAATGACACCAAAGATGGAGGATACAATGCTAGCAGCATTTTGAGACTGTTTGAATATGGGGCACAAACATCTGTACGAAAGAAGAATTACAAACAAAAAGAGTGAGGACAGAGATTTATTCAAGTGCGCAGTTCTAGATAGTGAGTGTACATCCACGGTATGTGGAGTGGACTGGCTAAACTGTTACATGGATTCTTTAAGTAAGGAAGTCCAAAGTGAAGTCAAAGGACATAAGAGTTCTACTTATTTCAGGTTCAGTGATGGTAACACGTTGAAATCACTAAAAGGAATAGTAATTCCATGTAAAATAGCAGGGGTAAATCAATTTATCAGTACGGATGTTGTATCGAGTGAAATACCCTTACTGTTAAGTAAGTCTTCAATGAAAAAGGCCCAAATGAAGTTGGACATGGAGCATGATGAAGTGATTGTCTTTGGGAAATCTGTAGATTTTCAATTTACACAGTTAAAGAGGTATTAATCGCAGCTGGGGATAGGGAATTAAAAGGGAAGAAGCAAATTATTACAAACTACATTGACAATTTGCACATCCCTCTGGTCATAAGTTGAAGATTCTGTTAAAGAATGCAGGGGTACTGGATCAGGAATACACTAGACTTGTCAAGGATATTAGTGAAAAGCGTGACATTTGTAAGAAGTACAGGAGAACACCATTGTGACCTGTGGTAAGTCTTCCACTGGTGAGAAACTTTAATGAAACCATAGCAATGGATCTCGAAGTATGGGATGACGAAAAATATACTATTCTTTGCATTTTGTAGACATAGCGATTAGATTTAGTCTGTCAATGGTAATTTTTTGGTAAAGACAAAAGTAGTTATCAATAAGATAATGGAAAGATGGATAGGAATGGGGCTGGGAGCACCAGCTAAATTCTTAATGGACAATGGAGGAGAATTTGCTAATGATGAATATTGTAGCAATGCACACAGCCATAGTTAGTCCTTTTAGCCATGGGCTATGTGAGAGAAATCACACAGTCATTGACGAAAAGCTCCTAAAATTTTAGCTGACCAACCGAATTGTAAATTGACAACTGCACTAGTGTGGGCAGTACATGCAAAAAATGCACTCCAGATGACTGGGGGCTACAGCCCCTATCAATTAGTTTATGACAGGAATCCGAAGATATCTTCAATAATGTGGGATCATCCCCAGGCTTTGGAGGGAATTACCATTTGTTCCATTTTTGAAGGACATTTGAATGCCATGCATGGAGGGAGGAGAGCATTTATTAAGGTGGAGGTTTCAGAAAAAAATTAGGAGAGCTTTGAGGTATTGAATCAGGCCGTCAGAAATTAATTTTAAGCCTGGGAACATGGCGTTTTATAAAAGAGAAGGGCAGAAAGAATGGAGAGGCCCGGAAAAGCTATAGGCACTGATGGCAAAATGGTAATCTTGCAACATGGTAACCAAACTATGAGAGTACATTCCACGCGACTTACGGGCACTGATTACACATCGATGAACAAATGATGAAAATTGAAGATGCACCAGGCACCGCACACATATATGCCGGACGTGTACAAACAATGG
The DNA here is from genome assembly GCF_964194155.1 of Cetorhinus maximus. Classification (NCBI taxonomy): domain Eukaryota; kingdom Metazoa; phylum Chordata; class Chondrichthyes; order Lamniformes; family Cetorhinidae; genus Cetorhinus; species Cetorhinus maximus. The sequence continues at coordinate 15,717,550 of NC_135893.1, read as the reverse complement.
ATTGTGTCAGATAATGGGCTAACTCAGAGTAGATCAAGTGATAGTGAAGATCAGGATAGGGCCATTCGTCACAAAGATCAACTACCAAAAGTTGGAACTAAAGAGGCATATATGGCAGCAGGGGCTAGTGAGTGGAGGGAAGCCACCATAGTAGGAAGGGCAGGCAAGGCCACAGGGAAATACAAAAACTGGCTGAATGTACAAGACAAGGGGCAGAATATCAGATCTATGGATTGGCAGAAGGAAGTAAAAATGTGGAAAGCCAGGAAGCATAGTGTAAGTTCAGACAGAGGGCCATATGGTGATCACAGCCCAAGGAAAAGATCAAGAACTTGTGAAAGGAAGTCCAGTCGCAGGAGGGACAGGTCCAGTAGTAATGTCCAGATAGGGACAGGAGATCTAGTAGGGGACGTAGTTTAACAAGAGCAAGACCAAAGAACAAGCAAGGAGCAACACCAGAAGTCGGAGCCCCTACAATAGAGAAGCTCTAGTGGCTACTAACAAGTTAGATGGTAAATTGGTAAAGGAAGCAAAACAGTTGGAGAGAGTTTGGCATTTACATGGAGATGCCAGACAGAGCACAGCCAGCATTGTCCCATAGTTGGATATGTACAGAGAAAGGACTTCCCAATGGTACGTATAAAGCTAAAGTCAGACTTGTAGCTCTGGGATTTGAGGGACAACTGGGCGACCAAGAAGTTAGAGCAGACTCCCCAATAGCGGGAAAAGTAAATTTGAGGATCTTCCTAGCATACTCATGGCAATGTAAATCCATTGACGTCAAAGCAGCATGTTTACAAGGGAAACAATTTCAAAGAGAAGTATTCTTAAAGAAGTATTCAAAAACAGCTGGAGATATAGAGACAAAATTATGGAGGCTAAATAAGTGTGTTTACGTGCTAAACGATGCATTCAGGGTATCGTATTTTTCAGTTAGGTCCATCCTACTGAAAGCTGGTTGCTGGATCTGCTTTTAGTTGAAGGCAATGTTTTATTGGTACGATGAAGGAAAACTAGCAGGCATTTTCTTAATGCATTTAGATGATTTCCTGTGGTGGTGTGTGGGAGATCTACAACATTTGAGAAATTTCTGATAGGTAAAATTATAAAGGAATTCAAAATTGGAAGTCAGGCTTCTGGAACATTTAAGTATATAGGGTTGGACATTAGGAGACCAAGTTGGGAATAACCCTAACCTAGAGAATAGGATCCCAATAAATCAGGCCAGATCCTCATAAAAGGAAGACTCTACAACCAAGGAAGAAGCAGATCAATTAAGAAGCTTAATTGGGCAATTAAACTGGTTATGCACACAAACTAGACTGGATACATGCTATGATGTATTTGAATTGAGCATCATGCTGAAATATACTACTGTTGGAGAAGTGCTAAAAGCAAATAAGACAATGGAGAAATTAAGTTTAGAAGAAGGTATGCTCAGATTTCCAAACCTGGGTGACCCGGAAGGGATGAAATTAGTCATTTTTAGTGATGCCTCACACATTAACCTTCCCGATGGATATTCGAGGATTCATTGTATTTTTAGTGGGAAGAAACGATAAATGTTGTCAATTAGCATGGGAATCAAAGAAAATGAAGTGAGAGTACTTAAAAGCACCTTAGCTGCAGAGACACTTACGCTAGTAGAAGTGACAGATATGGCTATGTATTTATCGAGTGTTTTAAAGGAACTCCTATATAAGGGGCAACGGGGTGGGGGGGATGTGCCATAGAATGCTACGTAGATAACCATTCACTCTGGTACAAATACCATTCGACAAAAAAGAGTGTCACAGAAAAGAGGTTGAGGTTGATCTCGCGCGTATAAAAGAGATGTTGACAAGGAAGATTTCCAAACTAAAATAGGATGAAGCAAGTCACCAGTTGCCAGATTGTTTCACAAAAAGAACTGCTTGTCCAAAGACATTCTTGGATATCCTTGAAGAGGGATGCCTTGTGTTCTAATGGATTATGAGAACACGGAAAGTTGTAACCTTATTAAATTTTTTAAAAAATTTAAGATGGGGAGAAATATGGAGTATGGTTAAGATTGATTGTGTAATAAGATAACATGTATTATCATTTTGTATCTGTTTGGATATCAATTTAATTTAAAAAGAGGGGGTCCTGTAAGTATCTAATAGGTTCTGTCGTCTTCACAGCCAGGCTTGGGAATCCCACTGACACCCACGCCGCCCAGTTCTGACACTGGATGTCTGACATGTCCGTCTTTGCAGGTCCCTGCCTTCCCTCGGCCAATTAGGAAGAAGCCTGATTGCAAGCTTTAATTATCTGATTGGATGATGCTCGACTGTCAGTCAAACAACCTTTTTAATCCCATCCTCAATACTTTCATAATTAATAAATGTTAAAAGAAAATGAGAAATTCACACAATTTTTTTAATGCCTGAATGATTCCCCCCCACTGTTTGTATCTAACAGTATTTTGGAGATTAATCATTAGTTCCTGGAGCCTCCAGGACGATCCTGGAGGGCTGGCAACCCTAAACCTTTGTGGCCCATCTTTAATCTTCAGGTTCCTGGCTTGGCTTTCGGACCAGAATTGGCGGCATTCTCTGATTCCCAATTTGGTCCCCTTCCCACCAAGGAGGGCAAATCTTGATTTTTGACTCTCAGCACACAACCACCACCACCTCCAACCAATACCTGCACCCTCACCCAAGTTAGCTAAACCCATCCCCGCCGATGCTCACTGTCATCCCCTCTGAGATCAGCTAGCTCGCCACAGACTCGGGATCGAACCTGGGACCTTCCTGATCGGTGAAGCTCAGTTTCACAAATAGAAGGTGCTTTTACCTCCAGAGAGCAACAAGTATGAAATGTCCTCTGCAGCTCTCTGTATACAATCCAAAAATAAATAATTATGAATTAAGGTGACAGAAGCTAAACCATTGCCCTTAAATCACTCATTATCCCATTATTATCCACAGTGAGGAACACTATGAATCAAACATTCTTCTTTCGATGACTCCAATGTGTAAACTGTACTGTTCTGTCAGTAAAGGTCAGATGCAGAGTGCTAGAGTTCAAAGGAGAGGGGTAATTAAATAGTTGGAGATATATTTCAAAAGAACTGTCGCTAATTACATTTCCAACAGAAGGTCAAGCTGGAGCATTTGTTTACACTTTTCCCCAGAATAATTCTTAATACATTATCTAATCATAAGAAGTTATACTTTCATTTATTATGTTTTAAATAAATTCTTGTGTCTAGGGGTGATGCAGTGTTAAAGCATATTGGTATGTCCATGAGCTAAACCACAAAGTAATGGATGACAGGTTTTTGTCTGTCATTGTCAACGTGTTGAGTTCTCTATCTTGGCCACACCATCAGGGGATTTTTAATGTCAGGTTCTTCCCCACAAAGGCCCTGGGAGATGATTCTGGGTGTCACACTGCTTACAAATTATTAACTCATTCTGGCATTTAAAGCAAAGAAATAATCTGATTTTTAGGTTATAGAAACAAATAAGAAAGAACTTGCATTTTACAATGGTGCCTTTCAGATCCTTAAGATCATCTCTTCTTCAAAATAGGAGCTTTTACATTCACCTGAGAGGTCATAAAGGGCTTCTGTTTAACATCTGAACGCCTCTGACAGTGCAGCTCTCACTTGCATTGCGAGTGTCAGCCTAGATTTTGTGCTCGAGTTTCTGCAGTGGGGCTTGAACCCACAATCTTCTATCAGCAAGTGCACTACCCACTGAGCCAGGGCTGACTGTTCTTACTGTCTATTGCTTCATGGTGAAAGTGTGAATGCCTCCAGAGATATTTTATTCCGCTGCCAATCAGCGACATCATCTGAAAACACGACGTCGGTTTCCAAATGTATGTTGAAAATACGCAGCTCTGCATCACCACCATTTTGTGACCCTTCCACTGTTTCTAAATTTTCAGAGATCTTGACCAACATCCAGTACTGGATGAGCAGAAATGTCATATGGACATACAGTCAAGGAACAGGAGTAGGCCTCTCAAGCTTGCTCTTCCATTTAATAAGATCATGGCTGATGTATTGGTAACCTGAAATCTGCATCCCACCTACCCCTGATAACCCATCACCCCTTTGCTCACCAAGAATCCATCCAGTTCTGCCTTAAAAATATTCAAAGACTCTGCTTCCACCACCTTTTCAGGAAGAGAGTTCCAAAGACTCATGACCCACTGAGTGAAAAAATGTTGCCTCATCTGTTTTAAATGGGTGACCCCTAATCTTTAAACAGTGACCTCCAGTTCTAGATTCTTCCACAAGAGGAAACATCCTCTCTACATCCACCCAACTAAATACTGCGAAGACCAAAGCCATTATCATTGGTACTTGTCACAAACTTCATTCTATAGCCACCAACTCCAACCCTCTTGCTGACAACTGTCTGAGACTAAATGAGACTGTCACAGCCTCATATTTGACCCAAGTTAAGCTTCTGACCACATATCCACATCTTCAATAAGACTGCCTATTTCCACCTCAGTAACCTTGCCCGAATCCACACCAACTCAGTTTATCTGCTGCTGAAACCCTCACCCTTTTTACCTTGAGACTTGGCTATGCTAATGCATTTCTGGCCACCATCCCACATTCTACTCTCGGTAAACTTGAGGCCATCCAAAACTCAGCTGCCCGTGTCCTAACTTGCACCAAGCCCTGTTCGACCAGGCCCCTGGGCTCACTAATCTACAGTGGCTCCCAGTTAAGCAATGCATCAATTTTAAAGTTCTCATCCTTGATTTTAAAGCCCTCCATGGCCCCACTCATCTCTACCTTTGAAACCCCCTCCGGTCCCAGTTCTCTGCATTCCTCTAATTCTGGCCTCTTGAGCATCCCCAATTTTAATCACTCCGCCATCAGCGGCTGAGCCTTCAGCTGCTAAGTGCCTAAACTCTGGAATTTCCTCTCTTAATATATAGATCAAAATCAATCTGATTTAAATGTTGTAATAAAATGTGAGTTTGCTGCGTGGTGCTTTTCCTCCACTTCCCCAAAAGGTAAAGAGGCTCTTGCTATCTTTATGATGCTGTGAACATAGTGACCAGGGAAAACCTTGTGCCTTGAGGTTATTAAGTTTTAATGCTGATCTATTAAAATCAGCAATTTGCTCTAGAAGCATAGCTAGCAAGAGAGAGAGCACAAAACATTTTCCCTTGAACACAAAATGTTGAATTTGCATCTCTCTGCGGCTCTTTCCACCTTTAATATGCTTCTTAAAACCGACCCTTTTTGGCCACGTCGCTCGCTCAAGTGTCCAATTTTTGTTTGGCAATGGCTCCTGTGACTTACTATATGTCAAAGGTGCAAAGTGAACGCGACTTTTGTTGCTGCCGTTGGTCTTACGCCCAAACTCTTTCGAGTTATCAACGGTCACAGGTCGCAACTCTTTCGAGTACGATCACAGTTCTTGGTTTTCCGGGAGTGGGACAGGAACCCACAACCCTCTGATTCAAAGGCGAGGGTGCTATGAACTGAGCCGCAGTAGAGCTTTCCTTGCAGGCTTTGTAATTGGAAACGTCCAATTAAAACTGACCCAAGTATTGACCTGTGTTGGCCTCATTGGGATGAAGCAGAGTGAAAAGGAAGGTGAAGTGTGGAGCTGGTTGGTTTTGGGAGAAGGATTTATTGCTGTTGACAGGAGAAGGTTGGAGGAGGGGGGGGCGGGAGAAGGGGGCTGGGCAGCGGTGACGTCTCTAACCTGCTGACAACACCCAACTTACAGCGAGCTCTCTGCCCTCTGCCCGCGTATCGACGGTTTATTGCTGGAAAACATGTAAGTTTTTCCTGACGTTACCTCACCTTTTGCATCTTTATCGTCTTTCCGCCAACCTGTTTTTTTTTCTGCTTCTTTTAATCATTTCTTTGGACCCGATTTCCGCCTCCAGCCCGGGGGCCGGACGTGGAGGCGCTCAAACCCCGTCCAATTTCTAGGCGAGGCCGCAGGCTTGTGTTGGAGGGAAGGCCGCAGACTTGTAGTGTTCAGCCGCACAGCCCAGAAGCCAGGGGTTTAGCCTTTTATTTCCTAAATGTTAAAATTCAGTACAGGTTCCAAATCGCAAACTGGTAAAAAAAAACCTTTTAGGGACCAGTAATTTTCGAAGTGCTAAAGTTGGGTTGAGATTAGTTTAAAAGTTTGGTTGATATACCGTTGATAAGGGAAGGAAATAATCTTGGCACATCTTGACCAATTTGAAAAGGATATCTTCCTTTCTTCCCTTTTTTGCAGTTTTAACTTAATTTCAGTGGTTGAGGAATTTTGTTCTCATTTCGTTCAGAAAGTGCTGTATTTGTACTATCCAGCTGTGCCTGTGCATTAGCTTTAATGACTTTTAAAAGTTGGGACTGAATGAAGTTTATCATGTTGGGCTTTACTCTTCTTCTGACCATACATAGCAGGAAGATAACTGGGAGTTGCCAGCACTTGTAGTTGGGAATTCTGTGGAAAATCTTTCTGAGGTGGGAACTTTGGAGTGTTAAGGAACTTGGGGTTCATGACCAATGTGGGTGAGGCAGAATAAAAGTGGGGAGTTTTATGCAGCTGCCCTCAAACTCTGTGAAGGTTCTCCCCTCATTGAAACGCTTCTGGAAATCCCTGAAGTGACTTGCTACTTAAGAGTGATAGTCCCATATAACAATAGAAGTAAAATCTGAATGTCAAAAAAAGGAAATTTCATTTCCTTATCTTGCCCTCCCTCATATATTTAAGGTTGTGCAATATTGCACTTGTGAACTTGATGTTGCTGAAATTTGGGGAAGGGGTGAGGCATGTGGCAGGAATATATTCAAGTGCAAAATGTAATGCAGACTGTTCTGTCAGACTTAAATAATTAAGTTATAGTTTTCAGTCAATTTGAGTTAATGCTTTGGTTCTCAATCAGTTGTTAGCTTCCAAATTAGTATAATTGTGTTCCTTTTTAGATTTGAATATATATTCCATTCAAATATAAAGTGAAAGAGAATATGTAGATTAAACCCAACTGCTTAAGTGTGGTTTAGGGAAACATTGACACTGTACCATTGTTCATTGCTTCTAACCCATGAACCATTGTAAAGTGTGTTAGTAATAAGTTTTGCAAGCCACTAGTTGGAAATGTTTTTTTTCACTGTGTTTTGAAATTGTGCCAAATTACAAGACTTGGGAAGCAAGTGGCACCCTCCATTTAAATCCAGGATCCTATCAGTGAACTTCCTCAGAACTTGTTCCGAATATGAATTATGCTTTAAATATCAATGGATGACTGCCTGTGGACTAGTCACAGCTAAATTCCTCTCCACACTGCTCGTTTCCTTGGGACCTGAGCCTGTTTGAGCCAAAGTTGGAGATGATTAGCCATTGATCTGGCTTTTGGTAGCTTGTCTGATTGGATGTGTGTGGACTTGTGCCAAACCAGCATTAGCCTTGGCGACTGAAAATACTCTTATGGCTTATTTTGGAATGAGTCACAGTGTGTGTTTGAATGGGAATGGGGGTGGGTGGGAATGGAAGAGCAGCACTACCTTAATCAGCATTACTTTTTGAAAGATTATCAAACTATTTAGTGATAGATAAAGTTTCAATTTATTCCTTCTATCCTGGGGAAACTAGGAAGTGATTAACATAAGTGTGAATTTTTGCCATCAGCAAATTGGCATCCTGATCTGCCATGAGGGCATGACTTAGTTGTGAAAGAAATCTTAATTTTCTAGTTTATTTAGTGCACTATTGCTAGTATTCGAATCACTTAAGTAATAGAACAACAACTTGTATTTGTATAGTGCCTTTAAAGTAGCAAAACATCCAAGTGCTTCCTGGGAGTGTTGTCAGACAAAATTTGAAGTAAGATATTGGGACAAGTGAAAAAGAAACTCGGTTAGGGAAGTTGGTTGAAAGAAGCCAATAAGTTTATGGAGGGAATTCCAAACATTAAGGACCAAGCAACTGAAGGCATGGCCACTAACAATGTGATGAGGGGGGGTGTGCGGTTGGAATGCACAAGAGGCCAGAATTGAAGGCGTGCAGTGACCTTGCAGCGTTTAGGGCTGGAGATGATTAGAGATAGGGAGGGCTGAGGCTGTGGAAAGCTTTGAAAGTGAGGATGAAAATATTAAAATCAAGGCATTGCCAGAGCCAACCTAAATAGTGGGGACAGGGGTGATGGATGAACATGACTTAGGATAGGAACAAAATAATTTTGAGGTGCAAGGTTAATATTGAAATTTGCTGCTTATCTGATCATCTTTCTTTTTCAACCATTTTGATTCTTGATTTCACCACCACTACTTCACCCTGGTGTTCGTGAATGTAGTTTCCTTTCCAGACATTTCCCATTTAAGAGGATAAAATCCAAACTGACAAAGGATCTGAAATATTAACTTGTTTGCCATCTCATGCTGGTTGAACAATATTAGGCTTGTTTTCCTTCCAGAGCTGGGGATCACCACTTGGGCCTTGCTCCACAGGTGCCATTTGTGCGCTATTACCCAGTGGTCATGGTTTATGTGCAGAGTTTAATGAGTGTCGAGGTGATGGGGTGGGTGTCATTATGTCTTGCGTCCTTCCCTGTCTGTGTGTCATGGGATTTTGCTTAATATCTCAGTCCATGTACTTCTGGTGCAGCTCTGCCCGAGATTGACCAAGTATGTATTAAGTCTAAGTTCTGGAAGAATGATTGCACCTGACAAAAGCAGTTTGCTTTTGACTGATGCTTCAGCTGGCCTATCAGGTACCTTGATTTGGGGGAAAAATCTCATTCTTGTTTTCAAATCTCTCTCTAGCTCTCTCATATCTTCCAGCCCCATAACCTTCCAATCTGTACTCCTCCAATTCTGGCTTCTTACTCCTCAGTTTTAATTGCTGCACCGTTGGCAGTCATGCCTTCAGCTTTCTAGTCTATACCACTTTGATCAAGCTTTTGGTCATCTGTTCTATGGCTCAGTATCAAATTTTGTGTAACACTCTTGTGCAGCACCTTGGTGCATTTGTAAAATGAATGCAAGTCATTTTTTCACTGGCAAATGCCTTAAACCTCTGATCAACTGAAGCTTGTGTGTAGCCCCATTTACTACTTGATACAGAGAAGGTTTGATAGTTGGTCCCTTGCGAGTTGGAGAAAGGTAGGCACTTAAAATAAGCAAGATGGGGATGTGCAGGTGAAGTTTCCAGTAAAGGATAAACTTAAGACTCTGGGCAGCAGCACAAGTCACTAAGCATCTGGTGTCTAAGTACCAGAAGTTTGCTATTCGTGGGCTGAGCTATCATTGCTCACTTTGGACCTGCATGTAATTTCACTACACCACTCGTGCAACTTGTTTTAAACATATTACTCTTTATCATTTTTATTGTAAGGGTGATGTATAGATTTGAAAATGACTCTTCCCTGAATGGATTACCTCATCGTTCAGTTGTCGGCTTGCATTGCAAAAAGCAATGGACCCAGCATAATCCAACAGATTAACACACTTGGAGATGCAGGGCTTGCTCTTTTGGTGATGGGAGTTCCTGAATGTTGAGACTACCAATATTAGCTTTAATGTAATTGTAATTTTGCTCGTGGAACGTGCACCTATTAGTGGTTAGACTTATCTAGTAGTGTCTCAAAGTACACTTTACTAATTGTATTACTGATGTCATTATCCTCCCCAATGTCCCGGCCTCAATACAGTCAAAACTATTCTGGGATAGCGTGTGCCACACTTCTCACCAACTTTCTTTTGCCCCCTGTTTCTGCTACAGCTGTAGATTCCTCGCTGAGGTATGGGTCCATGTGGTGCTGATTTTCTCGACTATCCTGACACAACCCAGCCATGTGTAATCCTTGACCTGAGTACAGGGAGAAGGGTCTCAGATTGCAGCTAAAGCCCACTCTGCCCTTATGCCAGCATGTCTATGCACCCACCTGGTTCATAGGCATTTAGGATGTATCACCCCTTCTATTGCTAGGCAGCTAAAGTTAATTGTTAAGCCTTTGCAACCTTCTGTAATAATCTGTACTCCTGCATTTCTGGCCATGTCTTTGAACCACTAAGCCATAGAACCATAGAACACTACAGCACAGAAAACAGGCCATTCAGCCCTTCTAGTCTGTGCCGAAATATTATTCCGCTAATCCCATTGACCTGCACCTAGTCCATAACCCTCCAGACCTCTCCCATCCATGTATCTATCCAATTTATTCTTAAAACTTAAGAGTGAGCCCGCATTTACCACATCAGATGGCAGCTTGTTCCACACTCCCACCACTCTCTGAGTGAAGAAGTTCCCCCTAATGTTCCCCCTAAGCCTTTCCCCTTTCACCCTAAAGCCATGTCCTCTCGTGTTTATCTCTCCTAATCTAAGTGGAAAGAGCCTACTCGCATTTACTCTGTCTATACCCCTCATAATTTTGTAAACTTCTATCAAATCTCCTCTCATCCTTCTACGCTCCAAGGAATAAAGTCCTAACCTGTTTAATCTTTCCCTGTAACTCAACTCCTTAAGACTGGGCAAGCCCTGGAATACCTTCCCTAAACCTCGCTGTCTTTCTAGCTTGCTTTTCTCCTTTAAGATGCTCCTTAGAACCAAGCTCTATGACTGCTGTAGTAACCCCTTATGTGGCTTGGTGTCAAATTTTATTAACACTCCTTGAGGTTTTGTTATATTAAAGGCACTATAAATACAAGCTGCTTACAGCCAATCAAAGCAAGTGTGATGCAGCAAACCTGGCAGCCAACTTGCACCCAGCAAACTTCCGCAAAGGGTAATTAATTCATAACTGGGCAATAGTGTTGGTTGAGGGATAAATTATAGGCCAGGACACCGAGGAGAATGCCCTTGCTCTTCTTTGAAATATTGGTGGGATTTTGACATCCATGTGAGAGGGCAGACAAGACCTTGATTTAACTTCTCATCTGAAAAAGGCACCTGTAACCATGCTGCAGTTCTTCTGTACTGTTCTGAAATGTCAGTCTTAATTTGTGCTCGAGTTTCCCCTGTTTATCTGCTTCCTAAATAAGCCACTGGATTTATAATGGGAGTGGTTCATCCTTTTTTATATTTTAAAAGAGCCTCTAAAATTCAAGCCTTGGGCATTAAAAGATTTAAAAAAAAAGGGACATTGCAGACTGGATTTAATATTTTCAGTTTGGGAAAATTCTAGGCTGCAGTTAACTGGCTGTGACTGTAGGATAGTTTTTCCCTGCAAGCAAGCCAGGCTTGTTTGAAATTTCTGGACTACTTAATAGGAAGACTGCTGGTGGTGTGGGGACAGCACACTGCCGATTGCATCCTCTGTCCCTTGGAGCAGAAATCAGTATGGACAGTTTGACCAATTTTGTGAAAATGGAATTTCATGCCAGCAACAGCATGATTTTATAATAGTGCCTTTAATGTGGTAAGACTTTCTGAAGCACTTTATGGGAGTCTTATCAAACAAAATTTGACACTCAGCCACGTGAGCTATTGGGACAAGTGACCAAAAACAAGAAGTAAGTTTTAAGGAGCACCTTGTGGAGGGAATTCCACTGCTTGGGTCTAGGCATCAAATACATGAAGGCCACCTGTGCAACAATATTAAAATCGGCGCAAGAAGCTACAATTAAAGGAGTGCAAAGTTCTTAAACTTGTAGGGAGTGAGACAACAGATGAATTTGAAAACTAGGATGAAAATTTTAAAATCGAGCTGTTGTCAATGTAGGTCAGTGAGAACAAGGTGGGGGAACAGGACTTGGTGTATGTCAGGATACCAGACTTTGATTTGAGGCTCTTCCTGTCCAAAAGCTTTCAGTTGTACACTTGTTGATGTTGGTGTAAGTCAGGCTAACAAACATGTATTCCTTTACTTTTCATTGCAAAGTGCTTTTTTGAAATTCACCCAAGATTCTACAATTCCAAATAGTATGTGGGGTATTCAAGAATAAAGCACCCCGCATTATCTGTAGCAACACTTGCTTTTGGCAGTGGTTGAAAATTGGTATCAAGCCAGCAAAGCTGTGGATGCTGGAATGCTAAGCATTGGGTGTGGAAGCTGAGATCTCCTGTGGTGAGGTCAATGGTGAGACTACTTTTCCATCTGCTATTTGGCATTTCAATAGCTCAGTGACCTTTGTCCTGCTCTTAAGAGACATTCTTGAGAGATACAGGGACTGCTCCAATTCAAAAAGGCAGCTCACTACCACCTCAAGGGCAATTAGAGATGGGCAGTAAATGCTGGCCTAGCCAGCGATGCCCACATCCCATAAATGAATTTTTAAAATTTTAATAAAGAAAAAACTTCCACCTTTCACAACCCTGGGATGTCCTAAAACACCTGAGAGCCATTGAAGTACATAAGTGTGGTCACTGTTGTAGAGAAACATGGCAACCAGTTTGCGCATAGACCAGGAGCATGCTGTGTATCATGATGAGTTAGTCTTTCTAATCTGTTATCACTATTTGTCTGGTTAATTCAAGTGACCAGACAGAACCAAGTCTATGTCAATTCTTTGTATTAGTTCAACATTATAAAGGAGTCCTGATGGTGAGACTCTCAAGTACACATGTGCAAGACGAGTAGGGTAATTAGCTGAATGTTTTGCTACCCAGCATCCCCCCCTCAAGTCACGCACGAACCTGTCTTAGACATGTATATTGGCCATCACTGTCACTGGGTCAAAATCCAGGAACTCGCCACTTAATGGCACTTTGGGAGCACCTTCACCGATACAGACTGCAACTGTTTAAGAAGGTGGCACATCACTACCTTCTCAAGGGCAATTAGGAATGGGTGGTAAATGCTAGTCTTACTAATACCCATAACCTATGCAATGATAAAAATGGGAATTGGTGACTTTTCTGCACGTTGGATACCAAAAGACCAATTGAATACATTTTGCACAGGCCCTGTACTTGGCGGTCTTGACATCGGGGCCATTTTCTATTAAACCGATGCAAAGGTTTCACATTTGCTTCATGTCATCCAGTCTCTGAAATATGCAATGTGGTGGAGCAGAGGGTGACTGTCTCCAAAGTGTCATCACTAAATACAGATAAGGAGCTTCATTGTCCCTGCGTTATAATTGTTATCAAGTGATTCAGTTCTCTCTCAGGCTGCGTCAGAAACTCCTTCATAACCATTCTCCCAGTGATCTCATTGGCAATTGCTGCTTAGACAAAGGGTTATTGACAATTTGTAATTGCTCAATTCTTAACGGGATAGTGATGGAAGATTTCTGTACAGTGTCTACCCTTTCTTAAAAAAATAGCCTCTTGCTATTTTTCCACTAAAACTTGCAGTCAGCAATTTTCTCTTTCCTTCCTGCCCCCCACCGCCTTGATCGACGGTGTATGTCATTAGTAAGTCTGATCGCAGCAGGAATTGCATACATGGATAAAAACAATTGCATACATGGGATTTTTTTTTCCAGTTTTTGTGTGATGTATGATGAGCTCAGACCTTGCACTGGTGCTGTTATTAATAGCATGTACTAATTGGGTGCTGTTTTAGTTTGGATTAAATGTAAGTGCCTTGGGGCCAAGGTATCTCACTAAATTCAGTAAGGGAAGTCACTAATTTAAAAATGTTGTCACGACCACGTAAAAGGCGTTTCCAATGAGCTAAGAATTTGTAAACCCCCTTTTAATTTGCAAGTAATTCAATTTAAAAGCTTTATTCTTAAGATAAGGGTTAGTTTATTACGCAACTACTGCTGAAAGTTACTTGAGTAAAAGTGAAAGGTTAAATCCAGATAAAGGGGGAGAAATAGAGACTTGCGATATTTTCAGCCCATTGCTTGAATTCCTTTCTGAAGTGAAGGGGTTGAAACTTGAGGTTTGGTTTAGCAGCTACGATGGCTGAAGTTGAAAAGCCGGAGTTTCCCTTTGTAGATGGACTCGATATGTAGAACAGTTGCTGGGAGAGAGTAAGGACTCCTTTCCTTGTTGGAGACTACAGGTACTGGCACTTGAAGATTGCCTAGTTTCTTCTCAACGGCCCAGGGATGATTTTTATGGATGCCTTACTGTAACTCCAGATGGCAGGGATCCTCTCCTCTCACATGCGGTTTATGGTTGTTTCAGCTGAAAGCTGTGTGCTACTATTGTTTCCCTCACTATCACATAAAAATGGTTTCTTACAACCTCCTTTGTACAATCCAAAAACACAAAATGGCTGCTATCCCCAACTGTTGGATCATGCTTCCATTTCAGGTATCAGGTGAGCTCTGGTCTTGGGCGGGGGAGGGAAGGTATAGTCCCATTCATTGTCATTTTAGCCAAGGTTATTAACTTTTTTAAACGTCCCTGCCATTAACTTAAATAGTTCCCATTCTCCCAAGTTTGGGGAGGTATGAGTTTCTGTTCAGCCTTGTGGAAATGCATTCTGAATTTTCACATGTCTAGATATATGTACTTGCAATCCACTTGGAGCCTTCTAGAAGCTTGATCACATTGCAGTTGTAAAAGGTCAGGTGACTTTTGGCAGCCATCTTTGAGGCTTTCCATTTAAAAGGGGGATCAGCTGTTTTTACAAAATCTATAATATCACAACTACACATTCGTGGCAGCGTATATAATGTATGGTAGCCTTGGTCACTGTGTAGTACAAATAGGGTAAACTGAAAATCACTACGGAGTCCTGTTAAATCAATTTCTGCTTATAACATTACCGATCCAACATTCTCCAAACATTCACGTCCTGTGTAGTATCCAAATTTTCTATGTTCTCACACTGACCTAATTAGATGCTTTCAGTAATTTCAGGCAATTTAAAATTTTGGTATATGCAATGGAGTTGCAATAGTAACTTTCTGTTCATTGATTAGTGTCTGCTGTAGCTCCGGGGATAGCTCTCATATCTGAGACAGAGGGTTGTGTTCAAAAACACTGCTCCAGAGACTTTAACACTTTTTTAAAAAATTATTTCAAGGGATGTGGGTGTCATTGGCTAGGCCAGCACTTATTGCCTATCCCTAATTGCCCTTGAGAAGGCGATGGTGAGCAGCTGCCTTGAACTTTTGCATCCATGTGGTGTAGGTTCATCCGTAATGCTGTTAGGAAAGGAGTCCCAGGTTTTGACCCAGTGACAGTGGAGGAACAGCAATATAGTTCCAGGTCAGGACGGTGTGTGGCTTGGAGGGGAACTTCCAGGAGGTGGCATTCCCATGCATCTGCTGCCCTTGTCCTTCTAGGTGGTAGAGGTCATGGGTTTGGAAGCTGCTGTCAAAGAGTCTTGGTAAGTTGCTGCAGTGCCTCTTGTAGATGGTACCCACTGTTGCCACTGTGTGTTGGTAGTGGGTGAGGCCCATTTAAGGGGGGCTGCCTTGTCCTGGATGGTGTCAGGCTTCTTGAGTGTTGTGGGAGCTGCACTCATCCAGGCAAGTGGGGAGTATCCCATTACACTCCTGACTTGTGCCTTGTGGATGGTAGACAGGCTTTAGGGAGTCAGGAGGACAGTTGCACTCTCAGAATTCCTGGCCTCTGAACTCTTGTAGTCATGGTGAATGGCTGGCCCAGTTCAGTTTCTGGTCTGTAGTAACCTCCAGGATGTTGATAGTGGGGGATTCAGCGATGGTAATGCCATTGAATGCCAAGTGACAATGGTTAGATTCTCTCTTGCTGGAGATGGTCATTGCCTGGCACTTGTGTGGTGCAAATGTTACTTGCCACTTGTCAGCCCAAGCCTGGATATTGTCCAGGCCTTGCTGCATTTGGACATGGATTGCTTCAGTATCTGAGGAGTCACGAATAGTGCTGAACAGTGTGCAATCATCAGCAAACATCCCCACCTCTGACCTTATGGAGGGAAGGTCATTGATGAAGCAGCTGAAGATGGTTTGATCTAGGCTGACACATTCAGATCTCATACTGAGGGAGTGCTGCAATGTTGAAGGTGCCATCTTTAGTTAAGACCTTAAACCGATGCCCAATAAAGACCAAGGCACTGTTTTGAAGGGAATTTTTTTTTCCCCAATGTCCTGGCCAGTATCCTTCAACCAATATCTAAAACTGATGATCTGGCAATTTGTGGGAGATTTCTGTGTGCAATTTCTCCTCTCCCAAGTTGAGCCCATTTGGGTGAAGCGATCATTGACAGAGAAATCTCTTGATTCTTTTTCTATCAAGGGATCATCATCTTTTTCTCATGAACCGTATCTTCGGAAGGAAAGATTGTGCCAAGTGCAAGGGATGTTATGTACCTTTCAGTCCTATATGCTCACTCTCTAATCTTCCACTGCCCCAGACATGGTCTGGGGAGTGATCTAGAGCGATGAAGGGCAGACTTTACTTATTCTAGAGGCTAGGGTGGGATCTATGAGCAGTCAGTTAATTTTCTGTGATCTTGGTTGTGGTGTAACAGTAGTGGGGAGGTGGCTGTGTTCCAAGAAGGGAAAGTTTTTTTTGAAAAGCCTCAAATCTAATTGTCACCGTGCCGATGCATATTTCTAATTGTAATGCAGGGAACTATTGCTTCTTTAACTCCCCTGTTCCATTATACAGATCAGACCTCCCTCCAGTGGCATAAGATCAAATTGCATCCCCACACTTTACCAAGCCCTGGAGTTTAGGATGAAATTTTCAATCCTGAGTGTGTCTGGTTATCTTTTTGCAGTGGTTCAGGTTATGGAGTATCTTTTTACACTTTGTACTTTTAAACCGGTTGAGGACTCTGTTTGTAATGAAACTGGAATGTTCTTTAGAGCTTTGGCTAATATCAAATGTTTCTAGACTGAGTTTAATGCCGTACAGCCCCATATGTTGGTGAATAACCCTCAATTTTTCTTTGGGTTTTTGGCAGATCCAGTATTTTCCCAAATGCCCATTCTTAATAACTTAAGTGTGCAGATGACTAAGCTGTGTAGGCCATCACTGTGCCTCACTCTGTTCATGCGTGTGAACCGTAGCAGTCGTCATAAATCAATCAGTAGTTAACTGGCAGCCCTGATCATCTCCCCTACCCAGGGTGTTAAAATTAATTGAAGCATCTACAAACTGCTGGCTTGGAACAGGCCAGGAATTGTACACTGGGCTGCTGCATTGCATGCTCCGGGAGATGTGGGACACTTGACTTCTGACTTTTATATAACTTTGGATTATTATAGTGATTTTTCGGTGTGACCTCTGTGCAAAAATTTGCATGAACCCCATCTCCACATTCTTGGTACATTTTTTGGGTAGCTGGCACTTGTCTTTGTAGACTGTAAATGTACAACAGCTTAGACATATCACACACTTGATGGATGGATAAACCTGGTTTCTCATGAATCTGCTTTAACCTCAAGCCAACACAGTCACTCACTTCAAGCCCCATTGTCCACATGTTAAGTTAAGTTTCTCTAGTGAGATGATACAGGAATAATCTGTTCCACTCCACTTCAGGTCTGCCCCAGGCCCCTCGAGTAATCCACCGGTTGGACCGGCACCCTATGGCAGCAACAGGAAACTGCAGCAGACCCAGGCCCAAGTGGATGAGGTAAGAAACAAGAGTTCAACAGAATACCTGAGTGATGATTCAGTTCAATGTGTTTTTAGAATTTGAATATATGGCTGCAGATAGCACATCCATGTACACTCAGTTAAGCTGGGCACTCTTGTATAAACACACTAAAATGCTGGAAATAGTCATCAGGTGATATTTATGGAAAGACAAACAGTTAATGCTGACCTTTTGTCAGAACCGTAAGTATGTTCGTGTATATATGTGGTTCTGAACAGTTGATGGTGCTTCAAGATCTTTCAATAGGATTGCCACCCAGATCCCCAGTATTCCTGGCTTCTTCATAAAAGGGATCTGGAGGCATTTGACCAGGGGAAAGGAATAGAATATGCTGCCTGGCTTTTGCAAAAGCTGAATGTGCAGGCGCTGGCGATCTGAAATGTTCAACAAGCCAGGCAGCACCTGGGAATGGAAACAGAAGTAGCGTTTCATGTTATCAACCTTTTATCAGAACTGGAAGAAGTTGAAG
Source organism: Cetorhinus maximus (assembly GCF_964194155.1). Taxonomy (NCBI): domain Eukaryota; kingdom Metazoa; phylum Chordata; class Chondrichthyes; order Lamniformes; family Cetorhinidae; genus Cetorhinus; species Cetorhinus maximus. The sequence goes on along the minus strand of NC_135893.1, from coordinate 15,699,645 downwards.
ATGTACCAGTTTCATCAACAACTACAAGGGGAGGAGAGGAAAATATAAAATCTGACTGCAAGGCAGGAGTGATTAAATGACAAACGGGAGGATGGTGCAAAAGTGATTGGTAATGACAGATGTAAAGAAATAAAAAATGGGTCCAGAAGAGCTGCAAATGTTAACAGCAGAATCATTACCAGCACCTATACAAAAGCAGGTACTGGATTTTTAAAAGACGGGAAGATGCCAAAAAAACACCGTGTAACAAGTCTGGCAGCATCCGTAGAGAGAGTTGATATCTCTTTTCATCAGAACCAGTATCTGCCAGAAATAGGTCACTTGTGGGAGTAGTTTATAGGACCCCTAACGGTAGTTACACTGTAGGACAGAGAATATAGGAAGAAATATATGGAGGATGTAAGAAATGTACTGCAATAACCATGGGTGACTTTAATCTACGTGTAGATTGCCAATTGGATTTGTCCAAAGGTAGCAGGGAAAATGAGTTTGTAATGCGTTTGGGACAATTTCTTAAGAGCGGTACTTTCCAGAGAGCAGACTATTCTAGACCTGGTAATGAGCAGTGAGACAAGATTAATCAATAACCTCATGGTAAAGGAGCCTCTGGTGGTAGTGATCATAACATGATAGAATTTCATGTTCAGTTTAAAGGGGAGAAATGTGGATCTAAGGCTAGAGCTTTTAAAAGCTAAATAAAGGTAATTATGAGGGTGTGAAGGCAGACTAGCTAAAGTGAACTGTGAAATGGTTTTAAAAAGTAGGACAATAGAGATGCAGTAGCAGACTTTTAATTCAATTCAGTCACAGGATGTGGGCGTTGCTGGTTGGGCCAGCATTTATTGCCCATCCCTAGTTTCCCTTGAGAAGATGAGCTGCTGCCTTGAACTGCTGCAGTCCATGTGATGTAGGTACACCCGCAGTGCTAAGGCAATATTTAATAAGTTTCAGCAAAGATTTATTCCAGTGGAAGAAGACTGAGAAGGTTGCATCATCCATGGCTCAAAAAGGAATAAGGATAGTATCATATTGAAAGAAACACTACAAATCTGTAAAGATTAGTGGTAGAAGATTGATCAGATTTTATGAACCAGCAAAGAATGACTAAATAATGGAGAAATTAGAGTATCGGAGAAAGCTGGCTTATATAAAAACAAACTCTTACTATGTGTACAAATATTTAAATGAAAAAAGCTAGCGTTGATCTTCTAAAGGGTGAATGTGAGGAATTGATGGAAAACAAGGAAATGGCAGAGGTGTTGAACAGGTATTTTGTCTGACTTCATTGTTGAAGGCTTAGAAAACTTCCCAAGATACTTGAAAATCAAGAGGTGAAAGGGAAGGAGGAACTTTAACAATCACCATCACCAGGGAAAAGATATTGGGAAAACTATTAGAACTAAGGCTGGCCACTGCTCGGGACCAGATGGCCTGTACCCTAGGGTCTTAAAAGAAGTGGCTCCAGAAATAGTGGAGGCATTGGTTATAATCTTCCACAATTCCTTAGTTTCTGGAAGGATCCCAGTAGATTGGAAAATAGCTAATGTAACACTTTTATTCAAGAAAGGAGGGAGACTACAGGTTAATTAGCCTAACATCTGTCAGAGCAATTGCTAGAATCCATTATTAAGAAGGTTATAGCAGGATGCTTAGAAAATCATAATGGGATCTGGTGGAGTCAACATCGTTTTGTGAAAAAGATATGTTGAACTAATTTATTAGAATTTTCTGAGGAAGTAACAAGCAAGGTGGATAAAAGGGAACCTGTAGATGTGGTGCCCTTAGATTTCCAGAAGGCATTTGACAAGGTGCCACATCAAAGGTTACTATACAAGATGTGAGCACAAGGTGTAGGGTACATATTACATGGATAAAGGTTTGGTTAGCCAACAGGAAGCAGAGGGTAGGGATAAATGAGTCTTTTTCAGGTTGGCAAGCTGCAATGAGTACCACAGAGATCTGTGCTGGGACCTCAACTGATTACAATCTCTCAATGGTTTGGTTGAAGGGGCTAAATGTATGACAGCTAAATTTGCTGATGACACTTTGTCAAGAGGAGGTAGTGTCTGCAAAGGGATATAGACAGGTTAAATGAGTGGAGATAAAATTGGCATGGAGTATAATGTGGGGAAAATGTGAACATGTCCACTTTGGCATGAAGACTAGAAACAGTTATTTAAATTGGGAGAGATTGCAGAACTCAGTGGTACAGAAGGATCTGGGTACGTGAATCACAAAGTTAGCATGCAGGTACAGCAAGTGATTAGGAAGGCAAGTGGAATGTTGACATTTATTGCAAGAGAAATGGAATAGAAAAAGTTTTTTACTGCAGCTGTATGGGGTGGAGAGGCAATATCTGCAGTACTCTGTACGAGTTTGGTCGTCTTCCTGGAAAAGGATATAATTGCTAGAACTAGACTAGAACTGGGGGACACAATTTAAGAATGAGGTCTCCGTTTTAAGACAGATGAGAATTTTTTTCTCCTTGAGGGTCTTTTTAGCCTGTGGAATTTTCTTTCCCAGAGACCAGTGGAGGCTGGGTCATTGAATTTATCCAAGGCTGGATTAGATTTTTGATAAATGAGCCTAGGGTTATGGGGAGGGCAGACAGGAAAGTGGAGTTGAGACCACAACTAGATCAGCCATGATCTTGTCAAATGGTGGAGCAGGCTCGAAGGGCTGAAAGGACTTGGGAGCAGGACAGGCCAGTGTTTCTTTGCTGTCTGTCAGTTTGTACTGGTTATGATCTAAAATTGTCGAAGTCTGAAGGCTGTAAAGTGCCTACCTGAAATGAGGGGTTTTGCATAACTTCACTCTCCAGCAAAGAATACTTTGTGACCTGTTCCCAACTCTGGTTCTTGAAACAGCTTTGGCAGATTCTTGATGCCGGCCTTTTGCTAGACAACAGTATTGTACTGTTTTTTTTTAAAACAGATTGGTTTGAAAACTGGATTAACACATGAGTGTTAAAAATCTGCAGTGCATTAAAGAATGAACTGTAACTTTAAATAGCAGAATGCAAAGTGGGTTAGTCTGAGAATGTTAGTTGATGGGTTCTCCATACTTTGGCCAGTTAAAGGTGTTTATATAGGTCTTTGATTGTGCAGGACTTCTCTGCCGTGCTTTCTGATGTTCATTCAGCCTAAAGTGTTAATAGGTTGTTTACTGAAATATCATTGTCCTTCAAGACAGCAGAATCCTGGTTAACATACAGGAAGTTCCAGATGGTTGGTGTTTATATTTTAGAATGGTGGTTGCGGAAAACTGATTTGGGGCTAGATACTTTTAGCAAGCACTCTGTACAAATAGAATTGCAAACAGTTCAGATGAAGGTCATTTGGGCCATTCTACCTATGTTTTTTGTGAGAACTATCCAATTCGTCCCATTTTGCCTCTGCTCTTCCCCATAATTCTGCCGCTTCTTTACCATAATGAAGTATAGTTCCACTTCCCTTTGATTTAACCTGCTTCCACTGCCCTTTGCCTGCATTAACCTCTTGTGTGCACGTTTAGTTTACAGCACAGAAACAAGCCATTCAGCCCAAAAGGTCCATGCTAGTGTTTATGTTCCACACAAGCCTCCTAATTTCCCATTTTTTAAAAATGGAAACAATGTTGTGTGTGCTTTATTGGTAAGTAGCTAGTATTTCAAATTCACCATCTCACCTTGGAGAACTGGACAGCTATTATCCGTGTCCCTACACTCAACTGCCGCTGACCTTGTACTGGTATTGGAAACTAATTTTGTTCTGTATACCAGGGCAGCCTGGAGTCACTGGTCCTGACAACCAGAACTCTTAATCATAACTAACCATATTTTCACTCCCCAGTAAGTGTTGAAGTAGGTGGATTATAATGGAGATGCCATAATGACATTGGTTCATGAAGAGCATTTTAACTTGTATACAGGAGGAGGCAGTTCAGCCCATCCATGCCTGTTAGTTCTATGAAGGAGCAGTAGTACTTAATCCTGCATCCCTGTTTTTGTTTTCCAAAACCCTGTGTTCCTCATTTTTCAGTACCTGTCCTGTATCTTTTCAAAGTTAATTATGGAATTGATTTCCACAACTCTCTTCTGATATGTTCCATCATGACTTAGTTATTGGCCCATACACCAGAGGCAACTTTTTCTCTATCTGCTGTATCAAATTTCTTATCTTTAAAAGCAAAAAACTACGAATGCTGGAAATCCAAAACAAAAATAAAAATACCTGGAAAAACTCAGCAGGTCTGACAGCATCTGCGGAGAGGAATACAGTTAACGTTTCGAGTGTGCATGACTCTTCAACAGAACTAAGGAAAAATAGAAGAGAGGTTTCCTTTTGTCTATGACATCTTTTGGCAATCTCCACCTATCACTGGCCCTCTATCCAGCTCTACCTGTCCCACCCCCCCCCCACCTTAAACCAGCTTATATTTCACTACTCTTCTATTTTTCCTTAGTTCTGTTGAAGAGTCATACGGACTCAAAATGTTAGCTGTATTCCTCTCCGCAGATGCTGTCAGACCTGCTGAGTTTCTCCAGGTATTTTTATTGTTGTTTTTGTTCTTATCTTTAAACCTCTTTTAGGCCACTGTTAGGCCATCACTTAACTTTCTCTATTCCAAGGAGAATAGCCTTAACTTTCTTCCAATCTCTCCATAACTGAAGTCCTCATCCATGAAACCATCCCGGTAAAGTTTATCTACACCCTTTCTGAAGCCTCTACGTCTTTCTGAAGTGTGGTGCCCAGAATTATTCATAACTCAACTATCCAAGGTACATCCTGTTTGCTATCCATTGACTGTTTTGCAGAGAGAGTAGATGAATGTACAGGGTACAGTCCCCTGCTGGAATAATGGTTGCTGGATTGGTTGACGTCTGTTCTACTGTTGACCAAATTATCAAATTGAATTTCATATGTGAGCTCTCTCTGGATGAAAAATGAAGAAAAGCTGCCGCCTTGCCTTTTTTAAAAAACAACTTATGTTCACTCATGTCCTTCACTGAATTTGAATCCTTGGATTCTTGCTGATGTACAGTTCATAGAGCCATCGAAATTTCACTCGAGGTCACTGGTACTACAGTTCCTCGTGGCGGCTTCATCCTCCAGCTGGCATGAGGAACTGCAATTTCTCATTAGGACAAATGTGCTTCACAACCAAGCTGATACAACACATGTTACAATGGATAACCTAGCCCGAAGCTTGGCACCGGACTCGACTAGGAAGATTTCAAGTTTGAATTATCAATGAATCAATGCACAAGGATGCCTTTTGGCTCATTGTATCAGTGCCAGTTCTGGGTCTTTTTTTTAAAAGAGCTATTCGATTAGTCTCACTCTCCCTTTCCCTGCAGTCCTGCAAGTTATATGCTGTCAAGTATTTATCCAAGTCCCCTTTTGAAAATTACTTTCAAGTCTGCTTCCTCAATTCTTTCTGACAATGCTTTCCAGATCTCACTTGCTGCTTGAAACATTCTCTTTTTCTCCCCCTCCATTTTTGCCAATTATTTTAAGTTGTTGTCCCTTAATTACTGATCCTCCTACCACTGGAGACAATTTCTCCTTATTTACTTTTAGAATCCTTTGTCATTTTGAACACTTCTATTAAATTTTTCCCCTTACCCTTCTCTCTTCTAAAGAGACCAACCCCAGCTCCTCTAGTGTTTCCCTATGTAATTGACATCCTGCATTCCAGTATCATTCTGGTAAATCTCCGCACTCAAAGACCTTGACATCGTTCCTGAAGTGTTACCTGGAATTGGATACAATGCTCTAGCTGGGCCTAACCAGTGATTTGTGAATCGGCTGAATAAAAGGAAACTGAGTTTTCAGCTGAACCCCTCACGTAGTGGGTCGAGGATCTCTTCTGTTTGTGGGGCTGAATGATTCTTCAGTTTCTGCTTCTACATCTGTTCCAAGTTCTGTAGGGAAATGCAATATGTTGAGTTAAAATTCAGGGATCGGACCTGGTGGTATACTAAATCATGTGGACTTGTTCTGGATCATTCTTCTTCTGTAAATGGGAAGTCATCTGAAGGGGTTTATCCAGATTTTTGTGTGGGATGTGATGCTGGAATACCTTTGCCTGTTGTGGGTAGTCTTGATATGACAGTCAAGGGTTGCAATTCGCAAGGAAAATTAGGCACTGTGTTGACCTTTCCATTGCTGTTGAGAATAGATCCTGATGGCAACAACTTTACTGGGGTGGATGCAGAAGATGTGATTTTAAACATGAGTGGAATTGACTGGGTGGATGTGGAGTTGTTGGTTCCTTGTTTTGCCTCTGGTGCTATACCAAGGTAGCTGTTTACAGAATATCAGACTATCTCCAGCAGAACACCACCCACTTCACCTTGCTTCAGCTCAGCTACTGCTGTAACCCTCTATACCTTGGTTACTGCCAACATTCTGGCCAACCTTCCATTCCTTCCCACTTTTTTTTCTCAGCCCACCCAATACCCTGCTGTTTGTAGCCTGTCACATTTTTCCCTATCACTCCTGTCCTTACTCTGTACACCTTGATTGTTATTGTAATCCCTGTCTCTTCCACCCCCGCCCCCTTTAAAAAATCAAATTCTCATTGACTTTACTGACTCTAAGGGGTTTAAAGTAATCTCTAAGCTTCTCTAGCCCTATCAACCACCTTCTCCCATCTTGGCCTCTAATACATTATCCCTCTTTGTCTAACCATTGATATGGCATAGTCGGACATGGCGGCATAGAGGTAATATTGCTGAACTAATAACCCAGGGACCCAGGTGAATGCTCTGGGGACATGGATTCAAATCCCACCGCAGCTGGTGAAATTTGAATTCAATTAATAAACCTGGAATATAAACAGTCTCAGTAATGGTGATGATGAAACTACCTTTGATTGTTGTAAAGACCCATCTGGTTCACTAATGTCCTTTTTAAGGAAGCAAATCTGCCATCCTTACCTGGTCTGGCCTACATGTGACTTCAGACCCACAGCAATGTGGTTGACTCTTAATTGCCCTCTGAAATGGCCTAAGAATCCATTTACCCACTCAAGGGCATTTAGGGATGGGCAATAAATGCTGGCCTTGCCAGTGACGTGCTCATCCCATGAAAGAATAAAGTCCCATTCCCTTTCCAATCTGGAAAGGGATCCCCTCTATGAATCCCCTCCATCTCCCTCTCCTTGACCCTTCTAAATCATCCTTTTTAACTATTTAAAATCTCTTTGCACTGCTAAGCACCTTGGGACTTCTCTTGGGTGATACCTGGCTGTCTGCCAATGGAAAGATATCATATCCTGCATGCTTCCACTTGCCAATAGGAGATGTTGCACAGCAATTATTTAATAAGAGAAATGTGTTAATTCTTCTACCTCGCTTTTTTTTTTATCATCCTTACAAAGCATTTAGTCAAATCTCAATTTTTATCTCTCCACACTTTGTTCAATATGTGTTTAAAGGTGGCAGGAACCTCATGAGAGAGATGAGGTGCCCTGGTCTTTGACCTTCTGGTCATCTATATAATCAGAGAAATTTTTCTTTACACTCCCTTGTGCTTTGTTGGCATTAGGTTGTGGATATCATGAGAGTGAATGTAGACAGAGTGCTTGAACGAGACCAAAAACTTACGGAGTTGGATGACCGAGCTGATGCACTTCAAGCTGGAGCGTCTCAGTTCGAGACCAGTGCCGCAAAACTAAAACGCAAATATTGGTGGAAGAACTGCAAGGTAAGGTCAAGGTTCTTCTCTTTTCTGTTGGCTTTAGCTCTATCCACCAGTTTTATAACCCTTCCCAGTATGGCAATAAAAATATCTATCTGACTTCAGCTGATTGCTTGTCGTAAGAAGTAGGCATTTGGATTTATATCTCACATATCTGTTTGGGAGGTTATGTGCAAGCCACATGCTGGCTATGTTGTTGGGAGGTGCTGACCTTCAAGTGAAACCAATTCAATTACAGATTCAATCTGTTTGCATTGACCTTGGCCTGTGAGAACAGCTGGCACAAGATATTCTCATGATGTCTGGCCACATCCTTCCCATGACAACACTGCTGGGAACAGATAACTAGTCAGCTTCATTGTGTAATTGTGTTGGTGGAAAAAGAACACATCAGTTAGCCCAGGTCATTCACTTTGTATTGGCATTTTTGACTTGAGATGCTGAATAAAATGCAAGGTTGATGGAAGTTAGAGTGGATTGTTCTACATGGAACCGATACACTAAAGCTCATTGAACAGTTGATGTTGGCTATCTGTTTGTTCAGCAGTAATTATTCTGACATTGATACTTTAGTATTAAAACTCTTTTCTCTCTCTCAGATGTGGGCAATATTAATAGCTGTCATCCTGATCATCATAATTGTCATAATTAGTGAGTATCTAAGTTTTTCATTTTTCTTTTATTGTTTGTTGCTCTCAATCTTTTCTCCCTCTGTCGGCTGTTCTCTAAATTTGTCTGGTTTGCCCCTTTGTGAAGGAGCAGCTTCTGCTCATCAGCTCCAACTGAATTCAGATTTCTTTTAAATTTCTAGCCGCTGGTCTCCATAAAAGTGAACCATGAAGCTGTCATAAAAATAACTGAGTCCTTCAGGGAAGGAAGCCTTCAGTCCTACCCAATCTAAGCTCTGCAACTCCCAGTTCCACACTCAACATGTGATTTACTATCCACTACTCCCTGAAGTGGACAAGCAGCCATTCCATCATATCTAATCGGGTAACCAGGGAAAGTCAGTAAATGACGGCCTTGCTATTGGCACCCACATCCCAAAAATCTTTTTTTTTTTTAAATCTAGCAATAAGGCTGAAATCTGACTTTTCAGCAGGACTAAACTCATCCTGTATAACATATGGTCTGGTGTTGTACCACTTGAGGTTTGTGTCTCTGCGGTAACCCTGAGCATTGGTCATTTGAGTAACATGTTTGAGCAGTTTCTTGCTGCCAAACGCTTCCTTCAACATAGACACAATTCAGTACAACAAACCTGTAATCACTGAAATGGTCAAGTAATAAAGATGTTATGTACTCTCTCTCATGACTAAACTGTGTCTTTTTCCTTTTTGCAGTTTGGCAGACCACATAAGACCAACTTCATGCTTGGAAGTTGGAGGCAAACGAGGACTTTCTGGTTTCAACCCACCTTATCTACTGTGTTTTTAAAGAGTTAATTTGTTTGTCTATTGGTTTAAACATTATGAACAACTGGGGGAAATTTGATTATAATCAAGAGTTCAGATAAAGTTGTAAAGCATTAATCTCTTCAGTTTGACCCTCATTGATTACATACTAAACTTGTGATGGACAAACAAGGCAACATGGCACCATTGGTAATAACTGAAATTGGCGCCATGGCCTTGGGCGGGACCAAACCTTCTACAGGAAACTTGAAGTCCTAATGCTACAAACCCTTGATTTTTGATCTTGTGTATCCTCATTGAGGAGGCTGCCACACACTTGAACTCCTGATCATGATCAATCTTTATCAAGATGGTTGTCTGTAATAGTCAAGCTGAGCAGATGTGATTCTTTTTTTCTTTGCCCCACCTCTCTAAGCTATCAACTTTTTTTTTAAATAGGCATTTTGTAAATTCTTGGCAATTAAAACCCATCTACTTAGAGGTTTTAGATGAAGCTAGAATGCAAATTAAAATGTTGACAGGCTGCTGCTGTTAGTCCTGGCCACTAGGACTAGGCAAAGATCGAGTAATGGATCATGAATGTTGGTATGTGCATGGAGATGTGGGCTGCCTGCACACCAAACCTTAAGGGGAATACTCTAGATGAGAGGGGCAATCTGGATGCCCAAGTGAGACAACTAGTCAATAACAATCGTACAGTATTGTCCCTTACATCTGAGTTTCAATGGAACCAAAGGTTCAATTTTGCCAGAGTGGTGTGTTCCTTTTGTCATTTAAGTTAAATTAGGAGAATGTTTCCTGAATTTGTAGTTTGCAATGCTCTGTTCCACTTTCATTTCACTTTTTATTGAACATGTTGTTTATATCATGCCCATAGTAACACACTTTCTGAAGAAGTTTCTCCTTTTTCAAAGGTCGAATGATGTACTTTTCAAACCACTACCTCCTCTGGCAATTTGTTTGGCTTCTGCCTCCTTGGGCTACTTCCAAGATGAGCTTTAAGGAAATTGTGGCTTTGGCCATCTGGACTGTACTGTCTTAACCAGTGGTCAGTGATTGGTGTAGGAAAGCCTAGTCCAAATCCTGCCCCCCGAGCTGAAAGAGATAGGCCACTCTCAGTAACGCCTAAAATTGTAATGGAGTATTGCAAACTTGCAGATTTGGTCAGTAATGGAATTTTTCTTTTATCAACAAAATATGTCCTCAACGTGCCAGTTGCCACCTCATCCCTTTTCATGAACGCTCCAAAAGAAAAGCCAAAAAGATGTTTATTTTGACTCTTGCCTTGTGCCTTATCTGCTTAATGTCTCAGATTAGAGTAACATTTTAGGTTGTATCTTTAAAATTTATATGGGTCTCCGCTTTGAACCTGTACCTTGCTAAATGGAATTGGGCTTTCATGAACCATGTGCAAATCTTGATAAGTGATAAGGAGTTTTTCCTTTGAAGTTTTTAGTATAAAAAGACACTGAGCAAAGGGGGAGAAACTTGATGTTCCAGATGCCTGTTGCTTTAGTGTCACTTTGGTGTTGGTTGAAGGCTTAGCTAGTCACTTTTTTCGGCAAAAATTTGGTTCTAAGCCTTTAATTTTATCACCAGCAATTGGCCTGGGTTCATGAACCTAAGAAAATCTTCCTTTTTTGCACAAAGGAGTTTTAAGAGGAAATCTGTACACTCCTGAATGGGACTTCAAATGTCAGCATATGCACAGCATCTGAACAGGCTAGTCTCTCTCCCGCAGTCCAGTGGACCAGTCATGCTGGCCCACTTGCACTTGTCATTCACGTTTGCTGGTGATAGCCTTAGATGAATGTTGCAAATTGTCTAGCACTGTTTAACTTTTTTATTGCACTGTAGGCAAATTGTGGGCAACACATTGGTGATTGGTATTTTGAAAAGACCACCACAGCTGCTGCATTTTGTTGAAGCACAGTCACTCAATCATTGTGAGATGCTTCTTTGCTTCTCTCTCTTGGAATAAGGAGAGAATCAAAGCTGATCACTTGCCTCACCACCATGCACCCCACTCCTAATCTGAATAGCAGCATTAATTGGCTGGGTCTGACCAGAAGGATGGTGTATGAAAAAAGATTGAAATCAGTGCTGGCAGGTGATGTATGTCAAGTCAGGCTTATTGACATTTTGTGAAGACTGAAACCTGAATTAACCATCACTTGTTGATATAATTGATCACCAAAAGAAGCTTTTTACAGTATTTTTCAATGAATCGCACTACTTTAAACATCAGTTGAAGTGACTTTAAACTTGAGGTGCCTTAATGCCTTCAGCCAGTAGATTTAACTTCTACTGAGTTTCGTGATTCTTTGTCAGAACTTGCTGTTTAGCCTCTAGTGCTGTAGTTAACTGCCACTCTGGCTTAAAAGTGCCCAGCAGTTACAGAAACCCAGATAAGTGCCTCTTGGGTTAATAGTGCCTCACTTAAGCTTTGTATAAAAGTGTAATTGTCCAGGTTAGCATTGCAGCTAAGCCTGTTCAATTGTATTTTATTGTATGGAAGATTTAATAAAGATGTTTCGCAATCCAAAGGCACGTCGTTGAATTAACATGTACACAAGTGAAGTACTGTGTTCTTCATATTCTCTTTCCAAATCCTAACTTCCCCACTCAAAAACACCTTACATTGCAAAACTTAATTGTTACAAATACTTGATGCAAAAAAAGCTGCATGCAATATTCAAGGTACCACGACTAAGGTTATGTGGAGCAGCTGGGGTTGTTCATGGAGCAGAGATGGTTACGAGGAGATTTGATAGAGGTGTTCAAAATTATGAAGGACTTCAATAGAGAGTAAGGAGTAATTGCACCCAGTGGCATAAGGGTTGGTAACCAGATTACACAGATTTAAAAGAACCAGATGTGACATAGGAAACACTTTTTTTGCAGTTAGTTGTGATCTGAAATGCACTACCTAAGAAGGTAGTGGAAGCAAACTCAATTAATCACTTTTAAAAGAGAATTGGATAAAAACTTGAAAGAGGTAACCTAATACAGGGCTACAAGGGATAGAGTAAATGGATAGATCTACCAAAGTGCAGGTACAGGCATCATCAGCCATATGGCTGCCTGTGTTGTATTATTCTAGAGCTCCACAGCTTGCATTGATGTGTAGCATCTTTAACATAGTGAAACTTCTCAAGCTGCTTCAAAGGTGTAATCAAACATGGATGCTAAGCCAAAGAGATGGAGGGGTTGACAGCAAGCTTGGGCAAGGGTGGGTTTTTGGAGGAGAGGGAAGGTTGCTGTGTTTGAGCCTTCAAGATATGGAGCCTAAGGTATGTCTGCCAAGGGTGAGACCCAAGATGACTGAAGTTGGAGTGAAGAGTTCTGGGAGTTGTAGGTTCCCAGGATCTTGGCGATGGGAAGGGGTAAAAACACACGGGTTTCGAGGACTAGGATGGGAATTTTAAATTTAGAGCAGTGTGTATCTAAGAAGAAAAAAACAAAATGCTGCGGATGCTAGAAATCTAGAACAAAAACAAAAATACCTGGAAAAACTCAGCAGGCCTGATTGCATCTGCGGAGAGGGATACAGTTGACGTTTCGAGTCCGTATGACCCTTCACCAGAACTAAGACATATAGAAATGAGATGAAATATAAGCTGGTAGAGGGGGGTGGGACAGTTAGAGCTTGACAGGGGGCCAGTGATGGGTGGAGGCCAAGAAGAGACTGCCAAAGATGTCATAGACAAAAGGACAAAGGGGTGTTGATAATGGTCATATTATCTAAAGGATGTGCTAATGGGGAAATTAAGGGTAGCAAGCAGGACAAGCTAGTGGCAGATGGCCCTAGTGGGGATGGGGGGGAAGGGATCGAAATGGGCTAAAAGGTGAAGATGAAACAATAGATTGAAATAAATTTAAAAATAGGAGGGAAAAGAAAAACATATTTGTAAAAAAATTATAAATTATTGGAAAAAGGGGGTGGGAATGAAGGATCATCCATGATCTGAAATTGAATTACCTGGAAAAACTCAGCAGGTCTGGCAGCATCGGTGGAGAAGAAAAGAGTCGACGTTTCGGGTCCACACGACCCTTCAACAGAACTGAAGTATAGTTAGGAGAGGGGTGAAATATAAGCTGGTTTAAGGTGGGGGGGTGGCGGGGGGAGAGAAGTTGAGCGTGGGGTGGTTGTAGGGACAAGCAAGCAGTGATAGGAGCAGAGAATCAAAAGATGTCACAGACAAAAGGATCAAAGAGGTGTTGAAGGTGGTGATATTATCTAAGAAAAGTGCTAATTAAGAGTGGATGGCAGGACACTCAAGGTACAGCTCTAGTGGGGGTGGGGTGGAAAGACTGACAAGGTATTAGTTGTAGATTTAAAAATAATGGAAATAGGTGGGCAAAGAAAAATCTATATAAATTATTGAAAAAAAAAACAAAAGGGAGGGGGAGGAAACGGGGTGGGGATGGGGGGAGGGGGGGTGGGAAGGAGAACTCCCCTTCCCCCCCCCCATCCCCACCCCATTTCCTCCCCCTCCCTTTTGTTTTTTTTTTCAATAATTTATATAGATTTTTCTTTGCCCACCTATTTCCATTATTTTTAAATCTACAACTAATACCTTGTCAGTCTTTCCACCCCACCCCCACTAGAGCTGTACCTTGAGTGTCCTGCCATCCATTCTTAATTAGCACTTTTCTTAGATAATATCACCACCTTCAACACCTCTTTGATCCTTTTGTCTGTGACATCTTTTGATTCTCTGCTCCTATCACTGCTTGCTTGTCCCTACAACCACCCCACGCTCAACTTCTCTCCCCCTGCCCCCCCCACCTTAAACCAGCTTATATTTCACCCCTCTCCTAACTATACTTCAGTTCTGTTGAAGGGTCGTGTGGACCCGAAACGTCGACTCTTCTCCACCGATGCTGCCAGACCTGCTGAGTTTTTCCAGGTAATTCTGTTTTTGTTTTTGATTTCCAGCATCCGCAGTAGTTTTTTGTTTTTATGTCATGATCTGAAATTGTTGAACGCAATATTAAGTCCGGAAGACCTTAAGGTGCCTAGTCGGAAGATGAGGTGCTGTTCCCCCAGTTTGCGTTGAGCTTCGCTGGAACATTGCAGCAGGCCAAGGATGGACATGTGGGCATGAGAGCAGGGTGGAGTGTTGAAATTGCAAGCGACAGGGATGTCTGGGTCATGCTTGTGGAAAGAACGAAGATGTTCCGCAAAGCGGTCACACAGTCTGCGTTTGGTCTCTCAAATGTAGAGGAGACCGCATTGGGAGCAGCAAATGTAGTAGACTAAATTGAGGGAAGTGCCAAGTGAAATGCTGCTTCACTTAAAAGGAGTGTTTGGGCCCTTGGATGGTGAGGAGGCGGGAAGTAAAGGGGCAGGTGTTGCACCTTCTGTGGTTGCATGGGAAGGTGGCGTGGGAGGGGGTTGAGGTGTAGGAGGTGATGGAGGAGTGGACTAGGGTGTCCCGGAGGGAACGGTCCCTGCGGAAAGCCGCTTTGGGGGGGGGTGGGTGGTGGGGAGGTGAAGGGAAGATGTGTTTGGTGGTGGCATCATGCTGGAGTTGGCGGAAATGGCAGAGGATGATCCTTTGAATGCAGAGGCTGGTAGGGTGATAAGTGAGGACAAGGAGGACCCTATCATGGTTCTGGGAGGGAGAGGAAGGTGTGAGGGAAGATGCGCGGGAGATGGGCCGGACACGGTTGAGGGCCCTGTCAACCACCGTGGGTGGAAAACCTCGGTTAAGGAAGAAGGAAGACATGTCAGAGGAACTGTTTTGGAAAGTGGCATCATCAGAACAGATGCGACGGAGGTGAAGGAACTGAGAGAATGGGATGGAGTCCTTACAGGAAGCGGGGTGTGAGGAGCTGTAGTCGAGGTAGCTGTGGGAGTCGGTAGGCTTGTTCCATGTGAAAATTATGGAGGGGTGGAAATTGAAAGCAAAATGAGTAAATTTTTCCAGGTCCAGACGAGAGCATGAAGCAGCACCGAAGCAATCATTGATGTACCGGAGAAAGAGTTCTGGGAGGGGGCCTGAGTAGGACTGGAACAAGGAATGTTCCACATACCCCATAAAGAGACAGGCATAACTGGGGCCCATGCGGGTACCCATAGCCGCACCTTTTATTTGGAGGAAGTGAGACGAGTTTAAGGAGAAATTGTTCAGTGAGAAAACACTGGTGATAGACTGTCCACCAATATTCATTACACTTCGCTTCCCTTTCTTGACCTCTATCTCAATTTCTGGTGATAGACTGTCCTCCAATATTCATTGCAAGCCTACCGACTCCCACAGCTACCTCGACTACAGCTCCTCACACTTCGCTTCCTGTAAGGACTCCATCCCATTCTCTCTGTTCCTTCGCCTCCGTCGCATCTGTTCTGATGATGCCACTTTCCAAAACAGTTCCCCTGATATGTCTTCCTTCTTCCTTAACCGAGGCTTTCCACCCACGGTGGTTGACAGGGCCCTCAACCGTGTCCGGCCCATCTCCCGCGCATCCACCCTCACCTTCCTCTCCCTCCCAGAACCATGATAGGGTCCCCCTTGTCCTCACTTATCACCCCACCAGCCTCTGCGTTCAAAGGATCATCCTCCGCCATTTCTGCCAACTCCAGCATGATGCCACCACCAAATACATCTTCCCTTCACCCCCCTGGCAGCTTTCTGCAGGGATCGTTCCCTCCGGGACACCCTGGTCCACTCCTCCATCACCTCCTACACCTCAACTCCCTCCCACGGCATCTTCCCATGCAACCGCAGAAGGTGCAACACCTGCCCCTTCACTTCCTCTCTCCTCACCATCCAAGGGCCCAAACACTCCTTTCAAGTGAAGCAGCGCTTCACTTGCACTTCCCTCAATTTAGTCTACCGCATTCGTTACTCCCAATGTGGTGGTCTCTACATTGGAGAGACCAAACGCAGGTTGGGTGACCACATTGTGGAACACCTTCGGTCTGTCTGCAAGCATGACCCAGACCTCCCTGTTGCTTGCCATTTCAACACACCACCCTGCTCTCATGCCCACATGTCCATCCTTGGCTTGCTGCATTGTTCCAGTGAAGCTCAACGCAAACTGGAGGAACAGCACCTCATCTTCTGACTAGGCACTTTACAGTCTTCCGGACTTAATATTGAGTTCAACAATTTCAGATCATGAACTCTCTTCTCCATCCCCACCCCCTTTCTGATCCCACTTTTTCCAATAATTTATAATTTTTTTACAAATATATTTTTCTTTTCCCTCCTATTTTTAAATTTATTTCGATCTATTGTTTCATCTCCACCTTTTAGCCCATTTCGATCCCTTCCCCCCACCCCCACTAGGGCCATCTGCCACTAGTTTGTCCTGCTTGCTACCCTTAATGTCCCCATTAGCACATCCTTTAGATAATATCACCACCGTCAACACCCCTTTGTCCTTTTGTCTATGACATCTTTGGCAGTCTCTTCTTGGCCTCCACCTATCACTGGCCCCCTGTCAAGCTCTACCTGTCCCACCCCACTCTACCAGCTTATATTTCATCTCATTTCTATACGTCTCAGTTATGATGAAGGGTCATATAGACTCGAAACATCAACAGTATCCCGCTCCGCAGATGCTGTCAGGCCTGCTGAGTTTTTCCAGGCATTTTTGTTTTTGTATCTAAGAAGGTCATGCACCATTACCTCAAGGGCAGCTGGCAATGGGCAATAAATCTTGGTCTTCCCAATGAAGCCCACATCCTGATCATTTTAAAGTCAGGAGTGACCAGTGATTTGGACTGCAAAGTACCTGACAGGGTTTCAGATGAGCTGTAGTTTATGGATAGTGCAGAATGGAAAGCGAGTACAGTGTTAAATAGTTAAAGACAAATGGGGTTTTGACAAAAGCTGAAAAACAATTGTTTCTCCCTTCACAGATGCTGCCAATCTGCTGTGCCCTTCCAGCATTTTCTGTTTTTATTTCTGATTTCCAGCATCTGCTGTATTTTGCTTTTATGTTAGGGTTTTTCCTTTGTGCGCACACAACTAAGCCTCTTGCAGTCGTTCTGTTTCTGCTGGATGCTGAACCAGGTCTCCTCTTTCCACCAGATTAAAGCTGGCACCAAATCGACTAATGGATTAGTCTGTCTTGAGAATATATCTGTTCTATTTTTAGCCATTTTATAATCAAGTTCTCGATGCCAAAGGGACAAGAGGGCATGTTTCTATTCTTGGTGATGTAGGCTTCTGTTCCCCTCTCTACATATAACCTCTCTTGTCTCCAATATAATTTTTAAATTGAAAATAGTGAAGCCCCAGTGCATGTGTTGAAGGCATACTACCGAGTTTGAAAGGAAGTGGGGAAGATGAGGTAAACAAAGCATTAATAGTTGTGACGCTGAGGGTTTTCTTAAAAACTCAGCTTTAGAAGAGGTAACTCCATATCTGCGTAATGAATCAGTTCTATATGAGGGATCCACTTGGTTTGGGCTTTATGAACCTTTTGGTATCTAATTATAAATGAAATAGATTATATTAATTCTTGCATCACTGCACATTTGGCAGCTTTTCTACTAAGGTCCTAAGTCCACATTTGGTTTATGTAAACTTGTCATAAATGTAATTGTAACAATATAATTACAACTGACAGCACTAACCAGCTGTTTCCATCATTAATGCAGGTGTAGGAATTTATCATTTACGTGTAAAAATGACTAACGTTGGAGCTGACTTAACGCTGAAAAACCTTGCTCAAACGCTGTTTAATTTTGAACCTTGCTTCACTTAAACACTGCACTATGCTGAGTTTGTGCAATGCAATGGAATTAACTAGGTTATGATGCAACTGAAGTATAATGTAAATGGTATTGGCATATGTATCTAACACTGTAGATTTTGAAATCCAAAAATGAGAAATAGTCAAGGTTATGGAAATGGTTCAGCATCTGGGAGCATAATAGACACCTCATGAACCTCCACTGCTGTTGAGAGAACAAATTCTGCTCTTCAAACATATCCTTCCTTGTCCTCTTCAACCTCTGATCAACTTGGAAGTATAGTCACTGTTGTAAGAAACATGGCATCCAGTTTGCACACATCAAGGTCCTGCAAATATCAATCTGATAATGACTAGATCATCTTTGTGATGTTGATTGAGGGATAAATATTGAATAAGACACCAGTGAGAGTGGCTGCACTGTTAAAATAGTGCCATGGGACCTTGTGCACCCACTGAGGGAACAGCTGAGCCTTTGGTCTAATGTCTCATCCAGAAGATGGTACCTCTGACAGTACCTCAGTACTTCCATTTGCATCAACATGCTGGGGGTTACCATTGACCAAAAACTGAACTGGACCAGCCAAATAAATGCTGTGGCTACAAGAGCACTTAGAGACTGGAACTTCTGTAATGAGTAATTCACCTTCTGCCTCCCCAAAGCCTATCCACTATCTACATGGCACAAGTCAGAAGTATGTTGGAATACTCTCCACTTGCTTGGATGAGTGCAGCTCTAACACTCAGTGCCTGGAATGGGACTTGACCCATAATCAGTCAATATCCACTTCTACCTTTCTAATCCTCCCGTTGTCCCCATTTAAAAATAACATTTTCATGGGATGAGTATCATTGGAAAGGCCAAATTTATTGCCCATCCCTAATTGCCCTTGAAGGTGGTGGTGAGCCATTTTCATGAACTGCTGAAGTCCATCTAATGTAGGTGCTGTTAAGGAAGGAGTTCTAGGATCTCACCTGATGGCAGTTTCAAGTCAGGATGTTGTGCGAAATGGAGGGTAGTTTGCTTGTGGTGGTGTTCCCACTCAACTGCTGTCCTTATCTTTCAAGGTGTTAGGAGCTCGCTGATTTGGAAGGTGTGGTCTCGGGAGTCTTGGTGAGTTGCAATAAGGTACATAGTGGCTGTAACTCGCATCAGTAGCTGGGGAGTGTATGTTTCAGGTGGTGGAGGGGATGCTGATTAAGCAGGTTGCTTTGTTCTAGGTGATGTCAAACTTGAGTGCTGTTGGAGCTTGATAGCACTGTTGATATTGCCACCTTTCACTTTGAGGACAGACTGAATGGGTTGGTAATTGGCCAGATTGAATTTGTAGCCAAACAGAGCCAGGCAGAGCCAATCATAGCCACGCAGAGCCAGGCAGAGGCAAACAGAGCCTGGCAGAGGCAAACAGAGCCAGGCGGAGCCAAACAGAGTCAGGCGGAGCCAAACAGAGTGTGGCAGAGCCATAATGAGCCAAACGGAGCCAGGCAGAGCCCGGCGCAGCCTGGAAGAGCCCAGCAGGGCCACAAGACCCAAACAGAGACAGGCAGAGCCAAGCAGGGCCATGCAGAACCAAATGGAGCCAAAGGGAGCCCGGCAGGGCCACGCAGAGCCTGACAGGGCCAAACTGAGCCAAACATTTCCTGGCAGAGCCAAACAGAGCCTAACAGAGCCTGGCAGCGCCAACAATAGGCTAACAGAGTCTAACAGAGCCAGGCAGAACCAAGCAGGGCCATGCAGAGCCAAACAGAACCATATAGAACCAGACAGAGCCTGGCAGAGCCAAACAGAGCATAGCAGAGCCAAACAGAGCCTGGCAGAGCCAAACAAAGACTGGCACAGCCAAACAGCTCCTGGCAGAGCCTGTCAGAGCTCAACGGAGCCTGGCCTAGCCAAAGAGAGCCAATCAGTGCCAAACAGAGCCTGGCAGAGCCAAACAGAGCCAAAGGATTCTGGCAGAGCCAAGCAGAGCCAATCGGAGCCAAACAGAGTCAAATAGAGCGAAACAGAGCCTGGCAGAGCCACCAGGGCCTGGCAGAGGCAACCAGAACCAAACAGAGCTAACCATAGCCCGGCAGAGCCAGGCAGAGCCAAACAGATCCTGGCAGAGCCTGGCAGGGCCAAACAGAGGCAAGCAGAGTCAAACAGAGTCAAACAGAGCCTGGCAGAGCCAAACAGAGGCAAGCAGAGTCAAACAGAGCTAAACAGAGACTGGCAGATCCAGAAAGAGGCTGTTTGAGCCTGGCAGAGGCAAACAGAGCCTTTCAGAGCTTTGCAGAGCTCAACAGAAACTGGCAGTGCCTGGCAGAGCCTGCCAGTGTTGGACAGAGCCATACAGAGCCAAACGTAGCCAAATAGAGTCTGGCAGAGCCAAACAGAGCCAGACAGAGACAAACAGAACCAAACAGAGCCTGGCAGATCATGGCAGACCGAGGCAGAGCCTGGCGAGCCAAACAGAGGCAAACAGAGCCTAACAGAGTCAAATAGAGCAAAACAGAGCCTGGCAGAGCCACAAGGGCATGAGGCAACCAGAACCAAACAGAGCTAAACATAGCCCGGCAGAGCCAGGCAGTGCCAAACAGAGCCTGGCAGAGCCAAACAGAGCGAAAAGGATTCTGGCAGAGGCAATCGGAGCCAAACAGAGCCAAACAGAGCCTCGCAGACCCAAACAGAGCTAAACAAAGCCTGGCAGAGCCAAATAGAGCTAAACTGAGCCTGGCAGTGCCAAACAGACCCCAGCAGAGCCAAATTGAGCCTGGCAGAGCCAAACGGAGCCAAACAGATACTGGCAGAGCCAAAGAGAGCCCGGTAGAGCCTAAGAGAGCCCGGCAGAGCCCAGCAGGTCCAAACAGAGCCAAAGAGAGCCTGGCAGTGCCAAACAGACCCTGGCAGAGCCTAAGATAGCTGGGCAGAGCCAAACATAGCACAGCAGACCCAAACAGATCCTTGCAGAGCTTGGCAGAGCCAAACAGGGCCAAACATAGCCAAATACAATCTGGCAGAGAAAAACAGAACCTGGCAGAGGCAAACAGAGCCTGGCAGAGCCCGGCAGGGCCAAACAGAGCCCAGCAGGGCCAAACAGAGCCAAACATTTCCTGGCAGAGCCAGTCAGCACAAAACAGAGCTTGGCACAGCCTAACAGAGCCTGGCAGAGCCAAAAAGAGCCTAACAGGGCCTAACAGAGCCTGGCAGCACCATGCAGGGCCATGCAGAGTGAAACAGAGCCATATAGAACCAAATAGAGCCTGGCAAAGCCAAACAAGCCAAAAATAGCCTGGCAGAGCCTGCCAGAGCCAAACAGGGCCAAACAGAGCCTGGCAGAAACAAACAGAGCTAAACAGAGACTGGCAGATCCAGAAAGAGGCTGGTAGAGCCTGGCATAGCCAAACAGGGCCTGGCAGAGCCAAACAGAGCCTGGTAGAGACAAACAGAACCAAATAGAGCCTGGCAGAGCCAAGCAGAACCTGGCAGAGCCAAAGAGAGCCAAACAGAGCTTGGCAGAACCAAGGAGTGCCAAACAGAGCCAAACAGAACCTGGCAGATTCAATCAGAACCAAACCGAGCTAAACCTAGCCTGGCAGAGCCAGAAAGAGGCTGCCAGAGCCAAACAGAGCCTGGCAGACCCCGGCAGAGCCACCAGGGCCTGGCAGAGGCAATCAGAACCAAACAGATCTAAACCTAGCCTGGCAGAGCCAAACAGAGCCAAACAGAGCCTGGCAGAATCAAACAGAGCCAAACAGAGCCTGGCAGATCCAGGCAAAGCCACCAGGGGCTGGCAGAGGCAATCAGAACCAAACAGATCTAAACCTAGCCTGGCAGAGCCAAACAGAGCCTGGCAGAGTCAAACAGAGCTAAACAGAGATTGGCAGATCCAGAAAGAGGTTGGTAGAGTCTGGCAGAGCCAAACAGAGCCTGGAAGAGACAACCAGAACACAACAGAGCCTGGCAGAGCCAAGCAGAGCCAGGCAGAGCCAAACAGAGCCTGGCAGAGCTAAAGGGATCCAAACAGAGCTTGGCAGAGCCAAGGAGTGCCAAACAGAGCCAAACAGAGATTGGCAGATCCAGAAAGAGCCTGGCAGATCCTGGCAGAGCCACCAGAGCCTGGCAGAGCCAAACAGAGTGAAAAGGATTCTGGCAGAGGCAATCGGAGCCAAACAGAGCCTCGCAGACCCAAACAGAGCTAAGGAATGTAAACAGAGCTTGGCAAATCTAAACAGAGCTAAACAAAGCCTGGCAGAGCCAAATAGAGCTAAACTGAGCCTGGCAGTGCCAAACAGAGCGAAAAGGATTCTGGCAGAGCCAAGCAGAGCCAATCGGTGCCATACAGAGCTAAACAGAGCCTGGCAGAGCCAAACAGAGCCAATGAATGCCAAACAGAGCTTGGCAGAGACAAACAGAGCTAAAGAAAGCTTGGCAGAGGCAAATAGAGCTAAACTGAGCCTGGCAGTGCCATACAGACCCCAACAGAGCCAAACGGAGCCTGGCAGAGCTAAACGGAGCTTGGCAGAGCCAAATGGAGCCAAACAGCTCCTGGCGGAGCTAAAAAGAGCCCGGTAGAGCCTAACAGAGCCTGGCAGAGCCCAGCAGATACAAACAGAGTCAAAGGGAGCCTGGTAGTGCCAAACAGACCCTGGCAGAGCCTAAAATAGCCTGGCAGAGCCAAACAGAGCACGGCAGACCCAAACAGATCCTTGCAGATCTTGGCAGAGCCAAACAGGGCCAAATGTAGCCAAACAGAACCTGGCAGAGCCAGAAAGCACTGGGCAGAGCCCGGCAGGGCCAAACAGAGCCCGGCAGGGCCAAACAGAGCCAAACATTTCCTGGCAGAGCCGGGCAGCACAAAACAGAGCTTGGCACAGCCTAACAGAGCCTGGCAGAGTCAAAAAGAGCCTAATAAGGCCTAACCAAGCCTGGCAGAACCAGGCAGGGCCATGGAGAGCGAAACAGAGGCATATAGAACCAAACATCGCCTGGCAGAGCCAGACAGGGCCAAACAGAGCCTGGCAGAGCCAGACAGGGCCGAACAGAGCCTGGCAGAGACAAACAGAGCTAAACAAAGACTGGCAGATCCAGTAAGAGGCTGGAAGAGCCTGTCAGAGACAAACAGAGCCTTGCAGAGGCGAACAGAGACTGCCGGGCTTGGCAGGGCCAAACAGATACTGGCAGTGCCTGGCAGAGCCTGCCAGAGCTAGACAGAGACAAACAGAGCCAAACGTGGACAAATAGAGTCTGGCAGAGCCAAACAGAGCCCGGTAGAGACAAACAGAACCAAATGGAGCCTGGCAGAGACAAGCAGAACCTGGCAGAGCCAAAGAGAGCCAAACAGAGCTTGGCAGAGCCTGGGAGAGCCAAACAGAGCCTGGCAGAGCCAGGCAGAGCTAAACAGAGACTGGCAGATTCAGAAAGAGGCTTGTAGAGCCTGGCAGAGCGAAACAGAGCATGACAGATCCTGGCAGAGCCACGAGGGCCTGGCAGAGGCAATCAGAGCTAAACAGAGCCAGGCAGAGCCGAAGAGAGCCTGGCAGAGACAAACAGAGCTAAACAGAGCCTGGCAGAGCTAAAGAGAGTCAAACAGAGCTTGGCAGAGACAAGGAGCGCCAGGCAGAGCCAAACAGAGCCTGTCAGAGCCAAACAAAGCTTGGCAGAGCCAGGCAGAGCTACACAGAGACTGGCAGATGCAGAAAGAGGCTGGTAGAGCCTGACAGAGCCAAACAGAGCCAAACAGAGCTAAAGCTAGCCTTCAAGAGCCAGGTAGAGCCAAACAGAGGCTGGCAGAGCCAAAGAGAGCCAAACAGAGCTTAGTAGAGTCAAAGAGTGCCAAACAGAGCCAAACAGAGCCTAGTAGATCCTGGCAATACCACCAGGGCCTGGGAGAGGCAATCAGAACCAAACAGCTAAACCTAGCCTGGCAGAGCCAAACAGAGCCTGGCAGAGCCAAACAGAGCCTGGCAGATCCTGGCAGAGGCACCAGGGCCTGGCAGATCCTGGCAGAGGCACCAGGGCCTGCCAGAGGCAATCCGAACCAAACACAGTTAAACCTAGCCTGACAGAGCTAGGCAGAGACAAACAGAGCCTGGCAAAGCCAAACAGAGCTAAATAGAGACTGGCAGATCCAGAAAGAGACTGGTAGAGCTTGGCAGAGCGAAACAGAGCCTGGCAGAGACAAACAGAGCCTGGCAAAGCCAAACAGAGCTAAATAGAGACTGGCAGATCCAGAAAGAGGCTGGTAGAGCCTGGCAGAGACAAACAGAACCAAACAGAGCCAGACAGAGCCAAACAGAGCCTGGCAGATCCTGGCACAGCCACCAGGGCCTGGCAGATTCAATCACAACCAAACAGAGCTAAACATAGCCTGGCAGAACCATGCAGAGCCAAACAGAGATAAAAACAAAAAACTATTGCGGATGCTGGAAATCCAAAACAAAAACAGAATTACCTGGAAAAACTCAGCAGGTCTGGCAGCATTGGTTCTGTTGAAGGGTCATGACTCTTTTCTTCTCCACCAATGCTGCCAGACCTGCTGAGTTTTTCCAGGTAATTCTGTTTTTGTTCAGGGCCAAACAGAGCTTGGCATATTCTAGCAGAGCCACCAGGGCCTGGCAGAGGCAATTAGAACCAAGCAGCTAAACCTAGCCTTGCAGAGTCAGGCAGAGCCAAACAGAGGCTGGCAGAGCCAAACAGAGCCTGGCAGAGCCACGGAGAGCCAAACAGAGCTTAGTAGAGTCAAAGAGTGCCAAACAGAGCCAAACAGAGCCTTGTAGATCCTGGCAGTGCCACCAGGGCCTGGCAGAGGCAATCAGAACCAAACAGCTAAACCTAGCCTGGTAGAGCCAGGCAGAGACAAACAGATAAAAACAAAAAGCTAAAAGCTACTGCGGATGCTGGAAATCCAAAACAAAAACAGAATTACCTGGAAAAACCTGCTAGACCTGCTGAGTTTTTCCAGGTAATTCTGTTTTTGTAGAGACAAACAGAGCCTGGCAAAGCCAAACAGAGCTAAATAGAGACTGGCAGATCCAGAAAGAGGCTGGTAGAGCTTGGCAGAGCGAAACAGAGCCTGGCAAAGCCAAACAAAGCCAAACGGACCCAAACAGAGCCTGACAGAGCCAAACAGATCCAAACAGAGTCAAACAGATCCTGGCAAAACAAACAAAGCCAAACGGAGCCAAACAGAGCAGGGCAGTGCCAAACAGAGCCAAACAGACCCTGGCAGAGCCAAACGGAGCCAAACAGTCGTGGGCAGAGCCATACAGAGTGTAACAGAGCCAAACAGAGCCCGATAGAGCCAAACAGAGCATGGCAGAGCCAAACAGCGCCAAAGAGATCCAAACAGAGCCAAACAAACCCTGGCAGAGCCAAACAGAGATAAACATAGCCAAACAGAAACTAATAGAGCCTGGCAGATACAAACAGAGACAAACAGTGCCTGGCAAAGCCAAACAGAATCAAACGGAGCCCCCTGCGTAGCCAAACAAAGCCAAACAGGGCCACACAGCGCCTGGCAGAGCCAAACAAAGCCAAACATAGCCAAACAGAGCCAAACAGGCCTTGGCAGAGACAAACAGAACCAAAGTGAGACAAACAGAAACAAACAGATCCAAACATAGCCAAACAGAACCAAACAGAGCCTGGCAATGCCAAAGAAAGCCAAACAGAGCCAGGCAGAGCCAAACAGATCCAAACAGAGCCAAACAGATACTGGCAAAGATAAACAAAGCCAAACGGAGCAAAACAGGGCATGGCAGAGCAAAACAGTGCCAAATAGTGCCTCGCTGAGCCAAACGGAGCCAAACAGAACCAAACAGATTATGGTAGAGCCAAACAGAGTTAAAAAGAGGCAAACAGAGCTTTGCACATCCAAGAAGAGCCAAACAGAGCTCAGCAAAGCCACACATAGCCACGCAGAGCCAAACAGGGCCAAATAGCACCTGGGAGAGCCAAACAGATCCTGGCAGAGCCAAACGGAGCCAAACAGAGCCCGGCAGAGCCAAACAGAGCCAAATAGAGACTGGCAGAGCCAAACGGAAACAAACATAGCCAAACAGAGCCTAACAGAGCCTGGCAGAGGCAAACAGCACCAACGAGATGTAAACAGAGCCAAACAGTGCCTGGCAGAGCCAAACAGAGCGAAACAGAGCCTGGCAAAGCCAAACAGAGCCAAACTGAGCCCGCCAGAGCAAAACAGAGACAAACAGAGCCAAAAAGAGACTAGCAGATCCAAACAGAGCCAAACAGAGCCTGGCAAATCTAAACAGAGTCAAGCAGAGCCAAGCAGAGCCCTACATAGCCATATAGAGCCAAACAGGGACAAACAGCGCCTGGCAGGTCCAAATGGCTCCAAGCATAGCCAAACATGCCCTGGCAGAGACAAACAGAGCCAAAGAGAGCCAAACACAAACAAACAGATCCAAACATAGCCAGACAGAACCAAACAGAGCCTGATATATCCAAACAGAGCCTGGCAAAGCCAAACAAAGCCAAAGGGACCCAAACAGAGCCTGACAGAGCCAAACAGATCCAAACAGAGCCGGACAGATCCTGGCAAAACAAACAAAGCCAAACGGAGCCAAACAGAGCCTGGCACAGGCAAGCAGAACCAAACAGAGCTAAACAGCGCCTGGCAGAGCCAAACAGAGCCTGGCAGAACCAAACAGAGCCAAACAGAGCCAAACAGATCCAAACAGAGCCAAGCAGAGCCTGGCGCGGCCTGGCAGAGCCAAACAGAGTTAAAAAGATCCAAACAGAGCCTGGCAGATCCAAGAAGAGCCAAACAGAGCTCAGCAAAGCCACACACAGCCAAGCAGAGCCAAACAGATCCTGGCAGAGCCAAACGGAGCCAAACAGAGCCCGGCAGAGCCAAATAGAGACTGGCAGAGCCAAACGGAAACAAACATAGCCAAACAGAGCCTAACAGAGCCTGGCAGAGCCAAACAGCACCAAAGAGATCTAAACAGAGCCAAACAGGGCCTGGCAGAGCCAAACAGAGCGAAACAGAGCCTGGCAAAGCCAAACAGAGCCAAACTGAGCCCGCCAGAGCAAAACAGAGACAAACAGAGCCAAAAAGAGACTAGCAGATCCAAACAGAGCCAAACAGAGCCTGACAAATCTAAACAGGGTCAAACAGAGCCAAGCAGAGCCCTACATAGCCATATAGAGCCAAACAGGTCCAAACAGCGCCTGGCAGAGCCAAAGTGAACCAAACATAGCCAAACAGAGCCAAACATGCCCTGGCAGAGACAAACAGAGCCAAAGAGAGCCAAACACAAACAAACAGATCCAAACATAGCCAGACAGAACCAAACAGAGCCTGATACATCCAAACAGAGACAAACAGAGCATGGGAAAGCCAAACAAAGCCAAACGGACCCAAACAGAGCCTGACAGAGCCAAACAGATCCAAACAGAGCCGGACAGATCCTGGCAAAACAAACAAAGCCAAACGGAGCCAAACAGAGCACGGCAGAGCCAAACGGAGCCAAACAGACTCTGGCAGAGCCAAACGGAGCCAAACAGCCAAACAGTCGCTGGCAGAGCCATACAGAGTGTAACAGAGCCAAACAGAGCCAGGCAGATCCAAACAGGGCCAAATAGCGGCTGGCAGAGCCAAGCCGAGCCAAATATTGCCAGTCAGAGACAAACATGCACTGGCCGAGCCAACCAGAGCCAAAGATAGCCAGATAGAGCCTGACAAAGCCAAACGGAACTAAAGATAGCCAAACAGAGTCTAACAGAACCTGGCAGAGCCATACAATGCCAAATGGAAGCAAACAGAGTAAACCAGAGCCTGGCAAATACAATCAACGCCAAACGGAGCCAAACAGAACCTGGCTGAGCCAAACAGAGCCAAACAGTGCCTGGCCGAGCCAAACGGAGACAAACATAGCCAAACAGAACCAAACAAACCCTGGCAGAGCCAAACAGAATTAAACAGATCCAAACAGAGCCTGGCAGATCCAGAAAGAGCCAACAGAGCCCAGCAAAGCCAAACACAGCCAAACACAGGCAAACAGAGCCTGGCAAACCAAAATAAATCCAAATGGAGGCAAATGGAGCGAAACAGAGCCTGGCAAAGACAATCAAATCCAAACTGAGCCAGGCAGAGCCAAACAGAGCCAAACAGATCCAAATAGTGCCTGGCTAATCCAAATGGAGCCACATTTAACCAAACAGAGCCAAACAGAGCCTGGCAGAGCATGGCAGAACCTAACGGAGCCCAACAGAGCCTGGTAACACTAGACCGAGGCTAACAGAGCCAAACAGAGCAAAATAGAGCCAAAACGGGAGTCAGGTGGAGCCCCATAGGGCCAGGTGGAGCCAAACAGATCCAAACGGAGCCTGGCAGAGCCAAACAGAGCCTGGCACAGCCATGCAGAGCCAAACACAGCTAAACAGCGCCTGCAGAGCCAAACAGAGCCTGGCAGAACAAAACAGACCCATACAGAGCCAAACAGAGCCAAACAGAGCCTGCAGAACCAAACAGAGCCAATCAGAGCCTGGCATAGTCTGGCACAGCCAAGTAGAGCCTGGCGCTGCCTGGCAGAGCCACACAGAAATAAACAGTCAAACAGAGCCAAGCAGAGCCAAACAGAGCCAAACAGCTAAAAGCAAAATACTGCAGATGCTGGAAACCTGAAACAAAAATAAAAATAGCTGGAAAAACACAGCAGGTCTGACAGCATCTGTGGATAGGAATACAGTTAACATTTTGAGTCCATATTACTCTTCATCAGAATTCTGATGAAGAGTCATACCAACTCAAAACATTAACTGTATTCCTCTCCACAGAGCCAAGCAAAGCCTGGCAGAGCCAAACAGAGACAAACAGAGACAAACGGAGCCAAACAGAGCCAAACAGAGCCTAATAGAGCCTGGCGGAGCCAAACAGCGCCAAAGAGATCCAAACAGAGACAAACAAACCCTGGCAGAGACAAACAAACCATGACAGAGACAAACAGAGCCTGGCAGAGCCAGGAAGAGCCAGACACAGTTAAACGGGGCCTGGCAGTGCAAACAGAGCGAGACAGAGCATGGCAAAGACAAACAGAACCAAACAGAGCCTGGCAGAGTCAAACAGCGCCAAAGAGATCCAAACAGAGCCAAACAGTGCCTGGCCGAGCCAAATGGAGACAAACATAGCCAAACAGAACCAAACAAACCCTGGCAGAGCCAAACAGAGTTAAACAGATCCAAACAGAGCCTGGCAGATCCAGAAAGAGCCAACAGAGCCCAGCAAAGCCAAACACAGCTAAACACAGGCAAACAGAGCCTGGCAAACCAAAATAAATCCAAATGGAGGCAAATGGAGCGAAACAGAGCCTGGCAAAGACAATCAAAGCCAAACGGAGCCAAGCAGAGCCCAGCAGAGCCAAACAGATCCAAATAGTGCCTGGCTAATCCAAACAGAGCCACACTTAGCCAAACAGAGCCAAACAGAACCTGGCAGAGCATGGCAGAACCTAACGGAGCCCAACAGAGCCTGGTAACACTAGACCGAGGCTAACAGAGCCAAACAGAGCCAAATAGGGCCAAAATGGGAGTCAGGTGGAGCCCCATAGGGCCAGGTGGAGCCAAACAGATCCAAACAGAGCCTGGCAGAGCCAAACAAAACCACACAGAGCCTGGCAGAGCCAAACAGAGCTAAACAGAGCCTGGAAGAGCCAAGCAGAGCCTAACAGAGCCAAACAGAGCCTGGCACAGCCATGCAGAGCCAAACACAGCTAAACAGCGCCTGCAGAGCCAAAAAGAGCCTGGCAGAACAAAACAGACCCAAACAGAGCCGAACAGAGCCAAACAGAGCCTGGCAGAGCCAAACAGAGCCTGGCAGAGCCAAACAGAGCCAAGCAGAGCCTGGCATAGGCTGGCACAGCCAAGTAGAGCCTGGCGCTGCCTGGCAGAACCAAACTGAAATAAACAGTCAAACAGAGCCAAGCAGAGCCAAACAGCTAAAAGCAAAATACTGCAGATGCTGGAAATCTGAAACAAAAACAAAAATAGCTGGAAAAACACAGCAGGTCTGACAGCATCTGTGGATAGGAATACAGTTAACATTTTGAGTCCATATTACTCTTCATCAGAATTCTGATGAAGAGTCATACCAACTCAAAACATTAACTGTATTTCTCTCCACAGAGCCAAGCAAAACCTGGCTGAGCCAAACAGAGACAAAAGGAGCCAAACAGAGCCAAACAGAGCCTAATAGAGCCTGGCGGAGCCAAACAGCACCAAAAAGATCCAAACAGAGACAAACAAACCCTGGCAGAGACAAACAGAGCCCAACAGAGCCAAACAGAGCCTGGCAGAGCCAGGAAGAGCCAGACACAGTTAAACAGGGCCTGGCAGTGCAAACAGAGCAAGACAGAGCAAGACAGAGCATGGCAAAGCCAAACAGAACCAAACAGAACCAAACAGAGCCTAACAGAGCCTGGCAGAGCCAAACAGCGCCAAAGAGATCCAAACAGAGCCAAGCAAACCCTGGCAGAACAAAACAGAGCCCAACAGACCCAAACAGAGTCTGGCAGAGCCAGGAAGAACCAAACAGAGTTAAACAGGTCTTGGCAGAGCCGAACAGAGCGAAACAGGGCCTGGCAGAGCCAAACCGAGCCAAATATATCCAGTCAGAGACAAACAGGCCCTGGCAGAGACAATCAGATCCAAAGAGAGCCAAATAGAGCCTGGCAGTGCCAAACGGAATCAAACATAGCCAAACAGAGCCTAACAGAGCCTGGCAGAACCATACAAAGCCAAATGGAAGCAAACAGAGCGAAACATATCCTGGCAAAGACAATCAATGCCAAATGGAGCCAAACAGATCCCAGCAGAGCCAATCAGAGCCAACCAGTGCCTGGCTAAGCCAAACGGAGCCAAACAGCTAAACAGATCCAAACAGAGCCTGGGAGATCCTGAAAGAGCCAAACAGAGCCCAGCAAAGTCAAATACAGCCACACAGAGCAAAACAGAGCCAAATAGCACTTGGCAGAGCCAAACTTATCCAAACTGAACCTGACAGAACCAAAAGGAGCCAAACAGTACCTGGCAGAGCCAATCAGAGCCAAACAGCGCCAAAGAGATCCAAACAGAGCCAAACAAACCCTGGCAGAGCCAAACAGACAAACATAGCCAAACAGAAACAAATAGAGCCTGGCAGATAAAAACAGAGCCAAACAGTGCCTGGCAAAGCCAAACAGAGTCAAACAGTGCCCTGTGGAGCCATACAAAGCCAAACAGGGCCAAACAGCGCCTGGCAGAGTCAAACAAAGCCAAACACAGCCAAACAGAGCCAAACAGGTGTTGGCAGAAACAAGCAGAACCAAAGTGAGACAAGCAGAGACAAACAGATCCAAACATAGCCAAACAGAACCAAACAGAGCCTGGCAATGCCAAAGAAAGCCAAACAGAGCCAAGCAGAGCCAAACAGATACTGGCAAAAATAAACAAAGCCAAACGGAGCAAAACAGGGCATGGCAGAGCCAAACAGTGCTAAATAGTGGCTGGCTGTGCCGAACGGAGCCAAACATAGCCAAACAGAACCAAACAGAGCCTGACAAAGCCAAACAAAGCCAAGCAGTGCCTGGCTGAGCCAAACAGAGACTGTCAGAGCCACATGCAGCCAAACAGAGCCCGGCAGAGCCAAACGGAGCCAAATAGAGACTGACAGAGCCAAACGGAAACAAACATAGCCAAACAGAGCCTAACAGACCCTGGCAGAGCCAAACAGCACCAAAGAGATCTAAACAGAGCCAAACAGTGCCTGGCAAAGCCAAGATGAGTCAAACAGAGCCCTGAGGACCCAAACAAAGCCAAACAGGGCTAAACAGCACCTGGCAGAGCCAAACAAAGCCAAACCTAGCCAAACAGAGCCAAACAGGCCTTGGCAGAGACAAACAGAACCAAAGTGAGACAAACAGAGGAAAACAGATCCAAACATAGCCAAACAGAGCCTGGAAATGCCAAAGAAAGCCAAGCAGAGCCAGGCAGAGCCAAACATACCCAAACAAAG
The DNA here is from genome assembly GCF_964194155.1 of Cetorhinus maximus. Lineage (NCBI taxonomy): Eukaryota > Metazoa > Chordata > Chondrichthyes > Lamniformes > Cetorhinidae > Cetorhinus > Cetorhinus maximus. The sequence goes on along the minus strand of NC_135893.1, from coordinate 15,667,836 downwards.
TCAAACAGATACTGTCAAAGATAAACAAAGCCAAACAGAGCAAAACAGGGCATGTCAGAGCTAAACAGTGCCAAATAGTGCCTGGCTGTGCCAAACGGAACCAAACATAGCCAAACAGAGCCTAACAGAGCCTGGCAGAACCATACAAAGTCAAATGGAAGCAAACAGAGCAAAACAGAGCCCGGCAAAGACAATGAATGCCAAGCGAAGCCAAACAGAACACAGCGGAGCCAAACAAAGCTAAGCAGATCCAAACAGAGCCTGGGAGATCCTGAAAGAGCTAAACAGAGCCCAGCAAAGTCAAATACAGCCACACAGAGCAAAACAGAGCCAAATAGCACTTGGCAGAGCCAAACCTATCCAAACTGAACCTGACAGAACCAAAAGGAGCCAAACAGTGCCTGGCAGAGCCAAACAGCACCAAAGAGATCCAAACAGAGCCAAACAAACCCTGGCAGAGCCAAACGGAGACAAACATAGCCAAACAGAAACCAATAGAGCCTGGCAGATACAAACAGAGCCAAACAGTGCCTGGCAAAGCCAAACAGAGTCAAACAGAGCCCTGCAGAGCCAAACAAAGCCAAACAGGGCCAAACAGCGCCTGGCAGAGCCAAACAAAGCCAAACAGAGCCAAACAGGCCTTGGCAGAGACAAACAGAACCAAAGTGAGACAAGCAGAGACAAACAGATCCAAACATAGCCAAACAGAACCAAAGAGAGCCTGGCAATGCCAAAGAAAGCCAAACAGAGCCAGGCAGAGCCAAACGGAGCCAAACATGGCGAAGCAGAGCCAATCAGATCATGGCAGAGCCAAACAGAGTTAAAAAGATCCAAACAGAGCCTGGCAGATCCAAGAAGAGCCGAACAGAGTCCAGCAAAGCCACATACAGCCAAGCAGAGCCCAACAGAGCCAAATAGCGCCTGGCAGAGCCAAACAGAGCCAAATAGAGACTGTCAGAGCCAAACGGAAACAAACATAGCCAAACAGAGCCTAACAGAGCCTGGAAGAGCCAAACAGCACCAAAGATATCTAAACAGAGCCAAACAGAACCTGGCAGAGCCAAACAGGGCCAAATAGAGCCTGGCAGAACCAAATAGAGTGAAACAGAGCCTGGCAAAGCCAAACAAAGCCAAACGGTGCCTGGCTGACCCAAGCGGAGCCAAACATAGCCAAACAGAGCCAGACAGATCTTGGCAGAGCCAAACAGTGTTAAAAAGATCCAAACAGAGCCTGGCAGATCCAAGAAGAGCCAAACAGAGCCCAGCAAAGCCACACACAGCCAAGCAGAGCCACACAGAGCCAAATAGCGTCTGGCAGAGCCAAACATAGCCCGGCAGAGCCAAACAGAGCCAAATAGAGACTGGCAGAGCCAAATGGAAACAGACATAGCAAAACAGAGCCTAACAGAGCCTGGCAGAGCCAAACAGCACCAAAGAGATCTAAACAGAGCCAAACAGAACCTAGCAGAGAAAAACAGGGCCAAATAGAGCCTGGCAGAGCCAGACAGAGCGAAACAGAGCCTGGCACAGCCAAACAGAGCCAAACTGAGCCCGCCAGAGCAAAACAGAGACAAACAGAGCCAAAAATAGACTAGCAGATCCAAACAGAGCCAACCAGAGCCTGGCAAATCTAAACAGAGTCAAACAGAGCCAAGCAGAGCCCTACATAGCCATATAGAGATAAACAGGGCCAAACAGCACCTGGCAGAGCCAAAGCAATCCAAACATAGCCAAACAGAGCCGAACAGATCCTGGCAAAGCAAACAAAGCCAAACGGAGCCAAACAGAGCACGGCAGAGCCAAACGGAGCCAAACAAACCCTAGCAGAGCCAAACGGAGCCAATCATAGCCAAACAGAGCCAAACAGTCGCTGGCAGTGCCATACAGAGTATAACAGAGCCAAACAGAGCCAGGCAGGGCCAAACAGGGCCAAATACTGTCTGGCAGAGCCAAGCCGAGCCAAATATTACCAGTCAGAGACAAGCAGGCACTGGCTGAGCCAAACGGAGACAAACATAGCCAAACAGAACCAAACAAACCCTGGCAAGCCAAACAGAGTTAAACAGATCCAAACAGAGCCTGACAGATCCAGAAAGAGCCAACAGAGCCCAGCAAAGCCAAACACAGCCAAACAGAGCCTGGCAAACCAAAATAAATTCAAATGGAGGCAAACGGAGCGAAACAGAGCCTGGCAAAGACAATCAAAGCCAAACGGAGCCGAGCAGAGCCCGGCAGAGCCAAACAGAGCCAAACAGAGCCTGGCAGAGCATGGCAGAACCTAATGGAGCCTAACAGAACCTGGTAACACTAGACCGAGGCTAACAGAGCCAAACAGAGCCAAATAGAGCCAAAATGGGAGCCAGGTGGAGCCACATAGAGCCAGGCAGAGCCAAACAGATCCAAACAGAGCATGGCAGAGCCAAACAGAACCAAACAGAGCCTGGCAGAGCCAAACAGAGCTAAACAGAGCCTGGAAGAGCCAAGCAGAGCCTAACAGAGCCAAACAGAGCCTGGCACAGCCATGTAGAGACAAAGAGAGCTAAACTGCGCCTGCAGAGCCAAACAGAACCTGGCAGAACAAAACAGACCCAAACGGAGCCGAACATAGCCAAACAGAGCCAAACAGAGCCTGGCAGAACCAAACAGAGCCAAGTAGAGCCTGGCTCTGCCTGGCAGAGCCAAACAGAAATAAACAGTCAAACAGAGCCAAACAGAGCCAAGCAGAGCCAAACAGAGCCAAACATGTAAAGGAAAATACTACAGACGCTGGAAATCTGAAACAAAAACAAAAATTGCTGGAAAAACACAGCAGGTCTGACAGCATCTGTGGATAGGAATACAGTTAACATTTCGAATCCATATTACTCTTCATCAGAATTCTGATGAAGAGTCATACCGACTCAAAACATTAACTGTATTCCTCTCTGCAGAGCCAAGCAAAACCTGGCAGAGCCCAACAGAGCCAAACAGAGCCTGGCAGAGCCAGGAAGAGCCCAACACAGTTAAACAGGGCCTGGCAGTGCCAAACAGAGCGAAACAGAGCATGGCAAAGCCAAACAGAACCAAACAGAGCCTAACAGAGCCTGGCAGAGCCAAACAGTGCCAAAGAGATCCAAACAGAGCCAAACAAACCCTGGCGGATCAGAACAGAGCCCAACAGACCCAAACAGAGTCTGGCAGAGCCAGGAAGAGCCAAACAGAGTTAAACAAGTCTTGGAAGAGCCGAACAGAGCGAAACAGGGCCTGGCAGTGCTATACAATGTGAAATGGAAGCAAACAGAGCGAAACAGAGCCTGGCAAAGACAATCAATGCCAAACGGAGCCAAACAGAACCCAGCAGAGCCATACACAGCCAAACAGAACCAACCAGTGCCTGGCTGAGCCAAGCGGAGCCAAACATAGCCACACAGAACCAAACAGACCCTGGCAGAGCAAAACAGAGCCTAACAGAGCCAAACAGAGCCTGGCACAGCCAAGCAGAACCAAACAGAGCTAAACAGCGCCTGGCAGAGCCAAACAGAGCCTGGCGGAGCCAAACAACACCAAAGAGATCCAAACAGAGCCTGGTAGAGCCAAACAGCACCAAAGAGATCCAAACAGAGCCTGGCAGAGCCAGGAAGAGCCAAACAGAGTGAAACAGGGCCTGGCAGAGCCAAATAGAGCGAAACAGAGCATGACAAAGCCAAACAGAGCCAAACAAAGGCCGGCAGAGCCAAACAGAGCCAAACATAGCCAAACTGGGCCCAGCAGAGCAAAACAGAGACAAACATAGCCAAACAGAGCCAAAAAGAGACTGGCAGATCCAAACAGAGCCGGAGCCTGGCAAAACCAAACAGAGTCAAACAGAGCCCTGCAGAGCCAAACCGAGCCAAACATAGCCAAACCAAGCCAAACATACCCAGACAGAGCCAAACAGAGCCTGTCACATCCAAACAGAGCCTGGCAAAGTCAAACAGAGCCAAACAGAACCAGGCAGAGTCAAACAGAGCCAAACACATCCAAATAATGCCTGGCTGAGCTCCTTGGTTGCTGCGAGGTCTGATCTGCAGCTAGTACTTCAAACTAAGCGAGTGGCAAAAGCTTGCATATATATAGAACCTCTCATGTAATATAACATCTCAAAGTACTTTAACTGAGTGCACATCGACAAAAATTGACAACTTTAAAAGAACACGTTGGAATAGGTGAGCAAATACTTGGTCAAAGAGGTGGCTTTTAAGCAATTGCTCAATGGAGGAGAGCAAGGCGGAGGTTTAGGAAGAGAGTTCTACAGTGCAGGGAAATGGACAAGTGGCCAGAGATGGAGGACTTCATCATTTTCATCAGATTGTAGAGGCTGGTGGAGGTTATAGAGATAGGGAGGGTTGAAGGGCCGAAGGAGGTTACAGAAATGGGTAAAGCCATGGAGGAAACAGCCCAATTCTGACACAGCCTCCACTTGCACTACTGGGAAGGACTCATTGACATCTGGAGGCAAGAATCGACTTACATTGGTGTTTGAGAAGTTTAAGAAACAAGATATTTGACTTATTTTTTAATTTACACACACACTCATTCCAGTTTTCATCAGATGGTCAGGTGAGAGACATGAATGTAGTGCTGTTACTCAAAAGCAAAAACAATGTTTCTCATTTTTGTCAAAGATTTGGTTGGTGTATGAATTTATCCAGCCAGTCAGTATTCATTGGGGCTTATGCTGAACAGCAAAGCTGGGCCTGAAAGCAATTGAAAATGCTTTCCCCTATTAAATCTGAGGCTGCTCAGGCCAATTGTATTCTCTGTGTGGACACGGCCTGTGAGTGCACTCATCTGCCAGACCAGAAGCCAGTCTGACCTTAATAATTCAATTAAAACTGTGAAACCGGCTGAATAATGTTGGCGTTGCTGTCGGGGCTTTAGAGTAATAGATGGGTTCAATCTGGTCAATTGGCAAGAGCGGAGGTGGCAAACTCAGCCGGAATTCAGAAATCAATTTTGGAGTGATTTTTGGCTTAACAATGGTTTTGATTCGCTTGGAAGTCAATCAGTAAAGGGATTTCCAGCATCCGCAGTAGCTTTTAGCTTTTTGTTTTTATCAGTAAAGGGCGACTGCTTTTGGGGAGCGTGGGCATGACCTGTTGTAATCACATGTTAATGTACAATTAGAGACATGGTATTGTGTAGAGTAATATCACTAGCACAGACTAGTTGGCCTGTTTCTGTGCTGTATTTTCTATGCAACATATAATCTGTTAATCTGTTCTAAGAGGCTGCGAAGACGTGTTGAATTGCAAATATCAATGTTCGGAACACATGCAAGTATTCCGAACTGACTGAATTCCTCAACATGCATGTGAGCGGATAAACAGGAAACATTCGCAGCCCACCAATCACCTCCTCGCCGGAGCGGTCTGCCCAATCAAAATACAACATGACGTTCGGATGGGTGGAGCCCCCGTGCGGGAGGCGGCCAATAGCATTGGAGGATCTGATCCAACCTCAAGCACCGCAGCTGTTCCAACAGCTACTATATACATAGTAAATGTATATGTTAAAACCGGAGAAACTGCATTCTAATTTATGCTCAGCAAGTAATCATTTCACTTTAAAGGGATTTCTATCCTTGAGGAGTGTTCCCATTCAGTATAATTCTGTGGAGAATGTTCGTGTGTTTACTGCCATGCATTTTTATTTGTAATAAACCACTAGCAATAAACTGAAACACCGAGGGTATTGAAATACTGAAGCTTATGGGGAGATTCAATAGAGCTGTCGAATATTATGAGGGATTATGCTAAGAGTAAATAAGAATAAACTGTTTCTATTGGTAGGAGGGTTGGTAACCAGAGGACACAATTTAAAGTAGTTGACAAAATATCCAGAGGGGAGCGTGAATGTTTTTTACACAGCGAGTTGTGGTGATCTGTAATGAAAGGGCAGTGAAAGCAGTCTCAGTACTAACTTTCTAAACGAAATTGGAGAAATCCCTAGAGGAAAAATGGAGTGTTAAAGGGAAAGAGCAGAGATGTGTGGACCAATTGGATACCTTTCACAGGGCTGATACAGGCACAATGGGCCGAATAGCCTCCTCCTCTGCGATAAGGTTCCATAAGATTTGTGTGTTTATCTAATTGTTATTTTTGTTTATTTCTGTTATTTTTGCCCCCCGCTCATTCCTGCTATCTGCCAAAGGAGATTCCTGTCCCCTCTTCCTAAGTTGCAGCCTTTAGCTGGAGGGGCAGTTCCACAAGGCTGTGTCCCAGTTCCATGGCTTTGGTCAAGTGACTCTGCATCGTGTAGATCAGGAGTTCCAGTCGGGGTTTCTGGTTCGTGAGTACAGGAGCCCTGACAGAGTTACTGAGACCAGGCTAAAATAAGCGAACTCAGCAGGGAGTTGCGTGTGGAAATTTTTTTGCTCTGCACATTTCAGCTTGTAAGCTGAAAGGTAGGGAAGGGAATTTCCCAGGGAGCGAGATACACACATTTGCTCTGCATGGGCTGACTCTTCTGCTGGATTGATGGGAAGGAAAGGATTGGCTCCAGATGACAGCATATTCTGGTTCAGGCTGAAAAAGAGAGTGATCTTGCATTTGTATAGCGCCTTTCACAACCTCAGGTGGTATCCCTGGACACTTTTACAGCCAATTAAGTACTTTTTCAAGTTAGTAGCTATTGTAATGTAGGGAACACAGCAGCCAATTTTTGCAGGGAAAGATCCCACAAACAGCCATCTAATAATGACTGATCATAAGATATAAGAGCAGAAATAGGCCATTTGGCCCATCGAGTCTGCTCCACTATTCAGTGAGATCATGGCTGATCTGATAATCCTCACTTCCACTTTCCTGCCTTTTCCCCATAACCCTTGATTCCCTTACTGATTAAAAATCTGTCTATCTCAGCCTTGAAAATACTTAACAACCCAGCCTCTACAGCCCTCTGCGGTAAAGAATTCCACAGATTCATTACCCTCTGAGAGAAGAAATTCTTCCTCATCTCTGTCTTAAATAGGTGACCCCTTACTCTGAGATTATGCCCTCTGGTCCTAGACTCTCCCACAAGGGGAAACAACCTCTCTGCATCTATCCTGTCAAGCACCCCTAAGATCTTATGTTTCAATAAGGTCACCTCTCATTTTTCTAAACTCCAATGAGTACAGGCCCAACTGACACAACCTCTCCTCCATAAGAAAATCCCTCCAAACCCGGGATCAACCTAGTGAACCTTCTCTGAACTGCTTCCAATGCCAGTATATCTTTCCTTAGATAAGGGGACCAAAACTATTGCTGGAAATTGGACCAGATGACCTATTTTCAATGGACTCAATAGGCTCAGATGGGAAAAATAGAGAAAAAAAATAAATCTGGTATGATGCAAATTTGAGCATCTTATCTTAATACTTATGGTACTTCAAGTGCAGTGTGAGGGTGAAGGATATTACTGTTATGTAGACCACACGGGCGCAACCTTTTGAAAAGGGGATATTGTTTGTCATCAGAATTTTGATTTATCTTCATGAAGCTACACAGAAATGGATGGCTCCAATTTACCAAGGATCTGGTTAGTTAAGTAGAACTCATGACAGTTTCTTCCAAGCTGTGTTTTGTAACTTGTGATTTCTGTATTTATTTGAAGATGAGATGTTCAGGTTACCTTGTGGCCTGAAGGTTTTATTTGGTACTATGGTGAGGAAGTCCAATGTCAAGGACTGTTTTACATACCACAGCCTGAGAGAGTGAGTATGTAAGTGCAGAACTGAGGCAACAGGTCACCAAGGGTCACCAGAGACTGGAACAAAGCTGCAAGGAGACCCTTTCCATAGGTCCGGTTATGATTTTCAAGAATTAGGAATGTCTGCTGGACTCCAACATCAAGGCTTGAGGACACATCTTGACCACCTTTTAGTCACTTCTCAAAACTTGCCTCTTTTTGACCAAGCTCTTGGTCACCGGACCTGATATCTCCTTATATTGCTGGGTGTCATTCTTTGTTTTATAAAGCCCCTGCGAAGCACCTTGGTACGTTTCATTACATTAAAGGCACTATATAAATATAAATTGTTCTTGTGGTTCTGGATTCTCCCAGATTCAGGAAACGCCAGCATACTCTCGCTCCAGGTTACTGGCGATGTTCCCCGTCGGAAACTGTACGTGAACGTTGGGTGATAACAGGACCTGGCTCAGCTGTGATATCCACATCGTCTGAACCCATATGTAATACCCTGCTGATGTCCAGCTCTTTGGAATTCCCTCTCTAATCCTCTCTCCCTCTCTGACACACTTTCTGGCAGTGCTTACTCGATCACCACAACTTGCTGCATAATTCTGGATCTCTCCCCCCTGGTTACCAACCCTCCTGCCAGTCGAAAATGTTTCTTGCCATCGAACCTTTGTCAAAACTCCTCATAATTTTTAACCATGTCTGTTAAATCTGCCTTTGACATTCTCTGCTCCAAGGAAAACAATGCTTGCTTCTCTGGTCTTGGCACATAACTGAACCCTTCTCACCCAGGCTGTCTCTCTCTCTCTTTCTTTGTCGTAGCCAGTGCACAGTAACTGCTCCAGTGGATATGGAAGCCTGGGCAGCAACACTTCTCATGAGCATTTCATCAGCGTAGCGTCCTCCAGTGACAGCAATGGGAACTACATGGAGGAGGTGCAGAGGGAGCAATGGGTAAAGGACTGTTTAATTTTTGGCACAGATCTTCAGTTATCACCAGCAGATAATGTAGGGCTGTAATTTCCAAGCTCCAGGGCAGTGTATCAGGGGGGTATCCCAAAGATGCACTGAGGAAACCCCCCTCCCCATCCAACCCCACCCCCCCTCTCCCCCACCCCCCCTGCGAAGTTCCCAGGTAAGTTTTGCACGGCAATTGCCTGGGAAGTTCAAACTTCCACTGGGAACCATCCGAAAAGGCGATTTAAATCGCAAACTTCAGGTGATTCTGACTCTCTTACACCCAATAGTTACCCAGCAAAAGTTACAAGAATTAAAACCACTTCTAGCTTCTGAGTAACTATTGTACAGACCCACAAACAACCCCGGACAGGACTCCCCCATGCTCCTGACAACCTCCACCCGCCCATCCCTCCCCCATTGGGACTCCCCCCACCCCAAATACCCATGGACTCCCCCCACCCCCCCAGTAGACCCCCGACTACCTGCCCCCCATCCAATACACAACCCCCCCCCCCCCACTACCCTGGTCCCACCCCCACCTTGGCCCGATTCCTCCCCTCCCTGCACCACCCCGCCAAGACCCGACTCTCTTTCCCCCGCTCCCCACCCAACCCCTAACTCCCCAGGCCCGACTCCCCTCCCTCACCATCCCCCAGGCCCAGGCTGACCTGACCGCTCCCGCCCCCCCACAAAATCCTACCCACTTAGCTTGTACACTTACCTTCTCCCTGGCTTGTCATAGACCTTTAAACTTACCTGTTTTACGACAGCTCTTGCTGTAAAAATAGTGGGCGTGGCTGACCAATTTTGTCTGATCCGCACTCGACTGAAGGCCCTGGGAGCGTGATGTACCACAAAGATCTCGCCCGGCCTAAGTCGGAAGGCTGGACAAAGATAGGATCGCATGGATTTCCGGGTAAGTAATTTCGAGCGGAGTGGCAATCCGACTCAATTGCCATTCCGCCGGAAGTCACAGCCCATAGTGTACCGTTCACACAGGTCAACAAGTTCAGATCTGCTTCTTAGACCCATAGAAAAGTTACGGCGCAGAAAGAGGCCATTCAGCCCATCATGTCTGCGCCGCCCATAAAAAGAGAAAAATGAAACCAGCCGCTCATTTTTAACCCCACTTCCCAGCACCTGGTCTGTAGCCTTGCAGGTTACAGCATTTCAGGCGCTAATCCAGGTACCTTTCAAATGAGTTGAGCACTTAAGCCTCAACCACCAATTCAGGCAAATGCCCACTATCCTCTGGGTGAAAAAGATTTTCTTCGTGTCCTCTCTAATCATTCACCTTAACTCTGTGCTCCTGGTAATTGGCCCCTCCACTAGAGGAAACAAGTCTTCCCTGTCTAGGCCCCTCATAATTTTGTACACCTCAATTAGATCACCCCTCACCCCTCTCCTGTTCTAAGGAAAACAATTTTCAAGCTCTGGCAACATTCTTGTAAATCTTCTCTGTACTCTCTCCAGAACAATTATGCCTTTCCTGTAATGTGGTGACCAGAACTGACCTAACTAGTGTTTTATACAGTTCCAGCATTACATCCCTGTTTTTGTAATCAATACCTTTTCCAATAAAGGAAAGCATTCCATACGCTTTCTTTACTACCTTATCCACCTTTCCTTCCACCTTCAGGGACCCTTGGACATGCACTCCAAGGTCTCCCACTTTCTCTACCCCTCTCAATATCCTCCCATTTATCAAGTATTCTCTAGCTTTGTTTGCCCCCACCTCTCCCCCCCACCCCCCACCAACCCCTACCCCGGCCCAAATGCATTACCTCACACTTCTGTGGATTGAATTCCATTTGCCACTTTGCCGCCCACTCAACCAAACCATTGATAGCATTCTCGAGTCGACAGTTATCCTCTTCACTAGCAGCTACACAGCCATTTTTTGTCATCTGCAAATTTCCCAATCATGCCTCCCACATTTAAATCCAAATCATTAATTTCTATGACAAACAGCAAGGGTCCCAACACTGAGCCCTGTGGAACACCACTGGAAACCGATTTCCACTCACAATAACATCCATCGACCATTATCCTTTGTTTCCTGTCATTGAGCCAATTTTGGACCCAACTCCCCACCTTCCCCTGTATCCCATGGGATCTCACTTTTCTGACCAGTCTGCCATGTGGGACCTTGTCAAATGCCTTTGTAAAATCCATGTAGTTAACATCCACTACACTACTCTCATCAATCCTCCTTGTTACTAGCAGAAGAGATAAGGGAGAGCCAGTGGATGTGGTGTATTTGGATTTTCAGAAAGCTTTTGATAAAGTCCCACATAAGAGGTTAGTGTGTAAAATTAAAGCACATGGTAATATATTGGCATGGATTGAGAATTGGTTAGCAGACAGGAGACAGAGAGTAGGAACAAATGGGTCTTTTTCAGAATGGCAGGCAGTGACTAGTGGGTTTCAGTGCTATGGCCCCAGCTATTCACAATTTATATCAATGATTTAGATGAGGGAGCCAAATGTAATATTTCCAAGTTTGCTGACGACACAAAACTTGGTGGAAATGTGAGTGGCGAGGAGGATGTTAAGAGGCTTCAAGACAATTTAGACAAACTGAGTGAGTGGGCAAATATATGGCAGATGCAGTATAACACGGTAAGTATGAATTGATCCACTTTGGTAGGAAAAACAGATGGAAGAGTATTATTTAAATGGTGATAGATTGGGAAATGTTGATGTACAAAGGGACCTGGGTGTCCTTGTACACCAATCACTGAAAGCAAGCATGCAGGTGCAGCAAACAGTTAAGAACGCAAATGGTATGCTGGCCTTCATTGCGAGAGGACTTGAGTACAGGAGCAAGGATCTCTTACTGCAGCTATACAGGGTCTTGGTGTGATCACAGCTGGGGTATTGTGTACAGTTTTGGTCTCCTTACCTAAGGAAGGATGTACTTGCCATAGAGGGAGTGCAGCGAAGGTTCACCAGACTGATTCCTGGGATGGCAGGATTGTTGTATGAGGAGAGATTGGGGTGTCTAGGCCTGTATTCACTGGGATTTAGAAAAATGAGAGGGGATCTCATTGAAACATATAAAATTCTGACAGGGCTGGACAGACTGGATGCAGGGATGATGTTTCCTCGGGCTGGGGGGGTCTAGAACAAGGGGTCACAATCTCAGGATACAGGGTAGGCTATTTAGGACTGAGATGAGGAGGAACTTCTTCACTCAGAGGGTGGTGAACCTGTGGAATTCTCTACCGCAGAGGTCTGTGGAGGCCAAGTCCCTGAATATATTTAAGAAGGAAATAGATTTCTAGAGGTGTCAAGGGTTATAGGGAGAGAGCAGGAGTATGGCGTTGAGATAGAGGATCAACCATGATCATATTGAATGGTGGAGCAGGCTCGAAGGGCCAAATGACCTACTCCTACTACTTCTATTTTCTATGTTTCCATGTTTCCTTTAACTACCTGGGATGCAATCCATCCGGCCTTGATGATTTATCCACCCTCAGGGATGCCAGTCCCTCCGGTACTTCCTCTCTCATTATGCTTATTGTGTCTAATGTTTCACACTCTTCCTCTTTAACTAGAATGCCTGCATCATCCCTCTCCTTGGTGAAGATGGAGTATTCATTCAGAACCCTGCCCACACCTTCAGCATCAACGCACAAGTGTACAGTTTTGGTCTCCTTACCTAAGGAAGGATGTACTTGCCATAGAGGGAGTGCAGCGAAGGTTCACCAGACTGATTCCTGGGATGGTACATCTCTGACAGGCCCTACTCTTTCCTTAGTTATCTTCTTGCTCTTAATGTATTGGGTTTTGGGTTTTCTTCGATTTTATCTGCCAATATTTTTTCGTATCCTCTCTTTGCTTTCCTAATTTCCTTTTTTGCTTCACCCCTGTACTTTCTATATTCCTCTCGGCTTTCTACAGTACTAAGCGTTCTGTGACTGTCATAAGCTCTCTTTTTCTTCTTTATCTTACACTGTATGCTTCTGGATAACCAGGGCTCTCTAGATTTGGCAGTACCACCCTTCTTCTTTTGTGGGGACAGGTAGAATCCTGTTTTTGAATACCTCCCACTGATTTGACACTGTTTTCCCTTCTAGTAGCTGTATCCAGTCCACGTGCGCCAGTTCACCTCTCAGCTTTATAAAATTTGTCTCTCCCAATTTTGAACTATTCTATCTTTGTCCTTTTCCATAATGATGCTAAATCTAACTGTATTATGGCCACTAATCTCCAAAATGGTCCCCACTGCTACTTCATCGCTTGCCGAGCTTCATTTCTTAAGAATTGCCCCCCCTCCCACACCCCCACCCCCTCCCCTCATTGGACTTGTTACATGCTGGCTGAAAACGTTCTCTTGAATGCAGTTCAAGAATTTTGTGCCCTCTGTGCCTATTACACTGTTCGTATCCCAATTGATATGAGGAGTAATTGAAGTCTCCAACTATTACTGCCCTATTGCTTTTGCACTCAGAAATTTGCCTACATATTTGCTCTGTTCTTATGGTTTGGGACGATCAGATTAGCTATAGCAAATCCTTTGGACCTGTGGAGGGAGTGGGAATTATCATAGAATGATACAGCACAGTGCAAGGCCATTCAGCCCTTCATACCCATTCCCCTGCCCCTTCCTCAAAGCCCTGTAAAATTTCCTCCTTTGAATATTTACCCAGTTCCCTTTTGAAAGTTACCAACGAACCAACCTCCACCATCCTCTCAGCCATCCACTCCGGATCTTAACAAGTTGCTGTATTTTAAAGAAAGGTTCCCTCATGGCCTCTGTCTCTTGTGCCCATGGTGGAGTGAGCGGCTGCAGTACCTGCCGCCTGCCACCTGTGGGGGCCATACCAGCATCTTTGCTCCGAGGGCCTCCGGTGGCAGACACCTGATACTGCAGCTTCTCATCCTCCCAGGTTGGAAGTGAGAACAGAAAATGCTGGAAGTATTTAGCAGATCAGGCAGCAGCTGCGGAGAGGAACAGAGTTAACGTTGCGGCTTGATGATGCCCCAGCATCAGAACTCCCAGACTTGAAGCCGATTGAAAGAAAAGATTCGGTAGTCTTCTGTTAACTACATTCAGTATCGCAAATCAGCTTAAACTGATCAGGATAAGGCTGCTGACTTCAGTAAGGAAGTGGGTCTGTGCTTTTTGTTCCACGTGTAGTGGTTGATTTCCCTGGAGTCTCAAAGAATTAGGAGTTTCCAGCATAGCGCTGTGAGAATCACAGTAAAATCAGGGTTAAAAAATTGTGAAGTTTCCAGTTTTGATTATTCATCATAAAAAAAATTTGAAGCAGATTTTTTTTTAAAGAAAAGCTGCTTAATAAGTTGGAGATGGGAGGTTATGTGATGAAATCTCCAGGAATACACAAAAGTGAAGCCGTGGCTCATGGAGTAGATTAAGATCCGGTTACGGGTTTATGAGTTAATAGCAGCTGTTTTCTCTTTGGCCTCACATAGATGAGTCTTCACCAGATCTGCGGCAGTATAAACAGGACTAAGAATGGAGATCAGCTGGCTCATGTAGGGACCCAGAAGAAATTACAGCGGGAGGAGGAGCTCCGCACAGGTACAGACCTAATGGTGTTACATGGGTCTATGGGGGGGTGGGGGGGGGAATATGGGTACAGTGTGACACCAGGCTGTGCAGGGGGGCATGGTAGAGTGTGACACCAGGCTGTGCAGGGGGGCATGGTAGAGTGTGATACCAGGCTGTGCAGGGGGGCATGGTAGAGTGTGATACCAGGCTGTGCAGGGGGGCATGGTAGAGTGTGACACCAGGCCGTGCAGGGGGGCATGGTAGAGTGTGACACCAGGCTGTGCGGGGGGGCATGGTAGAGTGTGACACCAGGCCGTGCAGGGGGGCATGGTAGAGTGTGACACCAGGCCGTGCAGGGGGGCATGGTAGAGTGTGACACCAGGCTGTGCAGGGGGGCATGGTAGAGTGTGACACCTGGCTAAGCAAGGGGACCAGGTACAGTGTGATGAGCATGAAGTGCTAAATGTATGTGTCAGGTGTGTGCACACGCACGTCTGTGTGGACGTAACTATGTAGTGCATATTCTAGACCATTGAAACACTGCTAACTCCCCAAACTTCTCATTTTAAACCTAGGCTGTAAATCTTTCTCCATCACTATCTCTCTTCCCTGTTTCTTTTTAATCCATATTATTCTGGCCATTGATCCTCAGAACATTCCACTCCTGTCCTGCTAAGCCGCGGATACACCGCCCTACACACACACACACACACACACACACACACACACGTTCCTCCCCCACCCTGTTCACAGATAGACACAAGTGAAGAAGGGCATTCAGCCCATCTAAACTCAATCCTTTCAAAAAGAACCTACAGGTTCCCCAACACAAGTCAAGACTCATCGCACCATCTCCCAACTTACTCCTTTTGAACTGTGGAGCTCCCTCGAACCTCACCACCTCCTACAATCAAGAGGATATTAAAATTCAACTTTGCTGCTGGCCGTGGCTGGGTTTGTAGCAATTTCATCTCCAAGTCTGAGGATGTGGCTTTGAATCCCACTCCAGAGACCTGAGCACAATACCAAGGCTGACTCTCCAGTGTGGCACTGAGGGAGAGCTGCACTGTCAAAGGTGCTGTGTTTTTGCCCCCTCAGATGGACGTAAAAGATCCCTTGGTACTATTTGCAGAAGAGTGGAGGAGTTCTCCCCAGTGTAATGGCCAATATATATTCTTCAATCAACGTCCCCAAACACATGATCTGGGCATTGTCACATTTCTGTGTGTGGGAGCTTGATTACAACAGTGACCACACTTCAAAGGCACTTCATTGACTGTAAAGCACTTTAGGACATTCTGAGGTTGTGAAAGATGCTTTATAAATGCAAATCTTCCTTTGAAATCACACAGCCGTAGGCCACCCGTGATTTCTTAATACTCTTCCTGCTCCTCGGAAATTTGCAGGCTTGATGATGTTGTACATTACAGTCTCCTCAGTGAGGAGTGAGTGACACTCTATGTTACAGTCTCCGCAGTGAGGAGTGAGTGACGCCCTATGTTACAGTCTCCGCAGTGAGGAGCGAGTGACGCCCTATGTTACAGTCTCCGCAGTGAGGAGCGAGTGACGCCCTATGTTACAGTCTCCGCAGTGAGGAGCGAGTGACGCCCTATGTTACAGTCTCCGCAGTGAGGAGTGAGTGACGCCCTATGTTACAGTCTCCGCAGTGAGGAGCGAGTGACGCCCTATGTTACAGTCTCCACAGTGAGGAGCGAGTGACGCCCTATGTTACAGTCTCCGCAGTGAGGAGTGAGTGACGCCCTATGTTACAGTCTCCGCAGTGAGGAGCGAGTGACGCCCTATGTTACAGTCTCCGCAGTGAGGAGCGAGTGACGCCCTATGTTACAGTCTCCGCAGTGAGGAGCGAGTGACGCCCTATGTTACAGTCTCCGCAGTGAGGAGTGAGTGACGCCCTATGTTACAGTCTCCGCAGTGAGGAGCGAGTGACGCCCTATGTTACAGTCTCCACAGTGAGGAGCGAGTGACGCCCTATGTTACAGTCTCCGCAGTGAGGAGTGAGTGACGCCCTATGTTACAGCCTCCGCAGTGAGGAGCGAGTGACGCCCTATGTTACAGTCTCCGCAGTGAGGAGCGAGTGACGCCCTATGTTACAGCCTCCGCAGTGCGGAGCGAGTGACGCCCTATGTTACAGTCTCCGCAGTGAGGAGCAAGTGACGCCCTATGTTACAGTCTCCGCAGTGAGGAGCGAGTGACACCCTATGTTACAGTCTCCGCAGTGAGGAGCGAGTGACGCCCTATGTTACAGTCTCTGCAGTGAGGAGCGAGTGACGCCCTATGTTACAGTCTCCGCAGTGAGGAGCGAGTGACGCCCTATGTTACAGTCTCCGCAGTGAGGAGCGAGTGACACCCTATGTTACAGTCTCCGCAGTAAGGAGTGAGTGACGCCCTATGTTACAGTCTCCGCAGTGAGGAGTGAGTGACGCCCTATGTTACAGTCTCCGCAGTGAGGAGTGAGTGATGCCCTATGTTACAGTCTCCGCAGTGAGGAGTGAGTGACACCCTATGTTACAGTCTCCGCAGTGAGGAGTGAGTGACGCCCTATGTTACAGTCTCCGCAGTGAGGAGTGAGTGATGACCTCCCATTCCTTGATCCTGCTCATTGTCAATGGAATCTCACTGGAATGAAGCAAACTTTGAAGAGTATTTTCCTCAATGTGTTTCTCAAGGAGTTTTTAATCTTAAATTAAATTTTCTTTTGCAGAGGGATGTAAGGCAGGTCCTTCAAGCTCACCACAGTGATCACTGGAATAAGATGCCACAACAATCATTGGGGATCTTGCCAGAAGCCAGCAGAGAATCCCATCATACCAGCAGATCACCTGTGTCGATGGTATCATCAGGTTCGGCATTGGCTGTTTAGTTTCAGTTTGGGAGACCCGTGTGTGTCAACATATTGTTGTGTACTCCCCAGGGATCGGGGGCAATAGGAGGAGAATTGCAGTTTGCCTCAGTGCCCCTTGGCTAGTCAAGTGACCATTCCTGACATGCGAGGGTCAGGGATATCAGGGCGTGTGCAAGGGTCAGGGGTGATCGGGGCACGTGTGAGGGTCAGGGGTTGTCAGGGAACAAGCAATCAGTTTCCTGCTCTTGATTCCCATCCGTTGATTGCTGTGTGGAAATTTTGCTGGCAGTTTTATTCACTAGGTCAGGCCTTTGTGCTCTGGGAATGTTGATTGGAAGTTTGTGTGCTGTGGTCAGTGTTCCCTATGTGATTCCCTGTCCATTAGTGGTTGGGTAATTGCGTGGAGCCTGTGCTGACCTCCCTATCCAAAATCCCAATAGCTGCTTCCATCCCATGAAGCTCTGAGCTGAGCTTTGGCTCAGGAACCCGCTGTATGTTGAGAGCAGAAGCTGGAACTTTACTCTGATAACCCCTGAACCTCGCACATGCCCCGATAACCCCTGACCCCCTCATGTCAGGAAGGTGGCACATGACCAAACTGGGAAGAGGGGCTGGTGCCCAAACAATGAATGAAAGCTTCAGGAAACAATGGAAGGAGCTGAAATGGGAGCCGGGAGGGGCAGGGTGGAAGGAGGTATGGGCGTAGGGAGTGTGGTTAAGGAGCTGGGCATGTGGGGTTGGGGGTGGTAAAGATGTTGGAGGTGTCATTTCTGGCCTAGCCTCCTCGGAGTGTGTTCCCGGTTGTCGAATGCTCAAGTTGACATGCTGTCTTCTGATAAAGACTCAGATTCAATATCAATATGACTTCATCCTCTGATACCTGGAGCGAGATAGCACACCTTCACCAAAACGCAAAAGTCAAACTTCACATGAATGAAACCATTCGTCTTAAAATGATCATGAAACAAAGTCACACACAGAGAAGTAGACTTCAGTCTTAGAAGGTAGGGATTTGATCTGTGCTCTTCCTTTTATTTTGTCCTTAAGCGAGTTACCTGGTTATGAAGCTATTTTAGATATCAGTGTGGTTTCACATTTGTGAGCTATGGGGATGTTAGCTTAGTGGTTAAGATATAAGTCTAGCAATCCTGCAAGTCTGAAGGTCATTCTTCATTCACAAATTAAGTTATCTCCCACTCTCCAATCTGATTGCTGTTTACATCAGTTCCTCAGGGTAGTGTCCTAGGCCCAACCATCTTCAGCTGCTTCATCAGTGACCTTCCTCCCACCATAAGGTCAGAAGTGGGGATGTTCACTGATGATTGCGCAATGTTCAGCATGATTTGTGACCCCCTCATATACTGACTGAAGCAGACCATGTCCAAATGCAGAAAGACCTGGCCAATATCCAGGCTTGGGCTGACAAGTGGCAAGTAACATTCACGCCACACAAGTGCCAGACAATGACCATCTCCAACAAGAGAAAATCTAATCATTGCCCCTTGACATTCAATGATATTACCATTGCTGAATCCCCCACAATCAACATCCTGGGTGTTACCATTGACCAGAAACTGAACTGGACTAGCCATATAAATACTGTGCCTACAAAAGCAGGTCAGAGGCTGCACAGGTGAGTAACTCACCTCCTGATTCCACATAGCCTGTCCTCCATCTACAAGGCATAAGTTAGGAGTGTGATGGAATACTTTCCACCTGCCTGGATGAGTGCAGATCCAACAGCGCTTAAGAAGCTCGACACCATCCAGGACAAAGCAGCCCACAGTGGCAGCAATGTGTACCATCTACATGATGCACTGCAACAACTCACTAAGGCTCCTTCCACAGCACCTTCCAAACCCAGGACCTCTACCACCTAGAAGGACAAGGGCAACAGATACAAGGGAACACCGTCACCTGCAAGTTCCTCTCCAAGCCACTCACCATCCTGAATTGGAAATATATCACCTTTCCTTCTTTGTCACTGGCTCAAAATCATGGAACTTCCTCCCTAACAGCACTGTGGGTGTACCTACACCCCATAGACTGTAGCGGTTCAAGAAGGCGCCTCATCACCACCTTCTCAAGGGCAATTAAGGATGGGCAATAAATGCTGGTCTGGCCAGTGACACACACGTCCTGTGAAAGAATGTTTTAAAAAGTTGAGCCTAATGGCTCATTTCTGTGTAGATTCTTGATTATGTAATTTTGGACATTATGAGAGTGACTGGGAGAACTTCGGAGAATTCTTACAGAAAGTCAAGGGCTTAGAAATTAAATGAAGGAAATTCGAATTGTTTGTAAGAAAGAGGTACCATTTGCAAGACATTCTCCCTGATATTAATCACTGCATCATTGGTAGCTGTGCCTTCAGTTGCCAAGGCCCTAACCTCTGGAACTTGCTCCTTAAACCTATCTCTCCCCCTTTAAGATGTCCCTTAAAACCTAACTCGTTGACTAAGCTTTTGGTCACCTGTTCAAGTAGTTCCTTATGTGACTTGGTGTCAATTTGTGTTTGATAAAGTGAATAGTATATTAATTATATTGTTCAGAATCACAGTGGAAGGACGTTATTTAATTAAGTTCTTTGAGCACATATAAATGGAGGACAGCTGGGATACTGGGTGCGTAAGGAGTGGGGAGACTGAACAAACTCAATAAACTCTCTCGATAAGGAAAAACCTTTTGTCTCGGTTTTGATTCCACCAACCGGCTTGGATCCTTTTAATAGATAATGGTGCTGTGAAGCGCCTTGGGACATTTTACTGCATTGAAGGCGCTTTATAAATACACATTGTTCTTCTTCGCCTTCAAATCTAGTGAGGTCCAGGAGTGTTGAGATAAATTTGCTGACAAATATGAATTTGAAATGATTTCATTCTCGATGTTTTGCAGGCCGGTGCTAAATACAAGGGCCTTCACAGGAGATGCGATGTCAAGACCCCAGTGTGGCCAGGGGTTGGGGTTTCTGATGTGAATGTAAACCTGCCAGCAGAGCACAAGGCCTCAGACTCTGGCGAGGCTCTGGACCTCTTTGCTTGTGCAACTTGAAACCCAAGGAGAAAACGGTGGATCCCCTTTCTTTGACCCTGGTCGTGCCCAAACCATATGGAACTAAAGTGCAAAGTGGGCGAAAGGGAGCCAGGCTCTGCTGGCAGCTCCCATGAAGGGCAGCAGAATCCCTACCACCAGGACAACGAAAATCATCCGGTCAGAGTAATCGGCTTCTCTTGGGTTTGCTCTTGGCTAACTGAACGACTCCTGGCTGTTTCATAATAGCACCTGGACAGAGGGTTGTGGTTTGTTCATTTTGGACTCGACTTGGTTTCTCACAACGTGTATATTCATGGTTGTGGATGACTGTGAATTTCCAGCATATTTAATACCGCCAGGACAGCTGGAGATACAAATATCTATGCAGATTCGTTCTTTGAAATTGATAGATTATTCCTCTTCTTCTGCCCTGCCCATTTTACCAGCTTTGAAGCTTCAGGATAATAAATTACTGAATTACAGATTGTCGAAGGTTTTCAGCTTCCAACAACTCAGACTGAGGATATTCCAAAGCGAAAGAGAGAACTTGCATGAATGTCATGACTTTCATCACTTCAGGACTGAACAAAGTGCTTTACAGCCTATGAAGTACTTTTGAAATGTAGTTACTGTTTCAGGAAGAGTATATATTAAGGCTGTTGAGCCCATAATGCAGGCTGACACTCCCAGTGCCAGTTCAGTGCACAGGCAGAACCACAATCAGCAAATAATAGGAATATGTGTATCTGTTTCTGTCTGTGTGGTCAAAGCTGCATTTGATGGAACAGATGTTCAGTTGCAGTCTCCTGACAACAAAGCCCATATGAATTGGAGGAGGATGATCTCACTGTCATTTATGTCACATGGGTGGTGAATGGGGGAAGAAGCCATTAATGCTGCCATTTGTGACCATGGCAAGTGTTGGCACCTTCAACAAGTAGCAATAGATTCGGGTCCATCACAGAGTGTTGTTGGGTGGAATTGCAACAGATCACGAGGTGTTTTCTCCACCTTCCCGAGGGAGGATGAGTGACATGAACAGGAACTGGCCGGACTGGTCCTGTCAGTCTGCTAGATACAGACCTCCCGTAACAAGCCTCTGTTATTGGAAAAGTCCTAGAGCTGCTTCTCGTACTCTTGGATGAGGGATTCAACATGTCTTGAAAACTGATAGAGAACCATCACTGCACTCCTATGTTTGAGGAGATGTGAGGTGGGATAAGGAAATGGTGCTGTCCTTGTGTCTGCAGATTTGAATTGAGCCAAGTTGATTGGACGAGAGTTGCCTCTTTTTGTTGGCTCTGAGAGCACTAAGTGAAATGAGATTTGGGCAGTTTTTGTGCTCTGCATGCGACCCCCTCCCCATCCTTATGGGTCCAGCTGCACCAGACAAAACCACTCAATGCGGTGCTAAACTGACCTCATTCATTGGATCTAATTGTTGTGGGAAATAGAATGTGCAAAATTGATTAGGATTAACTCAATGTTGTAGCAGTGTAGAGGGAGCTTTACTCTGTATCTAACCCATGCTGTACCTGACCCTGGGAGTTGTTGATGGGACAGGGCAGAGGGAGCTATACTCTGTATCTAACCAGTGTTGATACTGGATAAAATGGATAGAAAAATGTTCCTTACAGGACTAACACTATAACTTGAAATACAAAACAAAGTTTCAAGGAAGTAAAATACAATTGATCTATTTGGGACAGAGCAGTGAATAAAACATTCACCAGGACAAACAGCACTAAATTCAATGTGATGTGAATATCTGTATTTGGATTTCTTGAACCACTCCCTATATATATTTTATATTATTGTTGCAAATAAAATGCATTTGAATGGGAAACTTCATGTTAACATTTCTGGTTTACAGAGCGAATTACATGTTGAAGTACAGTGACTGTTGTCATGTGCTGTGTTTGAGACATTGCCTTGCGATCTCAACTTTACGTGGACGTGCCTTTACTTAATTTGAAGAAAGGAAAGAAGGTTAATACAAAAATGTTGGGTGAGATGGAGAAGTGACTGAATAAAGAAATAATTTAATCTTAGTTTATTAATTCAGTCTTGGGACATGGGTGTCTCTGGTAATGCTGATATTTATTGCCCATCTCTACTTGCCCTGTGAAAGTGGTGATCGATCAATTTCTGAAACCACTGCCGTCTGTATGGTGATGGTGCTCCCACACTCGTGTTAGAATTGTGATGATAGAGTGGCGATATATGTCTGTCAGGAACGTGTATGACTCAGAGAGGAACTTGGAGCCCCCAATCTGTAGCTGCTCTTGCCCTTCATGGTGGTTGAGGTTGCAGAGATGTGACAGCCTGTTGGAGTAAAACTTGGTGAGTTGTTATAACTTATTTCTTAATTGGATGGTTCAAGATTGTTCAATTTCCTTTGTTCACTATCATTTTCAAGTTCTTCCAACTGATGTGGTGTAAAGTGGATAAAGGACTATTGATAAGGAAATTACATGGTGATATTTCTGTGCCATTTTAACTTGTGTTTTACTGCGATTATCCATTCAAGTTCTAACTTCGCCTTTCAAAATTTGTTTAGAAGGGAATGTTAATTACGAATAAAGTTCGAGGGCCAACATCTCTCTGGGATTGCACCATGTATCATTCCAGTTTCCAGCAGAGCCTCCACTTGCCCCTTTACAAGGTAAATGGTGTCAAGGACAGAGCTTCGTTAGAGAGACCCCAGGATGGGAGTTCTTGCCCCAGTTGCTCATGTCTGCGCTGAGCCAAAGGTGTACTAGCCTTGCCATGCGTTGTCCCATTCCACTTAGAGTTGTCTGCCAACCTTCTCGACTCCAGTGTGAAACAGTGGAGAATTCCTGCTGAGAGCTTACGTCAGTACAAGCCACGTGGACTGGATATTGAAAATGCTGAGCATTTGGCCCCAGCCTGAACCTCTGAACCATGGCCAATCTGTCAACCTCTCAGTTACTTACGCACTGAGACTGGTATTTCAATAGCCATAGTGTGGCAATGGGATTACAATGACTTGCATTTACATAGCACCTTTTTAGTGCAGTAAAAATGTCCCAAGGTGCTTCCCAGGAGTGTTATCAAGCAAAATTTGACACTGAGCTGCTTAAGATAGTAATAGGACAAATGGCCTAAAATTTAGTCAGAGGTTTTTTTTCATTCTTTCACAGGATGTGAGCATCGCTGGTTAGGCCAGCATTTATTGCCCATCCTTAATTGCCCTTCAGAAGGTGGTGTTGAGCTGCCTTCTTGAACCGCTGCAGTCCATGTGGTGCACATACACCCACAGTGCTGTTAGGGAGGGAGTTCCAGGATTTTGAGGAGTGACTTAGAGGTGCAGAGATTTAGGGAGGGAATTCTAGGACCTGGGCCATCTGAAGGAACAGCCGCCAACGATTGAGCGAAGAAAACTGAGAATGTACAAGAGGCCACAATTGGAACTGCAACTCCGTGATTTGCGACTATGATTATGAGCAGTAAATTAATGAACCATCGGCTCTGCTGCCAACTCCTATCTCAAATTCTGTAATGCCAAATACAATGGTAATGCCAAGGCATGTGTAGCCTTGTGAAGGTACGCTCCAACAACAATTAGCCTCCAGATGGGCAAACCTGGGCTCCAACAGTGGCATCCTGGGTTGGGAAGTGACCAGGATCCTCCGAAGAAAGGAGTTTAACCATTGACCTGCCTAGGGAGGTAAGGAAGACATGTTCAAGGCTCTTGGAAATGGGTCCTATAGGGTTTGGTGGACACTGGATGCCTGCCTCATGCAGGTTCAATGCTGGAGCGCACAAAGCTGGCCCTGAATCCTGAGGAGACCCAAAACACACACAACCTCAAAACCTCAGGAATTGACAATATTCAGAGTATTAACAGTCCAAAGCCACAAAGCACCACAAATGCCATAGCTGTAAGTGGTCGTTTCTCATGGGTTCGCCTGTTTTTCAATATCTGCAGACTATTCAACCATGTAGGGTATTACAGATGATCACAATCTCATCTTCCCTCAATGACCATGATCTACACTTTCCAGCCAGGATAGTGTAAATTGGGGACATTGATTAGTAGTTGGAGGAGTAGCGATCAAGCGGAATTCCCAGCCTAACTACAGCCTCACCTCAGATCAACTAACTAGGATCACACCAGTGCTTAAACCTGGGATCTCCTGCTATGCACTGATCAATCTTTCATGATTTATGCCCCATTTGCAATACTGATCATACCTTGTTCCTAGTAGCTTATGGGAAATAATGAATTTTTCACAGATTTCAATTTTTAGTCTATAGAATCAACCAATATGATGCCTGAATACAGATTCACTACATATAGGGATAGGTATAGCTCTTCAAAGACCCTTGTTCAGCATGTTTATCCCTGTTTATTTGTGTTTATTCGTTGGAAGGTGTGCAGGGAATAAAGAGAAAAGGCCTAACCCACGGTTGACCAAAGCTGACCTCTTGGGATCAAAGGTCTTGACCCCACATTCACTGGATAGACAGAGTATACTGAAACAGTAATGTTTAGATGCAGCGACTGACAGAATGATCCGGATAATCTGCGTTTTGATTTTCTTTGCAGCCTGATCTCCATTGCCCTGTCATTTCTGAAGTTACAAACTTTAGTAAATGTTCAGAGATGTGTTGACAAGTAGAACAATCTCTTCAGAAACCATTCAAAGTACTTGCTTTGCAGGAAGAAGCATGAGATATGCAGAAGACAATTAAATGTCTGCTATTTGTAACATAATATGCCAGAGCGTAGCTTTTGTACCGCTCCTTACCCTTCTGGAGCAATTTTATCTAATGTATGTATGTGGCATGCTCAAATCCATATTGATAGCACCTTGAGCTGATGCTGACCAATCTCCTGACTTTAATTGCTGCCTTTTGCCAAGTTAGGATAGCAAATGGGAGACCACATTTACCGTCAGTGTCCCCGGGTTAAGGTGGGATCACCACAAATGCATGTTTGTAGGGATCAAGTGAAGACTAGTTCAGGCTCAGCTATAGTGCCACACTTTCCTGAACAAACTTAAGCCCAGGCTAAGATATGATGGGTCCCTTAGGGGAGCCACCAGAGGGATCCAGCAGCACCTGCAGGGCTGTAATGGATGGAAATGAAATCCCAGATGTTAAATATTCAGGATCCCACATGAAGAAGGGACCAACCAGATACCAGGAACAAATTAATACCCGTGCAGCCATGTGCCAGTGCAAGTTTTAAAACATTTGTTGTTGATGTTTGTGGAGCTGGCAAGACTGGCATTTATTATCAATTGCTCATTGCCCTTGAGACAATGGATGATGTACTTCCTTAAACCTCTGCCGTCCCTACTGTGAAGGCAAATTGTGCTTTTAGGGCAGGTGTTCCAGAATTTTGCCCCAGCGTCGAATAAGTAACAGCTGCTATATTTTGAAGTCAGGATGGTGTGTGACTTGGAGGGGAACTTACAGGTGGTGGTGTTCACATGCACCTGCTGCCTTTGGGCATCTAGGTAGTGGAGCTCACAGGTTTGGGAGGGGCTGTCCAAAAGGCCTTGGCGAGAAGTGCATTGCATCCTGGTGGTGCAGGGAGTGGATGTGTAAGGTGGAGGCGGATGGGCTGCTGATCAAACAGACTGCTAAATCCTGGATGATGTTGAACTTGTATTGTTACAGCTACACCCACCCAGGCAAGTGGAGAGTCATCTAAGAGGAGGGTGGGACTAAAAAGAAACCATCATGGAAGCACTGCCTTGAATGAGAGTTCATTTTGCAGTCCTCCATTGAGTCCAAATTACTGCAGATTAACTGGATTTTATAACGGGTCTCCTGGCCTCTATGGGTCTTTGCAGTGGGTGTACTGAACCATTTTAATGAAGACAATAACAGCATTGTCTGATATTAATCCTTTGTATTGTCTGATATTAATCCTTTGTTACCTCTGCGGTGAAATCTCCGAGAAAGATGACAATAGTTATTTTCACTTAAGTGCCTGTTTACAGTCAAAAGGGGCTGAAGGGGGGCAGTTGGAAGGAAGGAGTGGGAGAGCATTTAGCATTAAGTAAAACATGTTTGTCGCTAAAGGTTCGATTCAGTCCTTGTGCCCCTGTCTTCACTTTTCACCTTGTAAAACTTTAATTTGCTCG
This sequence comes from Cetorhinus maximus, assembly GCF_964194155.1. Classification (NCBI taxonomy): domain Eukaryota; kingdom Metazoa; phylum Chordata; class Chondrichthyes; order Lamniformes; family Cetorhinidae; genus Cetorhinus; species Cetorhinus maximus. The sequence goes on along the minus strand of NC_135893.1, from coordinate 15,641,639 downwards.
TTGACAGTGATCCCATGTTGAGGCCTTGGCTCATTGCCTTTCTTTTTAAGGTGAAAACTCATTTTTTGGTGTCCTTTCCAGTGGGCATAAACCAAGATTAACCACAACACCTGCTTAATGAATAAGGCAGCCGATACACTCTTGGGCATCTGCTAAAGGTGCTCTGAAGCAGTTGCTAATGCTGAGGGGATTGACCTTTTTTTTTATCCATTCGCAGGATGTGGGCTTTGCTGGCTGGGCCAGCATTTATTGCCCATCCTTAGTTAACCTTGAGAAGGTGTTGGTGAGCTGCCTTCTTGAACCGCTGCAGTCCATGTGTCTGTAGGTACACCCACAGTGCTGTTGGGAAGGGACTTCCAGGATTTTGACCCAGTGACAGTAAAGGAACGGTGATATATTTCCAAGTCAGGATAGTGAGTGACTTGGAGGGGAATTTCAAAGTGATGGTGTTCCCATGTGTCTGCTGCCCTTGTCCTTCTAGATGGAAGTGGTCATGGGTTTGGAAGGTGCTGTCTAAGGATGCTTAGTGAATTCCTGCAGTGCATCTTGTAGATAGTACACACTGCTGCTACTGTGCGTCGGTGGTGGAGGGAGTGAATGGCACCACATCCACAAACAATCAATGGGTTGCTTTGTCCTGAACAGTATCAAGCTTCTTGGAGGTGTCAGCTGTGGCTCAGTTCATAGCACCCTCGCCTTTGAATCAGAGGGTTGTGGGTTCATGTCCCACTCCCGGAAACCAAGAACTGTGATTGTACTCGAAAAGAGTTGCAATCTGTGACTGTTGATAACTCGAAAGAGTATCAAGCTTCTTGAGTGTTGTGGGAGCTGCACTCATCCAGACAAGTGGAGAGTATTCCATCACACGACTGACTTGTGCCTTGTAGATGGTGGACAGGCTTTGGGGAGTCAGGAGGTGAGTTACTCGCCACAGGATTGCTAGCCTCTGATCTGCTCTTGTAGCTACAGTATTTACATGGCTAGTCCAGTTCAGTTTCTGGTCAATGGTAACCCCCAGGATGTTGATAGTAGGGGATGCAGTGATGGTAATGCCATTGAATGTCAAGGGGTGATGGATGGATTCTCTCTTGTTGGAGATGGTCATTGCCTGGCACTTGTGTGGCGTGAATGTTACTTGCCACTCGTCAGCCCAAGCCTGGATATTGTCCAGGTCTTGCTGCATTTGGACATGGACTGCTTCAGTATCTGAGGAGTCGCAAATGGTGCCGAACATTGTGCAATCATCAGCGAACATCCCCACCCCTGACTTTATGATGGAATGAAGGTCATTGACGAAGCAGCTGAAGATGGTTGGGCCAAGGACATTACCCTGAGGAGCTCCTGCAGTGATGTCCTACAGCTGAGATGACTGACCTCCAACAACCACAACCATCTTCCTTTCTGCTAGGTATGACTCCAATCAGTGGAGAGTTTTCCCCCTGATTCCCATTGACTCCAGTTTTGCTAGGGCTTCTTGAAGCCACACTCGGTCAAATGCAGCCTTGATGTCACTCTCACCTCACCTCTGGAGATCAGCTCTTTTGTCCATGTTTGAACCAAGGTTGTAATGAGGTCAGGAGCTGAGTGTCACTGGCGGAATCCAAACTGGGTATCAGTGAGCAGGTTTTGCTAAGCAAGTGCCGCTGATAGCACTGTTGATGACCCCTTCCATTACTTTACTGATAATCGTGAGTAGGCTGATGGGGCAGTAACTGGCCGGGTTGGATTTGTCCTGCTTTTTGTGTACAGGACATACCTGGGCACTTTTCCACATAGCTGGGTAGAGCCAGTGTTGTGGCTGTACTGGAACAGCTTGGCTAGGATGTGGCAAGTTCTAGAGCATAAGTCTTCAGTACTATTGCTGGAATATTGTCAGGGCCCATAGCCTTTGCAGTATCCAGTGCCTTCAGCTGTTTCTTGATATCACGTGGAGTGAATTGAATTGGCTGAAGACTGACATCTGTGATGCTGGGAACCTCTGGAGGAGACCAAAATGTATCATTGAGAATGGGAATATTTGTGGAGCTTCCTCCTCCAGTGAGCTGTTTAATTGTCCAACACCACTCACGGCTGGATGTGGGAGGACTGCAGAACTTAGATTGATCTGTTGATCATGTAATTGCTTAGCTCTATCACTTGCTGCTTATGCTGTTTGGCATGCAAGTAGTCCCGTGTTATAGTTTCGCCAGGTTGATACCTCATTTTTAGGTATGCCTGGTGCTGCTCCTGGCATGCCCTCCTGCACTCTTTATTGAACCAGGGTTAATCCCCTGGTTTGATGGTAATGGTAGAGTGAGGGATATGCCAGGCCATGAAGTTACAGATTGTGTTTGAGTACAATTCTGCTGCTGCTGATGGCCCACAGCACCTCATGGATGCCCAGTCTTTAGTTGCTAGTTCTGTTCAGAATCTATGCCATTTAGCACGGTGGTAGTGCCACACAACACGATGGAGGGTATCCTGAATGTAAAGGTTGGACTTCATCTCCACAACAACTGTGTGGTGGTCACTCCTACCGATACTGTCATGGACACATGCATCTGCGGCAGGCAAGTTGGTGATGATGAGATAAAGTATGTTTTTCCCTCTTGTTGGTTCCCTCACCACTTGCCACAGACCCAGTCTAGCAGCTATGTCCTTTAGCACTTGGCCAGCTTGGTCAGTGGTGGTGCTACAGAGCCACTCTTGGTGATGGACATTGAAGTCCCCCACCCAGAGTACATTCTGCACATTGCCACCCTCAGTGCTTCCTCCAAATGATGTTCAACATGGAGAAGCACTGATTCGTCAGCTGAGGGAGGGCAGTACGCAGTAATCAGTAGGAGGTTTCCTTGCCTGATGCCATGAGACTTCATGGGGTCCGGAGCCGATGTTGATGACTCCCAGAGCAACTCCCTCCCAAATGTATACCACTGTGCCGCCACCTCTACTGGGCCTGCCCTGCTGGTGGGACAGGACATACCCAGGGATGGTGATGGTGATGGTGGTGTCTGGAATATTTTCTGTAAGGTATGATTCCATGAGGATGACTGTCAGGCTGTTGCTTGACTAGTCTGTGAGACAGCTCTCCCAGTTATTAGTACTAGCCCCCAGATGTTAGTAAGGAGGACTTTGCAGAGTTGACGGGGCTGAGGTTGCCATTGTCTTTTCCAGTGCCTAGTTCGATGCTGGGTGGTCCGCCCGGTTTCATTCCCAGCAACAGAATTGGGAGCAGGGGAAATAATGAGCGATCATATCTCCCATAATGTCTTGAGCCAAAATGCATCCCCCCAATGTGATTATAACCAAAGAGGATGATCGTTTTCTTAGATTTTTAGTTATAAACAGATTCACATCAGGGATATATGTGTGCTATTGGAGCTCTTAGGGTGCTCCAGTCTACATTCACAGAGTACCCTGTACAGTTCAGGAAGTGAGGGCAGACAGAAGGGGGCTCTTGATCATGAACGAACAACTTTGACAGTCTGTGAACTGGCCCAGTGAGGATACAATTAGGTGACGTTCCCCAAGGTCCAATAACTCGACACTCGCAGGGTTGAGGGTATCAGCGGGCAGCCAGTGCCTGTGCCATTGAGTCCTGCTTTCAAGGGAGGAGCGGGGGAAAGGACACGTTTTTACATCCGCTTTCACAAACTCAGGTCCCAGTTATCTCATCCAAAGCCTTGCAGGCGTCTTAGCGAAGAAGTGGGGCTGGTATGTGCGGTCAGTGTGTGCGGTAGGAGACATGTGTTAGAGGGGTGTATGTTAATGCTAGTGTGAGTCCGTTACTGTGGGCTAGTTTTGATGTCTGTGTGTTATGACTGCAAGTCAGCCTTAATTTCCCCGCTTCTGCTTCAGTGGGTGAACCATCTAAAGGATCCGAGTTCAGCCGCTTTGATCCATTATACCCATGAGATTGTCCTACGGGGTGTCATAACCCGAACCTGCTATAAGAAGTCAAAGGAGCAATTATCCCAACTTTATACAGTCTGGAGGTGAATCCCAAAGGATTTCCCCATTCATGCTCCTAATGCATTGATTCCGCCCGCTCCCCTGCCGGGAACAGCTGCCTTCTCGAGTGGCCATGAGTCCCGCAGGCGGGTCTGCTTAAAGGTGACTGTCGCTATAGCCCCCTTTCATTCTCTTGCTGCATTTGAATAGCGTCAGAAACTATCTTCATAACCAACACCGGGGCTCGTGTCCTCCCCCTGTAACACAATGAATGATCATTAAAACACACGGCTCGTTACCGGTCGGTCCATCCCCACGCCTCCCCCCTTGTAAAGAGATTAAACTGAAGGTGGTGGAGGGGGGTCACATTAATCCCGATCAAAGCGTCCTCCTGCCCTGTAGAAACTGCACGCTCCCTACGCGAAGGGAAATTGGTGGCGACTTGGAGACGCAGTCGCTCCGCAGGAACACGTCGCTGTCGATTGAATCCATCACTGGGCATTTGGAAGAGGGGCCAGTAGGATTGTAACTGCGGAGACATCACTGATCTGGGCAGAGGGGCAATGAGTGAAGCGTTGGGCCCACCCTCCTGCCGTGCAATGGGCAACTGACCAGTGCTAAAAATTCTTTCGAGTTATCAACAGTCACAGATTGCAACTCTTTCGAGTACAATCACAGTTCTTGGTTTCCAGGAGTGGGACACGAACCCACAGATTCAAAGGCGAGGGTGCTATGGACTGAGCCACAGACCAATGTTAAACTGCACCTATCGGATACAGGTTTCAACAGCGAGGACGCGCTTCACTGTCCACTCCATTTCTGCCTAGCTTCCCATCCCAAAACTTGCTTGTATCTTTTATCTCCTCCAGCAGATGTTTTCCACATCAGCCCACAACAATTGCCAGCAGCTCATGTTTAAGAATGAAGGTCGGCTGCTTTTTTTTTATAAAAAAGACAATGGACTGTTTGTCCCGGGCGGTGGACATAAACTCACTGCCGCCTCTTCACAAACTCCTTTCAACTCTGTTGCCTGAACTCAATAGGATGTTAATGCGCCTCATTGGGGCTTTCTCGGCTATTCATTCCCCCTCAAATCAAACTCGAGTGACTTAAACAAGCTCCAGGAGAGTCCATCGAGGTTGTGTTTGGTCTTGGGTTCTTTCAAAGGCCTGTCGCGTGCCCAAAGCCCCCTTTCAACCTGCTCCCAAAAACTGGCTTCAATTTACCGTTTCAGGAGCTTTTCCTGGAGTATCGAATCGATTTTTCAGAGATGCTCCCACATTGATTGTGCGCCCGGAGCTGGGGACTTGTCTCTCTCTCTCTCTCTGTGTGAGCAGCGGATTGGGGCTGTGTGAACTCAATGAAACGGGGGCGTTTCCGCGATTTTCCTCGCTGCGAGGCGCCGTCCTGGCTGAAGGCCGCTGTCAGGGACTGGGTCACATTTAATATGATAAACAGGAGGCCCGGGGGATTCGCTCCAACTCAGCAAATTGCTCCCTTTTATTCTTGTTTTTTTCACAAGCGGAGGAGGAATAAAAAAGGGTTCTTTTGAACTGGTTGGAAAGTAAAAGTGTTGATCAGACAGGATTCAAACTGGGAGAGGGATTGAAGCACAGAATTGAAGCAAAGAACAAGTTACAGGATTGAGAAACCAGGAGGGAGAGTGAAAGGCAAAATGGAGGGAAATGTAACGTTGATGGATGGGTAACAGGCTTCGTTCAAACATTTATGGACGAACAGAGGCGAAAGGGCAGAATAAATATTAAACCGAGTAGAAACTGACCAAGCGAAATTGCAGTCTTTACAGGAAGAAACTTTCAGTAACTGTACAGTATTATTATTATTTTACGTGCAGTTTCACCTAAGTTGTAGAGCGATCACATTTAAAGCATGACACAGGGCAGGAGGAGATTTTTCTTCCCTTCGTGTCTGTGGCGGCACTTTTAAGGAGCTGTGCAATTAGCCCCAGCCCCTATTCTTTTCCCATACCCCTGCAATTCTTTATTTTCAAGCACTTCTGCTTCCCCCACCTTTCCAGGCAGTGCATTCTAGGTCATAAACCGTTGAATAAAAATGAATCCTCAACTCATGTGAACATATGAATGTAAGAACGAGGAACAGGAGTGGGCCATTCAGCCCATCGTGCTTGCCCCGCCCTTCAGTAAGATCACGCCTGCTCTGTGTGAAGCAGTCTTATCTCCACTTTCCCGCCTGCCCTCCAAAACTCTTGACTCCCTTGTCAATCAAAAATCTGTCTAACTCAGCCTTGAAAATATTAAATGACCCAGTCTCCACTGCTTGCTGGGTGAGGGTTGGGGGAGGGAATTCTAAATACTAACTACCCTCTGAGAGGAAATACCTAATTCCTCCTCATCTCCATCGTAAATGGGAGACACCTTATTTTTAAACCATGCCCCCCAATTCTAGATTTCCCCCATGAAAAGAAAGATACTCTCAGCATCTATATATCAAGCCCCCTCAGAATCTTATGTTTCAATAAAGCCACCTCTCATTCTTCTAAACTCCAATGAGCATAGGCCCAACCTGCTCAGCCTTCCCTCCTAAGACAACCTCTTCATCCTAGGAATCAGCCTAGTGAATCTTCTCTGAACTGCTTCCAATTAAAGTATATCCCTCCTTCAGTACGGAGACCAAAATTGTACTCAGCACTCTTGGTGTGGCCTCACTAATGTCCTGTACAAATGTAGTAAACTTCCCTACTTTTATACTCCATTTCCCATGCAATAAAGGCCACATTCCATTTATCTTCCAGTTACTTGCTGTACCTGCATGCTAATGTTTTGTAATTCATTTACAAGGATACCGAAATCTCTCTGTTTCACAACATTCTGCAATCGCTTTTCATTTAAATAATATTCTGCATTTCTATTTTTCCTGCCCAAGTGGACAACCTCACATTTTCCCACATTATATTCCATCTGACAAATGTTTGCCCATTCATTTAACCTCAATATATCCCTTTGCAGACTCTTTGTATCCTCCTCACAACTTACTTTCCTACCTAACTTTGTATTGTTCGCAAATTTGGCTACAATACGGTCTGTCCCTTCTTCCAAGGCATTAATATAGATTGTAAATAGCAGAGGCCCCAGCACTGATCTCTGAGGCACTCATTACAGTTTTTCAGCCTGAAAATGATCAATTTTTCCTGATTCTGTTTCCTGTTAGATAACCAATCCTCAATCCATGTTAATATAACACCCCAGCACCATGAGCTCTTATCTTGAGCAGTAACCTTTTATGTGGTACCTTATCAAGTGCCTTTTTGGAAGTCCAAATACATCACAAATACTGTTTCCCCTTTATCCACATGTTCCATCCTTGAAGAACTCTTAACAAATCTGTCAAACATGATTTCACTTTCATAAAACCATGTTGACTCTGCCTGGTTGCATTATGATTTTCCAAATGTCCTGGTATTACCTCCTTAAAAATGGATTCTAGCATTTTTCCAATAACTTGTGCTAGGCTAACTGGCCCATAGTTTCCTGCTTTCTGTCTCCCTCCTTTTACAATAGAGGTGAAACATTTGTGGTTTTCCAATCTGCTGGGATATTTCCAGATTCTAGGAAATTTTGAAAGATTACAACCACCATCTCTGCTGCCACTTCTTTTAAGAACCTAGGGTGCTGGCCATTAGATCCAGGAGACTTGACACCTTTTAGTCCCATTAATTTTCCTAGTACTTTTTCTCTAGTGATTGTAATTATAGAGTCATAGAGGTCTACAGCACAGAAAAAGCCCCTTCGGCCCATCCAGTCTGCGCCAGTCAATCAAGTACCTAACTATTCTAATCCCATTTTCCAGCACTAGGGCCATAGCCTTGTCTGCCATGGCATCGCAAGTGCACACCCAAATACTTCTTAAATGTTATGAGGATTTCTGCCTCTATCACCCTTTCAGGCAGTGAGTTCCAGATTCCCACCACCCTCTGGGTGAAAAAATTCTTCCTCACATCCCCTCTAAAACCCTTGCCCCTTACCTTAAATCTATGCCCCCTGGTTTTTGATCCCTCCACCAAGGGGAAAAGTTCCTTCCTGTCTACTCTATCTAGACCCCTCATAATTTTATACACCTCAATCATGTCCCCCCTCAATCTCCTCTGCTCCAGGGAAAATAACCCCAGTCTATCCAATCTCTCCTCATAACTAAAACTCTCCAGCCCAGGCAACACCCTGGTAAATCTCCTCTGCACTCTCTCTAGTGCAATCACATCCTTCCTATAATGTGGATTCCAGAACTGCATGCAATACTCTAGCTGTGGCCTAAGCAGCATTTTATACAGTTCCAGCATAACCTCCCTGCTCTTATATTCTATGCCTCGGCTAATAAAGGCAAGTATCCCATATGCCTTCTTAACCACCTTATCTACCTGTCCCGCTACCTTAAGGGACCAGTGGACATGTACAACAAGGTTCCTCTGATCCTTGGTACTTCCCAGGGTCCTACCATTCATCGTGTATTCCCGTGCCTTGTTTGTCCTGCCCAAGTGCATCACCTCACACTTATCCGGATTAAATTCCATTTGTCACTGATCAGCCCATCTGACCAGCCCGTCTATATCCTCCTGTAATCTAAGGCTATCCTCCTCACTATTTATCGCCCCACCAATTTTCGTGTCATCCGCGAACTTACTGATCAACCCTCCTCCATTCAAGTCTAAATCGTTTATATATACCACAAACAGCAAGGGACCCAACACTGATCCCTGTGGAACCCCACTGGACACAGGCATCCAGTCACAAAAATACCCCTCGACCATCACCCTCTGCTTCCTGCCACTCAGCCAATTCTGGATCCAATTTGCCAAATTGCCTTGGATCCCATGGGCTCTAACTTTCGTTATTGGTCTCTTATCAAAAGCCTTGCTGAAGTCCAAGCAGACTACATCAAATGCATTGCTCTCATCTACACACCTGGTCACCTCTTCGAAAAATTCAATCAAATTGGTCAGACATGACCTCCCCTTAACAAAACCATGCTGACTGTCCTTGATTAATCCCTGCCTCTCCAAGTGTAGATTACCTCTGTCCCTCAGAATTGCTTCCAATAGTTTCCCCACCACTGATGTTAGACTCACTGGCCTGTTGTTCCCTGGTTTATCCCTTCCTCCCTTCTTGAGTGACAGTACCACATTGGCTGTCCTCCAGTCCCCTGGCACCTCTCCCGTGGCCAGAGAGGTATTGAAAATTATTTCCCTGCTATCTCCTCCCTTGCCTCACTCAACAGCCTGGGATACATTTCATCTGGGCCAGGAGATTTATCTACTTTTAAGCCTGCCAGACCACTTAGAACCTCCTCCCTTTCTATGCTAATTTCCTTAATTATATCACATTCCTTCTGCTTGATTTCCATATCCACGTTGTCCCTCTCACTTGTGAACACTGACACAAAGTATTTATTTAGAACTCTATCTACATCTTCTGGCTCCACACAAAAATTACCATTATAGTCCTTAATGAGCCCTACTCTTTCCCTAGTTATCCTCTTACTCTTAATTGTTTTAAATTTCTCCCTGCCTTTTTCCCCCTTCTTTTCTACTATTCTTGGGATGCCTTTTGTGATTCTACTGTGTAGACAGATACAAAATACTTGTTCAAAGCCTCTGCCATTTCCTTGTTTCTCATTATTAATTCCCTAGTTTCATCCACTAAGGACAAATTCTCATTTTAGCCATATTTTCCTTTTTATATACTTGTAGAAGCTTTTACTGTCTCTTTTTATATGTCTTGCTAAGTTTCACTCATACTCCAGTTTCTCCCTCTTTATTATATTTGAGTCACCCTATGTTGGTTCCCAAAATGTTCCCAATCCTCTGGCCTACCACCAATTTTTGCAGCATTGGACAACTGTTTTTTTCAATTTAATACCATCCTTAACTTCCTGAGTTATCCATGGATGGCACATCCTTCTCGTAGAATCTTTCTTTTACAATGGGATATATCTTTGTTGAGAGCGATGAAATATTTCCTTAAATGTCTGCCATATTCTTCTCTGCCATCTTACTTTTTAACTTATTTTCCATTCCACTTTAGACAACTCTGTCTTCATATCCTTGTAATTGCCTTTATTTAAGTTTAAGTCTTTAGTGTCAGACCCACATTGCTCACTCTCAAACTGAATGTGAAGTTCTTTCATGTTATGATCACTCTTTCCAAGAGAATCCTTTTCTCTGAGGAAAAAAATAATTTTGTCTCATTACTCATTTTGTCTAAAATAGCCTGTTCCCTGGTTGGTTCCAGAATGTAGTGTTCTATAAAAACTGTCCTAATCACACTCTATGAACTCATTCTCCAGGCTACCTTTGTGAATTTGATTAATCCAATCTATATGGAGATTAAAATCTTCCATGATTATTGCAGTTCCTTTCTTACAAGCCCCATTATTTCTTGGTGTATGCTCAGTCCTACAGTGTAACTATTGTCAGGGGACCTATGAACTAATCCCACCAGGGATTTCTTCCCGTTGCTATTTCCTATCACCACCCAAACTGATCCTACAGCTTGATCCTCTGAACCAAGATCATTTCTCACAAGTGTACTAATCTCACCTTTAATTAACAAAGCCATTCCACTTCCATTTCCTTTCTTCTTATCCTTCCTAAATGTTAAATACTCTTGAATATCTAGGTTCCAGCCATGATCACTTTGCAACCATGTCTCTGTAATGGCTGTCATATCATACTCATTTATTTCTATTTGTGCTATCAATTCATCAGTCTTGTTATGAATGTTGTGTGTATTCAGATAAAGAACCTTTAATTTTTCCATTTTATATTTTTTCAGGTGTACTCATATGTTTGTATGTTCTGTCCCTTCCTCTCACACTCTGGTTATCATTAACTGCATCACTATCCTGCACTATTGCCTTGTCCTCCCTCTTCAACTTTCCACATCTATGGGTCTGCCTGCCTGCCTTTCTTTATATCTATCTACCTATCATCAAACACTTCATAATTTTTTAACATATCCCCTCTAACTCCTTTTCTGAAGAGAACAAGAGAGCGTTGAATTTTCATATGCACGTGGAGAAAATGGAGGAACTCTCTGGCCTGTTCATTGATTGCAGAATAATCGTACCTTACACAGTTCTGCAAATGGTGGAATTGCAGTAATGCACAATCTCTGGGGAAAATAAACCGTACAAAATTAGGAGCGGCTTGCTGCTGTCAGCAGATGACTACAAGTATATTCCTATTGCACATAAACTATTTCCACGGTATGATGGTGTGAATGTGTTGTACACACGATTATATCAAAGGGAACTTTACAGAATAACACCGGAGGAGATTCCCTTATGCTCAATCAACTCAAATAGGTGCAATTTGCAGGGGGGTGGGGTTGGGTGACATCTGGGAGTCTGTGTACCCAGTGAGAACCGATGACAAATGAAAGCGTTTGTCGAAAAAAAAAACTGGAGCCTCGCTGGGAGTGTTGCCATATACCAGTGTGGGAAACGCAGAAATCCACTAATAACCGTAAAATGGAGATTGAAAACGGGCCCTTCTCCATCACACAGACAGCTGGCGTTTTTTTCCATTCAGTTCAGTCACTCTGTCTGTCTTTGCACAAAAGAGCCTGTGAAAAGTGTAAGTGATTTAACAGACGAGGAGAGGCCATTGAAGCCCCAGGTGTGTGGTATTCCAACCATAAGCAATTCACTGTTGAAACAGACTAGAGCCGCTGCTAAAACACATTATCTGGTCGTTATCACATTGCAGTGTTGGGATCTTACTGTGCGCAGCTTGGCTGCAGTTGTTTCTCAAATTACAGCAGCGATTACAGCACTCCTTGTTTGTAAAAGCGCCTTTGGCCTGGGGCCGTGAGAGACGCTTTGTAAATGCAAGTTCTTTATCTCTAAATCTGAACAGGAAGAAACTCAGGTGGTCTGTTTTTTTTAACAGGAGCAGTTACTCGAAGGTCTGTAACTGTATTTTATATTCCTTTGCTTTATCATGGAATCATCAGATGTAGGAGTAGACCATTCAGCCCTTAAACCTGTTACGCCATTCAAATCGGTTTGATTTGAATGTAAATCTGCTTTCTGCATTTTTTAAGTGACATCTCAACCTCTCTCCGTTCTCGCCTTTGTTCGCAGTCATGGCCCACTTGTTGGTTTAGTTTCCCGGAATGGGAATAAGCATCTTTTACACTGCCATTAACTCCATTTACCTTCGGGCTTCCCCCGAAGAAATATAACATTGCACTTGCTTGTTGGATATGCAGCACTCGCGTGTACAACCCATAAACTGTGCCTGGGGGCACAGCTAGAATCACTAACACACAACCAGGCTCCACTATTATCTTTTCAAAGCATATTTACAAAGTAATTTAAAGTTGTGAAGAGGAAGGGTCTTGCTCAGGCTGTTGCTGGGGGAGGGGTTGGGGTGGGGGGGGGTGGGGTGGGGGGCGGTTGGAGTTGGGAAGCGGGTAGGTCGGCGAGAGAGCTGGGGGGGGGCTGCAGTGAGATTCTGAGCAGAAAATTGTGATTGTGTCGGAACATGGAGATCATTAGCGCGGCGCTGGCTTTGAGAGCAGAGCGTGAAACGGATTTGGGATTTACCAGAGAGCGAGAAATGAGCATTGAATAGCACCCCCACTATGACATTGGCCGCCAGCCCCTTCACCGCCCTGTCACCCACACACACTGATCGGCAGCCAATTTTTCGGTTAATTTTCCGCTGTGTGAGGGACATTACCCCACAAGATGCGGATCCACAAGTTAAATGGTAAAACGTTGCAAGCAGCTAAATAGTGTCAAATTTGAAGTATCCGGACTAATATTCGTATCAAATTACCCACAGCAATTTTCCGAGCTAACAAGGGGATAAGGTTAAAGCTGAAAATGTGGGGCCAATCACATCGCAATCCAGTCGATAACTGGCAAAGAATCCCACACAAAATGCCTAAAGTGACCAAATCAGTTTTGTTGCATTTGGGGTCAGTTAAATATTTAATAATCTCCCACCTTTGGTGTCCAGCCCCCACCTCTCGGGGTTGCACCCTCTCCCTAGTTACTCACTGTGATCAGGGCTTCCCTGAACTCTCCAAATATTTTTCCGTCCTACTTGTACCCCTCCCTATGTGAGAATCATTCATCTCACCCCCCCTCCAGGCCCACTCTTCCTTTCCCAGGACCTCAAACTATGGAAATCTTAGAACTTCCCCCCGCCACTCACCGCTCTCACCGCCTCTAAATCTTACACTGGGTGTCACCAAATCATTCCTTCGTTAATCTTTAGCCTGACGCTATGTGCTTCTCAATGAAGACTACCTCAACAGCTCACAGTTCGCCTGTGTTCCGAGGTGTCTCAAGAGTGTTTCAAGAAGGTTCCTGCTGTTTATCAGGAGATTGTTCGGAATAGAAAACCGATTGAGGCTTCTTTATACAACACAAAGAGGCGATTCTCTGTCCACAGTCCCTCTCTTTTCCAGTCAATTAAAAATGTTCCCGAGAAGCAAACCCGCGCAAACATTTATCAAACGACCTGTCACTCAGGATGATTGGCAGTTTGCAACATTTGACCCCGAATAATTGTGGTGGACGTGGGCTGCAGGTCAGTGACCTCCAGTTACCCAGGACTGCTCTCCGTCCCGGACTTGCTGCAATCAACTCTTTTAATAGGCTTAATCCTATTTGGGGGGGAAAATACCTTCTTTTTCCTGAACACTTGGGCAGCGCGAGGGAATCAAAGAGTTTGGATAATCTGCGGGGAGCCTGTGGCAAATGTCCCTTTTCAACGCTAGAATGGATCGTTTTGATTTTCAATTGGCTGAGAGTAGATCGATTCTTGTTGGCGTGTTACAGTGATTATTTCTCCTTCTCATAGACAAACTCCCATTTCCTAATTCTCTCACACATCCTCTCTAACTCTTTCTGCCTTTAACTCCAAGTCCGCTCTAATTTCCATACTGGACAACTTCTTGCCCTCCCTCTCACACAATCTGACTCTTCTGTTCACACCAGCTCGTCCCTTAATGCTCAGCAACTCTTTGCCACAACAACAACTTGCATCCAAATAGCGCCTTTAACTAGTAAAACGTCTGAGGGCGCTTCTCAGGAGGGTTATCAGACAAAAATTGACCCTGAGCCAAAAAACAGGAGATATTAGGACAAGTGATCAAATAGTTGGCCATAGAGATAGGTTTCAAGGAGCATCTTCAAGGAAGAGAGAGAGAGATGGAGAGGTTTTGGAAGGAGACAGCAGACTAGGCAGCCAAAGGCACAATTGCCAATGGTGGAGCAAAGGGAGTGTGGGATGGACAAGATGCCAGAATTGTAGGAGCATAGAGATCTTGAAGTGCTGTAGCACTCGAGAGATTGGGAGTGGAGGGATCTGAAGACAAGGGTGAGAATTTTAAATTTGACCCAATGCAACTCAGTGAGAATATGGATGAAGGATGAGCAGAACTTGGTGCGAGTTACATACGAACATATGTATATATGAACATATGAATTAGGAGCAGAAGTAGGCCACTCGGCCCCTCGAGCCTGCTCTGCTATTCAATAAAATTATGGCTGATACAAATGTAATGTCAACTCCACATTCCTGGCTATCCCAATAACCTTTCACCCCCTTGTTAATCAAGAATCAATGTAGCTCTGCCTTAAAAAATATTCAAAGACCCTGCTTCCACTGCCTTTTGAGGAAGAAAGTTCCAAAGACTCACAACCCTCTGAAGGAAAAAAATTCTGCTCATCTCTGTCTGAAATGAGCGATCCCTTATTTTTAAACAGTGACTCCTAGTTCTAGATTCTCCCACAAGAGGAAACATCCTCTCCACATCCATCCTGTCAACACCCCTCAGGATCTTAAAGGTTTCAATAAAGTCATCTCTTACTCTTCTGAACTCCGGTGGATACAAGCCTAACCTGTCCAACCTTCCCTCATAAGACAACCCACCCAGTCATGGTATTAGCCTCGTAAACCTTCTCTGAACTGCTTCTGATGCATTAGGATATAGACAGCAGAGGTTTGGATAAACTAGAGTTCATGGAGGGTGCAAAATATGCCTGTAGAATATTGGAAAATCCAGTCTGAACGTAACAATAGCATAGATTGTTTCATCATTGTCAGAGTTAGGCAGGCGTATTGTAACAAGTATTGCCTTTCCCATGGTACATCTGTGGAATACATATTTTAAAATCCTTTGAAAGACTAGCCCCAGCTCTAAATTTAAACTAAAGCTTAAGTGCAGATACAAAGAGGAAACTGCTTTTCTAATATTGTAGCATAAATGCATCCTAATTCTCTCGCTTGTGCAAGCTCTCAATTCTTTCTAAAACTGCAGTTATACTGCCACCTTTGTATTTTGCAAAGCGGTTCCTGGTGAACACTGATGCAAGAGTAACATGAACCTATGGGACAAATCCAAATCAGTCTTCTGAATGTCCCCCCCCAAACCCCCCCACCCCATGAATCCTCCCATCAGCCCCCCCAACCCCAGCTCTCATTTGCAGGATACTATGTCACCAATCTTAAAGCTGGTACCAGGTGGAGTAGAATTCCTGTCTGGTGTGAATTGATTCATTTGACCTCCTAATTATTTTATAAATATGGTATTTAGTCTTTTGATGATATATCAAAGTGGATTCTATAGATACACTTCATGAATATAAACACACACATACCTTTCTTCTGGAAAGCAGAGTCAGAATCTACAGTTGAATTGTTAACAAGGCCTGATAGGTTTGATATAAGCTATTCCCTCTTGTGGGAGAATCACAATCAAGGAGATAAAGTTAGAGCACTCAGGAGTGAAATCAGGAAGCACTTTACCACACAACGTGTAGTGGAAATGTGAAATTCTCTTCCCTTCAAGGCTGCGAATGCTGAGACAATTTAATCTTCCAAGACTGAGATCAGTTTTTTATTGGGGAAAGCTATCAGGGGATGTGGAGCAAAGGCAAGTAAAAGGTGTTGTGGTGCCGTTCAATAATGATCTAATTGAATGGAGGAGTAGGCCGAAGGCCCTGAATGGCTTCTTCCTTTTCCCTACCTTCGTATGTTCCCCTGTTCTGCTCAACTGTGCTTCACATTTTACATGAATGGTGTCGGAATTGTGACATAGTAGAATGGCAGGCTAAGTGTCCTTTGTCATAGGCCTATTGGAGCCTAGTTAGTGAATACAAGTACAAGGATAATTTCAATAACATGACTATAATTACGTCTGTGGTGTTCAGTTTTTATAACATTGCAATGAAGCACTTTGTTTTATTATGAACACAGTGAAAAGAGAGGAAATAGGAATCACAATTCATTGTTGATTAATGACTATTGCAGTGTTAATGATTAACTTCACATTTTATGAAATAGCCCAATCACCCAACAGGGTGTCCATGACAAGCACAATGAATATACTATATTGGCTTTAGTTCTGTTGTGTGTTTTATTGTTTGCTTCAATTTCAATGCATAAAGTGTACAAAATATAACCCTATTGAAAAGCTTGAGTTCTCAATCATTGTTCTATGTGAGGAGGTAACAAACTGCAAAGAAAGACCCTCCCCAGAAAAAAAAAACATAATTTCCAACTAGTGATGCTCAGTGAATCTACAGATGAGAAAACTGAGTAAAAAAAGTCTTTAAAATTAAATCCTGATGTATAAATGCATTCCCTATACAGTTAGTTCCTCATGCACATCTGTTGTCACATTTTGCCATATTGCTCTCAATAACCCATTCTTTGACATGCTGTATACTGTGACAACCTGATAGTGGGTGCATATTACTTTGAAGCTTCCAGTCTGAGGCAAACATACTTACACTGCCAGTGTGGCACTTTAATTCAATGATCCAGCAGGGAACATTTTGCATGGGCATTTGAATTCAAATACAGAATCCCGCCTCCCATCATTTACATGTTAAATCTTTACACAGTGCTGAGGACAGTGTCTGCATCTTTTAAATATGTAGAAACATATGCATCCTAACTCACATCAAGTCACTGACCAACACTGGCTCCACATTTACCAATGCCTGAGCTTTAAAACTCTCATAATCACTTTCAAGTACCTCCATGTCTTACCACCATCCAACAACCCCCGCCCTCCCCACCCCCAACCTCCCCCAGCACCCCAACTCCCCACCCCCCTGCCCCCCACTCCCCAGCCCCTGCATTTGCAACGCCTCCAGTCCGACAACACTTCAAAAATCTCTTAATTACTCCAATTCTGGTCACCTGAAGATCTCCTAATTCCTTCACCCTGCGATTGGTGGTTGTGTTTTCAGCTGCATAGGCCCTAGGGATTCCCTCTGGAATTCCCTCCCTAAACTTCTCCACCTCTTCATTTAAGACATTCCTTAAAACTTACCTCTTAGACTAAGCTTTTGATCACCAATTCAAATATCCCCTTCTTTGGCTCAGTGTCAATTTTGTGTGATAATACTCCTGTGAAGCCCATAATTCAATTTATTATCTTAGAATGCTGTATAAATGCAAGTTCTTGGTTAAATAAATTGCAGGTAATTTCAAAAGTGTTCATTCCCTGACTACTTTTTACAGAGTGGTTTGAAACCATGGCAGGGTCAATCTCCAGGTCCTTGCAATTGGAAGTGGGGTGAAACACACTAATAATTGGTTAACCCAATTGGTCATTCCAGTTCACTCCATGGTTGGGTCGAGTCCTACTTCTGGATTTATATTTCAGTTAGTAGAAAGCACTTTTCACCAATTCTAAAGTTGTACTGTAAATATATCCAGAGAGATCTCATGGACTATGCTATATCATGGACTATGCTTGATGGGTCTTGAGACTTTTTTTTTCCACAGTTGTGTGCAACTTCTATTTTCTTTTGGCTGACTGCTGTGAGGTGTTCCACAGTGATTTCGTAACTTAGCCAAAGGACAAAGTGAACTCTAGGCAATGAGACTAAATGTCTTTGAGAGTTCTAATGTGGATGTGGCACTGGATGAAATGTTCTGTGTTGACTATTTTACACTTAGAGTCATAGACTCTTACAGGACAGAAAGTGGCCATTTGGCCCATCATGCCTTTGCCACCTCTTTGAAATATCTATCCAATCAGTCCCACTTCCCTGCTTTTTCTTAGTAGTCTGGATTTTGTTTTTCCATTGGAAGTATTTATCCAACTCCTTTTTGAGAATTACTATTGAACTTTTTTTGTAAAAATCACTTTTAAATACCCAGTTTCCATTCCATGGTTCATCTGAAATTATGCTTTTTCTGATGCTGAGGGATGATGAGTTAGTCAGTACTTATTTTTTATACATCATGTTTAAAAAATGCTGGACTTCTGGCAGGATCTACAATTGGCCCTATCATCCCTAGAGTAGGAAAAGAAGAAGGGGAGGGGAATCAGTCAGGGTTTCCACACTTGAGCATTATCCAGTGACTCCTGCTGTATATTGGGCTCTATGTGATGCAGTCAATCAACCAACATGTGTTGCCTAGATTAAGCTTGGTCATTTGGGCACTTGTGAAACTATAACCCACCAAGGAGCATTGCCTTGAAAGGGGGAGAAGATATGCTGGAGAGGGGGAACAAACAAGTGAGTAGCTTCACACCAGTTGGAGTTACAATGCAAGGAGTGGATACAGCACTGGGATGAGGGCAGTGCCAAGGTGCAAGCCCATCTCCTACAGGTAGTTTCATATCAACAGCAACTTGCTGATGTTTAAGTTAGCAATATTTTATATAAAGTACACATAATGCACAGCACAGTAAAAGGTCATTCAGCCCAACTGTTCTGTGCGGGTGTCAATGCTCCACATGAGCCTCCTCCCATTCTTATTCGTCTAATCATATTAGCACATCCTTCTATTCATGTCTCTTTCATGTGATTATCCAAATGCCCTTTAAATGCATCTATGCTATTCACCTGAACTACTCCGTGTGGCAACAAGTTCCACATTCAAATCACTCCCTGGGTAAATTCTTCATGGATTTATTCATGGATATCCTATATTGATGGGCCCTAAATTTGGATTGCCTTAATTTTAAAGGTCTCCATCAGGTCACCTCTCATCTTTCTCTTTTCTAGATAAAGAGTCTTTGGCATGAATAGAAAACGGGCACAGCGAACTGACTCCAGAACTAGGACATAACTTACTGAACATTGTGCTTCAAACAGGTTGGTAAATCCGTGGAAAGCCGATAGATAAAACTCTGAGACGATATCTAAACAATACCAAGTTTATTGTGTTCCAATATAGAAATAAAATTTCAAACTCATTTTTTACAACACATATACAGGACATCTTAAATACATAAAACTACATGAGATGATAGAAAGGGCACTTAATACATGCTATGTACATCACAGAGAATCAAATAGCTACCAAGGTCGCCAGAGAGATTCTGAGGGAGGGTGAAGCATATTGTTGGTGGGACATTTACTCTGGGTAATGAAAGGTGGACTCCGCTGGTCTTTTGCTGGTTCCGGACTTGAAATCCTGTCCGTTTTCTTATCATTCGATCTGATATCAGCCACTTGCCTCCTCTGGCTACTATTTCTGGCTAATGGGGGAGAGGGGGGTTTGGCGGGGCTATTCACATGGGTGGCGGGGGTGGAGAGCTCGCCTGATAGCGGTGTGGCCGGCTGGAAGAAGGCGGCTTGAGCCCGGGGCGACGGGGCGGCTTCTAACCTGCAGCCGCTGTCCGCGGTACTGAAGCGGGAGCCGGAGAAGACAGGGAAAGCGCTGACCAAGTGGTTCAGCACTCCCAGGCGCAAGTGCTCGTCTGTGCTTTTGCTTCGTAGCAGATACTGGCTGACCCCGTTCAAGCAGCTCCGGAATCCAGCCTGGTATTCGGCCACCCCTTCCTGTGTCAGCATAAGAACTCCTGAAAACCCAAATAGATTCAATGTGAGCAACTGGGTTGGATCTTTTCACCCATCAGTTATTTTGTCCTTTTAATACCAGCCCATTGCCTCACTGGTGATACTTTTATATAAGATTTATATCTAAGTTTTCTATTTAAAAACCTCATTAACTCCCTGTCAGTGCTAAGAGTACCTGTCCTTTACCCTCTCTCTATACCCACCCATTGAGATTGGTCATCTCAGCTCCCCAAACGTATTGAGCTGCATCTTTCCAAACGCTGCCTGTCTATTTTCAGCATTTACTCTTTGTATCTCACAGAAGAGAGAAAGACCATTCGGCCCATCGATCCTCCTCCCATCTTATTCATCCCCCTTATCACCATATCCTTCTACTCTTCTCCTCTTCTCTCTCGAGTACTTATTCAGCTTCACTTTAAACGTATTTCGTTGTTTTAGATGCACCAATGAACTTTAGCCATAATTTCCCCACATTTCACCGCACAGGAACTCCAATCCTCAGCTGTGCTGCAACTTTTGCATTCTGCCTCTAACTCGCGTCTTTGATCTCTACTCATGCGTTGAGGTCTGATAATTAGAAGAGGATAGGCTCGCCAGTCAAACGTAACTGAATTAGACTATAATAGACAGACTTCACCGGGCAAGAGGTGACAGTGCCTGAAAATGGCTAATCAGCTCCTTTATTTACATCAATCACTTCCCCCATTTAAAATATACTTCATCCATTGAAGGGTGGTAGAGATCTGGAACACACACTCTCATCTCATACCATTCGACAAAAAGACTGCGATGCTGGGATTTGTTAGTTAAGGGTATCAAGCGATATGGAACTAAGGTGGTAAATTGAGTTGAGATACAGATCAGCCAGGATCTAATTCAATGGTGAAGCAGGTTGGAGAGGGCGTCCTCCTGTTACTGTGTTTATTAGCAGTAACAGTTAGAACCGTTATTATGCAAACAACGCAAAACACTTAGAAAATGGAATGAAAATCCGTTTGGAAAGATATAGCCTTGGGAGAAAATGAAACTTACAAAGAAATGTATTTTGCCCGAAATGTTATATATCCACCCACCACCAACCCACACCCCCTCCCCCACTTCACCCCCTCCACCTCCACCCCCTCCCCCTCCCCCTCCACCCCTCACACACACACACACACACACACACACATCCCAACTGAAGATGTTTTCGGGAAGCTGGTCTATTTAAAGTTGAAGCGCCCATTATGCTCACCTTTGCGAGACCCTTGCAAATCCTTCAGGTGTTTCACCGTTAACTCCAAAATATCGGCCTTTTCTAGTTTACGTTTCCTGATCTGTTAGAGAGAAGAAACATATCTTACTGAGACAAAGTTATATGTGGGGGGGTTGGAGAAATGAGAAGTGAAGCGTTTTTACAAACATTCCACAACACCCATCCTCACGGGATGACCACAAGAAGAAACAGGTTTACTGGTGTTTCTAATTCAATGTCTCACATTATTGGAATAATGTTCCTCCAGCAGAGTTTTCAGCTGCTCCAGGCATTCGTTGATCCGGGCTCTTCTCTTTTTCTCCATCAATGGCTTTGAAACCTGGAGACAGAAAATAAACAAGCCCATTAGCTCCTTCCTACTTGCCACAATTGAAGCGATGTTTTAAAAGGTGAGGTTAAAACAAACTTTAACCCCATTGCTGTAAATTTCACACCCACCTTCCTGTAATTGCACGCTTGTGGTGTGAGAGGGGACTGAAATCGTTCCACTGGTTTGTTGGTATTTTTCATTTCCCTGTCTTTGGGGAGTTTACTTTTTTTTTGAAAGCCCGTGTGTACTTGCCCGTGAGGGTGGGTGTATGATGGAATGCTCCCCTATACCGAGGAGCTCCCGTTTTATAGAGCATTGCCACTTTGCATCTGAATACAGCGGCTTACCGCCCTCAGAAGCAGTCACTTGCTCCTGTTGTAAGAGCCCATTGTAAAAAGGGAGAGAAAGGTTCTTTTCTTATTATTCCTCTCCACTGAATTTGAAACACCGAGCTGATCTTCCAGTCAGTTGGTCAAGTCAGTGCCTAAATGTTACTTTTAGTGCAATGAAAAGAATCCTATTAATGTGAGCCCAGCAAAACTAGAAACTAATGCCAATTATTAATAAAAACACATGTAGAAAGGATAAAATCGAAGTGGTAACATATACACCTCTGGAACAGAGAGAGACTTGATTGAAACAAAATTTGTCGCTATTAAGGGTTATTTGATACTAAATATAGTATAGTTATTAAGTTAATTGTCAATTTCTGGATGTTTTACAACTTAACTTATTCACCCCAAATCGAAATGCATTGAGAGGTCAGGGTTCCGCATCTTGTGGGGTAATATCCCTCACACAGCGGAAAATTAACCGAAAAATTGGCTGCTGATCAGTGTGTGTGGGTGATAGGGCGGTGAAGGGGCTGGCGGCCAATGTCATAGTGGGGGTGCTATTCAATGCTCATTTCTCGCTCTCTGGTAAATCCCAAATCCGTTTCACGCTCTGCTCTCAAAGCCAGCGCCGCGCTAATGATCTCCATGTTCCGACACAATCACAATTTTCTGCTCAGAATCTCACTGCAGCCCCCCCCCAGCTCCTCCTCGACCTTCCAGCTTCCTACCGCGTACCGCCCTCCCAGCAACAGCCTGCATAAAACAGAAAAGGGTCCCCTTACAACTTTTTTATTCCTCCTTTGAGACTCTCGGGGTGGGGAAAGGTAGAAACATTTTTCAGCAACTTTAAAACAATAAGTGCTAGTAATTGAGGCACAGATCAGTATTTTAAATGTATCTTGCCGTGCGCTTAGAAGTGATATGAATTCACCTGGCCTTTAAGTCTTAAATGTAAATTGAATTAGCATTTTGCATTTATATAGACCCGTAACCTAGCAAAACGTTGACAGTAGCAATTTATCAGAGAAAATTAAACATTCAGTTAAAGTTTAAATCACACAAAGCTGTAGTGTTGAATTAAAGATGAATAATTAAAATAATTCTAAAAACGTGTTAATTGTTATCAATATGTCGCCATTACCCTCTACTGGAATGGATTATCTTCTCAAAGCACTAGTACTGGGAGCAGAGTTCGACTGGACTGAAATTAACAGCAAGTCGTGTGGCTGTGAAATGTTTTACGGTCTTAGTCCTAAACCCAACTGCGCATCCTTAACTCAAGACCCGCGGTGAAAACCCGGAAGTTCTTTTTTACGGAGGTTTCAAATTTTCCACATTTGATGTTTTGGCCGTCTCTTCCATCAGCGAAAGAGGGGAATGGTATGGGGAGGGGGCGATGCAGCTGCTCTCCTTCACACCCTTTAATGGAGACGTCTTTTTACTGTAACCTGAGAAAGTTCTGAAGCGTGCGGGGTGAAAACTTTTTGTTCACCCGAACATAAGAAATAGGAGGAGTACACCATGCGGCCTCTCGCTCCTGAACCGCCATTCAGTACGATCAGAGCTAATCTGCCTCAACTCCACTGGCCACGCCTGTTCCCCTTTTTCCTCAATTCCCTTAATGCCCCCAAATCTATCATCTGGGTCTTAAATGGCCGAACACTTACACCCTGAAGCTATGACCACCCCTTCCACCCCCCCTGCCCCCAATCCCACCGTTCTGTTCTCCAGCCAATGGAAACAGCCTAATCTCTCCGGGAATGTAAAATTCCTGTTTGGAGAGAAACCCTTTCGAGTTATCAACAGTCACAGATTGTAACTCTTTCGAGTACAATCACAGTTCTTGGTTTTCCGGGAGTGGGACATGAACCCACAACCCTCTGATTCAAAGGCGAGGGTGCTATGAACTGAGCCACAGCTGACACCTCCTGTTTGGAGAAAAGGAGGATGGGGAATAGCGCCCTGCAAAGTGGCTGCCCCAGCTGCGGGGGATGGCGGACACCAGTTTCTGTCCGCTGATTGAAACCAGCGCGGGGTGCAGGACCTAACTGGCGATCTGCCACATTTGAACAGAATTTCAAAAGAGGAACAAGGGTTTAGAGAGTTGCTTTCAACGGGTGGGGCCAAGGTCCCACAGTGGCAGCGCTGAGCACAGTTCTGGACTTCGTATTCCAAACATTGTATTGGGGCATTGGAGAAGGTGCAAAGATTTACAAGGATGACACCAAAACTGAGAGGTTATAGCTATTAGAACAAGCCGCATGCCTTTTCCCTAGCAGAGGGCTGACCTAAAAGTGGTCTTTAAATATTTGACAGGGTCGACATACAGAAGGTATTTCCAGTTGTGGGGAGACCAGAGCTAGGGGACACAGATGTAAAATACCCCATGAGATCCCGGAGGGAAACTTCTTCGCCCAGAGAGAGAGGCGAGAATGTGGGACTTGCTGCCACACGGAGGGGTTGAGGTGAAGAGAGTAGAGGCATTTCAGGGTGGAGCGAGGTAAGCGAACGAGGGAGGAAGGAACAGAGCACCTGAAAAGCTCGAATGAAATAAGAGCGGGAGGAGGCTGGGATGGAACATAAACAGAGGCGGAAGTTCTGAGTTAATGGTGGTGGGGAGGAGTCACATTGCAAGGACCAAGGGGAAAGGGAGACATTGAGCTTGGAGGTTTGGGAGAGATAATATAACAAGGTTGTGGAGGAATGAAGAAATTGACTTTGGGAGGTAGAAAGGCCATGTGGGTCACTGAAATGGAGGTGAATAGTGCAGGATAAAATACAAGTGAGTGTGTTTTGGACCAGTTGGAAATGTGGAGGATTGGATGCCAGAAAGGAGAACTAATCTGGTTTGATAGTTTCAAAAACACAGATAAAGGTTTCAGCAGCAGAGGGGCCAAAACAAGACGGAGACAGGCAGTAATATAACAGCAGAATAGTGTGGATCCCGGAGACAGGCAGTAATATAACAGCAGATTAGTGTGGATCCCGGAGACAGGCTGTGTTGTCTGGGTGGAAATAGACAGTCCTGATGATGGATTGGAAGTTGGATGTCATAGAGTCATAGTTATACAGCACAGAAATAGGCCCTTCGGCCCATCATGTCCGTGCCGGCCATCAAGCACCTACCTTTTCTAATCCTATTTCCCAGCACTTGGCCCATAGCCCTGTATGCTATGGCGTTTCAAGTGCTCATCTAAATGCTTCTTAAATGTTGTGAGGGTTCCTGCCTCTACCACCCACTCAGGCAGTGTGTTCCACATTCCAACCATCCTCTGGGTGAAAAAGAAATCCTCAAGGCCCCTCTAAACCTCCTGCCCCTTACCTTAAATCTATTCCCCTGGTTATTGACAACTCCGCTAAAGGGAAAAATCTCTTCCTATCCACCCTATCTATGCCCCTCATAATTTAGTACAACTGTATCAGGTCCCCCCCTCAGCCTCCTAGTAGATGTAGAGCTAACTTGGGCATTTAAAACGCCTGTGGATAGATGCCTGAACGAAGCCTGTTACCCATCCATCAACATTACATTTCCCTCCATTTTGCCTTTCACTCTCCCTCCTGGTTTCTCAATCCTGTAACTTGTTCTTTGCTTCAATTCTGTGCTTCAATCCCTCTCCCAGTTTGAATCCTGTCTGATCAACACTTTTACTTTCCAACCAGTTCAAAAGAACCCTTTTTTTTCTCCTCCTCTTGTGAAAAAACAAGAATAAAAGGGAGAAATTTGCTGAGTTGGAGCGAATCCCCCGGGCCTCCTGTTTATCACATTAAATGTGACCCAGTCCCTGACAGCGGCCTTCAGCCAGGACGGCGCCTCGCAGCGAGGAAAATCGCGGAAACGCCTCCGTCTCATTGAGTTCACACAGCCCCAATTCGCTGCTCACACACAGAGAGAGAGAGACAAGTCCCCAGCTCCGGGCGCACAATCAATGTGGGAGCATCTCTGAAAAATCGATTCGATACTCCAGGAAAAGCTTCTGAAACGGTAAATTGAAGCCAGTTTTTGGGAGCAGGTTGAAAGGGGGCTTTGGGCACGCGACAGGCCTTTGAAAGAACCCAAGACCAAACACAACCTCGATGGACTCTCCTGGAGCTTGTTTAAGTCACTCGAGTTTGATTGGCGACATAAAAGCTCGATGGGGGAATGAATAGCCGAGAAAGCCCCAATGAGGCGCATTAACATCCTATTGAGTTCAGGCAATAGAGTTGAAAGGAGTTTGTGAAGAGGCGGCAGTGAGTTTATGTCCACCGCCCGGGACAACCAGTCCATTGTCTTTTTTTAAAAAAGCAGCCGACCTTCATTCTTAAACATGAGCTGCTGGCAATTGTTGTGGGCTGATGTGGAAAACATCTGCTGGAGGAGATAAAAGATACAAGCAAGTTTTGGGATGGGAAAAGGGGGGTCAATGGAGTGGACTGTGAAGCAGGCAATATTGAGCCCCTCATAATTGAATCCAAAAAATTAAGGACATAGAGTGAGAAAATTAAGATCCTCACTGCCCATTGTTGTCCAGTGTCTTCCTGGAGTAGGGGAATACAATGGCATGTATGACATTTCCATCAAGAAACATAGGTGAAGGAACAATAAGAGAAGCAAAGAGGGAGTATGAAAAGAGAATGGCAACTAACATAAAAGGGAACCTCAAAACCTTCTATATGCATATAAATAGTAAAAAGGTGGTTAAAGGAGGAGTAGGGATGAGGAAGGACCAAAAAGGTAATTTACACATGAAGGCAGGGGTCATGGCTGAGGTATTAAATGTCTTCACCAAGGAAGAAGGAGGACATTCGCTCACTAGAAGGGTTTAAAATTGGCAAGGAGGAGGTATTGCATAGAGCATCTGTATCTGCATTATCTGTACTTAAAGTTGGTAAGGTACCAGGACAGGATGAGATGCACCCAACAATTGAGAGTGGAAATTAGAGACACTGGCCATAATTTCTCCACCTTCCTTAAACTCAGGGGTGGTGCCAGAGGATTTCAAACATGACACCCTCGTTCAAAGAAGGGTGTAAAAGGATAAGACCAGCAACTACAGGCCAGCCAGTAGGGAAACCTCTAGAAACAATAATTTGGGACAAAGTTAAGTCACATGGACAAATGCTGGTTAATTATGGAAAGCCAATTTGGATTTCATATGGGAAAATCATATTTAACTAATTTGCTGGAGTTTTTTGAAGAGGCAACCAGGAGGGAGAGGGCAATGCTGTTGATGTGGTGTACAAGCACTTCCAAAAGGCATTTGATACATCTTGTGAGCAAAGTTATAGCTCATGGAATAAAAGGAACAGTAGCAACATGGATACAGAGATGCTGAATGGCAGGAAACAAAGAGTAGTGGTTAATGGATGTTTTGGGCTGGAAGAAAGTTTGCTGTGGAGTTCCCCAGGCATCAGTGCTGGGACCCTTGCTGTTC
The DNA here is from genome assembly GCF_964194155.1 of Cetorhinus maximus. NCBI lineage: Eukaryota > Metazoa > Chordata > Chondrichthyes > Lamniformes > Cetorhinidae > Cetorhinus > Cetorhinus maximus. The sequence continues at coordinate 15,614,573 of NC_135893.1, read as the reverse complement.
CTGATATATATTAATGACCTAGATCTTGGTGTACAGGGCACAATTTCACAAGTTTGTGGATGATATGAAACTTGGAAGCATTGTGAACTGTGAAGAGGATAGTGTAGAACTACGAAAGGACATAGACAAGTCAGTGGATTGGGTGGACAGGTGGCAGAGAAATGTGAAATGATTCATTTTGATTGAAAGAACAAGGAAAAATAGTATAAAATAAAGAGTACAACACTAGTGGGGGTGCAGGAGCAGAGGACCTGGAAGTATATGTGCATAAATCATTGAAGGTTGCAGGACAGGTTGAGAGAGCAGTTAATAAAGCATACAGTAACTTGGGCTTTATTAATAGGGGCATAGAGTACAAGCAAGGAGGGTATGTTGAATTTGTAAAGTCACTAGTTTGTCCTCAGCTAGAGTTTTGCATCTAGTTCTGGGTGCTGCACTTTAGGAAGGATGTGAAGGCATTAGAGAGAGTGCAGAAAAGATTCACGAGAATGGTTCCAGGGATGTGGAACTTCAGTTATGAAGACAGATTGGAGAAGTTAGGACCGTTTTCCTTCGAGAAAAGAAGGACGGGAGGAGATTTGATAGAGGTATTCAAAATCATGAGAGGCCTGGATAGAGTAGATAGGGGGAAACTGTTCCCATGGGTGAAAGGATCAAGAATGAGAGGGCACAGATTTAAATTAATTAGTAAAAGAAACAAAAGTGATAGGAGGAAACACATTTTCATGCAGTGAGTGGTTAGGGTCTGGAATGCACTGCCTGATCGTGTGGTGGGGGCAGGTTCAATTGAAGCATTCAGAGGGGAATTAGACTTATGTGGGGGTCAGTTAACTCAGTTGGTGGGTGACTGGTTTGTGATACAGAGTGACACCAATAGTGTGGGTCCAATTCCCATACTGGCTGAGGTCATTCATGAAGGCCCCGCCATCTCAGCCTTGCCCTTCGCTTGAGGTGTGGTGACCCGCAGGTTAAATTCACCACCAGTCATCTCTCTCTAATGACTATGGTGACTTTCACTTTCAGACTTATATCTGAAAAGAGATAATGTGCAGGGTTACGGGGAGAGGGTGGGAGAATGGAACTAGGTGAGTTGCTCATTCAGAGAGCCAGTGCACACATGATGGGCTGAATGGTCTCCTTCTGTGCTGTAACAATTCTGTGATTCTGGCCAAGTTTAAAAAGGGTCGAAAAGGCACTTGAAATTTGGAGGCAGAGATCAGGAGATGCCAGTACAAAAGCAAAATACTGTGAATGCTAGAAATATTCAGACAGGATAATGGAGAGAGAAACAGTTAATGTTTCAGGTCCATGACCTTTCATCAGAACCCTGAAAGGTTAACTCTGTTTCTCTCTCCACAGACGCTGCTTGGCCTGTTCAACATTTCTAGCACTTTTTGTTTTTATTTGAGATGAGAACAAACTTTGGTTTGAAATGCCTGAAGATAGCAGGAGGAAGTGGTCGGGCAGTTCACAGAACATTCTGTTATGCGACACAAATGTAACAGTGTAGAAGTAACAACAACAACCTATGTTTATATAGCACCTTTAACCTAATGAACCATCACTGAAGGTTGCAGGACAGGTTGAGACCAGTTAATGAAACGTACAGTAACCTGGGCTTTATTAATAGGGGCAGAGTACAAAGGCAAGGAGGTTATATTGAATAGGGGCAGAGTACAAAGGCAAGGAGGTTATATTGAATTTGTAAAGTCACTAGTTTGGCCTCAGCTAGAGTATTGCTTCCAGTTCTGTGTGCTGCACTTTAGGAAGGATGTGAAGGCATTGGAGAGAGTTCAGAAAAGATTCACGAGAATGGTTCCAGGGATGTGGAACTTCAGTTATGAAGATAGATTGGAGAAGTTAGGACTGTTTTACTTAGAAAAAAAGGCTGAGAGGAGATTTGATAGAGGTATTCAAAATCATGAGAGGTAACAACAACAACCTACATTTATATAGCACCTTTAACCTAATGAACCATTCCAGGGTGCTTCACAGAAGCATCATAACACAAAGTATGACACCAAGCCACATACGGAGATGTTAGGTCACATAACCAAAGGCTTGGTCAAAGAGACAGATTTTAAGAAAGTAAGGATGGTTTACTCAGTGTGCAAGATTGAAATGACAAAATAGACCAAATAAAAGTGTGTGGGACCCTCTGACGTGTATTTATTGAATAATTTTGTTTGATTTCTCACTTTTTAATGAGCACTCGATCCTGGGAGATGACTGGATCTGATTACTTTGATAAGTTCTTGTCCATTTGAAATTAGATATTTTGATCTTCTGTTTTTGACTCTGTGACTGCAACAAGGGTCATACATACGAACAGACGAATTAGGAGCAGGAATAGGCCATTCAGTCCCTTGAGCCTGCTCTGCCATTTAATCAGATCTTGGCTGATCTGATTGTGGCCTCAACTCCACATTCCCGCCTACCCCCAATAACCTTTGACTCACTTGTTAGCCAAGAATCTATCTACGTTTGCCTTAAAAATATTCATTGACCCTGCCTCCACCACTCTCCAGGGAAGAGAGCTCCAAAGACTCATGACCCTCTGAGAAAAAAAAATTCTTCTCATCTCCATCTTAAACCATGTCCCCTAGTTCTAGTCTCTCCCACAAGGGGAAACACCCTTTCAGCATCCACCCTGTCAACCCCGCAGGATCGTATGTTTCGATAAGATCACTTCTCATTCTTCTAAACTCCAATGGATACGGGCCCAGCATTTATGCCCTTTCTTAAATAAGGAGACCAAAACTGTACATTGTACTCAGACCTGGGCTCACCAACGCCCTGTACAATTGTAGCAAAACATTCCTACTTTTATATTCCATTCCCTTTACAGTAAACGACAACATTTCGTTTGCCTTACAGAGCAGGGATCCGCATCTTGTGGGGTAATGTCCCCCAAACAGCGGAAAATTAGCCGAAAAATTGGCTGCTGCCGATCAGTGTGTGTGGGTGACAGGGCGGTGAAGGGGCTGGCGGCCAATGTCATAGTGGGGGTGCTATTCAATGCTCATTTCTCGCTCTCTGGTAAATCCCAAATCCGTTTCACGCTCTGCTCTCAAAGCCAGCGCCGCGCTAATGATCTCCATGTTCCGACACAATCACAATTTTCTGCTCAGAATCTCACTGCAGCCCCTAGCCCAACCTTAGCTCCTCCCACCGCCCCCGACCCCAGCCGCAACCTGCAAGCTCCCCTCACCCCTCTACCAGCCACTCTTTACTCGTTCTTTGACATTTTCACTGGGAGATAGAAAGTTAACACAACTTTCTACTTGTTAGTGAGTGATGTCGCTAATTGTAAAGGAGGCCTACACCATTTAACCCACTTTGCTGTGTGTTTAGAAGTGAGCTGGATGATTGCCCTTTTCCGTTTTATATTTAAACAGAATTAACCAGCAACATCTGCACGACCGGTCTTAGCAAGCTTTGGGAGCGAATTACATCCAAACGCGCGATTAAATCAAATCTAATGGAGGTCATTAGACTTGAGAGGCCATCTCAGATATAAACATTCTGAGGGCAGGATTTCAGATTAGTAGCGTTGTGACCGGTTTTTCATGTATCGTGTTTCATTATAGGTGAAGTTAAGATGGGATGTGTCACTAATGAGAGAGTCTGCTGCTGGAATGAAGGTATCTAACAAGCAATAAAACAACATAATATTCCTGCTCCGAGGATGTGAGATTGCATCGCAATGGGATGCTAAATTGGATTGTTATGTATTAAGAGATTGTGTTAATAACTCATTAATATAGAATTATGAAAAGAACTCCATCTCGGTGGCTGAGGGAGCCCTTTACGTGAGGTTATTTTTTTCATTGCCTCACTGCCAGCCGTAAATGATCAGAGTTTGAAAAGCCGAGCCATTCTCGAAGCTGTGACAACATTTCAACCTGGGCTAGGTTAGATCATTTGCGCTTTTCACAGGCTTAGACTCCTTTGTGCAGAGACAGAGGGGACGAACTGAATGGAGAGTCGCCAGCTGTCCGTGAGAGGGAGAAGGGCCCGTTTTTGAATCTCCATGTTACGGTTATTAGTGATTTCTACATTTCCCACACCAGTAAATGGCTGCACTCCCAGCGAGGCTCCGGGGCTTTTCCACAAACCCTTCCATTTATCATCGCTTCTCACTCGGCACATTGACCCAGGGATGCACAGTGGGACCGGTCACTCTCCCCCCACTCAGCGCAAGTTGGATCTTTTTGAGTTCATTAAGCGTAAAGGGAATCTGCTCAGGTATTAGTGTGTAAGGCTCCCAATGATATCATGGTGTGTACATTCATACCGTGCCTGCGACAGAGACACGGGAAGAGGTTGTGGGTATATTAGGCAGATTGCATTGTAGTGAATGTGTGTTTGAAATAAAAGGTATAATGTAATCCAGGTCTTCTTTTAAACTATGGGACTTGTTGCCATGGTAACACTCAAAAAATAATCCAGAATGATCCGTTGCTAGGTAATGATCAAATAAACCATGAAATGTCCACAAATGGGAATATTTCAGCAAGTACAAACTCCCCACAGTAAATAAAGAACTTGCATTTATATAGCGTCTTTCAACACTCCAGAACTCGTACAGTCAAGGAAACACTCTCTTAGTTGGTGTAATGTCGGGAGCACAGCTGCTAATCTGCGCATAGCAAGCTCCCACAAACAGTAGTTGATAATGCTCAGATTCTAGTTAAGGGATAAGGACTGGGCCGGATTCCAACCCTGGTAACTATTGGAGAACTTCCCAGCTCTTCATCGAGATAGTGCCATTGGGTTGTTTACGGCCACTTGAGCGGGCAAACGGAGCCTCGGTTAACTTCTCATCTGAAAGACAGCACTTCAAACGTACAGCACTCCCTCAGGACTGCACTGGAGCGTCAGCCTCTATGGTGTGCACAGGACTCTGGACCACGAGAACGTAAACAAAAGATAGGTGTAGGCCGTACTGCCCCCTGAGCCTGATCTACCAATCAGTAACTCATATTCTACCTCCACTCCACTGGCCCGCTGTATCCCCATATCCTTTAATTCTCTTAGCATCCAAAATTCATCAAATTCAATCCTTTACATACCCAATGACTGAGTATTCCCAGTCCTCTCGAGTACATTCACAACCCTCTGAGTGAAGAAATTTCTCTTAATCTCAGCCTTATATGGCAGACCTGTTATCCAGGTTCCATGTCCCCTCTTCCTAGCCTCAGCAGCCAGGGGAAATACCCTCTCACATCTACCCTGTCAAGCCCTCCAAGAATTTTTCGGAGTGGGTCTTGAAACCAAGACCGAGGCCTGCAGCGGACACAGAGGGGATTACTCTGCCACAAACGGTACAAAAAGACAATGGGAGGGGGTATTGCTGGATATACCTCATTATCAAAACTTCATGTATCGGTGATGCTGAATAGGAAGGTTCTTTTTTGCTCAGTTTCTTAGAGGTGAACTTGTGCAAACTCATCATTGGGTGCATTTTGTGTAATAAAATGTTTCTACGACCTTCCCTCATTGTGTTCATCATAGTAACTCTTACATGTGAGTTTGATTCCAACACTGGTTTAACTGTTTATTATGGCAGAATTCAATGTGTTAAGCACTCAGACAGATAAGTCTCTTTTCTGTTTGATAACTTCACTGACTCCTCTTGATTCATTTTTCTTCTTCGCTTTCCAAGAGGGTCTGTTTCTTTTATGTTTTTTTAAAAAAAGTATCAAAAGGAGCAATTTGCTGAGTTGGAGCGAATCCCCCGGGCCTCCTGTTTATCATATTAAATGTGACCCAGTCCCTGACAGCGGCCTTCAGCCAGGACGGCGCCTCGCAGCGAGGAAAATCGCGGAAACGCCTCCGTCTCATTGAGTTCACACAGCCCCAATCCGCTGCTCACACACACAGAGAGAGAGAGAGACAAGTCCCCAGCTCCGGGCGCACAATCAATGTGAGAGCATCTCTGAAAAATCGATTCGATACTCCAGGAAAAGCTCCTGAAACGGTAAATTGAAGCCAGTTTTGGGAGCAGGTTGAAAGGGGGCTTTGGGCACGCGACAGGCCTTTGAAAGAACCCAAGACCAAACACAACCTCGATGGACTCTCCTGGAGCTTGTTTAAGTCACTCGAGTTTGATTGGAGACATAAAAGCTCGATGGGGGAATGAATAGCCGAGAAAGCCCCAATGAGGCGCATTAACATCCTATTGAGTTCAGGCAACAGAGTTGAAAGGAGTTTGTGAAGAGGCGGCAGTGAGTTTATGTCCACCGCCCGGGACAAACAGTCCATTGTCTTTTTTTTTAAAAAAAAGCAGCCGACCTTCATTCTTAAACATGAGCTGCTGGCAATTGTTGTGGGCTGATGTGGAAAACATCTGCTGGAGGAGATAAAAGATACAAGCAAGTTTTGGGAGTGGAGTGAGAAAAAGACTGGGGAGTTGGCTTGCGCTGAATTTGTATTTATAACATTGGGAACGAGTTACCTATCTCTCATTTGAAATGTCATTAGCACTCAAAATCTAGTGAACCGATCACTGCACTTGCGAGCTTCACTTTCTTCATTCTCCCATTTGTGACTGGATTCAGCGGGTAAAATGTACCCTGCTCGCCTGCATCACGGCCACATGCCGCAGGCGCTACATCTGATCGTAGAGTGGGATCTGGACTGTGCATTTAATCATTGCTTTTCTCTTACCTAATATCTCGATAGATATAGGTCAGGAGATTGGCATGGTACTTTCAAATCATTAAGAATTTGATAGTGTACATAGAAAGAGCTGGTGGGGGGAGTCCAGACCAAGAGGGCTTAGCCTTAAAATTAGAGCGAGGTCATTCAGGGGTGATGTCAGGAAGCATTTCTTCGCACAAGGGGTGGTAGAAATCTGGAACTGTCTCCCCCCAAAAAGCTGTTGAGGCTGGGTTGGGGAGTGTCAATTGAAAATTTAAAAACTCAGATGGGTGGAATTTCTTTAGGCTGGGGCTGTGGAACCAAGGAGGGTAAATGGAATTGAGATACAGAACAGCCATGGCCTAATTGAATAGTGGAACAGACTCGAGGGGCTGAATGACCTACACAAATGACCATGTTCCTTCTCAATTCACAGAAGTGCTGCGTGTGAGGATGCAGCACCTTTGCAACAATTGCCTTCATAAACAAACAAAAAGAGCCGAAAACCTGCTGCTGCTGCTCAGTGTGTGTGGGTGACAGGGCGGTGAAGAGGCTGGTAGCCAATGTCATAGTGGGGGTGCTATTCAATGCTCATTTCTCGCTCTCTGGTAAATCTCAAATCCATTTCACGCTCTGCTCTCAAAGCCAGCGCCGCGCTAATGATCTCCATGTTCTGACACAATCACAATTTTCTGCTCAGAATCTCATTGCAGCCTCCAGCTTCCTTGCCGACCTACCCGCTACCCATGAACCGCCTCCCAGCAACAGCCCAAACAAGGCAGCAAATTCCACACACATCTCCCTTGAAATGCAGCCATTGGTCCAGTTAAACTTCACTGGTTCCCCTGTCCACATGTGGGGGCTTGTCAGACTTGGATATTCCCAAACTGCACCTACTTTCTCTGTGGTTAGTAAGTGGAGCACATTATTGTATGGAGAGACCCTGCATTGCCTAAACAGCCCAGCAAAATCCCTACTTCTGGACATTTCTCAGCCACATGGCTTGGAGAATTATCAACTTTTGTACAAGTCTGATATCCTGCTGACAAGAAAGTGTTCAGACCACTTACATGATCTGATAATATGATCTGAGATTTTATAAGTGAGTTAGTAATTATAAGCAGCCTTTCATTATAAATTCTAAACTACAACATCTCGGTATCTGAAGCGAAAAAAGATCTTGTGCACTGTTTATTATGGTTTTGTATATTTAGCAGTGAAATTGAAAATTGAGGCAAATTATTAAAATAAGTGGCTGAAATTGAGGCTTCATTCAGTCTAATTTATTGCCCATCCCTAGTTGCCCTGAAAAGGTGGTGGTTGGCACCTTCTTGGAACATTGTAATCTTTGGAGCGGTTTGATACAACTGAGTAGCTTGTTTGCAGTTAGAAGTCAACCAAGTTGGTGTGGAATCAGAGGCACATCCAGGCCAGACAGTGTGTGGGCAACAGGTTTCCTTACCTGAAAGACATTAGTAAATCAGTCCATATATCCATGGTCACTTCTACAATGAAGGTTTATTTAATAGTAATTAATCGAAACTCTCAAGCTGCCTTGGTGAGATAATGAACTCATACATTCTGGATTTGGAGTCCAGTAACATAACCACCACACCACCGAAGCCTAGAAATACGAATAGGGAGGTTATGTCAATTGTGATTGTGTCAGAACATGGAGATCATTAGCACGGCACTGGCTTTGAGAGCAGAGCGTGAAATGGATTTCAGATTTACCAGAGAGCGAGAAATGAGCAGTGAATAGCACCCCCACTACGATGTTGGCCGCCAGCCCCTTCACCGCCCTGTCACCCACACACACTGATCAGTAGCAGCAAGTTTTCAGTTCTTTTTATTGTTTACAAAGGAAATTGCTTCACTGGTGCCGCATCCTCATCTAGATACTGTGTACAGTTCTGGTCACTGCCTTGCAGGAAGGGTGTGATCACACTAGACCAGTGGTTCCCAAACTGTGGTTTGTGAACCCTTGGGAAAACATTTATTTTTAGGACGAGGTTCGCAAGATTTGGCATGTTCGTGAAACAGGTTTGTGGGATGTTGAAATTTGGGAACCATTGCACTAGAGGGAGCACAGGGGAGGCTATTGCCAGGACTGGAAAACTTAAGAGTGGGATCATTTTTACTTTGATCAGGGGAGGCTGAGGGGAGATTTAATTGAGGTGTATAAGATTATGATAACCTTGGTATAAGATTTGAGGACAACACCAAGATGTTGACTGCTATCAAGGGCTGCGGAAGTTGGAGAGCCATGGTCACCAATGTTGTAAAACATGGCATCTGAAAAAGGTTATGAAGGGTCTAGATAGAGTGGATAGAAAGGATCTATTTCCCTTAGTAGAGAGATCTAGAAGGTTTAGATCCACAGGTGATCAGTAGAAAGATTAAAGAGGTATTGAAGAGTATTTGTCTCACCCAGAGGGTGGTGGCATTCTGGAACTCACTGCCTGAAAGGGTGATAGAGGCAGAAACCCTCATCACATTTTAAAAAATATTTGGATATGCAAGATGTGCTGGAACCCACAGAGCTACCGACTACAGCTGGAAAGTGGGATTGGGCTGATTAGCACTTGTGTTGCCACAAAGAGGACAGGTTGAATCTGTGCCATCATTTTTCTGTTCCACATCCTCTGAGACCCAAAGGGACAGGGTCTCAACAATACTTCCTGTATCAACTATGACAGATCAATTTACTGTCAATCAACCAAGGGTTGCCTTTTGATGGCGTTTCTTCGCTCAAACTGCTTGAACGGATGAGACATCAATGCAGAAGCATTATTTGAAATGTCATTTTTCCCAAAGTTTCTGTAATTAAATGCAATGAATTATCTTTAGGACAATTTTGCAAACAATTGGTTAACATGCATCATCCCATGTTTCTGAGGCGGAGTGAAATGAAATTGGAACTGAAGTTATAATCACAACACCCGGTAATAATAAAAGATAAGGTATATTTTCTGGCCTAAATGTTGTAATATGTGCACTGCCTGGAAAGTTGGTGGAAGTAGATTTAATAGTAAATATCAGTGGGAATTGGATAAATTCTTCAAGGTTTAGGGATCATTCCGTCGTTGCTCCAGGAACGATGGACCGAACAATCTCCATCTATGTTCTAGCGTATAAATCTAGAAGCATTCGGTAGCTTTATTTCAAGGAGCTAGTGACAAACATGTATGTCAGCCATCACCACCTGTAAATCTTTACACTTCGACATTCAATCTTTTTGCTTTCCTTTACGGAGCAATTTGCTGAGTTGGAGCGAATCCCCCGGGCCTCCTTGTTTATCATATTAAATGTGACCCAGTCCCTGACAGCGGCCTTCAGCCAGGACGGCGCCTCGCAGCGAGGAAAATCGCGGAAACGCCTCCCGTCTCATTGAGTTCACACAGCCCCAATCCGCTGCTCACACAGAGAGAGAGAGAGAGAGACAAGTCCCCAGCTCCGGGCGCACAATCAATGTGGGAGCATCTCTGAAAAATCGATTCGATACTCCAGGAAAAGCTCCTGAAACGGTAAATTGAAGCCAGTTTTTGGGAGCAGGTTGAAAGGGGGCTTTGGGCACGCGACAGGCCTTTGAAAGAACCCAAGACCAAACACAACCTCGATGGACTCTCCTGGAGCTTGTTTAAGTCACTCGAGTTTGATTTGAGGGGGAATGAATAGCCGAGAAAGCCCCAATGAGGCGCA